>NC_081249.1:41373961-43773961 GCF_030490865.1 Poecile atricapillus | reverse complement strand
AGTATTTAAAATATTTTAAAATATTTTAAGCTCATAAGGTTTTTACTCTCCTAGAAGATTATTTATTCAGTCATATATCATCCATTACAGCTTAAGGTTGTATTCAAGGTAAAAATACAACAGGCTTATATTAATAATTTGAAAATATGTCAGTGAAATGATGCAATATTTAATATTGTAGCTGTATTATTAATGATTTATATTTAACTTAACAGATCCTTGCATCACATGTAAAACTTAAATATTTAAATATAATGAAAAAAAAAACCTACACAAAGAAAATTTCCCAAAGGTACAAAAATGTTTTATTTACATGTATATAAAGTTAAATTAAAGGTACATAAACCACTTTGTGGCCATTATGAATAGTTCTATAAATTATAAGCAGGATAAAATGGAATCTGTATACTATTAGAAAAGAAGCAAAAATCTGTTTTGAAAAAAAATTTCTTATCTTGTTGAAAGTTTCGTTTTCCTCTTTATTTACATTTCTTCTGGCATAGCTACAATATATTAGGTGGAATTTAGGTACGTAAATACAGATTTAGGTTCCAGAAAAACTGTGTGATAATAAGCAGCACTTGTTTGACTTTGAAGTCCTCTGGGATCAAGACTTATTCTTCCATGCCTGTGCAAAACTTTGGTATTTTGAATATTTCTTTTTCCCCTTAAGTTATACTTAGCTTCAGAAATCCAACATTGAGTTGATCTCCCAGTATATACACACACCAAGAAGAATTATGACAAACCATAGTTATAGTTACCTTGCTGTTTAAAAAGCTGCTGACAGCTCCTTTTTATGGAATATCTTGATGGACCAAATACCCGCTTAGAGAGTGAGAGACCTGTGAGAGAGCAAATTTGCGTGACAATATTCTAGAATCATCAGCCTGCGAACTTCTCTGTCATTATGTCACTCTACATTTCTATTGCAGCTATGAAACATTGAAAAATAAATTCAAAATACCTCATGGCAAAAGACAGATGGCAGAGAAAAGCACTTGTCTCTGGAATTCAGGAATGAAGCCTAGGAGCATCAAGAGAGCAGCTTCTGATTTTCAGTCACTGTTTCCAGGACACTTAATTGATGCTGATTTATTTTCTATGCCTATAATTACTATAGTGCAGATATAATTTATTTCTTTATATATTTCTGCAGATTCTAATGTGTCAACCTCTCCAGCTTCACACCTACTAGGTATCTTCAGCATATTTTTTCTGCCTATCAAAGGGATAGAATTGTCCAGCAGAAATATATTTCTTGACTTTACCAGATACATTGGAACACATCCAGAAAAGGCCATTCAATGACTCAGGATGTGGAATAGGATGAACTCACACTCTGAGGAATAATTTTAGTGCAGATATGTAGTTGATACTTTGGGACTGTACAGAAATATATACTTACTAGCAACAATGCATAGCTTCTTAACCATAAACAGGACTGGTTGTGAGACAAAATGCAGCTGTCCATCTCTGTCAAAACCAAAACCTTTCTGCTTTGCATATAACTACATTTTCACACTCCTAGACCTTTAATTCATCCTGAAAATTTAAAATTAATTTGTTATCCTGAGAAATTAAAAAAAACCACACTGCTTCCTCTGTAGTTAATGAGAAAAGACAAACTTTTCACAGAACAGTTGAACTCATATTAGTTTCTCCTAGGTAGGGAATATTAAAATCAAATTGAGGTATTTAGTTTAGATGGCTATTTTGAAGGAGTATTCAGGTTCAGAATTTTAAATAAACATAACAACTTTAATGGATAATTACAATTTTCCCCTGTTGATAATGCATTTAACTAAATTTTTGATTCAAATATTCTCTGTGTTTCAGGTAGTTTCACTTGGCAGATCAGACAGCTAATGTTTTAAAATATGTTATCTTATATGTTAAATTATTTTAGCTTTTAGGTGCCTGAGTTTTAAAATTAGGTTTTTGTTTTCAGAAGTGAAATACTTGCCATACTTATATTGAAACATTGCCTTTAGAACCAAATTTTAAGATATTTCCTATTAGGATCTTAATAACTATTAAGATATTATATCTGTAATTACATATTGGTTGTTTACATATCAGTGCAGCTATTCCCCCGATTGTAAAGTTTAAAGTCCATGCTAGATGCTCCTGACTGGATGGTTGTGATTAAAAACTGCATGATTTTGAGGCTCAGAATGCTGACAGCACCTTTCACAACTAGAATGATTTAATTAAGGCTAACAAGTACAGGATTAAGTCCAAGATTTTCAAAGGTTTTGTCTGATTATACAGTTGCCTATGCGGTGAGTCTTCAACTGTATCTGGAGGGAGCTGCTTTCATTGAAGCAACAAACATTGTAAAATTGTAAATATCACTAATGTGATAAAAATCCTGATTCTAGAAATTCAGCTATTCTACTAATATAGGTTATTTCAATAGCACTAAGCTCCAAAGTTCATGGAATCCTTATGTTGGACATTTTCCAAATCCAAGACATTCTTCTGATCCAAGAAAAGACACACAAAGATCTTGTGTAACCTACATTGTTAAATCTGTTGGAGCAACACAGAACCTGAAAGTATTTAGGTATTTATTGACCATACAAAGATTGGACATAAAGTTTGAGTTGATTGCAAGTGAGCTGATTGCAAGAAAGTTGATTGTGAACTTTAGAACCTAACTTTTTACCCTTATTCTGATGTCTTCTTTTTTTTTAGGCGAAGAGAAGATGCAAAGAATTGTGGAAAATTTTTGGGTTGAAAACTTCTCAGAGTTCTAGACTTTTAAAAAGTGTTTCTAATGAGTGTTACTGAAAAAAATATATTTAATGAAGGTTAAAAAAAATATTCTTCTGTTGAAAAAAAATCCCATAAGAACTGTATTTCATTAAATACTATCTGAAGAGAAAAAACTAAGTAACCAAAGAAACCTAACTCTGACCTAAAAAGCCAGATTTTAGAGATGTTTATGGAAATTTTTGTACTATTTCCAAAGAGATTTGATTTTTTTTGTATTACAATACTTACTTCCCATTTAATTAAAATCCAGTTTTAAGTCACTGCATTTTTCACAGAATTTGGCATTTGGCTCACATAGACAACCTGACAGCATAAGTAATGAATGTACTTTATATAGGGAAACTCAAACCTCCATAGTGTGTGTTTTTGTATGCTGAAATGGGATTGTTTCAAACAATCAGACTGTGGGGAAGCTGAACCATTTGGCTCATCTCATATCTGCCTCAGCATTATTCTGTGCTTTCTGCTCAAATTCTTACTGTGAGCCAAATGGTTGCTGTGTCAGGTCCAAGCACAAACATTTTCTCTTCAGGACACTTCAGCTGCCGATCCAGCACAGAGGAGTTGTTCCATTGTCTTCCCTTGTGGGCACGCTGCTGCCAGAGGAGAGCTGAGAGGAGCTGGTCCGCGTTAATGGTCCATTGAGCACGTGTACCCAGCACAAATGAAAACAGCATCCAGCTCATGCTCCTTCTGCAGCCTGGCCCTTCCTATAGCAGCCTCATGTGGTGGGCAGTTCTGGCAATGTTGAGCAAAAGGAGAGGCCTGCAGCACTTATCAATCATAAATTTATAAATGAAAAATTAAAAGACAAGGAAAGAAAAAAAAATAGGTACAATGGAAGGGGAAAGCATGTGTTATTTTAAGTATTCCTTGATAGTTCCTATTTTCTTAATTATTTTATCTCTGACTCACAGAAGGGTTTAGGACACAACAAGGTCAAAAGGGACCTTTAAAGTTCATCTACTCCAACCTCACCTGCTGTGATCAGAGGCATCTTGAACTAGATCAGATTGCTCAGAGTCCATTGTATCCTAACCTTGAATGTTTCTTGGGACAGGGCATTTGTGTTTGAACTCTCTCAGCTCCTGACTGAAACTTAAGCTGCCTTATTAAAAACTGTTATTAATAAAAAAAATTAAATATTTAAACCTGATGTATATAAGCTTCTCACATTTGATACACTTGAAAGGCCCTATTGTATACATTTCACTGGCACTGAAAAAGCAAAATATTCTTTAATTCTACCAACAGATATCAGTAAACAGGACTGTTTGTGAACAAACCTGCAGACAAACACTAGGAGCTTCAACCAATTAATCTGACTGGTGTTTCCTTTGCCTCATTTAGTTTCTTGGTAGTCAGAAGTTTCCTCTTACATCTCCCAAGGTTTATTCATATTTGTGTCAGATATTTGTGCTGCAACAACTCTGATTGATGTAGATTCCAAAAAGAATTTTTGATAAGTAATCTGTCTTCCCTACTGTGATGTCCAACCCCTATGGTATAAGGGATTCCTATTTGTATTAGGAATTTATATTAATTTTCAAAATGTTGTCCACTAGTCACTAAAAAAACAAGATTGAAGGTGCTACAAAGACATCTTGAGTTCCAAGAAAAGGTAAGAACATTTGTGCTTATATTGGCATTTTGCCTGAAAAGTGAAAGAGTGAATTTATCAAAAGCTAAGCCCTGGCCAAGCACAGAGATGTAATTGAGAAGGAGTGTTTAGAGAATAAAATCTGCCACTTTCCTTCTGGTGTCTGTAAAGGTAGAGCAAGGTGCTAACCATAAATAGCCTGTTAACATCTAACAACCTTTTTACAGAATCCCATGTGAGTTTGTGAAGGATCTGACCTGACGTTTTCCCTGACAATTACCATTCAGCTATAAAAATAATTTTAGATGGCAGACTTCTGACTGCCACAGGCTCTCAAAGGAGCATGAACTGGATCCAGGTTTCCATGCCAGTTCTGAATTATCTCACCACTGGTGTCTAGCTGTAAACTTCTAGTTGAACTGGCTGCTTGCCTGCTTGCAGTCCCAATGAGGAGTTTGTGTTCATAAATTCAGAATGCTAGCTCTCACAGCTTGCTGGAATTACCACAGTCACCCTATTTTCAGTCAGAAAATTCATACTCATGCTGAGTACTTCTGAAAATATAATTCAATATTTCTGAATTTCTATGTACTTTCTTGGACAATTAAGTACATCTCCTGATGATGTGTCCAACTGTGAAGATCTGGCAAGTTTCTAAAGTCTACCTCCAAACTGCCAAGATTACCAGAAAGGGCATGGTTGGGGAATGTCTGGATTTTAAAATGAATAGGTATGGAATTTGTGAAGATGCTGTTTCATACATTTGAAATAAGAGGACGATGAAACCAGACCTTTAAGTGGTCTGTGTTAACCCCTACTTAAAAGGAATAGGGAGAGATAGACTTCTTGAGGTCATCAATCACCTCGGCCTAAAGCAGATGTCTAAAATAACTCTGCTAATTTGCATCCTTAAATTTCTTATTTCTTTTTACTGACTTTAAACAGATGTGGATAGAGTCTTCTACACTGCATGTGCAACAACTCCCACCAGTGCTGCTACAAGTCTTTCCTAGGATTCTGCTGAGTGGCTGCCTGATTTTTCCAACAGCAGATTTTAGCCAGGCTCTGAAAGCTGAGTACTGGAGATTGCTACAAGGCCATCATAACTCAGCACATTTATGAAATGTAGCCAATGAGAATTTTAGAGTTTGATGTACTCTAGTATAATTTATATACATTTAATCATATCTTCAGTTGCATGTTTTGTGGTCATTAGCTTTATTTAATTAGATTCATTGTGAAAAAACCCAAACCGATGCCTTCTGAAGACTGCTTTTGGGGCAGCTCTTTTTACTTTATTGTCAGAAACCATTCTGCTAATAAACATCTTGTATGGCTTGGTATTGTAAAATCTTCAAGTACCTAAATAGAAATAATCCTGTGCCTTTGTTTTATCTAACGTTCTATTCTGACAGTTTCATTCAAATATTTCATGTTAAGTATTTTCTGGTTAATCATCCATATTCAAGGCAGAGACACCAATATTTTCCTTTTTTTTTCAAGGTGTGTTTACTTGCAAAAAGACAGACAACCTTGGCTAGGTATTTCATATAGTCAGTCAATCCTTAAAACAAAAGAATGGTATAAAATTTCACTGGTGTCTTTTTTTAAAATGCAAAATAAATGTGATTCCACAATATTGATTTGTCTCAGAAAAATACATGCAAGGGTATACCATTATTCTCTCTCCCCTTAAATCTATAAAGCGGTTACAGAAGAAACTTATTTTGAAAACTTAAATGGATGCAAAGTGAATTTTGATTCACTGATTTACAGTATACCAACATTATTTTTGAAGTCAAAAAGGTACTTTTGAACAGCAGTTTATTTTATTATATTGAGTATTTTAATAGATAAAAGGTTACTTTATCCATCTGATGCTGCAATATCTATTTACACAGAAGAGATAATAGAAGTAGAAAAGACAATGGTACTTCTTAGATATTAACTTTAGGGGAGGAAAAGGTGAAAAAACATAAAATTTTTGGCAGTGTCTGCCACAGTATTACTTCTAAGGATAGTCACCTCTGTCTCACTTTTTTCTTTGGCTTTCAGTTGTCTTCCTGTAACAGCTGTAAGTGATAGTAGTACCAAGACCACTACTTTACTTTTTTTTCTGTTTGGTACTTGCTATGAGATCCGTAGAGGTTTATTGCTATGTGGGATGGGGTGTCAGATCACCTCACACAGTGAATATAAAAACGCAGATAGATTTAGACAACTCATGTATATAATCCTGTATGCATGCTGTGAAGTTCTTTGTGCATCTCTTAGACTGAGATCTCAAAAAAACCCATTTTCTGCTTAGCAGCCTGAGGAATGATTACTATAAAAGAGCTTTCCTTCTATTTCACTCAGGCTTTTTTCTTACAGGGTACACATTTGTTCTTATCCCTTTTTTGGCTTGCTGAAGTCACAGGCTATCCAAGAAATGACCACTTCTCCTTAACCCTGTCAGTAAAGTTAGTAAGCTTTGCTAAATCTTTCAGAAAAACACATCTCATCCTGACAGAGAACTTTTCTCTCAAGGGAACCTCTATCAGCTTTAGTCTGAGGTGCACTTGTAGAAAATGGTATATAAAAATTCCTGTGAAGATAAGACAGTGGCACAAAATTTATTCTTAAAAACTTCAGCCTTGAAATATAATTATGCAAATATTATTTTTTGAACCTTATATTTTTATATGCATTCCCATGTCTATAAATACAGTTTATATGTGCTATGTTTCTAAGTCTTTTTCACTGCTGTCTGATACATTGTTTGAATTACTGTCTCTGCAGTGAGGAGGAATATTTCCTTATGATTTTGATAGAGACAGAAGAGAAAAGGAGAATGCCGAAGTCTCACAGTTAATATTATTGGGGGTTCAATCACTAATATGGGGAAAAGGAAAAAAAGAATATGCCTTATTTCATTCTCCAATAAAAACTTCTGATCTGTGGCAAGTTCTGTGCTTCTCTTCCTTCTGACCTCAAAATATTGGTCAATTCATGTGTTCTGATTTCCTCCCATCATCACAGTTTGGATGGCAACACTGAATACTCTGTACTATCCTTTCTACTCTTCCAGAAAGGCAGACATAGTCATCTTTAGTATTCTGATATATACACCTAAGTAGTCTGTATATACATATGTCCTGGTGCAAGAGTTTAACATTAGGGTTTATCTTTCCTGAAGTTATCATCTGAAGTGTCATAGTTTTGCCTGGGGTAGAGTTAATTTTCTTCATAGAAACTGCTAAGGGGCTGTATTTTGGATTTATGCTGCAGAGTTGACACTACAGGAATGTTTCAGCTATTGCTGAGCAGGGCTTAAACAGAGCCAAGACCTTTTTCTGCCTCCCACACCACTTCACCAGTGAGAAGGTGAGGGGTGCACATGAAGTTGGGAGGGGACACAGCTGGGACAGCTGACCCCAACCAACCAAAGGGATATTCTATAACATGGCATCATGCTCAGCATATAACCTTAGGGGAAGAAGAAAGAAGGAAGGTGGCAGGGGAGAGAATTCAGAGTGATGGTGTTTGTCTTCCCAAGTCACCATTACACATGATGCATCCCTGTTTTCCTGGAGAGGGCTGAACACTTGTCTGCCCTAGGGAAGTGGTGAATGAATTCCTTATTTTGCTTTGCTTATGCACATAGCTTTTGCTTTACCTGTTAAACTATCTTTATCTTAACCTAAGAGTTTCCTCATTTTTCTTTCTCTGATTCTTTTCCCTATCCCAGGAGGAGTGAGTGAGCAGCCGGAAGAGAATTAACAAGCAACTATCTGGTGCTTAGTTGGTGGCTGGGGTTAAGCCATGGCACGAAGATAAGTGTTTAGTCCACCCAATGGTCTGAAAATTGGGAAGAGATGAAGGAAATAGAATGAAGAATTTATGAATGCTTCCAGCACCCTTTCTAATTTCATTTTGCTTACACAAGACTAGTGTATAATTGTTTTCAGAGTGACATATGGTCATGGTCCTGGTCAGGTTATGATATGTGTGACAGTTGTATAAATAAGGATCTGATATTACATGGCTTTATTTTATGTATAGACCTAGACAAAACTTTAAGGAGTGTTTAAGTAAAAAGTGGAAACATATGGCAATGGCCTTTTAGTAGCTTTCAATGCAAGCTAAAGAAATCCTGACTGGTGTTCCTGCATAGCTGCTGAGTTACCAGGAGGTAACTATCCCACTGCCTTCAAGCCATTTGAATAGAAAGAAAGAGAAGAAAGCAAAGGGCTAATGAGCAAGATAAAGATAACAATCTATCTTTATTGGATTACTTCTTTATTATTATTATTATTTTAAATTTAGATATATAGGTTTAAGTTTTAAAATTAGCATAAATGATATTCCACATCAAAGCCCCCTCTCATTTTCTGAGAATGAAAGGGATTGCTGTGGAAATGTGTAAAGTACCATCTCCAAAATATGAGGAGCAGAAGAAATAAACACAGTCTTCCAATACAATAAGTGTAAAAAAATTAATTCAAATTTAGAGAAATTTTAGGAGTAATTTCATTTATAAAACTGTGGTCTTAATATAATGCCTTGTCTACGGTCAACACTTGGACTGAGGCAGTCCTGAGGAAAGATACAGGAAGGGGGCTTTGCAGAAATTGTGTTGAAAACAGGGTTGATAACTGAAATTCCAATTTCATATTGGAATTCGCCCATCTTCCACTTAAAGAAAGCTGGGGTTTTCAGATTTTGGGATTTGTTTTTCTTGAGTTCTGTTTTGCTATTTTTTTCACCTAAAATTCTAATTATATTTCTAGTACACTAATAAATAATAATAAAAAAAAAAAACCAATAACAATTCATTTGCCTACTCTTTTGGTATATTGGGAAAAAAAAATCCCAAACATCTGTAACATTTCCTAATGGAATTGAAGGATGTGTATCTGTATAACTACTAACACTGAGAGTCTCAGACAGGTGGCCAGGGTCTGGTGATGTGAATAACAACATTCATGGATGCAGCATTTTTAATGACTGCAAACTGAATTATACAGAGAACTATAAAGGCTCAAACTGTAATATAAACCATTGCCTTGGATACAAGCAAACATGGCAAAATTATATTTACAAACAGCTTATACTTCTTCCTTTGCATCCAAAATAGACTTCTAAAGTTAGTTTGAGAAATTATCCTGACCAGTGCCAGTTCCCTCCCTATCATGTCTGGAAAATGCTTGGAAGAAGACTGAATGTCCCAATGAAATTCCATGCCAGAAACAGATAAAATATTCCTGTTCCATAAATAAGCAGTATAAACCAGAGTATTCCAGTATCCAGGAGTAACTCCAATTTTAGTAGTATAGACATAATGAAAGATGCTGAAATTAATGAAAAATGCTTACATAGGCGCTCAGAAAAATGTCTGCTTGCTGCTGTGTTGAACCAGATAGTCGCAGCATGTCTTAACAGCAGCTGAATAAAGACAGCCTATATTTCCAAAACTTCAAAAGTCCAATTTAATCAAAATAATTCTCAAGGCTTAGAACTTAATTCAGTGTCTGTGAAAATTGTTGGGGCTTGGTAGGAGTGAGTAGGAAATTTTTTTGTTTATTTTTAAGATTTTTTTTCCCAGAAAAATTTCCAAGACAATCAGAAATTATCCTTTATATTGTTTTGTCTTGATTCAGTTGCCAGGAATAAAGTGACTACCTGAATCGACCAGATCATTTTCTGCTTAATACCCAGAAAAATAGTTATATTCTCCCTATCCACATTTCAGAATTAGTCTGCTAAAAAGCAACTCTGCTAAAAGCAGTGATTCAAAGGCAATGGTTAGATGGTTATGGCTTTAGCATATCACTTGGTAGATATTTAGTAAGAACAGCAAATTTGTACCCAGGAAACTGACCCTTACCTAAATTCTTTGACCTCTTGTGGCACAGTTCCCATCTCCTGTGGTGTCCTGGCAACAAAGTCCTTCTGATATTTCTTTGTAGATTGTGAGCTGATCATGCAGGAATTGAAATGGTGATGCCAGGCATATACTTTGCATGTTCTAATGAGTTTTGCTCTATTCCTTAGGCCAGCTGGCTGTGCAAACCTTAGATAATGTACAGAAACCAAAGCCAAAAAAGCTCAGATTAATAAAACAAGTAGCTGCAAATCAAATCAGACCTATCTTAAGAATTTTTAAGGCTTCAAAAGGCTGTAAACGTAATTTTCACCTAGTGAATACAAATACCAAAACCGATACAAGGGAACTTAGATAAATACTGTATAGCTTTCCTGTTTTTTGGTAGTTTTCATGCAAATAAAATTAAAAGGTGTTCTCACTTGGCCTAGCAGAGCTCTGGCTAGGTGTGAAGCAGAGCCGCAGTTTCCTCTCAGTTCCCTCATCCTGAGGCAAGAGTAATGGGTTGCAGTATGATAATGAGCAGATTGAATGAAAAGATTGGATTTGATTACACTTGGTAGTAATAGGTGTAGGAAGGACCTAAGAAGGAGCAATAGAATTTTTTTTCCCAGGAGCATTGGAGGCTGAAATATAGCTCATTTCAAATGTAAAACCTTTTTTTCTGATGTTGAGTATAAAGAAATTTCATTAGCTTAACATGTAAAAATTGCTGTCAAAGGTAATGCTATAAAGCCAGCCAATTTTTGACAGCTCTTGGGGACTGATCCACCAAAAGGCTAAAACCATTCAAGTTTATCTGCCACACCAGAGTAGAGATGTAGTACTGAAGGTTTCATCCTGAGATTATTTTCACGTAAGTCTAGCTAGACACAAGTCTAAAAGCATGAGGACATTTCTCCCATTTTTTTTTTATTGTGGCAAACACAGACTTATTTTGTCTGATTCTTGAAGGTATCCAAGAAATAAAAAAATATCTTAGACTATTGATAGACCATCAGATAATTCTATTCCAAAGATATAGCATTATCAACAGTCAAACTGATATTTTAAATGCCTTAAAATTATCCACCTCAGGCTGTGGACTTCCTGCCCACACCCATCACTGAAAGTGAACCCTTTTTAGAGCAGGGAAAGCATGTAGATATGAAATTTTATTTAACTTACAGAAAGACATAAAATCATAAAAAATGTGAGCTTCTTATACGCAAGCAATCAGTGTGATTGCCTTGTTGGATTTCATATCATTTTTTGCCCATTCTAACACTGTGATGTGAATGTCATTTGACTTTCCCAGGATAATCAATGATGAGTCTTTGAGTCAGTCTAAATGAACTTGCCTCAAGGTACACAGGAACACACAAAGGTGATAGGTAATTCAGCCCTTATGGAACTCTGATTGCTCAGAAACTGTTAGGGGAAAATGCAGCTGCTCTGAAACAGCTACCTCCAAAAACTACACACAGAAGTCTAGCATCACATTTAACTTTTCTCTTAGGATGTCTGTTGCATCAGTATCTTTGTCAGAATGGAAAATTCAGTTTGCAGGTTAAATTAATTTTTTTATAAGTACTCAACAATATGCAAACATGTAATTGTGTGTCATGTAGGCTGACTGCTCCCTGGGGGCCAGGTACTGCCTGCCATGGATGCTTGGTTCAGCAGAGAAGGTGCTCCTGCCAAGGGGGAAGGGCAGGTGCAAGAAGGCAGCTGGGAGAAGCTCCAAGCCTCTCCAAGAGTATGTGGCATTTTTGTAGTGAAAAGCCAATCACACCTGTCAGGGGTGCAGATCAATGGAGTGCATGGACAGACACATACATGATTACAACATATCTGAGCTGTAGCTCAGGCAAGGGCTGAGGGGGACAGGCTTTGCTCAGAAAGAGCTCCTAAAGAAAATAAAGATAAGATCTTGCTGAGGTTCCCAATTTTTATCACAATGCTGAAGTACCTCCTCTGCCCCTAGGCAGGGAAGGAGGGAAGGGTGGATATTTCAGTCATTGGAGTGGGTATTTCCCTGCAGCCTGTGGAGAGTATTTCCTCAAGGAACTGTGACCCAAAGAAAGGCTATACTGAATCAAATTATTCTGACAGGAACCATGGCCCACATTGGATCAATGTTTGAGCATATTTTTTTCCCAAGTGTTTCAGCTAGTGGTAAGAACCTACACTGGAGCAGATGAAAAATATAAGGAGGAAGGAGCACCAGAGAGGAACTTTTAGGGACTAACCTTAAAACATATTCTCATTTATCCTGCCCCTCTCAGGAGAAGGTGGGTAAAAGAGTCTGGGGTGAAGGAGTAAAGCTGAGCACAGGAAGAATCAGGTAGTTAGAGATGTTCTTCTAATTTAGTCTTCATTATCCAAATCTATTTCAATGGAAAAAAATAAATTAACTTATCCATGTTGAGTGTCTTTTGCCTGTAACACTAATTAGTGAGTGGTCTCCCATTGTATATCTTGACCTAAAACTTTCTCCCTCAATCATTCTATTGAGAGAAGGGAGTGAGAAAGTGACTTGGCGACCATCTGGCAGCCAGTAAAGGTCATGGTGTCATCTAATCATATATTTATAGAATCAGAATGGTTTAGGTTGGAAGGGACCTTTAAAAATTGTCTAATCTGATGACTCTGTCTTGGGCAGGAGTACACCTTCCAGTAGCTCAGGTTGCTCAAAGCACTGTGACTTTGAATACTTTTTAAATGATGGGTCATCCACAATTATTCTGGACAACCTATTCCACTGTCTTACCACTCTTGTTGTAAAAAGAAACAATTCCTTATGTTCAAACAAAACTCACCCTCTTTTAGTTAAAAAGCACTATGCACTATGCTGTGTTTTCATTACAGACCTTTATAAAAAGTTTCTGAATTTCTTAGACATTTCTTCCTTTAAGTACTGAAAGTATGAAAGAAAGTCTGAAGTCCTTCTCTTCCTCAGGACAAACTACCACAACTCTCTCAGTTTTTCTCTGTTAGACAGATGTTACAGACCTCTGGTCATTTTCATGGTTCTCCTCTGGATCTCCTTTAACAGGTCCATGTCATTCTTGTACTGGGTGCCACAGAGCTGGATGCAGTGCTTCCAGTGGTGTCTCTCAAGGGCAGAGTAGAGGGAGAAGCACCTCTTTCATGGCATCTCCTTCTCAGAAGGCTACAGAGAGCAATCCTTCTATCCATGCTAGACAAATTCAATGTCCTTAGCTGCTCCTCATAGGGTATTCCTTCTACTTGGTCTTGTTGAACTTCATGACATTCGCATGAACCTACTTCTCTAGCCTGTCAAGGTTCCTCCACATGGCATCTCTCCCCTCAAACATACTAACTGTACCACTCAGTTTATTGCTGTCTACAGACCTTCTGAGCACATACTTGGCCCCCCTGCCAATGTCACTGATGAAAATATTTAATAGCCTTGGTCTCAGTATGGAACCTTGAGAGACACCACTCAGTGCTGAAGTTCAATCTGGACATTGAGCAACTAACAGCAGGTCTTCTGAAATGGCCATCCAGGAAATTTTTCATTGATCTGGAATCAGATTTAAACAAACAGAATGCCAGGTCCATTTTGAAATCCATGTTTTTTGACATCTGTTTTGTGCATAAAATGTTCTTGATCTTTTAATCTGTGTTTGAAAATCTAGGCCTAAAGATTTTATAGTGCTTTCTGTGCACAGCTGAAGTCACTACTGAAATTGAAACACACATAATTTGAAGGAAAAAAAAGTAAAATTACAGTTCTGTTTCTTATTTCTTCAAGTATAGAAATTTGACACATTGGAGTTTATTGTAATACTAACAAAAGATTTGTGATGGGTTGACCTTGTCTGGTCTATCACTATCCTTCTCAGCAGGATAGGGGAAGAAAATAAAATGGAAAAAAACTTGTGAGTTACGGTAAAGGCACTTTAATAAAGCAAAACCAAACACCAAGTGCAGAAGCAAAGTAAAGCAATACATTTATTCTCTAGATTTATTCTCTACTTCCCATAAGCAGGTGATGTCCATCTGCTTCCCAGGAAATAGCACTTCAGTACAAGAAGCAGTTGTTCTGGAAGATAAACAACAGAATAACTAATGCTACTGTCCTGGGGTGACTTTACCTTTAAGACAGCTTTGGGTGCTAGGGAAGTTGAAACTGCTGGAGGCTGGTGGGAGTTTTTTCTCTTGACCAATGACTGGGCATTTCTGAGAATTGGCGGGGGTTTTAACCATTGAGAAGTGAGATCAACCTGTGAACACCACCTTAAGATGTAAGGCTGGGAATTTCTTGTTCTCTTTAGTTTCTGGTTCTTGAAGAGGTAGCAGGCTCTGACTCAGCCTCCTTTGCCCCCTCACCAGGCCGGACAAGGCTGCGGGGGGAAGGGGGGCGGGGGTGGGAAGCGAGCGGGCTCAGGCCGGGTCAGGCCGGTTCTCCCGGCTCAGCTGCAGTTTCTGCCGCTGCTGGGTTTATCAGAGACAGCCGAGTAAAGAGAGGCCAACGCAGACAGCTCCAGCCACCACTCCGGCACAGATAACAGAACCAGATACAAGGCCTGGGCAAGATTTTAACCTTTTCATTACCCAGATGAGACTTGCAGATTAATCCGTTTTTCCAGAGAGAGAAAGAGACAGTAATCAACATGTAAAGAGACCCTATAAACTATCAAAGACAGTGAAGAAAGAAATTAAGCCTCTGAAGAGATAGAGAATAAGGAGATGCTTTAATAAGCTGAAATATTTTTCTGTTAAAGCTATGGAGATGGACAATAGTGTTCTGAAAAAAAAACCCTCCTTTAATTCATGACAGAGTATAGTGGGAGGAGTGGAGTGTTTCAAAGTGTGGATTTTGAGCAAAATGGTGAAGTGGTTGTGATACAGTGAGATACTGGAACAGAGGGGGGAAAGTAATAGTTAAAATTTGTGGCCTTTAAGAGGCAAAAAGAAAACTCCTGTTTCCAGAGAAGCTCACAAAAACAGATGAAGAGAACTTCTGCCTTTGAATAACTCATCCTTAAAAATGACATCCCTAGACTCATGACCCACGCATACCTCAGTGATATGAAATGGAAGGAGAGAACTGATGGCAGATTTTTTGGGTAGCTGGCATCAGAGAAATAGAATGCTATGAAGAAATAGTTTTCTTGTGAAAATCTCCATAGATAGCAGAAGAAGACTTCTGTTTCTCTACAAAGACTGATGAAAAGACTCTAGCAAGAATTGGGACTGTTTTAAATACCAAAGTTTTTTTGTCTCTATGTTGTCATGTGAACAAGGAAATAGTTGGGTAGTGGGGGAGAAGAGGGTTTTCTGGAGGTTTTATTCTGGGTTTCTTATTCTTACAGTTTTTGTTAATAAACTTTCTTTATTCCTTTTAAGTTTTAAGCCTATTTTGCTCTTGTCCTAATCCATATCTCATAGCAAGAAATAAGTAAGTTTTCTAGTGATTTTTTTTTTTTTAGTTACTGCTTTAAAACCACAACATTTATTTGGTGCATTGGCCGGGAAACGAAATTGGCAGATCTAAACCACTACAGCTACCTATTCCACACAGCAACACTCACCATCACTCATCTTTTATTTTTGTGAGACACCATATGATATGGGATATCTCTTTGGTCACTTTGGGTCACCTGTCCTGCTTATGCTTCCCTCCAAGAACCTGTTCAGTCCCAGGGTACTGGTGAGGGGGGAATGTTGGAGACATGGCTTCATGCTGTGCCAACACAGTTCAGCAGTAGGCAAAATAGTGATATGTTACCAACACCTTTCTAACAACCAATTCAAAGCACAGCGCTATGGGGAATGATGAATGCTATGGGGAAAATTAACTCCACATAATTAAATTATCTCAGCCAGACCTAACACAATGTTTCAGCCAGGCACTGTATCATTTGCCATTTCATGGTCTTGTGCAGAAAACTAAGATGCAAAAGGGAATTAATTATAATATCAAATTTTATGTTGGTTTCTTTCTTCTCTTCATAAACAACTTTTGAGAATGCCAAAGCTTTAGCTCAAAGTTTTCCATAACCCCCACTGTTTTTCCAAGCACCCCTCAAAACACATATTTTATCTATTTACTTTTTACCAGTCACTCACAAATCATCTACCAGCTGAAGACTTAGAGATGGCCTGTTTCTTTTCACTTTGATACAAAGACTGCTGTATTTAAACTGTAGTAATATTTGGTATTGTGGTTCAAAAATGTCGTTCAAGAGCAGATATTACTTTTGACTTAGATCACATGCACAAGATTTGTGTAAGATACATAAATTTAAAGTAAAATTTAACCCTGTCCATCAGTTCTTTTTCAGCAGTAAATTGATGATTTATTCATTCACCTCTATTATATATTGGATAAGGAACTGGAATATCTTTGGTTGTTGTAATGCACTTTGCTTGTGCAGTTGAGGAATTACAATCAGGGAGAGAAAGGAAAAAATGATTGACATGAATACGTCTCATTATTCTGCTGAGAATTTGTTTTGACATATCAGTCAATGTAAATCATCAGTGTTATAATATCATTGATTACAATTTGTTTCTCTTTGATCACATCAGAAATTCCTTGTCAAGATAACATATAACATGTATCTTCCAGAAGATCTTAACTGTTTTAATAATGTCTGTCACATGCTCCTACTGAAAACCATACAGACCACCTACTTGTAATTTGGGTTACTAACTGAAGCGTACTACGTGAGAAAGTAAGTTTAGCTATTGTCTTGAAAGCTATTTGCTAACTTAATCTGAAATCTGGAAATAAATGAAAGCCCAGAATAATTCAACATGCCTTTGGGCTATCTAAGTACTAATAACGTGGAAGACCCAGCAAGTTTGCAGATGACACACAACTGAAGGATGGGATACCATCCAAAAGGACCTGGACAAGCTCAAGAAGTGGGCTCTTTTGAACCCTTCAAGTGTTCAAGGCAAGATTGGACAGCACATTGAAGATCTCCTTGCTCATTGCAGGATGTTTGGACAGAAGACCTTTAGAGGCTACTTCCTATCCAAACTATTCTGACTCTTATTCTATGAAGATGTTAAGTGTAGGTACAGTGTCTCATGCTCAGGGTCTTGGCCATGAAACACCTGCTAGGTTAGAGTGGGATAAAATGAATGAGATTCCAGAGTTCTGAATGGGCAAAATGAATCAACGTTTAAGACAAACAATCTTATAAAAATTACCTTTCTGACCTGCTCACAGTTTTCCAGTAAAGTGCTCATTCTGCATCAGCTAGAAATTATGGAATGCATTAACTTTCAGGGCTAAAGGAAAAAGAATTTTTCATTCTTAATTTCTTTTAGATTTGCTCTAAGAGCCAGAACACTTAAGTAAGCATTAGTAGATTGATAGCAGGAACTAGAGTATCAGACAAACTCGATGACCTAATATTTGTGTTCTTTGCCTTACCATGGAACAGATACCACAGAAAAGTGATGCATGATCCTTCACAGAATATGTGTTGATGATTTAGAAATCTGTATGGGAATAGCATAATTAGAATTGTGGATTTGAAAGTCACAAGACTAAAATTGAATTAAATCCTTACCATACTCCTGAGGCAATGGATCTTAGAACTGTGATACTAGATTTAAGGGAAAATAGTGTGTATTTGAAAGGAAGAAGAAAGAAATACATATTTTTGTGAACAATAATAGGATTTCACTCTATGATTTGAGCAACAAGTCCAGAGCTGTCCTATAATCTATACATCTCTTCCAAAAAACTTCCAGCAGTTCAGAAACAGATCAGAAATGCGCCCATACTTATTTTTTCTTATGGGCTAACTTTAGACAGCGATTTTGCTTGGAATTTCTCTCATGCTATGTGTTGTACTTTCATTAAGAACTCTGGACACACATGACTTAAAGTTGAAGGATGTATCATGGAGAATGCATTTAAAAGGGCTTGAACTGGTTTTGTGCATATGATCTGTTTAGAGATAAAATATATACTATACTTCCAACTGGAGAGTTGAAGGAAGAGTTCTAAAAATATTAATTTTGAGCTATTTTTTTCCACCAAACCCATTCTTTGGAATCTGAAGATGGGGGATTCAGTGAAATTTGTTCTGTTTCATAGCTCAGGGCATTGTATTTTGAGGTTCTAAATAAAATGAGATTCATAGGAATATGTATTGGAAGTGAAAGATTATTCTTCTTCCTCAAATAAAATTAAAATCAATACAATAATTGTAGTTAGTTTTCTTATGACAAATGATATAGTATAACCCTCCCTCAAATGGTAACCCACATCAATTCAAGGCTTACTGCAGCTGGTGGAAAGGCAGCGTTTTTC
Source organism: Poecile atricapillus (assembly GCF_030490865.1). Lineage (NCBI taxonomy): Eukaryota > Metazoa > Chordata > Aves > Passeriformes > Paridae > Poecile > Poecile atricapillus. Next base: position 43,755,427 of record NC_081249.1, on the reverse strand, counting down.
CAAATTTTGCTAAGTTTTGAAATAAAAAATAATACTTTTTAAAGATCTTGGTTTTTTTTATGAGATATGCACAAGGGTGGATTCAGGGTGGGTTTGTTTGGCTTTGGGTTTTTTTTTGAGATTTCTTACATAAACAAAACAGAAACACAAATTCAAAACTATCAAAATACAATTTTTATGTCATTCATTTGCAATCTGAGATGCCATCCTAGGAGATTTTGTGTAAGACACTTCATCACTTATCTAATTTATTTTCTTTTGAGTATATTCTCCTATTAGAAACAACCATTTTGTAGTCTTGCTCTTATTCAATCTTACACCAGTTGAATTTTCCACTGCACCATGCCATGTTTTCAGTTATGTTACACCCAGATTATTGTTTTGGGAAAAAGGAACCCCAACATATACACAGAGCCAGAAATTAGACTAATTAAAAATTTACCAATCCATATGGTCTAATTATTGCAAAAATACCTCATTAATAGATCAATTCTCTTTATCATACATAACTCTCAATTATTTTTGGATGTTATGCTCAATCTTCCCCTGGTCCTTTAATAAGCTGAAAGGAGAAGGTATATTTTTAAGAAGTCAGCACCATCCTGAGGGCTTGTCTAGAATAATGCACATGATGCCAGGGTTGCTTTCTCCTCAGTTCCATACTTTTTTGAGGTTATCTCAACATTTTCTAAGACAATCTGTTTCCCTTTGCTTGCTTTCCTGATATTTTTTGCAAGATGTACTGTATACTCCTCCATCCCACCACTCCCCCAGCTGCTCATGCTAGAGGAAGAATAAATCCAGTGAACTTGAATGTTTTTAAGGGGAGTTAGGACATGAAGAGACCATTCAGATAGAAAAAGTGAAACAAGCTGCAGTGTTCCTCAATCTGGCCTATGATTCCTTAGATATTAGGATTTCAATAATCTTTAAACCCCTAGTAATGAAAATAAAGTGGATTTATTTATTTCAATAAACAACATGACCAGTTCTTTAAGAGAAAAGTAATAATCTTTAATGAAATAACAATGTAAAATTGGAAGCAAGTTTTTAATTTTGCTTCTGGAAAACACATTCAAGTCTGTAGAAAATAATGTTATCTGCTGGTTTATTTACTTAATTAAATGATGCAGGCTTAATGGATGAACAGAAAACCTCTTGGCATTTCTTGAATGTTATTTTTCTGATTTATTAAGAAGCAATATATTAATAACTATTAGGATTTATTAAATTAATCAGTGTCTTGTAAAGTTCTTACCTTTTACTTCTACCACTTTTTTCTCTCTTTCTTTTTCTTTTTCTTTTTTTTTTTTTTTTTTAATTTTTGTTTTTTTCATTAAACTTTAAAGTTCCATTAAACTTAAGCTTTGAAAAATGGGAGGTGGGAATGGGTGGAAAACAAAAAAACCCACTGGGTCATCTAAATAATCTAACATTGAAGACTCATTCCAATAAATATCTTAGGACAACAAGAAAAAGTTTAGGACTTTGGGATGTCATTCCATTGATCAGGTCTCGCTAACACACTGAGTGTTGGCCATGGCAATCTCCGTAAGTCAAAACGGGTGAGCAGTGCACAGCTATTACCTTTTGGTCACTGTTCACATGAAAGAAAGGTTTGTTTCCTCTGTGTCTTCTTTTTTAACCCTTGCAGTAGCTATGTTTCCTCTAAACAAAAATTGCTCCAATATTTGTCTATACAGAGATGACAGGTTTCTGTTCATGTTTTGTATACATATAGAGAACAAACAGAACTATGCAAAGATGAAATGGATGGACTGCTAACAATTGAAGAATTACTCTAGTATGTAAAAAAAATAATGCCATTAATTCCTGTTTTGGGAATCTTATGAAGCCAGCACCTTCACAATGATGCATTGCTGTGCTGTGCCTAAAACAAACAGCAGTCCTGGTAACCCAGTCAACCAGGACAAGGGACAGTAGAGTACATCATGAAACCATGGAAATGTGGGGAGTAAAATAAGGGTAATGTGCCTTGCATGGAGCTGAAATTCCTTTTTATTTAAAGCATGTTGTTCCATGTATCTGTGAACTAATTTTAATCCTTTTCTTCCCTGAAATATTTATGCCCCGGTTAAGCATAGTATTGTTTTCCACTTGAACACAGACAGAAGAGCCCATTTCATTTCTCCAGCTTTCTTGTAAGCCCTGTTTAGGTACTGGAAAGATGCTAGAAGGTCATCTTTAAGCTTTCTCAAGGATAAACAGCTCCAATTCTCTTAGCCTGCCTTCCCAGAAGAGGAATTCCAATCCTCTGAACATCTTGGTGGCCCTACTCAGTCCAACAGGTCTGTGTCCTTTAGTCAGAGGCCCCAGAGCTGGATGCAGTATTTCAGGTGGAGTCTCATTACAGTGGAGCAGATTTATAATCTCATTTTAGAAGGATCAATAATATATTGATGCAGAAAGATTATTAGCTGGTTTTCTTTCTTTTTTTGCAAATATGTGCCTCAGAAGTGAAGTTGTTTGGTAAAAAGGAGCCTACTAAGACCAAACCAAAATCTGTACAAATATTAGCAACATTAGTAAATAGCTTTTTTGAAGCTGTAGTTATTTGGGAATTTATCTCTGTCTTTACAGTTAACAAAATTCCCATAATTAATATTATTAAATGTGCACATTATTTTTATTTCTACTTTATCCAAATTATTTCTTCTCAAAATAAAATAAATCAGGCCACTGAAATCTGGTGATACATTTAAATTTTGTCCTGAGATATTATTCAGTGAATCAAGAGCTTGATGGTTAGAACTAAACCTTCAGAATTAAAAATTATCTGTTAGATTAGACTTTATATAAGGGGACCAATTCTCCATTCTATCAGAACTGTTTCTGGCAACTGTAACACACCTGACATATAAGGACTTAAAATGATATCAGACTGCTTTGTCACACAACAAGAAAAAGAACCCAATTATCTTTAAAATGTTTTTGTTCCTCTCTACAGAATTACCTTTTACATTATTGTGATATTCCCTTCCATTTCAAATGCCTCTGTTTAGGCATTGGATGTGTTTCTGTTCCTTCTGGTCGTTTTGTCTCTTAAAGCTTTAACAGCTTAGAGAAATTTCTTTCTGTGAGATCTGATCAAAAAAACAATAATGAAGCTTAAGCTCACAAAAATTATAGAGATGGGAGAGCAAGGTATTTAACTCATTTCTCCATCAGGTCTTTTTCCTTGAAGACCCTCAAAGAGGGCTCTTTCAAATCTAAATTTGACAGTCTTCTACCTGGCTTCTTTCTGGTTTTATGAACAAAAGCTATGGGATAACTTTTGTACTCCCTTCAAAAATTCAATTGCTTGCTTTATTGTTTTCTAGGCATCAAATCAAAATTCTTTTAGATTTAAATTATGTGTAGGAAATAAGCTTTCCTGAAAGTCATATGAGTGATGCTAGAAACTTCATGCAAACAAAGCAAATACCAGAGAACGATGTATCCCTGAGGATTTCAAAGTCTCGTTTAGCCTCATTTCCCCCAGTCAGGAGCAAATCTTTCTACTTCTACAGTAATAAATCACCACATTTATGGGTGTTCACTAGCTCAGCAATGGAAATTAGTCCTTATTGCTATCCTAACAAAAATATTTCCTGTTTATGAGTTTGTATATGATGACTCATGTTTACCAAAACAACTATTCCAGATGTGAACCTCATTTACATCATGAATTAATACCTTATTTGTGCATCTTGACCAAAGAATTACTAGCCCTTGTCTTCTCATGTTTGCATAATGTAACAGTTCCTACCTAGCATTATTTTAAAAAGCATACATAGTTTATTCTGAAATTTCAGAAGTTTGGAGAACATAATTAGTAACTTCTAATTATATATTGGATTCTTTGCATTCCAGATTCTTAATTTTTTCACTCTAGGGATAGATTTAAAGGTGCTTGAAAGAATGAGGTGAGAAATGTGAACATAGTTTTCAAATCAGGCAAGAGTACCAGCCCAAGAAAACTGTCTAGTAAGTATAACAGATGTACATTTAAATCAAAATCCCATGTAAACCAATTCGTGGACAAATCTGAAAGAGCCATATGAAAGTGTGGAAAACTCCTCAGTTTATAAACTTACAGGTGAGTCCTAATCAGCCAGTGCAAAGTGACCACAAGAACACAAATCTTTGAAAATTCCTCAGCATTGTTACGCAGAAACAGTGGGAACAACGCCACAGGGAAACAATGTTAACCAAACCAATCTTAGTAGACGTTATTACTTTATCCTAATTTTGTCTGTGTAAAAGTTGCATCAATTCCTTGCTAATCATCTGGACTCTTCCAGTAAAGAAGACAGAAGGTTTCAAAAGATAATTAATTCTTACCGTTTTATATATCTATTTTATTATTATAATAGGCATCCTCCCAAGATGCCATTTTCTTTCTGTTAACTACTGAGACAGCATAGAATATTACACTTGACTCTGTAAGGCATTTCAGAGGGCCAAATTTTTGGGAAATTAATTCTGCCTCTTGAGTATAAAATAAACACCACAAAACACCTAGAACAAAGGCTATCATGAAAATAGGTTGGACAACATAAAAAGTCTGTTGAAGAACAATTATTTAGAAAGGCAAGGGGAAAAAAAAAAAAATCACCCCACCCAAAAAGAAGTAACCAAACCACAACTTCCTGCACTGCACCAGTAAATCCTAAAATATTCGATGACATTATTAGGATTCTTTTCTTTACTTGTACTGATTAAAAAATTGAGGCATCTAAGCTTCAAATCACGTAAGCATAGAGTAGTTCAGATTTGACAAGACTTGTGATTGTCTGATTTCTGCTTAAATTAGATTCAGCTCAGAGATCAAACCATGCTGCTCTGATTTTTTTAGATCTTGAAAACATTGAAGAACAGATGTTTCTGGGCAACTTATGGAATCTGCCTGGCTCTCTGAAGAGTTACTGGGGTAAAAATATAAAGATGTCAGTTCTGACTTGTGGTAGTATGCAGAGCTAAGGTATGGTAAATAGAAAGTTTTTAGTTAATTTATGTCATATTCAAAAGTGAAGGCTTTTTCTGGTGTGAGTAAATTAAGAAATAATACCTTTCCTAAGATTTGCAGTAAATCACCATAATTGTAAAACAAGGTCTGCTCTTTTCCAGAGGGAAAGTGGAAAGAAAAAACAAAAGTAATATAAAGAAAACATCATTTTAGAACAGAAAAAAATTAGGTAGATGCAGACATATAAAAATCTACTTCTGGTACGTGTAAGGAATTGACTGATTTTATACCAAGGAAGATAAAAATTGTAAAGCAAAACTGTGATTCAGTGAGAGAATATAGGGCAAACATGAAAATGTTTTTTTTTCCCTATTCCTGATGTGTTTATATTTTTCCCTATATATTGCTTACTCAGTTTTCAATTTATTAAAAAAGAGTAAATAATAGAGGGACATTACATATATATCTAAATTGGTGATAGGCTGAAATAGATTAATTATGAGAAAATATGAGTGGAGAATTGTTTTGCATACTTAAATAGTAATCATATAATAAAAATAGTATATAGCATATAGCACTTAAAAATTCACCCAAATGTCAACAATCCCATATTTTAACGCATATGGTATTTCTCTGAGAAATTCTTATTTTGATTAATATTTCAAAGTTAAAAAAAAAAATAAATCTCATCACACCCGAAGTCTAATATAGCCACAATTATCATAAATTGAGCATATTTCACTGTTAAAAATTCAAACCATATTTCTTTCACCACAATTAAAAAATTTCCTTGGAATAGACTTCTTTCACTTTCAAGTTCATTTGTTGAATTCCCCACTGTTCCTGCTGCCTACAAATAAGCAACTGTCTTTCTCTGAACACACACATTATGGCTATTTAATGCTAGTGTTTAAATAAATCCCTCAATTCTCAATTTGTAATGAAAACTATGAGGACATAAAGATTAATAAAAAACCCACCATAAATCTGCCAGAGCTCATTTTTCCTATGAATTAGACATAACTTATGATGGCATAACTAATGCTTGCTGTAGAATAAAGTTTACTATTTTAAAGTCATTATAATTCTTATAACTTTAATTGAAAACTGTATATGTGTGGAAATTAAATGGCAAATCTATGCAGAAGGATTAATGAAAACAGTATATTTGTTAGAAATATATTATGTGGAATATTTAACTGCTTCACACTCATCTCCCTCACAGTATGTCATTGCCAGTTTGGGAGATAAGCAGAGGAATAGTCAATATTAATGGCATTCAATCATATATATCACGCTGTAATTTTATTTCAAGTAATTAAAAAAGTGTAGGAGTTCCAAAAAGTGCTGTTTGATCAGGACCAATTTGGAATTGTGCCATTTTAAGATGATCCATCTGCAATGAGTTCTTGTTATAGTACCAATGATTATAAGAATAATTAAGAGTTTGGAGTTCATAATAATGCCAAGAGTAAGGGAGCCTGATACCAGGCAGCAGTAGAATGATAGCTCTATTTAGCTCCCATGACCAAGGCTGGAAATAAAAGCTTCTCAAGCTATGAATAGAAATCCCTATTGTATGTACAATTTTTAATTGTATGTATTGATTCTGAAAAACAGATTTTGCATGCATACATTAGCTATTTTGTTTCAATTACACTAATAATAATAGCAAAACTGTAACATTAGTCATAGCAAATGTCTGAAGAGTTTTAGCTGCAAGGATAACCAAATATGTGAGAAAATGGATCAACATCATTGAAATCACTGAGAACAGTAAAAGACTAGTGTGCATATAAATAGTTTCACTCCTGGTTGGTCAATATTTGCTCTCTACAAAGACAAAAAAGTTCATTAACTTTCTCCAATAGTCAGTCAAATAGATTAACTCAATTTTCTTGACTTGAGCCACAAGCTTTTTCAATTTGTTTTGTGACTTCTGGGGCAAGGTGTGAAGTGAGAGAAGGGTTTGTTGGGCACCTGAACACCAGGCAAGATCAACACACAATACTATCTCCTTTAACCTACCTATGAATCTGTGAACCTGATGAATCAGTCCTTCAGTCTGGCTTGCAGGAGTCATGTTCTGAAGGCTTCTTTGACTGGGACTATAATTTCAGTGATTGGCAACTCATCTCATGCTCTATCAGTGTTTCTAGTTGAATTCTGTGCTGGAAGTCAGTTAATCTTGGTTTGGAAAGACCTAATACACAATGTCCTCCAGAAGATTTAAAAATGTGAGGACTTAAGTCCCAGGTGTGTAATTAATTCAAGGTAGATATAGATACTTAAGTAGATATCTTTGCAAGGGTAATTGTTCTAATAAGGGTTCTAGTGATATAATTTTAATTAATGAAGGAATATCAAAATCTTAACCATCTAAGAAGTTTAGAAAAGGGTTTTCTAAATCATTTTATTGGAGTATGTTTATATTCACCTATGCTAAACTTCACTTGTTTAAATGTTTGGTTTAACCTGGTGTATTGGGTCTGGCTGGGATGGCATTCCTTTTCCCACAGCAGCTCTCACAGTGCTGTGCTTTGCACTGGTTGCTGGAAAAACGTTGATAAACACACCAGTGCTTCAGCTACTGCTAAGCAGTGCTGGCACAGCATCAGGGCTGTCTCCGCAACATAGCCCCCTCAGCAGTAGGCTGGAGATGGGCAAAACCTTGGGAGGGGACACAGCTGGCACAGCTGATCCAAATTAACCAAAGGGATATTCCATACCATAGGAGCTCTGCTCAGCAGAGAAAACTAAGAGGAAGGAGTGGGGGAACGTCACTATGGTGTTTGTATTCCAGGGCAACTGCTGTGTGTTACAAAGTCCTGCTTCCAGAAAGTGGCCAAACATCACCTGCTAACGAGAATTTGGGTATCTTCTGTTTTCTTTGCTTCTATGTGCAGCCTTTTCTTTCATTTTTTTTAACCTGACATTATCTTGACCCACAAGTTTTTTTCCATCTTTTTTCTTCTCTCCCATCTTACTGTGGAAGGGAATGAGAGAGAGGCTTGGTGGTCAGCAAGCATTCAACCAAGGTCAACCTACCAGATCTGGCTTTTACACACTTCTAATTTCAACTTTGTTTTTATTTCGGGGTTTGTTGTAGGAATGTTTTTATTTTTTCATTTGTATAGTTAAATTTTTAAAAATTCCTTAATACCAGATAAAGCTGTGACTGGAACAGTATTTTGGATTCTAGAAGACCTTGGTATCATCACCCTAATAATTTTCAAAAACTACATCATTAGTACTTGCTATTTTTTTTTCATTAATATTCTAGTTCAATACTGAAAATTATACAGATCCCTCCGTATCCAATACCTGATATATCTGACAATGCCTTTTTGTAAACTAGGACTATAATATCTTTGTTATTTAATTAGTCACTTGCTACTGTAGCATTACTGCTTTTTCTAGCTATGATAGATTATTATGAAACGACCCTTTTGGAAACAGTTTGAAAAAGAAGACAGCATTTAACTATATTTTGCTTAATAAAATGACCATCTAAGCCAGTGAAAATGTCAGTTGTGTAAAGGAGCATATCTGCATTTCAGGGTTTTGTAGCAGTCACAGTATTAGCTGAGACTGAGATAGATAGGAAACATGGAATTAATTTCTTTGTGAATTTGTGTTGAGTATCTCTGTTACTTCCCCAGGAAGCTCATCCAGCTGTTACTGTAAAACAAAATCCACCAACTTTTTTCCCAGCAAAAAATGTGTATGCAGTGAGCTTTAATTAAGTTGCTAAGATTTTAAGAAACCATTTTTTCTTTCTTTTTAATTCTCCTTATACACTCCACAAACCCTAGCAGAAAACAAGTGTTTATAAAGATGAATCCCCTGTGGAGTGTGTCAGCTGTCACAGTCACAGGCTTCCCCTCCTTTAATGAGACCATAAACTCTTTTCTGCTGCAGGAAGCCTTGCTTACATAAACTGTAATCTATTTTCTGGATGGGAATTTTGTAAAGGTTGTTGATTCATCAGATAGACCTTTAAATTTCCTACAGGGGCTTAATGGAGGATTAGGTATAATCCTTACATTAGATTTCAAATTTATTTTTCTTGCTAACACAAAAAATTCTTTTTCATTAAAAGAAAAATTATATTTTGCTCTATTGATTTAGGGACTCATCTCAGAAGGTTTGAAATGCCCATTGTACAATTCAAAATTCGTAATTTTAAGAATTTTCATACTACAACTATTTTCTGGATTGCAGTTAGAAGTATACAGAAAGCAGTACTTATCTTTAGAATATTACCAGTGACTACTCACTAACTTATCCTGTTTCATGACTTAAACTTACTCTTTTTTATGTTTCTCCTTGGCAATTATATATATGAATTAAAAACCCAACCAAGGAAAAAAGAAAGCAACCACGATTCCAGTAGTAAGGATTAAGAATGTTGTTTGTCTGTGAATGAAGGCTAAATTTATTCCAGAACACTTTATATGTCATAAAACAGGCTAAGTAATTTTTCAGAGTGGATGGATATCCTATTAAAAAGCATGATAAGCAAAGACTTGATATATTTCTGATGAAGTCTTTCCATCATAGATATCTTAGAAAGCCCTTGGACAAGAGATGAAGTTTGGTTCATCTAACTCTGACTAAAATATCTATGGCTACATCTGACACAGTCGTCTAGATTGCTGTTTTGCTCTGTTGAGAGCGATAAGTGTTTCTACTGCACAATTCATTTTTCCTTAAAATAAAAGAAAACAAGTGAACTATTCGTCTCAAAATGCCATTTGTCTCCATCTCCTATGGTGAAAATATTTTGAGTGTCTTAACAAGTATGATTACAAAATTATATTTTAGTGCTCAATAAAATACATCAAAGATATTTCTTTGAAAAGTAGAGAGCAGTTCTTAGCTATATGAAAATTAAAAACAAACAAACAAACAAACAACAGAACTGAATAAATCACTACATAAATTCATGACACCACGGTCCCTTTTCCCAGTTCTTATATGTAATATGTATAGATCATATTAGAACTTTAAAAGATTAAAACCCAGCAACAACTGACTGTGATTTCAGGAATGATCATGAATATTTAAAGTTCTTAATGTAAGTAAAGGACTGAATATATCACTTTCCCTCTCACTCTGAGAAAAAGTGATTGCTGAGAGTGAAGGACAGTGAATTAGACTAGTATCAGTGACAGCATAAGGAAGGAAAATTTGGAATAGTCATTGAACTTGTGTTTGCTTTCTTTTTGCTATTAATTTTATTTTTATGGCAGAACTACTGTCCACTATGAAATTTCTAGGCAGGAATTTCTAGAAAATTTCTATTGGAGTTAGCTTGCTTTCCCACCCACATCCACACACACTTTGCAGTCATAAATCTCTTTGCCTCAGAATGTCATATAGACAAACACTAAGAAAGAAAAACTAAAACATGATGGATATGTCAACTATTTGAATGATCTGGATGCAAACATCTCTGCAATTTCTGGTAGAGATTTCTCTGAAATGAAGAAGATATACTAGTCAAGAGCTGCTGTGCAACTTGTCTTACAATTTTCTTAAAACCTTCACTACTGGCAACTGTCATAAACAGAACACTAAAATATAAGGACAGTTTTTCTGATTTAGTATTGTACTCATCATATGAAAAACAAACAAACAAAAAATTGCCAGTGAACTCTTACTGTGAAGTGTAGAAGTGCAAGTCAGTGAAGGACCAATTTCTTTGTTTCAAGAATTTCCATCCAGGTCTTAGAGTTACTCATGTTTTATATACTGAAAAAAATTCCTAATGTTCTATGGAATCCATTATTTAGCATCTAGTAAACTCACAATCTATAACATTTTTCAAAATACAACTTATGTGTTATATGTGTGAAAACTCTTCTTTATTATATAAGGACAAAATTCAATAAGGACAAAACTCGTTTGTCCTAGAGTTACAACTGTGATGTAGCTGGATATAGGGATGTGCATATTTATATAGCCAGGACATTTAGTCACCAATTCCCTGCATGATCCAAAAACTCCCCAGCTAGTTTCTGCCCAGATGAGAAAATGGACAGGTTTAAGAATTATTTATTGACTGAAATCCTAGCAGACTTCATAATAAACTGTTTAACTTCTAGTTGCATGAGCTCTCCAGGTGGATCTTTGCACAATCCCCACGTTCCTTCCCTCCTGCTGTGCATGGATCAACACATGATTATTACTGCTTAACTTTATTCTTTAATAGATCAGAAAATCTGCAGAAAACCTGGTCATACAGGAGACTTCCACAGTAGTTTCTGCTGTACAACTGGCCAAATTACACAAATGTAATTTTAAATATTCAGGAGAAGGTGTTCCTGAAGATACAGCATTGTCATGTAAGTCAACTTTTTTTATGCAGTTAAGACGGAATATGTTTTGTACATATCCTAAGACAACAATAAGTCATGCATGCAACTATAATTGGACAGGTTTTGTGGGGTTTTTTTTCAATATTTACTCAGCTTCTAACTGCATGAAACATATGATGCTGATTAACATTTGAAATATTATTATTATTATTAGTTTTTCCTTCTGTATGTTATTGTTGGTTGGGGAAGTCAAGGCAGCATGAACTTGTTTCCCTCCTAGGAAATTTCTAGTGCTCATTAATTTATTTTTTTTTTGCATTCCTTGTGATCCCATTATCCAGTTCTATCATTGCAGTGAAGATTCCTTGCTTCCCCTTCTGTTTCATAATCTTCTTTGCTTCCCCCTGTTCTTCTAATCATTGATTCTAACTGAAGATTTTATAATAAGTTATGTAGGAAAGAAGGAATTACAGTTACTGTCTTCAGGACAAATATTAACCTTCTCCTGGCTTTAACTTATTTTGGGTTAATTTTCAATTTTACTGCACAAACACACTCAACTATTTGCTACTTAATAGACAAGAATGCACTTAATTGAGGCAATTATTTTTTCCCACATAGGTTATAATGCATCAAGGTTTTAAATAATCTATCAACAACAGAATATAGGATCAGTATTTTCAGTCTGAAATGGACACATTTTCCCTGCCTGGAATTTCAGTTTGGTTTAGGAAGAAAAAAATCTGCTGTTTATTTCAACGTCAGAATGGTGTGTTCTGCTCTCTTTGTGTTAAAATATCTCTCTGAAAGTGCCTTATTCTCAAAGAATGCCGTAACTGCAGTTTTCAACCAAATAACCATTTCCTTAAACCTTCAGGGCCATAGACATTAAAGAAGAGGAGCTATTGAAGGTTTCATGCTTAATCAGAACACTTTCTTCTCACTGAGATTATTAACGTCAATCTCCAGAGAGTAAGAGAATTGATCACCTGCTTAACAGATGAAGGAAATAAAAAGAAATATAAAGTCAGTTGGGTATTTCCGAAAAGATACCTTTCCAGTCTTTCACTGAGAAGTCAAAAAAAGACTGATAAGCAGACAACCTAAACATGCATCATAAAACCTTATAGAGATTGCTCCAAATATAATTAATGGCTGTAAATTTGCTTGTTCAGATGACAACTAAAGCCTTGGTTACTTTTTGACTTTAGAGCTCGAAGAGAAAGTATATGAAATATACTTTCACCATTTGAAAACTGCATCTTTTTATCCCATTTACTTATGATTATGTTCAGCTCTAAGCTTTATTGCTCTACTGTTGCATGAAGTCATATATAAGAACAAGCATAAAATTATGCTGTAGTTTGCTTTTTAATGGAGTGAACATCCAATAAATGCTTAAAGACACTACAGATGAGTAAAGCTCTGAAGGTTATGCTTAGGTGCTTGAAGATAAATGTTAGCTGCATTAGAGTGACTGTATGTCTAAGAGAACCTTAGACCTAATTTTACTATTTCTTGGAAGCAAAGAACTTGGTCATTGCAAGCTTATTATTATTCATAGCATTCTTATTCTTTATATTGTTAAGGAGAAGATAACCACAGTGTATTGAATACTGTTTGAACATTAGCTAACCAAAGTTCATGATGATGTAATAATTTAAATTGTAAGTGCAATGGATTTCTCTCTGTCCTAAATAAAGATTATGCCTTCCTGTTTTGGCAGAGAAAATGAAAAAAAATCTTAAATAAAACAATAAGAAAATGAAAAAATAAATTTCCAGTAAGAAAAACAAAAATCAAACCAAATAAAATTAAATCCTTTCAATCTTTCTTTTCAGCAATTTCACAACAGAATAGAATCTCGTGTAATGTACTTTTTATTCATTATCTAAGTCATCCCTTTATATAAATTCTTATAATCTATAATAAAAAACTAAACTAACATCAGTTCACAGTGGAGGAAGTTAACTAAACCATATTTGACCCCTTCTCTATGGAAACTCATTCATTTACATTTCTTCAATACCTCAGCTACCAGAGCTTACCTCAGATTTCTTTTTTCCCCATAAACCTATAAACCTTACCACTCACTGTTAATGTTCTTCCCAGCACAAATATTTCTGTGGAACCCGGATTTATTCCTGTGAATACCCCACTTGCACACAGCAGAGTCCTCAAAGGATGGATGCTGTTCCCCTCTGCACAAATTTATTATTCTACACAGATATGAAAAATCATGCTGTCCTTTGCTAGTCTGATGGGGTTATCTGCTGATCTGACTACAACAGGTCAGGTGTGTCTTTATTCAGTAAATTACCAGCACGAGGTAATCCCCTGGCAATTAATGACCCAAAATATATATTCTCTGAAATTTGTAGTTTTGTTTAGGTAAATCTGTGACGTGTTAGTCACTGCGGAACCTGTTGTGTAGTGTCATTTTCTCCTCTGTCAAGACACATGAGAGCAAGATGATAAGGATGCTGTGGAATTATATCTTCAGGTTAGCATCAAAACCCAGTCTGTCAAGAAAGCTGTAACTGTAAATGCAGTCTACCTTAAAGATAACGTAGTGGCTGAATAGCAGCAGGTGCCTTGAAAATAATATCTGGCAGATAACAGCACATGAGCAAGAAAAGTATCCAAACTGTGGGGAAGTTATGAAGAAATTTAGGTAGTATTTAGAGCCCAAGAGACTTAAATCTGTTCTTCCACAGAGGCTGATCAAACAATAGCTTCTGTAGCTGGACCTCAGCTCCACCCTGGTAGGACTGAAAATAAAAAAAACTCATTCTGTGTGCCCAGAAACTGTCAGCAAATGTACCAGGAGCCAAAGGTTGGAGAGAACTCATTCATTTTGTGGTGCTCATCCAAAACGCAACAGGCAGAGCTAGCATTTGACCTACAGCATGAACTTGATTTAGGACTGCAGTGATACCCCAGACAACAAAAGTTGCTGAGATTTATAGCCAGCTCTGAGGCCCTAAAACTACTCAAGGTCAGGTTGGATGGGGCTCTGAGAAATCTGATGTAGTAGAAAATGTCCCTGCTCATGACAGGGAGCTCTGCTATATATCTGAATATGAGAAAAAAATTATTCTGGACATGGCTTGAAGGAGTGTCCATAAGATAAGTATTACTTTAAAAAAATGTCTCAGGGAGGAGATAAGTTCTTAAAATGTATCCATTTTTACATTGAAAATAGCATGTAAATTAAAACCACTACTCCCCTGCCAGAAAAAAACCAAAAAACCAACAAACCAAAAACCTAAAGCATAATATACATTGTTAATTAATTTGACACAAGTTAGTTACATTATTTATGAGATTGGTAGACTGCTGTACAATGCAATTGTCAAGGATAAATCTGATCCTGAAAATACAATGAACTCTCAATAGTTTCAAACCTTCCTCACAAAACTGTGTTTTTCTGTGTCCGCTGAAAACTTAGCTTTTCTTGTGCTTATTGGGGGGTTAGTGGGTTAACAAGACTGTGTCTTTACCGTAGTGCACCTACATGCTCAGAAAACTTGGAAAACATTTTAATTTAAATCTAGGATTTTTTTTTTTCCCTCAGACTTCTTCTAACAGCTCAAATTATGTTGAGGTATTATACTGATGATTGTTATTTCTGAGAATATTTCAGCCTTTTAGTAATATATATAGTAATGTGATCTACACATTGACACTTGTTACAGAAGCACACCATGAGGCATGAAGTATTGCTGAAAGGAAATACAAATGGTTATGCTATCTTGTTGATTCTTTAACCTTTTGAGTCTCTGGAGGTGAAGAGTGCTTCCTATGACTACATGTCACAAAAGGAAATAAAACAAAAAAAAAATCAGTTTCTTAAAAAACCCTGTAAAAGAGAAAAACTAATTTTTAAAAATATATATTTTTTATATTTTGAGAACACCATATAGAATTTTCTAGAGGGCATAGAATTTTAGTGAAAGACTCATAAAACCTAGAAAAAGAGTTTTCAGAATATATACTATGTGACAGGAATAATTGCTTTGCGAAGTCATCTTTTCATAACTGATTTTAGCGTTCCTTTAAAACATGACCAGTAGGTATTTCTACAACTTCAAAATATATATCAAAGGGAACTGGGAAAAGTATCATTTCACCTTCATCTGGGGCTTGGTGAAATGTGACATAGGTGAAAATAATATCAACTAGAATGTCTTCACTTTCATCAAGACCTTTTAAATTACTATTTTAAATCCCTTTTAAATAAAACAGTTACTAGCTATTAGATCTTCTTACTAGATATTGCTGTTGACCACAGCAGGTGTTCTGCAACTATTTTTATTTACCTGTAAGGACATGGTATAAACACATCATAGGACTTTCTTCACAATCTTCTCATGGACAATATTGTATTAATAATACAGTGCCATACAAAGGAATTTTGTATGATCAAATGTGGTGATGTCAGTCATGTTTCAGTGAAAGCTTCTCTTGAGTTTCTGGAGCTGAAAGACTTCACTCTATGCACTCACTAAAATTTCCTGTGCCTCAGCATGACTGATTTTATGACAATGTTCCTTCCTGAGATTTTGGAGAGAGAATGACACTAGAGACAGAAAAGAAAAGCTTATTTCTATTTCATTCATGCTGTTGAAGCAAGGACTGTGGTCCTGGTAAATGAAAGGATACGAACACAGAAAAATCATATTTGGGGAAAGACTCTGAGAGAATTCAGTATGGCATGGCAAAAAAATATATCCATTGTTATTCTGGTAGTGATAACACTAATTTTTATACTTTTTATTCTGCAATACTGAATCATGAGTCTAATACAGTAGCATAATATGATTCATCAAGACTTTCTCATCTACAGAAAGAAAGAGTAATGTCTAAAGGCATATAGGTGTCTAAACCAAGTGGAATTATTTATCTGCCAAAGATGCTGTTTTTCTTCATTGACTGTAGAGGTACTGTAGATGACTAATTTAGACTAAATGTATAAATTTATGTAAATTTAGGTAAAGTATTTTAGATATATTTAATAATGAAGTGAAAGTAAAGCAGCAGCTACCTACAAAAGAATGTATATATGTAACCTATCTCTGTGGAAGCATTTGAATTTTTTCCCTAAGAATATTTCTTTCTGTGCAAAATTATTTTTAGAGTAATAGAATCATTTGGCTCAAAATATAATAGCCCAAATTAATTATTTTTTTTTTTATTATTATTTTGTGGAAAATCTGTTTGTTCTGTTTGTTTGTTGGTTTGCTTTTTTTTTTTTTTTTTCCCTAATGTTCATAGCTTAGTAGTGTTCTTAGCTCATCAGCCAGGGAGGCTTTTTCATGTATTTCAAAAGCCTAACAGTAAAAACCTTGCCAAACATTCTCCTAACTATGGTCACTGCTGTTGATGTGCCAAGGCACCCAGCCAGTACAAGTCCCAATTATTTTTCTTCCCCAGGCAATAAACATTTTCACTACACTCCCTACTCACTTCCAATTCATATAGTGAGCCATGCAAACCAATCAGAAGTGAAGAGAAGGAAATGCTCACCAATTGCAGGCATTTGTCCAGGCACTTGATAGCAGAGACAGAGCCTGGACACAGCCAAGCAACACTATACAAAATGAAGCCCACTTTTAACTCACTGCCTTCCTCTCATAAGATACAAAAGCTGAGCCTCTTGGCACTGTAGCTAAAGACTTGGGTTCAGGATGGTCAGAGACAGGGAAATAGACTATGAATGAGCAGGGGATCAACAGGAATAGGAAGGCAGGAAGGGGCAGGCAGGCAGGCAGGAAGGCAGGAACGAAGGCCGGCAGGCAGGAGGGAAGGCAGGGGGGAAGGCAGGGAGGAAGGCAGGGGGGAAGGCAGGCAGGGGGGAAGGCAGGCAGGGGGGAAGGAAGGCAGTGGGGGAAGGCGGGAAGGCAGGCAGGCAGGCAGGCAGGCAGGAAGGCAGGCAGGAAGGCAGGCAGGAAGGCAAGCAGGAAGGCAGGCAGGAAGGCAGGCAGGCAGGAAATGACATGCAGGTTTTGGCTAAAAAAGCACTAATTTTTCTAATTTCATGTCAGTACCTGCTAAGAGATTTTTCTGTTTAGATGAGAAAAACTGAATATCTGAATCTTGGATCTTACGAATGATGAATAGAGGCACCAAGCACCTTCTCTATGGGAAAATAGGTATTATTTAACTTATATTTGACTTCTTTCTTTTTTCCCCTGTATTCAGTTCTCCCACCCCTTTTCCTATCCTTGCCCTGCACTGAGGGAAATCTCAAAGAAATTTAAAGTTGTGAGAACAGACTGCTTGGCAGTTTGGTCTGTTTCTCTGTGGTTTCAATTCTATTCCAAAATGTCTTGTAATTTAAAATTTTTAATTGATTTAAATACAATATATTAAGTTCTTTGACCCTTTTCTTTAGAAAGAAAGCCTATTATAGGAAATAAAATGTCTTATTTTATTTTTTTTATTTTAATTTTAGTTTTATTGACTTATTTACTATTCTGCAGGGAAAAAATCCCAAACATTCTCCTCTTTGCAAATGCTCCTATTACTCACAGTTCAGCACATTTTTGGTAAAAGATTTCCTTTTAATTTCCTTTTACTTTTGTCCCATGGAAGGACTTTTAACTCAATATGCTAGAAATTTTCTTTATTATGGCCAGGTTCCAATACCAAAGTGTTGTTTTGTTTATTGCTTAAATAAGATCTAAGATGGGCAGTTTAACTTAATCTTTTCTTATATTATAAAAAGGAGTCCTTAGTTAATTGTAAAATATTTGGTTTTAGAATTTTAAAATTGATGTTTTTCTTTATTATATCTAAAAGTCTTCATGCCTTCTCTTTAAGAAGACTGATGGACTCTGTCCTTATAAGCAGGTGAAATATTACACTTCTGTTGATCAAAAAGACAAAACTTTTTAATTAAAAGCAATTTTTTATCTTTTAGAATTTTTTTCCTAATGCCCCTTTGAATTCTTTTGTTCTGCTAAATATGTAGCAGTGCAAGCACTAGGAAATAGAATGTTAAGAAAAGGTGGAGTCTAACTACATGGAAACTGTGCTGTTTATTAACAATTACAGGAACAGTGTGTGCAAATTGAAGTAGGTCTCAGGCTTCTTACCTTGGAAATGTACCACAATGTGTAGATGTGAAAGGAGAACAGCTATTAAGGATTCAGGTAGACACGATTGTTGTGCCTGATAAAACTGTCCAGAATATAGATAAATTCTGTTCACTCCATTCTGCTCATAAAATGCTTTGCTATGTTGACATTTGGAACCCCAGAGGACAGCCACACTTCAATGAACTGATGTTAGATATTGGTTCAGCTGTATCAGTTCTGCCGGAACCTATTTACTAGCTAACAAAATCTAAATTACATTTGGAAGCTTATTTGAAGAAAGAAATCCTTTTGCTTTATTGCCCTAGTTTAATACACTGCTGATTCACCACACTTTTCTACACATGTAATTCTTCAGAGAAACCTATTTTTAGCAAACATCAACAAAAATATACAAAAGGAAATCAAGATTTTTTTCCCTGTTTTCTATTAGATGTGTTACTCATGTAATAGAAATTAAAATAATAGCACTACTTTCATTATATGAACCAGTTAAAGTTTCACTTGAAAATCTAAAAGGTACCCTGCCTGCCTGACAGCTGCTGCTTTTGAAGAGCACAGGTGTCCCAGAAGTCCCATGTCACTTCTGCCAGTCATTTGTGAATGACTGATATTCTATGCTCTCTCAAAAACAACTAAATTCAGATTTTGAGGAAATGGGTCAAGCTTTTGCTCAGAGTAAATAAGATTAAGGAGGTTTACTTAGTTGACACTTCATTTGGTAAGCTGAATAGCTCTGCTCTCTTCACTGATCATAATGACTAGATTTCCATTAGCTATCCATTAGCTCATTTGCATATGTTTACATTTTTAGATTATATGATAAAAGCTTGTCTGCACATGAACACATGAATCCAAAGAGACAATGGCAGATCAGGAGGACCAAACAATACCTTGCCTTGGCTAGGATAGGCCCAGCACAGGAGAACCATCAGCCTTACAAGCCCAGAGGAGGACAGGGGCGCAATATCAGGAAGAACCTCAAATTAAAATTTCAGAGGAGGGAACACCATATACTGGCTGAACACCATATACTGGCTCTTCCCAGGGCTATCTCAGACAATTCAGTCCAAGTGTGAAACCCATCAAGATAAGTCAACACTAAAGCTCCTTTAAAACTGACTGTAGGTGGGGGGGAAGGGAAGGGGGTGGTGCTGTCTGTGGATATGAGATGCAAAGGAGGACCAAATAAGGACTGAAATAACAGGGACTTCTTGTGGGATTCTTAAGCAAGGAAACAAAAGTGGGAAAAGGAAATAATTTACATGTTTTGGAGAGAAACATAGATGGGAAAATGGAGGAATAAGGCAAGGAGAGGGGCTTGTCACAAACAAACAAAACAGTACACTTGTTTTCCCTGTTCTGAGTTTCTGACTCCTAGCCTGAATGAGGGGAAACACCATTCTCTGTGTGTGTGTGTGTGTGTGTGTGTGTGTACGTGTGTGTGTGTATGGAGGTCTGAGTGCAGCAACTGGTTCAGGACCTTTGGTCACAAGGTGCTGCATCTAGAACTAGAGTGAGTGTCTGGGTACCTGGGCCCTCAGGCAATGTCTGAACAGACCAGGATAAATTAAACTAAGTGCCAGACACTGAGGTTGGACAGGCATTCTATTTTCTGCAAGAGTAGGAGTCTCAGTTAACATGCTTCTATCTGAAATTTCTGTTTAATTAATCAAGATACATGGGAAAAATGAACATTAAGACACAACGATAAGCTTAAAAATCAGGCTAAATCATTATCAAAGGAGAAAAACCTTGCTTTTCCATCTTTTCAAGAAACAGATATGCAGAGTTCACAAAAGTGTGTGAGCACCAACACGTGATTTATGGTATTCCACCCATAGATGGAGAGCATCCTCTCAGCCATTACACTGACAATATGAAGCATTTGCTTGCAGTAGCTAGAAGGTAAACTTGAAAAACTATTTATGTAACTTACAGTACTCATTGGATAAAAGAAATAACAAAATGTCCCTTCAACAATCTTGTCATAATTCTGTAAATTTCAGAAAAAAAAAAAATCAAGTAATTCTAATTAAGAAATGACTAACCAAATTAATGTCTTGTAATGCATATCCTAATAACAGGAACCAGATGCTACTAAATCTTGATGAGTGTTATTGTCAACGCCTGGAGCTACCACAGATAGACAGTGTATATTAATACCACATTCCCTTAATTGGATACTAGCACTGTCTGCCACAGGGACCACCTAAGGCAAAAAGCTTACTTACATACCCCTATTTCTATAAATATTTATGTAGTCATATACTGACTCTGTGTTATTTAGTAGCTCACACAAGGAGGGAGACATTCCACTTTATTAATGTCCTGGTTTCATCTGGGACAGAGTTCATTTTCTTCTTAGTAGCTGGTACAATGCTGTGTTTCTTGGCTTTATTATGAGAACAATGTTGATAACACCCTGATGTTTTGGTTGTTGCTAAGCAGTGCTTACCCTCAGTCAAGGATTTTTAAGTGTCACTGCCTATGAGGACCTAGACAAAAAGCTGGGAGGGAGCATGGCAAGGACAGATGACACAAACTGGCAAAAAATATATTTCATATTATGGAACATCATGCCTGATATAGGAACTGTGGGAGTTACCTGGGAGGAGGCCTATCACTTTTTGGAAATGAGGTGGGTATTGGTCAGTAGGTTGTGAGAAATGGTATCATTCATCACTCATTTCTTTTGGGTTCTGTTACTTCCTCCCCATCTCCTTTCCATGACTATAATTATTATGATTCATAAAATATTTAGTATTAATGACATTTTAGTAGTATTTATATCATTATTATCATTATTATCATTATAACTTTTTTTTTTTTGTTCAGTTATTAAGCTGTTCTTATCTCAACCCATAAGGTTTATCTTTTCTTTGCAATTCTCTTCCCCACCATATTGTATGCTACTTAGTTGTCATTTGGGGTTAAATCTGACAATTAAGTAAACCAATAAGATATTGTAGAAGTCAAATATTTCTTATCTAGAAATAGACTCACAGATTCAGAAAATTGTTTGTGTTGAAAACGATGTTTAGCAATCACCTAGTGCAACCTCCTGACCATGGGTAAGGACACCTCCTACTAGACCAGATTGTTCACAGCCCCATCCAAACTGGCCTTGAACACTTCCAGGGATGGGGCACCCACAACTTCTCTGGGCAACCTGTTCCAGTGCCTCACCACCCTCACAGTAATAGAACTTCCTCATGTCCAGTCTGAACCTATTCTCTTTCAGTTTAAAACCATTGCCCTTGTTCTATCACTGTGGGCCTTCATAAAAAGTCTCTCTCCATCTGTCAACCACACAAGCTATAACTCCAAAAGAAAAGTTAGAGTTAGTCCCAAAACAAAAGAAGATTTTTAGTAGTATAAACTTTCCAGTACCTCAGAGGTGCTAATTTTTCTGGAGTCCGATCAGAGATTTCCACACTTTTAAATGCATCAACATAATGTCAAAAAGATTTAAATTAACTTAAATACTTCCTGTCGTGGATTTCATTTCACCTGGCTAATGAAAACAAGCATTTTAGAAAGGAAGCCTTTAACCTTCATTCATAAAAGTCCACTTACATTGTGAACTCAGACTTTTGTATATTCATTAAATTCCCACAGAACTGAAATGTCATTTCAGGAAATTGTATTAAATATGGATTCAAATGAGGACAGGGGTTATATGCTTTCCTTTTTTTTCTAGAAAAAGAAGCCCAAACTACAAGATAAAGCTTTCTGTAGATGCATCTGTGACAAACTGCTTATAACCTTGGATATGCTATATAAAAAGGGAACACTAAATTTTTTTCAAAAGCTGCATTAGAAAAGTTAATTAGGCACTGCTACTGAAATGCAAATCAGCATGTAAATACAAAGCATTATTTTTATTAGTATTATTATTTCACTCTTTTATCAGGTGCTTTTTCAGCAAAATTTGTCAAACTTTTGTTTAGACACATGCCCAAGGAATCTTTGAACCAAGCTGTTACACGTTTGAAGTACATAATTAAGATTGGACATTACAGATGACAAAACAGGGTGGTAAAATCCAGACTTCTCACATAGATTTCAGAGTTAGCTTATAAATGCCATATATAATTTTCTAAATGCTGTTGTGATACGTTAAGTGAAGGCCACAATCACACAGAGAGCTTTGGGGTTTGTTGATCAAAGCAATTGCTTCCAGTTTGAAATGCATAATGAGACAGCTCTTTTTGCAGCTAGCTGTAACTCACCACATGTTTGAAAATGGAAGTGTAATGAGGAACAAAGATCCCCAGCAGATTTCGTTAGATTGGACAGAGAAGCATGCCCATGCCCCAGTGCTTCTGCAAAGGCAGGCAACAGAATCACCCACTTCTTCAGGATTAGCCTTGGAAAGACTATCCAAAATCAGATTGACTGAATCACCTAGATGTTCATGTTATCAGAGGGGAAAAGTACTGTAAAATATGTGATGCATACAAAGTACTGTGTGAAATGCAGGAAGACTGAAGTTGTGAACACTTAGAAGCTTCTTATGAGAGATTTCTCATGTCACATATCAAAGAGTCAAAAACCCTCAACACATAGAGACAGAAGCAAATAAAATATTATGTTCTGCTGCATGTTTTGAATTCTCTACTCAGCTTATTATAAATTAATTTGTGTAGTTGAATTTTGCTTACCTGAACCATTTAACTACAAAAATCTCATTTAAAATAGTAACAATTTTATTCATTCTGGTAAGTGTAATCATGATTTCCACATACTTCACTGTCTGAAGACTTGTTTATCATGCATTCAGTAATAAAACTACACTACTATGAAAATTTTTAACTCTTTACAGTTAATTAAATATTACTCAACATGTTTTACTCAAAATCCAGAAATCTTCAAATGCAAATTTAGTTAATAAAAGTTTGTGGGAGGTTGAGTTTTAAATTTCAAACTACAGCCTGAAAGAACTGCATCTGTCTGTAATAAAACCGAATTTTGAGTGTGTCTCCTTTAATGAGAATTATGGCTGTGTTATGGCACCTGTATGCAGCAATAATTCAAGATGTATACCAATAATGTTAATTTTACTCCTGCGTCATCACAGAAGTCAATTATGACTCTGAATGTATGTAAAGAAATAGACAAGTATTAATATTTTTAGAACACTATTGAATAGTTCAACATATTAAATGTTTTAATTGTCTATAAATCCATAAACCTTGATAATTAACCATTACATTCACAGAGTAATTAATGTCATCAGTCTGATAATAAGTCTGAACAGTCTAGGAAGAGTGTATGTTAACAATATGACTGTCTCAGTTCAGAATTAAAATCAAAGCATAATTTTGGAGAAAATACTTGCATGGCACACAGTACAGACATGTTACCACATGAAATGGGTCCTACTGTGATGTTTAACCTTGGCTGGCATTCAGACCCTCCTCTCTTCCCCAGTTACTGTCTTCCTCCCTGTCTTTTAAAAGGCAGGGAGAAAATAAGAGGGAAAAGCTCATGGGTGATGATAAGGACAGGGAAATGCTGTCCTATTTCTCATCATCACAAACAGAGCAAATTCAGGGAAGATGAATTAATTAATTGCTAGTTATAAATAGGGTAGGATATAAGGTAAGATAAAGTTGTGGTTATTTTGTTAACACTTTATCTCTGCCTCTCCTTTTTTCTCACAGTCTTGTCATGCTCAGGCACAGGGCCCTTGACAGAGAGTGCAGTGTTTCAGGAGCAGTCTTCTCCAGTGTGGGTGCCTCACAGTACGGGGCCGCAGTTCTGGCCAGAAAACTGACTCCAGTATGTGCTCCTCCCCACAGGCTGCAGATCCTGGCAGGCTCCTGCTCTGGTGTGGGATCCTCAGTGGTCTGCAGGATTTGGATGGATTGGTGCTCCACTGTGGTCCTCCAGCTGCGGCGGGGGCACAACCTGCTTTGCCATTGTCTTCTCCATGGACTTTAGGGAATCTCTGCTTCCGTGCCTGGAACACCTCCTCCCCCTCCTTCTTTGCTGATCTTGATGTCTGCAGAGCTGTTCCTATCACATTTTTCTCTTCTCTCACAGCTGCTGCACAGTGATTTTTAGGCTTAAATATGTTATGACAGAAGAACTTACAACATTGCTGATTGTCTCTGGCCAGCACTGGATCACTCTTGAAGATAGTTTCAACTGTCTTTGTCTAACACGGTGACAGCTGCTGTTCTCACAGAAGCCACCCCTGTAATCTGCCCCTCCTCCAAAGCCTTGCCAGCATAAAAGCAGCACAGTTCATTCTATCCATAAGGTGCTAAACTCTCAGGTCATGTTTCTGTTTGGCTACTGAAATAGAATAATGATTTTGCTGTCTTTGGAAAGAAGAGGCTTGTGGAGGCTAGCTTTAGAGCAAGCTGCAGGCCCCATGGCCTGCCAGACCTGCCTGAGAAGCTAGCCTGGGAATTTCATGGGAGGATTCAAAACAATCCTCAAAGACAGAAAAGAGCCTGCAGGTGCTGTTTGTCTGTTCCCGTGTTTTCCTTGCAGGAGAAAGTCAGGGGGTGGTGAACCCCACTGGCCAATGATGGTAATGTAGCACTTTACTAACCAATAAGAGTTTCCTTTCTGTACTTTCCAGGAACTAGTCTATATAACATGGCTGTAGCAATAAACTAGAGATTCTTTCCTGTTCTGACTCCCTTGAGAGTCCGTGTCGTTCTTCCTGCCGTTCCCAATTAGAACGACATCTGGTGAACCCGACGTGATGTGCAGCCGACCCCCAAGGTCAGAAAGCAACCTACGTGAAGACATCTGCTAATCCCCTGAGGGTAAGCAGTGAGCGAGGACAAAGCCAGCCCTTCCCCCTAGAGGGGTAAGTGGAATTCTCCCGGGCTTTCCTAGAGGAAGCTGGTTTCTAACCAACGGGATAGTGGAGCCTGCCAGAGAGCGGGCTTGGAACGGCCTATCTTGGTGAAGCAGAGCTTGAAATCCCGGGTCCAAGCCGATAGCGTTTGCATAATTGCATTCGCAGAGCCGCCAAAATAAAAAAAGTTTTCATAATGGAGAACTGTGATTTAGCTGACGAGCAACTTGTCAGCTTTGCATGGCAAGACGCCTTGCTGAGCATGGGACTCTGTATTCCTGAAGAAGATATACGCGCTTTGTTCCACTGTGTGAAAGTGCAGGAGTTTGCTATGACTGTGAATGATGTGTTTAACCTTGAGATTTGGTGGTCAGTGGGGGACCACCTGTGGACTAGGCTGGCTATGGGAGATACCAGTGCGTGCAGCTTAGCAGCAACTTGGGGAGTGATTTTTAAGGCACTGGAACAGTGCCAGCCTAAAAACAGTGAAACCGAGCTGTGTGGCGGTCCTTCAGCTCTGCCCAGACCCTTAGAGAACTTTAGCAGCGGGCAGGAGCAGTCCGTGAGCCAGAGATCTCCCTCTCCAGAAAAATTTGAGCGCCCGCCATCCGCAGAGCTCGGCGCGCAGGTTTTGCCAGCAGAAAAACAACAGAAGAGCGAAAATCGCTCGTCTCTGCCTTCACCGCACCTGCAGGCGCCGCCATCGCCAGCGCAGCGAGAGCCGCCTTTGCCTGCGCCCTCCGCGGAGCCTCCGCCGGCCCCTCCAGGACCAGCGCTGCAAGCACTGCTGCCAGCGGCCGCCGTGGAGCCTCCGCCGGTGCCCCGAGTACCTGCCAGTGCGGCCGCGAAAAACCCTCTCTTCAGCCCACCCCGCACCCAGGGGGCGGGAGGGCGCCGCCGCCGCCGCGGAGCCAGGGCAGACGCCCGAGCACACAAAAGAGCCGCAGCCTCCGGTAAAATCCCCACAGCGGCAGCAGCAGCGGCGAGAAAAAAACAAGAGAAAAGGTGGAAAAGAAGGAAGAAAAAGCTAACTCAGGACGCCGCCTGCCGCCACCGGCCGCGGGCCGGGCGGCCATCCAGGCCCTCTGGCTCCGGCCGGCTGCGAAAACCCCATAAAAGCCGAGCCGAAGCCCGGATCTGGAGCCAGTGCCGGGGCCGTAGCGAGCATTCCCCCCCCACACCCATCCAAGGTGCCGGCCAAGAAGCGGCGGGGGAGGGGGGGGGAGCCCAGGCCCCCCTTTCGCTCGCGCGCGCCCTGTGAGCTCCTTTCTTCTGTGCTGCCGGAAGCAGTGCGAAACCGCGGCACCCGCGCGGACGCCCGCCGCTTCCCCGCGCGTGTGCGCCCCGCGCGGAGCGAGCCGCAAGGGGCGGCGCGGAGCCGCGGGACCTGCACAATACCCCCGCTGCCCCGCGCTCGCCCGCGCTCCAGCGGGGAAGCAGCGGGGAGCGAACTTCGCTCCCCCTCGCGCCCGTCAGTGCGGCCCGCGCGCGCGCGGACCGTGCTACAGGCGCCGGGCCGGGTTCTGTCAGCGTTGCGCTGCCAGGTTCTTCTCCTGCGAACCCCAGCCGCCCCGCGAGACGGTGCTGGGGCTCAAGCAGTGCCCCAGCCAGCACGCGTTCCCCCCCGCCTTGCAGGGGGTGAACCGCACCAAAGTCCTGCAATCCCTGCAAGACCCAAATTTGCTCACTTTGTACCACTTTAGTGTTCTTTTAAACTACTATATTGACAAGTTAGACTGTCAGTTTGAGCAGACTAACAGTGTTTTGTATAGTGTGTGTGTTAATTCACTGGATTAGAAATATTAGACTCAACCGTCAAATCCTTGCAAGGAAAACAATCTTTAAACATCAAAATCATAAACCAAAATTCCAAATTAGTATCCATTCCAATATCTAGTAAAAGAAACCACTTGTGCCGTGTTTGTTCTCCCTCCTGCAGGGCCCAGCAGGATGTTACAAACACTGTACATTTTTTATTTTTTTTCTAAACCAAAAGGGTGAATTGTGGAGGCTAGCTTTAGAGCAAGCTGCAGGCCCCATGGCCTGCCAGACCTGCCTGAGAAGCTAGCCTGGGAATTTCATGGGAGGATTCAAAACAATCCTCAAAGATAGAAAACAGCCTGCAGGTGCTGTTTGTCTGTTCCTGTGTTTTCCTTGCAGGAGAAAGTCAGGGGGTGGTAAACCCCACTGGCCAATGATGGTAATGTAGCACTTTACTAACCAATAAGAGTTTCCTTTCTGTACTTTCCAGGAACTAGTCTATATAACATGGCTGTAGCAATAAACTAGAGATTCTTTCCTGTTCTGACTCCCTTGAGAGTCCGTGTCGTTCTTCCTGCCGTTCCCAATTAGAACGACAGAAGCTCAGTAATCCAGCTTATCTCACCATGGCATAAAACGTAAATACAGAAGTAGATCCATTTGTAACTTAAGAAGTGTATTCATTCAATATGCAACATAGGTAATGCATTTAGCCATGTTGGAAGAAGTATTTTAAAATCATTATTTTTAACTAAATTTAGATAATTTATTTTGTCTTAGTCGGAAATACTATAACTAAGGGTCTAATAGTTTTGGCAATTTTAATGTGAGGTTCATCATGACTATTGAAAGTGTTCTCCTATTCCTGAAACGATAAAACAAAAGCTGTCCAATCACAGTGGAAGAAAAGTTGGGGTTTGGTTTTGTGGGTTTTTTTTTTCTTTTAATATCCCTCCTGGAGATATCTAAAGGTACAGGGTTTCTAATAAACTCAGCTTTGTTTTGAATTTCTAGTAACAGGATATAACATGTTTATGATTCTCAAAATTCAGTTTGTGTTAATATCATTAAGACACCATAAAATCTCAGCTAATCAGAATGAACTTAATCTAACAAAAATATAGTTTGAAAAGTAGAATTGATAGACATATAGTTCAGTAATCTCTTTTTAAATTAATGATCTGTGGATGATGAATTTTGTGATTCAAATGCTTGATGGAAAGCATAAAAATATTTTCTGTTCTTTCATTTTTAGTATATAAACTTTTCATTGGTCCTTGTTTTTTTCTTGGATACTCTTCTGTTGCCTGTTAAAATATATTTCCACAGGCAACTTAATTACAGTAATGCATGAAAGCTATTATTGATAAATTCTTGTTTATGAAACCATCTCATTAGCGTACAGAAATGAAAAAATGTGTTTCCTGTACATGTTACTTCCAGCCTGCATATAGGAGAGAATCTTATAATGTTCCTTTTTTGCTTTTGTTTGTACATATTTGCATTTAAGAGGAACACTTCAAATAATAAAAAAGCTCCAACCACACTGACAAAAAAAACACCAACACATACACACACACACAAATCTATTCTTTGTTAATGTTTACTAAAATTCATTAGTTTTCAGGAAACAGCAGCACAAGAGGAAAAAATATAATTTTATCCCACTATAACTGTGGCTTTTCATCTTTTATCATGCCATCATGGAATTTTTGATTCTTTGTATCTACCATCATAACACAGTAGGAAATGCATGCACTTGAAGGAACAAAAGACATCTACTTACATTACCTTAAGTGAAGTTTCTGTGATTAGCTTTGACTGGTTGTATAACATTCGGCTAAGAAAGGTGAGCAAAATTGATTCTAACACCCTGGTTGTATTAATAAATTATGGAGCAGAAAAAAAAAATAATTACTAATGAATGATTACTGAAAATCACCAGGTAACCTGTCTGAAATTGCAATATAATTATATTTTAATTGCAAAATTCTTCTTTAAGAATATGATTTTATAGAGAAAACAATCCAAGTACAAGGCATATTGCACAAATATATCAAGAAGCTTCTAGACAGACTGAAAATTATTTTCTTGTGAAACATTCAGGATGGAAATTCAACTCTATCACTCCCTGTCATTGTTTTAAAGCAGTAACTAAAAAAATACTAGAAAACTTACTTATTTCTTGCTGTGAGATATGGATTAGAACAAGAGCAAAACAGGCTTAAAACTTAAAAGGAATAAAGAAAGTTTATTAACAAAACTACAAGAATAAGAACACCAGAATAAAACCTCCAGAAAACCCCCTTTTCTCTCACTACTCAACCATTCTCTTGTTCACATGACAACATAGAGATGAAAAACTTTGGAACTTTGGTGTTTAAAACAGTCCCAATTCCTGCTAGAGTCTTTTCATCAGTCTTTGTAGAGAAACAGAAGTCTTCTTC
This sequence comes from Poecile atricapillus, assembly GCF_030490865.1. Taxonomy (NCBI): domain Eukaryota; kingdom Metazoa; phylum Chordata; class Aves; order Passeriformes; family Paridae; genus Poecile; species Poecile atricapillus. The sequence continues at coordinate 43,726,004 of NC_081249.1, read as the reverse complement.
TGCTAATCTATGGAGCTTTTCACAAGAAAACTATTTCTGTTATAGCTTTCTATTTCTCTGATGCCCGCTGCCCGGAAATCTGTCATCAGTTCACTCCTCCCATTTCACATCACTCTGAGGTGTGTTATGGGCCATGAATCTAGGGACGTCATTTTCAAGGATGAGTTATTCAAAGGCAAAAGTTCTTTTCATCTGTCTCTGTGAGCTTCTCTGGAAACAGAAGTTTTCTTTTTGCCTCAAGGCACCTCAAATCTTCAACTATTACTTCTCCCTTTCTGTTCCAGCACCTCACTGTATCACAATTACTCCACTTTTTGCTCAAAATCCACACTTTAAACACTCCATTCCTCCCAATATACTCTGTCATGAATTAAAGGAGTTTTTTCAGGACACTATTGTCCATCTCCATAGCTTTAACAGAAAAATATTTCAGCTTAATTAAAGCATCTCCTTATTCTCTACCTTTTCTGAAGCTTCTTTTCTTTACTGTCTCTGATAGTTTATAAAGTCTCTTTACATGTCAATTACTCTCTTTTTCTCTCTCTGGATAAAAGGACTAATCTGCAAGTCTCACCTGAGTAATGAAAAGGTTAAAATCTTGCCCAGGCTTTGTAGATGGTTCTGTGATCTCTGCTGGAGCAGCAGCTGGAGTTGTCTGTGATGGAAGATTCTTCATGGCTGCTCTGGAGAGTGTGGTCACTGTCTCAGCACGGCGCAGGTCAAGAGCTTTTTCTCTCTTTACTTGGCAGTCTCTGGTGAATTCAGTCACAGCAAAAACTGCAGCCGAGCCAGGGACCGGCCTGGCCCAGCCAGAGCCCGGGGCAAGCCCCGCAGGCCCCATCTCCCGGCCGGGAGCCGCTGGGCCCAGCCCAGCCCCCGCCCCCTGGGGCCGCATGGCCAGGGCAGGGAACGGGAGGCCAGCTGGAGCTCTGTTACCTTTCACAGCCAGGGAACAAAGAGACAAAGAAATTCCCAGGCTTAGGTCTTAAGGTGGTGTTCAAAGGCTGATCTCACTTTTCAATGGTTAAAACTGCTGTCAGTTCTTAGAAATGGCCAGCTGTTGGCTAGGAGAAAAACTCCCACCAGCTGCCAGCAGTTTTAATTTCCTTAGGTGTTTCTCTTTGTTTTCTTAAATGCCAGTCTATCACACTCCCCCTTCCCAGCTGGACAGGGGAGTAAAAATAAGATGGAAAATGATTTGTAGGTTTTGATAAAGCAGTCTACTAAAGTAAAAGTGAAATTTTGTGCCTGCATGAATAGAAAAAAAAAATAAAAAAAAATCTCTGCTTCCCATCAGCGACACCCAGCCACTTCACAGGAAGCAGTGTTTCAGCATGTGTAGTGTTTGCTTAGGAAGGCAAACATTGTAAATAATGAGTTCCCCCCCTCTCACCTTTCCCTTAGTTTCTATATCTGAGCTAACATCATATGGTATGGAAAATCCCTTTAGTTAATTTGGATCATCTGGCCTGGTTGTGTCCCCTCCCAGGATCTTGTCCACCCCCAGCCCCTTGGAGGGGAGCAATGTTGGGGAGCCAGAGCTGATGCTGTGTCAGCCCTGCTCAGCAGTAGCCGAAGCACCGGGGTGTTACCAATGCAAACCACAGCACTGTGAGGGCTGCTAACCCAAAATGAGCTCCATCCCAGCCAGACCCTATTCAGGGAGGCACACAGTTTTTGGGGAGGAGAATCTCATGTAATCCCATTGGTGATGTGATAGAAGACTGAAATTGCCTTGGTAACAATATTGGAAATACCAAGTCTGATATGGATATAGGAAATAAATACAGGAAAACTGAGACCAGTGAAAAAAAATGTAGTTTTTTACATATTGTTTATTGGGAGGTAGCAAGGGTAGGAAAGGGAAAGGATCAAGGCGTGTGGGTAGAGAACAAGCATGGGAAAACAGAGAGGAGAGTTACAGTTACATGCATGTGTGTGTATGTGTGTATGTGAATAGAGGCAAATTAAATTATAATTCTAAAAATTATATTTATTACTTGATGAAAGATTCCTGAGAAGTGTCCTTCGATTTTTTTATCATAATTATCACAAATTCCCAAATATCTGAGATAAAATACCATTACATTAATATTTTCATTTGTATTTGTCATAATAATATTTTTTGCATATTAATATTTTGTCATAGTGTAAGTTGCCAAAGGAAGACCATCAAGTTGCATTCTACTGTGAATTACAAAAAGGAATCTGAACCTGGATTGTTAAAATGATCATTCATTTTTATCCAATTTCCTCACTATCTTTTAACTACAACTTGCTGCTTTATTAATTTCTGGAACATGATCAGAAGGCACTGCTAAATGGATATTATTACAGACTTCACATATGAAAAAAAAAAAGAAATTCAATTCAAGGGCTACAAGTGGAGTAAAAGGAGAGTAGAAAATGAAAGTAGGAAGTGGTGACCTCTTTATAGAAGTTACTTTCATCACAGATAATGAAATGAGAGACTATATAACCAAAGTCCCACTATTTAAAATATTGCACTTCCCACTTAATATGTTTGCAAAATTATATTGGTGCTTGAAATATTATAGGAGTATAAGGAAAAAACTAGCCCTATCATAATTTGCAATTACAAATACCTGTTTCTATATTTCTATAATATAACTCCTAAAATTCATATAATAAAACAAATAATTTCAGGAAATTTTAAATCTATTGCCATGAATATCCAAATGCTCATTAAAAATTAACACTTTAGTTAATTCCTGTTACATGCACATACTCAGTATCCAGTCATGTGTTAGAATGTGTTGATATAAACCTGGCTGATGCCACGTGCCCAGCAAAGCCACTCTATCACTCCCCATCCTCAATCAGAGATAATATAAAAAAAGGCTGATGGATCAAAATAAAGATAGGAAGACTTCAGTCATAATCTCTCATACTTTCATAGGGATAACAAACTGGGGCAAATTAATTGAATTGATTAGCAATAAAATCCGAGTATTACAATGAGAAATTAAATAAAATCTTTAAAACACCTTATCCCCACAACTCATTTTCCTGATCTTAACTTTATTCCCACTTCTCTATGTCCTCACTCCCAGCAGAGTCGGGAGGAGGATGGGAAATTAAGTTTGTGGTCAGCTCATCACCCATTGTCTCTTCTGCTCTGCTGCTGCTTTCTCCTCTGTGTGAGGACTATTTTTTCTGCTCCAGCATGGGTTCACTCCCACAGGAGACAGTCCTCCACATACTTTTCCAATGTGAGTTGCTCCCACACTCTGGTTTACAAAGAGCTTCTCAGGTGGCTACCCCTTCACACTGCTGAAACCTTGCCACACTAACCCAATACATATATTTTAAAGTGTATTCAATATAATATATGCAGTAATGTATTATTTATAGTTATTTTATTTTCTCCCTTTTGCAGCAGCACTTTGAATTTCCATCTACTAATGGGGTAGAGAGTTGTCAAAAATAGGTATCTTCTTGATGGTGATAAAACAAAAACCTTTCAAGTAAGAAGCAATTTCATGCTTTTTCTTCCTTCTATTTTATGTCATTATGTTGGTAATTTTCTACATAATTTAGGGAAAAGACATATTCTATAAGCAGCTGGTAGTAGTCTTATATTCACTAACCCTTCTTCTTATAGGTGACTTCAGCTTACTAGATATCTGCTGGAAATACCATATAGCAAACAGTCTAGGAAGCTAAGCATCTTCCTAAAATGCTGCAAAATTATCTCCTTGCTAACAGTATCTGTAATTCTCAATTTAAATTGCAGAACCGAATCACTTATTTTGCAAAGTTCTCTTTACAAATATTTATAGAATGTAGATGTTGTGTTAGTTACAGAGGGAAGAAAAAGTCTGTATTAAATCCAGCTCCCAACACAAACCACAAAGGGATTGCAAAAGACTGATATGAAGCCCAAATTTTTAAGAATAAGCAGGAGAATCAGTTTTGTTCACCATTCATTGCATTCCATTATTGTTTGTGATACATTAGATTGTAATTACAGCTCAGTTAGAATTAAACTACTTAACGTTGTCATTGGCAAAAAATCTGTTTAAGTGGAAAAAGCAAGAATGTTTAAAACTGGAGAAAACCATTTTTTAAACAGCACAAAGTTAAGCCTGACTTTAATTATATAAAGGATTGAGGAGAATTTAGGATCAGTGTTGATTTCCAAAAAATAATTTCACTATGTGACAATAATTAAGGTAAAATTGCAACCACCTAAATTACAACTCAGATAAAATAAAAAATAAATCAATTTAAAATTAGTAAATTGTTATTTGAACAGAAGTCTTCCATTTGAAAAAGGTTTTATAGGTTATGAATCTCCTAGTTTCTTCTAGTCACTCTTTTATCTCATTAGTATTTCTTTATAACCTATTGGATTCTGTAACTTCTTTATAGAATGTAAGAACCTGCTTCTTATATTCAATATCAAATTTGAGTGTTAGACTTCCACTTTGCATTCTTTCAAAATTACTATTGTGTCAGAATTGTCTCAATAGCTTCTTATGAGTAAGTTAGGCTCAATATAAATAATATACTCTTTGATATAAGGTCATCTATTTATGTCCATCCTTTGTCAATTTATCTTTCCAGATGTTTCTTTTCTTTATTTTTTTTTTTTTGTGGTGATTAAAATATTCAGTGTTATCTGATGTTTCCTACTGACTCTCTAAATAATGTTTGAAATTTGTCAAGTGATGTTAAAACTTCAAAGAATATCTGCCTTCATTTATGTCATCTGGTGTTCAATGAGGCTTTTGTACTTAGCTTTTGTCAGGAATTGTTAACATCCCTCAATAACTGAAGGTGAGCATATATCTTTACATTGCTGCTAGGTGGGCCTCTACTTGTGTGTACATTGGCTCACAGGCATATAATACAATAAGAAGTTTAAAAAAACAGTGTGCTACTACTTAGTAAGATAATACTAAGAGGAGAGGGCTATTTAATCACACAATATAAAAGAAAAAAATCTTTACCCTTTAGAGGACCTTGCTACTATCTCATACAGTATGTTTTCTGCCCTTATCCCCAGATGCCACATACCCTCCTTTGACAGCTTGGCAATATCATCCCCCACTGAATGTTACCATGACAATAAGCCATGGTATTTCATAGTGCACTTTCTTTTCTGTTTGGTTTGTGTTTGGAGGTAGATTTTTTGTGGTTATTTTTTTATTGTTGTTGTTGTTTCTGTAAAAAATACCAACACCATCAGCACACTTCTGTTGTAAATAATTGCCTTTAAAACTCTTTATGACTAAAAGAATCGAATAAAAAGAAAATAAAGTAAAAAATTGTAAGCAAAAAACCAAGTTTTTTATCCTACTTTTTTTTTAGCTTTCTCTCTGACTCTGTTTTGGAACATATTAAATGGCTTATTTCCAAAAGATTTTAAAACTGATCTGGCCCTAAGCAATGTGGTACAAAGCTGCTTGATTAAGAAACAGAGATCAATTCACGACCTTTTATTTAGCAGGTTTGTCTAACAGGACCCTTACCCTTATGCCACTACCAAAACTGTTGACGTTGCTTTACTGCCAGCTCAATTCTCACAATCTCTGTTTCTCATTCCAAGGTGATCTGGAAAGTGATAGCTCTGCAGAAGACGTGCACTGGTTCCAAACACACTTCCCCAGTGGAAGATAAGCTTTCACCTTATTCTGAAAACAATGATTGAATACAGGAGAAAAAATTGTCCATACTGCCATTGTTTAGGATACGTTCTGCACAGCTAGATAGGACTGTTACGCAAGGCAGGGAAAATAATTTCATTCCCAGTGAACAAATTAATACTCTACAAGTACATTTTAGTAAGCAGATACAAATTACTCTAATCTCTGCTGTGCTATAAACTCAGACGCCTAGAAATGTGAAGTCTTACAAACCAAATTCCATCCCATCAGACAGCCTAGATGGGAATATTCCTAAAGGGATTAATTAATGAAATGGATTAATTAATAATCCATGTCCAATCTACTACTACATATATTGTATAAAAAGTTTTAAAAGTGAAATGGGGGAGGGGGTTGGCATTCTTTTTTTTCTTGTATTTGTTTATTGTATCTTTAGTTACAGTGGTCCAGACATAGCAAATAGCTTCCTCTATTTTCTTAGCTTTCCATTGAATTATTAGTTAGATTTGGGTCAAAAAGTCTTAATCATTTCCACCTAAACAATGTTTTAATTTTACCTTAATATTTTTAAATATTTTATGCCTTTATATATATAAATGTATCTAACAATACAAATAGAGAGAAATAGAATCCTGCTGAAAATTAAATATCTTCATATAAATGCAATAATTTAAAAAAATAGATAATTTTAACTTTTTTGGATTAAATATAAATAATCTATATGACATCAAATCTGGTAATCCTTCAAAAAGCATATACATTATTTCTAGACATTGGGTAAGATAATTTTGAAGTCTCAAATACCTCTTGTTTCTCTATCATTTTGAAAGAAATAGAACTATTGAATTTTGGGAAGGAATCAGTATAATATTTTTAATCACTAAAAATCTCAGATTTTTTTTTTTGTACTTTGTACATGCAATTACTTAATCTAGAATGTGAACATGTTTTCCACAAAGGTGGCTTTCAGTCCTTCAGTGAGGTAATGGCTGTTACATTTCTTCCATGTAAGAAGAAAAGATAAAATGTATTTAAAAATCTACAGCTGAGCATCTTTCTATATTTAGTTCAGAATGTTGACTGACTTATACTAAAATACATTTTCAGAAGATGCAGTCTATTATGTTACCTGCTCCTAAAATCATTATCTATTAGCAGTGGGTTGTATGTCTGTACATTTGAAGATGTATAGGGATATGCTCCAAACAATTTATGAATTATGTGGTCTTTTAGAATTACTAAAATAGCTGACAAGAGATAAAATATTCATTCTTCTTTCCCCCTATAAATCAACCAAATTGTACCTAGTGCTGGAGACACACACACGAAAAAGGCTATCTAGATAGACTAGTGACCAGATGAAATAGAAAAGTGAGAAAGAGAAGCTTTAGTCAATTTTCAGCTTCCAGATTTGCCTTTGGTAGAACTTACAGAAAGTTATAGAAAACAAAATTAATTATAGAATAACATCTTATGTATTAGATGATGACAAAATCCTGACAAGTTCTTCAATTCAGCATATTTTTTATGGCAAAATTTGATGGGGTAAGCTCCATAAATTTATCAAATATTCAAAGCACTTAAGCACATGAATAATTTAATAGATCAAAACCCAAATAAAATAAGTAAATAAATGTAAGAAAATATGTCAGTATTTTCAAACTTGCATGTTTACATCAATGTCCCTGTATCCATATTATGTATTTAACTAAGAATCTAGGCCAGAAAAAAAAAAAAAAAAAAAAAGAAAAATTACGCCCATGAAATTAGCCAGTTAAACTAAAAGGGCATCCAACCTTAATCAGATATAACTTTCACTGACTCCAAAAGGAGTGTCTTAATTACTCTAAAAGTCAAGCTATTTAACTAATGAATTGCAATTGGTTGGTTGATTTGCTGTTTGGGTTTTGTTTTGGTTTCCTTTTTGGTTTTGATTTTAATTGCTAATAAGACATTAAAAATAAGTTATTTGACTTAATCTATTTCTCTTTCTCTCCCTGTTTTTGTCTAGTCACATACTATACATACTTGTTTATTTTCTTTATAGACATGCTTATAATAGTGCAGTCAGCCACTCCACCAATATAATTTAATTTTATTATACCAAAAGTTTCAGTATGTAAATGAAAGTAAATTCATAGGAATTGGAATATTAATAACACAATGGCATCTTCTTTTATTATATAAAAAACTGTAAAATGTGGCTAGGTAACTAATATTATCTCCAGAAAGAGGTTTTATAAAGTTGAATACTGTACTCCACATCTTAAGTGTTAGGGATTTCAAAACTATTGAAATGAATTCGATAATCATAAAGGAAAATCCTTTAGTGACAGTATATTGTCTTAATAAGCATAAGTGGTGCAATTGAAAAACTAGTTCCAGTAATATTTAATATCTTCTGTAAAATTTCTGTAATATTTATTTATTCTGTAATATTCTGTAATATTTAATATCTCTGTAAAAGAGATTTCCATTAGAATAGCATGTTTATTTTCTCATTTATTTTTATAAACTTTTGTCATTTTTCAGTCTTTTTCATGTAACTGCATTTCATTTTTTTCTGCATAAAGCCAAACACTTTAGTGTTCAGTCTTTGCAGAGTCAAATGCAGAGGTAGATACATTAAAATAAAGTGATGGGTCGCATACACTGAAATATCACTTCCCTTCAGTGACATTTTGATTTTCTTGAATCAGTAGACCATGAAAGTTTATTTTGACACATACTAGCTCAAAATAAAATCTCCTCCAGCTCTGCAATCTTTTTTTTTTTTTTTTTTAGCATTTAGGCTACTAAAAAGAAAGAGCTCATGCTCTCATTCTATTTTGAAGACAAAAAACCAATTTTGTGCTGAACCACAGGAGGCATACTGGGACCCAGGCATCAAACACTATTGGATATAAGTGATTTGAATTCTTAGATGGGAAGGTGCATGTGCAATACAGAAACAGGTCCTAAAAATTTGAAAATGGAAGAAAACTGCTTGAGCTTGAGTATATAATCAGAAATCCACTGAAGTTTGTGATATTCGAAGTCAGCAGGGGGAAAAATAATTTGTTTTTCCAACTTCAGGGTGGTTGGTGGGAAGCAACAGTTGTTGCTACAAAAATATGCAAAGATAGTGAGAGGAAGAGCTAACTTGCTTAATTAAAGGTTCTCAAAGAGGACACATTGTCAGTGATGTATGAAGGAATTGAGATAAAGCCAGTGAATACTTAGAATATTTTTATTTATATTTATTTATTTAAAATAAAATACAAATAAAACTTTGCTTTCTACAACTATTTTTTGGCAGTAAAACTTGTAGAGAAAAGTTTTAATGAAAAGAACAACTCAAGCGAAAACATATGAAGCAGGAAACTGCCCCAGTTATCAGCAAGAAATATTAATCTTTTCCATTCTAAAAGAAACCAAACGTGTTTCAGTTAAATGGTACTGATGAATCAGGATTTAATTATTCATTATGAGATTTGTAAAAAGCTTTGTCCTCAGCAAAGAAGTCAAAGGAAATTTTAGAGCTTAGACTCCAGGATTTAGCCTGCAATAATCCATGCTCCCATTTACTAGCCAAAATGAGCATGACACAAATCCTACCATTTACAGAACTTCATGATCAGAATTGGGGCCCAGCAATTAGGGCATACCTGAACATTTCAGCTCATCAAAGAAATTCGTACCACTGTAACAGAAGTTTGTGTTCCTGGTATAGTGGTGAAAAAAAATAATAAAGTCAAGGTTTTTCATCAGCTTTTTGTAGTTATTCCCTAAAGGTATTTTAATAAATCAAATTTTGCTCATTCCAGAAACTGGAGAGCAAAATTAGTAAATGATGGCTACAGAAAGAACTGGTAGGATTAATTTTCTTAAGCAGATGCCCAGTTTTCAAAGAGTTAAAAACTGTCTAATAACTATTGGAAAATATACCAAATTCTTGCTTAGTTCTGTGTTTAAAACAGTTTTACCATTCTGGGATTATGGATTGGGTTTTTTGCAAGAACTCTATTGTGAATCTGCAGCTTCCACAGCTTTTAATACCACAAAGCACAAAAGTAATTATTTACTTTTATAAGGTGGTGGGCGATTTTAGGTTTTATAAGTTGTTTCCAAAGTTTCTTCGGAATGTCGACATGAGCACAAGGATGTAGAATTTTCTGAATCACATTGTCCAGTTTTGCTTCTTATCAAAAACCAGAAAAACAAAAAAGGAAGACGTAAAAAGAAAACTGGTAAAATTAGAAAAGGATCAGAAGCTACATGGAACATCTAGGTTCTTGTGATGGCTCATCCAGAATGGTCATGTGCTTGTTGGGAATGTGCTAGGTCAGTTTGGTTACTATTTCTTTTTCTCCAAATATCCATATTAGAATGGCATTTAAAGCTTTGTCATGTTTCTTTTCCTTGGCCAGGCATCAAAACTATCAAAACAATCTCCTAGTAACATGTAATTCAGTTAAACAGAAGTCAATTGTAGGAGAGAAACAGCAAGGTAAAGATACTGGGGCACAGTATGAGAGAACTGAGAACACAATCTCACATCTTGGAGATCTCCACTCCATTGCAGTTTCAGTTAACAAATATCATCACTATTGAATGTGCTTCAGGTTCATCCAGGTTGATCCAACAATGAAGCAAAGTGTCAGTTTTCCAGTCCTTAGTGGTATTTGGTTTGTTTAGAATATAGACTTTCAGCAATGTCTAGATGTTTACATTCACAATTGATAAATGCCCCTTAGATCAAAATTACTTTAAAATCATAAATCACAACAATATTTTTAAATAAGAAACACATACATACATCTATTTATTAAAATTAAAGAAGCGGTTCTACTAATTTTTGCATTGCAACATCACTCTTAAGTTGCCAAGTTCGATATTTACAAAACCATAACTCATCCACTAGAATACAACGTTTCCTTAAAATGTCCATCTTTTTGTGCAAATGGTGGGGAGGAGGACCATAATAAAATTTTTGATCCAGCGCAGCAGTAAAATTACACAAAGGTTCAGACTGTTTTTCCTTGGCACTGTCTCATCTTACAGAAGAATCAGTGCTTTAGCATTCTAAAGAGACGTTGAGTAGTAAGAGTATCAGGAAGAAAAATATCACTGAAAAGGTGTACTTTTGGTTAATGTCATTTATGATTCATTAAGGTAAATGCTATAAAGTGCCACAGACAAGTAATAGAGAGCAATCTTTCCTAATCCTGTATTCTCATTCCTGATCTTTTACAGTTCTGAAATTTTCCAGACTACTGTGATTTACATCCTAATGATAAACCTACTATTTTGCTGGCTAGTAGCAAAAGAAACAAAATAATGTGGATATTCAGATTTATATACTGAAAGGGAGGTGGCTTTGGTACTGTAAAAGAGAGTCTTCTTATCTTGCTTAAACCAGCAAAACCACAGGAATTTATCCTGATCTTGTCATGTAAATGACTGTGGAAGAGTATGAAGAGCTTATTTAGGACAGCTCATCTTAATTCTTTTAGGACAAATAGAATCATCAGTTTAAGACACAGCCCTGAGAACTAATTCAGGATGCATTCATTGCATACAAATTTCAACAAAGCCTCAAAAGCAAGGCACAAGACCAAATATCATGTTCATTTTATGTGTGCTAAAGGAACACGCTTTATATGTGGAGCCAAGAACAACTGATAATCTTGCAAAGTTCCAACAATTCAGTCACGATAGCTTAAGTCCAAATTATGCAACTAATAGAGCTTGTTCCAAAGTAATAGAATTGATATGCACACATTTTCTTTCCTCTATGTTTCTCTTTCTTTACTCTTTCTTTCTCTCACTCTTCACTGTTTCTAATCTCTTATGTATTCTAAGGTCAGTAACACTAGACATCTTTGATAAGAATGGGGTGGAGACTGCAGGAAGTCATTACTTTCTTGAGGTCTTTGATGAGAAAAGTCTGAGGAGAGGTTGTTCTCTTGGGTTCATTCAGAATATTTTCTGTTTTATAACTTAGTTAAAAACTTGCTGTTTTCGAAACTTGCTTAGTTAAAACTTGCTGTTTTTGAAAGAGGTTTTTTCAGGCTCAAAAAGCTGTACTCATTAATGAGCAGAGGTCATTATATGCCTCAAATAGGTCTCAAATCTCCAATGTCACCTCATGCATATATTTTTAAGGCCTTTGTCATCTCATGCTTGTTCTCATGAGTCTTGTTGAAATCTCGTTTGTCTTAAATGTATGTCCCTTAATCTTTGTTGTTCTCTGCTGGACCTGCTCCAGTAGTTCCATGTCTCTTTTGCTGAGGAACCCAGAACTGGACACAACACTCCAACTGTGGCCTCACCAGGGCTAAGTGGAGGGTCAGGGTCTTCTCCCTTGACCTGATGACAAACTACTTCCTAACACACCCCAGGATACCACAGGCCTTCTTGGACATAAGTACTCCCTGCTGGGTCATGGACAGCTTGTTATCCACCAGCACCCCCTCTGCAACACCCCCTCAGCATTCTCTGCAGAGCTGCTTTCCAGCCTGTGCTGGTGCATGGGGTTATTCATCCCCATGAATACTGTACATGACTCTGTATTTTCTATTTTTTGAATTTCAGACAGTTCTTCTCTGCCCATCTCTCCAACTAGTCCAGGTCCTTCTGAAGGGCTGCACAGATCAGCCACTCATTCCAGTTTTGTGTCATCAGACAACTTGCTGAGGAGGCCTCTGTTCCTTCACCCACATCATTGATGGATAAATTAAAGAATACTGGGCCCAGTATTCAACCTTGGAGGACGCCACTAGTGACTAGCCTCCAACTGGTCCCTGTGTCACTGATTACAGCCCTCTGGGATAACAATCCATTAGAAGATGAATGCATCTATAAAGACTAATGAAACACTTTAATAAGTGTTCATTTGAGGTAGTCTCCCTCGTTCATTATCAAAATTGTTCACAATTCAGGCAGTGATTACATTAGCAGATAGTGTGGTTCACTGAGAACTACAGAGAAGAACATTAGAAACCTAACCTATACATTATATGCATTCACAACCATTTTCTTAGGAGTGCTTGGAGAGTAGTTACAGCAATGGTAAAGTTCACAGATGCCCTACAAAGGTGCATTTCTTGGAATAGTTAAATTTTGAAGGAATCTGAAGTATACAGTAAGAAAACATTATTTAAGCTACAGCACAAGAAAGACATGTGGCTGGTAACAACTGGGAAATTTGCTTCAGAAGTACACTCTTGATAAAACTAAAACAGTAATATTTACCTACTTTGAAGCCTTGAGCAGATAAAATCATTATTTGTATTACATCTGACTCCTTTTTCTGGCATATTACCACCATGGTCCCCTTGTTTTCATAAGTTATTTCCTATTTTGAGACTACTCCATTACATACAAATATATGTTATTATATTTTTCTCTACTTTCAAATAAAACTCACCATTTCTCAGAAATTTTCATGTAAGTTTTGAAAGCAATCTCTTAGATATTTTTTCATATTCATCAATCATTTTCCATTCATTTAATTTTAATTAATACAGTGAATTTTATACACCTATTGCTGTCTTCACTTCTAGTCATTAAAGATTCTGTACTTTAAATTAAATAAATTAAGTAAAATAATAAAAAGTATATTATAGGTGAAAAAATTTAAGAGATTTCTAAGAAGAAACTCATTTAGACACTACAGCAATTTATCTGAACAATGTATATCAAATTACTATAATTTTAAAATCCATTCATGTATTATAATTATGTTATGCCACCAGAATATTTTACTGTCAAAAAATTTTAGACTAATCTTACGCAATATAGAATGACTAAATGTGCTAATACGATTCTGAAGTAATTAATAACACATTTGCTATTGCGACAATAATGAATATCCTTGTGGCTTTGTCTCTGTACAATTAATCCTAGCAGTGTCACTCTAATCCAAAGAAATTTATTTTATTAACATCATTGTTCTACATCATATATGTAAGGTAACTATTTGGTCTTTGTGGTTTACCTCTTTGTGGTTTAACCCTAAAATCATAGAACTATAGAATGATAAAATCATTCTGGTTGAAAGTCACCTAAGATCATCAAGTACAACCATTAATGTAACACTGACATGTCCCCCACTAAACCATGTCCCCAAGTGCCACATCTACACAGTTTTTGAATACCTCCAGGGATGTGGATACAGTCACTTCCCTGGGCAGCCTGTTCCAATGCTTGACAGCCATTTCTGCAAGTAACCTCTTTTAATATCCAATCTAAACCTTCCTTGGGAAAACATGAGATCACTTCTTCTCATCCTCCTTGTTTGTTACTTGCGACAAGAGACTGACCCTCATTCTACCTCCTTTCAGGTGGGTTTAAAAGCTCCCCTCAAGCCTCTTTTTCTTCATGCTAAACAACCTCAGCTTCCTTAGGCACTCCTTCCAGGACATGCTCCAGACCCTTCACCAGCTCCATTGCCCTTGCCTTGACATACTCCAGCAACCCAATGTCTTTCTTGTAGTGAGTGGCCCAAAACTGAACAGAGGATTAAAGGTACAGCCTCACCAGTGCAGAGTACAAGGGCACAATCCCTGCTCTAGTTCTAATTCTGCTGGCCACAAGATTTCTGATACAAGCAAGAATGTCACTGGCCTTCTTGGCCACATGGGCACACTGCTGGCTCTTACTTAGCTCATTGTCAGTAAGCACCCCAGGTCCTTTTCCACTGGGCAGATTTCCAGATATTTTTCTACAAACCTGGAGTGCTGCTCGAGGTTATTTGAAACAAGTGCAGGATCTGGCACTAGTTCATCTGGCCTGCATATTGAGCCTTGTGTTCCCCTCAGAAGATAATCTCTCTCCTATGATAATACCATGGGTTTTTTTCCTTTATGGAAGTGGTTTTGGCTCTCAGGGCATAGGGTGACTTAACCTTGGTAACACATCTATGTTGCTTCCACTTGCAGATCTTCATACCTATGCTGTCTTGCACGACATCCTTGTCTCTAAATTGGAGAGGCATGGGTGTGACGTATGGAACTTTCAGTGGATAAGGCATTGGCTGTATTGTTGCACACAAAAAGCTACAGTCAATGGCTCGATTTCCAAGTGGAGACTAGTGGCAGGTGGTATTCCTCAGGTGTCAATATTGGGAATAGCACCATTTAATATCTTTGTTGGTGACATGACGTGGTGTGATGGATTAGCAACATGGTGACAATGGGACTGAGAGCACCCTCAGCATGTTTGCTGATGGCACCAAGATATGTGGTGCAGTTGACTCACTGGATAGAAAGGTTGCCCTCCAGAGGGATTTCGACAAGCTTGAGAGGTGGACCTGTGCAAACCTCATGAAGTGCAAGGCATTACATGTGGATCACATTGCCTGAAGCTGTGGATGACTCATCCCTAGAAGTGTTCAAGGCCAGTTGAATGACGCTTTGAGAAACTTGCTCTAATACACCTAAGAGGTGCCCCTTCCTAGAACAGGGTGGGTGGTACTAAACGATGTTTAAGGTCTCTTTTCATCCAAACCAATCTATGAGCCTAAAATTAAACAAGAACACTTCGGAAAGTCAGGTAGCCACACAGGAGACATGCCTGATGTGCCAAGATGGAACTTGTTGCCTTATCCCTTACATCACTAAATTATGGGAAGTGGAGAGAGGATAAGAGATCCTCCACAACCTTTATTCTGTCTTCACTTCTTCTTTATTCACAATTTGTGTTTCTGACCTTATACATGATGCTATGTTTTTTCTCTGGCTTCTAGAATCAGGTCTTTGGAAATAAAATATATCTGGTACTCTGCAACACTTTGGTTTTATTTATATATATTTTTTTCTATTTAGTTCTTGTGTTTGCCTGCAGGAAGCCAGGAGCAGGTTTTGTAAATAATAGAAAAGTCCCACTCTTTTTTCAGCTACTTATTGCCAATCTGAGATAAAGTAATCAAAATATTTTTGTTTTTAAAACTTTCTGCAATTGAAATAAATTGAGTTCCAATTTCTGGAGGAAAAAAGAAAAGCATGTATATAGGAAGTAGAAAATAGCAGCTGAATTTTGACTGCAGGCTTTCATTTATGATTTTATATTATGGTCCTAATCTGTCCCCATTTGTAAGTATTCATTCTTAAGGAACTATAGTACTGCAGTATGGCATCTCAGTTTTTAACAGTATGGATCATGATTCACTAAAGCATAATACCACTGGACTAAAACATTATTTTTCAAAGAAAAGATTAAGTGCTTAAAGTATTGAAGCTATCTTTTAATATAAGTTTAGTTGGAAATTTACAAATAATCCCACCCAAATCAGCACAATATGACTTAACAGCTGTTCACTGGAACATGTTCTGTGGGCTATAGATACAGAAATCCTCCTGTAAAATATTAAGAAACCCCAAAAACATTTTTATTGTACTTATTCTTTTTTCTTGGAAGAGGAACTATTTCGTGCATTAAAATAATACACATATTAATTTAATTATTTCTAAGCATATGCAAACTCACTCCAGCATGAGTGGAGGACAGGTAGAAAACAAAGAGTGCAGAAAATTTGAAAGAAAAAGGATGACTTCAGGAATGGCAAAACAGGGCAAAATGAGGACTTCTTCAAGTGAACATATATATTGGGCTTGTGTGGAAAGCTTTTCCTATCAGGAAGACCACAGGGGTAATGGAAACAGACCTGCTGCTGGCCAAAGCTGAGCCCATCAACAATGGGGACAGTGCCTTTGTGATAACATACTTAAGGAGTGTGAAAAGTCACTGTGAAAGAGCAATTAGAAGAGTGAGAATCTGCAACCCCAAGGTCAGAGAAGGAGGGGCAGGAGAAGAAGTTACCCTGCAGCCCAGGGTGAAGACCACGGTGAGGCAAGCTGTCCTGCAGACCTTGGAGGTCCATGGTGGAATAGATA
The DNA here is from genome assembly GCF_030490865.1 of Poecile atricapillus. Taxonomy (NCBI): domain Eukaryota; kingdom Metazoa; phylum Chordata; class Aves; order Passeriformes; family Paridae; genus Poecile; species Poecile atricapillus. The sequence continues at coordinate 43,709,494 of NC_081249.1, read as the reverse complement.
CCCACATGCAACCCACCGAAGACCCTACAACACAGCAGGTGTATGTGCCTGAAGGAGGGAGCGAGTCCATGGACAGGCTGTGCTGAGGCAGGCCCTAGTCAGGACCCTTGAGAGAGGAGCCCATGCTGGAACAGACTCCTGGAAGAACCTGTCACCCTGTGGAGGACCCATACTGGAGCAGGATTACTGAAGGATTACAGCTGCTGAACATATTTAGGAAGTATGAGAGGATGGAAGCAGTGAGATTTACTTCAGTTGCCAAATGGAACAAGTAAGAGGATGCAAGCTGGATCTGCTATTTACTAAAAGGGAAGAACTGGTTGGGCATCTGACAGTCAATGGCAACATTTTCTGCAATTGACATGAAACAGTGGAGTTGGATCTCACAGGAGCAAGGAAGAAGCATAGGAAAGACCCCAGACTCCACATAAAGAGATTTTAATTTATTCAGGAAAATTTATACATAGGTTCCAAGATGTTGTGAAGTGCTTCAGGGAGGCAGAGTTAGTTTCAGATAAGCATTGTGAAATGAGAGGAATGGCTGTAGGCCATGTGTGTGAATTTTGACCCCCTGTGTTGGGGGATGGGTATGTGAGCCCTGGATGAAGTTACCCCACCCCAAACCCCTTGTGAAGGGTGGCCCAGGAGTTCTGATTGGGTTTGAGTCCCAGGGGGTTTCTCCCTTGCTGTGTTTCTAGTGGTCCCTGAGCCTGAACTCCACCCTCAAAGGTGGAGACCCTCAAGAGTTCTGTCCCTCAAAAACCCCTGCTTGGCCTCTGTTCAGGGCTCTCTGTTCTGGATCTGAGTTTGTTCCCATGCTGAATAAATGGTTTCATGAACAGGAGCCCATCTTGTTGGTGTTCCAGGCTGGTCCCCAGAACCCTGTGGCTTCTCTGAACATGATCCTGCAGTTGCGGACTGCAACACCAAGGCCTTAACTCTGAAGGGCAAGAGAGTTCAAGTGTCAGGTCTTTAAGGACGGAACTTCCAAGTACAAGAAATATCTATCACAATACTTGGCAAACAATATATTAGGACATCAACAGAGAGTAAGAAGGATGTTCATGACAGCTTTGAAGTAAAATGGCAGTACAGTGAAGATGGAAGGAGTTCAAAGGAGGTTCAAAGGAAGACTTTTGAAATATACTCCCCAGACAAGCTGATAACAGTTGAAAATTGTAGGATGATGATAGGAAAAATAGCACAGCTGGATCTGATATTTGTAAGGAATATGAAGGGCAAGATGAAGAGCTGAGCTTGTAGTAAAAATAAACAAGGAAAATGTGGACCCTTTGCTAAATGGGGTGAATGATTTTGTGACAGTAGACAGAGTTAGGACTAAAATGCTTCATATCTTTGTCTTCATCTTCACCAACAAAATCTGCCAGTTCTCCACATACAAAGGAAGTTTTGAAGGTAGAAGAAAAATACCTGCAATGGATGATTGACACAGGAACTTCTTGAAAGAATTGGACAGCTACATGTCTTTGGGAAGTGACAGGCTGCCACTTACGAGTGATGAGAGAGGTGGGTAATGTCTTTGTGAGGCCATTCTCTATAATTTTCGAAAAGCCATGAAGTCTGGGGAAGTCCTGCATGAATGGGGAAAGGAAAGTGTTGCACCCACTTTCAAAAAAGGCCAGAAGGCCATCTGGGAAACTACTAGATCATCAGTCATGGTTCAGTGCCTGGGAAAATCACGGAGCAAGGTCTTTCAGGAAACTTGTGGACACACAAAGGAGATGAAGACAATTCTGACAAGATTAATTTACTGAGTGTGAATCAAAACACTGCCCCAGTGAGGAGGATTGAAAACTCTCTAAATAGCTGTCTCAGAGGTTTGTAATCAGAGCAACAAAGTCCAATTGGAAGCCAGTTACTAGTGGTGTACAAGAGTCATTAATCTTTAACATCTTTGTTAATAAATTGAGTGATGAGGCAGAGGGCCTCCTCAGGAACTTTGCAGTGATAAAACACTGAAAGGATTGATCAGTACAGCAGATTCAATACACTGATCAAGGAGACCTTTGACAGCCTGGAGAAATGGACCAATGGGAATCTCAGGAAATTCAACAAAGGGGAGTGCAAGGTATTTCCTACCCCTGGGCAGGAATGACCCCATGCAGCATTTTATGCTGAGGGCCAACTGGGTTTAAAGCAGCTTTCCAAAAAAAATGTGTGTCCTGGTAGACCACATGTTGACTATGAGCCTTGTATCAAAGGAAGTTGACAGCATCCTGGACTTCATGAGGAATACCATTGCTTTCAGGTCAAGAGTGTGATCCCTTTATATCTCTAGATCTTTCACCTAATTTTGTTCTCCCTGCTCCTTCCAAAACAAGAGAGATACCGATAAATTCAGGTAAGTGTTGGGTAGAGCCACCAAATCAGTCAAGACTGAAGAACTTGCCTTTTGAATAGTAGCCAAGGAACTGGGACTGGTTTAGCCTGCAGAAGAAAAAGTTGCAGGAGTCCCTAACAATAGCTCTTGAGTACTTGCAGAGTGAAAAACTGTAGAGGAAGCCAAATCCTCTGAAAGGCTTCCTGCTTGGAGATCTGTGCCCTAAGATAAGACAAAACTACCTAGTCATGGTGACTAAGCTGTGGACCCCTTCCTGCTTCAGGACCCCATGTTATCTGCCTGTAAACTGTTGGTCATTTTACCCCAGTCTTAGACCATTGATCCTTTTCCCAATTCTCCCATTCCCTATGATAACCCCAGCTTTTGCCCAGTTCAGGGGAAGTTCATCACTGGCCTCCTTCACTGTAGCCTGCTATTAAAGGATTCCATGGAATGCTACATGGCCTCCCATCTCTCATCTATGTGTCAGCTGGGGTAACCTATGATCATAGCTGGGCTGATCTGACCTGATCACAGTGCTGAAATCACTTCTAAAAGAGCTGTTCACTTGAAGCCTCAGACCACTCATGGGAGTTACCCCTGGCTGGAAACTGGCAAGACCCCTGGACAGCCATTCCTTCCAGGACCCCTATCCGGGATAGTTGATGGCAGTGCCAGGGGTCAGACAGACCTCCGGGTCAGCCACCAACAAAAAACCTGTGCTGGTTGTAGATGGGATACAACTATTTAATTCACAGTGGTATGGGGCTGTGTTTTGGATTTATGCTGAACCTGTGTTCAGTTACGACAGCAGAGATTTCTTTTGCTATTGCTGAGCAGGGTTTGCAGTCTTTTCTGCTTTTTGTCATACTGGGAAGACGGCAGGAGATACATATGGAGTTGAGAGAAGACCCAGCCACAAGTGACTCAAATGGATTAAAGGGATATTCTATATCATATGACAAAGCACTCAGTATATAAAGCTGGGGAAAAGAGTGAAAAAGGAGGGGACATTTGGAGTGATGGTGTTTGCCATACGAAGTCACCATTACACATGATGGGGCCCTGTTTTCCTGAATACCTGCCTGCCCATGGGAAGCAGTGAATTAACTCCTTGTTCTGCTTGTATGCATGGTTTGTTTTCCCTATTGGATTGTCTTTATCTCAATCCATGATTTTAGCTTTAACCATTCTGATTCTCTGTCCAGTCTCAAGGAGGTACTGGATTGCTGGCTGGGGTAAAACCATGACAGTAGTGCAGGAGGAAGGGTAAAAAACAATAGGCATAAACTGAGATGCAAGAGGTTAATTCATGCTTGAGATAAGGAAAAAAACCTTTGTCAAGCCATGTGTACACTCTATCCATACAGGTTTTCAAGGACTTTATCAAGCCCTGAGCAATGCAGTGTTATTGAAAAGCTGACCCTAATTTGAGCAGGAGTTTGGATTAGAAGCATTTTAAATTCCTTCTAGACTGAATTATTTATGTTCCCATGATTCTGTGAAAGCAGAACTTAACAACTGCAAGCATTCAGTCTTGTATCAGTCTGGAACTAGAAAGCCTTGAACACATTGTGCAGATAACTCACAAGAGAATAGTGCAAGTAGGAGTGAGAAGGATGTGGGACGAAAGGCTGTAGCACCCTTTTTACTGTTTTGATTTTTATTCTATTTAAAAGGCTTGGAGAGGGTGTATGGTGACAGCAGAATTGTCTGGTAGGTAAGGATTAAAAAAAATTAGGCTGAACTTCCTCTTCACTCTTGCAGCCTTGAAAGCAAATAATTTTTCACAGGAACTACTCTGTGGCCAGTCTCAGCATCCTCAGAAATTCTGGGATGTCTTTTATTCAGAGCCTGAAGAATAGGGATGGATAGTGAAATAATAATGTAGGGGAAGGAAATACTAACTCATCAAAGATTGATTTGTCTTCTTTGAAAACATCCATACTCTACATTAAGCTTCAGAACATTTTGTCCCAACACTATGATTTTTTGATTGTGGGATGCTTTTGCAAACAGACATTTAAGAGTCTGGGCTTTTCATGGAGTTCATGGAGTTGGTTAACAAGAAGCAAACTGTAAGTTTCATTTATGCAGTTTGAGGAAACAAAAAGAGTAGCACAGAAATACTAGAGTGCATTGCCTTGAAATAGAAGTGTTTTTTTAAAATTATACAACATTCCTAAGCAAATATAAAGGTAGATGCCAAATAAAGAGCACAGAATTAGGAATTGCTCTTCTTAGTATTTTATATCTTTCATAAACTCCTAACTTTAAAAGATCCATTATTTTTTCTTTAATGCATCAGCTTTGAAAAAGCTACACGTTTTATATTCTCTTTGTGAATGCTGTGCATTTGATCCAGGAAAAGCTGTGTCCATATTATTGTTGACTCAGTCTTCATAGGTTGTTTCCTAGCCTTCATGGTTTTTAAGAGTGTCATTGCTGGTGGACTTTCAGAATACTGGTACTTCTTCCTCAGCTAAAAGTTCAATATCGTACCAAAATGTCATCATAAACATGAGCAATCCAGAGAACAAGACTACTTATACAGTTTTTTATAAATTTACTCAAAATTAAATAAGTTATTTGCTCTGAAACAACTCAGTATGAGACTGTATTCCCTTGATAAGTAATTTACTGTGAATCATTCAGTGACCTACATAAAAAGCTTGTCTTCATACATAGCAGCTGATTTTCCTTTTCAGAATATATGTGTCGGTTTTCATTATTAACTACAAGAATCAGGATATGGTTAAAATTAAAGAAGACGCTACAGAGTGGTCTTCTGTGGAATTGGTTAAAAAGGTGTTCCTCAAAATACTTTCTATTGCAAAAAGCATGTTCTTTTAAGCCAAATACATATTCAATTATTTCCTCTTTTAGCTGTGTTTTATTAAATTGTGTAATATCTTATTTCTGAAACTCTATTGTTTGGCACTGTTCACTGCATTACTGAGATGCATGAAATAATATGAAAATACAAATTTAATTTTAAAATAAGCCAAGAATAGGTTTGAAAGTTGTTTGGGTTTACTTAGATATTAAATATTTTTATAAATTATTATTCTGAATCTACATTAGTAAAATCAAGTTGATTTTTTGAGAAGGAAAAAAATTACATTTTCAAATTTGCAATAAAAGCATAATTAGCACTTGAAATTCTCTTTGAAACTATCATTCCAAAATATTTTCAGATCTAGTCTAATGGCTGTTAAGTGGGAGTCAAGAATTGCTGAGTGATTCATTCACATTTAGGCTCCTTTGTAATCAATTGAAAGAGTGCTATTTATTTATCTATTTTATACATCTAATATAAAATGAAATCGACTGCTTATTGGAAATGTCTCTTTTTCTCTATTGGCCATAATGGACATGTAGAGTGAATAACTTAGAGGTTTTCACTTAGAGGTCAAATTGAATTGTTGCTGCTTACTCACCATATAATCCTGACAGGATTGCTTCATTTTTCCTTCAGCTAAGGTACAATTTCATCACTGCTTAATTATAATGTTCTTATTAAAAGCTTTATTATATTTGGATGGAAAGGTAGTTAAACTACATCATTCACTTAATGGAGAAGTTTCCAATCTTTTCAGAAATTTGAGGGGAGACGGAAAACACACTACACATCTAAAAGGTCACCAGATCCTCAGCCATTAAAATGCAGACCTTGACAACAGGTAATGTGAGAGAATTCTGAAGATGATCTCACTGTGTTTTAAGTGTTTTAGGTGTTTTAAGTCCATGAAATGAAGTTTTTGGCATTTAGCAGTAATTAGGAATATGATTGCCTTTATGCACAGTGTTTTTCATTCATCTAGAATTCTCAGACCTTTGTTCTGCAGACCACTTCAGTAATGGATTATTCACAGTTTCTAAGAATAACATGTCAGTTACTCTTACTGGGAACTGTTTTTACCTACACTGGCCTTATTTCAATTTTTGAAAATTTCTGTTTCTCCTTTGAAGGGTACTCCTTTAAGATTGTCGCTAAATCTTTACTTTTAAAACCATGCAACTTGTGTACTTTTTAATATTGCATAATTTTTTAATTTTAGAAATTAAATTTTTTGTAGTGCAAGGCAGCTATTGTAGGTTTTCTGTGCAACCAGTGGAGAGAAATAGAGATCTTTAGAGAAAACCACTTCTTCCTTCTCACGTCATTATTTTAAGAAGAAATTGTCACCTAGAAATACCATTTGTTCCTTCAAAAATGATGAAAAATGCATAAAAGAAACTCTTCTAAATGAATGTATGTTACTTTATATTAGGGAAAGTATTTCATAATATGATTTAATAATCAGACAGCAGATAGAGGTCTCAATTTTCTAGCAGTGAATTGCCTAGGAGTCTTATTGATTATTTGTCATCAATCAGAAGCTGGCTCTGTACAATGAGTGACAAAAAAAATCCTTTTTGTTTTTTTTCATTAAGCCCATAATTCAGGGGTTTTTTTACAATTATTTATTTTTATTTTTTAATAGAGAGGTGGGGTATTTTATCAGCTATTACATAAGTCATGTTGTTACTGTGAATAATGTAAGTAGGGAATTTTGTGTACTTTGTATTGTGCAGTTTGTAATAAAATCACAGAATCACAGAATCACAGAATGGTTTGAGTTGGAAAGGACCTTAAAGATCATGTAGTTCCATCCCTTCTGCCATTGACAGGGGGCTGTCCTTCACTAGATCAAGTTACTCACAGCCCCATCCAACATGGTTTTGGGCACTTTATTGATTATGCAAGAAATCATTTGTTATTTTCTTTGGAGAAAACTAAAATTCATCTCTAGGGAAAAAAAAAGGAGAATAAAAGAATGGCTATACATACATATTTACTTTCATTCAAAGTGTAGGTGCTTTCAAAAAAAATTTAACAAGCAAAACCCCCACCCACAAACATCAGCTTTTTCTTAGAAGTTCCATTACCCAGCAGGAGAAACGTATTCCTCCTTAAGAGAGAATTAAGGGGAAACACCTACCTACAGAACAGGTTTAGTTGAAGAGGGGGAAGAGGTGCTCCAACTGATGGAGCAGGGATTCCCCTCCAGCCCGTGGATGGGGCCCCACTGGGGCAGGTTCTTCCCTATAGGCTGGGGAGATGTATTTCCTACAGCACCTAGATAGGGTCTAAGGAACCACGCAGGAAAAAACCAAGATGGAGGAGGCTCCTGACAAGAACTGCAGCTCATGGAGAGGACCCATGGTAAAGCAGAGGAAGGGCCTGAAGGAGTGAAAGAGAGGAACTGCTGTGAATTTAAAATGATCCCTATTCCCCATTTCCTGGTGCCATTTGGAAGGTTACAGGAAGAGGTAGAGAAGTGGAGAGTGAAGCAGTAAAGTTCAGACTGAGGAGTTGAGGTGAAAGAAGTTGCTTAAATATATTAGAATTTCTTTCTCACCATCCTAATCCACTTTAAATTACTTTTCTCTTAATTGAGTGTGTTTTGTCTAGGGTGGTAACTGGGAACTGGTCTTCCCATCTTTTATCTTGAACAATGACCTTTTCTACCTGAATTTTTGTTCCCTGCCTACCATCAGCATTTGTCTGTAATTCTCATTCCAGATTGATGAGACAAGAATTTCAGATAAATTTCAAAAATAATAAGACCAGCTCTCAGGGAAAGAACATTTGTTGCAAGGTGAATACAGACAATGGCTAGAAAAAGAAAATTATACAAGAATATTTAAGGAACTAACTGGGCTTTTATTACTACCACTAATGTAAAAACATACACAATACTATTAAGCAATACATTTAGAATTCTCAAGTGTGTTTCAGTGTATTTTTGAAACCTACATTAAGGAGAACAACCCAAGAAACCACTTACTAACATTTCTTTGATTTCAGAATCAAACTGTTCCTAATACTAAAGGTTCTTTATATAATTTATGTATATAACTGAAGAAAAAATCCTTGTTATTAAGCATTTCTTAACCTGAGAAAATTTGTTTCTACTCTTAATTCACCCAAGAAACTCAACAAAAAATCCTCACCTTAGAATATAGCCTGGGAGAAAGAAGAAACTTGTTGTTCCCTGAAGTTTCAGTGTCTGTGTTGTAATTAATCCAAACTAATTTTAACTATACAAAAAAAAAAATAGGCAGCAAGTTCAAATACATTGCAGTAGCTAGTGAAGAAAGATAGGCATCTTCAGAGGGCAGTATATCTTGGCTTACCATAAATTGTCTGAATGAGATACTTATTTGTCTTGTCCTTCATTATGGAATGACTGACATACATTCACTATCTGCTTTTAAGATGTATAGTGGTAGCACAGCTGAAATGTTATCCTGCAGTTCTACAAATATTACACATTTCATAACTCATTCAGAGGTTAAATGCAATAGAGTTGATAATGACAAAAATTTCTGCCATTTGTTTCAACAGCTATATCCCATCCCCTGAGCTGGAAGAATTACTATTTTTCCTTGCCCATTCAGTATTTTTCCTCGCCCATTCAGTCTTTTTCCTTGCCCATTCAGGCTTTTTCCTCATTTTTCTGGTGTGATTAGAGTATGAGTTCATGGCAGTTTTATGGTAATCATTTCCGGAGGAACTGCTAATGTTCAGAAAATATTCTTAACTCAAAATATCTTTCCTTTATTTATCATGCAGCTCCAGCTGTCAGCATGTTACAATGAGTACTTCCTATTATTATACCAAGCTCCTTTGTCTGCAAAATACAGCTTTCAAAAACCAAGTAACTAATACTGCATAGGTGATTATGGTTGCCATTGTGATCACATATGAACAGAGTAGGAACAGCTGGTCAAATAATGTAGATCATAATATACAAATATCCTCACTAATACACAGCAGGGAGTTAATTGCGCTGTGTGAACCATTATTGTCCATTGTTCCTGATTACACAGATTGCAACTAACAATCCAAAAAAGTCTGTGAATTCTGGATATTTTTTCAAGTTAGTATGAATAATTATTTGCCTAAAATTTGTTCATAGGATGTCAGTCATAATTCACCATTATCTCTTATTCTTTATTATCCTGCTTGGTATAGTGCAGTGTGAATCAATCTGAGAGCAGAAACAATGCATATATGATGAACAATGATACACTAAAAATAACAAATAGTGACTAATAAATGTAAGCAGCTGTTAATGGGCCATAGGCAAATATATATGAACAACAAATACATTCACAGACTCAGCAATAGTTTGCAAGAAATTCATAGATAGAAAAAAGGGGCAAAATTGTAATTAATAGTATTTATAATAAATAATTTAGTTGGCTATTATTTTGACAATTGCCATGACAGTTCCTAAGTTTTTTCTTTGAGATTTGTATATTTTGCTCTTTTTATCTTTCATATATTATTCCTCTAAGCCTAAGATTCAGTTGAAAGTCCTTCAATTTCTAAAGTGATACAAAAAATCTCATTCCACTTGAAACCTTCATTCTCTCTTGAAGCATTAGTTTATTATAGTTGTGATTATCTACATTTCTAAAGGATTACCTTCTATATAATTTAAATATATGAAATACAGCAACTTGTTAATTTCCCTTTTCAGTGGAAGGCTTACAGACAAGTGAAGTAATATCTATGCAAAGTGATGTGGGTTTTGGGCATTTTTTTTTTTTTCTGGCATTTAATTTCTGCTGTAAAATGGTAAAATTAATAGAATAAGATTACATATACTCACAGTCCTACTTTACCTTCACTTTCCTGAGAAAAGCTACTGATCCTACTTAGAAATGTCATTTTATGCTTTGCTAGAAAAATCTCTAATAATTTCTTATTTGTTTTACAGATATTCAATTTAACGAATTAAAAGAAGTGTTTGATTGCCATAATTTCAAGAACATACCTAATATCTTTTGTTCTCTGAAAAACTAAGGTAGACATTCCCTATGCATTTAAATTTGCATAATATAGAACTGTCTAATATTTTTAGAGTAGAAACCAAAAAATTACAGCTACAGAAAACTGTCTAGGATTTTAATATTCAAAATTAAAGAACTGATGTTTTCATTAAAAATATATTTTTGTAAATACAAAATATTTAATAATAAATAATAAATAATACATATTTAATAATAAATAATAAATAATAAATAATAAATATTTATTGTAAAATCTGAACCAGGCAGCTTGATTTGTAGAGTCTTTGTCAAAAAATATGTGGAGGCAGTTCATGGTAACCTAGGTGGGAATCATTTCAAGATATTTGATAAATTCAACAGATAGACATCTAGCTCTGCCTTGTTTCAAAGCAATTGGAAAGATAAAACAGTAAGCACCCAGTGATTTATCTGGCCAACTTCAGGATGAGAGTAATTATCCCCTAAAGCTATCTTATTTCTTCTATTGACTATAGTCAGAATTAGTTGATTAACTAATTCAGAACTAGACGTCTAGAACAAGGGCAACACTGCTTTAGACAAATATATGGAACAAAATGGTAATCCAAGAATTAAAATTCACCAATCCTCCTGCAATGCTTTGTACCTATTTTTGTTCAAATAGTCTCTGAAAGGGTGCTTGAAAATAAATAGTGCACGGTATTAAACAACTGTATACAATAATACATATAACAATACTTCATTTAACAATAACCATACAAATAACATTCAACAATAACAATACAAATAACAATACATCATTTTCCCTAGATGAAGAATTAAGGAAGGAATTGACTTCAGATACCAAATCTGTCATCATTAAGACAATTCTGTACTGCTGAGTGGAACATAGTCCACAATGCAGGTTAAAGTCTGCATGAAGCTGGTAAGCTCTTGGCTTAGTGTACCTTGGCATTCTATAGACTAGTCTATATGGAAAGGTACACATTTGTGATGGCAGGTCATCCAGTTCTGATTCCCTAGACGGGTTTAGGGACTCTTTGCCAATCACATTCTCTACAGTTAGATTTACTTTCACTGTAAACAAAAAGAGAATCATTACCTCAAGTCATCTTAAAAAGTAATAGAAAAGAGAAATTAATAGAAAGCTATGAAGAAGTGAGAAATGACATGGTTGATAGCCTTACTTTAATCACTTTTTGCATATGCATGTATATAGTTGCATAATTTGGCTTTCTTTTTTTTCTGTCTATAATTCTTACCTTATATATTGTGAAATACACTCTTTTTAAAATAAAAGACAGTGTCATTTCAAAACAGAAGATTGGGTTCTTCTGTCCCGTGCCCTTCCTCATTCATTGCACAGAATAGATGGCTCTCACTTAATGCACAGACACTCAATATTTTTGTTTGATTCTCATTTCTCATGGTACGGCCTCAAGCCAAATTATTGTACATTTTTTAAGTTCTACACTGAGGGCAGAGTTATTGATTTTGTTACAGACTTTCGTACAGCGATCCCCACGAATGTACGTCATACACTTCACAAACAATTTATCTTCACAACTATCCAGTCAGAGGTTTGGAAGAGAAGGGCAGGTAGTGGTAAAAAATTGTGTTTTCACCTTGGTGCAAAACTGAAGCATATTGTGTCTATCATTATTTTGCAGCAACCAATATGAAGTACTTCAAGACATATTTTTAAAAAACAAAAATATTCCTTTGTATAGTACTTCATATGTTTAAGCACAGTATTATTTGATCTTAGATGTTTTCGTTTTAAAAGCAATGCCATTTTTCAATTCAGTAAAATGTCAGGTTCAACAAAGTGTTTGGATGCTAAAGAGTATGTTGTTATGGTAGCTGTGAAATATAATTCCAAATTAAAAGAAGCCTAAAGGAGAGCTAAAGATGTGGAAGGGTTGAGTAAAAAACAATAAAGAAGTGAGCAAAAAAAATCCTACATTTGCAAAATGGAGAATTCACTTAAGCAATCCTGAAGTTTACTTCAGAGATGCAAAACGAGGTGTAAATCTATTCTTGGTATCTGGCCTTTCCTAAATAAATGACTACTAATAATTTGACTAAAACAAGACCTGAATTATATTTCCCATGAAGTCTGTCTGTCTCATGCTCTCTATATTACATTATTCTCAGTAGGTATTATTTGTGTTTAAGCAATATGGGGACCATTTAAAAAAAAAAACAAAAACAGAAATTAAAATTCATTTGGCATGTTTTATTTAAAGATAATTTGATTTCCAGGAAAACATAAATTTTTACAGATAACATTGAATTTTGAATGAAAAAGTTCTCCACATTGAAACAGACTAACAGAATGTTCTTTAAAGCAGGATATGTTGCACAGCACCCTCAAATGACAGAAAAAACTTCATGTCACAAGTAAGTAATGATTTTATGTGAGAAATACTTTCTCTTCCATGGGAAAATGTAGATCAAGCTCAGGTTTGCTTTGGGTATATGAGTTAAATCAAGCTCAGGTTTACTTTTGAGTACTGAGGTAGATTATGGAGTGCAGTATAGACTTGTCATTGGTGGGACGGACCTAAGATAACAGGTTTCCTTTTTTTAGCATGATGCACCTATGGTTGCCTTCAACATGCACATTGGTATTGCACGTGAATCCACAACAGATTAATTTCTCACTGATCAGCACTCATCCATCAATTTAACTGCACATTTAGTATGAGCTAATCACCTTGCTGGACTATTTCCATGACTTTACAGTTCAGATTTGTGAGGTGCAGATCTTGATTATGTGACCATTCTGTCAAAAATTGACAGCTAACACCAGCATCCAGGTCCAGTTTTAAACACTGGCTCTGTTTTGTATCCAAAAACATGAGAATAATAACAAAAATTTCTTGATTCATAACCATGACCTAATCATTAAGAATTTTGATCTGATTTTCACGAGGTTTGGAGCTTCACCCAAGTGAAGTGTTTAAAAGAAAAAAAACATGAATAAGGTAATGGAACAAGTCAGAGTACAATACCTAAAATAACTACAGTTGGCTTCTTTTTCTGAAAATGGGTCACCTTCTAGGTTTCGTGGGACTTTTTCACTTTGTCTTGTTGCAATAAACCAAACAACAACAATAGCAACAACAACAACAACAACGACAACAACAACAACAATAATTAATAATAATAATAATAATAATAATAATAATAATAATAATAATAATAATAATAATAATAATAATAATAGTAACAACAACAAAGCCTAATCTAAACAAAAAAAAAAAAGAGCTTGTGTGATCAAGGGGTTCTACTGAATGGTGGCAATGTATTGTTTCTTTATACTTCTTCTAATGGTCATCCTTTTAAGCTTTGCTGTGTTCCTTGATACTTTTTGTTCTGCCTGTTGCTGTTCCTGGTGCTTGCGCCAAGCTCTGGTTTACAGTCATGCCAAGAGCTTTTCACACTGTTCCTCTTACGTCTAATCACAGAGCACTGCTAAGGTCCAGCACATCACCTACCACCTACAAAAAAGGTTATTTCTAGTATAGATAATCGACACCTGTCTACTGTGGTTGGGGGATTTTCAGACAGCTTCTCCTATCTCCTACATGGTAAAAAAAAATTCTACAACAGCTTCTATCTCTTCTTCACACAAAGTCTAATGCCCTCTTCCTGTACCTTCTAGGCTGTAATTTGTGCTAACTATGAAAGTTTGAGCCTTACTTTAGAATGAGCACTTACCCCAGGGAGAGTTACCCATAGTTTGGGTATTAACATAATCCAAAAAATATGTTAAAATAAAAACTTTTTTCATTTTCAAATTTATTCCATGACTATCTTACAAGAATATTCTCTCATACATAACAGAACATAACATTGTTATTTTTTATTTAGTTCCCCTTCTTTCTACTTTATGTTAAGAGTATACTTTCCTTCCTTGGAGCTCTTTCCCCTTTAGATTTCCTTGGAGAGGTGGAATGTCAGAGTTTTACTTGCATTTTATTGATTACATACCAAGTGTATGGATGCCTAATAGATCTTATTCAACAGGGTCCTTCATTTAAAATGTTGCTGAGAGACAAAATTGCTCACAATACTTTGCTTTGCATTAGATGGCTGTTCGCATTAACTGTTCTCACATAAATCTCTTAGGTGTGTATGTGTGAGTATGAAAAATATGAAAAAATAGATGTTTTATAATATTTTTGTCTTTTCAGTACAGAAAAATAAAACAAAACCTTTTAAATAAAGTGTTGTATCTCTGATGAAATCTGGCACCACGACACTAGGATAACAGATGAAGCTGTTCAACCTGACAATAATATTTTTTATTAGATTACCTTATTCTTTAAATTATAAATATATTTTTAAAGCTTTCCTATTGTTTTCAGCAAAATATAAACAGATCCACAGTGCCAGACCACTCCAATATGAAATCTTATATTTCTTCATTTCTACACAGAAAGGCAAATATGATGTTTTGGTGGGTTTTTTTTGTTGCTGTAACCGCAGTAGGGAGAGAAGAGGAGGGAGCATCACTGAGAAGGAAATACTGAAGTGAGAATAATGGAACAATAGAGGAATTTCAGAAAGCAATTTGTTCCATGGGAAACTTGAACAGAATTTTTAGTGGGTGAGATGGCATTTCCAACCCCTTTGGGGACCAAATGCCTGAAAATAAGCTTCTGTAGTGTGTTCATCACCTGAGTGAAAGAAAGATAAATCACTACCTTGTCAAGGCATAAAATGAGAGCTCTTCTAGATTAAGAATTTTCTTTCTATTTGGATTAAAAAAACCATCTGTAGACACTAAAGGATACATGGAGAAAGAGATACTGTTGCTCTCAGTGGGACAAAACGTAAGAAAATCTTTTTAATAGTATTAATAGAGAAGAGAATGATAATGACTATATAAAAGTGTGGTGAAACAAAAATATCATACTGAAGAGATAAACAGCTGAAAAAGAAATAGAAAAATACCAAAATTAATGATTCATCTTCACTGAGCTGTTGCAACAAAAATATCATTTAATACCATGTCACACAGTCTGCAAATGTGTGTGTCCTAACAACACACACGCAAAAAAAGTGAATGTTTTTACTCATGCTGCTCAGAGTGAATTACAGTGAGCAATTTTCCTTCTGGGCTCTAAGCACATATTTCCTGCTCCTGTCCAATTTTTTCTTCAATTGAACCCCCATGTCTTTCTTTTCAGGGGTGTGCTCCATTCCTTCATTATCCTTCCTATACTGACCCTGGGGATTGCCCTGGTGAAGTCCAGGTGAAGTACCTTGTACTTGGTCTTGTTGAACCTCATGAGGTTCACATGAACTCAATTCTTGAGCTTTTCCAGTCCCTCTGGATGATAATAATAACAACAATAATGTTTTATATATGTATAAGTAATATAATTGTGACTGTTTGGGCCCTCATAATTTCTGTCCAATTTGGCAAATATCAGCCAAATAATTAAAATTCTTATGAGAAGAACCCAAAGATTCATGTACATTATTTTGATGCAGATATTTATACAGTGGTAGTGACTCTAAGGTGATGTGTAGCTGTTTTAGTTTATGAGGACAAATACATTGAACAAAACCTGTAGAGTGTACCCCCTATACAGTTATTTTCACTAGGTTCAATAATTCACAGTGAAATCCACTGTAGGATTTCCCATAGACTTATTACAGCAACCTTTTGCCCAGTATGCACATTCCAGTGATCTATCACCTGAATAAACTTCTCAAGTAATTATTTCCATTTTTCCATTTTGTTCTTTAAAATATTATTCAGCTTTAGGATGCCTGTTTGCTCTGAAGCAATTTTGAAATGCAAAAATAGCTTTTGTAAAGACAAAAACCTGTCTGCCTCAGTTGAATAATGATTCTTCTGTGTATCCATCTGTGCCTGTCTAAGTAGCTAACAGGCAACATCTTATAGTTTAATTCAACTACATATTTGTATATCCATTTAGGGTAAAACTGAAAAAAGAAAGGTTTTATATCAGAAATGTAGACATCTTACTTAAGCAGGTTTGTCCTGTGCAATTATTTATGAAGTATTTGCAATATGTTGGAGACATTACTTTCTTTTGTATTTATAAAATTCATGTCATTAGTAGATGAACTTGCAGATTTTCTGCCTGGCTCCAATTACTTCACTTTGATAACATTATTAATGATTCATATGTCAGTAAGTATGGCAAATTAGCATAATACACAGCAATAATAAATCTGAATTATCTTAACAAGGAAGCTGACTTTTTTTCTGTCATTTCTTATATTGCCTGATTCCATCCCAACCAGTTTGATATATTATATTCAATTTTGTACCATTCCTATACTTTTATACAATTTTTACACACTTTTATACCAGTTTTATACACTTTGTTCATTTTTTAACCAAATAAGTATATTGATAAATGCAATATTTGCCATGTAATGCACTGAAAGAGTTTCTATTTTGACAAATGCATACATTCCATGAATAAATATTACTTTGAATACATGCTGTTAGCCATCTGGAATGACATGACATCGAACTGACAAGAGCACCAGTTAGGTTTCTAGACACTACAGTTAACCAACAAAAGTAGGCAGACATTTACCTCACTTGCAGAAATGCCTGTCTTGCAATGAAAAGGAAGCGTGTCATGAGGAGTATTTTTCTGATGATTCATACATATTATTTTAGTATACACAAATGAAAGCTCTGTCTAAAAAGTCTTGCCAGTTCTTTCCATAATCAAAAAATTGTGTCTTGAGCTCAAAGACAGTTATCAACCACATTTCATATCTGGCAGTGTAGTGGGATTGAGTCCACAGTTGGTGTAATAGCCACTTTGTTGACTGATCACTTAGAAGAAAAAAAAGAGATACTACAATAAAATTATTAAAATATTTTTTCCCTTAAAGCTACAAAATTATATACAAAAATGTAAAATGAAGAGTTAAAGGAGTCAAACCTGAACTGTTTGAAAATTCGAGATGCTACCAGCTCCACCAGTAAAATGGAGGGTTACACTCCATCAAACAGAGAGTTACTTGGCTGTATAGAAAAGATGCTGACTTTTAAACCATCTTTCAAATGGTCGTACAGACTGGCCCCAAAGGGACTAAATTATAGGAATGTGATTGTAGTGAAAAAGGCTGGAATAAATGATGTGAGGTCTGTTTATGAATTAAAAAAGTTTATACTCTCTTTAACAAGCAGAAGTTAAAACAATCATTATTTAACACACTCACTACAATACCAATAGGAAAATAGAGGTTTACAAATAACAGCTTGAAGAAAGAAAAATAACCTTATTATCAAGGGTGACCTCATTTGGCATACTTAATTTTTTCTCAGCTATTGGATTAATTTGTAATTAGAATGTGTATTATGGAGGGTGTCTTTCTTTTCCCTGTTGAAAGACACAAGACTCATACTAATTACATGCAGAGAGGGAATATGTGTTTGCTTTTTTCTTTGGTATAATTTTAGAATTAACTATTGATTGCAAAATATCTTATTCCAATAGCAAGTCATCACAGCATCAGCACATCAAGAAAAAATTCTCCTTTCTAATTGCTTGGTTTGTAAAATATGCTGTGCACA
Organism: Poecile atricapillus; assembly: GCF_030490865.1. Lineage (NCBI taxonomy): Eukaryota > Metazoa > Chordata > Aves > Passeriformes > Paridae > Poecile > Poecile atricapillus. Next base: position 43,691,741 of record NC_081249.1, on the reverse strand, counting down.
ACAAGGAGACTAACAAAAACAGATGTACTCTGTCAGCCAAAGGGGAAATATCTGCATAACAAGTTAGCCCAGGAGAGGCTTACTTTAGCATAGAAATGCAATCACTAATGTACATTATTATTCTTCATCACCGTTCTCTGCATAGTGTTTTTGCTTTCATCTTCCAAAATCCTGTGTGCTACTGGCATTGGTATGTAGCATTTATAGAACACATGACACTTCAAATACTTAATGGATCACCCAAATGAGACATGAGAGGGGTAATATATGCATTTTGAAGCAGATCCTTTTACCTGGGATTTGCCCGCCAAGATGTGGAGGCATGTCTGGAGCAGCATAAGCAGATGTAGAAGTCAGCTTTCATCTCTCCAGATGGATTACAAGCAAGGAAAGGGTAGATATTCAATAAAGTGTCACAGAAGCTCTTACAACCTGCCTATGAAGGCAATGGTAACCCAGGTTCTTGCTAATAGATCCCTTGGAGTGGATTGGAGAGAAATGATACTGGATGATTTTTATTTTTATAAATATATATACACACCTGAAGGGGTTTTTTTAAGAATAAATTGGTTGCAATGGAAAGAAGGTATGTAGCCATTCTGGTTATTATCTATAGAAATATAGCAATATAAAAAGATAAAAAGGACACCTCCAAAAATGTAAAAGGGAAGGGAAGATGCAGGAAGGGAAGGTGCGGGAAGGTGCGGGAAGGTGCGGGAAGGGGGAAGGGGGAAGGGGGAAGGAGGGAGGGAGGGAGGGAGGGAGGGAGTGAGGGAGGGAGGGAGGGAGGGAGGAAGGAAGGCAGGAAGGCAGGAAGGAAGGAAGGAAGGAAGGAAGGAAGTGGCGGAAGGAAGGAAGGAAGGAAGTGGCGGAAGGAAGGAAGGAAGGAAGTGGCGGAAGGAAGGAAGTGGCGGAAGGAAGGAAGGAAGGAAGGAAGGAAGGAAGGAAGGAAGGAAGGAAGGAAGGAAGGAAGGAAGGAAGGAAGGAAGGAAGGAAGGAAGGAAGTGGCGGAAGGAAGGAAGTGGCGGAAGGAAGGAAGGAAGGAAGGAAGGAAGGAAGGAAGGAAGGAAGGAAGTGGCGGAAGGAAGGAAGGAAGGAAGGAAGGAAGGAAGGAAGGAAGGAAGGAAGGAAGGAAGGAAGGAAGGAAGGAAGGAAGGAAGGAAGGAAGGAAGGAAGGAAGGAAGGAAGGAAGGAAGGAAGGAAGGAAGGAAGGAAGGAAGGAAGGAAGGAAGGAAGGAAGTGGCGGAAGGAAGTGGCGGAAGGAAGGAAGTGGCGGAAGGAAGTGGCGGAAGGAAGGAAGTGGCGGAAGGAAGGAAGTGGCGGAAGGAAGGAAGTGGCGGAAGGAAGGAAGGAAGGAAGGAAGGAAGGAAGGAAGGAAGGAAGGAAGGAAGGAAGGAAGGAAGGAAGGAAGGAAGGAAGGAAGGAAGGAAGGAAGGAAGGAAGGAAGGAAGGAAGGAAGGAAGGAAGGAAGGAAGGAAGGAAGGAAGGAAGGAAGGAAGGAAGGAAGGAAGTGGCGGAAGGAAGTGGCGGAAGGAAGGAAGTGGCGGAAGGAAGTGGCGGAAGGAAGGAAGTGGCGGAAGGAAGGAAGTGGCGGAAGGAAGGAAGTGGCGGAAGGAAGGAAGTGGCGGAAGGAAGGAAGTGGCGGAAGGAAGGAAGGAAGGAAGGAAGGAAGGAAGGAAGGAAGGAAGGAAGGAAGGAAGGAAGGAAGGAAGGAAGGAAGGAAGGAAGGAAGGAAGGAAGGAAGGAAGGAAGGAAGGAAGGAAGGAAGGAAGGAAGGAAGGAAGGAAGGAAGGAAGGAAGGAAGGAAGTGGCGGAAGGAAGGAAGGAAGGAAGGAAGGAAGGAAGGAAGGAAGGAAGGAAGGAAGGAAGGAAGGAAGGAAGGAAGGAAGGAAGGAAGGAAGGAAGGAAGGAAGGAAGGAAGGAAGGAAGGAAGGAAGGAAGGAAGGAAGGAAGGAAGGAAGGAAGGAAGGAAGGAAGGAAGGAAGGAAGGAAGGAAGTGGCGGAAGGAAGTGGCGGAAGGAAGTGGCGGAAGGAAGGAAGGAAGGAAGGAAGGAAGGAAGGAAGGAAGGAAGGAAGGAAGGAAGGAAGGAAGGAAGGAAGGAAGGAAGGAAGGAAGGAAGGAAGGAAGGAAGGAAGGAAGGAAGGAAGGAAGGAAGGAAGGAAGGAAGGAAGGAAGGAAGGAAGGAAGGAAGGAAGGAAGGAAGTGGCGGAAGGAAGGAAGTGGCGGAAGGAAGGAAGTGGCGGAAGGAAGGAAGGAAGTGGCGGAAGGAAGTGGCGGAAGGAAGTGGCGGAAGGAAGTGGCGGAAGGAAGTGGCGGAAGGAAGTGGCGGAAGGAAGGAAGGAAGGAAGGAAGGAAGGAAGGAAGGAAGGAAGGAAGGAAGGAAGGAAGGAAGGAAGGAAGGAAGGAAGGAAGGAAGGAAGGAAGGAAGGAAGGAAGGAAGGAAGGAAGGAAGGAAGGAAGGAAGGAAGGAAGGAAGGAAGGAAGGAAGGAAGGAAGGAAGTGGCGGAAGGAAGGAAGGAAGGAAGTGGCGGAAGGAAGGAAGGAAGGAAGTGGCGGAAGGAAGGAAGGAAGGAAGGAAGTGGCGGAAGGAAGGAAGGAAGGAAGGAAGGAAGGAAGGAAGGAAGGAAGGAAGGAAGGAAGGAAGGAAGGAAGGAAGGAAGGAAGGAAGGAAGGAAGGAAGGAAGGAAGGAAGGAAGGAAGGAAGGAAGGAAGGAAGGAAGGAAGGAAGGAAGGAAGGAAGGAAGGAAGTGGCGGAAGGAAGGAAGGAAGTGGCGGAAGGAAGTGGCGGAAGGAAGTGGCGGAAAGAAGGAAGGAAGGAAGTGGCGGAAGGAAGGAAGGAAGGAAGTGGCGGAAGGAAGTGGCGGAAGGAAGTGGCGGAAGGAAGTGGCGGAAGGAAGGAAGGAAGGAAGGAAGGAAGGAAGGAAGGAAGGAAGGAAGGAAGGAAGGAAGGAAGGAAGGAAGGAAGGAAGGAAGGAAGGAAGGAAGGAAGGAAGGAAGGAAGGAAGGAAGGAAGGAAGGAAGGAAGGAAGGAAGGAAGGAAGTGGCGGAAGGAAGGAAGGAAGTGGCGGAAGGAAGTGGCGGAAGGAAGTAAGGAAGTGGCGGAAGGAAGGAAGTGGCGGAAGGAAGTGGCGGAAGGAAGGAAGTGGCGGAAGGAAGTGGCGGAAGGAAGGAAGGAAGGAAGGAAGGAAGGAAGGAAGGAAGGAAGGAAGGAAGGAAGGAAGGAAGGAAGGAAGGAAGGAAGGAAGGAAGGAAGGAAGGAAGGAAGGAAGGAAGGAAGGAAGGAAGGAAGGAAGGAAGGAAGGAAGGAAGGAAGGAAGGAAGGAAGTGGCGGAAGGAAGGAAGGAAGGAAGTGGCGGAAGGAAGGAAGGAAGGAAGGAAGGAAGTGGCGGAAGGAAGGAAGGAAGGAAGTGGCGGAAGGAAGTGGCGGAAGGAAGGAAGGAAGGAAGGAAGGAAGGAAGGAAGGAAGGAAGGAAGGAAGGAAGGAAGGAAGGAAGGAAGGAAGGAAGGAAGGAAGGAAGGAAGGAAGGAAGGAAGGAAGGAAGGAAGGAAGGAAGGAAGGAAGGAAGGAAGGAAGGAAGGAAGGAAGGAAGTGGCGGAAGGAAGTGGCGGAAGGAAGGAAGGAAGTGGCGGAAGGAAGTGGCGGAAGGAAGTGGCGGAAAGAAGGAAGGAAGGAAGTGGCGGAAGGAAGGAAGGAAGGAAGGAAGGAAGGAAGTGGCGGAAGGAAGGAAGTGGCGGAAGGAAGGAAGTGGCGGAAGGAAGGAAGGAAGGAAGGAAGTGGCGGAAGGAAGGAAGGAAGGAAGGAAGGAAGGAAGGAAGGAAGGAAGGAAGGAAGGAAGGAAGGAAGGAAGGAAGGAAGGAAGGAAGGAAGGAAGGAAGGAAGGAAGGAAGGAAGGAAGGAAGGAAGGAAGGAAGGAAGGAAGGAAGGAAGGAAGGAAGGAAGGAAGGAAGGAAGGAAGTGGCGGAAGGAAGTGGCGGAAGGAAGTGGCGGAAGGAAGGAAGGAAGTGGCGGAAGGAAGTGGCGGAAGGAAGTGGCGGAAAGAAGGAAGGAAGGAAGTGGCGGAAGGAAGGAAGGAAGGAAGTGGCGGAAGGAAGGAAGGAAGGAAGGAAGGAAGGAAGGAAGGAAGGAAGGAAGGAAGGAAGGAAGGAAGGAAGGAAGGAAGGAAGGAAGGAAGGAAGGAAGGAAGGAAGGAAGGAAGGAAGGAAGGAAGGAAGGAAGGAAGGAAGGAAGGAAGGAAGGAAGGAAGGAAGGAAGGAAGTGGCGGAAGGAAGGAAGTGGCGGAAGGAAGTGGCGGAAGGAAGTAAGGAAGTGGCGGAAGGAAGGAAGTGGCGGAAGGAAGTGGCGGAAGGAAGGAAGGAAGGAAGGAAGGAAGGAAGGAAGGAAGGAAGGAAGGAAGGAAGGAAGGAAGGAAGGAAGGAAGGAAGGAAGGAAGGAAGGAAGGAAGGAAGGAAGGAAGGAAGGAAGGAAGGAAGGAAGGAAGGAAGGAAGGAAGGAAGGAAGGAAGGAAGGAAGGAAGGAAGTGGCGGAAGGAAGGAAGGAAGGAAGGAAGGAAGTGGCGGAAGGAAGGAAGGAAGGAAGTGGCGGAAGGAAGGAAGGAAGGAAGTGGCGGAAGGAAGTGGCGGAAGGAAGTGGCGGAAGGAAGGAAGGAAGGAAGGAAGGAAGGAAGGAAGGAAGGAAGGAAGGAAGGAAGGAAGGAAGGAAGGAAGGAAGGAAGGAAGGAAGGAAGGAAGGAAGGAAGGAAGGAAGGAAGGAAGGAAGGAAGGAAGGAAGGAAGGAAGGAAGGAAGGAAGGAAGGAAGGAAGGAAGTGGCGGAAGGAAGGAAGTGGCGGAAGGAAGGAAGTGGCGGAAGGAAGTGGCGGAAGGAAGGAAGTGGCGGAAGGAAGGAAGTGGCGGAAGGAAGGAAGTGGCGGAAGGAAGGAAGGAAGGAAGTGGCGGAAGGAAGGAAGGAAGTGGCGGAAGGAAGTGGCGGAAGGAAGTGGCGGAAGGAAGTGGCGGAAGGAAGTGGCGGAAGGAAGTGGCGGAAGGAAGGAAGTGGCGGAAGGAAGGAAGGAAGGAAGGAAGGAAGGAAGGAAGGAAGGAAGGAAGGAAGGAAGGAAGAGGAAGGAAGGAAGGAAGGAAGGAAGGAAGGAAGGAAGGAAGGAAGGAAGGAAGGAAGGAAGGAAGGAAGGAAGGAAGGAAGGAAGGAAGGAAGGAAGGAAGGAAGGAAGGAAGTGGCGGAAGGAAGGAAGTGGCGGAAGGAAGTGGCGGAAGGAAGTGGCGGAAGGAAGGAAGGAAGGAAGGAAGGAAGGAAGGAAGGAAGGAAGGAAGGAAGGAAGGAAGGAAGGAAGGAAGGAAGGAAGGAAGGAAGGAAGGAAGGAAGGAAGGAAGGAAGGAAGGAAGGAAGGAAGGAAGGAAGGAAGGAAGGAAGGAAGGAAGGAAGGAAGTGGCGGAAGGAAGGAAGTGGCGGAAGGAAGGAAGTGGCGGAAGGAAGTGGCGGAAGGAAGTGGCGGAAGGAAGGAAGGAAGGAAGGAAGGAAGGAAGGAAGGAAGGAAGGAAGGAAGGAAGGAAGGAAGGAAGGAAGGAAGGAAGGAAGGAAGGAAGGAAGGAAGGAAGGAAGGAAGGAAGGAAGGAAGGAAGGAAGGAAGGAAGGAAGGAAGGAAGGAAGGAAGTGGCGGAAGGAAGTGGCGGAAGGAAGGAAGGAAGGAAGGAAGGAAGGAAGGAAGGAAGGAAGGAAGGAAGGAAGGAAGGAAGGAAGGAAGGAAGGAAGGAAGGAAGGAAGGAAGGAAGGAAGGAAGGAAGGAAGGAAGGAAGGAAGGAAGGAAGGAAGGAAGGAAAAGGAAAGAGGATAAGAGTAGAAAAATATCGTCAATCATTGATCCAAGGCCAAGACTTGACTGTTGAAATTTCAATGTCCATTGGTTGAAGTGATGGTTACAGTCTTGATCTGTTACATACGCATGTATGTATATAAGCAACATGAAGAAAATTTAAAGGAAAGATATAGTAACTGCAGACTTCTTATACTTCATATAAAATAATGAAGTTCTATTGGTTCCTTTGCTTTCTTTCTCCCATTTCTTCTCCCTCTCTATTCTCTCCTCATCCCCTTTCCTCATATCACTCCTCAGTTCTCCTTTTTTCCTTCTCTCTCTCCTTTGAATTATAAAAATAACAATAGATCCAGACAAGTACAAAACTGAGGCCAAGGTCATCTAGATAAAATACTTTTTGACCATTTAATTTTCATGTTTCCTGAGTCTCAAAATGACAGTTTAAGCAAAATGTAATTATTGAAATTTGTTTGGATTATTCTTATATTTTTATATTTATTTGTATATTTTAACATAGATGAGAAAGGAAGGGGGGGAGTGAGACAGAAGAGAGGTAGAGAAAATGAAAAAAACACCATTATTGAAGTAATGAATGTCTACATTTTCATACATACTTCATGTAGCACAAATTTCCTCAGAAAGGAAGAATTCCTGCTTATGAGGAGCAGCTAAGGGAGTTGGTATTATTTAATCTGGAGAAAAACCAGTTTGTGGGGACGTTATTGCTCTCTATACCTTAAAGAGGTGGTAGAGAAGTGGAGGTCAGTCCTCTCTCCCAAGTAACAAGCTAAAGCATAAAAGAAAACATCTTCAAGTTGTGCCAGGAGAGTTTTAAATTGGATATCAGGGAAAATTTATTCACTGAAAGAGTCATTATCCAGAGGAACAAGATATCCAGGGAAGCTATTAAGCTACCATCCCTGGAGATATTTAAAAAATAGATTTGGTGTTTAAGGATGTGGTTTAGTAGTGAACTTGGCAGTTTTAGGTTAATAGATGGACTTGATATTAACAGGCATCTCCAACTGTCATGAATCCGCAAGTTCTGAAACAACAAGAAATTTTCATTAAAGTTGTTAAAACGATTGCAGCCTGTTAGAGTGATGGGATCCACTTTTATTAAAAGACCAAGAGAATCTTTAGCAGTAGGCTGGCCAGTTTGCTGATATTGGCTCTAGAATGAATAATTCAGAGGATGGGGTCCAAACAAACTTTTAAAAGTATGCAAAGACCATAATGCATTTTTTATCTTTTCTAGAGCAATAAATAGCAAAATTTACTTTAGTTATCCATTTTAGGTGGTGAGTATTCCTTCACAATAGAATCTGGTGATATTAACTGCATTAAGTTCTAAATAACTGCATTTCTATCTACTTTGTTGAATATATAAGCTTTTCTGTGTGTTGGTTCATTTCTTTACAAGAAACAGCTAAAATTCATACTCCAATATAAAACCAGTAGTTGCAAAATGTATGCTGATGATCATCTCGTTTTAGCCTACAAAGCCTAGCAGTCAGCTACTTTCATGTATTCAGCTGGTTTTTCTTCCAAAAGTTTTTGAAGAGATGTTAGAAGAGTCATGAAGCAGATAATGCACAGTTCTCATTGACTCTTAATTGCTAACCTTGCATAATGATTATTAACATAAGGGTATTGGTGGGATACTAAACATATTTATATCATCTCCCTCTTTAAGTTTATGCCAATATTTCCATGATTGTTTTTTTCTGCTGCTTTCTCCTCTAACATGTTTATCATGCCTTCATCTCTGGATGCCCTACTGTGTCAATATTTCCTGATAATTTTCTTGTACCTTTTCTCACTTCATTCTCACTGTTAACAAACATTTCAGCCTAAACATGTTTCAGGAATCTATAATAATTTTGAATCTTTTGTGCACTTCATCCCCCACAGCTTCATTTAGGCCATGCAAGTTAATCCCTTACTTGGGGAATATAAGTCAGAAGTTTAGATGTCTTGGGATTTCTCTTTAATGAAAAGGAAAAATGCATGTCTAGCCTACATGAAAGGAGAATCAATTTCTGTTGTTCTGATGTCTCTGCAGTGTGGGAAATGTGGCAATATTTTTATCTCAAAGTATAGAGATTAATGTTTTGATTCGCATTAGAAGATCAAGGTGCTTTGTGCATTTTATTCAGATATTTGGTTTAGTAAATTAACAGAATTGAAATTAGGGTATTAAAGATTGATTTTTATTTTGCTTTATACAAAACACCTTGGATATCTGAAAGAAATGAAGAAAGAATACACCAGTGATAAACATGTAATTAAAATTATTATTTGCTGTAATACTAGGGAATTATTTCAATTGCAGAATTGAACATGTGCATTTAGTTAATCTTTTCTGTTTATGTCATAAAAAACACTCAATGCCAGTGTATTTGTCTGTGTACTATTCTACTGTGATTTTCCCTCATGGAAGTCCTGATCCAATGACAAGTTTAATAGAAGCATTCCTGTGACTTCAAAGGACTGGCTCAAAGGGAGAGCAAAAAGCCAGCTGAAAATTCTGTGAATAAAAGCACATTATCTTCTCAACATGACCAGCATGAATGTGTCACAGAGAGAGATCATGAATAACTTATGATTCACTGGAAGCAAGAAGATCAGACTTTGAATTCTAGTAATTGCGCTTTGTAAAAGTTTGCACTTAGCAGCTATTAAGCTTCCAATTGCTGATTTACCTTTCAGGTGTTATTAGATGTGTGAGGATTCCCCACTCTTCAAATAACAGAACAAAGCATGGGACTATAACACTTAAGGCATGTACATTTCTATAATGGATTATAGTGAGGTATATACATAGAAAAGCAGTAATGTGGAATAAGTTGTTGCAAATGAATGGGAGGGAAAAGAAAAATATTTTCAAAAATTAGATATATTTTTCAGAATGTCTTCAAAAGAAGAAAGAGGTAGAAAAACATTTTGCCTGTTGTACACTTCAGTTTTCTAATAATTTGAAACAAAATAAAAATAACCTTCCTCCTTTGAAGAGAAATGTATCAGGAAATTAAAGCATGGAAAATCACGTGCAGGTATCAGATGTATCTGCTTTGAATGTTAGACCTTTGTGTTAGAAGATCAAGGCTAATATTTAGATTTCCTCCATATTTATATCTCAACACTATTAAAATTACAAAGTTATTTCCTCAGTTCTATAAATATATTTAGCAAAATAGCATCATAATGTTCATATGGACTGTTGTGGACTGTGAGACTGATAAAATACTTCTATAGATACTTCTATAAAATGAAAATATTTTTCCTGTAACACTACATATTTGAATGTTTCTTTTAAAAACATTTTTAAGTCCTTTGGGGGGGAAAAAAGTAGCATTTTCTAAAACAGTTTCCTCCACAAGTCAAGTTCTTTTTCCTTTATGAGCTTCTTACCCATATTTATAAAGAAACCAAGTCAAACCAAGGAAACTTTTTCTCAGGAGGCAGAAGAGGGTGAGAGGAGAGAAAGGAGAGAGGAAAAAAGAAAATAAATGGAATGGTATGGGAAAGGAAAATAAAAATACTAAATTGTCAGGCTTCCCTCAGGCACATGAGACAAGTATATCTTTACTCCAGAGATGTTCTTACTGAAAATTGTGAATGCCAAACCATCTTCATCATAGATGTGACTGTTTAGTTACCTCCTAAGTTTGGATCCCCATCAGGACTGTAAGGAAATAACTGTCAGCTTGGCAAAGTCTGTTTGAATCTCAGCATATAAATAAGCATGTTATGCTTTCTGTGTGCGAGTTCTTGACACCTGCTTTTTTTCTGCTATATGTGATAGACATTAAATGCACAATGTGAATCTCTATATCATACACAGATTTATGCTGTAAAATGCCCATTGGTATCACTCTGTATATTAAATGAATGAAGAATATGCAGCTGAGCACCTGAAATTAAATAATGATAGTTAAATGCACTAACCTCTTGAAAGAGTTATTGTAAACCACTCTTGAGATAGTTATAAGTTGTTATAAGATTTTCATTCAATGTCAGCGCACATATATTTATCTTTTCTTTTCCCTACTTTATTTCAAGCCTACTTAATAAACTCTCTTCCTTTTTGGTCCAAAATTTTAAAAATTTGAAATTTTATTTAAATCAATGGATAAGAAAACCAAATCAACAACATATTTTATTAGTATATTCACAGTTGGAATGAAAATATCCACTACTGCAATGGTCATTTGAAGCTTTAAGTAAATACAGCATTGGTGTAACAATGCTTACAGGTGTCTGAATTTCAAACAACAGCCAAAAATGAAGGATGCATTACCTAAATACCTCAGTCTCATAACAATTCTTATGTTAAGCAGGACACAGCCTAGAGCAAGCTGTTAGAAACTCTGAAAGAAAACACAAAACTATATACAAAGTCTGTCTTGTCAGAGGAGAAACCAACCTCATTCAAAATCCTCCTGTCTCCAATTGCTGTAAAAACTGATGCCAAGGGAAAAGAATAAATATCAATAACAAGACCTGAGTTTTGTTTTCTTAAGTGTATTATGGAGCCTTCAGTGTATTTCTCTTCTATTGTTTGTCCCAGTTTCACCCTGACCAAACCTCAGCAGAAACAACATGACAAACTCCTCCATAGGTGACCTTTACTTGATATTTCATAGAATCATTTCATTTTTCTAGATTCAACCTGCTTCCTGCTTCTTTCAGGTAATGTTCAACAATTCCTCTTATATTTGAACACTTCACCCCCACAGGAAAAAAATACTATTATAATGACTTTTATATATCACAATTACTTTTCCCTTATTTTGCCTACTTACAAGACCAGCTTATTTATTCATTCCATGTGTGGAATCACCTATTTAAATTTTTTTAGTCTTTTAAAATTCTAGTAGATCTTTTTTGAGCCAGAAACACTGTATCAGCACTTGTTATTTGATATCAAGGCTAATTTAGATGATAAAGAAATGATGACTCTATTGGTGGACTCATGGTGTTTTTCAGTTCTAAGGTCTACAAGGACATTACCACCAACTTCTGAATACATTAACCTTAACCTTAGTAAAAAAAAAAAAATCAAGGGTTAAAGGGATCCATGAGAAAGTATGCCACTAGATTAATCTGTTGGAGTGTTTTGATCTGCTTAGGGTAAAATTTGTAAGTTCCTATATGCGTTCCTTCCAAGTGAGTGCTGCTTATAGCCCTGTAGCCTAGGAAATATGGTGCTTGTATTGCTTGTAAGAAACTGCATGCTGAGATAACCACAGAGACCTCAAGATTTATAGGATTTATCTGAATTTGACCTGCCTGCAAATTTAGTAGGCTTCTTTAAGTGTAACAGCAGTTATCTAACAATCAGATGCTAATAGTTACTTAGAGTGACTAAAAAGTCACTAATAGTGATGAAAACCTATTTGTTTAAACTTTTGTTTAGCTGTGTACAAGAGAATGTTTATGAAAATATTGCACCAGTAATATAAGTAACCACCATTGCTGAAAGCTGTAAAGGGCTTGTTTAATTTTCCTTGGTTACCTAACTTACCACTTAGGCTGAACTAGATGCATTTTTAGATGCTTCTCTTATATTTAATATTAATAAACAGATTTGTGATTAACAACATGTATATATACTCTTTCTAAGAATAAATCATCTTACTGTCCTGTATCTTTACAGTGTTATCCAAAATATGTTAATTTGCTGCAGAAGGAAATTTGTAAATAAAACTGAAAAAATAGAAGACAGAGACTTGGAGAAATGTAATCATCTTCGAGCTGCTTTTCAAGCTAAACTATACAAAATTCAATATATATAATCACTGCAAATATCCTCTTTTTTATTAAATTGTATTCAAAGATAGATAATTGGGGCTCTTCTCAGCATGACTCAAATGAAACATTCTTAGAAAACAAGGTAGGCTTCCACTGTCTTGGTGGTTTATTGCTCAATAAAGCATGAGGATACTTGTTTAAGTGGAAGTCAATAGATTGGAGTGATTGATCCTATTCCTAAACATGATAAATCTGTTGATGAAAAGCAGTGAATAACTTCTTTACAGACTCTGCTTCTAGACCAACACCTTTGCTTCACATGTTGAAAAAGCTCAGTAGTTTGTTTCTTCCCTAGCTGATGGTGTGATACATAAATTAACTTTGCAAATAATTAACTTGCAAACTATTTTCACCTAACTAAGAAATTTTATTTGGATTAAGTATCGAAAGTCTCTCAAAAGCAAATTGAGAAAACTGTGCAATCCACAGGCAGTCACCCCTTTCAGGAGCATATTAAGGCCCACTTAACTGTTTTTGTTAAAATCTGTGAAAGAATCCTGTAAGAAATATTTAAGAAAAGCAGATGAATTAAATCTTGATAAACTGCTGAGAAATAAAGCCATAATTAGTATATGAAAAATCAAGATATTGGACCATATGATACTTTTCTTTTTGATGCTTTTAAGTAATCCTAGAGACAAAAACAGTTCTTGGTATTTTGTTATGATCATTAAATTGTGATGTAAAAATAACAGGTTTGTTTTGTTAGGATTTAACATATTTACTAAAAGCACTTTAGTTAGATGGCTTTTGTGAAACAATAAAAAACACTGAAATATTCAGTCCCAAATCGATGTAGTTTCATGAATTAAGCTGAACCATTCACTCATAAAAAAAAAAAAAAAAAAAGATAAAAAAATCTAAAACACTTGGGTAATTACCCAATGTGTACTGGGTAAAACATAATACAATAGATACGTAATATTATTACATAACATTACTGGCATATCATGTGCTTCAAAAATGAATAATTACAACAGGTCATCATGCATTAACTAATCAAAATCAAGATGGGAATAATTTAAATATGATTGAATGCCTGTGGTGTAGCACATTTTCCCATCCATTTGAGACTTACCAGCGAAAATCTAATGACCTTTGACATTTAGCTTGTGGACGTTGGCAATGCAAACAAAATGGTAAGTTTTACTTTAAAAAGGAAGATGTCTGCAATGCTGTATAGAATTTCAGACAACTAATTTCATTAGTTACTATACCCAACTCTTTTTCACTTTCAGTTCACCTGTTCTCCATGGAAGACATAATTTACTGAAGCAGAAGTCAAGAGGAGAAAAGAGTAAATGAAGCAAAAAAGGAATTAATTGGTATGTAGATAATGAACCATGGCCCAATAATGCATTTTTTAGATAAGGACAATAAGACAAACTGTGGCTGAAAGCAGAGCTCATAATGAAAATAATGAATAGAAATCGCTCATAATGAAAATAATGAATAGAAATCTTGCTCAATTATAAAGATGTATTTTAACCTTACAAAAAAAAGAGAAGCCGATTTAATTCAGCTCTGTTAAGTCTTAATTCAAATTCACTTTGAATGTCTTTCTGCTTTATCAGCATGCAATTTGGCATGTATGTCTCAATAATTCTCCTGAAGCTATTTTGAGATTAATATAGATCAAAAATAAAAGGTTAAAGTTCAAGGTTTTCTTTGACATATTCTCTTTCTTGAGTTTTGCTTATTGCTTGCTGTTCTTGTCATCAACCATAGAGCTTTCTTTCCAGCTATCTTAATGCTAAATAAAGAAGCATAGGCATTTTAAATTGTGATTCAGCCAACCAGTTTTAGATACCTGCATTAAGACAAAAATGAACCGTTGCTTATGGGTCTTTTTCTTATCCTTACAATTAGTAATTCCTTGGTACTTAAAAACAGGCAAATATAACTAAAATTCAGAGTATATACCGTATGAAGCATAAATTTAATCAATTCTTATTTTTCGAGTTTTGTGTAGTTATTTTTAAAATAATTGTATTTTATCTTAGAACCATCTTTAAATTTCAAGAAAATACTGCAACATCAAGTTTAATCTCTGTGGGTGGTAATTATGAATCTTTCTACTCTTAACCATTCTCTCTTTTTCTTTCTTTTCCTTTTATGTTTTCAATAGTGTTAATGTTTTCACATTGGGTTATTACTATAGATAATAACCCAAATAGCTGCATATCTGCTTTCCATTGCAATCAAATTGTTCTAAAATAAACCCTACATATATGTGTATGTATGTATGCATATATATTTACAAACACTGATCATTCACTCTAATCCACTCCAAGGGATTTTCTATGAACAAGATATCCATCTATGAACATGAATCTGGGTTACCCTTGCCTTCTGGGATGAGTCACAACAGCTGTTCATACAGGTTACCAGTTTCACTGTTGCACTATGGCTGAGTCCATGGTTTTAGAATTCTTTATAAATGATGGAAAGAATGAGTACTTCCAGAATTTAAATACCTCATCCTAAAGTTATCAAGTAAAATAGATCATGGCATCTGGAATACGACTATCAAATAATTAAGAAGTTTACAAAAAAAATGGAATATTTTCCCTGAACATTCATTTGTATCTTTCAAATTTGCTTTATTAGGGATGCAGCATGACTAGTTCCAACACAAATAATAAAATAGTTGATATTTGAAATTAGATTAGACAAACTTTAGCTGGATGATTTAATGTCTGCTTTAAGAGATGGCCATAGGCATCCAAGTTTTGACACTACTGGAGCCTACTTCATAATTAAGCTGCTATCATTTTCCTGTCTGTTCCAAGATCAAACTCACAACTGCCCTTTCCCTTCTGAAAGGATTTGTACAACATACTGCCAGAGAAGGAAAAAATCAACAAAAAGAGAATCATGCTGTACAAATCAATTTGCAAGCACTCTACAATTAGTGAAGAAATAGAAAAGCGCAGTTTCCATTATTGTCTATTCAGCTGTCCTTGATGAGTGATGAAAGATATACTTGAGAGATTCTTTAGGTCAAAAGATCAAATAATGAAAATGACAAGTGTTTTTTCTGACAGTACATTTAAATACTATTAGTTAATTCTAATTTATATAGCACATATCAGTGCATAAATAACACTGTGTGAACACTTGAGAACCTTGAAACACTGTCTCTTGTCTTTATGCATTCACTACAAATTTTGAACATGTTTTTTCAAACATTTAGGCACATAAAATCTTGTTTTTTGGGATCAATGCAGGTCAAAAAGGATAAAGTCTTAGATACACTAAATACACACTTTTGCAGAGTGTTCTCAGACATTCAGTTTTTCACTTAATTGAATGAGCCTCAGTGAACTTCATTGACAAAAACTTCACAGACACTGATGTTTTCTTTGTTGAATATTAAACTCCTCTATCTTCTCATATGATTTAAGTCATAATTATTTGTAGTCGGACTTTAAAACAGAATGTCCATTTTCTCTTTGTGAAGAGGAATATGCTAAATCACAGAAGTTAACATTTGTAAAAGAAGAAGAAGAAAAAATATAGTGAAATGTCTATGTCACAAACCTTTTAAATATGTACTTATTCCAGTTTTTCATTTTTTCATTCCCTTAAGGTCCTGGAGTTATTATTTCTTTCTTAAGTTTAGAGCAAGTGCAATTTTTACTGTTACCAGTCCTATGGAAAAGAGCCTTTCTTTTCCATGTTTCTTAAAGATTCTTCTTCATCTGCTTAGTTTTTCATGTGAGAAATGCTCTTTGAATGAGGTCTGAGATAACTTTAAGTGTTAAATATGTCTTTGTACATTTGCCTGCTTTTGTAATTTGTTTTATTTAGTATAACATATTTTATTAAAACAAAGGCAATATTTTACAAAGCTCTTCTCTGAGAATAGAGTGGAATGGAATGGAATGGGAATGGAATAGAATAGAATATAGAATAGAATAGAATAGAATAGAATAGAATAGAATAGAATAGAATAGAATAGAATAGAATAGAATAGAATAGAATAGAATAGAATAGAATAGAATAGAATAGAATAGAATAGAATAGAATAGAATAGAATATCTCAATAACTCTATGGAGATATTTGTATTTACCAATCAGTTAATTTAATTCTACTGTGAAGTTTTTACCTGTTTATTTTTGCCAAAGAAAATGTAGTACTTCTTTCAACACCATAAATCTTCATACATTTTTCATACATACATGCAGCATACAGATTTAGTCCATTCTTGACTTGTAATTTACATGGCTTCAACAGCAAGATTTTGATGTATTTTAATACATGATTGTTTCCACTTTTATTTCACGCTTCCTTTTGAAGGAGAAATTCTGAGCATATAGTAAGCGGTTCACTTACGTATTACATGTATCCCATTACTTACATTTTATAATGTACTTACAAACAGACTATTAAATGAACTGTAATCCACAATGACTTGAATCATTTGCAGAGTCATCCATTAAGAATACAAGTTTCTAGTGAGCCCAGTTGAGAACAAACCAACTTAAGTCTAGATATTGTCTATTTTAGAAAGTCTGTTACTCTCAATGCCAGCATATAGAATACTCAGTCAGATACTAAAGTCGATCCAGAGCTGCATAAGCACTTCTTTTTAGCCTAAATATTACATTAATTATAAAAACCCAAACAGAAATACTGTTTTAGTGGGCAACAGTCTTCAGCAAACTACTAATTGATATATTCTTTGAAAAATCTCTTTCTGGGAGAAAAACAGTAAGTGAGCAGAATAATCTACCATGGCTGCAAAGATCAATACTACTGCTGTTATAGATTGACATTCCTTGATGTTTAGTTATATGTTATTTTCATCAAAACTCAAGTATTAAATATGACTTTTCAGGTCTTTGCCAGCTTGAAATGTAAATGAATTCAGAGAAAATAGCTGAAGGTAGATTTGCAGAAATTTCCAGGCCTTGCAAATACAGTCAGTTGGCTGCCTTAGCTGTCTAACACACCATAACCAACCCATGAGTAGGCTAAATCAGTGGCATTTAATGAGCACAAAATATATTTAATGTTTCTATGTGCTATCTAGATTTGTTTCACTTCTAAGTTATTGTTTACTACTTCATTTGAGTTTTATCTTCTTTCAAGTTATCATGTAAATAAACTACAGAATTCTATTTTTAACAGACCCTTAAAACAGTTTCACAACATATGCATAATAAATTCCTTTTATTTTCTTCAGAAAAATACATCTTTTATCCCTCAAATTGCTCAGGTCAAGGAAGAGATGTAACAGGGAAAACAGTCTTTGAAGTCAGACTGGATACATCAGAAGTAGATTGATCTGAAAGAGAAAACAAGGGAGGAAAGTAAGAAGAAATTGCACTGAAAGTCAGAAAAAATAAAGAGTGAGAAGAAAACTGAGAAAGTTGCAATTCTAAGGAAGATCAAATGTGTCTTTATTTGAAGGAAATAAGTGGCAAGCACTCTTTAAAGTCATTCACAGTAAGGTTATAATGTATAGAACAAGTTCTAAAGAGATTTGAGACTCAGTTTTAAAATGAGATCTTGTTTCAGTTGATCAGGTAAGAGTAAGATGTCTTTCACAGTTACAGAAAGAAACTGTCACCTTCCTTTAAAAAAAAGATGTATATTCAATAATAGCATTTGTCATGTCAATTTTTAAAATTTATTTTATATCCTTAAAAAGAAGTAATTCTAAGCCAAATAAAAATCTTGTGCAATTCTACTGCCATCAGCATTTTTGTGATCAGGAAGACTACATAAAAATTTATGTCAGTGAATTTTGCATCAACACTCAAGGCAGATTCAGAAATGAGATGTGAACAAAGAAATGCATACTTTCAAAAATATATCTCAAGTCTAAAAAAAGCTTATATTGGGTTTTATTCTATATCACATTTACTACAGCTTTTAACACAGAACAATTTATTTGAATTTAAGAAGTTCTAAAGGACTAAATGTACTACATATTAATAAAATTACAATTGTGAAGATAGGATCATAATTTACTATGTGCTGTACCCTCCTAAAGTTCAGAACAAACTAAAAGTTAATGATATATCTAATTTTGTTCAAATAGTTTATTTTTACTTGGTTTAGTTTTGTTTGGTTTTGGATTGGTTTCCCTTTTGTTTGTTTGTTTTGGTAGTTGAGGATTTTTTTCAGAAAACCCTGCCTTTTTACTGAAAAACATCACACAGTAGTGAACTATATTAAATTCTTTCATACCAATTCAAACAATAGAATACGAAAACTGCAGCATGATATAAATCAAGCAATGAAATACCTTAAATACCAAGGAAAACTACTCTTATTTATGGCATATTTTAATAAAATATTTTTTCTTTCCCTCATACACAGAGTGAAAAACTCTGATTCCCTAAACTCCTCCTTATAGTTGAGATACTCAATAGATACAGTAGACCTGTTTTTAAAATATCTAGAATCTTTGGTCAATCCTTGATTCATATTGAAGTCTACAGCTGAGAGACTCTGGAAATTGGAATAGTTAACATGAATTTCCTGCCTGATGTAGGCAATTACAATTATCTGAACAAAACATAAATGGATTGTCCAGCCGACTGTAAGAGTTAAATTAATTTTGACATAGAGGATCCAGACTCATATTATTATAGACAAGGTGTAAGTATTCCTTGTTAATTCATCATTCCTAAAACTATGAATAATTAAACTGGGAAACTGACCCACAAATATAGCTCATAGGATCAAAGGACAATTAAGGTTGGAAGTGAATCTATAAATGGACAATGGGGAAAAAATCTATGTTACAGGGCACCATTCTAGGTCACCTAGTCCAATTATCAGTTCAACATAGGCATGATATCAAAGTCAGATCCAGCTTCTAAGATTATTAATCAACCACATACAATGAAAGTGACATTATTTTCAGTGATGGATATTCCACAGTCTATGTAGGAAACGTGTTTCAGTGTTTGACTACTTTCATTATAATTTTTTCTCCTGGTATCTAACTGGAAGTTTTGTTGGTCTTGAAACTGGAAATTAAAAAAATAAAGCAGGAAAAACCTCAGACCCCATAAACAAACAAACAAAAACCAACCAAAAAAACAAAAAACAAACAAAAAACCCCCAAAAACCCAGGAAACATGCAAAGCATGATGGAGAAAAACCCTCTGCAATCCTTAGAGTTCTGCAGTGTTGATTGTGACTCAGCTCACAATAAAATTTCATAATCTCAGTGTCATTTTCACAGTGTGCACAGCATCTACGGAAATGTTTCTATGGCTCAGATTTGCAATAGCAAAATCTAGTGAAATTGTTTCCAGAGATTTGTAGTAATATGGGATCAATTATATGATATTATATTATATTTTATAATGGTAATCTACATTCCCAAATACACCAGGAATAAAATATGTTTTTTCTTTAAATCAAAAGTGGCTACATTTAGATTTGACTGGTATACCCTTTTCAGCTAATAAATTTGGTTGTCAGTGTTCGATATGTGTATTATACGAGTGAAAACATATGTCTTTTTTAAAAAGAAAAAACAATGTAAACATTTCTAAACGATTTAGCTGTTTCCTGACAGGAAAATTACATGGATTTGGGAGAAACAGTTATCTTTAGTTATTCTGTATATTGTGAAAAATACATAACATTTCACTGGCCCCAATTAAGTGCTTGATACATGAGAGGTTGTGAACTGGTTATACTTTTTTTCCACCATGAATGTTTAGGTGACCATTAAATCCAAATCAGTGCCTGATGTCTCACCACATACCCTAGTTAATTAAAGGGAATGTAGGGTTAGAAAAGATGCTGTAGTTCATTAAGTTTCCTGGTGTTGCAAGAAGCCAGTTTCATAGTTTTTTTAATAATAGGATTAAGCTGTTTTACTGGTGGCTTTTCAAATGTTTTTTTAAAATATTCAGTGTCTTTCCTCTGCTAGTCTGATTGCAAGTCTGCTCCTGTAACTCCCTGCCCAGATGGCTAAAATCTTTTGCTAATTTGAAACCTTAATATACTTAATTCTGTTCTATATGCATTAGGTTTTGAGCCCAAATTGTCTTTATTAACTAGTTGTTATCTTCCTGGGCCATTTTCCATGGTATGTTTTAGAGGTCATTTTTCTTCTCAACATTCATTTTGACAGGATAAACCATCCAAGCTCTTTCATTCTACATAAGACGAAATCTCTTCAGACCCATAATTGTCCAAGGATCCCTCCTCTATTCTCTTCTTTGTTTGAATTGATCCTCTTTGAACTTTTACGCACAGAATGGTAAACAACTTCATAAAGTCGCTTTAATATCTCCTTGATATCTCCTTGCCTCTGTTAGGCAGGTTGTTGTAGCAAATTCTTTCATGTTGCTTTGTCATAATGTTAAATGATTATTCAGTATATATATTCTCATTAAAAATTGACCCTGTATTATTAGTCTATGGATAAAATTTTCTTTGGGATTTTCCTTCTCAATCATACTTTTTTTTGTTTGTTTGTTTAGTTTGGTTTGAGTGGAGTTTTTTGACTTTGTTTTTGTTTGTTTTTTTTGTTTTTGGTTTCAGGAAATTACTATTTTTAAAACCTTCAGTTATTTATATATTACTTATCAAGACTGCAGTCTTTCAAAGAAGTGTCTCAAATTATTTTAGTAGGCAGATGATCAAAAATTCCTTAAACTGTAGCCTTGTACACAAGCTCTCTTTGAAGCCTTCTGAAGGAAGACTTCTATTTTAACATGTTTTCTGTAAATTCAGTTCTCTCTTTCTAGAAGAATAAAACTGGCACAGGTTGCAATATTGTAACTGACAGAGTAATAAAGATAAAATCCAATGCTTACTAAAAAATATACAAAATAACTCTAATATTTCAAGTTAAAATACTTTAATTATTACATCTCAAGTAAATAGTCTTGAACTGGAAGGAAATTCCCAAAAAACTGTGAGAGGAATATTTTCCAAAAAGTGATTCAGAAAAGAGTAATACACAGTACTTGTTCTAAGAAAGCATTTTCACAGCATGTTCTACAGCTCTAGCAAAGACTATTTGACATTTTATTTAATAAATGTAGGGAAGTCCAATTATTTTAAAAAGTTGGATGAAAAAAATCAAATAATTAATTAGTTTTCTGATCAGAGTGAAGGACGCACACCAAAGTCTGACAGATGACATAGGGATGAACATAGGGGTATCCTGACTGAAAATTTAAGCACCAGATATACTGCATCACAGGAAATGGGGAGTTGGTGTAAATGACAAATAAGAAATGATGGATGGTAATCATCTGTGAAAGGTGATGATGACAAGTAATTTGTGTTTGATATATAAAGAGGAACTGAATTGAGTGTTCCTCAAACCTTTTGGCTGAGATTCTCACAGAGATGGATGCCTTAGGGTCTTTTCACTGATTTCACAACCAATTTATTTTAGTACATGGCAACACTTGATATGTTGCATTCATTTCTCTTTTGTTTAGTGAGTTTATAATGGTGTTCCTGCATGTGCCGCTTGCATTTCTTGTATGAAATGGAAGTTATTCAAACAGTGAGTTAGACATTTTTAAAGTCATGTTACCTTTATTGCTGGGATTTTTTAAATTTTTTGGTTACAGAGTATGTACTAGAATGTAATAATCAATTCCTTGTTTGTGTTTACTTTTAGCCTTCACAATTGCCTCTCAGAATTTTATTTATAAAATCACTTTCAAAATTTCCATTATAATTTTTTCAGCTTCTTAAGTTCACTTTTCTTCAAGTACCAATTTTCACTAGTCCTTGGGTTTCTGTCTTAAGTAGTTTTGACAACATTTAGTTGCTTTTAACTTACTTAAGACACTGTTAAGAGAATTTTTTTTCTAGAATAAAGAATGCCATTAAAGATCTAAGACTTCACAAAAATGGAAATCACAAGGTAGCATTTATTACTCTACTGCCTCAACAACGTCAGCATTAAGGTAGTATGCAGTATGAGTGTCTGGAGAAAATGCAGCACCTTCATGATCATATGAGAAAGAAAAACATTTAGAACAGGCACTTGGAAGAGATAGAACTATTAAGGTAATGAATCATGATATAATTGCTAAAAGCTCTAATCTTTTGTACTTTGCTGCTTCAAATAAAAAAATAAAATACCTTGGAGACAAAACATGTTTGACATTGATATTCCTTTTAGGAATAAAAAAATCACAAACTCCCTGGCTTCTGTAGCCAGCAATGTGTTCTTTCTGACAAAAATAATTATGATGTCATAAGGGTTTTATTGCTTCAGATACATTCAGCTGAACAGAAATTTTCCATTTAAGAAGTGAATGAACTGTGTCAGGAGTTAGGGATATTGTAAATATAGATTTCTATTTGTTCCAGATAGTAATGCATCTAAGTGAAAATTCTCGGTCTGACTGAATTTCACAAGCATGAACTGTGATATAACATGGATATTTAATATGAAATAATATTCTCAGTATTCATTAGGATGATATGGAGTTATTTTTACAACAAGTACATGCACAGTATTAAGATTGCAAAAATCTTTAAAAGAAAATAACAGCATTATCTGGCACTTTGTGCTTGTATATATTGCATTTCTTCCCAATTATGACTTATTTTTTTAAACCTCATGTTAGGATTTGTCTAAGGCTTTGTTCTTGTCCATCTCTTGCCCTCATCTTTCTTTTTGAAAATGTGGGCATTGATCACCATATATAAAGACATGCTCCTTCAAATGGCATCTCTCCAGTTTCTCTGTCTTTTGATTTGTGTACACACCTTTGCACAAAATTAGCTTCTTATTTGTTGCTAAAACAAAAGAAATACACCTTTTCTAGCTGAAATGCCATCATTAAATTCTCTGTGTACTTACTAAATATTTTTTAAGAAATGTAAAACCTGATTGACTTTATTTGAATAATTTACAGAAATAATAATGGGGTGGGTTTTTTTGGGTAGAAAACAAACTGCATGAGTTATAGGCATTTCAGATAAATTTTCAACGTAAAAAAATCTTTGTTAAAGCAGAATACAATTTTGCAACTTCTTTCAAGGACAGAAGGAGTCAAGTAAAACTTCTTATTCTTAGGAATTTAGTTAAATCTACTGTTGTGGGACATGAAAAGAGATCAAAACAGATTTGGACTGAGGAGATGGAAGTTGTTGTTGATCTTTTTTGTGCTTTATTTTTCCAGAGTGGATGCATACAAATAATACCATGGTGCAGGAAAAATCCTTTGATATAGGTTTTGATAATTTTATTTTTGATAATAGGTTGCCTGATCTCCTTTTATGGCAAGGTGACCTTCCTAACGGATAAGGGACAAGCTGTAAATCTAGATTTCTGTCTAGCACATAGAGCTGTCTATCTAGACTTTGGTGAAGCATTTGACATCATCTCCTACAGCATGGTCCTGGTGAAACCAGCTGCTCATGGCTTTGGCGGGTGTACTGTTTGCTGGGAAAAAATCTGGATGGCCAGGCCCAGAGAGTGATGGTGAATGGAACTGAATTCAATCAGTGTCTTATCACTGGTGGTATTCCCAGGGCTCAGTATTGGGCCCAGTCTTGTTTAGGTTCCTTACTGATGATTTGAATGAGGGGATTGAGTGCAGCCTCAGTCAGTTCACAGATGACACCAAGTTAGTTGGGAGTGCTGGAGAGTAGGAAGGCCCTGCAAAGGGATCTGGACAGGATGGACTGATGGTCTGAGGGCAACTGCGCAGGGTTCAGTAAGGAGAAGTTCTGGATCCTGCACTTGGGTCACAAAAACACCATTCAACATTACAGGCTTTGGACAAAGTGGCTTGGGAGCTGCTCAGCATAAAGGGACTTGGCAATGCTGGTTGATGCACAACTGAACATGTGCCAGTGTGTACCCAGGTGATGAAGAAGGCCAGTAGCATCCTGGACTATATAAAAAATAATGTGGCCAGCAGGACCAGGGCAGGGACTGCTGCCCTGTACTCAGCATTTGTGAGGCTGCATCTAAAGTACTGTGTCCAGTTTTGGGCCACTCACTTCAAAAAGAACATTGAGGTCCAAAAAGGACATGGAGTGTGACCAAAAAGGGCAACAAAGCTGATGAAGGGTCTAAAACACATGTCCTATGAGGAGCAGCTGAGGAAAATTGGGTTGCTTAGTCTCATGTGGACATGAGGAGGCTCAGTGGGACCTCAATACACTCTACAACTACCTGAAAGGAGGTTGTAGGGATATGGATATCATTCTCTTCTGCATGTCTTAAGCAAAAGGAAAGAAGGAAATGACCTTAAGTTGTTCTAGGAAAGGTTCAGGTTAGATAATAGAAGAATTTTTCACTGAAGAGGTTTTTAGACATTGAAATAAGTAGCTCAGGGAGGCACTGGAGTCACCATCTCTAGAAGTGTCCAAGAAATTTCTGGATGTGTCACCTGGGTATATGGTTCAGAGATGATTGTGGTGTTGCTGGGTTGATGACACTGATGGTCTCTGTGATTCTGTGGGATCCCATGATATTTATTTTTTTTGTGTTTGTTAATTTCTGCTGATTACTTATGTCTTTATTTCTCTTTTTGTTATATTACATGGATTATATGAAAGAAATCAAAAGAGGTTTTACAGCACTACCACCTTGGCTGTGAGGCTCAGCCATGCCCTGAGCTGGCTCTGTTGGAGCCAAGTGGAAGTGTCTGCGCCCAGCATTGAGAAGTTGCAGCCACTCCTCAGAGAGGTTGCCCTCCACTGCCAAATCCCATCTGTGTAAACACAAATTTAAATATAAATGTGCATAAGAAATACTTGCTGATTTGTTTGACAAAGAAGAACAAGGTATACAACTCCAGACCTTCCTTCATTTTCATGTGTGTAAAAAATTCAACTATCTCATATGTATAGTGGACCTGACTGTATAGTGAGGGTTTTTTTGGTGCCTACAATGCTGAATCAAGTAAATGTGTAGTGCTACCCTAATAATCAACACCACATCGAAAGTGAAGCTGTAAGAAGTGCAGGGCCAGTGCTTTGTAATGACTCCATAATATTTCAAGGACATAACATTGAGGGAACATTCATTAAATTTTGCATAAAAGTCATCCTTTCCTCTTACTTCTTGTATCTGTTAGATTAAAACTGCAAGGCTTAAAGGCCATTAGTGATGCATGTCACACTATCATTTGCCCATTTTGAGTTGGGGAGACTTCCAGAGAAGTTTCCTAGGGTCATTATAAGATGTTTTATATATCAGTGTAAAAAGAACTGAAAAATAGATACTGTTTTTTGTCAAAGGTCTCCCTGCTGCTTCTGCCCAAACAGTACAGAATGGCTTACACCCCCACACCTGACAGGTATGTCTAAAATGCATAATACTGACCCTCATTTTTCCCAGGGCTCCATGTGAGAGGCCTCAAATAGATACATTGTTTTATTAAAAACCAAAAGTTCATCAATATTATGAGGGGTATACTGAAGTGGTTTTTTGGGGGTTTTTTAAAGTGTGAAAATGCTGTTATGTGCTTTATTCTCCAGTGCACTGCCTGAGGGCTTGTTGCAGTTTTTGAGACTGTAAGGGCTACTGAGACAGAGATGAGGGATTATGTAGAATGTAAAAGACAAAACTATTACACTTCTGTCTGTGTTTGAGATCTTGGCAACTAGACTCTCCTGAAAGGAGCTGTGTAGAAATGGCTGAAAATAGTTGAAGGAGAGAGCTAGCTGTTAAGGATAAGGGATCATCTGGGATCCTATACTCAAAATCACTGCAGTTTTATATACCATGTAGATCTACTCAGGTATTTTTGTCCATAATACTTTGTGACCAAAAAGCTTTTAAAATTTGACATTAAGATATGATACTAAGGAAAAAAAAAAAAGTTTTAAAGACAGTGAAAGGTACACAAATTAGTATATAAAATACCAACAGCACTCTTCAAGGATGGAATGTTTGAAGTAATACTTATTGCAAAGATTGGATAGAGGGTTTGCTAACTTCATTTATTTATGTGAGAGGCTCCAAGGATTGACACCCCCATGAGCACTGTATGACTAAGAGCATGCACACAGACTGAACATGCAATGTGCCTTCTCAGGACTTTCAGGAGCCTTTCTCAGAGATACACATGATACGAAATACAAGAACTCTGTACTTAAATACCAACCTAATATTTACAGTCTTAAAAAATTCAGCTCACGTTTTAAGGCATGCAGTAGAATCTTAAATTTTATTGTATTTTTCATAGCTATTTAATCTGTCTGAAAGAGCAGCCTTTCTTAACCATGCTGGACACCACTCTCTGTAAGTGCTGTTAGCAGGTTCTATGGATTTTCTCGGGAGTAAGGCAAATGGTATAGTTAACTTCACACTGATGTCCAGTGCTCCTAGCAAGTAAAACTGGAGAACTAGTGTCTTCTAGGAAGACACTCTTATGTAGGCAAAAAATATTCTTTACCTCAATTTAGTGACTGGTGAACTACAAAAAATGTTATTGAAATCTTTTTTTCTATTCTGACACACAGAAATCTATTGGAATATTACTTTACATTGACTGGCAAAATAGACTACCCAGTGCCTATGAAGATTAAACATAAAAGATTGGAGGAAAATCTAACTGAGCAAGGAAAGAAAAAGCAGAATATCTGTGTCAATGTTTTCATTTTGAGACCTGTAACCTGAAACATTTTTTTACATGGAAAAAGAAGGGAAAAAAGGTGGTTTTAAATGAAACTAGAGTGCAGGGAAAGTATTTTGTTTATTTTGTAGTTGAAAAAAATTGTCTCTTTTCCAAGAAACAATCATTATTTATATTAGAAATATTTTCTAAATCTGCTAGATAAAGAAGAACTAGTCCTCAGAAACAAATAGTGACTGTATTAACTAGTTGAGGCTATAAAGTCTTCCAAATATAACGCTTGTCTGTAGATGCTGAAGTTTCCCACTGGTTTTGAAAAATGTGAGACATAGTAACAGGACATTCTCACTGACTTTTGGAAGTCAAAAGGAGAGATCAGTCTAATTTTAGGTTATGTTACTAGAGATTTTCAGAATAGCTTTAAATTAGTCCAGTGAATGATCCATCGTGCCTGTCTCATTGTTGCATGAGGTCGATTGTCCTCTGCAGTGCCTATTTCTGTTGACAACTCTATTAGCTTAAAGAAACTGCCTATTTTTTCAGTGCTTAAAATGTGATGAATCATGGAATATCCTGAGTTGCAAGGGATCCACAGGATCATCATGTTCAGTGAGACAAGGCCAGTATTTTTTATACATGCAATAAAAAAGTTTGACTATAGAGTCTAATGGGAAAGACTCTTTTGCTAACTGCAGGTATGTAATGCCAGTTTAGATATTGTGGATTATGGATATCAGCTGTTGGGGTTTTCTTTAGAGGAGGGGTTTTTTCTTCACTGGGGTAGGTTTCTTTTGTTTGGGATTTTCCCATGAAAATTTAGGTCTTTAGAAATTCTGATAGCATACCTGACAAATTCTCCTAGAGTTACTGCACAGCCTAAGATTTATTAAGAGCTTTGTGTTTAGCAGTGAAATCACATCATTTGCTGAAATTTCCTTAGTATAGTTTTCTAGATGATAGACTCCAGTGCTAATTTAGGTATTAAGATAACTTAGATATCTTAATGCAGTCACACATGACACGACATAAAGATTTCTGTTGATCATTATGTGAATTTGAAAACCTAGTTCATATATATGTACCTATTTTTACAACTTATTTAGGTAGAGATCTGGTACTGAACCCCTCCCAAAAATTAATAAACACGCAAAAAACACCCAAAAGAAACCCAACATATCCAAGTCATTAAGAAAATACAAACCTACTTAAATTTAATGATTTATGTTTAAATTATTTTCTATTAACAGAACTAAAATTACTAATTTCCTTTGTTACAACTTTTTGTGAGTACAGTTACAGTGCCCAAACAAAATATTATCACATGGTAACTGCAGAAGGAGCCCCAGAGTTTCCTAAAAATAAGTGTTATTTTTCTTTGATAATGTAACTAATTTTCTCAAGAGGGTATTGCAATTTGTTAACACACTGATTTATTTTCTATTTATTTTCCTTAAGGGAAAGCTCCAGTTTTCAGTTCTGGTAATTTGTCACCTAGCCACTACAAGAATAAAACCTATAAATTTTCTCAGAGACCTTCTCAGTCTAAGCACAGAAAAGTCATTTAGTAACCATAACTTACACTCAGAGGAGCTGCTATGTCAAAAAAATGCCACAGGTACTTCTCTAAAATACCCTGCTAACAACTCTCCTTAATGGTTGTACAACATGTAAACAAAAATAATCCTGTGCATGCCACATGTTTCTAAAAACATAATGCTGCTGAATATCACTTGCAATGCTTTCTCATTTCTTCTATTATTTTTAATTTTTTTTCCCCCCAGAAATCCAAAAGCTCCAACTTCCTTGCCTCATTTCAAAGCAGAAATAATGAAAAAAATGAGAAATTCTATCTATGGAAATCTCATTTTTATGCAGTTTATGGTAAGAGGTGCTAAAACAAAACACATCTTCTTAATGCTGATGTTTATATCCTTCTTCATAAATTATTATTCTTTCAAAATAAACGTAAACCCCCTGAAATCATTATACTCAGAGTCATTTATTTCTTTGTGAACCTACACTCCAAGCTAGCTTCTGTTTGGTGTCTTGCTGCTTTAAAGAAGTAGACAAATGACTATTCTAATAAGAATGTAAACCAGTGAAAGACAAATTAATAAAAATTAAAGATGTACTCTTTTTAGCACTTACTGTTTCCTGATAAAATTAACAAAATGGCAAATATGATGATTCAAGTTTTTTTGGTATTTTATTGGTGTGAAAGAATTGAAGAAAAGTGTTTCTGCTTGTGGTGGGCTGACCATGGCCAGCAGTCAAACACCAATACTGGCACTCTCTCTCTTCCCTCCTCCCTGACACACTCCAAGAATCTACAGGGAAAAATTAGGAAGGGGGTAAAAAAACAAAAAGAAAAAAGAGAAAACTCATGGGTTGAGATAAAGGCAGTTCGATAGAGGAAATTCAAACCAACAAAGGAAAAGAAATCACTCATTCCTTCCCATAAACAGATCAATGCCCAGGCTTTGTCTAAACAATTTCCAACTTGAAAGACACCCCCCCTCCCTGTTTCTTCTTTTACTTTTATTGATGAGGGTGACGTTGTGTGGTGTGAAATATCCCTTTGGTCAGTTTGAGTCATTTGTGCATGCTGTGTCCTCTCCCAGCCTTTTGCTCACCCCTATTCTCAGGACAGACAGACTGAATGAAAAGGGACAGTAAGTAACTCCTAATGGCTTCCAAAGTTGAGTAGTGGTGAAAGGACTAAATACTCTCAGCTCCTGACAGCTGGAAAAAGCTGTATTCACCATCTATATATGGTCACCAAATTGGTGTCTGTCATACACTGTACAAATGCAAAAAATCTTCTGGACAAATGTGCACGGATGTAAAATGTCCCCAAGTCTCCAAGCTGGACAAAACACCTGAATCAACATGTCTTGGTGTTAGTAAGTATGTGGGTATATAAGAGACGGTGTGTGAGTGTTCCGAAAGAAAATGATCTTCCTCTTACATTTTGTGTTTTGTTGAACTGTTGCAAAATAATATCCTACACAAAGACTGAAATAATTTTAGTCAAAATTATGGTGCTCGATAGCAATTGATGCTGTGCTTCCAAATTGCAAGCAAAGAACTAAACAGGATCAGAAATCATCTACTACAGAGGTTTTCCAAAGTAGATGCCCCTTTTTATGAAACTGATAACTTGTGTAAGTAATTTGATTAAAAAAATATGAGATACCATTTTATATTGTGAGATTAACAAGTAATTAGGATATTTATCATAATTCCCAATATTCTCCTGTGTGTGCCAAAGTGATCCTTCTCCATTGCCTTAACCTCCATACCAATTAACAGTTTGATGCTTTTCCATTGGGCAGAAGGTGAAATTGCACTTACAAATTTCCTGTTCAAGAAATTGAACAGTTGTTTCACACTTTTTTTTCCCTCTTGCAAAATATTAATTCTGTTTTCGATAAAAACATTTTTTAATAAGTAATCATTTTAATTTTTATTTTAATCTAGTCATGATTCCATCAGCAGGGCTGAACCCGTATGTTTGAAAGTCAGATATGTCTTCAAGTGCTTGAAGAAATAAAACCATAAAAAATGTAAACACAATGGTTTCTTCCTGTTCAGTTCTTAGACTGCTCAGGAAACAAATATTCATCCACACTTAGTGGGAGAAGATATATTCACATTCTGAAAGTCTACATGCTAAGTCTGACTTATCAAAGCAGAAAAAGAAATCCTGAAGTAATAAAATTTATTAGTTGGTACAAATGCTCCACATATTAGTAGATGTAGATAAAGTAGATATAAATCATGGATATCTTGGTAACAACACTCAAAACACCCACAAAGTTAATGCAAACTGAACTTTCAAACTGATAAAGAAAAATGCAACAGAGCTTGTAAGTTATCCAAGATAACTCCTCACATATATGGTAAGATTTTTGCTCAGAGTTCACTTGTATTAGATCAGAGATGTAGAGTTCACTCTTGTTTATGAAATATAATGAAAGTATTTCCACAGAAACAGATAGTCCTGCTATCTCCATTTCTGATACTTGTCTTTTCCTGTCTCATCTCAGTCCAGAAACCAGAATTGAGGAAAAATTCTCTCGGCCACTCAGGACAGTATTGTGATTAGTTACCCATAAAAAGAATTCATAAGCAATTTCATATTTCATGGCAGTTATAAAATGCTACAACAAAATAACGTCAGAGAAAATTTGCCTGCAGGATTGACAGCCTTTTATCATGTTTTATCTCAGGAGCACCGCCCTATTTATATTCAAAATATTGCAATGGATAAAGCAGAAATACCACTTCTGTGAATGAAATCAAGGATTTGTTACTACTCTAAATAAAATACTAGCAACCTAACAACCTATAACTTTTTTTAAGTTATCAGTGTTCCAACTACACTATACTACTCTAAATTAATATAGAAAAGTCATTATAACACTTCTAACACTCCTACACCAGAAAATGTGCTAGTATCTCCATCTTTACTTCAATCTTATTGTCACCCTTTCAGAGTCATCTGATAAGACAGACTTTGTCTTCCTTGTGCAGAGAGGAGATGATTTCTGCATTATGAAGAGTCCCAAGTCTACACAAGAAGTTTGACTTTGGAGGGGAGATCGCTTCATCCTCATTCTTACAGTCTGACTGGAACTATTTTTACAAATTTTCTCACTCCAGCCTTCCTGATGGTCACTGGTATCCAGGTAAAGTTCAAAGACTGTCCAAAAGTATTCCCCAATGTGAGCAGACATTGCTGGTATCAGTTGCTACAGTATAAGCATTTTGCTTGTCCAGGCCTTTATTCTGTGTAGAATTCCTTGGACTGAAGGTGAAGCAGGATGGGAAACTGTTATTTCAGTGGTAAACAGCTGTTAACAGCAAGGTAAAATGCACCTTCTCCAAAGTGAGCTTTGACTAGTCCTGAGACCCTTCATAATAAAAGCAACACAAAGCCGATCTTCTTGAAATAAAAAAATAAATAGATAAGTAATATTTCACAAGTTATAAGCCCATGCACAATAGTTCTTCAGTCCTGGACTCAAATCTGGAATGAGAACAGCAATTTTCTTGGTGAAGAAGCCTGATTTGGAGCAGATGACAACTTGAATCAGAACCTCTGATGTGCTGACAACAACTGAACTGCTTGGTTTAGTGAAAATTTGGCCCTGCCTTCAAGAACAATGTAGTATTTTGTCTATGGCATGAAAAACATTTCAAAAGTTGCAATCTCAAAATATTCAAACTGATGTTTACAAAAGAAAAATATTTATTTTTAATGCAAAAACTGTCCCTTGTTAATTGTCATGTCCTTTTCTTCACAACATATGGGGACTAAAGTAATTGTAACATGAAATAAAAAAAAAATAAAGGAAACCCATTCCACTTACCTTTAGTCAGAGAAGGTAAACTATAGTTTGGTAGAAAATTGTCGTGGTTTTAAACCAGTAGCTAAAAAAATTACTTATTTCTTGCTGTGAGATATGGATTAGAACAAGAGCAAAACAGGCTTAAAACTTAAAAGGAATAAAGAAAGTTTATTAACAAACTACAAGAATAAGAACACCAGAATAAACTTTCAGAAAACCCTTTTACCTCCCACCACTTGACCATTTCTTTGTACACATGACAACATAGAGACAAAAAACTTTAGAACCTTGGTGGTTAAAAACAGTCCCAATTCTTGCTAGAGTTTTTTCCTCAGTCTTTGTAGAGAAACAGAAGCCTCTTTCTTCTAATCTATGGAGTTTCTTGCGAGAAAACTATTTTTGTTATAGTTTTCTATTTCTCTAATGCCAACTGCCCGGAAATCTGTCCTTAGAGTTCACTCCTCCCATTTCACATCACTTCGAGGTGTGTATGGGTCAATGTGTCTAGGGATGCTATTTTAAGGATGAGTTATTCAAAGGTAGAAGTCCTCTTCATCTGTCTCTGTGAGCCTTCCTGGAAAACAGTTTTCTCTTTGCCCCTCAAGGCTTCAAATTTTCACTCTACTCATTTTCCAGCAACTCACGGTATCACAATTACTCTCTCTTTTCTCAAAAGTCCACACTTTGAACACTCTATTCCTCCCATACTCTAGTTATGAATTAAAGGAGTCTTTTTAAACTACTATTGTCCATCTCCATAGCTTTAACAGAAAGATATTTCAGCTGTAAGCATCTCCTTATTCCCTCTTTCTTATTTAAACTTAACTCTTTTCCTCATTGTTTTTGGTGGTTCTATGTCTTCTTCATGTTGATTGTCTCTCTTTCTCTGTCCTTCTGGGAAAAAGGAGTAATCTGTATGTTTATCCAGGTAGTAAAAGAATTAAAAGCTTTAGGAAAGCTGCAAGAGTTCATGGTGTCAGGTTTCAGTCCAGCAGCAGAAACTGAAAACTAAACCAAGCTGCCAGGCTCTGCTTTTCCTTTCCTCCCCCCCCTTTCCCTCTCGTCCTCTGCGGCCTTCTTCGGCTGGGGGGGGGGGGGAGGGGAGGAGGCTACCACAGAGCCCGGTTACCTTCTCAAAGCCGGAAACCAAAGAGGGCGAGAGACCTCTGATTGTACAGCTTAAGGGGGTGTTTACAAGTTGAATTCACTTTTTAATGGTCAGAACTGCTGTTAATTCTTAGAAATGACTGATAATTGGTCAGGAGGAAAAACTCCCATCAGCCACCAGCAGCTTCAACTTCCTTAATTCTCCAAGCTGTCTTAAAGGTAAAGCTACCCCATGACAAAAATAAAATATATATTAGTGACAGTCAGATAGAATGATAGTTAAATTCTAGCAAACTCATGATTTAAACAATGGAAAAGAAAATCCAAGACTAAGAAACCCAGATCAAGATTATTAAGAGTCAGAAACATATATTATTTTTGCAGGTATTAAAAATAATGCTAAAAAAACTCATACTTTCTTCATCCCAGGATATCGAGCTTCTTTGATGTTTTTATGGGCTGAGATTTGTTATTCCTTGACACTAATCACTGTCACTTACAGTAGCAGATGTTTGATTTGAGGAGGCAATTCGTTAAATTCTGAGTAGCAAATTGCAGTCATATCATCCAGCTTGTTAAATGATTAGTATAATCATATACTTATTCTTAGATGTTTCACTTTTGGAAGAGGTGAAATGTTTTGAAAATCTATTTTTTAACACGGACATGTAAAGCTGTAGCATAGCATAATGAACAGATCAAACTTATTTTCAAGTTATTATTAATCAATTGATTTCCTAGTCAATGTGATCATGTACACATTTCTGAATGTTACAACAAAATACTTAAAGAACGTATATTTATTGCAAGAATGTTGTTAAATATCCTAGGTATTTCTGGAAACGAGCCTTATGTAACATGTGAGTAAATAAAAATAGCTGAATAATGATTTTAACGGAATAACCAAAGATAAAAAAGCAGATGTAAAAGTATGAAATATGTCTGTACAAATATATATCTTTTTTGCAGGTAAAAGACAAGAGGGCTAAGAGGGCTACATTACTTTTGTAGACAGCAATTAATCATCTAGATACTTTCTTAAAAGCGTTTCATGGGCACGTTCATATAGTTCTAGCAGCTAATTCCTAAAACTGTAGAGTGTACATTTCTCATCCAGAAATGGCATTTGTTTCTCTCTACAACCTGTAGGATTTCAGTCTTTCTTAGAACACTAGTGACATAGAAATAGAAAAAAAAAATGTTTGAGATAATTTGAGATCATTTGAGATCATTTGAATTGCCTGGCAACATCAGCTTTATTAATTATATTCTTTTTTTTATAAACGTAGTGAAAAATAAGTGCAAATGCACTGAAAGAAGCACTGCGAATCTTCACTCACTGAAATAAATAAATGTAACAGAATTTATTGCCTTTGTCTTGGAATACTGCTTCCTTTTAAAGTTATAATTTCATGTCCCTATGCATTTCCTTTGCATGTATGTGTATATTAGAAGGAGAGGCATAGAAGGAAGTAAGATTGTGAGAAAATATTTATTAAAAAAAGTATCTTATAAAGCCAATTTTAAAAACATAAAAATAATTAAGATTTTATACTTGATTTTTCATCTGGTTTATGTCTCCATGATGTGTACAATCAATTACTCTGAGCATGAGAGTAACTTATCTCATGTACCTATTATTAAAATTATTGTACTCCAAATAAAACATGACTTACAAATTAAAAGTTTCTTTCTAATTTAATTTAAACAAGAAAAAAAAGAAAAAGCCTAACAACCCTCCCTCCACATATAATTCAACTCACACATATGACTTTCAGAGAAATAAAATTAAAATCTGATGGTAATTATGTAGCAGAGGGATAAATTCATCTTCAAATTAAAAAATCAGTCAGTCTTGTCAAGTCAAGGAAATCAAAGCAGCATTGAAAATAGAAGAACATGATGCATCATGCAAAGAAATGAGAACAAATATTAAAAAAACATTGATTACAAGACACAACAATTTAATTGTATGCATTTCATTCTATAAAAAAAAATATTTACTTAAGAAATCAATTGTACATTTCTTGAGATGAATGCTTGTTGTGACTTAATCAGCTTTCAAGTTCTGCACGTCTAGTCAGAATTTCACCAGAACTTTCAGAAACAGGAGACACTGTGAGCATTCTGTATATCTCATCTTAAAAAATTTTTCTCTTTGTAACCTGTTCTGGAAGCCTACAGAGAGCTTGTGCATCTACAGCATAGAAAAAAAAAATTACAAAACATTTAATTACTAGATATAAGACCAGTTTTAAATAAAAAAAAAGTTTGCTTCATCCTAAATTCAGACTTCTCTTAAGTGGATAAAACATTTTCAGCTTTCACAGAAAGATAAATAAAATCATTCAGGATCAAAGACTTAATCTCACCTCATCAGCTGGAGTAATGAACACAAGCTGTCAAGAACAGAAAACAAATCTTCCTAAAATCCCTCTTATCACTTGTTTTGCAAACTTCCAGGTATGTTCAAACTATTTTGCTATATTTTGTTTTGCTAATATGCATTATATATAAAAAAAAAATCAAAAACTTTGCTATGTATGTATTGAAATTTCCTTTTTGAATAATGGCAGAGTACCCATTGAGAGAATCCACAAATCCTTCTTGATTTTTACCCAAAACAGAAACGTCCAGTTAAAGGGATTTTTCCCTTTGTCACATTTTGGCAATATCATGATTACCAAACTCATGTAGGCTATTTATTTTCATGTTAGTATACAGCACAGTTACTTCATTAAAATATTTAAATCTAGACAAGTTAAATTAGTAGACCTGTTCTGTTCAGTTTAAATTTTATGTTTCTGGTATTCCTGTGCTAGTGTCCTTGCTAGAGCTAATTTGTCTAAACTTTTTGGGCTTTGGGTTTCTTTGTTGTGTTTTATTAATATCTGCTTTTCTCATATTTAAACCTCACCTGCTTCACTTCCTTCCATTATGAAATCTTTTTCCAAATGTCATATAGCATGAATGTCATAATGGATACTTTTACAAAGAGCTTATTCTTTTAAACATTTCAGTTTCCTTATGATAATATTGAAAACCTTTTTGAAACACAAATAAGTAATTGAATATAATCAGTATAATTATACATAAAAAACCCCCATATTTCATTGGCAGCCTTTGCTGATATCTGCCTTTGAAGCCCACCCAATCATACAACACTGTCAAGCTGCTGTACAACAAGTAGAGTGAGGAAGGGAGGCCAGAGATGTCAGAAGCTTGCCCAGAGCTTTACATGGACACATGGAATGCTGTATCTCCTCCTCCACATGGAAGCTGTGCTATTTCTATTCACTGGTGTGGTGACTGGGACAGGTCTCGATAATTATATCTCTGTGTGTGCGTGTATGTGGCTGTAAAATTTTCACAGCTTCTCTCTTGCTTGGTCCACTTAATAAATTGAGTTTAATAGTACCACATAATTTGGTGTTCCTTTTTCCCCAGGTCAATATAAACTATCACTCCTGTTCCTACTGACCCGCCTTCAGCTTCTGGGAGTTGCTGTATACTACTGCAATAAATAAGACAGCACTTCAGATAATTTAAGATGAAACTAGAACTCCTAATGAAATGTTGTCCTATTATCAATTTCATTTAGGCTTAGAGACAGTTTTATACTTGCCGTATAAATGAGTTATACAAATTCTTGGGTTTCTCTGTGTAGTTTGAAGCATGGTGTATCTTCCATTCCTTCAATATCATTCCAGTCAAGTTAGAAATGCAGCCTCCCTTTGTGTTGGCATTGTTTTGCTCTGGCAGTCAGAGAAGATTAAGAATTAATAGACATCTCCCACAGATGACCTCTATTTTTAATAACAAATGTAAATTAAGCAGAGTATTGGACTTGTTCACACTTAGGTCACTTTAGTTATGTCCTCAAATATTCATGATTAAGATGAAAATAGGTTTATGTGTGGTAGCATCAACAGGGCACTTTCAGCTGGATACTCTGATCAGCTGTATGAGTTAGGCCATGAGATTTCCCTGGATTAATACCAGTTTCACACCCAATAACTGGGAATGAGCTATTTTCATGTCAACCATTTCATTTGCTGGTGATTTGAGAAGATATTTGACAATGAGAAAGGAAGATATCATGATAATCTTCAAGAAGGAAAAGAAGGAGGATTTTCAAAAATACAGGTTGTTCAGTTTATTTGAAATTAACAAGTTATTCTGGAAAATATATTCCGACATTTCAAGGACAAAAAGGTGTTTGGGAGAAGTCAACATGGATTTACCAAATGCAAACTGTACTAGAGGATTTCCTTGAAAGGTGAAACAAGTGGCTTAGTGCAGAAGGAGAGAAAAGTGGATATTGTCAACTTTGACTTTACCCAGACCCATCCTTGCATCATCCCTGGAGACACACTGTGGAGAGATGTCCTGGACAGATGAAGTAGTAACTTAAGTGTGGAACTGGCTTAATATTTGTGGTCATATTGTTCTGATTAGTGGTGTAGAACCCTACTGATGACAAGTTATTAACTACCCTCAGAGACTCATACTGTTTAACATTTTTATTCATGAGCTAGAATGGAATGCATTCACAAGAAACCTGTGGATCATACTACAAGGTGGGAGGATTGTTATCTGTTAACAGTCATGGTGTTGAGGAAGTTGAGTTTCTTCTGATTTAAGGGAAAATCTTACTCACTTACCTGATGGGAGGTAATTTTCCTGGAGATTCACAGGAAATGGACCAGAAGCAAGAAACTCAATTTTCATCAATGTAATTAGATAGAAGGGAGAAAAAATATCACAAATTTGATAACCAGATATTCCCCAGGGAGGCTGTGGATATTCTTCCCATGGAAATACTTTAATTTTTACCTTAATCAACCTTGTATAACAACTAAGCCCCCCCTGCTTTGATCAGAATATCAGAGTGATGTACCAAATGATCTGCAGATGTTTCTATCTACCTAAATTATTTTATGATTCTGTGATGGTTCTATATAAAATAGTTTGAAGGGACAAGGAAATTTTAAATTTTAATTTTTTGACCATTACCAGTCTATCACAAAATACGGGAAATTATAACTGAATAAAGCGGCCCTTCTTGTAATTTCATGTTATTTTGATTTCTCTTCTTGCTTTCACTGCTAACAGAAACGAAACCGTAGCCAAATTTTTGCTTTCTGTATAATACAAACTCTGTTAAGACCTTTCTTCCAAAAGTTAAGTGAAGGTACATTTTTGCGTATGTCATTAATTGCCTATTTGCCTTTTCTACTACCATTACTATTCTAATGGCTTTTTCTCCTGAATCCTTCTTAAAGTTTTGTAGTGGAGGCAAAAAACCAGGCAAACAGTTAAATGAAAATTGCACTGTGATCAAATAAAAGGATAATATTTTGCTTTTGCTGCTTCTTTTCTACTATGAATTAAAAAACAGGGATTACTTTTAGACAGGACATTTACCTGACAGGTGAAGATATATGAGTTACAATATCTGTCTCAAAAACTTTTTGGATATTTTAATCCAATTGAAATGTAATTAGATACAGAGTCACTAGGACTGTTCTGTAGTGCCTCTTCCAGTAAAATATCAAACAGCTAGCCAAGATTTCACAAGAAGACAGAATATTTGCTCATTGAATTACTATTATTCCTAGAGCTGATGTCTTCTTCCAGAAGCAATATCACTTGAAATGTGAGTAATGAATAATCTGCTTTTTAAAATAACAGTTAATATATGCACATTAGAGTAAGTGCTTTCTGATAAATGAACATTTATCAAAACTTTGACACAGTGCTTTGCACATGTGTGTGTGATTTCCATAGTGTCAAAGAACAAGAAACTAAGGGAAGGAAATTATATTGTGTAGGTTGAGCAGGAATGAAGGGAAAACCTACGAAAAAAGCCCTAACCTCATGGTTTTCAGCCTGTAGTTGAATTTCTCAGACCCTTTTCTCCCACACTGAGAGCCTCAGAGGTTTAACACTAGATGAAGAGAGAAGACAGTTTTTGAAGTGATAATCAGTATTGCCAAGACATGACACCATCCTAGGGATAAAAAGAATCAGAAATACTGTTTAGCAAAATACCCATCATATCCTTGCTGGTCCTGCAGCTGAGCCAATTTTACACAGTCTCAAAAAGCTATCAGGATTTTATCAGGCCATGAGTTGAGGATTTTACTGAAACTTCTCTAGCTCTACAAGACTACTTCTTATGCTTATTTTCATGCCACTACACAATTTTTCTGCCATCATTATGTGGGCATTTCTTCAGTCAGCTAACCTCTTTTTCACCATTCATGCCATTTTTGGAAATGGAAACGCCATCATTGAAAGCAGTTTTTTTGTGGGTTTTTTTTTTGTTGTTTTTTTTGTTGGTTTTTTGGGTTTTTTTTTTTGTTTTTTTTTTTACTTTTTATATCAAGGAATCATAGGAAGCAATAACTAAAACAATACTAGTTTTTAGAACACTTTTTTTTTTTTTTGAAGACTTGCTGTGACTTGGCAGGATCATATGTTTTAGCATTTCTTGAAGTGATCCATGAAAGTGGATATTGCAGACACCTTGATCTTTTCAAGAATCCTAGCTTCCCACTTGTCATGTATTTTCACACCCAGGAACCTGTTTCTAAGATATGCATGAGAGCCCACACATGGCTGTACACATTATCATCTCTTCTGAGCTGTATCTTTTACTCTGCAGAAAGGAGTTGCATTCATTAATTTATCTAATGCTCCATGGTCAAGCTATTCCTTCAGACTTCTAAGGTGGATGACGTGATTATATCTCATCATATATTTTCCCACAAGATATTTTGTTATAAATATGTTCTTTTACTGACTAACAAATTCTAACACAAGTTCTATGTTGTAGGCCCATTTCTTTCTATTTTTCCAGAACTTAAGACTGTCAAGTACTGATTTAGAGGGTCCTATTTAATATCTGCAACTTCCCCCCTCTCCCTCCCACCTTGTCAATTCAGATTAATTTGCCATAATTTCTAGAACACTGATGCTTTAATTAGATCTGGGGATGTGTCAGTTAACATAATATTTTTAATTAAACAGATGTTATTTCAATATTGTTTATCATTTCCCTGTCTAACATATGCTTTCTAGTATGAGATTTAATATTTGCTCACTAGGCACATACAGTTCATCCTGAAATTTCTCATCTCCTTTTTAATGTGCTTTAGAAAGTCTTACTACAATTTGATAAATTGTCAAAGATTGATCCAGAATTGAACATCATCTGTTGGCTGCTCAAACTGGTGTTATCCTACACCACCTTTGTCTCTGTGATTTAAAAATATCTTAATTTTTATCAAAAATGGGACTTCCTTTCCTGAGGACTTGCCATACTGCATGTAGTATTCATTTTCCTAAACAAGCCTGCATGAACTTTGGAGATGCCTGACAGACTCCCAGATTGATGACACAGATCATTGAAGCAAGACTCTGCCAGTTGTTTTATTGGTCCCTTTCTGGGCTCACTTCTGGGGTCAGTTTCATCTGTCCTCCCATTTCTGGGATGGTTGTAGTCCCTTCTGGAATGGTCTCAGAAGCATATCTGCTGTTATATTATATGTTATATATGTTATATGTTATATTATCAAAAAGTTTGTTTTGCTAGTAATAAATTTGCAATTTGTGATATTCTATATTCTATATTCTATATTCTATATTCTATATTCTATATTCTATATTCTATATTCTATATTCTATATTCATTCTACATTCTATATTGCTGGGGTTTTGGGTGTTGCTGTTGTTATAATTGTTGCTCCTATTGTGATCAATATTATTGATCACAACTAGTATTATTGCTGGTAAGAATTTGTAATACCTTGATATATACATGCACTTTATTAATCATAGGTATAATTGTTAATGATTTTATGGCAACACAGTAGAGAAATTTATATGAGAAAGCCTCCATGTCCTTGTGTATCATAGAATCTTACTGACCCATTCTCTTGATCTCTTATACACCCAAAGGCCAGCAAAACTTTAGGTCATGGCAGGCCAGGTTAACATCTACAAAGTATGGTAATTAATGACACAGCGGTGCTGGATGCTTCACCTTGTTACAAGAACACACAGGAAAAAATTCATATCCCTGGAAACATACCCATCTCCCACTAGATTAGATATCCTAGCCTATCATGAACAGTGATTTAGTAGCAAGTAAGGGAAGGCAAGGTCAAATCTGACTACTGAGTCAGATCAGGCCTGGAGAGCATGGCTTTGTGAAAGGCAGGCCCTACGTGACCAGCCTGATCTCCTGCTATGAGAAGGTGACCTGCCAACTCCTGATGAGGATTCTTGTATGAGCTTATACCATGCTTTTCTATGCAGTGGTGTCTGTAGTGTTCATTTTAAAGTTTTTTTGGATAGCTTTGGGACCCTTGGAAGGATCACAATGTTCCTAAACGCAAAATTTCCAAACCTCTTAAGATTTTGTCATTCTCTTGTCTTAGTATGTAGCCCTTTGATCTTTAATTTTTCATACTGGTATGAAAGGTTCAAAGTCTCATTTTAGTTGGCAATCCATGAGCAAAAGGAAAAACCACTGAACTTTTTCATGTAACACAAGATAGAATTATTCTGACCGAACATAAAGATACACATTTGAACTTTTCACTCCAGCTTTCTTGGCACATATTACAGAAAAAAAAAACAAAACAGAACCACTGTCTCTCTTATTATGAGGCAGACTTAAAAGTAGGTCAAACTCATTTAACAATTTCTCTCTACTGAATATATACAGGAGCTTGAAGTATGTATCAACATGGTGTTGGTTAACTACATTTTAAAACACAATAAGAAATGCTGATTTCTAATAATATAACTGAAAAATCAGAGTAGTGAAAAAGACAGTGCAAGGCACCTTTTCCAAGTTTCTCTCTTCTGTGATGCATCTACATTACATATTTTATCATGACAGCAAATTTAAAAAACAAGCAAACAAACCAAACAAATAAAACAAACCCCAAAACTCAAAAACCAAACCAAACTGGGTTGAATTACTACACTGGTGGAGTGTAGTAGAAGTCACAGAAAGTTCAAAGCAGTCATAAGCAGTGAAATCAAAACAAAACATTCAGAAAGGATAAAATTTTATTTCATGTTGTCTGTGGTATCATAACTAAAAATACTCGCTTATGCTACTAGAACACAACTATATTGTAATTATTTTTAAAAATATTTAATACACTGGACATTTAAAAATATAAATTTCAAAAGGTTCTTCCATTGTAACTTCATTCATATTTTTGGCTAAAGATTT
Organism: Poecile atricapillus; assembly: GCF_030490865.1. Lineage (NCBI taxonomy): Eukaryota > Metazoa > Chordata > Aves > Passeriformes > Paridae > Poecile > Poecile atricapillus. The sequence goes on along the minus strand of NC_081249.1, from coordinate 43,649,848 downwards.
TACCAAATAGACAATACAATGGAATTTTTTATCAATTAATATAATTATTATTATCAATTATTAGAACCATAATAGAATTCCATGCAGTCTTTCATCTCCAGTATATGAAGCAGAGAATACAGACACATGAATACACTACTTCATTTCAGCAGATGATTCTTCAAATTCAAAGGTACAAGCACATGACCCACTTGCTTGAGTCTGTTTAATTCTACATAAATGGAGTAACTTTTCTTCACAGATTGATGTTCCATCTTCAATTAAAATGCTGAGGATATTCAGGAGAGTGATATAGCTTCTACAGTCCACATCTCAATCTGTCACACAGGATTCATCATAGATGGTCAAAGTGACATCAGATCCCTTGTCCAATGTGGTGCTTGGATTAGAAAGTCTGGTCATTATGCAGATGTTTCAGGTGGCTAATTTCTCCTTATAAGCAAGGATGTACACTTTAAAGCCCTGTTCACTTTTGTGATGTGTTTCTTTCATGTCCTATTTACATATCTAGACCCTCTTCTGACAAAAAGGTTAACATAAAATTACTAAAGGCACTTCTTAATGCAATTTGGAAGCCAAGACACCTCTACATCCCTGTGAATGTCAAGAGAAGAACTGCTGAGCTGTTGATACCATGTCCCTGGGCCCCATTTTCACAGTCAATGCTAGGAAGTCATAGTCACCAATGAGTGTTTCTCCCATCTTGTCACCATTCTAATGCTTTGATTTTGTATTCCCATCTGCTCTACCATGCCTCTGCTCTGTATTTCTCTAAAGCTTATATACATCCTGTTATTATTTTCTATTTATTTTCTGAGCCATCATTTTTAACCCCAAGGCTAAATTAAAAATGTTTTGTGTATTTCCACAATTTGTGGAACTTAAATTTCATCTTAGAGCTTTCATAGAGATGCAAGACAAAACCCAAAAAGACAGCAGGTGTAGACAGCAGTATGCACATAGCAGAAAAGTTGCTAATTAACAGTTATTGGTCTTCACAGAGATTTAGCTGACAAAGTTGTCACACACATATATAGAGAATTTATTCCTTAAATACACCCTTAAACATTTTAAACCAACTACTTGTTAGATGCTAATGCAACACAAGTTTCACAAATGGGTGGAAGGCATATATACCTTTGCAGAATTTCTCTCCATAAATGTAAAGGCAGACTTATTCTTTTAGAGAAAAAGCAGACTTTTTTCTTTCAGAGAAAAAATACTTCTCTAGTTCTTCCTTTACCAATACCATACATTATTAAAGAGAAATGATGCTAGAAAACTTTTAAATATAAGAAGCATGAAGTTATTTAACTTTCAGGAAACAATGTGGGAAAAAACCTAATCCCCCCCAAAAACCTCTGTAAAATAAATCTAGTTTTGAGTCTCCAAGAGTGGTGAAGTAGAAATCTCTTGGTCAAAACAGACATTTGGATTAAGTACATTTCCACTTCAAGTTCACTCACTGTAGGCAAACTCAGAACATTTACCAGTTCCTGAAAAAAGGCTTCCCTTTTCAGAGCTACAATTGTTAGATATGACTTAGTTTCAGTGAAGCAGCTGTTTGTCTCATACACTAAAACTACCCATTTATATTCATAACTTACTCTTTTGAGCCCTTATGTGAATCATGAAAGACTCAGGGCTCCAGATTTATGCCATATTATTCATGGTATGAACAATATCAGAAAATCACTGCATCCTACTTAGTGCTGTGCTGAGTAAGCGCTTCTTGGGGATCATCATCAGCTGCATGTAGCATATCAACTTAGCACTTCACCAAATCATCAGCAATCCTCATGGTCCTGGCAGGTTTCTTGATGAGCTCGGGAAGTACATGTACCTATGAACAATCTATGGACTTGCTTTCTCCTTGCTAAAGTGTCAAAATAGCAGATTTCTTCATGTCCAGGATTTTGTCTTAAGAGTAAATACATTCATAGAAAGTCCCCAAAACTATTTTGCAATTAAATGAAAATATATGATTAACTGAAATCCAGTAGAATCATTATCTGATGAAACATAGTTCTGCTTATCTGTTGTTGTAAAATTCTGAGTGAGATAAGATGAAGAGTTCCCTACATATAAAATGAAGTAATCTGTGAAAGGGAACATCAGCTCCTGTAAATGTTCCTAAACAAATTCAACCAGTTCTTATTGAAATAGGCAGGTATTTAAGGGATCACTTAGAAACATACAGTCTAAAAAGACATGTATAACAAAAGGAACAATCCAATCTTGATGTCTCAAGGAAAATTTAGTCCTGTAAAAACTTTGACAGAATCCAATCTGCATTATTAGAGCTTCATTTTCAGAAGGGTTACATGCTCTAAATCTTTACTGAGTTGTAGTTTCCAAACACCCTTCAAAAACTTATTCTCTGTGTGAAAAATGCTTTAGTTTTGAATATTAGGCAATAATTGATGTGAACATGATTTAAAGAGTAATAAAGGATATTTTGAAAAAATAAAATAAGTCTTGGAAGAAATTCTATGAAGTCAACCGTATTTTTTTATATGAAACATCAAAGTTTGCCTATCTTTCACTGAATGACACATAACATCCTAACACAAACTTGCTATTTGTATCTTGAGAGAAGCTTCGAGACCAGTACCGGAAAAAGTGGCCTAGTTGCATCCTGATTCTGTCACTACAAAGTGTTTGATCTTTGCTACTGGTAACTTTACATGATTTCTGTAACTGCAGCTGCTTGTACATTATTTGTTGATGAAATATTCTATACTACTGAAAGACAGATCTGCAAAAGTGTTCAAATTGCTTCTACTTTTTTGTTATTCTAGTTTGGTAGCTGTTACAGCAACCAAATGAGGAAAAATGCAGTGCAAACAGAACTTTGATGCTTGTTGAAAACTTAAAGACTCTAGATTGCTATTTTCAGCTAGTATTACCTACCTTTGCTCAGAATTTTGTGTTGTTAAAATTCTGGGAATATTCAAGGGTTCTAAGGGTTCTCTTTAATGTGGTTTTAAGGTGCTAAGTATTTTTTTTTTTTGTTATATATATATATATATGTAAATCTATAGCAAATTAATTTACTGTGAGCAAACAAATTTCATAGCAAATGAATTTACTCTCCCTGCTGCTTTTTCAAGCTACATATCAGATACGAAGATGACAGACAATGAAAAACATACTGATGCTTTAAATACTGAAAAGTGCTGCCACATGAACAAAGCCTTCAGGGAAGCCATCTCAGAGTTTGTCAAAGAGTTGGTTTTGTTGCCAAGATACCTACTCTAGCTTCAGTCTTACTGAGAATTATACTGTCAAAGCAGGGGAAAATTCACATTTTTTGAGATGTCAAGCAAAACACTTTTCCACTAGATAGTTTATGCTTGAATAAAAATACAGTAAATGTAACTCCTCACTGGCTTATGCTTGTTCTATATACATAGTCAATGATAAAACCTGTTTACAAGAGTTGTGAGAAGATATAAAAAGGACTTTTTCTTTTCCCTCAATGCAAATACTTTTGTCAAGGGAATATTTACTTTAAAACATTCTTAAAAGATGCTGTTCTAAATTCCTGCAAAAATCTCTGAGTATAGTGTTCAGTTCACTGTTTTCCTGAGGCTCAAGGGCTTCTATGACTTGAACCCACACTTTATGAGTTTTATATTTTAAATGTCCATTAAACATTTTCAAATAACAGTCTCTTTTCCCTTTCCAGATTTTGAGGAGCTCCATATATATATTAACAAAAGAACTTTTTTCCATTTAATACCAACTTTTGCTTTTGTTTTTGCCTTGCCTGAAAAACAGCGCAAAAAATAAAGAAGCATCCTGACAGTTTGGCAAATATTGCTGGAATTTATAGAATGAACTTGGACAAAATTTATGGACTAGTACCTTTGTGTACCTGGAAAGCTCAGTATCCAGAGATAGAGCAACTCACCTGGCTTTCCAAGTAAACTTTGTAAAATCAGTATTGTCATTGTTTCCTATAAATAGTTTTGCAAATGACATTCAGGAAAATATTTTTCTTTAGTTTCATTTTTTTAAAAGTCTACACAAAATGCATCTAAAGCACTCTAGTTTGAGTCATTATAGATCTGAAATGCCAACAGGTCATTGTTTCCACCATGGTTGTCATTAAGATCTGAAAATTTTAAAATGGACTGGTTTTGGCAGTGTTTATAACTATGTTGTTCTGTGCACTCTAAGTTCCAGAAATATTAGGATTTGATTTAAGAAATTTTTGTCTGAAACAAATTGTGAATAATTTAGCAGGTGTTAAGATTTCACCAAAAATGTGAAGTTTTTTCAGTGGTATCAAATTTTTCCATGTGATTTCATACTAAACAATTAAATTAAATATTTCTATTTAATTTTCAAGATGTTTTAAAATATATGTGTCTTAAGAGATTTGGTGTACAGTAAGCGTGTCTTAAAAAGTTCACTTTCTTTAATGAATTGATTTAGCTTTATAAGCAGTGATGTAACTTACTGTGTTGGGGTTAACTGGGGTAAAGATTATTTTCTTTATAGTAGTTAGTAAGGAGACATGTTTTGGAATTTTGCTGCGTTGTTAACACAGAAATGACTTTGTTGTTGAAAGGTGTTTACAGAGACCCAAGGCCTCTTCTGCTCCTCACCCCTTCCCACCAATGAGGATGTTGGGAAGGGACACAGCTGGAATAGTTGACCCCAGCACACACCAGGGATATTCCATACCATATGGCAGCATGCTCTACATATAAAGGGAAGGTGAGAAGAAGGTAGGTGGGGGCTGTTTGCTTTGATGCCATTAGTTTATTAAATAAATTCTCTCAGAGGTTGTCCTGCTCAAAAACAAAAATCCAAACAAACCAACAGTGACAAATGTCTTTTTTCTGTGTCACTTGGCAATTAGAATAAACCCTGCACTGATGGATGTATAAGAAACTTCCTACAAATTCAGAATATTAAAAATGTTATTAAGGGTCAAATGGTTAATAGCATTTCCTTTCAAGGAACTCAGCCAGACTAGAAAGGCTACAATGGAATTTCATTCTCTAACTTCAGTGATAAACCACAACAGACTTCTATATTTGTCTTAGTCATTTATTGAATCTAAATGGTTGTAGATGTGAAATTACTACCTTAGCATCTAAACTGCAAATGCTGGTATACAGCAGAGACTGATGAATTTCAGGCAGCTAATATACCTTTCTGACATTGAAAAAGCAAGCAAACAAAACTGAACAAAAAGAAAACAGAAAAAAAAAAAAAAGCCAAAGAAAAGGTAAGTAGTATAAACCTCTGGAGTTATGTTTCAGGTGCAACTTATCTTACATCCAGGAAATGAAACTTTGCCTAATGGCTTTCTGATACACAACTGTTCTGGTTTGATCTTGCTTCTTGCATCCAAAATCTTAATTACTAGCATTTATAGACAGAATATGTATTATATCTCAAATTACATTGACCGAAAATCCAAATAAGAGGGAAACAATTCACTGTGTTGTTCCACATGGTCCCTAAAGTTTATTTGGGAGTGCTTTCAGTCCAGGCTGTTTCATGCTGTAGACTGAAGAATAAGGAGTGAGGTGGGCTAAGGTACATGCAATTTAATTCCAATCAGTTTGAATTTCCAGAAACTTTAAAAAAATTGTGTCAGCCTATACAGAAGCCTTCAGTACAACTGATTGCAAATGTAGTTGGAAGGCATTATATTATCTTTAGACAGTAAAAGCAATAAAAATGTTAATCATTAGAGCAGTAAATATATTAATAACTAATGTTAATTACACATTTTGTAGTACTTTTTCTTTCTAATTTTGCAGGTGTGCTAATTTGCAAATATGACCCAGGATTCAGAAATCGGAAGAAATGAGTAGGCCAGAAAAAGATATTATTTAGCTTATGAGAAAAGAAAGCAAAGAGAAAAGCAAGACAATCGTGAATAATAAAACCAAGAGAGCATTTTGAAATACTACGTATGAAAATCACACCTTAAAGTTTGCTGGCCCCCAATGACAAGATGAGATAACAGTCTAGAGGAATGATAGGATGAATTTTTATGATGAACAAATGGCTTGCTCCATAACTTGCTTAATTTCAAGAGTTAATTACAAATGACATGTAATCACTCTGTCTACTATGTTTCCTAAGTAACTCTTCAAACCCTAAATAACTTTTCAGAAGTAGGTAAAGTAATTCAACTAGTAGAACTTTCAAAGACAAAAGATTTCATTGAGCCATTGGCCAATATAAAATAGTTACAAATGAAAGCTACAGAAAAAGTCTTCCTTTTCTCTGTAAAAATGGGCAAGTTACAACATGTGCTGCTATTTGGTAGAAATAGAAACAAATAAAAGGAGGAAAAAAAATATATTACATTAAAAAGAGAAGAGGAAAAAAATAAGAAGTATCTGGCTAAGGTTCCAGAGGAAATCAGGTTTTATCACTGGCATTTTTCAGGTTTTACCAATTTCATCAAATAAGGAAGAGTAAATTTCTTGTATGATAATCAAATAAGAGCATCTTTGTGCATATGAGTTCTCCTTTCTTCCCTTAGGCTAAACTATATTTGTTTTCTCATATATGCATATCTGATATCTAATATTTTTAAGTTTCCTGTACTTTCTCAGACAAAATCCCCAAAATCTATCTTAACTTCTTTCCATTTTCTCTCATTTTGCTTATTTTTCTTAGCACAAGGCACCATCACTATTATTGAGAAACAGGTATGATTATTTTTTCTTTTGTGATTTTAGTTTTGTTGAAATTCCAGACTGCATATTATTCTTTGTACAAGGTAACACGGGAACATACTCAGAAACACTCTTGTTTGCTTACCCCTTGTCACTGTGGAGGAAAGAAAATTAAACACAACAGTGGGACAAATGTGAGATATTCTGTATCAGCAAAACTTTGCACATGTCCTGTCACACCCTCGCATACACATGCACACATACATAAAAAATTCCTGGTCATTGAGACAAGCCCCAGTAACATCACCAGTCAGTGAGCATGGCCCAGCCTGGAGAAAGATAATATCCACTCTCTCTTGTGTCTGTGTTAGGATCTGGACAGGGCTGGGCACTGGCTCCTCTTTACTTCCTTACTTCTGTAAGTATTGGATGTCTGTGTGACAATGTTTTCTCAGTCTCTGTGCCTGTGTGGATTTATATCCAGGTGTTGAAACAGGCTGTCAATCAAATCAGTTCATAGCAATATCAGGGTGCATCTTTCTTTCCAAATAAGATTTTGATGTTTCCGGAACAGATCTTTAGTGAAGATACTATAGTTCAAGGAAAATACTATAGCTGTGGCTCAGTGATAGTTCGAGAAAATCATGCTGTAGTTTTAGAAACTCTTTTATATTTCCAAACTCATGTCAAGATTAACACAGGTTTTGTCAGTCTTGTACTAAGTCATTAGGCCCACCTACATTGCTTTGATGAAGGTTCAATTTTATATGTTAGTCATACCCTTGGTAGAGCTTTTGCAGAACTACCTATAAACATGGTTATATGTTCTTTCAGATTCTGAAGAAAGCATGTAGATTTTATACTTTAATCATGGATACATTGACATCTTGTGGCAAGCTAATGCAGGTAATCTCCACACTATTATATTAGGGCTTGAATATTTCAAGGCATATGTGTTTATAGAGTTTGCTGGAGTTTGTCAGTTTGTTAGTTTGTTTTGTTTTTAATTTAGACCATATTGTCACTTTTTTTCAGGGGATAGCTGCAGAAACATGCTTTGGATGATGGTATATTTTCCTTCTCCTCCTATCATAATGCAATTCGAATGCATCAGATTGATACAGATACCAACAGTTGTAAAAAGGGAAAAAAATAGGAGCTAAAAGTATTCTTTCTTTTTACAGGATACGAGTCTTCTATAAAATCTGATGTTAACACAGATACTGTGTAAAAAGTAAAACACATTTTTGAATATTTTTTTAGTTCTCTCTATAGTTGAGGGGTTTTTACAATTTTTGTTGATAATAACAGAAATCATGAGCCAGGAAATAACACAGTAGTAATTCCCTCAGAGTAGTTGTGCATTTGACCAGAATGAGTACTTGATTAAAATAATATCTAAACTGAAGGCTTCTTTAACAAAGGAAATGAAAACAAAAATGCAAACAAAAACAAACAAAACCACAAACAACCAAAAAAACACAAACAACCAAAAAAAACCTCAGACACAATTTAATTAGTAAAGGCAAAAGGAATGAAACTCAGTTCACTAAAATCAGACACCTGTATCTGAGATAGTCTCTCTGGGTGGGATTCAATTTCTTGAACATTCATATTTATTGTAATTTTTTACTCTCTGCAATATTTTCCCTTGGTTCCTTCATGACTTCAGCTGTTCTCATCTTTCACAGACTTACCTGTCATCCTCATTTAGGTATTTCAGGTGCCCCAAACTCTAAAGCTTAAGAAACATCTAAGCACCCCTTCCTTTTAAATTTTTTTGATAGCTATCAGAACATCATTTTAGAGGGATAATTCTTTCGGATTGTTATAAATATTTCCTTGAGAATAATGACATTACAAAGGCCATTTTTTGCCTTAGACAGCTCTAGTTTTTAATTTTCTTTCATAAACATGAATGAAAAAATAGTCCATAATTCACTTCTACAACCTTTCAAATAAAATCCACACCTGTCTTATCTTCAAAATAATTTCATGCCAACTTAGTTTTAGCAGTAATATTAGAAAGACATATTTTATATATGGTGAAAGATAAATAGGAGCAATTGTATTCTAAAACCCTTTTGCAGAAACATGTTATTACTGAACTCTGATAATTATGAAAAATAATTTGGGAGTGTTTCAAAAGCCAGGTATAGTTATTATATACGAGTATATATGTATAGTTATTATATACGAGAATTTTATGAATTGAGTAACTCTAAATCATGTGATATTTCTTTCTATTAACTATCAGCGATAAAAAAGTTTTAAAAGTAGATGCTACCCCTTCTTTTATAGAAACTTCTTTTCTATTTTATCAGTTGCATGGAAATCAGTAAATGACCACTAAGGACATTTTAAAAAGGGCATCATTCTCTTATTTCCCCTATGTTTATGTCCTTTTTTTCTTTTTGTCAGAGATATAGCTTCCATTGTAGAAACTCCCATTTCAACATTCTCTCCTTGGGAATGAGGACTGGTTTCTAAATCCTTGTAAAATAAACACATTAATAATGATTCAGCCTGAATGAGTAAGAAAATAAGATCATTCCACTGAAACAATAGAAGAGTTGTTATCTGTAATTGCTGTATCAGATTATGTCTGGAACTTTTCACATAATTCCCTTAAAGCTGCCTTAAATTATTTTCTTCCTTTACATTTCAGAGCAGCTGAATCTCTTTGTTATTAATGCTGTCTATGGAAATGTCCAAACTTCACTCTATAACTTTATGAGTTCTCTACTTATTCTTCAATTAAGAACAGGGGTAAAAAATATTCTTAAATTGATTCAAAAATCTTCTCAAAATTTTCCATCACCCTTCCACATATTTTTCTGAGTAATAGCATAATTCAAGTAAAGAAAAAAAATCTTAATTCAAACCAAATTACATGAAAAAGAAATAACACATTGTGGTTAAAAACTTAAATTTCAAAGTGTTTTCAGTCACAGTGAAAGGAAACCAAGCCATATGCAATGAAAAGCAAGTGGTATTTTTTTTCTCTCGTGTTACTGCAGAAGCTCAGGGAGTAAAATCTTGGTCTATATGAAAGCATTTGTAGAGCAAGAATGACATTATCTTTTACCTCACATAAAAGACAAACCAGTTGTTTCCATCCATGATGGTAATGCAGCAGAATTCATGAATCCACTTATAAGATTCACTTTATGAATGGATCTGCAGTGTGGCAGTGAACTATTTAAACTTTTGGATGTTCTTCCTGAGGAAGGCCAGAGCTAAAAACCTGGAAAGTGTGCTTGAATTAAAAGTACTGAGAGATGAAACCTAACTGTCAGCTATACAATAAATTTTATTTCCAGGTTCTGGTAAGCATATTGTTCATTTTCACAGCTTCCTGGCTGATAGAGTTTGTATAGGAATGTATAATCCATGTAAGGTTGGCATAGCCAGCCTAAATCCATTATTCTGGTTTCTGTGCATGCTGGTTCTTTACCTGAAAATCACTGATTATATCTATATCATCTATATCAGTATCTATATCTATATGTAATATATCTAGCTATATCTAGATCTAATCTATCCATATCTATAGCTGTAACTAGATCTACCTATCTATATAATATATTTTAAAAGAAAACATAATAGAATCAATTCAGGGCAAGGAGTATTATTAGAGAAATGGAACATCTCTCCAGCAAGGAAAAGCTGAGACAGCTTGTATATTCCAGCTTAGAGAAGAGAAAGTCCCTGGTACCTTGCACTACCTGGAAAGCCTACAAAAAGGATGGACAGGTAGGCTTTACAAGGGCATGTAGTAACAGCTTTAAGCTGAAAGAGGGTAGGGTTTGATCAGATATCAGGAAGAGCTTCTTTCCTATGAAAATGGTGAGGCACTGGAACAGGTTGCCAAAAAATGCAGTGGATGCCCTTTCATTGGGAGTGATCAAAGCCAGGTTGGATGGGGCTTTGAATAACTGGTCTACTGGAAGGTGTCCCTGCCCAATGTGGGAGTGGCTGGAGATGATCTTTTAAATCCCTTCCAACCCAAACTATAATACAATGCTATGGTTAACTTCTGTTCATAAATAACATTCATAAAAAGAAGTCATTGTTCTTTCTTCTTTGCTTCTTCCTTTCTTGTGAGTAGATAGCTGTGGGGGATTAGTTTGTTTGTTTGTTTTGTTTTAAATACCATTATTCTTTAGTCATGCAAATAAATCTGGGAAGAATGTGTTCGTAATGACAAAGTAAAGTCAGATGCCAGGAACACACTACTAGCTACCTCTCTTCAGTTTTTACCTTTTCCTTTAAAAAGAAATTGCTTTAGAAGAAGGCTTTGCTAATATGTAAACATATTAGAAAGATTGGTTGTTTTTCTGTGCTCTATTATAGGGTTTTCTTGTTCCTATTTAATACTTGTTCTTAGACAGAAGAATAACTAACTCCTTGGTGCTTTGGATACTATTACTGAGAGAGATTGAGAGAGGAATAGACACAAAAAGAGAGTGCCATCTCTCTAATTCCCAAAGTCATTTATTGCTTTTCCAGTCCTTTCAGGAAATGCATAATTTTCAAAAACATTCAGGTCTATAGTTCCTTATTTATTAGTGTTATGCTTGCACAATGCAACAGACAACATAAAAAATATACCCAAATGCAGAAACCACTGTGTGGGAATTGCTTTTCTTAGGATTTATGAGTTGTTATGAAAGCTAATTAGATTCTTATTTTCTCTTGAAATGGATATATTAACTGTCCATTTCCTTTCTTTAGTGCTTTGTCTCTGACCAAGGTTTGATTGATTGATTGATTAATTTCTCATCAATTTCAGTCTGTTCTAGATTGAATTCTGCATTAAATACAAATTAAAGCTCCATCTATCACAAGTTATGAGGTTAAGAAGTTGTTACATTTATTAATGAGCTGAACTAGATTGTTATCTTGTTACTGTCTCTACAGTTAAGATGGGGAAAGGAGAATTTCACGGTAAATATACCACAACGACTTTTTTACTGCTACTGACTTCCATTTAGTCAGTGTTTCTTTCCTCTGGAAAAATTGTTCTTTTTCTTTCTTGTGATATGTTTGGCAGAAGCTCTGCTTGACTTGAGTTTTTCAGTTAATTTTGGTGCAAGTAAGAGAGAAACTGTTTGTTGCCTACCTCAAAAAGAGACAGTTCGTGTAAGGCCATTGACCTTGCATGGTCCAAATTTGATTTGGTGGTGGGATCCAGACTTAATGAGACAAGCTGTTGAGAGGATTGTATTTGTAGTTGTTTAACCCATTTGACTATTAAATAGAAAAGGTCAGCCACTACTAGAAAAGAAGAAATGGAATGGGAGTCCTTTTCCCAATGTTCATGGGGAAACAAAAACCTTAACATGCAATTTTATGTGCTTTTTCTAGGTAGAACTGTTCTGTTTCTCTCTTTTTCAGAATGAACATCTACTAGCAGAAGTAATGGGTTTTATACATCTATCTATCTATCTATCTATCTATCTATCTATCTATCTATCTATCTATCTATCATCATCTATCTATCCATTTATATATCTATATCTATATATACATAGATATGTGGGTTTTTTTAGCATAACTGAAGAATCTTCTTTCTTCTGAACTAAGAACAGACTTGTCAGGGAAAATATTTTACCCATTCCAACTTTGATACAATAAAGATTCTTGATCAGCCTCTTTTCTGGCTATTGTAGAACAAAGACTTTAGATTATTATAGGAAGAGTACTAAGTACAATGTGTAGCAAGGCAACATTGAAGTATTGTAATAACAGGAAGAGCAGAACCTTTGATCACATCACATTCAGTCATATGTCTCAACTAATAATATCCCAAATACTGATAGAATCATGCCACAATAATAGATGGTTTAGTCTATTACACAACCATTACATGTCAAATTTATAGTCATTAATCTTAACAGATAATAATCTGGCATTTATTACAGTAAAAATTAAGGAAATAAGTGCAGAATAAATAAAACAGAGTATTTATTCTTTGAATATGACATCTGATTTTAGAAAAAAAAGTGGATTTTTTTTTTTTTTATGTATGTACCTGAAGGTATAAGTATTATCTTCCTCAACAAAAGCTATCAAATCCAGTAGAAAGTCAAAGGTGGCATGGTTCTAGTTGTTGGAAAACTGATGGCTGATAAACAGAGCTACCTTTAGCACAGACTATGTGCATGCTCTCAAAACTTATTCTGTGGCATCTACAAGATTAAAGTAATAAAAACCAAGCAAAAATCCTTCAAGAACTAGTTCTGAAGTTTACTGTTGGCATGAATTACAGGATCAGCAGCCAATTTAATAAGTTTACAGCTACTTTTCTCTGAGGAAACAGCAGCATCCAGAGGCCAGTTAGGCTCGGCCTAGCTGTGTTGCTTGCAGACTGCCGATGAAGAATAGTGTTTTTAAGAATTCTCAGTTTTTATACTATGGTGAAAGAAGCACATAGGATTTAAGATGGCAATATCAGCAGGTTTAGAATGTCTTTGCATAAATGATTTACAGATATTAACTTTTACTTTCCTCTGAGGTAAGTATAACATTGACAGAGGTGACAGAAATCATTCAGGACAGCTTTGTGACTTTCAGCCTTGCTTCATTAAGGGTCTGTTTATTGACACAAGCACAGCTGAGCAATACAGCATTCAGAACATTGTTTGGTATACATAACCTGTGGGGTCTTCAGGCTGAATCCCATACATAGATGCTGTATAAGATGTAGTCTTAGTCTATTAGAGAGCTGTCAGATACACTTGAAAGGTTATTTACAGGTTATCAATACTGACTGTAAATAGAATTGCAATAGTCACCACAGAACATAAATGATGTTTGATACTTTCTCCCCAGAGTGGAAGACAGTCCAAACATTTAAAAGAAGGTTCGAAATATCCTATTCTGCATAGAAAAATATCTGAATATTAGCTATATTAACTAAGACACAGTACGCGATTAAAGAATTTAGATCGTGTTTTACAATATTTCATTAAGAAGATTACTCCAGGTAAATGAAATTAGCTGAGACATTATATGATTCCTTTTCTTTGCTTTAGCAGTACTTCATTTTCAGATTGTTTTTCTCCAACTTTATATATACAAGTTTATATATGCAACATCTATGGGCTGCATACCTTCTATGCAAAATACAGCTATCCATAGTACATTTTTGGGTACATCTTGAAAAAAATTGTTTTCACTTGTCGAAGACACAGCTTTTGCAGAGTGTGTTTGATTCATTGGAATAAATACTATGGCAATGACAGCATATGTGTTTTGTACTTGCAGAAGTAGGATTCTTTCACACACAGAAGGCCGTGGTGTGAATTTTAGTGCTAGAAAGATAGAACGTGAAATAAAACTTTATAAAAACACATTTAGTGAGAATATTGTGCATGAATTCTTATCTGTGGACTGTAATAATCATATTTATTTGTATAGTAGTCAATGAAGAAACAGTTTAGTGAATGGTCATGAGAACTGAGGGTCCTGTGTACCAGGCAGGCATGAAATATGACAACATTTGTTATGATCACTTTCAGCAAGTCACACTAGTCCTAGTCCTTTTACATGGCAGGATGTGTTGGGACATCAGTTATGAGCATGATAGAACCAAGCCAAGACTTCAGACAAAAGAATTTTGGTATATTGCCCTCACACAACAATTACAATACACAAATGTAGATATGCAATCACATTGAACTGATCAGGAAATTTTGTCTTTTCAATGAGACCTGTTGTTTCCCTTAAAGAAGTTTCCTCCCATACTTATTTATATTTGCCTCTATTGTGTAAAGATCTTGGTTAAAACATTATGTAACAGTGTCTAAACAATTAAATATTTTTTAGGGGTGTGTAAGTCATTCTCTGCCTTGCATAATTAAGATTCATAGTAGGACTCATGAGTAAATGACAGTGGGAGACTGTTTTGAGAAAGAACTAAATGGAGGAAAGAGATTCAGCTAGGGATGTTTCCAATTGACAAATTAATTTTGGAAAAGTCAAGTATAAAAGCTTTTGTAGTTGTAAATAATCTTTTATGTACTAAGATATTAAATACCTTGGTGTTGTGTACTTTTATTTCTTTCATTTTCATGTACCTGAGTTTGAGTGTTTTGTAGCTATTTTCATTTCTTAAAATATAAGGATAAGTCTGTTGCATGGAGACACAGGCCAGTCTGCTCACATTTAGTTTGCGTGAGCCAAATAATACAGATCAAGTGGTAAATAAATGGTAAATCACAACATTCTAACAGAGATGAAACACAAGGTTTTATTAAGTCATTGGTACTCTGTTTACTAATTCATATTGAAATGTTTGAGGTTTTTTCCTTTCAGCTTTAGCTTACTCAAACTTTGCCATTTCACGATAACCAACTCTCTCTTGGCAATTTTTCCATGTCAAATGCACATTACATCCTAATATTGTCAGTTGAAAAGGGAAGGGAAAAGAATCTAGAAAATCTGTAGAGAATTTAAATATGAAGAAAACCAGATAAGGAATGTTTGTGTAATATCTACATCACAAAATAATTTTAATGAAATTACTGATGTTAATTTTAATAAACAGGTACTCTTACTGAAACCTCTCTTGAATCAAATTATTCTCTGTTTTAGTGATATCTAAATCTGCTGTATTTATTTGTCTGGAAAACTGTCTTATCCTACAGGGAAGGGTTTATGTACAACTAAACTTCAACCATCTTTGACATACCCTGTATTACTACACATAAAAAAATTCTTTTAGATGTAATATAAACATAGATATTAAATTTGTATGGCATTAATGATACCTTCAAAATCATTTTGATCTCTCTCATGCTAAAACACCAAAAGAATGTTGCAATGAGAAGGATATTTACTGCACACATCAGAAGAACCGGAGTTTAAAAAAAAATAGAAATAAGTAGAAATGCAGTAAAATTATTTTTCTAGATATCTTAAGGCTCTTCAGGTGTTATAAATCTATGCCTAATTGCCTCATGGTTATTCAATTTTCTTCTACATAATAGGATTATCTAGAAGTTTAAAATCTCCAAACCTCAAATATTTTCTTCTTTCTCAGTCATATTTGTCATCCAGGTAGCCTTTTAGCTTTTTATTCATAAGAAGCAAGCAAACAAAAACTGTTTGTAAATTTTCTCAGAATGTTACCACAAAGTAGTATTAATGAAGATGCTTATGTAGTCAAAGCTTATGTTTAAAAGTAAGTTTTTATTGTGGCATTATTTGTTGTTGTTTTTTTTGATTTAGGGCTGTTCAGGTTTTATTTTTTCTTTTCTTTAGATTAGTTTGGGTTTTTTTTAATATTTAAGCCCATATTTTTTGAAGAAAGAAAAGTTTAATCAAAATTTAAACATTTTATTTTAATAATTTTCTTACTTCAATCATGTTATGAATGTGTAGGCTTTGGCTAATAAAACAATCTGTTCAAGAAATATTTTCTTAAAATGAACAAAGCATTTAATTCCCAGTATCCCTAGACTTAATTTAAATTTGTTTTGATTTTCTTGTGCTTGGTATTACATATAGTAATTCTTTTCATTGCAAAATGGAATTTAAACTGTATTAAAGCAAAATATTAGTGTTTTATACTAAGCATGCCATTAATTCTCTCTTTAAGTGAATGCATATGGTACAACATATGATTCAGGTAATTTCTATCTTTTTCTTCTTGAGTAGATCATCCCAAAATCAACTTTTTATAGACTGCCACTCAGAGATCTCAATGTGGTATCTTTAGATGTTACACCACAAATGCAAATACAAAATTTCTTACATTTATATATGAACAGAAAGAAATAAAAGTTCAAAAGAAATATTTTGAGCTATATTAAGCCATTGTGTGCATAATATTTTAAAAAGAAAAAATAATCTACCAAAACCCAAACAAAAACAGTAAACCCAAAACAC
The DNA here is from genome assembly GCF_030490865.1 of Poecile atricapillus. Taxonomy (NCBI): domain Eukaryota; kingdom Metazoa; phylum Chordata; class Aves; order Passeriformes; family Paridae; genus Poecile; species Poecile atricapillus. The sequence continues at coordinate 43,633,295 of NC_081249.1, read as the reverse complement.
ACAGTCACAGAATATGTGAGACTGAAAGGGTTCTTTGAAGATTGGCTTGTCAACCTCCCCTCAAAGCAGGATCAGCTACAGCAGGGTCCCAAGGATCATGCCAAATCACTCCCTAAATATTTCCAGATCCTCTGGGGGAAAGCAGTCTCATTGTGTGGTCAGCCTTACAATGAACAAGATACTTTTTTGATGTTTAAACAGAGTTTCTTGAAATTGTTGAAATTTTTGCTCTTCACCTCCTTTTTTTTTTTTACAGAATACCAATGAGAAAAGTCTGGCTCTGTTTCTTTAACTTCCCTCCATGAAATATTTCACAATCTGTTAAATTCCCATAAGCCTAATCTTCTCCATCCAGAATAATTCCAAGTCTCTCAGACTTTTCTGACATGTCAGAATCTCTAATACATTAAAATTATCAGCAATAATTTTTAAGCCAATTCAATGTCTTTTTTAGTAAATAAAACCCATATAATTTTCAGATACATTCCAGTTATTACAATTAGTGAAATTACTAGTGCTTCAAAGTTTTAATTATATCTGTCAGGATCAAATTAGCATTAATAGTCAGGTAAAATTCTAATTGTAGATGTATTCCATAGCAAGTATGTCACATATTTAATTGCACATATATATAAAAAAAGTATACAAAAGTATAAAATGCAAGTGCATTTAAAAAAATAATCTCGAGGTATTGATAATATACACAACTAGTTTTTAGTTGTATTTTATTCTGGTGAATCTGAGTGTTTTGTACTGTCATCTGAATGGAACTTTCCACAAATTATTATATAATTAAAAGCAAACTTTTATTATTCTGCAATACCATGTGGTATCAATGAACATAGAAAATTTCCATCAGAATTTCTGTTTCAAATTGGTAAATTGTATTTTGGTAAATAATAACTCAAAAAAGGGTGAAATGTCCCTGTCTGTGGGGGCATATAGCTGTTACCTGTACCACACAGTAGCAAATGACAAGCTACTGACCTAATATATCTGACATGAATCCAGACAGTTCAGATTTTATTTTGAATTTATCAGCTATGTCAGTTATATTACAAAATAATACTTTGGAAATGCACAATAAAATGGACTTAATTACATAATTTTTCACATAAAATATAGTTCAAAAGATTTTTAAATTTTTCTAACACTGTGGTTGTTATGAAGCTACTGTTAAATTAAGGAAGATGTATTGCACTTGTATTTTTTTACTCCACCTATATTCTTCTCCATTTTATTTTCTTGGTTATGACTTCTCCCTTTTGATGAAGTATGTGCATTACATGAACAATTCATCTTCCCTGTTTTCCAGTAGACAAGAAAAATTGCCCCAGAGTAATCACTGCAAAATTACTACTGTTTATTAAACCATTTAAATTATTCTCTCTAATTACTTATATCTCTTTGTTTCCTCCCCAGATTTATACCTATTGCACTTTGTTGAGCAACACTGAAAAACAACCTGTAACACTTGACTGCTTTCCACATAAGCAGGTTTTCATTTCACTAAAACTGACCTTTAATCTGGCAACCATTATGACAACCATTCTGCCCAATTAAAATTCACCCACAGTGGATTTTGATGTTCCTTTTTCTTCTTCTCTGGAGATCTTGTAACTAATATTTCCTTGTCTGCCTTAATTTTTCAGCAATTCTTTGAATGCTTTCCTTTAAGTTTTTAATTTCTTCTTGTTAGTCTTTTGTACAATTTTTTTTCTACTTCATCAGCCCCATCAAGTGGCCGCCACTTCACTTATATATCCCTATAGATTATTCCACCAAATTCTTTCTCCTCATTTATCTTGCTTGCTTTTCATACATTTTCATATTTTTCAGATTTTTAGATTTTCAGATTTCAGATTTCAGATGAGCTCTCTTCAGTTTCCCCTAGTATGAAACCAAAGTTCTCATTAGGTAGCTACTCACATACACTCTGAGAATTCACCCTGTGATTCATTCAGAAAAAAAATTTAAAAAAATCAATATTAACTTTTTCTTTACTTCTTGGCATTGTGTGCTTCAAAGTAAGCACTCTGAAAATCTTGGAATTTTACTTACTGTAAAGTCTGAATTACTGTGGCTTTTACTCTCCATTGCCACCAGATGTGTGATACATCAAGAATGGATTTGCATTCAGAAAAAAAGAATGCTGAAATTAGTGTTGTTTTATTCTGTATACTCACAAATCTCACAGCAAAGGGGAGCCCTGGGGCCACCCTTCAGGGCATCAGTGGGGAAGACTCAGGCCTAGCAGGTCATCTACTCATGGCTGAGGCTTCAGGTGTTTTTTCCAAAGAGGTTTTGCATTATCTGTGGAATAAGCACTCAATGATGAACCAATTTATGGATATACCAAAGTCAGGCAGTAAATATTGCTTTTTTTATACTTATTCCACACATCTGTGCATAGCACTATTATCTGAGTTTTGTCTATATGTTTGCCAAGCCTTCAAACAGTTGGGCATCCATCTGTGCACATTTTGCTAGAGAGCTGAGTTAAGCAGTCAACATGACCTACTCCTTTTCATCTTTCTTCTTCAGCTCTTTGTCTATGGTCATTAATGTTTGCTTACTAATTTTTTCTGATTCTTCTCCAGTAAATTATAAATTAAATAATAACTTTCAAAATGTCAGGGATGCTCTGAACATTTAATTCCCCTTCTTTAATCTGTTGTTTAAAATTGAGGTCATATTTTTTGGCAGAAAGATAGAATGTTTTATTGTCATCCACAAAGTCCACCTCCTTCTGTCCTCAAATTCATCTACTACTGTTTTCATACCTTAAAATAACCTATCATGTTAAAGACATTAGGTTTTATTTTTCACACATGTTTTCATGGGCTTTAAATTTTGCCATTTTGAATTTTAACAACTTAGACAAAGTGGAGGAAAATATAAATATCTCTAAAAAATTAATTCTTTCTAACTGTAGAGCTTCTTTCTACACATGCACAAAAAATACTTTATAAGACTCCAAACCAGCCTGAATTCCTCTTACATAGGCACATATGAATACTTCATGCATGACTTCATCCATTCTTTTTTCCTTCTTTCATAAAGAATAACAAAAGAAGTTACTACAATACATGTACAAATATTTTGAAGGTATGTTTGGGTTTTGGTGTGTTATTTTCAAATTTAACATACATTGTGATCTGTTTTGTAATAATAGAATATATCACCTCACTATGCTGTAAACTGAAAGATGCACATTTTTCCTGTGACAAAACTTGTCCCATCTATTTCTCATAAAATTTTCAGAAAATCTTGAGAACTTTCTAAATACCAGTGTTAAATGTGATAGGTCATCTTTGAATTATTTTTTTTCTGTTTGAAATTGAGTATTTTTTTGCACTGTTGATGCTACACAAATGCAATCTACAAACACGAAATATCAGGAAAAAGTAATGTCCATTAAATTGTCCAGAGTTAATTCCAAAAGAATTTGGAACAGCTGGTCTTGATCTAAAAGGTGGCTGGTTGAAAATTGCATAGCGTAATATAAAGACATGATAAACTATTATAACTGTTACTATATATATAACTATATAACAACTATTATTAATTACACTTCTTTAAACATTAGAAAATTTGACAAAGAAATAAAAAATAGAAAATACGCAAATAGAAGATACATAGCATTTCAGTGGCCAGTTTTATCAAATATATTGTCATCTGTTTTATGACAGATAATACAGAATCTGTTTATTGTTTTCATCCTAATATTATTTAGACATTAATTAATATTTTATTCTCTTAGTTTGAAACTACTCTGTGCAACAAAGTACCATGAAAATGACTGCAATACTTCCACTATAACTAGTCATTTCTTAGGACCTGCAAATTTATTGGAATCCAAGAAAAATTTAAGAAAAAGAGGCCAACTGTTGTTAACATGTTCTGATTCCCTGACTTCCACTTTTGTTACAGGGTTTATAGCAAGGAAAACTAAGTTTTTTTCCTGGTTACTGAACAAAGTGGTAATCAATGGGTTTGGACTGTCTGAATTTTAGTATTTCAAAATCATTTCAGAATTATTTTATTCTTATATTTGAATAGAAAATTCATTCATATGTTCCTACATTCCTTTCTAAGTGTGTTTTTACTATCAATGCAACATATAATGGGTCTGTTCTATAATTTTCTTGGGAATCTAGTCTATATTCAGTCCCCACTCTTCATTCTAACAGAACTTCATTTTCCTTTGTCTTCTGAGAGTATTCATCCCATTTTCAGTTCTAAGAAAACTTGAATATTAAGAGGCAATTTCTATTACCTTTGTCTATAACTATAGAAAAAGCTAGTATACCTATAAAATAGTAATGTTTCATTTTGATCCACTGCTTCTATTACTCCATTCAGGAAGTATCACATCACAATGTAGATTGCAGTTTTGTATTTCCGAAAGAAATATATGCATTGCTGCTATTGCAATATCAAAATTAAGGGGAAAAAAAAAAGATATAGAGCATATTAGATAAAAAGAAATTAGAAGGTGTGCGATGAAGTGCTGTAGTTTTAGGTGCATTTTTATTAGCCATTTTCAAATATTACCTCCAGGTACTAAGAGATTGTTTTTCTGTTCACAGAGGATGTTGTACTGCAAGGAACATTACTGAATTCAATGATGTCTTTATATGCAGAAGAATGTCCTATATCCCTATAACTTCATTTGATTCTGATCATCATATTACTAAAAAAAAGTGTGGTTGTAGAGAAAGGAGGGGCAGTTCACTAGTAGTACAATGGTTAAGATAATTTTGAGAAATTTTGAGAAATAATGAAAAATATTTATATAGATATAACTTGGCTGAAAAATTGAGAGCTACATGAGCAGATCTGGTTCAGCTGTCCAATCTTTTCTTTTTTAAATAAATAGAATGAACAATGTCATTATACTTTTTATTCTCTTTTGAAATATAAAGCATGGTATGCCATTTAATTGATGGGCAGTGATATACTTTGAATGCAAAAAAAACAATATAGCTTTTTCATTGTGTATTTTGTTTTGCTGTCTTCCAGTTATCAGTACTGTTTTTAGATCTTCAGACACTCTCACATATATCCTTGTAGAGTGCTACTTTTCTATTTACAAAAGAAAAAAAAAAAAAGAAAATGCTCTTTAAAAGTCAAGACAGTTTCACAGTGTTTTCCAAGAGTGGAAATATAGTGGTTACACAGTCACACAGGTTCTGTCAATGTTTCATGTGTAATTCTGCTGATCTATACTAGCTGCTTAAACAAATACATTCTTCATATGTTTATAATATCTTTTATAACACTTTTTTGAAATCTCTTGAATCATTCAACCAAGTTTGAACTCATTCTGCAGAAGGGCCCTTTTATATAAGTATTTGATTTTCTTCAGTACTTTTCTGTACTGAAGAATCAAACATTCACTGTCTCCAGAAGGGTTCAAGAGGTGTCTGGATATGACACTTGAGAATATGGTTTAGGGGTGATTTTGCTGGTGTTTAGGCTGGTGATTCTATGATTCCCTTTCCTTTATGTTTTGAAGTTCATAAATGAGAATTATTTATGAAAATTATTTTAATGGTCGGTTTTAATGATCAGGGGAAAAAAATTCTACAATTCTACGTCAGTAAAAATCTGAGTAAAAAGAAGAGCAGCTTGGGATTTTTATCGACTTAGATGGATATGGATTTGTGCTGCTTATGTTAAACTGCTTCAGAGCAGCAAAATTAACAGATGAATACTATTATTATGAACATGGTAATATGTCATTAAAAAGAGCATACTTAAATTAGGGAAAGTTCATAACACCAAGAAGTTTAAAAAAATATAGCATGTGATTTTCCATTTCGTGGTCTTCAGGGGGATTCAGCCCTAAATTTAGATTTAATACTAAGCTGATATTTATGTATCTAAAAGATTGATGTCCAAATCTGATAAAGTTACTTAATGATATTTCTATTGCTAAAGGGCAAAAATCGCTTCTTATACAAAATAATCTAATTGACTGGGCTTTGCTTAAGATGGAATGAATTTCCTTTTCATTGTATTTATTTCTCTCCAGAGATTATAATAAAGATTTTGAGTCACTATCTCAGACTCTGAGACCCAGCTTGAAGGTGTTTTGTTTAAGGCAGATGAATCATGCATCTTTTTAGCTGGAAAAAAAACAAGTTAGCAGTGAAGGTGCTCAGTACTTTGAGAAAATCAGTCAGATAATTATTTACAGACAAAAATTTACTTCTGAGTTTCTATCATTGCAAATGTCCCAGTGTCAATTATTTAGGCCAAGATTTATGTCAGAGATTTTCAAGTTACATTTACTTAGGAAGGAAACATTTTGTATTTCTTGGGTATAGTATGCTAGCTGTATTATATGAAAGTGAAAGGAGGGATAATAGACTGGCTTTACTTACTGTGAACTCCAATTTTTTTACACATCAAAATCTAGATTTTTTTTCCCTAAGAAGTAATTTTGTAGTCAAAAATTTCACGTATTCTTATAAATAATAGATTTAAATATTTTCTTTCAATCAGTTCTGAGATTTGCAATTGGATACAAGTATCTGACAGTCTTTTTTATTCACAGTAATGCAAGAGGCATAAAACTTTTATTCCACCAAGGTCATGCCATATTTATTACTTAGATTCATGTTATACATCTGAATTATGCAATATAGCAGAAATAATCACAAGATACAAAAAAATTTGTGTGACATAAAATGTGTGTTTCAAACTGATATCCAGAAACTTCAACAACACAGTAAGAGATTAAATACCATTATTATTCTTTTCATAGATTTTATTAAAAGAAAAAAAAACCAAAATATTGTGGTTTACATGGAAGAGGAGTGAAAATATTTTCTACTGTGTTTCTTTTAAAAATATAAATATGAAATATGAAGGAGAAGATTAACAGGTCTGCTTCCTGAGAAAAGAACATAATTCTTTGCTCTATTAAAATATTATTTAGAAAAAGAAAATAAAATATTCAACAAGACATGTAAATGCACTATGAAATTTTAATTCTTCTTTCTCCTTCTTAAGGTTATGTGGAAATATCACAGTCATCTGAGTATTGTGTTCCTGTGAAACCTATCATTCATGTCAAAAAGACAAAACATGATAATGTGCAACTGGCAGCCAAGCTAAGTGTAAATTCTATTGAGAACTTTTTTTTTTTTTGTCTTTTTTCAGGTCATTGAAATATTCAATATTCCTTAATAAATTTCACTTAGGAATAGACTTGAACTAGAAACCACAGGCTAAAATCATGATTCATGAACTTCTATCAAAATTCATGAAACTGTTGTTTTCATTGTCTCCTGACTTAATAGTTTCAAAAATAAGCTTCTGTTTTGCAGAGTCTCACTTTTTATGCATTAGACAATGCTTTTTTCTTTTTAGTAATTGTACTGTCCCTGTATTCCCACTTCATTTGAAACTGGGGATGTCTGTTTTTTCAATAAATTAGAATGGGGTTTGAGTCTCCTTATATATAATTTGAACTATTGATACTATGAGAAGAAATTTGCCTGAAAATGTAGCCAAATTCAGAATACAGGTACAGGACTTAAATGTAGTTTCTGTTTCTGTAATGTTTCAGGGCAATTTGGTTTGTGTAAGCCCCTAGGACCCCTTTAGATCATTGGAAAGATCTACAGGCATAAAATATCCAAAGGGGTAAATTCTAGTGTGAAAGAACAAGTTTGTTTCAGGGAACACCCAACTAGTGGGTCTTTATCTGAGTTACTCTTTCTGTCTACTGACAATCAACTGAAGGTCACGGACACTATGTTATTGTATTTTTTAGAGAGATTATTTTCAGCGGGGGTGTTTAAAAAAAAATAAAAATAAAATAAAATAAAATAAAATAAAATAAAATAAAATAAAATAAAATAAAATAAAATAAAATAAAATAAAATAAAATAAAATAAAATAAAATAAAATAAAATAAAATAAAATAAAATAAAATAAAATAAAATAAAATAAAATAAAATAAAAAAATAGAGGCGGTGAATCATCTTTGGGACCAGGCAGCTTGTAGCTTCAGATTCTATCTTTCAGGGTTGCATCTGTGGGTCAAAATGCCACAAAGGGAAAAGTTGTGTAAGAATTGTGGCCTGAAAGTAGACAATATTTTTAATATAGTTTCATGATTGTAAGGCCTTTAGCTTCTGTACTTTTCCTCTTCAAGTACAGTAGACAGTTCCAAGTTTTTCCCTTTCTACTTTTTTTATTTAATGAATTACAGAAGATGAAAAACTTTAAGGCGTCATGAGCGTCAGTGAATTAAATAGAATAAAACTTCCATAAGGAAAGGACCTACATCAGGGTTGATGAGATTGATTATGCCAGAATTTGATAGGTGAACCTAGTGCTCCTCAATCCATAATCTGTTGGTGAAGGATGAAAAAGTTAAAAATAAGTAATTTTTAATTACTGTTTTATCAGTGCTATATATTTAGTTGTCCCGTTTTCCAACACACAAAAATATGTTTACTGTATACAACATCTCTGGTAGTCATTAAATTTCCTGTCTTGGGACCAGCTTAGAAAAAAACATACAGAGAAATATTTTACTTTCAATGGCCTTTGATGATGTACTCCTGGGCTGAATTCAGTAATCTGTAAAATATATGTGGTGTCAAAGTTCTGGTGCTTCAGTTCTCTGATGGTGCAACATGCCATCTTTTGCCAGCTTTCAATTTGTGAAATATCAGTAAAACAAATCTTACATCTTCAGAATTTTTTCAGAGTTAGCTGAATAAGAATCTTATAGAGGAATGATGCAAGTCAATAAAAGCTCCTGTAGCATTAGGAATGTGTCCAAAGCTGGTGTTTGTATTATTGGAACCCCATCAGTTTCTGAGTCCAGCACGTGCTCCAGCAGTGGCTAGACTTCAGGCAGACTTCGCACTCCAATTCCCTTGTTGGAGCCAACCTGAAGCCACAGTAGCTGTGAGAAGTCTCTGATTTGGACACTAAGGCACAAAAAGTTATGTAACTTACCACAGTGTGCTAAGTTTCAGCCAATAGACCTTTTTCTTCAATACAGAAATGTATTTAAATTGTACGATATCAATTTTTAAGCACTAATGAATGATTCTTCTGCTTGGTTTAGGGTTTTTTTTTCTGCTCCTAAATTTATATACTCTGGCTTTTGGACATGCCATGTATTTAAGCAGGCAAAGTGCAACATAATTTCTACATTTCTCTTTTCACTGGTGAACACAGACCATGAGTTTCTTCTTGCTGCATATTTATTGCAGGTTCTGAATCATGTTAGAAATTTGCATTTTGCTCCTTTCATTTATAAATGTATTATAATTTTTTCCCCAGAAAAAAAATAGCTATAATTTTATGATGATCATGATTTTTTTTAATTTATAATTTGTGGTTCTCATAATATTAGCTTTTAATTCAGTGACATGGAGAGCAACAGGAATGATATTAATATCCAACTTTCTCTTGCAAAAGACAGAATGGAGGAAGCACTGACATTTTCATTTGATATCAACATTCGTACCATAAAATGCACAGTACAGGAATATTAGCTATCTTGCTGTTGTTTTTGTGAAATTTTTGTAATTACAAGGGAAACATGATGCATTACTGGGATATTTTAAAACACTTTTGCTAATTACATATTTATACACAGTGATTTCTGTATCCCTTAGGCTTTAATTAGTTTCTCTGCGATTGCAAGTTTTTAATAAGATACTGAACTTGCTGAAGCTTCTACTGGATATGATTTTGTAAGTAAATGTTTGACCTTTTTTTCTTCCCAGAAAAGTAAGAACAAGCATATATAGATAAGCATCTCTCTTTCTCTACTTTGTTGTTTATTTTGCAGAAGGATAGTTTGGAGGTGATTTCCAATGGGTCCAATACTGTTCTGAAATCAGATCAAGAGACTTCTGATAGTCCCACACAGTTGATAGTATGCAGTTGTTTTCCTGTAATGCAGATTTACATTTCCATAGGTGAAATCTGTAAATGAGATGGTATTCCTCCTCTCATATCTGATTGAAAATGAGAAATCAGTAATGCACTTCTGTGCACTTGCCAGAAGAAAAATTTTAAAAGCAATTGGTTTTCCCTATTATCTCCCACAGCTATATCTGTGCTCTTCATCTTATTTTTTTCTCAAATCACAAAAGATGTTATTTTAAATTCAGGATGTTAGATATAAAAAAGAAGAAAGAGAAAGATAGAAAAGACAAAGAAAGCAGAAAGATGGAAATAAACCAGTAAGAAAAGGAAACTAGAGAAGGAAAAGGAAATAGAAAAAGAAAAAGAAAGAAAAAGAAAAAGAGTAAGAAAAAGAAAAAGAGAAAGAAAAAGAAAAAAGAAAAGAAAAAGGAAAAGGAAAAGAAAAAGAAAAAGAAAAAAAGAAATAAAGGAAAAAAGGGAAATAAAAAAAAAAGGAACAGGAAAGGGAAGAGGAAGGGAAAAGGAAGAGAAGTTACTGATTATGGTGTTGTAAGGCATTTTTTCAGCATGAGAACTGATTCATTTCTGCTCTTCCTCCCACCTCCAGCAATCTTTTCTGTTTCATTGACACAATTTGCCATCCCTTAACTGTAAACAAAGATATTAATAGCAACATAAAGTTGTTTATTAAAATTATATGAGCATATCCTATTTAAAAAAAAATACCTTTAACCTGAATTAATTCAGTGGTTCAGTTAAGCATGGTCCATAAAAACACATACACTAAGACCACTTAAACTGACTTGATAAAGGAGCACTGAAATTGTCTTCTCTATGCAAGAATTTCTCAGTCTGTTTTCATTGTCGTCTCACTCATTTTTCCCCTCCTCTCTCCATATAGTAACTTAACCCTTTCTTAAATTTTTTTTTTTTTTTTTTTTTTTTCTCTCTGAGGGGCCACCAGCTTGTCTACTGTGTTCAGTTGTGTTCTATGATGTGTCCATTGTTGAGCTGCCTGAAGCCTACTGTGTCTGGCCTGGGGAAGTTCCTGGCATCCTCTCATAGAAGCAATACTTGCTACCAACCCATAACTCCTTCAGGAAATGGTTTGCACCAACTGTTTTATTTTTTAGCTGACTGCTGAGAAGTCAGAGGCCAAGGTGTGGGTGTTTGGATCCTTGAATATCAGAAATATGTAGGAATGTATCATTATACTTGCTTCACCTATAAAGTAAGATTGATCCAACATGAGTAATTAAATTTTCAGACTTCTTATTTCAACTGCTTGAGCTCTCCAGGTGATCCACTGAATCCTAAGAGAGCCATTTGAGGGTATAAACAATCCAAGAATTCTACCAAAGTCACCTTAACAGGTGACTACTGTTAGGATAAAATAAGTTTATCCATTCTCCCCTTATGTTAAAATATCTTCTTCAAATTAAATTATGTCCTCCTTACAGAGATCTTTTTTTTTTTTTCTCTTAGAATAAGAAAATGTATCTGAGAGAATATACATATTATTTTGTGGGTTTTGATCACAGTTGGCAATAATCAATAACAGCAGGAATTTTTGGGGATAAACATTTGATATTGAGTTGTATAATGTGCAATAAATGCATTACTGACCACACATACACCTCTTATTGCAAATTTACTATTGGAACAGAATATCTGAATGTACTCATGAGTGCATCATTTTTAGTTTTGTGCCATTAAGAGGTCTCTTTTCAAAATGCAAACTTTAAGTTTTATCTCTGAGCTTCACAGCCTTCACTAAATGATGTCACTTCATTCACCAAAATGAAATTGCAACTTTTTTTCTTTTCAAATATAAATCTCAGATAAATTTGACTGTGTTTCTTTTCTTTTTTCCCCCTTTTATTTCCTTTTTTTTTCCCCTAGTAACTTTAAGGTGGAAAATAACTAAAGCCCTCAGCTAATTTAATTTCTGAACAGCATAACCTTTCTCTGTTTCATTAATAATTCTTCTGGGTATACGTTTCTTATCTTTTATTAATCACAAATAACTTTCTTACATTTACAACTTTGTAATTGGTCTCCAAGTAATATATGCAGGTAAATTTGAAAATTGGTACTGAACCACAAAAAAGCTATGCATTTAAAAACTACTGAATACCCAGCTTCTTCATTCTCAGTGTTTGGTGTCCTCCTCTGCAAATTATTATGTATTTTGCACATGACATATACAGTGGTACAGAGATTAAAACTTTGCATTTGAGTCAGCCAAGTGAGACATATCTTGTTAAACAGTGTTTCTGGAATAAAAATTAATTTTTAGGAAAACATTTATCCATGTAAAGCCAAATTTCTGAATCAAAATTCATCCATATTCATTTCCTTTACAGGAAAACATTGTAAAGGAAATCTCATTGATTTTTTGGTTCTGGCAATAACACAAAACCACAAATGGTGCTGATAATTCTTAAGTGTACCTTAGGAGTTATGTGTGGTGTATTCCTTTTGCAGTACATAATTAATTATTGTCAGAATAATTGATCAGGATTCTGGTTTAATTTCTATATGGATCTTTTTTGTTTATACATATTCCTTAAAGAGTCAAAATCAAATTTCTTAAGCATTAGCTGAAATGTTCAGTTTATTTCACACTCCCCAGAGGGAGCAGAGGAAGTTATAATTCATTGCAGGTGACGCATAAGTAGAATACTATTAATTTATTTTAATTTTAGTTGCCTTAGAGTTATGCAGATTGTCTCATTGTGCAAGTTCCTTCCTTGGGAGAGACAAGTACCTCCAGAGGTTTTTAGCCAATCACCTGAAATACCTGGTGTAGAAATCTCTTTGTGATGTCTTGCTTTTTACATACACCTAGATATACACATTATTCTCAAGCATCTGATGAAGTCTGCCAAAGAGAAACAATGAGGATGCAGGTCACGTTGCATTTGTTGCTATCATTGTATTTGAAAATGTTTTAGCCAAAGCAATAAAATTAACTTTTTCTTAGTTTTTTTTTTTTTCTTTTTCCCTTGAATGAACATTGCTTCTAATTAAAATTTAAATAAGAATAAGTTATGGATTGCCTCTGCTCTCTATAAATAACAAAAAAAAAAAAAAAAAACAAAAAAAAAAACCCAAAGAATGAGAAAAAGAGAAACTGAACAGGCCACAGATACAGATACAGTCAGGTGTTCCTTCAATAAACCAGAGAACATACGTTAAGAAGAAACAACCCATGTTTCTTCATTCCACCATCCAAAACATTAAATTTAGTTTTTTTCATATCTGAAGAGTATTTATCAATATTTCTTTCAAAGATCATAAAGAGTAGAGACTCCCTAAACCACTTACTGATTTATTTGCTAATCTTCATGCTTTGATTTTTCATCCCTCAGTTCCTATCATAAATTTTGGCATCTCCAGCAGAAGCATATTTTAATGAACCAATTTATGCAAGCAGTTTAAAATAAGTACTGTGCTATGAACTTAATACATAGTGTAGCTTTTCACTTAATGGCTTCTGGGAATGTCATTACTTCCCCCTGATGCAACTGAGTTTAATATGTAGTCAAATGACTAGCACAACATTTTTTCAGTGAATAGACTAGACACATGCATCTCATTCTCCTCCTAAATAAACCTTGGCATTTTTCCACATTTGATACTTTTAATTCTCTAAGACCAATAAAATTATTTATTTTAAATATTTACCCTCTATATTAAAACATGAATCCTTCTTTTCTTCATAGTGAAAAGAAATACTTCTGATTGGTTTAGCTTTTTTACTTTGACAGGAATATATTGAACATCTTGCCGGGTTTATTTTCATTAGTATATGGCACTGTGGAATTAATGTAGTAAAAAACTCGGAACTGAACCTAGACATGAAGAGATGATAAAGATGTGAATAAAAACAACTAAATTATACTCTTGTCAATGTAAGGTAGTGAAAATATGAAGTGGCAGGCATAGACCACTATGCCAGTTGTTGTATATCATTTCTTGCCGGTAATGCATAATGTTAAAATCCTATCAAAAATCCCCCCCGCCATTTACTTAAACAGGCTAAATACAAGGGTAAGGATTCTGATCAGCTTGGTTTTTTCTTCATTTATTTTTTTGTTTGTTTTTTAACCTGTTTCACAGCATACACACCCAAGACCTAACTAACATTTTACGTGTTGTCTGTTGCAGTTTTTTTCACCAATGCAGTATGTTAACATCAATCAGCTGCCAGATCCTCAAATCCAGCCACAGGCCTACTCCTTTTCAACAGGATGAGAGAAGTAGGTGAAAATGTTCATGTTGTGACATAAAGGTAGAAAGATCACTTACCAATTTCCATCACAAGCAAGACAGATTTGACTTGAAGAAAAAAAAAAAAAAGATTTATTGCCAATTAACATAAAGTTGGATGGTGAGAAAAAAAAGACAAAAAGCTAAAACACCTTCCTTTTACTGTCAACCTTTTTACACAGATGGAACTTCACTCATTCATCCCCATGTCCTCAATCTCCTTCCCTGTTTTTGCTGCTTCCCAAGCAGCACATGAAGAATGAGAGATGTTGGATTATGCTGAGTTTGTAACACTTCTTCTCTGTCTTTCCTTCCTCCTCATATTTTCCCCTTGCTCTGGGGTGGGTCCTTCCCACAGATTGCAATCCTTTGGATGAGTCCACTCCATCATGGATTCTCAGCATGGAATGTGGTTACTGTCAGAAATTTGCACCAGAATGGGCCCTTCATGGACTGAAGTGTGGTTATTTATTTCAGTGTGGTCCTCTCCATGCATTGGAAGGAAATACCTGCTCCGCTTTGGTCGTCTCCAAGAGCTGCTCGAGAATGTCTACATTTCTTGGAGCCCCTCCTCCCCCTCCTTCTTCTCTTACCTTGCTGTTCGTAGGGTTCTTTCTCTTACTGCTGGACAGCATTTTTTCTTTTTTTTTTTGTTGCCTTATAATAAAATGTACCACCTTGACTGTGACATTAAGTTGTGCCATGCATTAGAGCCCTGTGGAACCACCTGTGTTCAGTCCTGGGCACATCCTGACCTCTTCTCAAAACACCCACTCCTGCAGCTCTCCCCACTTACTAAAACCTTGCAACATAATGTAAACCAAATACATCAAAATATTGACAAATATTTTTTTATCACACAAGAAAATGCTCTCTATACAATTGCAAACCTGTACTGGAACAGTGTTCAGTGCTACCAAATAGCGTATTTGGAAAAACTAATTTTAGCTTTCAGTATTGATCACACTCCACAAGGCCTTACCCCGACCTCATGGTCACTAAAGACCACTGAAGAGAAAAAGAAGGCAACCCAGAATGTTGGTCCTATAAAACCTCTGAAAACTGTGTACTTGTAGTGAGGAGAAAGGAAACCAAGTAATACAGATGCAGGTGCTACAGATCATTCAGGCATGTACAGAAGAAAGATAAGCTTTGACTTAATGAAATTCAAAGGTTATTCTTAAAATAATAAGGCTAAATAAATTCTTCTAATTCATTAGACAAAAAAAAAGAAGCATTATTTTTTTTTAATCACATCTGATAGATTCAGGCATATTTATGAGAACACTGCACATTGTATGACATCAATAATAATTTCCTGGTGAAAGCACCCAGAGATGTCATTTAATAAGTTAATGTGAAAAATATGCAACTTAGATAACTATGCAAATAAAAACAAAGAAAAAAACAAAATTTTTATATATAATATTTTCTATATTTTCTGTGATGTGCTCTCTTCACCTGTATCTGTCACAGGTCATGCATTCTTAGTCTTTACAGTGCTACATTTCCTATATAAATGTAAAATCTTTGTTTGAACATAAGTAGAAACTCCCTGATGTTTAACCTTTAATTCATTGCTCTTTTCATTTCAGTCACCTAGCAAATAGAGTAGACATTTTTGTTCTACTGCTGAGTAAAGCATACTTTCTGACATTAAAACTTGTTTTTTTCAAGTTTCTCCATTAGTGGTCTGAATCTAATAACCATGCATATAACAATAACATTGACTCATTGCACTTCCTTAAAAATCAGATCTGGCAGCCTGATTCTTTGCAATATATAATTTCGCAAGAAAGGAAACGTGACACAAGTGTTTGCAGTTGGCAGCTCGAATTTCCACACTGTTAAATAAATACATTGCCTTCTAGAGAAGAAAATAATTGTAATTGGTATTATTTTTGAGGTAGAAAGTAATGTAATTGCACTAACTTTATTAGAATTAGAATTAGAATTAGAATTAGAATTAGAATTAGAATTAGAATTAGAATTAGAATTAGAATTAGAATAGGATAAACTGCATAACCCCATTCCAATACGTTTTTTTCTTACAGATTTTTTATGGGAGTTACAAGTCCTGTCCAATAAAGGACTGAATTAAGTGTCCAGAATGGTGTTTTAAATTTAAAAGTATTGTCAAATTTTTCTTATATATTACTTCTGAAGAATTAATTCTCTTACAATGGGTCAATACTTCCAAGTATCCTAATGGTCAGTAAAATGCCAAATAAAATCAATAGAAGGTAGGGGATTATTATTATTAGAAGCAGAAGTAGTAGTAGCAGTAATAGTAATCATCATCATATCATCACTGTCATTATTATTATTATCATTAGTATTGTTATTAAATGAAGAATGAACTCACTTAGATGACGTATCTAAGATAAGGAACCATTGTAGGTTCTAAGGTTTTCCTGTTTACCATGTTGACAATTTAACCCCCTTAGAATATTTTTTTTCTCAGACCATAAATATGATCTTTTATATGTCACAAAAAAAAAAATAAAAATTAAAGAACAAATAAAGAAATATCAAGTCATAGAAGAATGGAATCTAATCCACCCTCCCCTACAATGGCCAGGAAAATCTTCAACTAGACCACGTTGCTCAAAGCTCCATCCAACCCGGCCTTGGAAACTTCCAATAATAGGGCATCCACAACTTCTCTGGGATAGCTGTTCCAGTGTTTCATCATACTCATGGTAAAATTTCTTATGTCTAGTCTCAATCAACCCTCTTTGAGTTTCAATCCATTGTCCTTTATCCTACCACTATCGGTCCCTCTAAAATCTTTCCCCATCATTCTTATAAACCCACTTTAGGCACTAGAAGACTGCTCTCAGGTCTCCCTGGAGCCTTCTCCAGCTTTAGTAATCCAAATTTTCTCAACCTTTCTTCACAGGAGGATTACTAGAGGATGGGCTGGCACCCTGTGTATAGAGAAGGAGTCTGGCAGATGGAAGCTACAGAAGTCAAGGTCTCTACATGCCTTGAATTTACACTCTGATTGTTAATGTAAGCTGGAGCCTGTATCAGTGCATCTGTTTTCTTCTTGTTTTCAGATGGATCAATAGATAGACAGGTAGATAATAAATAGACAGACAAAACATCTATTGTATTTGCAAATCCCATCTCCATTTTGCTGTCATTTATGTCTTAAGCACTGTAAAACTGAGTCATAGTTTCTTAGTCCTTACTGGTTTGAAGAAAAATCTTGAAAGCAAATCCTACTTGTCAGAAAATCAAAGACTTGAGGAATATCACAAAATAATTTTACCCTCTATGCAGAATCAGATGTATAATTTTCAATAGCACATAGTGCTGTCATACAAATGTTTGAGAAGTGTAAACTTATAACGATCAGTGAGAAAAAGAGAAATACTTTCCATTAAAAAGACAGTGTTGATCATCTTTGTCAGATACAAGATATTCTGCCAAGATGTTGCTATTTCTACTGAAAAGTTTTCAAAGTTGTTGGTACTTTTATTCATGTGTCTGCTTAAATTGTCTCCAGTCTTTAGTAAAGGGATAGGTGATCTGTTGGTGGATAGCAGTCGAAAAGGACATGCAAACACCTGCTATAATTGTGATTTTTTTTTCAATTTGGATCAATTTGGCATGCAATGTTATGTCCTTTGGAAGAACTGCAAACAATTGTATATCTAACTTTCCCCTTTATAATGAAGAACATTTTTGCACTACTAAGATAAAATTTTCATTTGTATCCTGAAACAAGGGAGAGCTGACAAAGAGTCAGTAAAAAAAGACAATGATAAAATTATAAAATAAATATAATTACATATGGCAGCACATGAAAGGAAATAAAGGATTAAAAATAAATCAGGATAAGATGAAAAACTGGAGTTCATCAAGAACTGCAGGAAAAGTGTTTAGTGCTAGCTAAGTGTTAGTCGATTTAATGATACTGGAAAACAAATGACAGATTTAATTAATTAAGGAATGAATTAGTGAGGATGCTTAACTTGAAAAAGAAGAGAATTATTTTTCTGAGTCTATTTTGAGAGAGTATTTTACAAAGAATTTAGATAAATACAAAAAGAATAAGAGGAAAAAAATTCTATGTAATTTTCTTAGGTTCAGAAAACTGAAAACTAAAGGATCAAAATATGGAGAGATTCCATCTTGTAAGATAATTATCATAAAAAGAAGACAGTCAATCTTTTTCATCCACTGGAAAGCAACAAGAAAATCCCTTAATATGCGGCACAGGATATAAAGGTATTAGGACTCTTTTTCCCCCCTTTCACAACTACATAGGTAATGAAAATATTGGGATGAGCTAAAGATTAAAAGCTTACATAAGTTCATTTAAGAGGTTAATGTTTCTGATAACGGTATTGAACTAAGAAGTGAATTATATAGATTAAGATTCAAAAACGGCTGTTTATATATGCACTTATTGTTGGCTATATTTCCCTGAATTTCAGCTGTCTAGAAGGTAATACTCTAAGACAATTGCACAGAATTTCTTGAGGCTAAGTGAAGGAAAAAAAAAACAAAACTAATTTTAGATGGGCTAAATTACCTTCAGAAGTGAACTTTTTGTTTCGGTTACCTAAAGACAACTGCTTCCTTTGTGGAATTGTTTTTGTTTGTCTCTTTGTTTATTTTTAAGTGTAGTATTTTTTAGTATGCGGGTTAATATTATAGAACAAATGGAAGACAAAGTAATTTTAAAATTTATGTTTTTACACTTCTCAGACATTTTAAACTGGTAAGTTTAGAAATATCTTCATTTGGGCTTGATCAGAGGATCCTGCTTTTCAGAAGGCCCATTGAGAATCAGCATCTATAATGTAAGACCATGCAGAAATTGCAACATTTTTTTCTGGGGTTTGTTTTAGCTAATTGGATGTTTCCTTGTTCCCTATTGTTAGTATTTATATTATTTATTTGAAAGCATAGTATTGAGAACTGTTATTTTAGTTTCTGTTACTATTCTAATAAGTACTTCTCTTAATCAGACACAAGAACAATGTCTCTGTATTTTATTTCTAATACCCCAATTTTCCAAGAAAACGAAAAGCCAAAGAGAGTGTTCTGATTGTATGGCTATTTTCATTTATTTGTAAAGATTCTTTGATACTGTTTTCTTTCTAAAACTTTGTTGTAAACTCAATAAAGGCAGGCACTACTAAAAATTTGCAGATTTGGCAGTTCAGTCAAGACAACTTTAGACATTCTAATTCCATATTGAACATTTGAATCTCAGCCAGTGTCTGCAAGCAACTCATAGAAGTGAGAACTGGGAGATAAGAGAAAATAAACAAAATTTTCACAGATTAAACCATGCTCTTACTTTTTTATTCAGATGTTCATTCTCCCCAAGAAAATTACCAGCAACTCTTGGGTAACCAAATTATTAAATAACTTTTTTATAAAAACTAGGTTTATTTGCTCATACTAGTTTAAAAGTTTTTTATTTAAAAAATTGTTTCCACATAAATAAAATTATTTTTGTATTAGTGGATAAAGAAAAATATACTTAAAATCCTGGCCATAATATCCTAGTGATTTTTTTTTAAACAGAGGACATACAATGGGGAGTTGGATAAAAAGATACAAGGGCAGCAAAGCTACCTTGGATACAGCAGAAGAATTTTATAGCTTGACTTGCATTACTGTGGGGCAATATGAGAGAACAAGTATTTTGTTTTCTATCTGATGAGAATGACCTCTTATGGAAAGCAAAATTCTTATGCCACAGGTTTTAGCCTGAAGACATTTATTTTTATTATGATTATGATGAGCAAACACACAGCTAGGGGCTCACTGTTAATTCAATCAGTGACTTGGTAGCTGATTTGCCCAAGCTGCTACTGGAGTTGAACAAGCAGGAACCAGATCACACCAAGGCAAGTGTGGGAGTCTTCTGAGACTCAATGCTCTATGTCAGTGCAAAGCCTTTAAATAGTAACTGGAAACATCATATTTACTATTATCATATTTCATGCCTTGCAATATTGTTTGATATTCACGTCTAAGCAGAAGTGAGCCTTGATAATAAGATGCAATGTTGATAATAGGAGCAATTGTCAGACCTAGAGAGTGAGAGTATGGGACCGCTTCTGGGGAAGCTTTTAACACTGCTAGTATTTCTGTGTCTGGTGCTGTTTATAGGCATCTGTAGGCTTCATACTTTCAGTCTATAAGTCTATCCAGACACATTTATTAAAGAGACTTACAGGTACCTATTAAAAATAAGTGTCCCAAGCTCCATAAATACTTCAGTCTTTTTTATTATTTCCATGGAAATTTCATGAGTTAAAAATAAATATAGAATGAACATTCCTCATTATTTTTGGTAAATTTGAATCACCTGGAGTGTACAGGACAGTTACCTGCCCACATCCTCCAAAACTGGTGTCTTTCACAAATGCAAAATTTCATCAAAAGGGAAAAGGCAAGTAAGCAAGAAAAAGGACGATAATTTCTTTTCTGTTTTGAACAAACAAAACTGTTGAACAAACAAGATATATAAAATATTGAAAAAAAAAAAATGCAGTAGATAAATATTTTATTGTAAATGTTGTTTGGTTGTCAGGTTTTTTAGGGATGTGTTTTTTTTTCATTTTGGCTATAAAGTCTGCAGAAATAATCATTCCTAAATAGGAGAAAATCATTTATCATTCATTTTAGATGCAAACAATTCTAGTTAGAAAACTATGTGAAGCATCCAGGAAAAAAAAAATTACAGGAATGCTGTGAACCATAAATATATACATGTATATTTCCTTTTTGTCACTTGAGAAAAGACCTATGTGAATGTGGCATAATTCAGGGTTTTTTTTTTTAAAGTCTCAGAGATAACAGCTGTACGTTAATGATCCATGAGTGACTGAGTAAGACAAGCTGTTACTGTTCATGCTGAAAAGGCCTACTCAATAAGTAACTTGTAGTTACTTATCTGGCGGGGCACAGTGCTTGCCCTAGTAAGTAACTTGATTTGCCAAAAACATACCAGGTTGAGTTTATAGGCTTTTAACATTATGTTTGTAAATTTTGATTAATCTATAAAAGGAACACAGATATTTTTAAACCAGTGTTCATTATTATTGAGGGAATGTTATTCTCTTTCTGCAGTTTTATTAATTGATTAGAAGCTCTATTCTATATCAATAAACACCTGAAGATATTGGACTGAAAGATTAAAGGCAACTGAATATAAACTTATGATGTCATCAGCTCAAACTTGCTTGTTGCTTACACATAGAGATGAGAAAGATTCAGATGTCCAAAAAACTTCTTCCTCTTAGAGCAGTGAGAGTCATCCATCAAATATTGAGACATGCTCTCAGTGCAGAAATGAGGTGTATCAGTGCCTTAGCCAGAGCCTGTGCCTTATAACTACATGTTCCAGACTGCACTCATGATTGCACTTGTTCTTTTTCCATTGTTTTCAATCTTTGTTTGTATTCAGTAATATAGACTAAACATGAAACACTCTCAGAATGAATTTCTTTGTTAAAAACAAAAAAAAAGATGTGATTCCAATCTGACAGGAATAAAATGAAATATTTTTCCCACTACCTGGTTTTAATTACTGTATTATTAAACACATTTTCTGTTGTCCTTTGCCAGCAAGTCCAGAGAGTTCATTGTGTATATCCAAAAGTCTTGGTAAAACTCTTGATTAAATAAATAGTTTTAGGTTTTGAATCACTGCTTCAGAGACTTTAATCTTTCAAGATTGCATAATAAAGCTGATGGATTTCAGCCACTCCTTTTCCAAAAGAATAATAATGGATCAAAACCTAGAATAAGATACCTTCTATGGTTAAAAGCGGAAGAATGGTGAGGAGGTAGGCCAAAGAGATGAGTACAGTGTTAACCCAGACATAGTTCATAAGAAAACCCTTAATGCTTTGCTAAGTTTCATATTTTACTTTGTAGACTATTGTTATTTATGTTGTTATTTTCTGTTTAATACAGACTTCAGAATCTTGGTAAATTGACCATTAATTATACAGCTTTTTTTTAGTTAAAACATCTATCTAAGTCAAAAATCAAAAATCCTGAATTTAAACTTCAACTTTCTCTAATGGAGAAACTAGAATTCTTTGTTTGGTTTGATTTTATTTTTTAGGGTTTAAGTATGTGTAGAAAATGGTGTTCTAGTCTGATAGAAGGACAAGACACACTTTCCAACAAAGCATTGGACATGCAGGAAGCAAATCTCCATGAATCCTTAATTGGTAACATCTATTTGTCATTCTTGTAAATCAAATGAGTGTGTGGCAGTTTTCATGTTTAGGGAGTTCTTTTTGTCATTTATAAGAACATTTAAACTATATTAGATTTAGAGGTATTTTTTCAGTATAAATAAAAAAAGTTTCTAAGGTCACAAGCTTGAAGATTAACTTAGAATAACTTTTAACAGTGGCTTTTTGAAATGCTCAGGTAATATTTAAGACATCTAAGCAATCAATAATTTTTTTTAAAGTGCTCTGCGATCACCAACTTCTCCAAATTCTGTTCTTAAAAATGTGTGGTCTTATTAATCTATCCTTGATGAAGTTTTAATTTTGCAGAGGATACACAACAAAAAATTGTACTTCATTGCACCTGATTTTTTGGTTGAGTATTGCCAAAAGTGTACACAAAATGTATCTTGAACAAACCTACTATAATGACAGATTTCTGTTCTTAATAATAAAACAACAGTTACACACTTATTTATAAACATGTTCCATTTCAACCAAGGTAAATGAAAATTAGAATTTTCATTACTTGCAAAAAGTTCAGGTATTTTTATCCCAAACTTGATTCAAATTTGGTAGGTAGATGTTTAACTATTTTGTATAACACAAATTGGCTCATCCTGAGAACAGAGTATATCATGACAGTTTTCACACTTAATATGTCAAGTGGTTTGGATTAGTCTGCATCCATTTCCTTTTAAGTCAGTACAAATCTAAACTGCATTTATGCATTCAGAAATGTTATTTTTTATCTGATACCCTATTCTCTTTGAGGAGAAAACTTTCTGTCCAAACACCTCTTGCTGATACATGCCACATATGAACTGCAAGAATACAGACATGGAAGAGTGCAGACATGGAAAGTAGTCCTGTAGCACTGACAGAATCTTTGAGGCAGATAAAACATTATTTCCATTGCTATGCATTAAAAAGAGAGGAGGATCAGGGCAGAGAGAAAAAGATGTCAATCTCAGGTCGAAATTGTTGGAAACATGTTTGGTCAGCAGGAAAAGCTCAAATATTTTATTCGGTGTTAAATTATTGCAAAAGTATTTATTTTATTTGAGTAATTTGTAAACTTTTAACAGGATAAAACCAAACCCAAGAAACCCCAGAAGCTACACTTTCAGCTGAAAAGTTGCTCTGTTGGCTCTAAATCAGATTGCCACCTACTTTTAAATGTGGTTTAATGTTGTTTACACCTTTCAAAGGTTGCAAATTTTGTCATTATGTACATATTTTTCACCACTGAAACAGAAAATAGAAGCTTCATGCAATCAAAAAAATGAAGAAAAGACATTCTTCAGCAAGACTTTTGTTTCTTTCACAACAGAAATGTAAGCACACATTAAGGCAAAATAGAAAAAAGCAGAAAAGCTCTTAATGTAGTCCGTAATTCATTGCCAAAATCAAAATAATTGTCTCTTTTATAAGTAATTGCTAGGCCTTTTCACAGTAGACTACTATTTTACAGAGGCAATTATAGAGGCACAAGGAAATACTGAGACTGAAAAGAAAATATTCCCACATAAACCTGAAAATATATTTAATTACCAAAAATGACAGGTAAGAAATCTGAGGTGTCATTAGTGTTTGTTATATAGAAAGTTATTAAATCCTATGTTTACAAAGTTGGGGTTTTTTTAGATAAATTAATTGCTCACTACATTAATAGAATGGTTTTTGATTTCCTGAATAGGGAATTCAGAGAAGGGCTTTTATGCTAAATATTTGTATATTTTCAGATTAAATAGCTCTGGTATGTAAATGTAATTCCAAAAATCACAAATCACCTGCAATCAAAATCACCTGCACCGCCATCCTGCATATTTATTAGTGGAACTGCAGAGCAACATACCATAGTAAAATTATATTTGTATAGTACAATCTTCAAGTTCTATTTGCAATTTAAATTACCTTAACTAGAATGCTAAAATTGCTTGAACTTTGCTGCTCTTTGAGACAATAGTGAATAAAGATTCATCTACGCTAGATGATTTATGTTGACATGTTAACTTCTTGTTCAAAGGAAAAAGCCCATAATACTTTTCTCGAAAAGTTTTTAAATCAGAGCTGCCAACATATTTCTTGACATCAGCATACAATTGTATTTTATTAGTCAGTCTACCACAAGAAATCAATGTGGCAGATCCAGGCAACTGCCTGAGTATCCCATAACATCCTGCAAATTCTGCCTGCCTCCTCAGTGAAGACAAAGTCTACATTGTACAAACTGATAAAGCCATTTTCAAAACAGTACCAAATAGGGGTTTAACTTGATCAGAAACAAATATGGATGCATCTAATGTGAAGATACAACAATAAAATTGTAATATTTTCTAAGGGTTATATTTCCTCTTGGCAGTTTCTTTTCTTTAGGCATGCTTTAAAATAAGAATGAACCGTCAGATGTGACTCTCTGACAAAAAAAAAAGATGTAATAGAAAGCTGTTTGTTTGTGGTTTTATTTATTTTTTTTAATTCACTACTGACTTTGCTGATCTGTCTTTTATGAATTTTCATTGTGTACTGCATTTTAATAGGAGTTGCAGAAATATATCTAGGAATATATTTAGAATAAAATACTCACCACTGTAAAGCTGGAAGTTCATTATTAAAAAGCAGGCAAGCTTTTGGTTTAATTTTGGAAAATAGACCTATGATATGAATCTTACTGTTCTTGCTGTTTATTGATTCAAGTTTAATTACATTCAAACGACAGATATCCAACTCAGATATCGTCTTTACTATATTCATATACTCAGATAAGTTCGTCCATCTTGCTTGGAAGCATAGAATCTTGAAAGTCTTTATTAGCACCACTGAAACAAGAGGAAAAAAAAAAAAGTGTTTCTTTGTAATATTTGGATGTTTTTAGGCTCTTTGCTTAGAATCTTGGGCTGCTTTTAAGTTATTAGGCTGCTACTGCAAACAGGTTTAATTCCAGTAAAATACTGGCTAAAAAACCTGAACACAATGCAAACACACAGAGAAGTCCATGTACATATTTTTCATCAGTGAAGCAGAAAAGAAAATAGAAGCTTCATGCAATCAAAGGCTGAAGACATGCCTTTCATTGACGGTAATGACAATAATCAACATAAAACACTTGAGCTACACATTACTAGATTTTCTTTTCTGACTTTGATGCTAATTCTTAAATAAGATACAATTTTTTCTCCAATGTTATAAAATATAAAAAGAAAACAAAAGCAAAAGCAAAAAAACAAAAACAAAAACAAAGCAAGAAAAAACCAATCACATGAGAAAAAACCCACACACAATGTTTCTGATTCAAGTTATGCTGTAATTAATGAGGCCTCTAGTTGACTTCTGTTATGCCTGCACAGTTCTCTTGCCTAAAAATAATAGAAAAATGTGTGTATTGATTTCTGGATTCCTCAGTGGTAAAAGGAAGAATATGTTGTATACTACCCCACTTGCCTGCAAAACATGGACTAGCCTGATAACAAAAGGAATCAGGAATAAAGAGAAGGATCATAGTTACTATTTTCTCCACTAGTTTCTTTCCTTTCTCTTCCCTCCCCCTCCTCTCCTTAGAGTAACCGTTGACAGTGGGAATAAGGATGAGGTTCATGTCACATATCTTAAGTCATCCAACATAAATCATTCTACTCTTCCCTGAAATCAATGGAGAAGTGTTGACACCTCTGCAGGTGAGTCATTGCACCATTCCAGAAACTTATCTTCATACCAGATGAATCACCTTCCTGATTTCCTCTTTTAAGGGAATACAGAGAATTCTGCTCCAACTTCTCTTTTGCATCAAAAATATTTCTATTTAGATCATGCAAGCCCTAGACAAGCAAAGAATATCTTAGTGATTTTACCTCTATATTAACAGTTATTTAATTTTGTGCTTTGCTGCTTAAAAGTTATATGAATTAGATAATATCTTCAGTTTGATTATTCAAGACAGGTTTATTACAGATGCTATGTTCTGTTTCATATTGATACAGAAAATCAACTTCATTTTATTTCAGCAGAAATCATACGAAATAACAGAAGACAAATCCACTAAGATATGAGTACTCAGTGCAAACACAGAATTTATTTTTGTTCTTAGAATGATATGTACCTGTCAAAATTCAACTCTACTTTTTTGGTAATATTCACAGAATACGGTTAAATTTCTTAGGATTCACCTGTCTCTTAGCAAAAGCCTACTAACCAAATTTCTTGGGAGTTTTTGAAATGGTTGATTATAGAAATGGAAATTCGGTAAATATAAAACCAAAATAAAAATGTAATGGTTTTGGCATATTAGACATAAATGCTTTAAAGATGAAAGAGATAAGTGAATCCAGAGTCAGTTTTGACATGTCTGATTACTTTGTGTGCTGATAATTTAAGTATTCTGACTGGACTTGCTAGTGTTTTCCTTCCTTAAGCCAGAGCTTTTTAATTCATTAGAGTCCTGTGAATCTCTTCTTCCAGCCAGTCTTGGTACCTTTTTTGCCCACTCCACTCCCAAGTCTGGAATAATTTGTAAATTTTGTTTTAAATATTCCCAGTACAGGAAGGAATCCAGAGGAGGGATTAAAGCAGTAAAACACTTCTCCTATGAGGAAAAGCTGATCGAATTGGGACTGTTCTGCCTAGAGAAGAGAGGTTTTCTTATTACAGTCTTTCAGTACACAAAGAGGGTTTACAAGAAAAATGGAAAGAGGATTTTTGCAAGGGGAACATGGGTGAATGGTTTCAAAGTGAAAGGATAAATTTCAATTAGATATTAGGAAGAAATTATATCTTGTGCAGGCAGTGGGGCACAAGAATAAGTTGTGAGCACAGAGAATTTGTGGGTGCCCAATCTCTGGAAGTGTTCAAGGCCAGGCAGAATGGGGTATGAGCAACCTGGTCTCATGGGAGGTGTCCCTGCCTGCAGTAGAGGGATTTGAGCTAGCTGATCATTAATGTCCCTTCCAGCCCAAACCATTCTATTCTCTTCTATTTCTATAGTTCAGAAAAGTAAAAGGTTGAAGACAATAAGAATGGTGACAATCTCAAACATATAATAGATTTGGATTTTTGCAAAGTTTTATTATTCCTTTATACTATAAATAATTCTGGTATTTATTTACTTG
Organism: Poecile atricapillus; assembly: GCF_030490865.1. Taxonomy (NCBI): domain Eukaryota; kingdom Metazoa; phylum Chordata; class Aves; order Passeriformes; family Paridae; genus Poecile; species Poecile atricapillus. Next base: position 43,605,781 of record NC_081249.1, on the reverse strand, counting down.
TTTCATATTAATTAAAGTTTTATGTGATGGTTTAATGTGTAAGACAGACATCAACAGACTTCAAATACCCAGCTAGATTATTTGATACCTTATCAACAAAAACATTGCAAAGTGAGTCTGAATCATACACTTGATATCAAGTATAAAAGAGGTGTAAACAGAATATACCTTTGCTTCTATTAAAAAAAAATAAAATAAATAATTCAAAGCAAACAAATAATTAAAACAATCAACATTTGAACATACTTTCAGAACAAGTTCCAGAAAAGACTAATTCTTGTTTAATTTATTCCAATTATAAAGAACTTGAATTACAATATTTTTCACACATCTTGTAACATATTATAAATTCTAAAATACAGGCTACCAGTTAGTATTTCATTCTGGAGCAAAGAGAGAAGTTTGATAAGAATGGGTTTTATTAGGTTTTTGATCAAATAACGTCCTTGCTGGGAAATTTCCTCTTGAAATTATTTTAAAGAAATTGGCTATGTATTCTTGTAATTGGGACAGATATTTGAAATAAGCAAGACAAAGATGTACAAAAGTTTGACAAAGATGACAAAGTTTGCTGGATGCAAACTTAATTAACTCTCTCTCCTCTTAAGTGTCATAGATTTTATTTTTGTCCTGTGTTTTAATTCATGTACTAATGTTTTCTCAAACCTTACGTCATTCACTAGTCTTAATTTAATAGTTCTGAAGAGACAGCTCAAATCATTAATTCCATTTTAGCAGCAATTCAAATAGTGCATTTTAATTAATACAATCCCACCATTATTAGTAAAGGCTAAGAAAAATATAAAAAACCTCTAATATATTTTCTAAAATAATGAGTCTGAAGTTCTATTTTAATTAATAGTTATTTATGATTATTTTTTAATATGTGTTCTAGACAAACAGTATTCATGAAAGACTGTAAAAGGGCTCAGATAGGACAATTTTAGTGCTCTTTCTTCATACATTTAGATACAGACATTAATTAATATTGTAGAACAGAAAATGTCCTGCTTCTTGTCAGTGAAAGCTAGAATAGATATCTGCCAAAACTTTATCCAAATAAATTAAAAACCTTATTTGACTTAGTGGCCAAGTAATACAACAATACAATAATAGAACAACCGTTCCTGTGCAACAGTACCCTCTGATTTACATCTGCAGGTAACAGTGCTTAGTGACTAGGACAGAGCTAGGGAATTCATATGAGAAGGAAAATGTTCTTTGGGCATGCTACTTTTCTATGAAAATTGTCAGTGAGGTGCTTCATGAGGGCCTAAGAAGCTCAGATCAGATTTACAGCCACTAATTCCTGTCTTCACACAAGGATAGTTCTTTAATATTTCATAGGACTGTATTTGTTTAGCTGGGGCTGCCTAAAGATTTCGCCAAAATATTGCCCTCAATTTCATCTTTTTAATTATCTAGGGTAGATTTTTCTCACTAAAAAATTTCATGACATTCTCATCTCATCAGTCTGCTGTGTTTGATTTCACTAGATACACAAAGAGTTAGTGTTCTTAGTTTCCTAGCTAAATAATATTTTGTATAAGCAATGAAACTAAATTCAAACATTAAATATTGCAATCTGGACAGGAGTTGGGCACCTCCCAACCTTGGGATATTTTTCCTCTCTGTCTTATTTTCAGATAAACAAAATGTCTATCTTTCAGGTTATCAAATGCATAATTGGATCAAAGGTAAACAAATCTGATATGCATATTGGATATTTATCTTGTCCTGGAAAATCCTTACCACATACACACACAAAAAAAATCAAAATCTAGACTAATAAGGGAAATATACCATTTGAAAAATAATCAATTCAGGTAAAGAAAAATTTGGTTCATTAAGATAAAATATGTAATTTTTTCTTGTACTTTATATTTCCACTTGTTAGTTAGTTGTTTTTTTTTTCTTAAAAATAGAATAGGTGAAGTAGAGGGGAATATTATTATTACTATGTTCAGTTTTATCTTAAAACTGTGTAAGTATCACATGTATCACATGCGGAGTCACTACTGCCCTCAGAGTTTCAGACTTGATTGAAGACAAATCTCAAAACACCTTCTCCCAGCCCTCTTCTATCCAGGCTCAGCTTCAGTTCTGATAATGATACCACATCGAAGCAGCCCAGAGAAATGGGGGCTGTGGTTAGTATGTAAATGTCCCTGTTGGCCATTCCTTAGTCCTTGGAGCTCTTGTCTACTCCATCATGTGCTACATCGAGTCTGGCTTGAGATGGCTCTATTTGCCCACAAGTACAAACTGGGAGAGGAGTGGCTTAGAGCAGCCCTGCAGAAAGGGGTCTGGTGTTGCTGGTTCGCAGCAGGATCAGTGCAAGTCAGCTGTGTGTCCCAGCATCCAAGAGATCAAACCACATCCTGGGGTGCATCAAACGCAGCATCACCAGCCTGTCAGAAGTGGTGGTTGTCCCTCTGAGATCTCATTGCTGTGACCTCACCTTGACTTCTTTATGCAATTCTGTGCCCCAAGATTTAGGAAGGATATGAAGTTCTTTCAATGAAGCTAGGGTAGGGCAGCAGAATTGCTAAAAGGGATGGAAAAAATGTCCCATAAGGAGTAGCTGAGGACTTCGGACTTTTCTGCTTTGTAAAGAACAAGCCTGAGGGGAGACATCATTGGATTCTACAGTTTCCTGAGAAGGGGAAGTGGAAAGGGAGGTGTTGATATCTTCTCTCTGGGATCCAGTCATGGGACACATGAGAATGGTCCAAAGCTGCACCAAGGGAGATTAAGGCTGGATATTAGCATGAGTTTCTTAACTGACAGGGTGGTCAAAAAATGGTACAGGCTTCCTAGAGACATGATCAATGACTGAAGCCTGTAGGGTTTTAAGAGGCATTTGGATAACATGCTTTAACTTCTGGTAAGCCATGAAATGGTCAGACAGTTAGACTAGATAATCACTGTATGTCCCTCCACCTAAAAATCTCCTCTCCTCTCCCCTCCTCCTCCCCTCCCCTCCTCCTCCCCTCCCCTCCTCCTCCCCTCCCCTCCTCCTCCCCTCCCCTCCTCCTCCCCTCCCCTCCTCCTCCCCTCCCCTCCTCCTCCTCCCCTCCTCCTCCCCCCCTCCTCCTCCCCTCCTCCTCCCCTCCCCTCCCCTCCCCTCCCCTCCCCTCCCCTCCCCTCCCCTCCCCTCCCCTCCCCTCCCCTCCCCTCCCCTCCCCTCCTCTCCTCTCCTCTCCTCTCCTCTCCTCTCCTCTCCTCTCCTCTCCTCTCCTCTCCTCTCCTCTCCTCTCCTCTCCTCTCCTCTCCTCTCCTCTCCTCTCCTCTCCTCTCCTCTCCTCTCCTCTCCTCTCCTCTCCTCTCCTCTCCTCTCCTCTCCTCTCCTCGAGTCTCCTCGAGTCTCCTCGAGTCTCCTCGAGTCTCCTCTCCTCTCCTCACCTCTCCTCTCCGAACCTCTCCTCTCCTCTCCGAACCTCTCCGAACCTCTCCTCTCCTCTCCGAACCTCTCCTCTCCTCTCCTCTCCGAACCTCTCCTCTCCGAACCTCTCCTCTCCTCTCCGAACCTCTCCTCTCCTCTCCGAACCTCTCCTCTCCTCTCCGAACCTCTCCTCTCCTCTCCTCTCCGAACCTCTCCTCTCCTCTCCTCTCCGAACCTCTCCTCTCCGAACCTCTCCTCTCCGAACCTCTCCTCTCCTCTCCGAACCTCTCCTCTCCTCTCCTCTCCTCTCCGAACCTCTCCTCGAGTCTCCTCTCCTCTCCTCTCCTCTCCTCTCCTCTCCTCGAGTCTCCTCTCCTCGAGTCTCCTCTCCTCAAGTCTCCTCTCCTCTCCTCGAGTCTCCTCTCCTCGAGTCTCCTCTCCTCTCCTCGAGTCTCCTCTCCTCGAGTCTCCTCTCCTCGAGTCTCCTCTCCTCTCCTCGAGTCTCCTCTCCTCGAGTCTCCTCTCCTCGAGTCTCCTCTCCTCCTCTCCTCTCCTCTCCTCTCCTCTCCTCTCCTCTCCTCTCCTCTCCTCTCCTCTCCTCTCCTCTCCTCTCCTCTCCTCTCCTCTCCTCTCCTCTCCTCTCCTCTCCTCTCCTCTCCTCTCCTCTCCTCTCCTCTCCTCTCCTCTCCTCTCCTCTCCTCTCCTCTCCTCTCCTCTCCTCTCCTCTCCTCTCCTCTCCTCTCCTCTCCTCTCCTCTCCTCTCCTCGAGTCTCCTCTCCTCTCCTCGAGTCTCCTCTCCTCTCCGAACCTCTCCGAACCTCTCCGAACCTCTCCTCTCCGAACCTCTCCTCTCCTCTCCGAACCTCTCCTCTCCTCTCCGAACCTCTCCTCTCTGAACCTCTCCTCTTCGAACCTCTCCTCTCCGAACCTCTCCTCTCCTCTCCGAACCTCTCCGAACCTCTCCTCTCCGAACCTCTCCTCTCCGAACCTCTCCGAACCTCTCCTCTCCTCGAGTCTCCTCTCCGAACCTCTCCTCTCCGAACCTCTCCTCTCCGAACCTCTCCTCTCCTCGAGACTCCTCTCCTCGAGTCTCTTCGAGTCTCCTCTCCTCGAGTCTCCTCTCCTCTCCTCTTCACCAGCCGTGGTAGTTTCTCACAGTAGTCAACTCTACCTTCACTATCAAAACCTTGACACATGAGCCCAGTGCAGAAAAATGAAAATTATAAAATCCAGACTTAAAATAAAAAGATGAATTCTGTTTCATTGTGGTGTTACTCAACATAGTAATGAACTATTTTGGCAAGATGTTTGAGCACGGCACAGTTTAGCTGTGTTCTGCAAGCTTGAGTCACTGCAAAAGAATTATTAGAACAGGTAGAAAACTAGCTAGAGATAAAGATAGGATAATTAATCTATCTCCAGCATTTTAAATGCATTTTCACAATGAATAGTCTTGTGAAACTTCCTCATTATAATAGAGCCCACTCTTACAAACAGGTGCTTAAAAGCCAGTGCACTTGAAACTCCTGATCCAACTAGAAGCAAATAGCTGAAGAATCATAGTATTATACTTTGAAAAATAAAAAAAACAGACTAAATTAAGATGAAAAAAAAAACCAAATTAAATTAAAATAACCTCTCAGTTGAGGGAAACAGACAAAGAAATTCAGTTTTGGAAAGCTGTTATTACTAAAATGTGAATAAAAAATCATATTTTGGCTGTATTATTTTTTTAATCCTCTTATTATTCATATCCTGCCATAGTCATATTTGTTTGAGTAGTAAAGCTTGTTTTTCAGAGGAGTGAAAGGAGTGATTCTTATTGTAGACTCAGAATGTCTATCCTTAAGGAAAGCATCCTTCTCACTATGCAATCAAAACCAAATGGAATTTTTAGTCTTCTGTAGTGTCAAGTTTCTGGTTTTTGCTCTGTACACTGTTTAGCTTTAATTGGAATAGTCCGTAACTTTTAAAACGTGAAATGTTATCAAAATCTTTTCATACAACATCTGCTTTAGAATTGCTGGTTGAAGAAGTGAATTGTAGGTAGTGGAAAAGCAAATCTTTCAGGCGAATATGCTTCAAGAATCTGGGAAAATTACAAAATAATTTCTTTTTTTACCTCTTTCAAAAACTGAAAGTACAAATTCCACTAGAAAACTATACTCCACCTTCTAAATCTCCAGATAAAAATGCATCGTGGCTCAGCCTTTAACTGGTTTGTACTGGAAATAACAAGGACAAGGAGTCTGATTTATTTATATTATGCTATTATGATAATTCATTTATAATAATGCTAAGTATATCACGTGCCTTTCTCTCTCCATGGGTCTGCAGGACCCTGCTACAAGCCTACTCCAACACAGGTTTCCCACTGGGTCACAGCCTCCTCTCAGGCTCTGAGGAGCATGGCTGTTCTCTAAGGGCTACAGATGAATCTCTGTACCCCCATGGATCTCCATGGGCTGCAGGGGCACAGCTGCCTCACCATGGGCTGCACCACGGGCTGCAGGGGAATCTCAGCTCTGGCACCTGGAGCACCTCCTGCCCTCCTTCTGCACTGACCTTGGTGCCTGCAGGGCAATTCCTCTTACATACTTGCACTCTGCTCTTTTCTGGCCACAAGTACTACCATGCAACAACTTTTTTCTTTCTTCTTAAATATGTTATCACAAAGATAGAGTCACAAAGAGAAGTCTGCTGGAGTTGGCTCTGCTGGACATGAGGGAAACTTCTGACATCTTCTCACAGGAGCCAGCTCTGTATCCCCACCTCTGCCAAAACCTGGCACAAAAACCCAGTACACTTAGTAATAACTCAACTAGAATACATTTAATCAAACAAATTTGAAGTAAAAAACAAAGCAACAAAAGGCACAATGAACCTAAGATATAATGGTGCTGTGAAAGTTAAATGCTGAGATTTTTTATTATAAAAACTAAAATTTAAAAAGGAAATTCTATATGTTGTGTCTAATTCTGCCTAGGAGAAAGATGTATTTTCTTTTTTAAAAAATTTCATTACTTAATTATGAAAATTTAACAATTCACAGTGCTGTAATACCTGTATCTGTCATCTAACCATAACTTTTTCTAGTTAATAAAGTCTAGATACTTAAGACTATTATGTACTATTGCCCATATAAAATAATGAGACTGGGTATTATTTAATATGCACATTAGGCCCTGAGATCATGAGTAAAGGACAAATTAAGCTTTCTGCAAATGAAACATATTCCTACTTCAATTTTAGAAAAAAATTTGTTTCTAAATATTTTTTACTATGTAAGGTTTAATATATAATCCATTATTAAGATCACTGTAAATCTTTGAAGTGAAATTAACATATGATTCAGTGTGTTCAAGACAACAAAAAAAAAAAAGACTAATTTAAAAATTAATCATAGTGTAATCCCTGTGTGAGTAAAAGTCAGCTCTAGAATTCTGAATCTCTAACTTCTGAATACAAGTTAACTCACAGTAACTCTGTGGGAGAATATGTAGGACATTCAAGGAAATTAAGATCATGTTAACTTAAAGTTATCAAGAGAGACTTCCATAATCAAGCAGTAATGTTAGCAGCTCAAGCTTTTATTTCCTAATTTGTGTGAAATGTACAATCTCTGATATTTACTGGAGATTTGCCCCCTTTTCTACATATTATATTGAGATATATTGGGGAATCTATGAGCCATGAGCAAAACAATTAAATCAGCCATCACATTATAGTGATCTGCTTATTAGAAATGAATCAACTCTGTGACTGGACAGAGATAGCAATTCTAGGAAAAGTCATAAAAAATATAGAATGAGAATTTTAATATATCCTTGGAGTCTGTTGACTAGTAACTATATCATAGGAAGCATAATTGCACATAAACTTTATTATTTGTTAAAATATGTGAATAGACTGGTAATTTATCACATTTATTTCCTTTTTCTTGAATGAGGACATAAAGAACAGAAGCTGAAGCTGAAACTGTGTGGGAAGTATTAGATACGTGACATGTAAGTACATAGATGAAATGCTCTCAGAGATGCAAGACACCATTAGACCAAACAAGAGTAAGATGGAGTGGATGATAAATTAAACATGGGAAACTCCTTCAGAAATAACCTTGTATTCTGAGCCTTATTTGCATAGGCAGAATTTGGCTTCCAAGTGGATGAAGGATAAGTACAGGACAGTGTACCTGTGCCTAATATTATTGTGTAGAGGGCTAGATAGAAGACATTTGTATATGCCTCATACATTATGTATGTAGCTGGTCACTTCATACTTGATATTTTATAAAATAAATGCTTTAGAAAACTTCTTGTCATCCAACCACTAATAAGAAGTAATAATTCTTTTAAATTAGGACAGGAAAATAAAATCTGTTTCACTATTATTTTAATTTTCACTGTCATAATCACAATAGAAGATCTCTTCCTAAGTCTCATTTTATTACATGAGGATTGGTTTTAACTTCCTCTTCCATTTCTCCTTCTCCTTCCCTTCCAATCCTTTTTACTTATACTTTCATTCACATATACCACTAGAACTGGATACACATAGCCTATGCCTTCTTTATCGTTTCAAAAACTTAGACTGAAATTTTTACTTTTAATATTAAATATTAAGTGAATAATTTTTAAAGATTTAATTCTGAACACCAAAGGAGTTCAGAATTGTGTGAGGAGCAAAAGATATTTTTTTACACAACCACCAAAAAAATTGATGCCAACAGAAGCATGCAGACACTATGGGTATATTAATTAATATATTAATTATTATTATGTTATTATAATGTTATATATATGTTATATATTATGTTCATCTCACTCAAGTAATGGGTTGCCATATGAAACATGAAATGTATTACTGATGCAGCCAGTTTTACTTTATGTGGTATAAATCCATGCATATACAGTAATTTCTTCCATCACCTTCATGATTTTTAATCATACTTATTCATACACCAAACTCTTCCTCTGTAGCAATGAAATATACTGCAGTCTTTGGTGACAATTCCTCAGACCACGTTATGGTGTCATATCTCGGACCACATGTGGCAAAAAGTAATCTGAATTTCAATTTTTTTTTTTCCTTGAAATAATGGCATAGAATTTCTCTTTGTATAAAATGTGTTTTCATTCAAAAGAATTACCTTGTTTCATGGCCTAAAATTATTTGGTTTTGACACGTAACTAAATAAATTTTCAAACTATTTTTTCAGCTAATTGACAAATTTGTCAATCTTACAGAGACAGATTACAGACTTTATTATTTATGGTACCAAAGAATATAAGGTAGTCTTTATTCTGTATACTTCTAAAATTTAAATACACAAACATGTATAATTTGTGTATTGTTTTGAATTTGGAATTGTTAGTGGCAGGTCTCAGAGGTATGGTATAATGTCTCAAAAAGAAAGACTGAACATTTATTTTGTAGTTTATTTATTTATTGAAAGGAAAACTATTTTGTACTGGGTTTTTTTGTATGCATCCTATGTTGTGCTTATCTTCATTTTATAGAATGTGAGAGAGATCCAAATGTCTATGTGGAAGTCTTTCCTGCAGATCCTACCTCCACTGAAAGCCTGAGTAAGTTTCTTCAAGTCAAGAAATCTGATATTTATTGAATTAATTCTGGAATGGAAAGATAATAAAAAGTGATGTCTGCTAAAAAGCTAAACGACCGTGACATTGAATGCAAAAGCTCAATAATTCAGTCAGTAAATATACTATTTATAAGATTTCGTTTTGTTAATTCATGCCAGGGTTATTTCACTAGATGTGCTAGAAGGAAATTTCAATTATATCTGATCACTTGAAAGTTGAATTTTACTATGTTTTAATTTTAATGACATATTCAAGGAAAAGGTTAGTGCAATTTTTTCCCTCAGTGTTATCAATCCAGATGCTTTCTGCTTCTTTAATCAAAATTATAAAAGTCAAGAGCTCCCACCGTTATTGAAGCAATTAATCAATATTTTATTTCAGGAAACCTGTGAGCTTGTTGTTTTTTTTTCATTTATATTGGATTATTAATTTCAGAATACACATCAAATGTAGATATTCTTTACTGTCTCTGTTAACTTTCTTTTATTGGAAAAAAAAAACCACATGTAGCACACTGAGCTCAAAGAAGTTCTTCAAAGAAGGTGGAGCCATGTTCTTTCCAGTGGTGGCCAGTGACAGGACCAGAGACAATGGGCACAAATTGAAACATGAAATATTGTCTTAAACACCAGGAAACACTTTTTTATTGTGATGATGACTGAGTATGGGAACAGTGCGTCCCAAAAGGATGTTTCAGCTTCCGCCCTTTGGCAGCTTGCCCAAGGTGGCCATGCTTGAACAGGGGGTTTGAACAAGATGACCCTCGGAATTTCCTCCCCACCTTGACCCTTCTATGATTCTGCAAACTCCCACACAATGGAAGTAGGTTCTTTATGAATGCACTTTAACTCTGGTGTTTTGATTTCCAGAACTAGAGAGTATTTTGCATATTAAAAGGGGAAAGGATTGGGAAGTGGAAGCAGGAGAAGGGGGAGGAGGAGCAAAAGGAGAAGGAGAAGGGGAAGAGTGTTAGAAAGACAGGGAAGGAAAACCATCATCATGTAACAAAATGAGTCTTAGGAAGTTATCTTGTGCTTATGGCGCTGAAAGCTTGAACATAGAACAGATTTTGGGTTTCCTGTCTTAATATTAAATAAATTGAACTTCTCAGTAATTATTGACTGATAAGAAGTTTTTAGAAGTATTAATCTCTATATATTTATATATATGTTTCTATATATTGATATGTACATCATATATATATAGTATGTAATAGTACATTTTCATTTACATATATAAATATTCTTAAGGAAAACTCTTGCTGTTTCCTAAATACTTTTCTAAAATTAAAACTCACAGCTTTTAAAAAAAATATTCCTTAAATAACCAGCTAAATCCAAAGACTCCTAGTACCTGAATCAGAAAGAACAATTTATGTCTTCTCATGTCAATCAGACTCTTTGGAAAACCCTTAGTCCAACTGTCATATCTTCACTTTGTTAGTGAAGTAGTAGAGTAGTTGAGTACTCTGATGCTGCATTTGTAGGATATTATGTAAATGATCAGCAGAATCCCAAAGTGTAAATGATTTACTGTACTCAGATGTAAGGATCTGATACAAATCTCTTAGACATTTTGAAGAACTAATTTTTCAGCTGTGTAAAAGTAAGGATTTATTCATCTTTAAATCACTGATTTTTTATTAGTTAAACTAAGAAAATTGTGCAAGTTTGCAGCCTGTATTTATTCGCATGAAATCTTTGGTTTTGAACAATGAGCTTAGGCAGTGAAGCAAATGAAAGAAACAATCTTGACATTCATCAGCCTATATTCTCCATAAATAGTTTAACATTTGGGAGAATAACATTGAATCCTGAAATATAGGATGTTTCAAAAGAAGAAACCATGTTCTGCAGCATAGACAGGGGACAAGGCTCTTTCTTGTAAAACCAGAACTTACTGAGGTGAAGAAGGCAAGTGCAGGGGATGCTGGAAAGAGAGAAACAGAGATGGAGCCTGATCTGCAGTTCATGTGAAGTCCTCAGGCTGTCCTTTATCCTGGAGCTGATGTTGCCGATGGCTTATAAGGAAGTAGTAAGAAACAACATCCTCTCTGTCTACATTTTATATATAGTACCAAATATTTGTTTTCTCAAACGTTCAATATAACTTAATGAGAAAATATTGAGAGCATTTCCAGGATAATTGTAAAATTCTCAACTCTGAGTGTGAGATACACACTTGCACAAATTGAGGAAGATAAACACCAATTGCCCCACTATTTTCAATCATTTATGAAGCTCAGAAGTCACACTCAAGACTGTTGGATTGTTATATTTAAGGAATTAATTATTATTTTCCAGATATTATAATTATTTTCCTCTCCTCTTAGAAGTCTAAAAATAACAGAATCAAAATACACATAAAAAGACCCCAAGAACTGAGCTGGTTGCCTATGTTGCATAAAAAAAACCAAACAAAACTAACCCACCACAAATGTCCATATACAGTTGGTAGGAAATTAATTTTTTGCCAAGGGGTTAATTCAGTGCCAATATATTAAAAAGTAAATGCAAAAAAAATTAACAGGCAGTATTTATTTTTTCCCACATCATTTAATTACGATCATATGATTATCTCTCCTCTTGTCTTTAATTACCATCATCTCATATATATTACTTTGTTGTTATTTTTCTTGTAAGTTGTTTTATTTGAAAAAACTAATTATATGCCACTTATTTCTTTACAATTGGTGTGCAATCATCACTGATCCTCAGTGAACTGAGTGGATAATGATATCAGGAAATTTTGGTTTTCTCCATTCCAAGCAAGCAAACGCTATTTGGTGATGACTCTCACATTTGTTTTCAGAGTTTCCAAATACAATGGTGGGAAAATACTGAGCTCCTTTTTCATTCTAACAGAAGAGAGTATGTTTTGTCATAGACCTATGTCCAGCATTTATGACACTTCAGCAAAAAATCACACATTTATTTATCATCATCATTGCTGTCAATCTTTTTCTAAGTTCCATATCATTTAATAAGATAATTATTACTGGAATGCTATTAAATGCTAATAACTGTAGAATTTATTTTAAATAGTTTAATTTTCTACACAATGATGAATAGTATATTATCATTTCAAAAACAAATCACATTTTTTGGGTTTTTTTACATTTTAATATGTGTCATGGTCTTATGTAGTTAATATTAAACATGGCGCTTAATCAAATTTCATAGACACTATTAAATACAGCTGGAATAATAATATTTCTAAAGGAGAATGATAAGCATAATTAGATGGCAAAATATGCATGATTAGATTTCTCAAAATAGCTTATTCTGTTGATTAATTCAAAGCATATAATTCTATAAAATCTTGCATTATGTCCTACTAGGAAACTGCAGCTCTAATATGCTGAGAAACAGAAGCAAGTAAACCATGCATAATTGCTCAGTTTACAAAAATGCAGTCTTCATTTCTGTCAATCTTGCAACCAATTTTCTTGAAAATTAAAATTATCAAAAAAGAACAAAGCAACACTAATTTTATTGTTTATAATTATTCTTAACAATAGTATTAGAATCTTACAGGTTTTGAAACGGGAGAATACTTGGTATTTTTTTTTGTGCATAATTTGCCCAATTTTTTTACCATTGCTTTACGAAAAATAAAAGAAAGTAAGTTCAGAAAACAAACAAACAAAAAAACAAAAAAAACCCAAACAAACAAAAACAAAAAAAAGAATTGATAAATCATAGAATCACAGAATGATTGAGGTTGAACTGGACTTCCTGATTAGAGTGTGGAGCCATCCTATTCAAGCAGGACCACCTAAAACCAGTTGTCTAGTCTCATATTCAAATGACATTTGAATATCTCCAAGGTGAGAGACTCCATAACCTCTCTGAACAACCTTCACCAGTGTCCAGACACCACCACAAAAAGTAAAAATGTTTTCTGATTTTCAAAGGGATCCCTTTATGTTTCAGTTTGTGCTTCCTCAGCTGTCTCTGTGTTGCTGAAAAGACCTCAGTATCTTCTTTGTACCCTTCCTTCAGGTGGTTATATAATTGGAAAAGATCTTTCTGGAGTTTTCTCCTCTCCAGTCCCAGCCTTCCCTCATAAGAAATGCTCCAATTCCTTCATCTTTTTAGAAGCTTTTCTTCTGGATTCTTACACCCCCGTTTCTAGTGATACCGTGGCACAGCCAGTCTCCAGCTGCCCGCAGCTCTGCCTTGCCTGGCATGTGCCCCATCAAGCCAGGCACACCTGCAGACCTGTCTTGGTTTGGTCTCATCCTGTACCCAGCCTGTAAGGAGCCTGATGCCAGGGCTAGATGTGCCCTGGTGCTCCCTGGCTGCCCTCCTCCTGGCTGGATGGAGGAGTATGGGTCCTGCCTGCCAGTCCCTGACATGATATTCTAAGGGGACAGCCACACCAGATGCAGCAACCATCCTGTGAGGATTTCTGCAGTTGCACTTGAGAAGCTGAGGACTCAGAGCTAAGATATAATAAAGCCATCATTTGGTCTCCTTGTGTGTGTATCCTGATGTACTTCCAGTGGAATTCTTTCACTACTTAATACAAAGAATGACTTTTTTTCTCAGCATGAGTGGAACGACTGTAGCTGATACACTGCAGAACCTTTCTTAGCATTAAATGTAAAAAAGAAGTATTCCATGGTTTTGCTCTGAGGTGATGTCAAGCTGCCTGTAAACAACAGTTTATAAAGTAACTACTATGTACTTGTCACGTTTTAGAAACTGGATTTCATGCCAGGAAATTTTTCACAAAATGTTAAGTATTAGCAGCTGTAAAGAATTTTAAAACAACAAGATTTTGAACACATGAATTGCAGTATAATACAGACAGATCCTAGAGTTACAAAAATAAATGCTTAGAGTTCATAATCCCTATTTGTAATAGATGAATACATATACTTCTCATAGATGAGTGTTTCTAATATAAACAAAATTAATATTCTGAAACATTCCATTACCCATAGGGAAAAGATAACTCTACAAACAAATGAACACAACTGCATGTGGAGAAAATATGTAGATGGTGTGGTAAATGCAACATGGCACTGCATATATTCAGTAAAATTTATACTTTATATAGACCAAAATGCACATAAGGGATGAGGCATGTGCATGTATAAATTTGATATACAGTATTTTATGTATGTGTATATATATATACATGTATGTAGAGTTTAGATTATTTCTCTTCATGAGAAATATGGATGTGGATGGGTTCAGAACGTGCTAAGAGTGTGAGTAACCTTCCCCCACAGACCTTTCTCTCCTCCAACTTCAACTCCACAACTTCTAAATTCAGGAGCATGTTCAAACAGAAACTCAAAGCAGAAATTTGAACAGTAATTTGAAGCAGTATCCCTCAGCAATACATCCAAATGAAAAAAACCAGAAATTAAAACTGGCATATAAACAATATCACCACCACCCAACCTTTAGGGTGCAAGACAGTTTTATCTTAGGCTTGTGTTCCTAGACTCTCTCATTTGCTCTTAAAAAAGCCCCAAACAGTCAATATGCGTTTGTGATTTTTTTTTTGTTTTATAGGGATTTCGTCTGGAATCTGCCTTAACTTTTTGCTCTTCTCATCAGAGTTGATGTCATGTGTTTTTTTAATATCATTATCACATTATAAAGAAAATGAAGAAAATCAAAACTATATTGAATACATATAATAAAAATATAATATTGTATAGATTGATTACAGTTCTATGCAATCATTTTTCTGATCACATGAGCGTTTTACTTTGAATGATAATGCACAGCCTTTAATTCTGTTTCTTCTGTCTTTCTAACAGATATTCTTTACCTCCATAAGACCTGTCTCTATATAGTATCTGCTAATGATTCCCAACTTCTTCTCTGGAGAAAAATTATATAATTTTAGGAATTAATTGAGCTAATGATTTGCCTAGCTAGTCAGAAACAGTAAGTAGATCCTCCATGCCCTACCCATATCCCTCCTAGCTACTGCAAAAATGAACACTGTCCTGGATAAAACAAGGAGACTTTCATATGGTGGATTTTGTAAGTGTTGGAATTCACACCTAAAAAAAATATTAAAATTAATGTCGTAATTAAGCGTCATTTTGTTTCCCATGAAAAATTTAATTCACACCCAAGAGAATCAAAGACACCAAAAACTTAATACAGTGTGGAAAAAGTTTGGTAAAGCTTCATTTTTCTTAACAATATTTAGAAGCAAAAAAAAGAAATACAGTTCTAATACGTTATAGATATTTTCAAATATTTATTGTAATTTTTTTGTTAATATTGATATGATGCAGAGGATACAGCGAAAATTGCAGACTTGCAAAATAAAAACTCCAAAAGTTTTTTCATTGAGGTTTTGCATAAGTTTCAATGAATGTTTTTGTAAGTATAAAAGTAAGTGCATAGACAAGAAAAAAATAGACATGAACACAAAAAATAAAAAAGGAATAGCAACTTTGATATTCAGTAGTTAAGTTCAGACTACCTTGATCTCTATCAGAAGATTTTTCTAAGTCCTCTGACATCCATATTTCAGTGGTGATGAGAAATGTGTTATGTTTCCTGGATGGAAGGTGTTGAGTCAAATGATCAAAATTCGAGAACACTTGATGTGACATCTATCATCTTGAGCTGCAGCCTACTAAATAGACTGGAAGAAAAGCTTTTATGTTTTTCACACCTTTTATTCCCCCACTATGGGGTCAGAAAATGCTTCTGGGTCTTAACAATGTGCCAGTGTTTTTTTCAGAATCAATCCCAGCTACTGTGTAACAGCCACATCTCCTTTGGGGAATCAATATCTTAAGAGTTACTCAGAGCAAAAGTTAGGTCTATATTATAGGTCAAGCCATGCTGACAGGTTGACAAGGCAGAGAATAGCATTTATCCTTTATGGCACAACCAGGAACAGGGCTCCGTTCTGATCTATCCACTAACAGGATAAGAAAGTGTCTCAAAGAGACATGCTGTGTCCATTGAACTTAAACAGCACCAATCTGCTGTTCATTTAAACCTTGCCTTTGGCAATTTTCTGGAAATGTCTGTTGAACACTTTAGATAGTTCTTATACTTCTTTCTGCAAGGTCTAGAATTTTGTCCTTGGAGAAAAGTTTATGTGTCCCACACTTAGAATGAAGATCAAATTTTACATCAAAAGACAGACCAATGGAAAAAGCTTTGATCAAAAGGCAACAGATACACGTCATGTTGCTACATGAATATAATCTTATTAGGAATATATATATTCAGTATGAATAAGCACACATTCATTTCAACAAGTATTCAAAAGTGTGTGTGCGTGCACACACGTGTGGAAAAATCCAGAAAAACTGGATTTTTCCAGTTAAGTTCAATATTATTTAATCTGATTTAATAGTACCAAGTATCTTTAGGATATAACATAAATTACCTTTCTATTTTCATTATTTTATTCCCATTTCTTCTTACAAATTTTTAAAACCTTTGGCAACATTCACAACTCAATGGATATTAGACTTAATTTTCCTGATTCCACAGTTGATGGCTAGACAGAAGAAACTAAAGTATTTTAACTTGACATGGTGTTGCATGTTTAAAATTATTCCATTATTTTAGGCCATCAACTCCAGCTTTATAAATTCAATGTTTCAAATATTCCCTGATAGCCAAAAAGTGTATGTATAACTGCAAGTTCATGTGTGCACACTGGTTTGAGAAGGAAAGAAAGAATGCAAGAGAAAATTATCCTATTTCTCAGATGTATCTTTGGGTAGTCATTCCTTTTTTTAAAACCTTTGTATAACTTGTAAATTACAAAGAAGTTGTTGGGATAGCAGGATAGAAGGGTGTGGGTGTGCCTACATGATCCACCCACAGCAAACAAAACCTGGAGGGCGTATTTGGAACCTGGTATCCTTTACAGGATTGCTTTCTGTGTCTTCACAGGCATTCTTCCTCCTCCACCTTCTCATAAAGTAATTATTCAATGGGATCTACACTAATGGCAGTTTTAGAGTTAATGATTTAATGCCTTGCTAATGCATGTAAAAAATACAGTAAAAGCATACAAAGGAGAACACAGTATATATAAAAATATTGATTTATTGATTTAACTATCATGTGGATTTATTCCTATTGACTGTAAAGACAGCCTTAGTGTTCATCTGCATTTAGTCATACTAATTACTTAAGAGAGAATGCAGGCTGTTTTAACACTGAATTTTTTATCTGTTATGTCCATCAATACTTATGTCAAAGGCAAGTGTGGGATCAGTAAAAATATTACTGGTAATCATGATGGGAAAAAATAAAGCAAAATGGAAAACTTTCCTAAGCATAAAAAATATCCATTTAGAATCTGGACTACAGCTTGTGTTTGTGCTTATCTGGGAAACTACATTCATTCTGAGACTTACTATAGTTTCACTCATCTTCCTTTGAGTCTTTGAGCTACTGGATGAAAATGCAGCTGTACAGATTATACTTGTTTACATGTGAAAACAGAATATTCCAGGGAAAACATAGAATAATTTCCCTTCTATGTATATAAGGATAAATACATGTATATGTCGCATGTCTTTAAAAAGGAGCAAGATTTAACAATGTTTCTAATAAATTTAACCATTAAACCAGTGAAATTCTTCTTAATACTTTACTGGTATTTTGCCTGTATTTATATAGCATGTACAGGATTTACTAGTCTTCATTAAAAGTATTTGGTTCTCTTTATCTGTGAAACAGTTATTTTTTTTAATTTTATTGCTGGGCTAACTGCTAAGATATCATTAGCTTGGTGCGGGTCACTGTAGTTTTTTTCTTGATTTCTCCATTACATAAGCTAATTGTCACATGAAAAGATGAACACAATAAAGCTCCAGTGCTAATATTACTCCTGCTTTTACTTCTTATATATGCATATCAACTCCCACAAATTTTATGGATCAGTTTGTGAAGTAAAATTAAAAAAAATTTATCAAAAAGTTACTTCATATAATTTAGTTGACTGAAATTCTGTTTTTCAGATTATACTGGGGAAGAGTTTTACTATTAACACTACATGAACAAAAAGGTAACTTCTTTAGAAAACTCAGTTATCACCTCATATCTTTGAAAATGGAACTATTTTGAAGGTTAAAAAATGAAACTACTGTTTCCTTATTCCTCTTTCTTTTTTTTTTTTTTTCCCTCCCCTGATTTTTATGAATAAAACTGGGAAGTTTTTTTTAGGGAAAAACCAATGTAATATGTATGTCTTTTATGCTGTAAGGTTATTTCATAGTTTACAATCCAGGACACTAGAGGTGAAGGGACATATATTGATTGTACCTTTGTGTATGTATTTTGTATAAAATCTCCAGTGAATCAGCATTTTCAAAACCAACCAATCAATTGGTTAAGATAATTTGGACACAATTTTAAAATAATGGTTTTTTAAATGACTAAAAATTTTTACAAATAGTACATTTGAAAATTTGTGATCATAGAAATTATTTAAAAATGTTATGAATTATCATGTAAAACAGATTAAAACAGCATCTTGGAAAATCTTTTCCAAAAAGTGAAGTCTTTCTTTCATAATAGCATAGATATAAGCATTGTAAGAGCACAGTAAAGATATTTAAAATTTTAACAAATAAGGATCATATATTCAAGAGCAAACTTGTGTCATCTAATTCCCAAGTGGAGGGACATTTAAAATTCAGTCCCATCAACAACTAAAAAATCTGGTGTTAGCACCCATGAGGGAAAAGCTAACATTTCAATAAGCTCAATGTAATTATACAAAATTGCCTTTTACTGCAATTCATAGAGAGAAATTGTTCCCTCAAACACAGACAATAGTTTGCCAAACTGCTTGGTATAACTATCATTGTTAATTTCTGGATATTAAGAGGCATATGGACTGCACTGCTGAGAGAAGTCAGATGAACTTATAGAAGGGGTCTGGGGCATATTTATGGACACTAAAAGGGCAAGATATTGCTAGTAAATTCTGCAATAAAAATTTATTTGGTTCAATCTTTATTCTTTGTTGTCCCAAAATGCT
The DNA here is from genome assembly GCF_030490865.1 of Poecile atricapillus. NCBI lineage: Eukaryota > Metazoa > Chordata > Aves > Passeriformes > Paridae > Poecile > Poecile atricapillus. Next base: position 43,586,788 of record NC_081249.1, on the reverse strand, counting down.
TATTTTATCTTTATTAGGTAGTTAAATATGTAGAAAAATATAAACTATAAATTACCTTGGGAACCATACACCAAAACTTGAGTCATTAAAAAATAGACAATAGTCATTTTGCAGCTGATTTTTATGTGTGAGCCTGACTGCAGACTCGCATGCCATTCTGAAAATGACATTTCACTGATGTGAGAAAACATGCTTTGTTTTCCATCAAGCAAGGAATTGTGTTTCTTGAACAAAATATGGATATTGGAAGAAAGTAGAATTGAATATAATATAATATAATATAATGTTCAGGTTTATTTAATCAAGTGGAAGAACGCTTTATAGATCCTAGTGTGCAGGACAAGATTTTTTCTCTTCTAAAAAAATTATTTTGAAAACTATTTTTTTCCCTGATCTATAAGTGGTGTCATGAAGGATGTGTAAATACATGGTGAAATAGATTACCAGATTAAAAAGAACTCATAGGGTCTAATTCAGATTTCTCTGAAATGAGCTGGAAGACAGCCTTACAATTTCACTTGGAAAATATGCTTTTAAAGAAAACTAGAATCATTATGATTAAGTGTTTATAGTAGTTATTCCTAAAGGACTTCTGCTAAAAATCCCCCAAACCTCTACCTGATTGACAGGATTTTCAATGGTTTTGAGATGTTCCATCATTATGTTTACTGTATTAGGCAAATTAAATATGTCACATTTTAACTCAAAGAAACTCAGTTCTAACCTAGAACCTTCATGGGTAACCTAGAAACCAAGAATAAATATTTTTTATAAAAAAAGGAAAATATCATACTATTAAAATTAAAAATCTAGGTTTTATTTTAAAAAACTGGATTGTAAATTAATAGCCCATTATATACATTTTTTTGTATACATCTGCAGATTTAGTGTAAATGCTAAACTTCAAGGATAAGATATTTCTTACGTTTGTATCCAATTGCTTTTAAATGTGTATTACAAATAAATCCAGGGGAAAAAAACCTAATAAACAAAACAACTACAAAATGAAATAAAAACTCCTAACAAAACCCATGTCACCAAGAAAACAAATGTGTAGTAACATTGAGAAAAAAGGGAGGATTGTGAACTAAATTAATATTTCTGTAGTATACTACTCAGAAAATAGATTTTTCACTGAATAAGTTACACATCTAAAACCTTAATTACAACTTTCTCTCAATAAACAAATAATATTAAAAATAATAACTGGAAAATGTTCTAAAGGAGTTGCAGAAGAGAACTTAGCTCAAATTCTTCTAAAATAATCTATCTGCTACAAATTACCTTTCTATAAAAATATGAGAGTCATCCTAAAAACTCTTTAAAACTCTACTCTATAATCTCATTATTTTTCCATACTTCCTGTTGAAGTTTGACACTGAACAGTGAAAAAGAACACTTACTAAAAAAATACTCTGGTAAAATCGCAACCACTTTCTAATTGAAGAAAATTGGTAACTGGTGTAATTTTTAAGGAACAAATGACCATTCAACATTCTATGTATTTTAGCTATGGATAGGAAAAAGAAAAACTTATTGTGCAATATGAGATATAATATTTTAGATAGCGTATGTTTGAGCTCATTTTTCCTAAGGGTTTTTAATTTGATACAGCTTCTTATCTGAAGATACATTGAAGTTGCAATTTTTGTACCTTTGTTAATAACTTGTTTTTCTGATCTCCAACCATTTTCTCTGTTCAAAAATTATTGAGATTTATGTTTTACAGTATGTGAACAGTTTGTGGTATATGCCACAAAGTTCTGAAAATAGCCATACCCTTGATGTTTCAGCAGAATATCCTGTTTCCTGAATTCTTATTTAAATTTTGACCTCTGTTTCTGCTTGTATTGTTTTCTTATGTGGTGAATAATGGTAACCCTTATCAGGAGACATATAACAATCTTTCTGATCTCCCTCTCCTCTCTTTCTGATAGATTGAATTGAATGGGTTTATGAATATAAAAATAAGTGGTTGTTATTTCTTATGAGTGAATAAACAAGTGAATACCAAGTAAATGTAACTCTCCATTCCCACTATATTTATACCCAAAACAGAAGGTAGAAATGTGGTATGGCATAAAGAAGTATGGTGTAGTCATTATTCCCATTTTATGTCTCAGATGTATTTATGGGATCTAAAAGAATATATATGCTACCAGTACAAATAATTTTGAGGAATATTCCATGACTCTGGGACTTGAACAAGTAAAACAGACCTTGGCCTGATGTTTTTCCATTCCTGCTGGCATTTTTCCATGCAATTCCTAGGCACAGGTCCATAGTTACTGTGGGTTAGAGACCTTTATCAAAATCCAATATTGACCCATCTACTGATGCTCTGTGTCTCAACATATTTATCAGTATGGAAATCAGTTATTATGTGACCACAGTCAGAGAATAGGCTCAGGGCACTTTTAATTTAGTGGAGCAGGAATAACTCATGCATCCCTCTTCATCTTCAGGCTTCTCCAGGCAGAATCTTAACACTCATTTCACTTTAAAAATGATGCTGTAGAACAGAGGAAATAGATGCAATATTTCATAGAATCATATGCAGCCAAAAGTTATCTTTAGCTCCACTATTTCTAATACAATTGATAATGTAATTTCCTTCCACAACAGCAGATGCTTAGTAAGAATTATGTAGCAATTCATATTCTTTTCCACTTAAATAAGTCAAAAATAGTGGGATTTACCTCATCTACCTTTAAATTTTTATAGTGCAGACATCTACTTCTGAGCTTGTCAGCTAGAGGTTTTATTCCTTGAATAAAAAGGGGCACTTCTAGAACATGTTTTATCTCATCCTATATAGATACCTAAAAGGATTAGAAGAACTTTATTTTGGAACTAATATATATCTCCTTGAATTATATAGTGAAGGTGGTTGATGAATCAAGATGAAGATATGTACATAGCTGAAACTGAGAAGATCTTAGAAACAATTTAATGCAACAGAAAAACATCCTGACAGAATCCTTGCCCCAGGTGTCTTATTTGAGTCTTTGCATTTAATTGATCTCATTTTAATTTTGCTTTCTTAAAAATAAATAGGAAGCTCCAGCATAGCATATACTCTTTAACAGAGGCATGTTAGGACTAAGTGTAGAAACTTTCTAATTATGTGGTCAATTTATAAGAACTTCTTCTTATCCAGAATGTTGAATCAGCAAAAGAATAACTAATGGAAAATAAAACTAATATTTATATTGCACGTGTCTTGAATACAAAAGATTCTTCTATGTATCAAGATTTCAACGTATTTAATGTAATAACTTTTTCTCATACTATTCTTTACTGCATCAATCTTATAAAGCTTCTTTTTTTAAATTGAGATGGGTTCTTTTAATCCATTTGAGTTCTCATACTTGGATGACACAAATTTGTAAAAAACTGTCTGGAAGGAAGGACCAGATAGATGATCACATACACATGTAAATCACAGCTATGTCTGAAAAAAAAAATAAATTCAAAATTGTCCATTGCTGTTTCCCCATATTCTTCCATCATCTTGACCTGATTTGCCTTTCTGCTAGTGCTCATCATAATCCTCTGCTTTGTATTAAATAGCATTGAAATTGCAGAGAAAAGAGTTGGCATTTTAAATGAGAGTCAGGCCCTCTCTATCCATGTCATTGTGACAAATTTTTATAGAAATGTTAGAGATACAGAACTAGTGATTAGCTCCATTACTATGCACTCCTGTATCTCTGCGACAGAGACCAGTCATCAAATTCACATTATCTGGGAACTTGGGAGTTAGTAGAAGCTGACCATGCCAGCTGGAAGAGGCTTAAAACATGTGTTATGCTATTAAGTGGTATTAGAATGTACCAATAATGGATTACAAAAAACCCCTTACAGACCTTGTTACTCGAAGTATAGATGTACTGTGCTCATTCCACAGCCATGGCAATGTAGTTTGCTGAAAGAAAAATGATGAATTTGTTTAACATACAATTATGCAGAGGTAAAACTGGATGGAATCAATTTACTCAACAAAAATAAGTGTATAAAAATTATAATAATAACAGGACTGTTAACAACACTATAATTTTAAAATGTGTTTTAGGGAGGTTGTCTCATGTTTTACACAGAATGAATTTTCACGTCTGCATTGATGTGAGTCCCACAAATCACTTTTTCATTGTGGCTGCACTTAACACAATTTACTTAAGGACACCCCACTGTGTAATGGGCAGCATGAAAGAAATCATTATCAAAAACCATAATAAAATCTTCTAGTTTAACTTAGGAAACAAGGATGAAAACTATTGAATCTAGAAATTTTGAGCTCTTTCATCCCCCAACTGTTTTAAACTGCTTTTTGTTGGCGTTCTTGTTTCGTACCACTATGGAAAACTGAATTTCTAAGTAGACAAAAACAATGCTCCTCTCAGATTAGCATCCATCCAACACTTTTATACTGCTAGAAATAACAAGACTCTTTGCAGTGTAGTCAAATAGCTTTATAAATGTCATATTTATTCATCTGCCCCCAGTTCTAATACATCTGTCATTTTAGTTTTCACAGGAAGCTAATGGCAATAATGAAATTCTCTTCAGGAAAACCAAGTATCTCTGCTGAAATCTGTGTACATAAATGAACTAGATGTGAGCAGCAAGTGAAAAAATATTGCTGATAGTATGGAGTCATTCTAGATAATGTGGACATACAGCCAGACCATGCAGAACTGCAGAAAGACCAAAAATAGAGTCTGTGACATCAAGAAACATGCAGCCGCATGGAAAATTAATTTTAATGTAGGCAAGTATAAAGTGGTTGGGAAGAAAGCAAACATATAATGTGTAAGCTGCACTGGCTATTATTCCCAAGGTATGGCCTTGCAGTAAAGAAAACCTGGTTCCTGTTCTGTAGTGGTCAAAAAATAAAAGTAAATCTGTAAATTCCTGTTTCTATCACATCTTGAATATGGTCATGAAGAAAGATGATCAAAGTCACAAAACAATTCTCACTTGAGATATGAGTGCTAAAACTTCTCTGATTAGAAAGAGATAAGTGAAAAGAATAAGAAATCTACAATTCTAAGTCTGACAAAAAGACAATGCACATAAGTCAACAGTTCCTTCTAATATATTAAATAAGGAACATCAAACTAAACTTAAAGTGTCTAAGTAGAGAACTGAAGGCTGAACCTTTCCAGAAAACAGAACTCACTGCCAAAGACTCACTGTAAAATGTTTAAAGTTTATATCCACTCAAGGCTTAATGACAAAAAAATGGAATCCAGATAGGGTAACTGGAGTCATAGGTAAATCCATTGAAGACAACAAAGGTGAAAATGACTCATACCTAGATGAGTAGCTAAGAAAATCATTGTGTTTGTATGTCAGGTTATCAGTTCTTTGTGTGGTTCCTTTCACAATAAGATAACACATAGCTGGATTACAAGTCTAATACAATATAGAAGCCCTCATACTTATCTGCTTTCACCTCTTGCATAAATACATGGAGGAAAAAATATTCTAATATGAAGTCACCACATCTGAATCACTCAGTGTCTGAAGCACGATTTACAACACCCTGAGAGAGAATGCTGTTCAATACTGTTCTTCCTCTTCTCTGTCCTGGCGATCTTTCCAGTACTTAGTGCAGCTCACCGTCCTAGACAGAATTCTGGTCATTGTGGATCTTTCATCTGAAAGTTCAATATAATTTTTTTTAATGTTTGTAAGAAATAACAGAGATGTGATATAATGGAATAAAAGATGGAAGAATAAATCACATTTTATATAGGTACACAAATTCAAGGGTCTAGAAACTGTTCCTGGAAGAGAAAACATTATTGCAGCCAATGAATAAATTTATATCCTCTCTGTTTTAAAGAGTTGGCATTTTGGATAATCTCACGTAATGAGCATTCATTGTGATAACCTTGCACTTCCAGACAGTGGAATGCAAATCTTTATCAAAAAGCTTCTATTTAAAAACAGGAAAGATTCTAAAGACTTCTTTATTAGTCTCATTTTGTCCTCCAAAATTCCTGCAGGAGATACAAATTTCAGTTTATTGTAGCCCTGAATATTTGGGGACTATAAATCCAGAGAACAGTTATAATTTTAAGATGGGAAAAGTGATGTCATGAGACACCTTTATCCTGTGGCAATAATTTAAAATTGTACACACACATATACACACCCATATATATATATATATATATATATACATATATTTATAAAAGAAAAATGGAAATAAGAAATAAAGGAACTAAATAGAATCTGTCACTAATGACTACATTTTTCAGAGAATTATAAAGTTATTAGGGTTTAAAGGGATCTTAAAGATCATCTAGATCCAATCCCCTTGCCATGGGCAGGAAGCCTTCTGTCAGACCAGGTTATTAAGAGGCCATCCAGTCTGTTCTTGGACATTTTCAGAAATGGGGAGTCCACAACCTCTCTGGGAAACGGTGCCTCATGACCTTCAAAGAGAAATTTTTCTTCCTAATATCTAATTTAAGCATACCCTCCTTTAGGTTGCAGCTTTTCCTCCTTGTCCTATCACTATCTGCCTTTGTAGAAGTCCCTCTCCAGCTCTCTTGCAAATTTCCTTTAGGTACTGGAAGGCTGCTAAAAGATCTCCTCAAAGCCTTCTCCTTTCCAGTCTGATTTTCATTCATGATGAGTATCTGAGAAGTTTCTACTGATAGATTTTCAATTGTATCTTTCAGAAACATTTACTCTTTAGTAATGATACCTGACTCTACGTAGTTGTATGTGAAAAAGTATTTTGGCAACAATAGTGTTCATGTGCACATTTTAATCAGAGAGTGGGTCTGAGAGGAGGCACCTGAAGTAAGTTTTGAATAGTCATATTGGCAATGAAGGAAGTTCTGGTAACTATGTGGACATACATGTAGACATGTAGACAGACAAATTAAGTAGGCTTAAAAACTTTGGGCAAGTCCAGACAAAAAGACCTTCCTCCATTAGTGCTTCTTTAAAATCAGAACCATATGAATCTTTGTGACATAAATATTAGCTGTTCTGTTATGGATATGCTTCACTTTACAAATGTCAGCATGAGAATAGTTCCCTTTACAGTTTAGTCCTGTCTCTTTCTATTGCAAATAATAACTTCATCATAAAATCGTTATGTTTTGTCTAAAAACTGTTAGTATCCTCTTAAGCCCACTGCTTCCTTTGGGTTGCTGCTCCAAAATTTCACTTTTATCATTATTAAACAATGTGCAGTGTATTTGAGACAATGCATAGTTTGTACTCACTGTGTTCTAGAATTAAATGTTTATTTTCATTTTCATAATGTTTGTTACCTGGATTACCTGTGCATTTCTGGACAGCAAATATATTAACTCTGTCTCTGTCTGTATTGTTAAATACCTCCATTCCAGGGCATCAACTTTGCACTTGAGGCCAGGAAGAACACGAACAGGTATGTCCACATACTTTAGAGCAAGATACTGTAGAGCATTATGTTTGATGCTCTGTTGCTGAGACTCTAGAAAACAATGTAGTTTTGCTACATAGGCTGTTTTGGAGTTCTTTTTTATTTAAAATGTATTTGGTGAGTTTGAGACTATAGTACAGCCTTAATAAAAAGAGATCACACTATAAAAACCTGATGTATAAAATTGAGAGTAAATATTGCTAGTAAAAAGTATTGCAGTGCAAAGACTTTTGAGAGAGTTTCTGACAAAAGTAGGAACTGTCAAATGGTATCTGATTTTGTGTTGACTAGAATGCATGTAAGAGTAGTTACAGGAGTGAACTACCTCCAGAAAAATGATGAGGCTTTGTTGGAAAACTTTATTTGGAGAATTTCAAATTAGAGTCAAAGAGCTAAGCAGTGTGGATGGTCTGGGATCTGCTGATGGAGTTTTCCCCTAGTGAGTTTACTTGAGAGAATCACAGAACATTCTGAGTAGGAAGGGAACCGCTAGGATCGCCCCAGTCCAACTGCTGGCCCTGGAGAGCCCCAGAATCACACTATGTGCCTGAGAGCATTGTCCAAACGCATCTTAAAACCTACCCTGACATAACTTCAGGCCATTTCTTCAGGTCCTGTCACTTGTCACAAGAGTGAAGAGATCGGTGCCTGCCCCTCCTCTTCCCCTCATGTGGAAGTTGTAACTGCAATGTGGTCTCCCCTCAGTCTGCTCCAATCTTCTCCAGGCTGAAGAAGCCAACTGACTTCAACTGGTCTTCAGATGGCTTCCCCTCAATATTCTTCACCATCTCAGTTGCCCTCATTTAGATGCTGTCCAATAGCTTTGTATTTTTTTTATATTCTGGCACCCAAAACTGCACACAGGGCTCAAACTGAGGCTGCCCTAGCACAGAGTAGAGAAGAACAATCCCCTCCCTTGCCTGGCTGGTGATGCTGTGCCTGATACATCCCAGGACAAGGCTGGCCCTCCTAGCTGCCAGGGCACTGCTGACTCATGTTCAAATTTCCATTGACCAGGACCCCCATGTTCCTTGCCTCTGTACTGCTCTCCAGCATGTCATTCCCCAATCTATACCTACATCCAGCGTTGCTCCATCCCAGGTGCAGAATACAGCACTTGCCTTTGTTAAAGTTCACATGGTTGGTGATTGCCCCATTCTCTAATTTGTCAAGGTCTCTCTGCAGGGTCTCAATGCCCTCAAGGGAGTCAACAGCTCCTCCCAATTTTGTATCTGTGAACTTGCTCAGTATCCGTTCCTGTCCAGTGTCCAAGTCATTTGTGAAGATGACTGAAGAGCAAAGTATTGAGAGACCGCCACCTATTCACCAGCCTTCACAGAAGTAAACGTGAACACCGTTTATTTCTATCTTTAGCACACCTTTTATAGGGTTCTACAGGGTCTGCAGGCTAAGCAAATTACCATTGGCTAATACACATAGGTTTACATTTTTTCTCCTACGCACAAGGATATTGTTTTGCTTTACTCTCTCTTCTGCAGGAAGGTTTCAAGGACTTTAGCCTTTAATATCACGACTTAGTTCAAAGACTGGTTTGTGCAGACAGGCCTTTACATATATATAAAATATATCAACAGCAAAGGGCTGAGGATGGAGCTCTGAGGAACCCTACTAGTGATAGTCTGATGTCATCCCCTTCAGTGTAAGCCTTTGTGTCCACCCAATGAGTCAGTTGCTCACCCAGCATACACAGCTGTTTATACATACACAGTTTATACAGCTCTTTACTGGACATTTTGTCCAGAAGGATCCTGTGAGAGATGATATTGAAAGCTTTACTGAAATTTGAAAATATTCCATCAGCTGACTTTCCTTGATCAGCTAGGTGGATTCCATTGTCATAAAAGGAAGTCAGGTTCAAGAAGCATGAATGAAGCCATGCTGCTTTAAGCCTATGATTACAGTGTCCCTCATGTGTTTTTCAATACTTCCCAGCACAATTCTCTCCATAATTTTAATAGCACTGAAGCAAGACTGGCAAGCCTGTAGTTTCCAATGCTATCCTTCTTGCCTCTTTTGAAAACTGGGGCAAAAATTATCTGCCTTCCAGTCATCTGGGACCTCTCCAGATTTCCAAGACCATTCAAAAATCACTGAGGGACACCTCATGCTGACATTAGCCAGCTCTCTATGTATTCCGATATATGAATCCTATCAGGACTTATAGATTTATAGGGGTCCAAATGGAGCAGTAGATACACGAGTTCAAGGTCAACTGTGAGTTTACCATTCTTATCACTCATGGTCCTCCAGCTCAGGGTACTGAGACCCCCTCAGTCTCTCATGTGGGGTGAAGATGAAAGCAAAGAACACACTAAACATCTCCACCTTTTCCCTGTTCCTGTTTCTGAGGTCACCATCCTCATCTTGTAACAGGAAAATGTAATTTCTGCTAGGTTGACAAGCCATTATCCACAATTCTTGAAAAATCATGAGAGTCAGAAAAGAAGTCTGAATCTTCATTTGCTAAGTACATTGTGATAAGCTAGTTTCTTTTTTTAATTTAAATATTTATTTATTTATTTTATTTTTTAGTTCTACATTATAGCCGATGGTTCTTTCTCACTTTGGGTAATTATATCTTTACACTGACTCTAATTGAGGTCTCACTGATGTCTTACACAAAGGTACTAATATTTCTGCTTAGATGGAAATATTTTGGTTACTGATTTGGGAGACCATAGTTACTGTTTTTACAGCTTTATTCCACTATTGATTTATTATCATCCTTATAAACAGATAGATACCCGGGCTTTTTAAAATTAATTTCGTATTTCCAGCTGAGAAAACTCCAGCTTGTTTGCAGGCCCAAGACTGCCCTACAGATTCTTGTTCTGAGTGCCTAAATGAATGGATTTTCACTTTGTTCTCATAAATTCCCCCGTGCCCTATTACTTCACTCTCTAAGGCTATTCATTTATTTATGTGTAATATTTCACTGCTTCGCTCTATTCAAAATGACTGCCAACTTTGTGATATCATCTAATTTCATTACCTCACTTTAACCTTTGAGCCAAGGTCAGAATCCAAGTTTGAGATACTGTGACTGTTCCTAAGCCTCAATAAATGATATATATATTTTTATTCTATAAATAAATAAAATTATGTATTCTCCACAGTTTAATATTTTCTCTTTAATACAAAAAAACAGCTATTGTCACATGATACTGTATGCTCTGTGTAAGTTCACATCATGTATATTTGATTCCTCAGGGCTTTAATAATTCTTCCTTAAATATTTGATCTAAAAACTTGTATGATTTAAAGACAAGCAAATTCAGAGGTGTATATATATATATATATATTTCAATTTTTGTTCTCTTTATATATACTGATATTTATCAAATCACTTTTCAGATTTATTCATGCAGTGTGATGCATTGGCTCTCCAGAGTTCTCTTAGGGAGATTATCCTGCTATTCTGTCACAGACGCATTTTTATTGTAGATGCATTGTTTTCAATTTACATATCCCTGTTGTATATCACCAGTCCAGGTGGCAATCCTGTCTCTTTTCCCTGTCAAATATGGCAAAAATATTAAGAAATCTTTATTTACATGTTTTTGAGTAATAGGCAAAGTATATTTAGTCAACATTTTACTCAGTAAGTATTGTAGTTGTTCTTCTGTGTGCCTCTTTTTCAAACAAAACTTCAATAGATTATTCTGTAAATTTATACCTTGTGCATCATTGTTTAGGCTTCAGCAAACTTTTATGAACTTAGAACCAACTTAGAAACTCCAGATATTTATAACTGAAATCACAACTCAAGTTGTGTATCAGTGTATGATTGCACCACCTTAATTTAAGTCTGTGTTCTCTCACAATGCTGTAACTATTTGTCCCAAAGGGGAAGAGATCCGGGTTCTCAAACACCTCCTCCACACAGAGTAACTGATTGATGATGCTTTCTCCACCTGAAGTTAGCATTCTCATTTTAACTTACATTTTAACTCTTAGTATGTGAAAGAAATTCAGTCTTTTGATGTAGTCCCAGGTTGCTTACTCTGATGCAAAACCAAAGCCCCTCAGGTCTCTAATATAAATGCTGAAAACCCAATAATTTAAGAAGAAATATGAGGAGATATTGAGTGAGGGATCTATTTTTAAACTCATCATGCAATTAATTTAAATTTTATACAAATACTAATTTCAAACTCCTGTAAAAGATTTTTGCCTTTATATTTTGGACATCTTGAAACAAAGAATACAACACTGAAATTTCATTATGCTAAATTTTCACCACCGTGTGCTGATCAGATAAAATCATGGTACAAGAAGCATAACATTTTTTGCCTATCACTCCCTAATAAGTATGTTTGTGTTTGATAAAAGGTATTCTCTTTTCCATGTTCTGTATAGGAAGATAAAGCTCTTTGTTTTTATTTTTTTTTTCCTATATATATATATACTAGAATTTTGCTTTTCACTACTTAAAAAAAAAGTGCTGCACTTTATTATATGACCTAAAAATAATATATGCATATTAATGAAAAAAATGACTGTGATAATGCTGATGGTATCATGAGAAAATATTAAAACTAGTAAAATATACTTAATCAAACTAAGCAAAATGTTCCTAAGCATAGAAAATTCAGTGATTAATAGTCAGCAGGATTCTAGCTTTCTGTCACCACTTGGATTTTATGTGGTGTTACTAAGCAACAAAGGTTACTCTTCAGCAACACTTAGATGCAGTATTTGCAGCTTTAATCAAATCAGCTGCTAAGTGAACAGTACTTTTTTGTAATATGTTTGTCAGTGATAGATAAGGAGTACAAGCAAATCAAATATATGCTAATTTATCTTATATAGCATAATTAGTCTCCTTTTAGTTGGTATGGGGCTTTTCTAATGCACATCTCTGTATATGTCATTTATCTTATGGTGAACATTCTTGTTAGCAGGCATAATTCAGGAAACATTTCAATTTTTCTTCCAAGTTCCAAATAGTATTTACTGAAATGTACTAAAAATTACTATTATGGTGTATTGTTATCAAGATATATTATCAAGAATAGCCCACATAAAAATATTGGAGTCAGAACTATTTTTTATTGCTATTACGTAATTATTTTTAAAAACAGAAGCCCATAAGATATTGTACACCACTTTTTAATTTTATCTTCTACTTCTCCCTGCAGTACTAACAGAGAATACTAGACAAAGTAACATGACAGGTTGTTGAAAGATACGTCAGTTCTGCTGCTTTTGAAATTCCACTTGTGCTAAAAGTGAAAAGAGCTGCCCAAAGAAAGTTTTTTTTTTCTGGGCAGCATAGACTGTAAAACAGCAAATTGTATCAGCTACTTCCTAATAGAACAAAGTTTATTTCAGGTAAAACATGATGCCTTTAAGTTTGAAAGGTCATAGAGGTGAACATTTCTCATTAATCTGTGTGTCACAATATGGATGATTTTGCTCTCATATTATAATGATTCTGCAGAGACAATTGTGGAATTCCCATTAAAAAAAAAAACCTGCCTAGATACAGATGCTAAAGCTGTATCAATTTAAATTCTTTTCTATGATAGATTCTATGAAATGCCTAATAGCTGAAAAAAACTGATCAAGAACAGGAAGACATGAGGAGCAAAGTTCTATGTGCCATGCTTATATGTTTAAAATAGTTAAGGTTGTAAATTAACTTTCTCTGCTTTTGGAAGTTAAGTTTTTTCATAGATAGTATAGGAAGGATAGTAATTCTGTCACTGCTATTGTGGTTATGCAAATTTTTTAGAGAACTTCTCATAAAAAAATTCCTTAGTCTTTGCCTTCCTGATATAATTTAAATAATCTACATTGTTTTAGGGAAAGTGGGGAAAGGGAAGGAAGGCAGAAGAATACAGTTCTATCATATTTGCATACAGATTTCATTTGAAATACAGGTCAGTCCATGAAGCTCAAAATCCAAGCCTTTAAAATATTCCCCCATGAGAGTCTTGATGTAGCCCCTTTAAGTACTATAGACAGGAAGATTGTACTTGAACGTGTTAGTGAATGCAATCTATGTTCTACTTAAAGGATATGTTGCTGGTTTGTATTTTTACGGCAGTACTTATGGATGTCATTTGTGTCCTTATTGTTCCTGAGGCTGTGTGATGTAATTTATTGCAGAAGAAAGAGACTATTGCAGCAATATAGCAAACCAACAAGCTTAAATAAAAAAATGTGAGGAGGGAAATACTAAGATACTCAAATTGTTCGATTACAAAGGTACTCTAAATTAGGATTCGAGGAACTGCCTAACTGCCTTAACCTTTAGGGGCAGGTAGGTTATCTGTAGCTTTGGTAGTGTGAGCTTGATGACTTATTTTCTTGCACAAGCCTATCTATATTGAGAGGCAGAACCTCTAATCACACTGTAAAAACTACAAATAGTTCAATTCAATTTTGTAAATGCAGTGGAAATAAGGTTGGTATGATTTCGTTGGAATAAAAAAGGGTTTTCAAGCTCATATTCTGAAACCCATATTCTGAAATATGGACTCTTTCACACAAGTTGTGTATGAACTAACTGTTAATTTAATGTATGCAGGAAATTAGTGACAAAGGACCTAATCTCAATCCCAGTGGATCTGGTGAAATTCTTGTTGTTATGAGCATTCTCAGTCTCCAGAAAATATCTTGGGCTTTAAATATTGCTTTAACATTACCATTTGGATGCTTACATTTTTGCAGTCCTGGAAATAATTTTCAATCTGTGGTCAATTACCACAAAGAAATCCTACTTTTTTTTTCTCTATCAAGTAATATATCATATTTTAAAAAATATTTTGCTGGTATTATATCTCCCTCTACTGGTAAAATTGTATTTTCCCTATGATTAATTTTGAAAGCAGACCATAATTAAAAAAGAGTGCAACATGGTAGCTCTTATCAAAAATAAGGTCCCATGATGAATATTTTAAAGAGAAAAACAATAATTAGGTCTAAGTATTGCTTCAAATTTGGGTAAAGCAGGAAGTTCAGACAAGGGTTACTGCCTTATCCTAGGGAGATGAATCTAAAGGGAAAATACAATGATGTTTTCAGTGCAGGGATCAACTGGAATTCTCACAGTAATTTCTCTTAAAAACAGAACAGAAAATATGCAAATACGTTAGTAGTCTAAAAAGGTTAACACTCTATTATAATAAAGGAAAATACCAGGAAGCACAGGTTATCCCCTGGTGCCCTCTAAAAATGTGATAAAATTAAAGCTAGTGAAATAATATTAAAAGTACGGACTATTAAAAATAAACGATGGCTGTAAAAATAGAAAATATTGACCCCTCTGTTAAAACAATTAGAAAACCTCTAAATCAGTGCAATATGAATAATAAGTATAGTAAATGTGTATTCAGTAAGAAATCCTCAACATTCTGAAACAGATTTAAATCAAAGAGATCAAGAGTACCTTGTGCATTATTAACTAGTACAATTGGACTGAAGAAAGAGTTTTCATTCTCCCTATGTTTTTGCTCTAGTTCCCCAAATACACACAAGAAAAACTGTAGTGCAGGCCTCTTCTGCTTCTTTAGAGCAGAGATGAGACCATTTTCTGTATAATTGTTTCCAGCTAAATCACTGGAAACTAGGTACCTGGAATCCTGACTAAGTTTTTCTTAGGATTTGAAGCATAGAGACTGCTATAGGCAGTCTTGCACTTGTTTTAAAGCACACACAAAGTAATTGTTTGGGTCACTATCTACCTTATATATAATATCTTCAGGATAACAAAACTCATCCTGAAGCCAGTAGGTTTCATTTCTTCAACACAAATATTTCTCCCTCCCAAGAGAGTGCTTTAAAAAACAAGAATCCACACAAAAGGATGATCCAAGTCACATTTTAGGTGAATGTGCAATTTTGCAACTTTTGAGTAAATAATTTGGTCACCACAATGTGTGAAATAAACCTTTTGTGACAGAATGCTCTCATCTTTCAGCATTTCTCTGTTTCGTGGTAGTGAAGATGTGATGAAGATGATGGCATTGATGAGGAATATGTTACACTGTGTGTTTTTCCAGAAATTCATCAAAATAAAATAAAAGCTTAATAATTGCAAAGATAGTGAAATTATTCTAAAAACAACATTTAAACCCTCAGAAAGTCCAAATAAGCATAAGAAAGATTGAGAATAAAAAAAAAAGGAAGGAAGTGGAGTAGAAGGGAGAGAGACAGAGGCAATAGGCACAAATAGAAACACAGAAGATTCCATAGGAACATCAGGAAACTCCTTTTTTTTTTTTCAGTGGGGGTGACCAAGCATCAGCAGAAGCTGCCCAGGGCATGGTACAGTCATCATCCTTGGAGATCTTCAAAAGCTGTTTGCACAGGGTCCTGAGCAAATGCAGGTGACCCTGCTTTGACTGTGTGATTGATGAAGATTCTGGAGGTCTCTCGCAGGGAGGGAGGGAGGGAGGGAGGGAGGGAGGGAGGGAGGAAGGAAGGAAGGAAGGAAGGAAGGAAGGAAGGAAGGAAGGAAGGAAGGAAGGAAGGAAGGAAGGAAGGAAGGAAGGAAGGAAGGAAGGAAGGAAGGAAGGAAGGAAGGAAGGAAGGAAGGAAGGAAGGAAGGAAGGAAGGAAGGAAGGAAGGAAGGAAGGAAGGAAGGAAGGAAGGAAGGAAGGAAGGAAGGAAGGAAGGAAGGAAGGAAGTTAGTTTTCACATTAAAAAAAAAAAGAAACAAAAAGCTGTGCTGCCCTACCTTTGGATAAATATAAGATGGTATTTAACCATGTGATCAGATCATGTGATGTGAACCATCCTTTCTATACTATCAGTGTCAAGGTAAATTGATTCATTGCTCATATGCATTGTCAGTGTCTATTGTTATCTCTTATTTTCTTGCTTGTCACTTAGATTAATAACATTAGTGGTTCTGTATGCTAGCAGCTTTCTTTCCCATGTCAGTTACAGAGGAATTTGCTCTGCACAGGTAATTTCTGTGGATTTCTTTGTAGTATTTCTTTCATTACCTAAAATTGGCAGTAAGAGCACATTGTATCTCCTTCTGATTACTTGCATGAGTTCAATATTTGTAAAAGCATGATGAAGTCACTGAATACATGTAATTGCCTCCATTTCCACTGTTTTTCTGTTTGTGCTTTTTTTCACTCAAACTGGAAAGAATGCAGTTGACAGCTAATTGAAAACCCCAGAAAAAGAAAGAATACTTTAGTATGTACAACACTGAATGAATCTTTCTTTTATGTCAATATTAAATTGCAATTAATCAAACGAAATTACAGAAAATAAAACCTACTGCTACTGCAAATAAACCTTACATATTATAAACTATGATATCCAGATAAAAGTAGAGCCAGAAGAGATGACAACTGATTTTGATGCAATGGGAATCAGGTTGGAGATACAGGCTGGTAGACTAGTGCTCCTGTTGTTAATATTTTATTTCATTACATTGAAATCCAAAACTTGTTAACAAAATGTCAGATGTCTTGTGTTGCAATGCAAGATGTAACCAAAAGTATGTATTCTCTTACTATCTGTTAAAACCAGGTGTGGCATTGTTCTTTATCCCTTCCACAACCCACCCTCCCTCCAGGGGGATCTCTTCTGTTAATGAGCCATTGAGTCTCACTGCATGACTGATAAAATTGCATCATCCCACTGGGAGATGCTCCACACAGGGGGAGGAGCCAAGCATTCCTACCTGGATAAAATTTGAGCCTTAAAATATTGCAGTCAGCCTTTCTCCACAGACCCATCTACACTACTACTGGACCTTCAGAGGAAAACCACACCCTTCTACAGGATAATTGCTTCAACAGAACCACATCTGTCACTGCAGAAGGACTGCAGCCACCACTTAATTGGACTACCAACACCCTGACCAACAGGATGTCAGGTTGTACTCTGACTCTGTCAGTGTTTTTTGTACTACTGCATTTTATTTTAACTTTCCTGCTAAATTAAGGGTGTTTTTTTTATTTATACATACTACTAAAGAACTGTTATTCCTATTCTATCTTTGCCTGAAAGCTCCTTAATTTCAAAATTATAATAATTTGGAGAAAGAGGGGCTTACATTTTCCATGTCAAGGAAGGCTTCTGCCTTAGCAAACACCTGTTTTTTAAAACCAAGACAATAATGTAAATCTTTGAGATACTGTTAAAACAGAAGAGGACTGGAATCCTATGGAGTGTGAACTGTATGAACAGCGATCTACGGTAAATGGAAAAAAACAAAACATAATAGAAAGTGCAAGATCATGAATTTAGAGACTAAGAAACAGAATTTCTCCTATCAGCTAGGAGCTCAGCAGCTGCAGATATCATTGAAGTATAAACCTGCATGAGTGAGCTTATTCACAAAGGGGAAGAATAATGTGACCTCAGATAACAAGTTGCTTCCATTTGAAAGAGAAAAATATTAAAGCCTTTCTACAAAAGACCACAGAGCATGTCAAAGTGATACTCAGCGAAATACTGTGTTTAATTCTAGAAGTTTAAGTTTAAAGAAAATTATAACTAGAAAATAGCAGGCAGTGATGTAGAGGAAATTATTGGTAATGTACTGAAAATACTAATAGATTTATTAACACATTTTAGGTTTCTTTACCATTTTTTAACCCAGTGTGACTAGTCAACTGAATGGCCAGATAAAAGGGTGCAGGCAGAAGTTAATGAATTATCCAGATCAATACCTGAATTTGTAGTTTGTGTCTTCACCAGGGCTTACAATTGCTAGATCTTTTTTGATGCACGCAGCCTAGTTGGGAGAGATGGCATCCACATATCTAGAAAAGGCAGGTGCATCTTCACTAGTAAATTGGCCAACATAATTTTTTTGCTGATGCAACAGTTTAAAGAACAATTTACTAAGTCCAGTCACCTAAAGTACATATGTACCAATGCACTTATTCTGGACTACAAATCGGAGGAAGTCAAACTCTAGGCCCTGTCTGAGTGTTATGATGTTGTAGGAATCAGGAAAACCTGTTGAGGAAACTCACATTACTGGAAGATCACAGCAGATAGCTCCAAAGTGTTTCAGAAGGATAGGAAAGGAAGATGAGAAGGTGGAATTGCACTTTATATAAAACAGGAAATTGAGTGTATGAGGTTGAGCTATGGAGACCACAGAAGTTTTATTGAATTCCTGTCAAGATTAGAGGCATTATCATGGAGCTGGAATCTTATGCCCTTCCAGTCAGGATGATGAGGCCAAAAAAAACTTAATTTGGCCACTTGAAGAAGTTTGGTGTCAATAGAACATTCTCCTCATTGATGGAGAACTTTTGTAACTTTTAGTAGTTGAGAAAAGGATGTTACAAGTATGTTGCATAACTTGACTGTCAGGTTTCTGCGAGTCACTGAGGACTGCTTCCTGCTGCTTATGCAAGATATTTCAGCTAGAAACAGCACATCACTAAATCTACAATTCACAAACTGACACAACTTATTGACTGCATAACTAAAATTGATTGTCATGGATACACCTATCATGACATTGTGGAGTTCAAGATCCTGCTGAGCACGCTTGACATCAGGAGTAAGACAAAGGCCCTGGGTTTTGGAAGAGCCAAATTCAATATGTTCAGAGCCCACCCACAAGGAATTTATAAGGAAACAACCATGTAGGGAAAATGAGTTTGTGAATTCTGGGAGTTTTTCAAAAACTGCCTTCTGAATGAAGGGACAAGAACAGTCCATCACTCAAAAAGGGAAAAGAAGAAGGCAGAACACAAGATTACCTGGGCTTAACTATGAGATTTTGCATGTGCTTAGAAGCAAAAAAGAAGCATGCTAGCTATGGAAAGGAAGTTAAATAGGCAAGAAGCACTAAGAGAGCCTTGACAGAACATGCAGAGGTGCAGTCACAAAGCCTAAGGTTCAGCTAGAACTGAAACTGAACAAGAGAGACACCAAGAAGAGAGGATTCTTCAGATATATGAACAATTAGCAGAAGCACTGGGAAGATGTAAGGCCCACAGTTACACAGGGCAGGGAAACTATTTATTGATGCTGATGAGTCACAAGTTCTCTATACCTTATTTGCCTCTGTCTTTACCATCACATGGTTAAGCAGCTATGACATGTTGACCCCGTAGTAGTGGAGGAAGGGCTGATCTTCAGTCTCTTGCAAGGTCTCAGCCCACATAAATCTATGGGCCTGGATGCAATCCATTCCAAGGAATTAAGAGAAATATCTGACAATGTTGCAAAGCCACTATCTATAATATTTGAAAAGTGGTGGAAAATAGGGTATATCCCTTATGACTGGAAGAGGCTAAATGTCACACTCAGCTCCAAGCAGGGCCCTAAACAGGACCCAGGAAATTACAGGGCTGCTAGTCTTACTCCAGTCCCTGGTAAAGCAATGGGATGAGTCCCCCTAAAATTACTACAAACCAGATGAAGCAGGTGGCTGGGAAAAATCAGAACAGATTTATGAAAGGGCAAATCATTGCAGAGTAATTCAATCCCTATCTATAACAAAAAGGACATTTTCTGTTGAGATGGAGATGGTTTACCTGTTCTTCAGCAAAGCATTTGACACCATTGCCCACAGTCTTCTCCCAAACAAAATGGCAAGATGCAGGTTGGATGGGTGGTCAGATGAGTAGGAAATTACACTTAGAGCATCAATCAGAGGGTAGTTTTTTACTCAGACTGGCAGCCTGTCACAAATTTTCTATCAGAAATTAATACTGGGCCTCATAGTGTTCAACATGTTCATAACTTAGTGAGATGAAAAAATTGAAATCATCCTCAACAGCTTTGCTGGCAACACTAAACAGAGTGATGAAGTGAACAAGCTTGAAGAGAGAAATGTGGTTACAGAGAGACTTGGATGGGCTGGAAGTGTGAACTAGCAAGCATTGTATGAAGCTTAATGGAGACAAATCCCTGCACTTGAAGACTAGGTTCCATGTAGCTGGGAAGCAGTTACATGAAAAGGACCTGGGAGTCCTGGAGGACAACAAACTTGATCCAACTCGACAAGGTACTAGAGATTCTCATGTAACCTCCCTTTCCCATGGAAGTTTGGGTTATGTGTTGTTTTGAAGTCCCTTCCAATCTATGGTTCATATGTTCTATGATTCTTTATCTGTAAGGTAGGTCCACAGTAACACAGATGAGAAATAACTTCTGAGAGATTTAGAATTACTTGGCATCTAGGTAACAAATTGATCTAATTGATGTCCCTGGAAAACTCCAGAAAAAACTCCATAAAAACAACTACTTTTCAAATGGATATAGACCAGTGAAATAAATGAGACATTGCACACGTAGATTCATTGTGTAAAATTAATTTGTCAGAAATGTTTACAGTATGGATGCATTCTTCTGATTCAATTTCTCTAGGATGTCTTTGTAGTTGAAAAATAGGAAAAACAAAGAAACAAACAAAAAATGTTACAAGGATAGAACTCATTTGCATATTATAAGCAAAATATATACAGAAGTAAATTTGCTTAATGTTATGTTCTGCACTATATTGGCTTCTGTCAAATCAAAGAAATTATAGAAAACTGAACAACGAGGAGGCCTGTCAAAATAAAGCATAAACTAAATTATTCCAGTGAGTAACAGATAATCTATTACAGTTCTACAAATTCTTCTGGGAGGGAGACAGCACTCTAAATTAACCTAATTTATCTTGTTTTTTGCAATATATTTACAGAGAGCTAATATATAGAAGATGATGAAACAGCATAAAAGATATAAACCAAGGATAATGAAAGGATGCAAATGAATGTATTCATTGATAAAAACCCCACCAAATCATCAAGCAAGTAAAGTCCAGCCTAAAAACAAGAAAAAAAGTCAAGAAAAAAAACAACAAAAACCCAACAAAAAAAAATAAATGAAAACAATAACAGTAACAACAACCAACAACAACAACAAAAAAAAAAATCAAAGAATATCCAACAAAGAACCCAAACAAACCCCCTAAAACTATCACTTCATTTTCTTTAAAGTGGAATCCCAAAACATAGGAGTGCTATAAGGTTCCCTAATTGCACTGATTCTTGTTTTAAATTTTTAAGAGATCTATTGAAGAGGTTGGACAGATAAATATCATAAGTTGAAGGTGACAAAATTGCATTTTTTTTGAAACCCAGGAGGTAAGAGGTGCTAGAGAGGTATTTTAAACTAAATGGTAAATAGGGTTTCATCAGTCATCTCCATTTAAAGAAATAATCTGTTCTCACTTGAATAGTTGCAAATGCTTTAAAGTAGTTCAAAAAAGAAATTTATTTTTATAATTTATTTATATCAACTTGAAGATTTTCAATTACTTTCAAAAATAATCATTTTTATACCAATGATAGTGGTATATGTGTGAACTTGCTGTTTCCAGATTCACAGTTTATTATAGTAAAACTTCACCAGCTCAAGCTGAATGAGAATTGAAAATATAGTTATAGTAAAATTGAATAATCATGTATAATCAAATTGTTACAGAACATATTAAAATCAATAAAAGAGAAAGACAGTATAAGGTGTACTGTTTTCCTAGGCCCATTAGTATGATAATCTCCTTTTCAGTGTAAAAGTTTTGAAAAGCAGTTCAAGACATAGACATATCAGACTCATTAACTAATACTACTCTTGCACTAACTGCCAACACCAGTAATGAAATACTCAGAAAACCACCACAGATTCCTTAATTGCTGCAAAAATGAGCATCAAAAGTTATGGAACCAATGCTAAAACATTCAATATGAAAATAAAAAAATGCACAGTTTGATATTCTTATTTCACACTCACTAGAAATGCGCAATAACACTTAAATTTTGTATTACTATACTATAATATTATATCAGATTGTAATTCTCTGATATTATATTATTATATAACATAATTATAATTCAATCCTGTAACACATTTATTATAATAAAAAAACTCATAGGCTTGTCACTAAAGACTTTTAAGACTAAAAAACAAAAAGCACTTAGGCACTTAGAAAACTAGGCAAGATCCATTCCATACAGCAAACATTAATTCTTTATTACACACCTTAACTCTACATGCAGAGTATAAGCAAAGTTGATCTTTTCAGAAAATCAGCATCCTAAAGTTAAACAAAGATCTGGTTAAAGTAAACCAGCAAAAAAATATTGAGATTAAGAGAAAATGTTTATCTATTTATTGTAATATTTGTCTTACTTAAATTTGCAATAAATAATCTTGAACATTCCATGATGAAGTAATTTGTATAGAACTGTTTTACCCCATCAATGTATGTTCAGCCTAGCTGATCAAGTTGCTCAAGGGATTGGATGAGACTTAAGATCACCATCAGGCTTAATAATCTGTTGATAATTGAATTTCTCACTTCTTCGAAATGAAATGTTACTGTACACATGTAGGCATAAAAATTCAAGACATTTTAAAGGCACATAATTGTCTTGGAATTTAAGTGATAATTTATATTTATATATGAAAATTATAATAATTTATAATAATTTATATTTATATATGAAAAAATAATAGCAACATTAACTCACTATTGCATTCCTTCCTACTTTTAGCAGAGGGAATGAAGAAACCAATTGATACTATGCAGTAAGGATAACATTAGACACATTTAACAATTAAGAAGGAAAAGCAAGTGAAAAAATATTTCCATGGATCTCAAACTTTATGTAATTCCACTGATACTAATTTGTACATTAAAAAGTATTTTAAATAGTGGAGTTGGTGTTTTGATGATTGCACTGAAATACATTCTTCAATCTATAGGAAAGAAGATGATTTTTTCTGTTAAAAATTACATTGTCATGAAACTCTTATGGTGTCAAGGAACGTGTTGACTTTTAATGGACAATCACCAAAGGCCTTTCATTGTTTTTGATTCCCTCTTTAATTATTAAATTGGCATAGGTATTTGCTAATTAAAGACGTCTGGTCATTTACTATGGTTAGTGGGAGTCAGTCTAGATTCAGATGTCATGGGACAACATAGCTCTTAAATTTAGCTCAGCTTAAATCTAGCTTCTCAGCTAGAGAAGGACTGCTCAGCTCTAGGAATAGCAACTGTTCACTGACTTTACTTCAAGATAACACATTTAACATAAATAGCATGTCTGTATAGCAGTATAACTACAAACATTTGCTAGATACTAGGAAAAATATGCCCAGGAGTTATTTATTATAATTTAGGGGGGTTCCAATATTTTAAGAAAGATGAAGGCATAAATGAAGATAAAGTTTGCTCATTCTCAGTCAGAATATTCTTTGCATTATTCTGTGAATTATTACAGAGATTTTTTTTTTATTATAATTGCAGAATGCCTCAAGATTAAATTCTGAATTTCTTCCAATGACATGTGCATTTGATAGCATTAAGCGTTTGAGATTTAATGGTCTTGGGAAGCTTAAATTTTATTAAACTTTTATTAACCAAGGGTTTTCTCAGTGTAATTGAATAACTGAAAACACTTGAAGCTTTGCTGAATTAACAAAGATTAAAACCATGCAATAAATTGAAAAATAAGTTAATAATTGAAATTAGATTTCACTTTAAAATATTTTTACTTGAAATAAAACAAAACCAGTATTGACAGTTCTTATTTACTCATCTAACAGTATATTCTTCTCATCTTCAGCTCAGTTTTTTTCTGTACAGATATTTATAGGAAATATTAGGTGTAGCTCAGATTTTTTATTCTTTATGCTGTAGGGTTTTTTTCAGTCTCAGTGAACCAGCACTTTTACAATATGAAATAGACCTCTCAATCATCATACAAAATTGATGTGCTAGTAGTATCCTAAGACCACCATGTTTATCAAACAATTTCCTACCTGCTATGGTAAAAATATAAAAGCAGGTTCTCTCAGAAAGTTTGAGATCTTTTTCTAAGTTTGTTTTTTTTTTTTCCCCCCAAGAAAATATTGTGATTTAACATTAGTTGGTAGCTAAGCACCACACAGTTGCTTGGGAGATGATGGGAGAGAGGATGGGAAGGGTAGAAGTTAGAAAACTCATTGGTTAAAATAAAGAAAGCTAAACAGATAAATCAAAAGCCACATGTACAAGCAAAGCAAAGCATGGAATCCATGCACCACTTCCCATGGGCAGGTGGGTGTTCAGCCATCTCCAGAATAGCCAGGCTACACCACATGTAATGGTGACTTGGTGGAAAAATACCATCACTCCAAATGTTCCCCCTTCCTTCTTCCTTCCCCTGCTTTATATGCTGAGCATGATACAATATGTAATGGAATATTCTTTTGGTCAGTTGGGGTCAGCTGTCCTCTCTGTGACCTTTTCCAAATTCTTGTGTATCCCCAGCCTGTTAGCTAGTAGAGTTTATGTGTATCATTCTATTGTACAAATTTGGCAGTTTATGAAAAGGCTAAATTATTTGCTAATATGATTAGGTCTAATACAATATCCTTTGAAAACAAAGACTACATCTTCACAATCATCTATCTGCCGTTCAGCACAATGTGTTACTTACCAATAACATATGTGAAAGATAATTTCAGACTTTGGAAACAAATACGTTTCTTTTCAGCTGGTACATGCATAATAACGCAAGTGTACACAATTAACAAAGAAACACTCTATACAATCTGCAAATCATGGACAGTTCCAATATTCGTTGTTTTACCAGATCCACCAAGCAGACCCAATTTACTAACAATCTGTAGCATGTGTGAACATCACAGTTTAGAAAGTATAAAAATTAGTTTACTGTGATGAGATTCCTCAAAAGTAAGTAAATAAATAAATACTTAATTTGAAAAATATATATTTAATTTTTTCCACTCTTTAGAATAATTTCTGTTGGTTTGTGGCAATTTTTGTGGTAAACATCAGAAGTCTTGAAGTAGAATTTAACCCTGAACTGCAAAAAAACCCCGCTGAAACCTTTGAAAAATAGACTTTTACTGAAGTAATTTATTCTGTTGAAATGGGCAGGTTTCAGTTTTCCCTTTTTCTACTTTATAATTTACTCATCAGTGTCCATGCTGAATCTCAGAAAACTTCATACTGAAAACAGCTTCAAAATCAACATGTGTGTACTTGTACTAGCTTTGCCAGAGGAGAAATATTTCAGCAGGAAAAAGCTTAGAAGGAAATGGCTTGATCCACTCTGGTTCACACTCCATATCACAGTAATTAACTTCAAATGATATGACTAAAAGATATTTCTAGAATTTAAACTTGTGACTACTGGCCCGCCATGAAAAAAGTGATTGCTACCATAAGTCACAAAACTGACTAAGGGATGCACTGCTCTGCCATTGAGTGTTTTTTTGGCTTAGTAAATTGACATCTGAGATACATGAAACACTCCAAAAACAGAATATCAGCCTGAGAATGCTGTGTTTCTTTCCAGAGAATTTCTGGACTTATACCCCTGTTTTTCTAAGGACAAATTACAGATGAAGTCATTGAAATTGCCTCAAAATGATATTACTACCAAGAGTCACAAACAGAACACTGATGTTCTGCTTTTGCTCAGAGAGGTAGAAATTTTTGTCTGGAAAGAAAAAAAAAAGAATAAAAATATCAAGCATATAGATATACAAATAGGTATCGATAAAAAGTTGCTGAAAAAAAAATGAATATATCCGCAAATATGTTAGTATGCATATCATTATTTTTTGAGTGAACTATTCATAGACCTTAGGACATTATTGTGTTTGTGACTGTCAGCCTAAATCAGCAAGATGTATGACTATATTGTGGTAGTAAAACATTAAACCATGTATCATGAGGACACAAAGGCTACTGAAAACATCCAAAAACCAAACCAATCCAAACCTAAAATAAAACCAAGAAGAAACCACAAAACCACAGCAAATCTGAAAAAAATCACCTCCTCTCAGAAAATCTTGCTATTTTAGTAGCAATGATCACATCCTTGTTATGTCTAAGTTCCTGGAAAATTAGTGTCTGGTTGACAGACATATACTATGAATACATTGTGAGTTTCAGAATTTCAAAATGTCTGCAATATGGACTATAAGACTAACTGTAAATCATATTAGAAATAGTCCCCAATACAAATCAGTCTACTCAATATTTATGAAACAGGGTATTTGGTTTATCACTGGAAGATTTATTTCATAAATAACTTGGAAAACTCAGTAAAAATAATTTCACTGTCAAACACCAACAAATTTATATCCATAGTTTAATGAATCTTCTTTCAATCAATCATCATATTGCTATAATTCTGATTTGTGTATATACATACACATAATATATTTGTCTTCTTTTGTATTAATGTGCAGTATTTAGCAATAACACAAACACAGCAACATGTTTTGAAAAAAGAGGCTAGGACAAAATTATGGTTGAAAACAACCAGCTGAGTAGAAAAGAAATTAAATTTATTGTATTGCATAAGTGCTCCTCTGCTTTTCTCTTTTTGCTTTTATCAATTGCCTCTGCAAGCTGTTCCAGCATTGCAACTGCTGGCAAGTTGTTTGTCATATTACCTAACCTAGAAATTAAGGCATTTTATAATACCAGAAAAGCCCCAACAGGAGCCACCTTATAAATATTTTGTAAAGCCTGAACAATTTATAGTACCATAAATGCCACAGTGGTGTCACTAAGAAACCCTGGTGATGAGCACGGGATAAAAGAAAAACTGCTTTTACAGCTTGCTTGTTAAGAATTGAAGCACAATTGAATTGTAAGTTCCCTTGGGTTATGAATAAATCTCTTTAGCAATTTTAGTGAAGATCATTGGTATTTCCTTGCATCGTATTTTTTTAATGAAGAAGACAGTTTAGGCAAAAATAATAATAATAAAATAATAATTATGATTATAATTTTAAAAGTAACTTTTTGTACAACTGAAAGACCAAAATATTCAAATGCTAACTTCACAAGGAAATATGAGAACCAAGCAAATAATGGAATGAATTGCTTGCAAATGTCTAAAAGTTTCTGACACTACTAAAATTTTCAGCATTTGAAAATACTACCTCAATTTAACAGTTTTTAAAATATCAGAATTTTTCTGACTTGAAAAGGGAATTCATTTTTAATGCTCTTTGATAGCACAATATGTATCATTAATAAGATATGTACTGCCTTCAGAAATGTGAAGTATGATCTGATTTACTGAAGCTTTTGTCTGTTACAAAGACAGTGGAGTAGTACTTTTCAGTATTATGAAAAATACTTTTGAGTATTTTTCAGTTCACAATAGCACTATTATATAGTAATTAATTTAAAGTTAAATGCTTCTACTGTGTATATTTGTGAAAAAGTACTTGCTTCAGCATCATCATTAGTTTACAAATTTCTGTTGAATCAAACATGTAAAATTAAGATTCTACATTATGAAGCCAAAAGCTTGTCTGTTTTCATGAAATACCTCTGTGAGAAATACATTGTTGTTTAATTTGCTTGTTCACAATTTATATGAAGATCAAATGTACTGTGCTTGAAAGAATTGCTTAGGATGATGTTTGCCATATTCAATCTGTGACAGACTTAATTTTCTGGAGATATTTACAAGGATGGCATTTTCTCTTTCTTTGAGCAACTGTACCTGTTCAGCAGGAAGAAATTCATACAATGTCAGGACTGAGAGGGAGCAAGCAGGAAACTGGCAGGATGCACAGACTTTTGGAGGTTTCTACAGAATGACAGCTCTGCCTCTGGCAAGTTCTGAAGTCAAGCCTCAACAGTGACAGTGGGGCTCTGCTGAAATCCAGGAGAGCACTGAACTTGCTGAAAAGGAAGCAAGGCTTGACTGAGACTGTATCAATTACTGGTAAGGAAAATAGTATTTTTATATGTTTTACTTTAAGCTGTCTCACACAGATCTGAGATTTTCTTACAGAAGTGTGTAAGGCATAATGAAAATATAATGAAATACATTACATACACCTATTCAGCTCAGGTTACCCAGCCATCATCTTCAAACTTCCAGAGAGACATGGGAGGGCAGATGCTCTTAGTTCTCTGGATATCTCTGAGTAGCTTTTACCTGAACTTCCTTAATCTCCCCACAGATCTGTGCTTTGCTGTTGAGGGCAGAAAGACTGAGCTCTTTATGAGATACGTGCCATCAGGTTGCCACACACTTTAGCTCACACAGAATCCCATCCTACCAGTTCCTCTCTGCCTCTCCTTCCTCTTCACACTTTTCCCATGTTCCAGTATGGATCTTCTCCATGTCCTCCAGGAACAGTCTGCTCCAGCATAGCTCCTTCATGGTCCATCGTCTACTAGAAAAGCTGCCCCTGTATGGTTTTCTCTCCATGGCTCGCAGTTCCTAAAAGGAATCTGCTCCAGCATGGGCTGAACATGGGCTGCAGTGTGGATATCAGCTCCATTGTGAATTTTCCAAAAGCTGCAAGGGAGTCACTGTCTCAGAGCTTGGAGCAACTAATTTTTTCATTTGCATGCACTGCTATCTTACATTTATTGTGATCTTAGTGACTAAGGAATTATGGGATTGTTAGCAAGAAACACACACTTTGTGTGAAGAGGACACACAGACCCTACTTCAAAAGCTGAAAACTTCCAGTTAAGTATACAATTAATCTGGGTTTAACTTAGTTATCATTAAAAATCAGTTAAATAATGTGGCAAATGGACTGCTGGAATAGGGGGAGCAGAAAAAGATATCTGCAACAGGAATGGCAATGAATCCATTAGCCTTCACAAAGAAAGGGAAAGGCAGATTAATATCATCTGTGGAAAACTGAGTAGTTCCCTAAGGCAAGATAAGGAGAAAATTATCTGTAGTAAAATTAGTACCTCTGCTGTGCCTGTAAATATTACCATTTTCTGTATATTGTAGAACTTTATTTTAAATATGTAGGCAGTGGTAAAAAGAGGGAGAGAAAGCTTTCCTAGCTCCTTAAACAAAGTGGTGCTGATGCTGATATTTAAGGCATTAAAGTCACACAGAATACTAGATTTCTTTTAAAAATGAATATTTCTACCTTTTGTTCCCTCAAATCCTCTTTGGTCTAATCTGTAATAATCCAAATTTCATTGTTACATTCTTTTCAGACACTTTAGTGTAAGAAGCTGACTTGTCAGCAGTAAATGCAGTTTCTATGTATGATAAGTGAATGTCTGTATAGTGAGCTATAACATACAATAAATGTACAAAAACGAATAAATACGTAGTGCTCCAAGATATCTGTCTGTCTATTAATTGCCAGCAGAGTGACAAATTTATGCTTGTTAAAATATATTCAATTCATGCTGTAAGATCTCAAAGTGCTGAGTAGAAAAAATGCCAACTAGAAATACCCAAGTCAGCATAAAAGATTATCAGTAAGCTTTCAAAAGATAGAAATACTAGTCAGCAGAATAAAAACTACATTTCGGTATTATTTTGATCTTTTTAATCTAAGAATACTCTAGTGCAATTTAATAGGACACAGTATAAAATATTTTCAGTAGTTAACCTGTCTACCAAGTGTGCAGTTTAAGCCCCACAAACTTACATTAAACAGTAAAAGTGCCAGGTCTCATGAGAGGAGCAGAAGAAAGTGGGGCAGTGCTTATGGTCCCTGCAGAGAGTTCAAATTGCAAGTGGCCATGTATAACTGAGCTTCTGCCTGCTCTGCTTACCCACAGGTTTAGGCTGCAAACCTGGTGGTTGTCCTAGCTATGAAGTGGCCATGCAAAACTACCTGGAATCTTGAGATCTCCAGGGAATTAGAAGTATAACATCTTTCAAAAGAATTTATACCATATTATAAAAGTACAAGTTGATGGCCTGCTGAAAGAAAAGTTACATTGCCATTTCCAACCAAACTGACCTCAAAAGGACTGAAATAGTCATCCTCAGTTGCCTAGGATTCCAGAATCAGGAAGCCCCTCTAACACCTAAAAACAGTGGTGGGTTTTATAGTGTCAAATGTGCCCAGCTAGAAGTACTTATCAAGCAGGTGTCCGTGTTACAGGAGACAACCGGCAGCACAATATCTCAGAATGTCAGTGATGGATCGGTGCTATTGACTGTGCGTTGTGCCAGGCTGAGCAATGGCCTTGAGGCCATACGAGGGGACACTAAGCCTAAACTCAGCCTTGAGCTGGCTGATGCAAGTAACCCACAAGATGACTTAGTACTTGGGCAGAAGGAAGAACCTTCCCCTAAGAAATGCCTACATAAAAAATACAATGCTCTGAGGATGAAGAATGAAGACATGAGTAACAGGAGGATTTGGAAGAAGCTTACCATGAGAACTTGATCCAATTACCCACCTACATTAAAACCAGTGCCACCAGGGAAGAAGATGAGTAATCAGAGATTTCTTGTTGAGACCACCGATGCATCCATTAACAACTGGGCAATATCTCTAGAGAATTTTTTTTCATTCCTACCAGTGGATGTAGGGTCCAATGATACTGTGATCAGGAGATTTACTGTCAGAAGTATTGATTAATATTTTCAGTTTGAGCTCATGAAGTCAAACTCAGTAATTCTTTAGCTTGTTTGCCATTTCAAAAATGCTTGTGCTAACAATAATAAAAATAAACTATATATCACTGGAATATTACAAGCTTTCCAAATATGCATGCAGACATATTTTTTTAACTAGGGGACCTTACATATAATCATAAACTGATAATTTTATGTGTTTTGGATCATTGCATTCTTTAATGTATATTGATGAATGTGGAAATAATGATAAAATCATAGGATGGTTTGGGTTGAAAGGGACATTAGAGATCATCTTGTTGCAGTCCCCATGCCTATTGGAATGGCAGGGACACATTCCACTAGACCATGCTGCTCAGAGCCCATCCAAACTGGGATTTTGGGTCCTTCAAATAGAGTGGGACACCTCCTCTTTGTTAAGAGCCACAATGTTCTTTATTCTTTATTATTGCTGTTATAAAATAATACTTATGAGGAAACACATCAAAACACTTGAATAAAATAGTGATACTTTTAGATTAATTTTAAAGAAATGTGGTAGCATATTTTTTTTTAAGTTTTATGGTCAATGGTTCAGCTAGTTTTCTTCCTCATTTATACAAATATCCCTTCCTTTATTTAACATGATTATATTGGCTTTTCACATAATTTAATTTAAAAAGCATTCTGATTTTGATATTGACTTCTATGAAAGTGAATGAATAAATAAGAAATGGCAACAGAAACTTAATGGTATGTATATTACACCTTTATGGAATATGTGTTTCTTTTGTGATGGACCAGACTACTGCATCACCAGATTGGCAGCTTATCACAGCTACTCTGGTATGTGTTAGCGTAACATATCATCATAAAGCTGTCAGTGTGATAATTTAGTAGTGTGCTACATCATGGGATTGATGATGAAAAAAACCTGTCCCCAAGACAGAAATCACTGTTTTGTTGAATTCTCCCAAGATCTGTTTGTGTGTACACTTGAATAGGTCTACAGACACAAAAGAGTTATAATTTAATGTCCTCCTACTCTACCTGCTTTCTGTTTCTATCTTCTGTTTTAGTCTTTTTCATTTCCACTCAATTTATTCTTCCAGATTATCTTTACTTTTGCAGTTTTCAGTTCCTATTGCTTCTGCCTACTGCCCTTTGCCTCTTTATCCTGATACACAGGATAACACAGGTCCAGGGTAAGCTATAGTGTTCCTTGCTATGCACATGCCTCCTGTTCTTGCCTGTTCTGCTTTTCCACCATTACTTACATTATTTATTTATTCCTCTGGCTGTCATCCTTCTGTCATGCTAGGTAGTCCCTGTGGCACATATTCTACCTTACTGAAAATTGTGATCTCTGGCTTAAAAATTTGTATTTCATTTGGATTCTGTAATTGCCGTAACATGTTGATTTTAGTGTATTTTCCTTCATTTTCTCCTACATATTTTCAAATGAGGTGAGGTGAGGCAGAGAGGGAAGGGAAGGGAAGGGAAGGGAAGGGAAGGGAAGGGAAGGGAAGGGAAGGGAAGGGAAGGGAAGGGAAGGGAAGGGAAGGGAAGGGAAGGGAAGGGAAGGGAAGGGAAGGGAAGGGAAGGGAAGGGAAGGGAAGGGAAGGGAAGGGAAGGGAAGGGAAGGGAAGGGAAGGGAAGGGAAGGGAAGGGAAGGGAAGGGAAGGGAAGGGAAGGGAAGGGAAGGGAAGGGAAGGGAAGGGAAGGGAAGGGAAGGGAAGGGAAGGGAAGGGAAGGGAAGGGAAGGGAAGGGAAGGGAAGGGAAGGGAAGGGAAGGGAAGGGAAGGGAAGGGAAGGGAAGGGAAGGGAAGGGAAGGGAAGGGAAGGGAAGGGAAGGGACGTAGATGTTCTTACAGTTGGTCACTAATTGAAATAGGAAATGAGCTGAGGAAAAACATGTTCTGTGGAAGGACAGCTTGTCCCCTCATATTTTCTTCATATTTGTCTTGTCAATGAACAGCAATTTAACTGCCATTCTTATTAAGATCTCACAGTTCTCTAAACAGAAACTACAGGTCTGGAACAACAAGTTGAAATATGGTCCTGTGCCTTGGATACCATGTAATAGTCACAGATCAAGAAATTGTATAAAACTTTTTGTTTGTTCTTTATTTAAAGATTTCATCTTGATCTCTTACACCTTAAGAACATCTTCAAATTTGATTTGTTTTGTATATGCAAAATTATGTATCTCCATGATAAAATCTTGATGCTACAACTGTCAACACAGACTTTTCTCATATTCTTAGCCATTAGCCCTTTCACCCTAGGAGAAAAAACAGTGTTCCACATATGCTATAGAGGGTGAGCATCTCAACACTCCCATGTTGAACAAATAATGTCCTCAAACACAATCTTACACTGGATGTCCAGAGGCAAATAGTGTACTGGATATAAAATGGAATTATGACTTCCTAATGTTTATGGGCATTTTTATAAACTCTTCATTGGAAGATTTCCAGTCATCTAGTGATGACTGTATTTCCTGGGTAGTTTGGGGATTTGGGGTTTTTATCCCCCCCATTTTAAGTATGTATTTTTATAAGATTTTTTACATTCTGTGGCTCGTGGGAAAATAAATTTCTCTCTTTTATTAATATTCTCATTTTGGCTGGGACTATTTTCTTCATAGTACCTATATGGGATAGTATGGGATAACTTTTGAATTCGTGCTGACAACAGAACTGATGATGCAGGGATGTTTTAGTTGTTGCTGAGCTGTGTTTACACAGTGTCAAGACATTTTCAGTTCCTCACCTCATCCCACCAGCAAGGAGCCTGGAGGTGCACAAAGAGCTGGGAGGGGACACAGCCAGGACAGCTGACCTCAACTGACCAAATGGACATTCCACAGCATATGGCATCATGAGCACCAGTAAAAGCTGGTGGAAGAAGTTTCAAGGTGACTCCTTCTTTAAAAGCAGCCTGCTAGCTCTCTCCTGTGGATGACTGCCTGGAGAAGTCCTGGACCACCCTGGGAAGTGATGACAAGAGCACTAAACATGCACAGAGGCACAGTTCTGGTGTGCGGATATACCACATTTGTAACAAAATTAAAAGTGTGGCTTTCATGACTGTCAGACATGCATAAATTAAGCGCCATAATTCTTGCCAGTCTCCTGGACTGCAGAAAATATGGAATCTGTTCTTTCAAATAAGACTGGAGTAAGTCTTTTGTGTCTCACTCTCCTAATTATGTCAAAGAAATAGTAATTGTAGAAGGGAAATACAAAATATCCAGAATAAACAATATGATGCCAAAGGCTTGGAAATAAATTTCATTATTAGTAATAATTGCACCAAAGCTGTTACACAAAAATAGATGAAAATGTCTCTTTTTTCTCCGTTCTTAAAATGTGTATTTTAAGAAACATGGCATACTACCACAAGTAATTTTAATAAGATCTGTTTTAAGTTGTATAGAAATGTAAAGGTTGATCATAATCTCATAGAAATGCTGCTTCTTGAACAACAAGAGTTTAATTTTTAGATAGAATGCTATTTCACAGTTTAAAAACTTTTAATTTTTCATAGACATTCAGTGTCAATCACGAAGTGACCAAACATAAATTACATGTAAATCTCTTTCTTTTCTCTAAGACATCTGCTTATTCTCTACTAAAGGCAAAATTTTCTATTTATTATATTTCTCTCCTCTTTTAATGATAGGGCAAGTGATTTTCACTGCAAAGTCAAACCAGTAGAGTAACTTTACAGAATAAGATGTTGAGATAAGCACAAACCGTAGAACTGAAGAACAAATTCAAAATTCAACTTGATTATCTTTTAATCCAGATTTGCCATGAAAATTAAGAAGGTACAAAATAGTATCAGGCATTCAGTTCAGATAGGCAGAAATGTCTTTTTGTTATGCTGCTATTTAATAACTATTTCCTTACAACATGAATTAAAACTTACTGCAGCCAATGAAAATTTCTAGTGAGCTTTCAATCTGACCGTAGGATGGAAAAGGAATGTTTTTCTGTTTTCCTAACTAGTTTTGGTGTTTCTTTAGATTTTTCAGACTTTCTGTTTGCCAGATATTTTTAAATCTGGACCAGCTATATTGTAATTTGTATTTCAAATGTAGGAGGGGAGAATAAATAGCTCAGAAAATGTAAGTATGCAACATTTAACCTATAAAACAAAAACTATATGAGGAGAAAAGCACATAAAACCTAGATGCAGTCCATTTGGCATTGCTTGATAAAGCATGAATTGTTCACTGATATTGAAGAATATATTGAGAAAAGCTGTAAATAACAGTGTAGTACAACTTGATGGCTTGCTCTAATGTTCTTGCTAGAGCTCACTGCATTCTATGCCCAAACTGGGGGGATAGGTAAGGGAAGTTAAAACCTGAAAACGTACACCCAGGTGGCAGTGGGTCGTGTCACAGCAAATGTTCCCTTTGGCTTCCTCTCAAAGATTTCAATAAAATGGAGTAATAATTTTTAGAAGATCTGAAGCTTGTTGGTTCTGCACCAGACATTTTTAAGAACACAAAGTTGACAAGATTTCTCTTTGCCTTGAAGCACTGCTCCTAAAGATAGCATGATGTTTTCTGCATTGCCAGAAATTTGAAATTTGAATACATTCTTTACATTCTTTCTTTTTCCAGGGAGCCTTTGCTGAAATTATTCTCCTAAATATTTCCAAACTGTTGTTTGACCTCTGATTATCACCTGACATATTAGTCAATATTAAGTAGTGAGCTCAGAAATGGTCAGAAGTGAAAATATAGTTTAACCTTCAAGGCACAAAAGTGAAAGGCTGTTTTTTAAATCGGTAGTGTTTAGCACAAATTCATTACACTTGTCCCTAGAAATGAAAATGTGCTGGAGTTAAGGTATCGTTATCTATATGCTTATATGCCTATAGTTTATTTTGATCTTCTCTCTCCTTTTTCTTTTGATAATGTGGGCAGATTTACAGAGATTGTAGAAGCCTAAATGAAGTAATTCTATTGTTTCTTTTCACTGCAGAAAAGGAAGCTCTAATAATAGTCTATTGTCTTTTACATTATTCCTGTTATTCTTTTAGAAAATACTGTGCTATTCTACAAAATGGGTTTTTATTATTTATTTCATTTATGAACTTAGATTTGTAACCCTTCAGTGTGCAGCAACATATTAGTAATAAATAGTCAACAGGAAGACTTCAAAAAAGCATATATTAGTAGAGTCAAAATTAAACATAAGCTCTTTATAGGGGGAAAACCAATAAATATTAAAGATATAGTTCTACAATTGTGTAAATAAACATGTAAGTTGCTGTAAAGAATAGGACCAAATCTTGGTTGTGGTACTTTTCCTGATAGTCCTATATGCAATAGCATTGATGTGAAACACCATGGGACACAACAGAAAATATAGCATATCCCAAGATGATGCAACCTGAATACATATAGTTAAGCAACAATTAGAAAATTCAGTGTAATTAAACTACTTCCACTGTGAAGTCGGGAATACAGACAGGAAGACTTGGACTAACTCTATTTTACATTTTTGGATTTTGGAATCCCAAATGGCAGTTTAGAGCAGTCAACCTGCTGAACGCTTCAGTGGTCAGTCTGCAAATTTAGTGTATGTCTGAATAAAGACACTAATTAAAGAGTGCTGAGGAAAAGGACAAGATGCAAATTATTCCTCTTGAGCACTATAACAAAAACTGCAGAGAGGTGGTGGTTTTTGGTTTTAATTTAATTTTAATTTTAATTTAAAAATAGATCTATATTTTCTTAGAATTTTATTTTACAGATATCTTAATTGACTATACATAGAAACATAATATCCAAGCAGTGATAGAGAGATTGTAGATAGGCAGTTACTTTTTTTATTTTAGAGAATTTAAAACTCCTCTTTAACTCTGGTTAAGAATAAAAAAAGAATTCTTGTAGAAATCAAGACAATAATCAAAATCACTCTGTTCAATGAGATGGGTCCTTCCATGTTAATCTTACTTGCTCCCAGAGTAAGTTAAGTTTTTTCTAGTTGCTCTCCTGAATGTATACTTCAAGGCACAGAGGTCATGCTTCAGACAAATGCTCAATGTATTAGGAAGAATATCTTCACTGTGCAGGTGATGGAGCACCGGAACAGATTTCCCAGAGGGGCTGTGGAGTATCACTCACTGACTCAAGAACTATCTGGTCACAACGTACTCTGGGAAGATCATGCTTGAGCAGGGAGGTTGGATGAGATAACCCGTTGTATTCCCTCCCAACATGATCCAGCCTGTGGTTCTGTGATTCTGTGATTTTGTAAGATTGCCCATTACTACTGCCCAGAGTGGAAAATTCAGCCTTGGTCTTAAGAACCAGGGAATCCATTTTTTTGCTCAGGGATGGTAGACACACATCTGTGACAAGAAGGTTTGCCATACTGCTACTTCCTCTAAAACATCTGTCTGCTAAAAGACGTAAATCTCACCAAGATTACATGATTGTGTGAGTTCTTAATTCACATAAGCATCAATTTTTTAAAGGAGCGTATCTGGTTTGATGGCAGATATTTAGGGTGGGAAATTCTCAGAAGTTGTGTGAAAACAAATCTCAGAATTAGAAGAATGCAAGAATATAGATATGCAAGGAAAGGAAATAATAAGGCTGTGGTTTTGAGTTGTTTCAGGGAACTGCCTGAAGGGGCTCGAGAAGCTGGGAGGGGACACAGCCAGGACAGCTGATCTCAACTGATCAAAGGAATATCGCATACCATACAGTGCCATGCTCAGCAATGAAATGTGGGGGAAGAAGGAGGAAGGGGGGACATTCAGAGAGGTGGTGTTTGTCTTCCCAAGTAACCACTACATGTGATGGGGCCTGGCTTTCCAGGAGGTGGCTGAGCACTGGTCTGCCCATGGGAAGCAGTGAATGAATTCTTTGCTTTGCTTTTCTCGTGGACCCAACTTTTGTTTTTCCTATTAGACTCTCCTTATTTCAACCATGTTTATCATATTTATCTTTGCCATTCTCTCCTCCATCTAATGTTCCACACTTGAGTCACTGTCATGTTAATGTTTTTGATTTGCTCTTTCACTTCATATGTTTTGCATATTTGGGCCTAAACTACTACAACTGTCTATGTAGCTATAAGACTAGCTCTTTATTTCATACTCAGCTGAATTTATTTGCCTTAATTTGCATGGTTTTAACACATTCATTATTTGCTAGCATGTTGGGTACCTCTGTCTGGGTTTCCAGATAAAGCACCTATAAAATAATCATGCCTTCCTGGAGCAATACGTATAGGTCGGACATGAAACACCTGAAGATTTTAAATTATTATGACACCAAGATTTGAGCACCTAAATTTCAACACTAGGTTGTATTTAGGCATTTAAATTACAAAAACTTGAAATTAATTGCCACAATTTGTATTTAGTTCCTTTTCCTGAAAAATAATAATTAGGTGGTTCTTCCCACTGTTATCTCCAAGCAATAATTTAAATCGAAGAATAAATACGTATGTATGAAAATATTCACCCTTGATATCTTCAGAATTCAGCAATAAATAAATATTCATGGTATTGCTCTCTCTTTACTAAAGGATGACAGCAGAAACTAAAACACATTTATTTTTAATGGAATACATGCTCTAAATGACTCCAAGAAATGGAACTTTCATGAGTATTTTTGTTATCTTTTA
This sequence comes from Poecile atricapillus, assembly GCF_030490865.1. Taxonomy (NCBI): domain Eukaryota; kingdom Metazoa; phylum Chordata; class Aves; order Passeriformes; family Paridae; genus Poecile; species Poecile atricapillus. The sequence goes on along the minus strand of NC_081249.1, from coordinate 43,548,356 downwards.
AGCTTCTAATTGCTCAAGGTTATGATGTGATAGTAATTATTTAGTAATTATATTTTTTCCAGTATTCTAGGCACTGCCATTGAAAAACTGCTTGTTTTCCTTGTTTTCATAAATGTAATACTTACACAGATAAAGGATTATGTGAGCCATTTTAATTGAAAATAAATTGTAATTTGGATATATTTGCTTAGAAATAAGAAGTCACATAGCTGTGTTGATGATTCATTGTTTATTGTATGTAATAAATAAATGATGGCTCTTACATGCAAAAAAAATGGGAAATAACTTTGATTTAAATCCATGTTTTTTTCTCATGGTAATGTGATAATGTAATTTGATAGATCTCTTAATTGTTAAAATGTTTTAGACCATCTGTGTTTTAGAAACATTATTTGGCAGAACTTGGCCCTCTAAAGGTAATTTCAAAATTAGTTTATTATTAACTATGATGTTTAGCAATTTGGAAAAATATATATTTTCCAGTAGTGATTTTTAAAAGTTTAACTTTTTTGTCTCACATTCCTGCTCATATACTGAAAAGCACTGAAAAGTTGCTTATTACATACAAAACATTCCAAGACATAATTAAAACAGAATTTTATTTTTTAAAATTTGAAGTTCTTTAATGTTTTATAAATTATATTTTAATCATAAGAATTTATATAGGTAGCTTACAAGCTCTTGTTTCTTAACTACATTGTCGTGAATCCTGACCATTTCACAGATTTAACAACATACAGATTTTTCCATTTTGCTCTTTTTAGAATGCTTTGTGTTTCTCTCCATGTAAGATAAGGTAACAATATTTTAAAGTCTTACATGGTGGTTCTGCAACGTGCTCATGTGACGTGGTGGTAGAAAATTATTACAAGTAAATTGGTTGCTAAGTTATGATTCTCAAATGTTTTTCAAGATGCATTAAAACTCACATCTTTTATTCAAACTTGTGACTTCAGTGCTACTATCAAATTCTGTAAAAATAAAAACACTTCCAAGCACTTTGAGGAGAGCTGTGAAAGAAAAAGAAAGAATTACCATGCCAAGCAAAAGCAACCTGCATTTATTCCTTTTCAAGAATTTACAGGATTCTGTGCTACATCTCCAATAAAAAGACTTACCAGAACTGTAAAGAAAAAGTTTTACAACTTGTTCAAACAAGTGGAAATACATTTTACAAATGCAGTAGGTCAGTTAGCACTGATAAGATTGTAGAACCAGTCTGAGCCTAGAACTCTGCCATATTTTTGTATCTTTCTTGAATTTAGATTTTTTGTGGCTTCCTTTCTCCAGTTTTCTTTTAAAAAATTTCTATGTACCTTTGCATATTGCTTTATCATAGTGCTTTCTTAAAGAAATTCAAACCTCTTGTCTTCTCTCAGCACATAACTTAAATGGATTCAAGCTCAAGTTCCTCTGTTTTTTTTACATAACATAAATGTATTAGTCCTTCGTTAATTATACTTTTCATATGAATTTTGGATTAGATCTGAAAAACTGAGTTGAGATTAACTTTCTAAGTACTTTTTTTTACATTAAAATGTGCTTAAAATTAGTAAAAATCAGTAGTAACATAACCACTGCAGATTGAAAAACTAGCAAGGAAAAAAATCTCAATTAATGAATGATGTTAATTAGTTAATGAGAGGATGAATAAAATTAATATTGTTTTATGAAAAATATTTCAGGTATTTATTTTTTCTACCTTTTAATTTTTAAAATGTATTTTGGAATTAATTTTATCTTAATATCATTACACTATTTTGGAAAACTCAAATATTGCTACAAGATTCTGTATTTTTTAAATTTGTTTCTGTCAAAGTATTACAAAGTGCTTTCACATTGTATTTCTTTTAGTCTATCTATTAAAGCATTTTGAGTAACAAGTAGTCAGTGATTCTATCAAAGTAGAGGATTAAATCTTCAAACTACAGCAATCCTAATGTCTAGAATAAGATAAAATAAAATTTCACTAGTAGGACAGATTAAATATTTCTTACAGATGATAAAATTTAGAAAATAATATACTGTGTTGAAAATCATAAAAATTCCCAAATTAAAATATTGCTTTGGAATCAAATTTTTAATACATAATATTGTTAGAGGAAAGTACACCAGTATTTGACAGGCCCAGAGAGATAAAGCTCCACAGCCCCAGGTCCCAGCCACAGAGAGGTTGAAAATGTCCAGCAGACACAAGTACACAAATCACACACATACAGACAGAGGTGTATATATATATATATATATATATATATATATATATATACATACATACATACATACTTACTGCATAGGTGGGCAACAGCCCCGGTTCTCACACCGTCATTTCACTGGCATGAAAACAAACAGCACCAATGGGCTCAGCCTTTCAACCTGACCTTCACTTCCAATCACAGACTCTCTGGCTCATCCCCAAATCCCATAAATGCACATATGAGAGACCCTTATTGGGAAACAGCTGGAAGCAGAGATCAGCTCACACCCTCATACACACAGAACCAAAAGTCCTCACCCAGGTTAGAGTCAGAAAGGAATTTCATGGGAAGATATGGCAGATGTCTCTGATCAAGCACAGAGCATAGCCAGACAAGCACATGAACCAGCTCCTTCCTTTCATTTCCTTATCCTTCTGCTTCCCACAATTGTTAGTCCCCAAATCATCTAACCCTCTCCCTTTTACTGCCATTGGTACCTCCTCTAAATATCCCAAAATGAGTCTCGTGCAATCCCAAAATGCTCTTCAACTGTATCATATAATGGCCCCCAGCCCCTGAGCAGTCTGAAAAATGATCTGGAGAATCTCTCCCCTTGACTCCTCCTGATGGCTTTCACACTTGGATATTTAGGCCGAGGCTATTATGTTGGGTTTCCAGCTTGCCATTGTGCTTCCCTGTGCTTCTCTAGACTTCGTGAAGATGGACCTTTGGTGAGCTGATGACCCCTGTAACAGGCAGAGTATGTTTGGGACTCCTCATCTGCCATGCTCTCTGTGTTTTCTCATGGATGTGGAGATTTTTTTTAACCACAAAACCTACCAAATACCTTTATAGAAAATTTAATTCTCAATTTTTCTTTAAATAAAATAATAAAGAAACATGAATGTCTTTTGACCAATTCTGGATATTAATGGTTATTTTGGAATATTATACAGAAGTTGAATTTATCCTGAAGATTCCTTTGGGCACTAAAGTGAATGATGGCAGAGACAGTAATTAGTAGAGAGCATACCACCACTTTTGACAGTCTGAGGCGTGACTCAAACATTGCTAGAAGCCTCTAGGACTGTGAGCAATCACATCAAGTGAAAGAAAAACCAGCATAGATAGCAGCTGTGGAAAAAATATGTGTTGAGGCTTATTTCAATTGGAGTCACACCGATGAAAGTGAGAAAGGTTGGATTGATTGAAATACAAGGAGATAGGAAGGTTAACAACTTCAGTCTCCAGTGAAGCATTAAAAGGTAACTGAGAAGCACATTTTTAAGAGAAACATCTGTGGTAGGACCACCATGGATTCAATTTCAGCACTTCAGTCTGCATTTCTAAAGTGGTAAAAGGGTTATATTCCTTTTACAATTAAATTGAGTTTAAAAACTTCCCAGGAAATATGTGGGTTGACACAGATTGATCTGATAGGTGAAGGATGCCTATATCTCTGTCTTGGTATGCTTGTTGGGAGATACTTGCATCAGAAGTGCATCCTAAACAGTGGTTTTGATCTGATGCATTTTGAAGACCTATAACATCAGTAATATTTTATTTTATGGAGTCACTTTTGAGAAAGTATTGATGTCAATGGGAAAAATGAGTTAGAAAAACAGCTGGGATCAAAATGTCAGTACCAGTCAAGGACATTTTATGATTGTGAACAGAAAGCACTATTTTTTTTTTGTGTTTAATTAATTAGATACTTATATGCTAGAAGTCATGGCAATGAACAGACTTGAAATTAAACTCTGTTCTGCTCTGTTTATAAAATAAGTACACATGAAACAAATCCCCCTGACTGCTATGCCTCCAGCAACCCAAGGCTTGTTTCTTCTTATGGCATGATTACTTATTCCTAGCTACTTACTGAAGGAAGAACCTGAGAGCTTCTTCTCCTTTAGGGGAGAAACGAAAAAAAAAAATAACATCTAAGAAAGAAGGAAGACATCTTTCCAAAGGCATCACAAATGCAAAACATATTGAGTAGGTCTGAGGATATGTATAAATTTACACAGGACCTGTTAAGGAAAAATGACAGCATAAAATTTTTGTGGGACAATATTACATTTTAGTCACTACCCAATCTGACCTGGCATTTTTTAAAAATGCATATATATTGTTTAGTTAATTCTCCTTAAAAAGGGATTAAACATGCAGATAATGCCATTAATCCAAATGGAAAGAGAGCTTACTTATAGTCATCTTCGTCCAATATTGATCCCACACTTCAGGTCTGACACCCTGGGCATGCACAGAACATATTGGCCAGCATGGGAAAGCCGTAGACATGCAGCTGAATATGCAAAGTGACTGTGGGACTGACTCTACCGTTGCTGGAGTTTATCTTTAAAGGAGGTGTTTAAAGCGGTCTTCTAAAGAATGCTGCCTAGGAGTCAAAACAGAAAGTTGTTGGGTCTGCATTTCCAGTTATCAGTTGTACCTTTCAGCTGAGACTAGTGACTGGCCATGTTAGTACTTCAATCTATTTCAAATAAAATCAGATTCATTTAAACTACCAGAGAAATTACTTGCAACTCTACTTGAGAGAGTACAAGCCAGCATATGCGTACGTCTTGTATGGCAAGTATCAGATAGAATAAGATATTGAAGAAAAATATTCTCCTTTAATATTCCACTTATCCTAACTTATTTGTCTAGTGCTTAAGGTGCTTACCAGAGAGAAAGGTCCTCTTTGGTATGTATATCTCATTCAATATCTGTCAAGAAATAAAAAAGAACAAACAAGCAAAAAATTGGTAGAACAATTCTTGTTTGTTTAAGTATAGTTAATTGTCCAGGACAACAGACTTCTTTGTCCAAGTGAATATCCTGAACATATATTTGAAGAGTTTCACTCTCACTTTCCTTTCATTTAAGTCCTATAGAATAATAGTCCTGTAAAATAATAGGACTATAAAAGGACTATTTTTTATTCTTTGACACAGGTGTGAATCCTAATCACTTGAATGGGAGAAAGTGAGGTTCTTTGTACTGTCTTATTTAACTAGAGTGAGCTGCAGACTAATGTTTAAAGTATGGTGCTAAAGGGAGCCTGTAGATGTGAAAAGATTTAACCGAGTTTTTTTTTTTTTAATGAATTCTCTAACCTCTGAGGAATTTCATTAAAGAAATAAATATTACTGGTTCTTTGTTTAGTTTGTTTGTTGAAACAAATGAAAAGTGCTTGCTTTGGAAAAAGAAACTTAAGAAGAAAATTTTAAATGAGGATAAAGTACAAACCAGCCAGATTTATGAGTTTTTAACTAGATTTAGCAGGGGGTGTAGGTGAAGGATGGAGTTTTGAGTAACAAAGACCCAAGCCCTCCTGATATTCTTGGAATCCACAGGGAAAAACTATCCTGCAATGCTTCAAAGGCATTAGGACATGTTCCTCTAAGAAATTGACAGATGATACCCAACTCTATATCAATGGATAGCTAACAACCAGGAGTTGGTAGCCACTGGCCTTCGAGAAACATGATCTCTCTGCTATCAATGAAAAAGTGCCAGAATGAATTGAATTACTGAAACACTGCAATGAGCAGCTACAAACTATTCAGAAAAGACAGGGAAGGAAGGAGAGCCAGTAGGGATTTTCTCTCTGTAGAAAAATGGACTGATTGCACAGAGCAGTCTTTCAAAAACAGTAATGAACAGATTGAGAGATTATGGGTGAAAATTAGGAGCCAAGACAAGAAAGAAAACTTCACATTTATTGTTTGCTTCAGGCCACCCAGGGTTTCATAAATGAAGAGGTTCTTACTTCAGTTACCTAGAACAAAACAATTATGTTATCTTCATGTAATTTTTTTTTTTTATATATTACTGAGGAGCACACTTCAATAGCTGTCAATATATCAAACATACAGTCTTGAATATAAATGAAAGTTGTAAATCTAAGAGCTAAATATCTAGTGCTGAAAACAGCAGAAAGTGTTCCTAGACCTGCCATTCTTCTTAAGCATATGCAGAGTTTTGGTAAAAGTAACACAGTAAACTTTCAAGATTCAAAATACGTGGTTTAGATGTAAGTAATTATGCACAGAACATTACAATTATCTGTTTTGTGGAACAAAAGCGATAATTTTATGGGAAAACATATGAATTCTTATCCTTTTCTTTAAATGCAACTACCTGTAATATTTTTCTTCAGAACTGACAAGAGTTTAATTAATAGCGTAATGGCAAATCAGAACCACTATATCTGACAGACAGCAGTAGTTCTTCTACCTAGAATCTATTTCTCTTGCTTGCAATAGCAAAATGGGAAAAAAAAAATCCTAAACATTTAATTTGGACAATGACCCAAATGTTCAAGGGACAAATGAAGCAGATTAACTGTTACTATCCTTCATCTGTATTAACTAGGTAGAGGTTTTACAGTATGAGACTGGGAAGTGGCCTTATGGGGTTTTGCAGGGCCAAGCAGCAAAGACAGATTATAACAAAATGACATGATAAAAAGTTCCAGCCTTTGCTATTGTCATGTCTACAGAGTCCTTCTTTAACATTAAGGGAAATTAATCACCACAGGGCGTGGTATTTCTGATTCCCTACTAGGCAACAGCATTATCTCAGAAGGAGATAAAATAGTAAAATTGGGGGTTAGATAGATAGCAGAGACCTACTTTATAATGACCTATATAAAGCTGTTATTTAGTCACATTTTTCCCTTCCTTTTATATAGTACTGAAAATAAATATACTTTAGAGTTTCATGACGCTTTAGGGTTTGGGGGTTTTTTGTGGGGGATTTTTTTTTCTTTGTATTTGTATTTTTGTTCGTTTTTGTGTTTTTGTTTTTGTTTGCTTTTTGTTTTCTTTTCTTTTGAGCATCAGCTGGACTACATTCTGTGATTCTCAGAAACAGAAAAATCAGGTAATGCATGGTACATTGAAGTATCATGCAGCAGTACAAAAACCAGTTCACAATAGACAAGAATCATGTAAAATATTTAATATAACTTATGTGACTTTCAGCCCAATTCATCATGAGTACCAACATTCTTATAGTACTTTTTACAGTCCCTAAATGAAAAAAAAAAAAAGTAATTTTTCATTTAAGGGTCTTAGGGATGGAAGTAACAGAAGACTGAGAATACCAATTTGCATCACAATATACTAGGTTATTTTGGTAAATGTAGTAATGATGGAAAACATTTTGAAACAGCCCATGAAACACTGTAAGTGGCATATAAAAGAGAACTCACAAGCAGGAAAATATCTTGCTAAACCTTGAATTACACTAGTCTTTCTGGGGATAACTGAATACATGTTTATCACAAGTGCCTTCTCTTAATTTCCTTCGGAAAAAGATACTTCTGAACAAGGTTGAGTCAGTATTTAAATATTTCATTAATGTAATGCACTGAATAGTTGATTATACAGTACCAACACCCCAAAAAATTCTACATGTTTTGTTGCTGCCAAAATCCTATATAGTTAGAATATAATAATATGAAAGTAAAATACAAGTGTGAACCATGCTTCATGAGTTGGTTTTTTTTTACATTTACATGTTACTAGCCTAGGTTTTCTTCAAGAAATTACCAGGAAAAAATCTCAGACAATGATTGTTTTATAGTTCTCACTGTGTACATGCATAGATCCAAAGTCATATTTCTGTACTCTCATCCTGCATAATACTATTTATGTAAGTACTGCCTCTTCAGAAGTTATTTTTGTAGCCTAATTATTGCAATTTCTCACAGGAAAAGTTCATCTGCCAATTCAGTTGCACAAACTGACTTTCAAATCAGAGGTTGTCATACATGCAAAATCTCTTTTCCACATTTAATTTGGAATTCTTAAGTCTATATTTTATGGCTTGCAGAAAAAAATCTTTCTGCTATCTTCTTTTTTTTTCCCAGGACAAGTCTGCATATATATTTAATTTTTTTTTTTTTTTTTCAGGATTCCACAATACCACCTGTCAAAAATTAATGTTTTTGTAGTCAATTGACAACACTACAAACTTATTGAAAATGTTTTTCTTTTAGATTTTCTTATTCCATTTTTCATTAAAATTAATACCACTTTAATATAAATTCTGTGATTTCTCACCGTGACTAATAAGGAGACAAAAATTCTGTCTGAAAATAGTGTATTTTGTACCATTAACAGAAATTTCTAAAACATTTATTATCTTTCCTTTATTAATGTGCAAAAGCCTTCCTCAGTGTTGCCATGTTTAGACTTGACCTTCTCAGAGATTGAAATGTTTTCAAAGCTTTTTCAGCTTTTTTGAGTTTGGGGTTTTTTTGAGAGCCCTTGAAATTCCTTAGGTTTGGAAATATTTATTCTGTCTCCTCAGTTAGCTGAGTCTTCTTACATGCTAGAGATGATTCACAAAAGGCAATATATTTTAGTAGCCAGAATAAATCTTAGATATTGACTTATATCCTGAAGAAATCATTGTGTGTTCCTTCAGATTTTGAAAGTAAATTCAGCTAAAAACTTGTTATACACAAGGCAAAAAACAAACCAAACCAAGACAAATGTAACCCATGTAAAACCTAGATATGCATTTACTCATCCTATAAGATTGGTGGGGGAGGAATCTTTCATCTGTCTGGAGTCAGGAAACAGATTCATCTAAATGTCTCTAATGTAAATATGTATTTTAAAGGTCAATATCTAGTCTTTATTTAGAGTCAATAGAGAACAAACAAGTATTTTTATCTACATTTAATCTTTTATTTAAAGTAGATTTTAAATAAGTCAGAAAACTCATGATCTAAAGTGTTTATTTTTTCCTGTTGAGAGGGAAAGCCTTTTTCAGAAAATTTATTTGACATCACCACTTCTTACTATGGTTCTCTGAGGACATTTTTTGTCTGTGTGTGTGGTCTAGGTTATTTTTAATAAAAAAAATATTTAATGTAATTTACTTTTATATAATACCCAAGTGTTTGTCTTGGTCTGTTGCTCTGGATGGATTGCATGAAGAATTCCTCCTAGTTATAAATGAACCAGGGTATTTATTATGTCCTGCTTCTTGCCAGGACTGGGCTAGTTTTTGCAGTATCTGCAAATGAGGGGACATGGCTAGGCAGAGAGGCTATTTTATACCACCTCGTGTCTTTGCTAGAGGTGGAGGGAACAAAGTCTCTTTCCTGGAGAAGGAATTCTGGTTGTGTAAATGTGGCAGAGGAAGTAATCAGGATAACCTTGGTTCTGAGCATTTTGCATGTGAATCACTCACGTCTCTTGTACATTTTTGTTACTAATTGTGCTGTTGTTACTGTTCATTTTCTGATCCCATTGTTGTTTCTGTAAATCGTTGTTATCTCAAGCCAAGATCTTTACCTTTTGTGCCTCCAGTTCTCTCCTCTATTCCACCACAGGTGGCAAGGGGAGGGCAGGTGTAAACAAGTAGCAGTGTGGTTTGGGGAGTACCATTCCTGAACCATGAGAGCTTGTTTAAATACAGGACACAGACCCAGTTATTTTAAAATAAAAAAAGATGTACTGAAATGAAATGTAGCTTTCTGATATACATAGTAATGTTTTTGGGTTTTTTTTTTACATCAGCTGTCAAAATGTTTCCATCTTAAGAACTCAGTTTTATGATGAAATGAAAAAACCCCAAAAGTCTCAACTTCTTAGGCTTAAACGAGCTCTCAGAAAAATCAGCAGCTGTCTTGCATATGTTACAGTAGCTTTCCTTTTTGTACAATATGAAATCATACCACATGCCCCAGTAGAGAAGTGTGTGGAAGGGACATTGCTTCATTTATGAAGAGACCTCTCTTCATAAAGTTATAAATATATAACTGACTCTTCTCCCATTTGGCAATCTTGAGGCTCAAATTTATAAGATGACAGGTATTTATAACTTTATTATTAGTTTTAATATTTTATGTGGGCCATTTCTATTAGTATTCAGTGCCACTGCAGATGTAAAAGTCCAGAACAAGTATGCTTTGTGTTCCTATAACCTATTACAAAAAAGGGAAGTATGCACTTTGATACTATTGATTTCAAGTTGGAGTTCAAGTCAAAAAGTAAGATCACTCTCAGATGCTACATCTGTCTCTGATGTTATTTTAAATGTGAACCAATGTGTATAAACAATTTTTTTAAAAGATTATGGTTCTGAAATACATCTAGATAAATCAGTATGGAAGTAAACAACTAGTTTTTTTCATGTAATTAGACTATGTATAAAAATAAAGGAACTTGTAAGCTCTTAATATCAATTACTATTTCAATACATATTAATGTCTTGATGTGAAGTGAATTATATATTTTTCAAAAGTATTTAAAGATAAAATAAAATATAGGCATTAAATTATTTTAAGTGGAATGTTCTCATAGTCATTAATCTTTTCCTATATATTTACCTTAAAACAAATAGACATTGCCAAAATTTAGGGTCTTAGAACCAAATGCATACCCCCCTCAATTTATTCACAAGAATATTCTAAATAAAATTCTATGATCTACTAAACTGTTGAGCTATATTTAAACTGGAAAATGTAATGCACCTGTACAAGTGTTTCTAGTTGTCCCAGTCAAAAAAAGTGCTCAAACACCATAAAATATTTAATTAAAATGACATTTATCAGCACTAATGTGAGAGTTAAAAGAAAACCAAGCAGAAAACCCAGGGTGCAGATGGCCTTACATCACTTCCATAACCTTCAATGTATTGTTGAATTGGAAGGATCTGCAATTTGGGGAAGGCCCATGACAGAGATCATGTCCACTTAGATTTTCCCTGGCTCTCTGTTCTTTACAGTTTTGATAGCATGCTGTCAGAACTAAAGGAATCGATTTGTCATTTCCTCGGTGGAGCACAAGGATGTTCACATGAGAACATCTTGCTTTACCTTAACAAAGAGAAAAGGAACTGTAGTTGGTGTAGTGTCATTGCCAAGTGGGAGATGCCTACGGTCACAATCTGTTGGCTACCTTTATCCAAGGGCCAAGGAGGATGTTTGGCACTCACGGGCCTGAAGGCAAAGAGCTGTTCACAGCATCTGACAGACTTGCATGTACTCATCCTGACTGATGGGTGGATCAGCATCTCCTCATGCAATAGTCTCCAGTCAGAATCACTGCTCTCTGTGATTCTGAAATTGTAGGTAAGTAGAAAATTAAGGAATTAGTACAGTACTTTTGGAACTATATCTCTAGGAAAAAAATAGTTGATATCCTAAATATTTCTTTGATTGGGATTTCTTAGAAATTTTATTTATTTCTTCAAAATCAATGCCCAAGTAAGGTGTTTATGTTTCATTTTCTTTCTTTCTCTGAAGTGTCTGTGGATGTGTTCTGTGGAAAGTCTATTAGAAGATTTACCAAATGGAAAAATGTTTTTTCAGAAACAGTTCAAGTGATACCTTTTTAATATTTACTTTTGTATATTTCTTCCTCTATTTGCATAACAGATCCATGTTTTCAAGGTAAATAAACCACAGGAAGTAACAAATTCCTCTGCAGGATGAAAGGGAAAATCTTTCCAAATGTAGATATTGTCTCTGTGAAACTGTTTTCATTTAGCCTGAAAATCAAAGTCAGCATAGATTAACAATATTCATATTTCCATTTGCTCTCCCTTTTATGCTTGGTTTGCTTTTAAAAAATGCCTCACTAGCTTAGGTTTACAACAAGCTTTAAATTAAGCAGTTATTAAATCGGGTTTGTTAATAGTGTTTAATAAAGTGTTGACTGCAGAATATTTTAAAATACAGTCTAGAATCACTTGTATTGCTCTAGCTTTTATATCAACATATCTCTCTGAAACCTGTGTAGTTGGGAATGAGTGATTGCTTCATTTTTAGACCTAAAAATACACAATATAAAAGCTGCTGATTTTGGGTCCTTCTTGTAACAAATCAGATTTATTTAACCCAAATGGAGTTTTCTTTATGCAGTGATTGATATCGGTATATTTTATCCAAGAGCATACAACGTCTTTTTCCCAAGAAAGTTCATGAATTACAACATTGTTTCCATCTGGAAATTCCTAATTCGTGGCAGTAAACATTGTAACACAGCTGTTACAGCTCAGAGCAAATAATACTTTGTATCTATATACACTTATCTTTACACTTTATTTCAGCTTCAGTACAAGATGAGAGATGTTAAAGGTCCCTTACTTTTATAGCAACAGAAGGAAACAATAACTATAAAACATGACACTATTTCAAATATCAAACTGAATTCCTCTGATAGTAAATTTTAGGTGAGAAAAGACATTACACACCAAATAAATCTTCACTGAAATTACTTTAGATTCTCATGCTCCACAGATTCAGGGGTGGCTGTGTGTGAACATTTCCATTAGATGTTAACTTCATAAACAAAGGATGATCATTATATCATGTTGTGAAGACAAAAGACAATATCTAGGGATAAAGTAATATACTGAATTGGATTTGTATTTCCAAGATTGACATTACATAAAGTTTACATTATGTAAAGTTCTTCATAATGGGGATTTTGCAGAAGCATACTAAGATTATTAATGATGAAGAACATCAGTAATAATATTCCATTGAAATATAAACAATTAAACAATCATAAGACAACTTAGATCTACAGATTCCATCAACCATATTGAATAAGGATGAAACATAATTGTGAAAAAGTATGTCTAGTGTCTAGGTATCTAAGGCACTCTTGTAAGCCTTAAGATTCTGATACAGGTTTTAGAGGAGACTAGAGTATTTCTGTATAGCTAGCCATATAGCTAGCCTATAGTCCATCCAGGTGGCTTTCTCTAATGAGCCTCAAGTCTTATGAGACCCCTATGATGAAGCCAATGAACTGTGGATTTGTTCTAATTTGAGTATCCTGATAGCGTAAACTTACAACCAACAGGCATCACATCTAGACACTTCAGCTTAAGAAGATATGATCTGGAATTGAATTCCATCCTTGATTTCTGTAAACTTACTGTAAACTTTCTGTAAACATACTTTTTTTTTCCAAATATTATCCACCCTTGTGTTCATGTTATTCATGTGCTTGTATCCAAAGTAACCTCCAGGGGATATTGTAATTAAGTTGTCCAATAACATCAAGTTTACACAATCAGATATATGACCAAGTCTAAAGATTAATGTAAAGTTTCAGATGAGCTCTATATTGTCTGACAGTCATCTTCATCTTAGCCTGACCCTCTGTGCCAACCTGACCTTCCAACACTGAGGTGGCATTAGAAGTAATAATCACAGTCACCAAGTAATTCTAGTTCTTCTATTTGTGTAACATAAGCAGAAATACCAACTGAAGCAAACAATAGGTTACTTTCCTACAAACAAGCCTTCCAAAAAGTGTTTCATCTAAATGCTTTGATAAAATACCTTTTCCCAGGACTTGCAGACCCTGATCTATCATGATTAAGCATTTCCTTGAGATTTTTAGTGAAGTCTAATAAGTTCTCTTCACTTTGATACTAAAGACATTTCATGGCCATGAGGGAAAATAATGTAGTCCAAAATATGTCAAGACTGAATATTCAATCCTTGTTTGTTTCATTGAGATGACAAGCAATATAATCAAATGTGCTATGCCTTGCTGGCACTTGAACACACTCTTTTTATGTGGAAGTGTACCTGTGATATAAAGTTTACCATAAACAATATTCATCCCTTTCTTCTCTAAGTGCCATCTTATTAGCTAAAAGCCTGCTGCCATATGGTGAAGCACTACTGACTGAGAAAGAAAAAGAAGGGAAAAAAAAAAGCAATTGAAGCAAGCTTCTAAAGAAAGATCTTTCAGAAGAAGATTTTATGTGATGTTGAGTAACAAATTCTGGCATCCAAGTTTGATATTTAAGTTAAAAAAAAAAGAGAGAGACATTATTGCACATGGGAAAAAATATTAATAAGCAAAAAACCCCAAGGAATAATTATACATCTTTCATGGTGTCCCATTCTCAGTTTGAAATATGCTGACAGAATTTTTCACCCATAAATTGAAACGTTGCCAGAAATGTTGTATTTGAATGAGGTAAAACTACTGGTTGGACGAGTCTGCCCAGCTTGATCAAACCATTATGGTAATTTTCAAATTTCAAATTAATCCTTACTTAAGTGTCATGGTTTAAATTGAAGATGCTTGCAGCTGTGTTCTGAAAGAATTAACCATTGAAACTTAATTTACTTGATTGGAGTTACAATTGTATTGATTAATTAGCTTACTTTCACCAGTACAGAGATTATTCAGAGTACCTACCTCTTTAATCTAAATTAAGTGGAAAATCTAGAACTGAACTACATAGGTATACATACTATAGGTCAGTGTTTCAAGTTGCACACTCAAGTTACCCACTTTGATTCAAGGTTACTCTCTGTATTACAGTGCCGGTAACATATGATACTGAGAAATACTGAGGTATTTCTCAACTTGACAGTACCTAGCTAGGGAGTCTATTTCAAAAACAATAGTTAAGAAGCAACACACTTTCCCAATAGGTGCAATGTTGTTGTCTGGTGAATTGGGAAAACAACTAATGTAGCTTGGCCAAAAATATCAAAAATCAGGAGGAAGTCAGTTTCTTCTCTTATGAGAAGTCATATCCACACAGTTTGGAGGAAACTAATTTGTTTGTATTAAAATTAATAAACTGAGAGTTACCAGCTACTATATTGTTTCATATATATTTTATTTCCTATCTTATTTTTTGTTAAGTTGCGTGGGTCTTAATTCTAAGAATACTAAACTTGCTGAAACATTTTGTAAACCTGCTTTCTTACATTTGTTCCAAGTAATCATGGAAATCTTAGAAATCATAGATAGGCTTGAATTGGAAGGGACCTTAAAAATTATCTAGTTTCAACCCCACCACCTTGGGAAGGGATTCTCCCCACTAGAACAGGTTGCAGCCCTTGTTTCATGAGAACACAACGCTCTGGCGTATCACCTACTCCTCTCAGTTTGGTGTCATTTGTCTCCTTGTGGGGGTTACAGCCTATCCCACTGCTCAGATCATTAATGAAGATGATGGATAGGACCATACCCAGTACCTCTGGGGCACAGTGCCCATTACTGGCCTTCAGCTACACCTTATGTTGCTGATCACCATCCTCTGAGCCCAGCCACTCAGCCAGTTTTCAACGTCTGCCTCGCTGCCTGCTCACCCAGCCCACACACCAACAGCTTGTCTATGAGAATCTTATGAGAGATGGAGTGAAAGGCCTCAATGAAGTTTGGGCAGACATTAGTCACTCTCTTCTCTCATCTATCAGGACAGCTACTTCATTATGTAAGTTTATCAAGTCAAGCCTGATTTCCCATTGGTGAATACATGCTAATTATTCCTGATGATTTTCTTGGTATTCATGTGCCTGGAAATGATTTCAAGGGTTAGCTGCTCTCAGGGACTGAGGTGAGACTAATCGAGCTGTATTTCTCCAGTCCGTTCTTCTTCACTTTCTTTAAGGTAAGAGTTCGGCTTCCTTTCCTTCAGTTCTCAGCCACTTCTCCCAGTCACCATGATTGATCAAAGGTTATTGAGGTTGTCCTTGCAATGTCATCAACCACCTTCCTCAGCACTCACATGTGCTTCTCATAAGGGTCTGCATATTTATGCATGCTCAGTTTGCTTCAGTTAACAAATATTCTATTTAAATATGAATCCAACCTAATTTTTCATTCTCTGTGCTCAGAAGAAATCTGAAAGGATCAACACAGAAGTAATATTGAATTTTGATTAAACATTAAGAATTTGGGGTTTTTTTTTTCTCTCAGGGAGGAGATTTAGAAATTTTTTTAAAAAATGTTTTACCTTACTAGGCAACCTGTAAATTTAACTGTAAATGTTCCAGTGATACCTGATTATCTTTACTTGTCTAATGAAACTATGCAGAAATTATAGAAATAATATTATCTAAATTGTGATAATACAAAAAGGGGAAAACAGAGAAGTATAAAAGTTGGTCTTTGGATCAAGTAGCTTCTTTTGGGTTCCTGTGGCTGTATGCATTAAGAGAAAATTAGAAAGTTCAGAAGAGAGGGATAAAAGATGTATCTCAGATTCTCTCTGATCTGAATGAAATGAGGGCAATACAGGGTTGAAAGAAGAAACTATTTATCTGTTGTGAATGTGTCAGCTATTCTCTCCTGGATCTTTACAGTCAGTGGAAAGAAACAAATATTTTAAGGGCATAAGTGATCTAACCTACTTTTAGATATATCCCTTGAGATAAATCATGACCTTTGAGCACCTTGTTTTCTCTCAACTGGTTATAAAAAGGTCCAAGGATGACTAGCATAGGTCTGGAGATATTTTTCTTGTACTTTTATAGTTAGACAACTAATCCCATATGGTTTTTTTTTCATCCAGTGAGAAAATTCCTGAACTGAGATAAAGACAGCTTAATAACTGGAGCAAAAACCTTGCATGCAAGCAAAGCAAAAAAAGGAATTCATCCATCACTTCCCATTTGCAAGCAGGTGTTCAGCCACCTCCAGAAAAGCATGGAAAAAAGAATCCTCTGGGGAGACCCCATTGCAGCCATCCACCACTTAATGGGGGACTATAAAAAAGGGAGAGACACTTTTAACCTGGGCAGATAGTGACAGGATGAGGGGGAAGAGGTTTAAACTAAAAGAGAGTAGATTTAGATTAGAGGTTGGTAAGAAATTCTTGACTTGGACGTTAGTAACTGGAACAGGTTATCCAGAGAAATGGTGTATGCCTCATCCTTGTTCAAGGCTGAGCTGGATGGGGCCCTGAGCAGCCCAATCTAGTGAGTGGCATCCTTGCCCATGGCAAGTGGCTGGGAACTAGATGGCCACTGAGCATCATTGCACTGATTTTACCTTAATGTGCTAATGGAAAACACTGTACAGGGAGACAGGTTTAAATACTGTAATATCTTCTAGTCTAGTTCCATACATCATAGCTGCAAATAAGCACTGAACATTCATTATTCCAGACTTTATTTTATAATCTGTGAAACTAGACTGTAGCTGACCCACTGTATATTTTATTTTGATTTTATTCTCACCTCCAAATTGCTTAAACAGTCTGAGTAAAAAGAGAAGGAAGTAAACAAACAACTCTTCCTTTAAATTTAATTTTTTGTGCAAATAAAAAATCAAGAACAGTATCTCATTTGTAAAAAGAAAAAAAAAAAGAAAAAATGTTTAGATTTAACTCAAATAGAGATACTTGTTTTCAGAAATATGATTTTAGGGTCCTGTAGTATGGAAATCCTAGTCTTTCTTCAAATAAAAAGAGGTAAGTTTTTTAGATGAACCATCATTCTTGTTTTGAGATAAAATTAACTTTTATCTTTTAATGAACTGAAGAAAAACCAAAACATTATTTTAGACCATAACTGTGGCCTAAGGCAACTGAACTCATATAAAATGAATCTACCTGCAAGTATCTAAGGAATTTTCGCTATAGAATTTAGTGTTTTCTTTTAAATTCATGCTGAACCCTTGATTTTCTATCCTATTTATCTGTCATTTCAGACCCTGTTTGCGTTCTTTACCACATGAATTACTTTTTTCCATGACAGAGTCACTACAAAGGGAGAAGCTCTACCCAATTTAGATAAAAGCTGTTCAGTGTCACTTGGCATCAGATTACAAGCTGGTGCTTTATCAGCATTTATATATGGATATGCATGATTCATGTTCCCAAATACTTTAACACAGGACTGTTTAACATTGATGTCTTGACTTTATATATTCATTTCACCAAGTCGTCTTTAATGCACTGAAATATTGCTTTATGTTTAGTTTAGAAAATAAAGCCTTTTCTACATCTAGACCTAAAAGTATTTTTAATAGATTGGAAAATAGGACGGGAGTAACAGAAGAGGTAAAATTAGGCGTGCTAAGCCTGTGGCAAGCCACATTTAGTGTTTTCTTTTCTTGCTGTGTTTGTTGTCTTATTTAAATGATCTTATTTTGGCCAACTCATTCTTTATGATGACAGCCAAATCACTTCTCTTTATACTTGCATGGAGTTATTTTACTTAACAAAAAAATATATAAAATGTGTGTGTACAGTCAGCTGATCCATTTAGATTTCTAGTGAAGTTTTTACATGTATGTGTTATGCCTATACATTAATTTTAGATAACTCATTAAGCTTCTCCTCTAGGAAAAAACTGAAGATTAATTACCTTCACCTCAAATAACACAGTCAGTTTGATACGTGTATGAGGACATGAAAATTGTCTTCTAACCAAGAGGACAAGAATAGAGTTTTTGTAATTTAAATTTACTCAATGATCAAATACATAAAAAACCTGCCCTTTGGTAATCTTTTGGTTTTGTATTTGTTTTGTTTCTTGAATTATCTCCTGCTTCCATAAAAGAAGAACAACGGACAGATTTTTTTCCCCTGGGCTAGTAAACTTCCATGACTTTTCATATTCCTGCCTTATAAAGTCTGCCAAGGAAAAATGCAGGAAACTAAATCCCACATGCTGCAGTATGCTATTCAGACTCCTCAACCAGAGATTAATCTTATTTTTTAACATTGGACAACTAGTCACTAAAGGGTGAAAGGTCTCTGCTATTCTCCTGTAGTATGAAAGAGTGGCATTACCAGGGAATGTGAAAACAAACTATATTTCTAAATAATAAGAGTCACCTTCACCATCTTTTTTTTATTTGAAAGTTTTTAGTGTTCTGCCAAAAAAATCATCCTTTAAGTTCTGTATTCACAAAATCACAGAATCTGTTGAGTAGGAAGTGACACACCAGGATTATCGAGTCCAACTCCTGGCCCTGCACAGGGCATCCCCAACAGCCACACCATGTGCCTGAGAGTATTGCCTGAACACTTCTTGAACTCTGTCAGGCTGGTGCTGTGACCACTGCCCTGGGGAGCCTGTTCCAGTGCCCAGCCACATAGAACCTTTTCCCTGATATCCAACCTAAACCTCCCCTGACAGAGCTTCAGGCCATTCCCTCAGTCCTGCCACTGTCACCAGAGAGAAGAGATCAGTGTCTGCCCATCTCCTTCTCCTCACGAGGAAGCTGTAACTGCAATGGGGTCTCCCCTCAGTCTCCTTCAGGCTGAACAGATCAAGTGAGCTCAGCTGCTTCTCATAAGGCTTTCTCTCAAGGCCCTTCACCATCTTTGCTGCCCTCCTTTGGGTGCTCTCTAGTAGTTTAACACCTTTCTCATATTGCAGTGCTCAAAACTGCCCCCTCCACTTGAGGTGAGGCTGTCCCAGAGCAGAACAGAGCAGAACGGGACAATGCCCTCCCTTGCCTGGCTGGCCATGCTGTGCCTGATGGCAGCAGGACATGGGTGGCCCTCCTGGCTGCCAGGGCACTGCTGACTCATGTTAAACTTCCCAGTCACCAGGACCCCCAAGTCACTTTCCATGGGGCTGCTTTTCAGCATCTCATTCCCCAGTGTGTACATCCAGGGTTGCTCCATCCCAGGCACAGAATCTGGCACTTTCCCTTGTTGTACTTCATATGGTTGGTTTGGCTGAAGTGATTTTTGGTTATCAGTACTACTTTACATGCTAACATTTTTTTTCTTCTTGCCTGGATCTATATATATTAAGCAACCTTATAAAAATCAATAAAATATAGAACAGCCACCTGACAGAAATTACAGTAAATGGCAATAAAATAAGGGTACATTGAGAACATAATTACAGTTCCAGGATCTCAGTATTTGTCTCTCTGTTACATTTACATGCTAAAAATTAATTTTTATATTTAGCAAATGTGTTATAATTACCAGAACATGAATTATAACTAGAATTTCATACTTTGTTCTGGGAACTAAAATTGAAATTTTGTTACAGGATGCCTCTGTAGTTCAATTAACTCTACAATTTTATTATAATAACTCTTCTGTACATATATTTCACTGAGAAAGAAAATTAGTGTCCTATCTCCATGGAAATTTGTTAGATTATGATAAATTTGGCTAATGAAACTGGGCTGATAACAGCAGGCTATCAAAAGTTATAAAAATAATTTTCAGACTATTAGAAATATTTTACTAAATTTATTATAAGCTTTCTCATTATAACCCAATAAGATTGTTTGACACTGTAGCATTTTGAAAACATAATTTTATTGAAACTAGGGAAGAAAGGTAGATCATACCATCAGATCATATGAAAGGAGCAACAGAAATGGGAACATACAGGCAAATAATTTCTAAAAATGCTCTATGAAATTATTTTCTAAACCTGCAAGGGGAAAAAAAAATATTCTCATTCATGTGTACATCTCAGCTTCCACTACTAAATGAAAGCTACTGATTATGCTGTATTTTTCTAAGTCAGAGTCCTATAAAAATATTTTCCTATGAAATTAAAATCCTGACAGCTGCCTTTCTCCAGTTTGACAGTTTTTTCTTGCAGGTGCAGGGACTTCTAAAAGCTTTATTTAGGGAATAGAACTTGAGGAAAAAAATCTGTGGAAGATTTGAAATTATGCATCTTTTACTTATAAAGATTAATACAATATTCATATGTGCTGAAATGTTAAAAAAAACCTACCATTTTCTCAGTGTCTTGTATTCCTCCCAAAAGAAACCTTTAGAAAGAAATTTATGAGCTTAAAAATATATTTATTTCCATCACATTTGAAGTGAAATACACTAAGCTGATACTGCAACTCAGCTCTGGAAGCAATACATGAATCTGAATCTCTAGAACATATTCACAACTTCTTTTTTTTCTAAAACAGAGAGAAGACCAGAGATTTGTTCTTAAAAATATAGAGTGGGAAAAAGGCTTTACCACAATATAACAGTTAAAAATATATTAGTTCTCCCTATAAAGTGAAAAGATTGTAGGCACATGAAGAACTGGACGTGAAGAGTTCACATCTATTGCTGGTTGTTTCATATTTCAAATGGTAATGCCTGTGATATGCCATATGTTAATGAGGATGAATACAGAGCACATGCAAAATTGTGAGAAGAAATGTATCAGGTGATAATTTTCTTCACAGTCTGGAGAAGTCTGAACCCATCTTGCTTGAATGAGAATTCCCATACACATAAAGAAAAAGTCCTTTGTAGTATTCTTTAAGCTTATTTCTGGTATATTTGGGCAGGAAGAACAATTTTATGTAAATAATACTTCTCTTTGTTGACTACAGAGGGCTTCCAAGTGACTGGCTTTACAGTCAGATGGATATGAGTCCCAGCAGTTTGGAAAATTCTTGTTACTTTTGAAGTTCACTACACTGCGGAACTGAGCGGCAGTGTAAAAATCAACAGTTTTCAGACTTGATAATAAACCACTGGCAATTTTGCCTTTACTGCAAAAATTACAGAAATCCATCATTGCATTTGACTGATTTAAAATTTGAGAAAATAGCTGCTGAGTAAAGATCAGGAGATAATTTAATTCTAATGTCAAGGAAACAGACACTTTTATTTTAAGATTTCCGAAATCAGCCTTGGTAAAGCTAAAACCAGGAAAACCATCTTTCCTTCCCATCATTTTATGACTGATCTTGAACAATTAACTTGAAAAATTGCTGTTAAAAAATACAAGTTCTAAGTTATTACTGGAAAGTTAACATAAATTAAGATTATTACTGAAAAAGCTATTTCTCTGTGATGTCAAAGGTATGAGTATATTTTTTTTTAAATTAAAATGGAAGATAAGCCAACAAATAAATTGAATCATTTTACCAGACAAAGGCACTTTTAACTTTCTGTGAAATGAAGACATTTTTTCTTTTCACAAGAGTCAGTAGCTATCAAGGTTTAGACAGAAGTTTTTTAATTGTTCCTTACTAGAGATTTGTGTCTACCATGCATCAATCCCCATTATCATCCCTATTATATTGCTTAAATTACACTTTCCTGTATTATCTTGGCAATTTTTGAATGAATGAATTCTTTATACAACATATGTGCTCTTTGAGCTATCATCACATATGAAACACCTTTTACAGTAAATTAATGAACAAAGCATTTTGCTTTGTTGCTATAGCAATATATTGCAAAACCATTCAGTTACGTGTTAATTTATATTATTAAAGTGAATTTTCTTTAACATTTTATGTTTTTCATTTTATATGGATAAAGATAGTTTCAGAATACCATAAACAATTTCCAAGATATCCCAGATTCAGACATCAGCAGAGTAATTATAAACCCAGTTTTTGTCCACAAAAATCCAGGAGAGCTTAAAAATAATTTCAATTTGGTAAAAGTTCAGTAGGATATGGCAAGAGAGCATTTAAATTGACTGCTTGGTTAAAACTAATAACATCAAGAAAAAAGCATCTGAAACTATCTGAAAAGATGCAATATTCTGTGTTCATTCTACTGAACCAATTTTCTTTCCTAGACAACAACAAATCTGATTTGAAACATCTTTTATGTTCTACTGTAATGTCACATACTTAGATAATGTGTTAGTAAGGGTTTGGGTTAGTGCTTTAAACTGTGCTACATGGACAACTGATGGTGCAGCCAGCCATGATACAAAGTCTACATATTTCTTAAAACCCTTTAGTTTAAAATTTAATGATGAATGGGGATGGTTCCGCGAAGGAATTGTTGGGATTTAACGGTGACCTAGATAGATATTATGTTTAAGAGCAAGTCATTCAACACAACAGAATCTCTTTATAATGTATTTTATGAAATCAAACTTGAGTAAGGACTGTCTTTAAAATATTTTTACTATACTAATAGAAATTTGACTTAACTTTTCATATATTTTCATAGAAGAAAATGTTGCAGACCAATAAAACCTTGCCATATCTTTTCCATGGTATCTCCAGGCAATCGTTACTCCTTCCTCTTTTTATTTTATAAAAATTTCTATATCTGGTTCTTTTTTTCTCAATACATTTCCCGTTATGTCACTTCCGCTATATATTCAAGTAAGCCACAAAAACAGATTATAACTTTCTATAACCTTATGTCATGTCATCTGGAGCAGAAGATTATCTCCTCTTGCTTCAGTGAGTGGAAGAGTCTTTGACCAACTCCTATCAGTGTTTCTGAAGGATTCCCAGAGTCCCTGAGAAATCAAACCTACTTTGATCACTTAAAGAGTTTGGTCTGTGTTTATAAAATATGGTGTTCCTTTTATCTCTGCTAATTTTATCTGATTATTGAAACTGCCACAGATAGCTGTGAGCATTGAACGTGGTTTTCTGCAGTGTAAGCTTTTGTGCATTGGCAAGGCGCCTGTTCCTTCTTGGCTCCAAGAAGAAAGGCACAAACACTTGTAAGGCAGAGAAATATAATAGACAAGAAAACCTACTAGAAATATTATAAAATCTTGCATCCCTTCTGATGATGAAAACCATGAGATGGTACAATATTAGAAAAAGCACTATTGTATAGGTCTATCCATGGAGAGTTTGTCCAGCTATAGGGTCTTGCTCCCAGTTCAGGATCCTCTGTAACAGCAATCAATCAGTCCTAGAATAAGGACCCATCTTTGAATAGTCCCTTGGAGAATACACTTCAGTATTATCTCACAATGAAAGTTACCATTTCTGAGCGGATTCATCTAAGTTTTCAAGTAGACAAGACAAAGCTCTCTCTATGTGTTTATGGTTAAATACATATTTTTCTCTAGGTACATTGAGTAATTGTGCAATAACTGTAGCCTCTTTATTAAATATAACATTGATTAGATACACTGTGATTAAGTAGTAGTCACATGGTATCCATCATGCCGAGATATACCTGGATTACCCATTATGTGCATCACTAACTCAATGCAAAATAGCCCTTCTGGTTGACAACTACATAGGTTCTGAAGGGTGAATGTTTTTGGCATCTAAGAAAGTATAAGAAACATTTTTCCCCTAGCTAAGCATTTTCCTGAGATGTTTCCTGTACAGATCATCTAGCTTCTTCTAAGATGTAAATCTAAACTGTGATTAACTTCTTAAACTAGGTGTAAATCAACAACTCAGATAATGCCTGTTGTCACAATTATTTTTAGCAACACAACACTAAGATGTATTATAACTGTGATGATATACATAGTCACTTTAGTAGCTTTTAATAAGGGAAATAACTGGGAAAGATAAAAACGAAAACAAAACCGGTACAGCCACGCTGAGGTTTCATCAGTTCACTAAAAAATATAACATAATATTGTAATTTCACTTATCTACACAATTAAACTGACTAACTGGAAAAAAAATGAAAAGAAAAAGCATTTAAACAATATTAATGGAATATCTAAAAGTGAAGCCAAGCAGACCAAAAATAAAGGAGGAAAAAAAGCATAAACTATATGTTATCACAAAAGAGAGAAAGAAATCCCCGCTGTGAGTCCAAAATAAAGTACAAGAGGTCAAGTGAAAAAACATAGCATTAATAAGATATAAACATGGAGCAGAGATATCTGGTAAATACTAAATGATCCTGCAGGGAAGACTCAAAGAGCATCTAGTAGAACATAATACTTTTGCAAAATAACCAAAACCAGACCAAGTTTTGGTATTCAAAAGAAGATACGGATTGCACATCAGATCACCTGTTTTTATTTTGGGTACTATCAGTGAAAAAATGAAACGGTAGGGGAGGGAGGGAGGCTTTTGTGTCTCTTTTTTTCCAAGTTTTCAAGCCTGGCAACCTTAACTACTGGGTCTAGGAGCTGTCAAGGATCATAGCCATCACTACTAAACCAGCATAATTTCCATGGTATTGTATACTGATAATAGAAGTTAGTACATTTTTCATAAAGAATAATTGTTTGTATATGTAATTACAATTTTTAATAATGATTAAGGACTGAACACCAGCAATGCGTATTGAGAATTTGAAAAAAAGATCTGGGTTTTTCTGGTTTTCTGTCTTTAACATGGTCAGACTTAATTTCCAGTTTCCTAAGAATAGATACATCTATACATTCATTAGCAGTATAGATCAAGTCCTGCAAGTATTCTGCAAGGTAGATAATACAATTCAAAAATCAATCTTAAAATAAACCATATAGCCAGCAAAAAAACCATAGAACTTCACATAAGTTTCAAAAAGCCTTTTCTGTCAGGAGGATTTAAATTCTATTTTTTTGTCAGTTTGACGTGAATATAGAATGATTAAGATCATAACAGTGGATGTTTACAACATTTCACATTATTAACTGTTTAATAATTCAAAATGACAGAAGGTTAACAATAGTGAAACACAAACTTGCGAATGGGAGAAGTTAGATGAAGACATAATGCAAGGAAAAAAAAACAATTTGGAAAAAAAAGTGAAATCCCCCCCACAAAAAAAAAACCGTTTTAAATTATTTTAAGATGGCTTATGTTAAGTTAGACATTATCAGGGACTGTTTGTTGAAATGGCAAGAGATGCCATGGTCACTTTCTCTTTATTACTGGAACAGACACATAAGTTGTACAGAGATAACTTGGAGGTACCATCTTTATATTGACAAGACCACCAGTGTTTTAAACCAGTGTTTAAACACCAGTGTTTAAGATCTTCCAATATATCAAATAACCATTCAGTGTGCCATGTAGTCATATCTCAGTAAAAAATGTGATGCCTGTATTATTTAAAAATCAGACATTAAGTAAGCTTCAAATGTTTTTCTGTGCATGGGGTTTTTTCAATGAGAAAAAAACATGTCATACAACTCACCCTTTTATCTCCAAATAATTTTTCATGATAATTTTCTACTTTCACATTTCTAACACAGATGGGAGATTACAACACCCAGGGTTGCTCTTGCATGATAATTTCCTTCCGTAGGACTTTGATAATAAAAATTATTATTATTAATATTAACTCATTGTAACTATATACTAAATAATTTTTGGAGATTATGTTATAACTATTAAATTATGACATATTACTTAAGAAAGAAAACTGGAATATATTTCTAGCATAAATACTGAAATTTAAATTAACAGCTTTGCTTAAAATACAGGATGGTTGTGAAAGAGAAATTTCTAAGAGGATTACACGTTTTCTAACAGTTTATGATAAATTCTATTGATGTTCAACTTGAAGATTTTGTTTTCTAGATTTTTGGTAAATCTGTTAGTACTGTAGGGCTATTCTGGAATAACTACAAAATTTATAACTGATTATTTGAATACTATTTCTGAAAGAGAGAATAGCCTTTTCAGTACCTTTCCTTCAGTTATTTAATTGATTAATATATTTTAGAATAGTTAAGACACCGTTTTAATGTATCAACAGTTGTTTTCTATTAGATATTAAGTAGCAACAGTTGTATTTATCACCTGTACTGTTGCAGTCAAAATTATACATAGAGAAAATGGAATTCATGTCTAGAACAAGGTTAAGTATCATTTGCCTAAATAAATTCAGTTACCAAACTGAAATGGAACAAAGAGTCAGATTAGTCCAGTTACAATAACACTTACACTTTAAATTAATCTAGGAAAATCTTTATTATAATAATACACCAATGAGTGTTAAATGGAAGTCCTTATTGGACCTGCCCCTCTGCCACAGGGTTGTGCTCATTATCTGTGATGGTCCTTGGATCTTCAGGTTTCCACTGAGTAAAGCCCCATCATCAATCACCTCCATCCTTCCTTCTTTGCTGGGAAGTGGTCAACAATGTGGATAGAGCAGAACAATCATTCCCAAAGTCCTGCAGTCTCTTTGATACCATTTTCAGCCTTTTCTTTCTGTAGTCTGTTTCATTCTTTTCTGGTTGTCTCAATGTCTAGAGGTCACTGTATGGGTCTGCTTACCTTGACCACCTGGCATGATTTAGCCACAAAAGAACCATACAGATACTCACTCCTACCCCAACTCCCCAGTGTCCCCTCCCTTCCCTCAGTGTGGAAGAGAATCAAGGGAAAAAAAAAAAGTAAGCCTTATGGGTTGAGACAAAAACAGTTTAATAATTTAAACACACTATAATATAATAAGAATAGTAATGAAAATGAGAACCAGCACCCAAAAGAAGCAATGCCACAATGCAATTGCTCACCACTGGCTGACTGTTTCCATGCTTGCTCCAAAGCAGCCCAGTGTCTCCTGGCCAAATTCCCCCAGTTTATGTGCTGAGCATGACATTCTGTGTTATAGAATATCCCTTTGTCCAGGTTAGGTCAGCTGTCCTGGCTGTGTTCCCTCCCGGCTTCTTATGTACGTGTTCACTGGCAGAGCATGAGAAACTGAAAAGTCCCTGATTTAGGGTCAACACTGGTCAAACCCACCTAAATGGTGTGTTTTATTCTCATCCTAAATCCAGAACACAACACTGTGCCAGCTACTAAGAAGGAATTTACCTCTATCCCAGCTAAAACCCACCCTAGCATCACCCTAGGGGGTTTGTCTGCCCTTAAATCTCCATTACAAAGTCCCTGAACCTGGCCCACCTCCCTCACAGCCGCATTTCTGCCCCTATTTCCCTTGCTAGACTGACTTTCTAGTTGAACTTCAGCCTAGCCTCATGCCCATGGGTCTGTTGGGCTCTGGTTCCCCTCACTAGGCCTGATCCTAACTACCTCCCACAGGCTAACACCCTGTCCTGACCTCAGAGACACCTGGTGCCCTGTGCCCATCCCAACAGAGGTGCCTGATGATGTCCTGGGCTGTGGCACTCTGTAACAACAGACTGCTGTTTGTTAAATAGTGACAGCTGTGGTATGTCATTAACCTTATTCAAAGACGTGAAGCCAGAACATGCTAAATCATAATCAACAGATAATTTAAAAGAAATATTAAAGCTGGTTTAGATAAAAAAAGAAAAGCAACCTATATTTACAATACCTAGTATTTACTTATATTTGAAACTGAATTATTTAAATAATATAAACACATTTTCTATGTCCTAGAGAAATATGGCTATGATACCGTTGCCAGGGTTTATGTTTTATATATTCATGGTTCTTATATACACTATATCTCTTTAATTTCTTTTCAGTTGAATCTCTAATAACTTTAAGGGGAAATAGAAACCTACAATTTTACTTCACCAAGAACATCTTGTACATTTCAGTACAAGTCACTAATTCTTGTTATTGCATTGCTTCCCCTTAGTGAGCATAATACTACTGCATTAGCTAAGTTGCCTTGAACTTCAAGTCTGTTTAATTCAGGTTTTCCTAAAAGACCACATTTAAAAACACCTCATTCTCCTTCCCGGGCTCTACCTTCTTCCCCCTCAGCAATGCAGTGAGACAGGGAATGGGGGTTATGATCATATTTCTTCTCCTGCTGTTCAAGAAATGGAGTCCTTCCCCTACAACAAGATGGGGTCTCTCCCACAAGAGACAGCTCTCCACAAACCTCTCCACTGGGAGTCCAAGCCACAAACTCCTGCAAAGTGGTCACTCTTCCATGGGGTGCAGTCCTTCAGGCACAGCCTGCTCCAAAGTGTGTTGCCCACAGTGTCACGAGTTCTATTGGAAACCTGCTTCACTGTGGGCTCCTGTCTGTACGGGTCCACAGGTCCTTGCCAGTAATCTGCTCCAGTACGGGCTTCTCATGGGTTCCCAGCCCTCTTTTCAGCACCCTTTTGCTTCAGTGGTGGGTCTCTGGATCCCCATGGATCTCCATGGGCTTCAGGGGCACAGCTGCTTCGCCATGGGCTGCATCGTTAGCTGCAGTGGAAACTCAGCTCAAGTGTTTGTAAAATCTTCCTCTTCTTTCTCACCGACCTTGGAGTCTGCAGAGTTGTTCCTTTGGCGTATTCTCACCTCATTCTTCTCTGGCCATAATTATATCTGTGTAGTAAGATTTTTTCTTTCTTTTTCTTTCTTAAGTATGTTATCATGGAGGTGTTGCCAGCATTTCTGATTGGCCAAGCCTCGGCCAGCAGCGAGTCTATCTGGGAGTCACCTGGCTCTGCTGGACATGGGGAAATGTCTGGCAGTGTGCCACAAAAGCCACCTCTGAAGCCCCCTGCTACCAAAACCAGGACATGCAAATACAATATACCCATCTGTTTGACCAAGGGATATCAGTAGATGTGGTGAGTTTGTATTGTAGCAAAGATTTGGTTTTTCACATGAAATTTGTATGAGAGGGTACTTCAGGGCTAATTTAATTTAACTTCTGCTGCAAAGTTAAATGTGAGTTTTGACAAAATAAAATATATATGTATAACTGTTTTTATTTTAAGAGTGTGAGACAAATATTGCTCCAAGTCTAACAGGTTAATTCTAATAAAACTAACCATCTGTCAATCAAATCAGAAAAGAGAGCATACAGATCAATCTTCACCCAGAAAATTAATGGAAAATGTCCTAATATCAGCAAATAGATCAACAACTTGATCTTATATTTAATGAAATACTTTTTTTTTCCATTTTTTGACAATTTTAAATATTTTTGAAATTCTATGTATAATTAATATATGTGTAACATACATATAATCATATGCATAATGCTATATATTTAATTGTATAATTAAACTGTATATGGAAATGTAGTTTATGTATAATATACATGCTTAGTACTTCAAAAAAACAAGATGATACAAACAAACTGCCTCACAGACAAGCATATCTAAATTGGTGACCTCTCTCTTTAGAGCATGTCAAGACATTCTGTTAACCCAAAGAGATTTGCAAGTCTCCCCAGACTTTTGTGCTTATCAGTGAGGGAATATTTTTAATGACGTCGCCTGATAATAGATATAGACATTATGATAGATAGCTCAGAACACATTTCCGTACCTTCTTGAAAATAAATGAAATCTCCCTTCATCGAGATTCAAAGCAAACTTCAACTAGGTATACTTCTAACTAGGTATACCTGTTGTCTGACTGGGATGGAGTTAATTTTCTTCCCAACAGTCCAGAAGGAGCTGTGTTTTAGACATAGATTTTTGACTAAAACAATGATGATAACACATCAATTTTGTGGCTGTTGCTGGGCCTTGCTTTCATGACATCAAGCTTTTCGTTCTGCTGCTACTGTGAGCAACAGTGAAGATGTGGGCAAGAGGATGGGAGTCAACATAATAGTGAAAGTAGAAAAATAGTGACAAAAAATTATTTCATGGAATGTAATTTTCAGCAATAAGATTGGAGAGATATTATTTACAAAGCAGCTGTTGCTCAGAGTCTTCTGGGCATTGACCTCCTTGTAGGGGGAGGTGAGCAGCTGAATTTAAATTGCTTGCTTTAGGGGTTGTTGTTTTGCCTTTGTTTTAGCTTTGTTTGGTTTTGGTTTGATTTTTTTTTCTCTTTTTTCTTACCTATTTAATGTTCTTTATCTCTGCCAGTGAAATTTCAGGTTTTGCTCTTCTGCTTCACTCCCTCATCTTGCTGGTGAGGACAAGGAGTGAGTGTCAGTGTGAATGCTCAGTTTTTGGCTGGGGTCAAGCTACCAAAGTCTTGTTTAGAAGCCAACTTGGATCTTGGCAGTTTTTAGATAACTACAGGTTTGATTGGACTGTGATAGTCTTCATTCATAGTTGTTGTAACAGTTCAGCAGGTAGTTGGCAGGTACCGGCTTGCTGTTGCTTGTCCCAATGTTGACTTCATAGCTTTTGGTACTGTTTCCTTTGTTCCTTCATCTGCTTTGCCGTGCACTCCCTCTCTTGATGTGAACTGAACCCCAACCTGGCTGCATACAGCTATTTCTGTTTGTTCTGTTTTTTTATCATTTTGCCTGGCAGTACTGTGGTAGAAACACTTGGCTTTTCACCTAATCTGCTGTTTGGGTCATGCACTGCTGCCATCTCAGTGCTCCAGGAAAGCCATTGTGGAGATTTAACTCTTAGATTTTTCTCCTCTTTCCCTCTAGAATTCACTTAATGGGGGAATATAACAATGGCACTTCTCCCTTCTCCTCCTCTGGGATATGTGTTTCCTGCCTTGTTGCAATCACCCTGCAGTTCTTGGGTGTCCTTCCCGGGTAATCAGAATGCTTGCATTTGGTTTTGTGTTTAGCACGCCGCTTGATAATGCTACAGGAATGTGTCCTACACAGACCGGGGTGGCAAGGTGTGAGGAGGAATTCAGAGAGGTGCTTATAGTGTTTCTCCTCTCTGTTGGCCTGGGGTTCCATGGCAAAACCAGTGCGATAATCTGTTGAAGTGGCAAACCATATGAAGAAGGGATGCCTTACCCACACAAAAGAGATGGAAATTCTAGCACTGTGTTAGAAAATGCTCTACACCTACTGAGCCTGTGTTCTGCCCCAATGGGGCAAGAGGGTCTCTGGATCTAAGGCCATGCAAATGAACACTCAGGTTAAACCAGACTCAAGCCACAGCTACAACTCTCCTGGAGTCAAGAAGAAACAGTGGAAGAAGAGGTTAACTTGGTTAACAAGGGGTGTTGTGAGGTACCTCAGGGAGACAAAGGTTTCGTTTCAGTTAAGCATTGTTAAAGTGAGAGGTGTGGCTGTAAAGCCCAGCTAGTGTGAATCCTGAACGTTTGCTTTGGGGGCAGGGCTCTGTGAGCCCTGGATCAATTGCCCCACCCCAGACCCCTCGTGGGGGGCGACCCAGGAGTTCTGATTGGGTTTGAGCCCCTGGGGTTCAAAATATCAAAAATGATATTTTAAACTGCCTATAATTTCAGAATCTAGACACTGTTTATAGTAGATTAGTCTTATTTCTGTGAGTTTTGGTATTTGCTGTAACTGTTGACTGCAGATTATCTTCGAGTCTTCACTTCTAGTCTTCCTAGTCAGTCATATTCACCTCTTCAGCAAAGCTAAGTCTTCATGTTCTTGTCAAATATCAGATGAATCAGGACTACCAATCATTCCTCCATGCTACTGCTACATCTTTCTTTCAAGCACAGTCCTAACACGCAGTCACAGGACACCTATGAGGGTATTATCCGGTCTCAGTCATGCTGAGAAGTACTATCCTCCAAGAGTCTCATCTCTATTAGCAACAAGATCTGGCTGACACAATTCTGAAAGCTAAAGCCTGAGAATGATAGTTCTGAGAATAAGGGGATGTATCTGCCAGAGTTTTGGGCTAGGGATGTAACTTTGGTTTATATCAAGGAAGACCAAGAAATAAATCTAACAGCCCACTGATATTTTTTTCATTTTATACAGTCTGTAGTTTCATGTGACATCATTTCTGAATTTCAAAATATCCTACTAATTTCATATGTCTCAGTGATTTTCACTGTTGATGTTGAAATGCTTAAGACACTGGGTAAGCATCTGATTATCTTCCTCTTGCCCCTTAATTATTACTTCTCACTGCCATGCTCAAAAATCTATTTAAGAAATGATGTATTGAGCATCAAAACTAGGTTATCTTTTGATTGGGAAGAAAATCACTTGTACTGGCTCTGGTTGAGATGGAGCTAGCCTTCTTCAGAGCAGCCCATATGATGATGCATTTTGGGTTGCTGGCCAAAAGTGTGGAAAAGACTCCAGTGTTTTGGGTATTTTGGGTATTGCTAAATAATGCTTAGAACAGATCAAGGCTTTGCAATTTACAAATTTACCCTTTTCTTTTTTTTTTTTTTTTTGTTTTTTTTGGAGGGGGGAGGGGTGTTTGTTCACGGGTTGTTTTTTTTTTTTGTTTTAATTTTTTTGAATCTTTAATGTGTTTTTTATTTGTTTTGGTTGTTTTTTTGGGGGGGAGGGGTGTTCTGTTTCTCCCCCCAGTTTTACCCCAGAACTACTGTGAAAGTGGCCAAGAAATTAGGGGGGAACATGGACAGCTGACCCAAAATTGGCCACTAGTAGTAGATTAAAAAGCAGTGGCATTGTCCTCCGAGGTGACTGGACATCAGTCTGCTTGTGAAAGGTGATGAATGATTGCCTTTGTATCACCTCTATTTTCCTCTATCCTTCACTTCCTAAACTCTGTGTTGAACCATTATTTTTCAGGTTTTGCTTTACTTCTCTCTTCCATCCTGTTTAAGAGGAGGGGAGAGAGACACTGTGTGGGTGTTTAACTACTGGATGGGGACAACTCATCATGTCAGTTAGGAAATTTGTCAAAATTGTTACTTATATTATTAGTCTTTGAAATATTTTTTTGTTGTTGTTGCAGACTTGGTCACTGAAATATGTAACTGATTGGAATTTTCTGTTACTATAATTCCTGCTATGTTATAATATCTGCAATTTATAGCAATCAAAATTAAAAAAAAAATGTTAGCTCATTATTGTCTTGATTGTAGCAGAAGT
Source organism: Poecile atricapillus (assembly GCF_030490865.1). Taxonomy (NCBI): domain Eukaryota; kingdom Metazoa; phylum Chordata; class Aves; order Passeriformes; family Paridae; genus Poecile; species Poecile atricapillus. The sequence continues at coordinate 43,515,147 of NC_081249.1, read as the reverse complement.
AAAAATTAGTAATTTTTTGAGAATTTCATAAGCCAGAAGGTTACAAACATTATCATTAATTTTAGATGGCTTGGGTCTTAACCCTGTTTTTATTTTCCTGTTTTGCTATAAAAATTCCCTTTGCTATTTTATTAATTGGAATATTACTAGATGCCAAGTTAACTATTTGCTTAGGAAGTTGAGATTATAAGTATAGATCAGTTCTTCCATTCAGTTTGCACTTCAGTTGCCTTATTTTGAAATATAGTAAAATTTGTTGATCAACTGAACAACAAAATATGGGGAATCAGTTTAATTAAAAGTGACAGAAATAGCAATATCAAGGTCTGAGAAAACTGAAAATGTGTATTTTTCTGCCAGTATTAGCAAACTAGCTTGTAGCAAGATTGAGGGATTTTTGTTACTGTTATTTTGTATATCTGCTTATCATAAATGGTTATAGATTTTTCATTCCTTTAGGATCTCTTACATGAATAAAACATTTTCTATAAAACATTTTTTCTCTGAAATTAATGCATTTCTTCAGTAATTAGATATGTCAAGTATAAAAAAGAATGGAAGAAAAGGGAAAAAAAATCCACCGAGAAAAAAAAGCTAGAATATGACTATCTGTGTCAGAAACAAGATTTGGCAGGCTAAATCCTAAACAATGCAGAGCACAGCACATATATACATTGGCTCCTGTGCAGAGTCTGAGTTCATGTATTCAGTCCATGCATAGAAATGAAGCAACACAGCTGGAGCCACTGCCTGGAAATAGCCTGTTATCAGAAACCTGGCATAATTGATGGAATGTCACAAGCAAGGAGCATGTGTTCTTCATTTTAATGACAACAACTTGTGTAGTAAGAGCATCTGGTGCCTGAGAATATGATTTTGCATATGTGTCAGTCTGTGCTTTTGTTTTTTTGCTCATTCAGGTACAACATGTAATTTAGTACAACATTATCATGGACTAGATTTCACTTGACAGGATGTTTAATATATTTCAGAAGTCAGAAAAGGATCTCTTACAAATTCCATTCTCAGTGTTGAAATTAAAGTTATCATAGATTCGCAGAATATCCTAAATTGGAAGGGACCCACTAGAACCACCAAAGTCCTGGCCCTGCACAGAATTGACCCAAGAATCACACCATGTACCTAAGAGCATTTTCCAAAGACTTCTTGAATTGTCAGGCTGGTGCTTTGACCACTTCCCTGAGGAGCCTGTTCCAGTGCCCAACCACCCTTTGAAGAACCTTTTGCTAGTATCTAACTTAACCTTACCTGACTCAGCTGCATGTTGTTTCCTTGAGTCCTGTCACTGGTCATGAGAGAGATCAGTGTCTGTCCCTCCCCTTCTCCTCATGAGGAAGTTGGAGGCTGCAATGAGGTCTCCTTTCAGTCTTCTCCAGGCTAGACAAGGTAAGTGACCTCAGCTGTTCTTCCTGTGGCTTCCCCTCTAGGCTACACTATTTCATGTAATTACAGTCAGTCCTCTGCAGCAATTAAAGTTGGGTAAGCTGACAATACCTTTCTTTGAGATTTTAAAAGGATGTGTATTTCTTGCCTGTTGAAATTGTGCTTTTAAAAGCTGTGGATTTCTTATTTATCCTAGTGTTATACTCACCTCCTTTACCTAAACAGCAAGAACAGACCTTCTACCGTTCAGCTTGATTCTTGTCAAAGAGATTGTTTTCTTCTTGGCAAAGGAAAAACTCAAGGAGACATATAAACAAACTTAAATTTTGGTCTAAACAATAAAACCTCCCAGTAATTATTTGACTAAGGGGGGCATTGTAATAGTTATCTCTTACAACTTTTCATCAAACCTTAAGCAATGAAACAAAGCAACTGTTTTTATATATTGGTGACCACTAGTTTACATAATTAAACATTTATTTCTACCAATACCAACAGGAAGGAGCACAGGAGAGGAATGGCAGGTGGGGGAACAATACCCCTATCAAAAATACAAGCTGCTGGTCTGGCGCTCCCAGAGCTGTTCCTAGAGATTCTCATCCCCATGGGCCCAGGGAGGACAACCATCACCCTGAGTTGGCAGGGGTGGCTCTCCAGATCCCCTTCTAGATCAATGTAGGAATTCAAGGTTGGGGGAGGTTTACTTATTTACAAAGTTTAGGTGAAGAAGCAGAGACAGGGAAAGTGGGAATCAAATGGGAGTTTGGAGAAATCAGTGTGGAAAAGTAGAGGGATAAGAAAGTGTGTTGGGCCGGAAGTCGGGCTCAGCGATCCTTGTGGATCCCTTCCAAATAAGGATATTCTTTGATTCTATGATAAGAAATTAAAAAAGGACCAGTCTGTTAGAAGCCCTTGGTTGTTTATTCTTAGTGTTACATGTGTATTTGCATAATTCTCAGTTTTTTACATGTTTGAGGATTTTGATATATTCACAAATCATGTTAATTGAAGACTGACACTCCCTCTGTTCCATCTTGAATCCACCTGGAGGACGGTGGAGAGAGATGTTTTATAAGAGTATTTAGTGACAGGACAAGGGTGAATGGCTTTAAAATGAGAGAGTAGGTTTAGATCAGGTATTAGGAAGAAGTAATTTACTATGAGGGTGGTGATGTACTGGTACAGAGAAGTTGTGGCTGCCCCATTCCTGGCAGTGTTCAATGCCAGTTTGGATTGGGCTCTGAACAACCTGGTCTAGTGAAAGGTGTCCTTGCCCATGGCAAGGGACTTGGAATTGGATGATCTATAAGGTCCCTTCTAACCCAAGCCATTCTATGATTTTGCGATAACATATTCTTAGCTTTCATGTGACAACTATAGCTAAGATAATCTAACAGTTGTATATCTTTAAACACCAAGATATTATTCTTCAATAATACTGTATGCAGCAGAAAAAGAGAAAGGTAACATTTCCTGAGCTATATAAGCAGCTGTTCTTAGAAACACCATTAGTTTCTTTCTTTTCATCAGTTGCTGCCTGAAAGATCTGAAATAAAGATCAACATTTATAAAATTTTTGCCAGTTTGTGGAGAAGAGACTGTAACTATGAAATTTGCTGTTAAAAACCTTAGTTCTTACAAAAATGCTGCACTCTTTTTTTCTTTCTCATGTTTTCTAAATTTTCATTTTATTTACAGAAAAATAATGAAAAACTGTCCACATAATTAATGATTTGAATTGAATGAAAACATTTTCTGTTTCTGAAGAGACATGTAAGGTAATGGCTAGATACTATTTTCTTGATGGAAGAAATGGATATGGCTGAATATATTTTACCACTTATTGAATAATTTAGCTTAACAAGTACTTCTGTTGGTGTGACTAACCTTATAACTTATGCCTATGTAAGTTAAGGAGTGGACAAGTTCATTCTGCACATCAAATGAGGTTTTTTTGGGTTTTTTTTTGTGTATTGCAGTGTCTTAGAACATTTTCTGTGTGGTCAAAATAAAAGATCCTGTATAAATGAATATTTATGTTTATACACTCATAAAGTCATCCATAAATCAAACCAGACAATAATAAATACTTCACGAAAAAAGCAAGGAAATAAACATAAAATGTATTTCATAGTTTATATGGATGTTTTTCACATGGTCCTAGGAGGAAGGATAAAAGCAGTTCAGAAACAAAGGAGATAAGATTAATGAGCTGGTCCTGTGATTTTCTACAATTTACTCCATATCTTGTCTAAATCAGTTTGAGAGTTCTATACTCTCTATATCACTGATCATGATTTTTTTCATTCTTAATATTCACAACTAAACCCTGTTAAATTTTATATAGATTTCCCTTGTACATTCAAACTCTTAATATCATTGTTTAATCTCAGCTAGCAACTAAGTACCACACAGCTGCTCATTCACTCCCCTTCAGCAGGACAAGGGGAAGAGAACTGGAGGGATAAAAGTGAGAAATCCTGTTGGTTGGGATGAGAACAATTTGTTAATTGAAATAGGAGAAAATAAAATAGTAAAAATTATTATAATTTAAAATATTGTAACGAAAAGGAAAATAAGAGACAGAAAAAGATAAAAAATCAGAAAGACAGGTGATGGCCAGCCAGTCCCTGAGCAGCAGGCCCCCAGCCAACCATAATAAGATAAAATAAAATAAAAATAAACCCCTAGTTTATTGCAGACCGTGATGCATATGGTCTGGAATATCCCTTTGGCTGGTTAGGGTCAGCTGCCCTATAAAATGTCTCAAGGTCTATCTGTTTTTTTTCCTCAGGGTCGGGATTAATGAGTGAGAGAAGGTATTCTTGTTTGGACTCAGATGTTTATTATTTCTTATCTATATTACAGTCTTACAGACCATGAGTTCTTCAGCACACCAAGGTAACAGACAAAAAATGGAGCCCCCAGCCTCTTTCTACAAGGTCTTTTAAATGTAAACTACCCAATTATAAAATGCCAACTAATTTATTTTTACTTTTAACCCAATAACCAAACACCTGTGTTCCACACTGGGGACCTTTCCACCCACACCCATGAAGAAGAAGGTGAACAAGCAAGACAAGCCTACACCCTAAAACCTCCATCTTGCTACATATGTATTACAATATCCCAAAACCTTTAAGTTTACCCCCATGTGATATAACATACTTCTATTCAAACTACACACTCATAATCTCAGTTCTATCACTCAGTTTTGGAAGCCTTTTCCACAGCCTCAGTACAAATAAAATGTTCTCCTGCAGGTCAGTGCCTGTCAGCACAGAAAGCCTGAAATTCTCTGTGCTCAGGGTTCCAACACTGTCCCATCTGTGTCACCTCACGACTTTTTTGAGCACTCCCAACCTCCTTCCTGGTGGGATCATATGAGGAGCTGAAATCACAGTGCAAGTGCTGCTCAGCAATAATATAATAAAAACATCTTTGTGTTTTCAACACTGTTTTCAGCCCAAACTGCTCTGTATTAACTACTGTGACAAAAATACACCTCGGCAAAAACCAGAACACCTCATCTCCCCTTTTGTGTCAGTTTTGAAGGAAATTCAGAGACAGGAATTAATTCCTGAGACTCTTTAGGAAGTCTGTAGCTTCAAAAGAGAAAGCTGTTTCAACAAGGACACATAGTTCATCATTGTTTCTCCCTCATATAAAAGAGTTTAAGGAGTTTCTCTTTTTTCATCTTCAGCCTGGCAAGGAAAAGAGAATGAGGGGAATGGAAATAAACACTTAAGACATAAGATGAGGCTGCAAGAAAGTAGTTTAATTTGTGTCTTCACATACACTCCAGTCTTTTACATGAAAAATGTCATTATTCTTCAATAAAAGAAATGGGAGTAGCAGGCGGGGGAATCAGTGGAGTATGTACAATGTGAAGAACCTTTCAAATTTCACCTCTTCTAGATCTTGTGACGACAGTTACAGCTTCCAGGCACTCAAAGACTTTACATGTCTCTGTTCTACTCTTAAAGAAGTATTTTAGGCAAGTTCACAGTAAGGGAGTACTGTCTTTCTGCTCTGCTTCCTTTATTGCATCTCTCAGAAAACTCACTTTTACTTTAGATTTATGCTAAGGGCAAGCTGTTAGACTCTTAATAATACAGATTTTAATAATTTCCCCCTTTTAGGGACTAACAGTGAATAACCAATCCAGATGTTAGATCAATGTAGGAATTTTCACATTAACTTACATCAATTCAAACTTTGTAAAAACTGCTGTGGTAGCTAGTATAGCAGGTAACTTTGGGAATGCTCTATGTTTAGATTTATCTCATATTTATTTGATTGCTTGGGGTTTTTGTGGACACTGAGTGCATTATATTAAAACGGCTTCCTAGTTTTATTCTATATGACCAGCTAAGCTATGTATCAGAGTTTTAATGGAGAAAATTTGACGGTATATACACAGATATAAGTAGGAAATTATTTGATTTATGCTGGTGATAACAAACTATAGATACTATAACAAGAAAATGGAATCGCTGTGCTCAAAACCAGTGGAGAGGGAATAAAGTGTAATTTCCTACAGCAAACTCTATTACTAAAGGACAGAAGATAAATATTATCTTGCAAATCAATTCAGAAACAAGTAACTTGAAAGAATTCAAAGCTGAAAATCACCCCAGGACAAAACATAATACAGTAAGTGCCTGAAGTATACTTCCTATTTTAATGGTCGCAAGATGCAAGATGATGCAGACAATGGGATTCATAAAATTGTAGAAGTCAAAATATGTTATGAATAACATTTATCTTGTAGATCACTGGCTAATGTATTAATTGATGACTGCAGGTGATGTTCAAATGAATAAGAGAACAGAAAATGGAGCTGCACACAAAAGTAAGAAATCTCAAAGTCTAGGAATAATACATTACCTTTCCTGTTCAATTTTAGAAGGGGAAAAAAAAAAAGTGATTAGAATTTCAGAAACAAAAGGAATAGAGCAGAATTTTGAGAAAGGAGGCCATAAATTATTACAATCTAATAAATGTTAATTAATCTACACTAAAAAAAAGATCATATACTTTCAGTGCCAGATAAAGAGAAGTTTCAAAATTAGAGAAAACAAGCTCTGGATAAAGAGAAAACAAGGTCAAGAGCTTTTTCAGAAAAAAACTCCAACTGCTTTCTTTTCTTTCTGCAAATGGTTGATGAATAAGAATGGGTTTGAATCCTAAACATAGTTTAAGAGAAACCAAAAAACAACTAATAAACTATAAAAAAGACAGACTGAACATCCAAGTATTCCTTCAGGAGTGTGATAAATAGTGTAGCAAGAAATATATGCAAGATTCAGCTTTTCTGTGAGGTTCTGTTTCTTTATTCAGAGTATAGGCAGCCCAAATTGAATGAATTTTTCTTTATTACAATTTTTCTTGATTGCGTTTTCTATGCATTCATGTTAAATTTTTGCAATCAACAAATAAGACCCTTTTCATTGTTGCTGTGATTCTCTTTTTTAATTTTTATTTTATTGTCTTCTAATGAAAGAGATGTTTGAGAAAGACTAGGCACTTGAGTTTTAGGGAGGCAGAGGAGGGGACTAGGGACCTGGAAGTTTTAGAGCTATTTATATTAGATATTACTTTTCTCTTTAGTGTATCAAAAGAGATTTCATAACAGTGGTACTTCACAATTACGAAAAAAAATTAATTAAATTCTGTATTCAGATGACATATCTTTGGTACAAAATATCTTTTCTATGTTTACAACCAAAATTTTACATCTGTTGTTCTAAATACAAAACTGAGAAGAACAGCCCCAAGAGACGTCTCTATCAGAAAGCATATACACATCCATAATTTTTTGGGCTTAATATCTGTCTCTATGGTCTGAAATCCCTATTATTTTTTCTGCTGGTTCCCCCACCCACACACTGCTGTTAAAAATTTAACTTATTTAATAATAAGATTAGTTAGAGAAAGCTTTACAGTAACATAATTGCATCAAGGCAATAGTATTAAATTTCTATGTTTGACTGATATTTTGCATGATTACCAGATTCTTTCTTGATGACCGTATCTGCAAATTACTGCTGAAAAGAAAAACTAGTATGTTGATGTTCTATTTTTTCTACTTTTCACTTTTTCTGCTTTTACTTCCTCTGAGTAATTCATTCTGTTTCTACTTCTGTTCATAGGAAATTAGTGCCAGTAAGATGCCCATCATAGGTCCCTAAATGTCATTCCACAGAATGATTTTATGGTATTCACTTAAATGTCTGGTTTTATACTTGATCTCCTACCCTCTCAATGTAGGTCAAGTGTAATTGTTTTTCCAAAGGTTTATTGATGACAGTGGAATTGAACCAGACTCCAGTGGCCTGAATCACAATTACAGTGAAGGTAGATATAAATTTCAGTCACAAAGATTAATAATGTACAGTTGTAAATTTAACTGTTTCACCTCTGATTAATTATATATTTAACTTCTTAATTTTTTGTACTCAGGTCTTTCAAAATACTGTGGGACACAAAGCTCTGTCAGAAAATCAGTATATATAGCAAGTGACAGATTAAGTCTTCTATTGAAGCCTCTATTCTTAGTATAAGCTAAGCTCAAAAAGTTTCCAAAAGTTTGGCAGAGACATATGTGATATATTGGCAAAGCACTCTGTTGGATTGGAAACACTGACACTGTATGAGTTATTACCTGTACTTGACGCTTTATCATCTCTACACAATAGCCAGATTTATAGTATGGACTCTTAGAAAATCTGTCTAAAGATTTAGTAATTAAGTTCTCTTTGTAGAAATGGTGATATCCCTGTTCCCCATCCCTCTTCTATCTACCAAATAGTTACTCTAAGCTTCACCTTATCAATGAGAACCAATCTATTTTGACAGCTCAGAACTCTAAAAATAGCCTTCCAAACACACTGGAAGATTAATTTTGGATATTAATGTACAAATACTGAGGAAATTAAAGCCAAATCTCTGCTACAACCCAAAAATATATGTGCTCTTGAGTGATTATGAAGTTTTCTCCCACAAAATTACTTGCTCAGTTTGTCAATAAAAGAAAAACTAGAGACAGCTGTGAGTCACAATTGTCACTAGTTGAGTGTAATAAGGACATGTGGAAGCAATGTGTCTGCTCCTTTAATTTTACCTGGCCAAAGGATAAGCAAACCAGAATATAGAAATCTGACCAACACTATGACAAGAGAGGTAGTGATAAGAAAAAATACGTTAAATGGCATGAATTGATAAGGATATGCCATGTACAAGAATGTTTTTATGGTTTTGATTACTTGTTTATTTTTATATTTTGCAAAATATTATCACTAGAGGAAACAACAAAAACCAGCAAAACAAAATAAAAAAATCCAAGCCAACCAACCAAACAAACAAAAAAAGAAAAACCCCACAAATCCCATCCCCCCCAAACAGAAACCCAGCAAATCAAAATAAACTGAAAAAAATTCCCAACAACAAAAAGACATAGGAGACTAAAGAACAGAATTCCTAATATCTCATTCCTCACCTCTGTAACCAGAAATGGGAACCTCATCTACCCATTTTTATGGCTTCAGAATGTTGTTATTTTTGGTAATTCTGTATCTTTAACAAGTACATTGAAAATCATTCTTTCACTTCCCAGTTTTTTTATCTTCCAGTAAGGAACTTTTCTGGGATGGGAAAGCTGTGGATTGTAATTAAGAGTGAGAACTCAGTTCTCCTACGTAATGAATGCCTGGTCTGATCATTAAGCTGCTTTGCAAAGAACATGTACAACCCTCATTGTTATAGTCTGAGCATTTTTATCTAAATTCATCTTGAGCCTAGGAACTACAAATGCTCAGTGCCAAATGATATTAGGCACAAAATGAGTCCCCAGGGGATTACATTGGAATAGACAGGAGTGCAGCTGCTAATTGAGCATTTCCAGTAACATAGCAGTTAGACCCCCTAACAGGTATGTGTAGTTGATGGTTTGGTTTTGTTTGTTTGTTTGTTTTTCTCCCTTGGTATAATGTCTGTTCCCTGTAAAAACTAGATTGAGCTTTTATAAATTACTTTCTTGAGCTCAGACTTCTGTCTACATCTTTGTTACATATTTGATTGTTCATGAGATAAAATTGTTATAGAATAATCAATCCTTTCTACATTTTTCTCACAAGAGGGTAAATTCTTGAAATTAGGTGATATGAACACCACTGAAATGTCATGCAGGATGTATCTCAGGGAAAGTATGTAGATTACATTGGTTATTTTTCCCTAACATGAGTTTTTTCATCCCTTTGCAAGTCATTTGTAGAGAACAATTGCCACATACATATTGCTTATGGCTGATAAAGCCCCACCTCCCTGACCTGCCCTCGCCTCCCTTGGGTATACACTCTGGGGAAAAAAACCACACAAATTAAGACATCATGTGAGCATTAAAATTACACATAATGACTTCTACAATCAAAATTTTAACATACAATATGGGCTGTTATCTATTTTTCATATATTTCAGAACTGATTTTGAGGTAAAATAGAAATTTTATTGTCTTGTTCCCCTAACTGCTAGTTTTAGTGGGATACTAAGCCCAAAGCTAGTAATCTCAACTAGAACTTATAAGAACTGTGGTAAGAAAGGGTTTAACAAATTTCTGAGCTTTCCTCTAGCTTTCCATTAAGGCAAATACAGAATCCTTGAAAGAATCAGATTATGGTCTATTTTTTTTGCTCTTTGTGTTCTTTCAGGAATGTTCTCTTATACCTAAAACATATTCACTGTAGAAAGAATTCTGTCTCTCAGTTGTGAGCTCTGTTAGATAAGAGTATTGCTGTGGAAGAGAGTAAGTTTACCAAAATTTTTGTTTTAAATGTCATCCTGGAATATAACTACATCCCAGAAACAACCCAAGACTTGGCAAGTCATCCAAAGACCATGCTATCGACATCTGCAATCCTTGATGGAGCTCCTTCTTTTGTGGTTTTCAGCCATATGGTTATTTTGATAGATGGTCTTTTCAGAGGGAAAACAGAAAGCTAATTAGGGTCATATTGAAATCTAGTTGAGATCAGTATCTGAGAGTACTACAAAAATGGTAGAATTAGCTTACTAGGACAATCCAGAAAGTATGGAATTTATCAGAGTGGCTGAATAAGAAAAAAAATTGCTGGATTCATTGGTTCAATTCTCTCCCCTGAATAATGTTCTGATTTGCAGCAACCAGAGACAGTACTTACATTTCTGTATTTCAATTTCCACAATTATATTTCAGAAGGACTATTTTATATATATATAATTTACAGTGGCTACATGAAATTGTATTTTCTGGTTCAAGCAGGAGTACAAACCATCTCTCCACTCTTCTCTGTAGCTCCAAACCAGATGCTGTTTGACCAGGTTTGCAAGGTTTCAGCATTTAACTAGATTATATTTCTTTCTCTGAGTGTGGCATTATATTGTTTTTTGCATTTAAAAGCCTCTAGAATTTTAAAGCCAGATTAGTAGGACATAACATTACGAGGGTAAAAAAAAAAGTAAATGGAAACTACATGAGCAAGTTATATCAATCACTTCTGAAGTGCCTGAAAAACTGCTTTGAGACATCATCTAACAGTAAGTACATCAGGTACTGCTTTGCGGACTAGTTGTCAAAGCAGTGCTACTAGGTCAGGAGAAGAGCAGATGAAAAAGACACTACGGAAAATCCCCAGGCTCAGTTTCCAGCTAGGACCTGAGATCAAATGTAAAATCACTGAATTTCACCAATACAGTTGGATATCATCCTTTGTTTTGTTTCTATGTTAACTTCTGTATGTACATAGTGTAGATTTTATTAATTTATTTTCTCTCTTTCTCCAGATTTCTGTTACATTCCAGCTGGGACTAAAAAATAAACACCTACCACAGTAGCATCTGACTGAAGTTACAACTACATGTTGGAATCTGGAGATCTTCATCCAGAGTTATAAATATCAAACATAAAATTTGAATATATTTGGATCAACTCTCTTGTTTTGATTTTCAAAGCTTACTGATCAAAAATTACTCTGCTGGTTTACCACATATTTAGGAAGAGAAGTTTCTTTTTGTCAACAAAACTGAACTTTCTGTGTTATTCTGGTCTGCATAATATGATGGAGTGTTGCCCTATAGCTGAATAGAAACAGATGTATATGGAGAAAATAACAAAAACAGACACAGATGGTGTATCACATGTATAACTTCTTAATTTATCCCTCATTGTGTGATACAATTATCCCAGCAAGTAGGCTGTATTCATCCCCTTTTCACAGATTCTGCCAGTTCCTGCAGGGACACTTTTCTGGATTGTGCTATAAACTGCCAGGGTAGCACAAAAAGATTACTCAGTCTCTCATTGCACCCTCTCTAGGTCCCTTCACTGTCCATTTTTCCTTTTGTTTGTTTGTTTGTTTACCTATTTCTTTTTAGTAACTGAGAGCGTGGTGAAAGGACTATTTCAGTTAATTTTTTTCATGGGAATAGTGATGTAGTTTTCTTTAGGCATAAAAACACAAAAACCACACCAAAACATATACCATTTCCTCTATAATATTTGCAATGATAGGATCTTCTTTTCTAAAGGATAGTGTGCTATTTTAACTTTCTGCTCAGAATTCATACTTATCTCATTAAATTTGAATTAACTCAATCTCAACATTGTAGGGTTAACTTTGAACTTTGCATAATGAATATTAAATTGTGACTTTGGTTTGAATCCCAAGCTTCTCGGTGTTTCCCCATCAATTTGTTAAAAGTGATTTCCTGTCATAGCCTTGAAGATGTCTTTAAGCTTATGGAAACTGTGAGTATAGAAATATTATTCATGTAAGTATGGAAATAAAAGGTATTCATGAGTATAGTAATTCAGCTTCAATGGCAGGTGGCTGTAATACAATAAAGATGTGTCACCAAAAGAATTATTGGAAAGGAAGATAAACTGAAACAAGTTACATTTGTTCTTTTATCTGTGATTTGCTTCAGATCTCTTTTTTTCCTTTTTCTCTTTTTCTCTATTTTTCTCTTTTTCTTTTTTCCCTCTTCCTTTTCAATTTTTCTTTCCTTTAAACAAGGATTAAAAAGATAAGATTCTTGCCTATTCCTGATTCCATTTTCAGTACAGAACTATACTCTTGGCTGCATTATTTTAGGTCAGCATTGCATAAGTCCACGGCTTTATGATACTTTTTTTGCCCAGTAAAGACCTGACACATAGATCAGGAAGAAAACATTGAATTCCTTTTAGGCAAGCAGACAAGAAGCAACACTTCAGGATCAGGTTTTCTGAGAAGGTGGTAGTTGCCCCACCCCTGGAAATGTTCCAAGTCAGGTTGTACTGGCCTCTGAGCAATCTACTCCATTTGAAGTTGTCCCTGCTCATACAGCAAGGGAGTTAGATTAGAGGGACTTTAAAGGTCCTTCCATGCTAAATCATTCCCTGATTCCATGACTTTAACAAATGTTTAAATAAGCTGTTCAGGTTTAATATTCTTAACAAGCAAAATGATCTGTTTCTATTTAACAATTGTCTTAATTTTTGTATATATTTTCTTTAACACCCAACTGTATCACTAGGCATGTTTTTAAACTGAAAAACACCCTGTTTAGATGAAGCTGATTTATGGCTTTATTGGTAGCAGCACAGAACAAAAAAATCTCTGTACCTTGGATGAAATGTTTGAAAATGCCTTATTGCATTCAAAAATCAAATAAAGGAAAAAAATTATTATGAAAATATTAATCAGAAAACAATTTAATCTATATTAGCTGTGACTTTTTTTTTTTTTCTCTGTGGTCAAAATTCTGCATACAGGCAGGAATATCCTCCATACTAAATGAAAGGAAACCACCCTGTAGTCTTGTCTGGTTTTGAGTTCTCTCTACCTCAGTTGTTCCACATCTTTTAACTCTGCTGCTTTCTGCTTCCCTTATGCTCTCCCACAAGGCCCTAGGCAAGGTTCTGGCCAGATCATTTTTTCTCTGATTCTGCCAAAGACAGTAACAAAACTCCATTAGGAATCCTTAACTGTTCTTAAGCCGCCTTCTGCTGCAACCCTTGTTTCCCTCTATCCTGAGCTAAAATTGGTCACAAAGCACATAGAGGAGGTAAGCAACCATATATTTGCATGGGATGGACATGCTTCACAGACTGTACTACATGAAATTCCTCTGACTTTAGTTTTTTTGGATGGAGAAAACCAGGTCCATGTTTGTGCTAGGACGACAAAAAGCTAATTAATAAAATGGACTGGATTTATTATAATTATTACAATTAAGTACAATTTACTAAATTTACTAAATTTTAACAATGTACTGAATTTACTGAAAAATTGTACATTTCTTCATATAACTAATTTACTGTGACTATTAAGATGCCAAGTATCAGAAATGTAATGAACGTTTTTTTTTTTTCCTGAAAATCTCCAAATTTATTTTTTCATTATTAATAATTTTTTAGTTGTTTGGATTCCTTGATTTTCATTCTTTTTTTTTATGATATAAAAAAAAAAAAAAAGATAAATATATTATGTCATTTGTCTTTTTCATTCCAAAGAATGAAAAGATATCTTTTGTGTAAGTATTGAGAAGCATACAATGGAGCTGTTCTGATTTCTGGTGGTGACAAAACCAGGCAGAAATTTGTTCAACAATCTAACTTAAACTGGTAAGTTAAAATTCCACACCTGTATCAGTCAGTAACTAAGGTCCTTTTTCTGATGGCAATAGTCCTACAGAGTATTTCACAGGTGTAAAATCCTAGAGCTGGGAAGGAAAATGACTGATGAGGTTTTTGATCTCATGTTTTGAATACTGGAGTCTAGATTAATGCTTAGCAATTTCCAAGCTGCATTCATGTGTCCTGCTGCATATGCTGCATATCAGAATCAAGGCTAAGAAAATAACAGCTGTGTTGCAATGAATTTCTGTCCTGAGAAACTGGAGAATCAGGATTCAAGGGCTTGCATACCACACTTTCTTTCACAATTTAGGCTGTACAAAGCTTTAGATCAGAGAGGCGTAGTATCTATGGCAGCTATTTCTTACAATAGCAACAATGTGTTTTTTTTCCTAGACGTTTTTTAGGTCATGTTTTCTGAATGTTACTTCTCTGTTCTCCGAATGAGGGAATTTCAACAGGGGAAACCAGGGAAAAGAAGTGTTCATATTTTCTCTTCCTGTTCCTGAAATTCTTTAAATCTGTTTTCATTGAAATAAAGGTTTTCTTTCCTAGCACTAACTAGATTATATCTCAAGATCTGACTTTAAAACATTGCCATTATAATTTATTTAATTTTGATTCACCTTATTAAAGCAGCACTTTTTTTGATCTGCCCTTGAATTAAGCACATTACTAGAATACATACTTTTGTTTCTAATGTCATGGAAGCCAATCTTTTAATTTAAACAGTTTTCTTTCTCTGAAGTATTTTTCTCACAATATGTGAACTTCAATACTTCATCATGTAATTATATGATTGATGCACCAAAAAACTTCCTGTGTCATTAATTTCTTTGCTTCAGGTGCCTTTCTTTATGTTTTGAATTAATTTATTTCAGTCCAAGAGGACGTTTCATCACACTGTGCTTACTAAGAAACACTGTTTTTGTTCTGCATAGAAACAAACTTTATTCTGCTGATCAGTAGAAGATATTTTTTTATTTTTTTTTTGGTATTGATTAATTCAATTGCTGCCTTTATAAAGACTTGAAAGAAATTCTGCTCATATATATGGAAATGCAGAGAATTATATTCAAAAGTGTTTTTTATACAACAAGCACCAAATTAAAATTTTATGTTTTTCCTAAATAGTCTCAACTAAATTTAATCAAATTTTCCTAGGTTTACAAGTTATTTCTTTAGTAAATTTGAAATGTATATGCTACTTCTACTACAAAGAATAATACTTAGAAATTATTAACAGCAATATAATTAAACTATTAATTACTTTTTCCACTACTCCTACTCTTTCTTGTTGTATGCAAACCTCATGACAGATTACATCATTTTATTCAAGACATGTTACCAGTCCAATTAGAAACATAATTGTGTAAATAATATATTCAAGACTACCAGGTATATGAGCAAATGTCAATGTTACTATAAAAAGGTAGTGTGGGATAAATAATTGTGTTTCATGTTTATGTGATCTTGATCTGCCTGCATCTGGAGATCATATAAGCTATCATCAAAAGTAATATGGAATTGTGTAATAGATTTTCTGCTCATCAAATGGGAAAAATATGAAGAAAGTGTATAGATTGAGACAATTTTAATATCAGTTAAAATTAGCTGAAGCATATCAGTTTATCATGAGGAGATTAGATAATAAAGAGGTACAAAATTATGGTTATACTCCCAAGTATGAAAGTCTATCTTTTTTATTCTGGTAATGAAGTTCCAGTGACATTTTACAAGGAAGCGGTAAATATGGTGTGTGGTTCTTGTGACTTAACATTAGGAAAAGTTTCTACAGATTTGTAAAATTCATAAATGTTCAGGGAAAGAAGAACCTACCAAAAAAGATGAGTCAAAAAGTTTAGCATAAAAACAAAATCTTTGGGGACGTATTTTTTTTTCTTTATAAATATGCAAAGAATTAAGAACTGTCAGCACTGACACAAGAAGAAATAGGTATAAATTAATCAGGCTGTGAGAGGTCAGTTGGAAAACCTAGAGAATTTACAATATATTCTTCCATGGTAAGAAATCAGGAAAATTCAAGTGTCTGTAATATAGGAAACATTAAATTTATACTGCCATTAGTAATAAGGTCAGCAGAGCAGGTTAAAGGGCTGATTCCCTTCAGATATATTTTTTTCTGAAACTTGCGTTTCTTTCCAGTTTTCAGGCTTATTACTTCATACATAAATTAATACTTTACTTGGCTTGAGCCAAGCTATTTATTATTTTAACCCAGCAATTTATTGAGCTATTTTTAATGGTAATAAAACATGGTTAAATAGAACAAATCATTAAATTTCAAATGAAGAAAAGCGTGTCTTTAAAGTCTATAGGTAAGTCAGATAGTCAGACACCTAGATTGAATTATTCATGTTGTATCACCCACATGTGTAAAAGTTTGCTGTAGCAAAATCTTCAGTGGTTTTAAATTTTTTTTTAATGCATTAGTGGCAAAGAGTTAAAAAAGCAGAAGCAGTTGATAGGAGATAAGAAAGAATAAAAAAGAATTGTATGCCAAATACAGTGCAGTCCCTACTTGACTTAGTCTTTTTCACTCAACTGACTGTTCTCATATGTGAATACAGGTTATTGTGCTAAGAGTTTTTTTCCATCTGTCTTTCATATCCAAACAGGGATGCAAATATTGTACATTTTCTCCTGTTATCATTTGGGTTTTTTTCTGAGAGATTTGAAACAGTGACATGTTTCTAGCGCAGTGAGAATCAGCATTACAAGATAATCTTGTCACTCACATATTTGCTTGGCTGTATTCATTAAAAAAAAAAAAAATAAATTTTGAAGCAAGACAGCCACCTGCATCATAAAACACATATATTCTGCAGATTTTTTTGTGCATGTATATATGTATATAGGCTCCACTGTCTGATTACCTTAGAAAATAATGCACCAACAAGCAATATGTGCCAGTCTTAGAATTTAATGAGCCTCCAACTCACATGCCATATTCATCCTCTGGTCTGCACAAGTGAGATTGTCACCAGCAGGACCAGGATTCCTTCCCCTTTGTTCAGCACATCTGGAGTGAAATACACAGTTTTGCATTGCCCAAGAATAAAAGCAATTTTAAGTGCTGGAACAAGTCGAGTGGAGGTCATCAGGAGAGTCATGGTTGGAGCAAATTCTACAATCAGAAGCCGACAGATAAGCCCTCAGCCTTGCATCTGGAATGTTTGTTACTGTCTATAATTTACTCATCAGAGGACACAGAGAAGATGGAGTCCAGATTTTCCAGGTTTTATCTGAAGCTGTCTAATTGTCTGAGGAACTGACAGATAATCTACTGGTTTTGTGTTACACTCAGATTGAGAAATAAGGATAACATAATCTAATTTGTTCTCATCTGCTTTCAGCTGTGATTTGTTCCAAATTTTTTTCCTTTGGTAAAGTAATTGGACATGTTTATCTGTGCAGATAATTAATTACTGAATATCAGAAGAGCTCTCATCAATCGCTCCTTCATCAATCACTCTGCATCAATCACTTCTGCAATTCCCTGGTCAAAACATTAAGAAATCTATTTCAAATTTATGGAGTCATTAATTTGAAGTGACCCCTTTGGTTTTAATAAGGTTAAATGAAAGGTACCAGTGCCAAATGTAGAACATTGAACTTGATGTTTCATATACAGACACGCAAAGCAAAATTTGATGATGTACTTGCTGTCAAAGTTTCTGGTAGATGTTGGGAATCCCTGATGTGTGTTTATCTAAGGTGGACCTAGGCCCAAAATTCGTACTGCAAATAAAAATCACCAAATTTTTAAGATCTCAGATACTGATAGGGATTGTAGTAAAGAAAAATTTATTATCTGAACTGCTACATACTTTTTTAATTGTCACACTAAACTTGTTTTTTTTATAAATAGCACATATAGGTGTATGGAGTAATTGCATTCAACACAGTATAGTTCTAGTTATCTCATTGGTGTGACTATGAAAATATCTATAAAGTTAAAAACAGGACTAAGAGTCATGATACACTGCATTTTATGCAAAACTACACTTGTCCCTGGAAAGCTGGTTTTTTTTTTTTTTATCAATTGCAGAGTTCTTAAATATTAATATGAATATATTAGCTTCAGCACAAAAAAGAGTAATGTAAGCAGGAAATTAAAATTTTCTAAAAAAAAATCCCCTTTAATCTAAGAAGAATGCTGTTTGCAACTCAATTAAGTAAAGGAGGTTTTAAGATCCACAGAAGATTTTCAGTTAGAAGGGGGCTGTTTGTTTGGGTTTTTTTCATTAAACAATATTTAATTCTCTTTTAGGAATTCATTTTGGGTTATCATATTAACAGTCTTATATAATTTAACTGCATAAGACCATCGTCATTATTCATTGTGCATGTTTTTTCCATATCTCAGAATGTCATTCAGTTGTATTTACTTGGAAAATTTTTTCATGCTCTAGTTCCTAAAAAATACATATATATATATATAAAATTGTTTTTGTAATATTGTGGACAGGAAAATGGAAAAATAAGTGCTGAAGAAGAATTAAAGGGATATTAATCTAAAGAAACTGGAAACCTGCCAGTAGTAATGAATAGCTTCAGAACACTGGAAGTTCAAGTGATTTTATATTATTTTTTCGAGGTGTATGCTGTGTATCAAAAAATATATCACTGAATTCTATCTGTGAAATAAAGCTACTGTGTAATTTTTTCATACCTCTTTTGATCACTCAGCTAGGATCTCATTATCTAGTGGTTTGATCTTTAGCTGTAGCTGATCATCCTTTTCAAAAAGAAAGAAGAGAAAATAAAGGCAAAACACTCATTAGAGGAATTATATTGTGATCCAGCTATGCATATACAAAGTTCCTAGGACATTTTGATTGATATCTAGACTTTGCCTGTACTTTACTCTCATACTCCAGAAACTTATGTATGTTGTATTAGGACTGGGAATGGTGTTTGTTCGAAAGACATAGGGCTTTCTTTATATCCTCTAAGATTTCCTTTAACTGAGGAAAACTCTCCACCAAAGTTATGCTTTGTCTGCACATCACCAAAAGAGCACTTTCACAGTGATCTCCTGGTTAGGTAAAAAAGTATAATAGTTTGAGTAAAGTAGTGGCTTCTTGTACTGCATTCAGCTGCAGAAATAGCAGGATTATTCCCCCACTCCCCTCAAAAAATTTCAGTAGTGCTTTAACAGTTTTTGACCTTTCAGGAAGATACAGTCCACTTCCCTGTTGGATGCTCGACTCAGTGACACAGAAGATACCTGCCAGGCTTCACAGTTTCCTAAGATTCAATATAGCAAATGAAAGATACTGTGAAGAATAAAACATCCTTAAGATAGATATCAAATCTAGGTCTGTTGAACCAAACTAACACTTGCAAAGTCCTGGTAGACTTTATCAAAAATCAACATTATATTATGTCTGTTTCATACCCTATATAGATTAAGAAAGCACTTAATTTGTTAACTTTCTGAATACAATATGGTAGAAGCTCTTTGTAATGGAACTAGTTAGTCCAGAGGCAAGAAATCAGATTGTGATCCCTGTTATCTCAAAGGAAATATGAAATACTATATTTTTAAAATTGAAAACATTTAAATTACAGTTATATATGTCCTATTAATTTGAAGTTCTCTGCTTTTATTTACTTAATTAAATCTTTCTGTTATCTCTGTAAATAATAAAAGACTAGACAATGCTTTGTGTCTTTAATCTGAGCTTTTCTACAAAATTATGCCACTGTTTTGGAGACCACTGCATTTTCTGTTAACAACTAAGCACACTGCCACAGTGGCACACTCCCTCCCCCATGGAACAGGGTAAAAATGGGAGGAGTCTTGACTTGGAAGTGAGAACTCTTGTGGATCAGGTCAGATTATTCAGGTCTGCCCCTGCCCAATCTGTTGCCCACCCCAGGCTGTTCTCTGGGGAAGTGAGTAGGAAAAAGAGAAAGCCTTGAGTGACATGCAAGCACTGGTGATGATGGCTCTGCAATACTGCGCTGAGATTTTGAGTCCTTCATTAAAGAAGGATTTTGGGATATGAAAGCGATACATCATAAAGTCACCCAAATTACCGAGTGTCTAGATTGCATGTTCTACCACAGACAGGGAGAGGGAGCTGGGGTTGCTTAGTCTTCTGAAGAGAATGTTAAGGGTTCCTTTCACAGCAGTCTACTATTACCTGGGGGGGGGGGGGGGGGGTTACAAACCTGAAAATAGCCAGATGATACAGTGAAGACAAATGGCCACAATCTGTGGCTAGAGAGGCTCATATGAGGCATTAGGAAAATAATTGTAACTAAAAGAGTAGAGCAATACTTAAATGGGTTGCCCTGTACAGCTCTGTGCTCTGCATCTCTGGAGGTCTATGAGATTTAGCCAGTCACAGCCAATCTGATCTCATGCCGGCAAACAGATCTACTTAGAACAAAATATTAACAAAATAGCCCTTAGAAATATATTTAAAACAACTTTTTTTCATAGTTCCATGGCTAACTGTTTCTTGAGTTTATATTATAAACATCGAGAATTGTTCATTGTTGCTGACAGCATCTTGGAACCCATTTACTTAAAATTTACTTTGAAAAGAAATTGCCAGTTTCTAAAGAGTATGGTGTCTAAAAAAAAATATATTTAAAACTTTCAAACTATGGCCTGAATGTATCTGAGTACAGTCAAGAACTGTAAATTTTATCTACCATTTCAGTTTCAGAAGGTTACAATATATTAAAGTCAAGATATGCTGTCATGATAGTGCAGGATCACCATTGCTGTCTAAACAGTCTGTGTTATCTGTTGGGTAAATACAAAAGAAATTTCAGTTCCCAGGACTCCCAAAAATAGGATCTTTCGGAAGCTTGTGTTGAATAAAAAGTAATTTTAAAAAATTTAAAAATACAAAAAAGAAGGAAAGATTGTTCAGTGTCAGGTTTGTCACTGTCACATCACTTTAAAGCTGATTTATTTTATTTCATTAACAGGAAGATCATATGAGAAGGTAATTTTTTTCTGAGTGGTTTTGAATGGAATCAGCTTGAACTAGAACTTGAGATTAACAAAAACCTATAAGCAATTTGTTGAATCCCGATCTTTGCTTTATTTAAACTTTATTTAACTTTGCTTTATTTAAGGTTATGACTTTCAATCAAAACTTTTTTTCAAATTAAGGTAACAAATATTTTCAAAAATATGTAAAGAGTTTGTTTATAAGACATTTCTAAACAGCACTAAGAATCTAAGACAAGAAATTAAATATGCCACAACTGCAACATGTTTCTCACTTTAAAGGATTCTTAGGCTGTATCTTTCTATGGAAAACTGTGAGGTTTATGAAAAAGAAGAAAAGAAAAAGAAAGAGATGCATGCAATGTTTTCCAGATGATGGGAAAAAATATACAAAATGCTTTAAGCACTTTTCTGATTCACATCATTTACTTTTGATTAGTTTGAATGGGTCAAATGTAGCCCTAAAAAGCAGAAGTCTTCTAGCTATATAAACATCTATTCTTCATCTGTTCTGTATCCCAGGTGGCCACAGATGGCTAACATGGATAGGAAGGCATGGGGCAGTAGAACTGAGCCACACTATTATCAGAGAGATAATAATATATCTGTGTTCTGAGGGAACACAGATATAGTCCTGCTACCACTGTTTTCTATCTACTAGCTAAGATCAATTACCTGTTTGCATGCTGAAAGCTGAATGGCTATGAAAGTCATATTGGCTTCCTATAAAGAGGAAGCAAACCTCTGAGTCGGGTACTCTTAAACACTTCAAATGGTGTAAGATACCTAAATGCCCATTTTCAGACTTCTGAATTACCCAGTAATTGCAATGCTTACACTCATCACTGAGATCTGAACCTGGCTTCTAATGGCTAATCTTTTGTTCTCAGTCTGGTGATCACATCAGATCACCACATGCAGGTGATCCCAAAGATCTGGTGACATGCAGATGATCACAAAGCAGCACAAACTGTGAAGATGCCAAATCTGAAAAACTGATGCAGTTATCTCCTCCCAGAATTAGAGCATTCTTGAAGAAGAGGATTAAAAAAAAAAAAAAAATCTGTGAATTTAGACTAGCACAGCTGCTGCTGCTGCTGTTAGAGAGGAAAAGAACATGAAATGCAAAAGAGGATGGTGAGTTAGTTTCACTGACAGGGCATTCAAGCTGATTTCCAGTTGTTCTGCCCTGAATAAATGTACTGATACTGCAGTAAAGACTTCACAATTATTTCCATGTCTCATGCTTGGTTTTGTCACCCATATACATCAGCTGGAATGTTGGATATAAAACTAATTAAAATCCTGCCCCTTTTCACAAAGAAAAGATTCCAAACAACCATCACAGTCTTAAGCCAAAATAATTATGAAATGCAAATCCGTAGCAGATATACTGATATCTTGTGGTGATTAATGTTTATAGCCAATAAAAACTTAATTTCAAAATCACAGTTTCTTCTATATTAGTTTCACTGCTCAAAAAGAATATCTTTCATGTGGAAGTCCTAACTTTCAAACTTTTCAAGCCTTGCAACCCTGACATTATCATGCTTTCTGCAGACTTTTGCTCCTATTGTAGTAACACAGAGATGAAAAGGACTTCATGGATTACTGAGTCTGGTCCCCTGCTGTGTATATAATCCTGAGCCCACTGAAATCAGTGGGAGTTTTAGCTTTTTCTTCAATGGTAGCATGATTAGGCCTAGAGTATCTCAAAAATGTTTGAATTAAAGTCAGGTTTTTTTTGCACATTTTTCTAATGACTAGCTAAAGATAGTATTAAAAGGTCTTAAATTCCAAATGTAATTGGTTGTGTAGTTGCAATTTGTTTCTAAATTCTTTATTCTATGAAGAAAATCTGAAAATAACACTAAAGAATTTATTCTTGTTCATGTCTACTCATGAAAGGTCACAGCACACTGAGCTTAGATATCTCAAGCAAAGAACAGAGTAGAGGCAAAGGGCCACAACCTCTAAGCTGATTTAACTCTTCATAGCCATAATGATCCAGTGAATTGGAGTAACAACAGTTAAAGATGATATTCACAAGGGAAACATATGCTTACTGCCCCTGAAGATCTGTATTTAACCTGTTCTGTTTCCCTAATTGGGTTAAAGACAAAAGATTAGTCCACTGGATTAATCTTCCAGATCTGCATTTTCAGGGAGTGAAGGGGATATATCTCAGGTACTATCTCACATCTTCAAGTGGTATTAAAGAAGAAAGACCGCAATGTGAAGTCAAAACACATTAACTTTCAAAATCTGCTGAAAAGGTATTTCCCAGTTGATTTAAAACTAAAATTTATTTGAGCCAACATCAGTTATCTAAAGCTACTTGTGTGGTCAGAGGCAGTGAAATTTCCTTTCTTTGATCAATAGAGAGAGGTGGAGCACCTTGGGAATGCTAATCAACATAAGAATCTGCATTAGATTGCAAGAATTCATCCTATGAGAGAAAAAAACCCAAAACAACCAAACATCTGAAACAAATAAAAAAAAAAAAGCCAAGCATCAGAGTTTACTAATAATTTTTAGTTGTGTTTTTTTTTTTTTTTTTTGATAACTTAGATAGGTTTGTATGATTTTAAGTTATGCCAGTATATTTAGGACATCAACACCTTTAAAGATTTTATGGAAAACCCAATATAAATTCCCAACAAATGTGCATCATTATTCCACATAACAGGAAAAAAAAATAGAAATATAGCTAGTTGAGATATCTTTAATATGAGAACAGCTGTAGATTAATAGCCATTAATGATATCTTAACCAGAATGAAAACATATTTATTACAGTTTGTAAATAAGCAGTTTATGGAGGAATGAAAGTAGCAGCTTTAAGTTAGACAGACTTCAGAGAAGCCCTACCAGAATTTAATGTATAAAAGGCTTTCCATTAATATGTATTCACATTCTTCTAACCTCAGTAAAAAAATAGTGCTTGAATTATATTGAATTATATGAGCTTCTGCAAACTAAAGGCAATGAGATTTTCTGTGTTACTGTGTTCATGCAAAACAATTGTGGGGTTTTACACCAAAAACAATAATGCAATTGTTATTATAGTCATATATTCCAATAAAGACTCCTCAGATTTCTAATTATAATTTCCAGCTTTTTTCTTAAAAATCAAACATTGCTGCAGAAAATCCATAAACTCATAACATACTCCCATATTCTATGATTTTTGCCTCATTTCTAGGCATGTCCAATGACTCCATGGTTTGTGTCTTAAAGCAAAGCACAGTTGAATGCTGGTTTTCCAGATCCTGGGTTTTTGCCTTTGTTTTCTTTTCTTGCTATAAACACTATAGAAAGTTGATGGTGACACAGTCACTCTGGGATGAACCCATGAATAAAAGCTACAAGAATTTAAATACATGATTATCTTCTAAACTGGGTGATTTCATAGTCCTGTTTACTAAGTTGTGAAGGGCTACTCCAGTACCATACAGTACAAAAGAAAAGAAAAAAAATCCAAACAAACACAAAGTTTAAACAGTTACTAAAACACAACATCTCATATTTTCTTATATCCCTTTACAAGTCATTTTCATTTACATGATAGATTCTTTACATTTTTTTTTTTTAAGGAAAAAAAATACATTTTTCTGTGACCAGTCATGATAGGGGTTATATTCAATGATTAATATTTTTAAATAAAATTAATATACCACAATGAAAATATTGATGGAACTAATGAAAGTGTTTTCTGACTTCTGTAGCTAGATGAAACTTGATGCATGAATCTTTTTTCTGTTCTCAGGTAACTTCAAATATTTGTTTCTAATCAATAACACATAACATCAAATCCACAATTCAAATTTATACTTGTACCCATATAAAGCAATCAATTTTTTATATTTTGGGTTTCATTTAAATATCTGCTGTATAGATGAATATGAAGATAACAAGATAGAAATCATAAACTACTAATTTGAAGTTCCAGTTAATAAAACTATGCCTACGTAATTTTGAGGAAAATATTCCTTTGTTTCTTTTCCACAATAATGCAGTCCTGGAGGCAAAGATAAAACAAACAAGACTTAAAATATAATTTAAAATCTGTATATCACAGGAAGAAAACCAAACTGAATAGAACCAGGAACTGACATTCATTAAAGACTCGTGTGTATGAAAGATACCAGTTTATGAAAGCTGTTCTTTTGCACTGGGACTTGACTACCACACAATATACTTATCTATCTGAGTTCTTAGCTGCTATTGCCCTTCATATTAGACATTAAAATAATTTTTAAAAGTGTTCCTGGACTACAACCCTACGTTGTGAATTGGAAGCAGATTATATTCAAGAAGTTTTATTTAAATCTATGATTTTGTTTCTACTAATTGCATTTTCATTTATACCTTTTTTGTGAAAATATTAGATCTAATGACAATAATTTTACACTTTTAGACTACAACTTTTTAACATTTTTGGCTATTTTTTTATAGCTCATATTTTCTCCTATAGTTGTTTTAGAAAAGTGGATATGGTTCTAAATTGTATTTTATCTTGTTCAAAGGCATAGAACACTATACTCTATACAATGAGCCATCCTGAAAATGGATCTTACTGAGAGATAATGAAATTTGGGCAGCAGGGACATGAAAACAGCCCTGGCAGGGTGTTGCAATCCATACCTTCTCATGGATACGCAGCTTCTCCTTAAACCCCTTCAGGAGACTGAGACCTGAAAATAAAAGGGATTAAACAAAGCTAGAATTATCTTCAACCACTTTAGCTAACTAGTCTTAAACCCTTCAAGTCTAATTATCTGCATGTCTTCTAGAGATTTCATAAAATGTAAGCAAATTAACCTATTTTTCTTTAAATGAAGACATAATTTCCAGCAGCTTCCTTTATTTACTCCTCTCTCTGGACCCCCATTATAGCCTGAAAACTTAAAATTATGTTAAAATTAAGCACTCTTCCTATGAGAGAGAAATATATTTATATACTTACATATTTTTATTTATTTATTAGTGCTGCATTAAATACTTGTCAGAAAAGAGGACAAGGCAGGTTTTATAAATCTCACGCGATAGTACAATATGGATCCTTAAATTGGGCATGATAAATTTAAGCCAAATTCACCATTAGCTTCTTAATGTGAGAATTAGGAAATTAGCTCAATTTGCTCTGGTCTGTTCAACCATTCTAAATGTCCACTGAGAACTCTGTAGTTCAAAACTTCTAGCTATTACCCATAGGTATATAGGAACCATATAGGGAAATATTTTTCTTACTATTAAAAATATTTAAACATGCAACATTGTATGTTTCTGAAAGTTGCTCCAGAAGTTTCTGCATTGATTGAGGAAGAGGGGAAATTATATTTCAAAAAGCATATGAAATTGACCCATTGCTTTACATTTGTTTTCTCTCAGCAAGTGGTTTCAAATTATGTAAAGCAGCTCAAAGGAAATACTTTAATAAGGTAATAAATTCATTCAGGTATATTTAATTCTTTCTGATAAAGTGTCACAGTAATTCAATAAAAATATTCTTAATTACAGAGTTTTCATGACTAACACAAATCCCTATGCTCACTTTGAAATATAACACCTTTATTTGAGTAAATTAGAACAAAAAAAAAATTTAAAGCTCTTAAAGATATGTAAATCCAGAGTTAAAAACGGATTAAGTACCACTTACAACTCCCACGAAAAATTACAATTTTATCATTTTGTAGGAAGATTTTGCTTTGTATAGGTCAATATTTGTATTTTTCAAATTGTTGGAAACAATTTCAAATTGTTGGAATTAGTTGGTTCCTCCAAGAATTATTATTTCTTCTGCTAATTGTGACTGACCGTTTGCAATGTTGATTCAAATCTTTAACACACGTCTTTTTCTCTTTTTTGTGTAGTAGGTTCTCTAAGTTTTGCCACTGTAATGTGAACACTATCAGAATATTGCTTCATGTCTTCAATTTTTTAATAGAAGATGTCTTATATTGTTGTTTTAATGTTGTCTTGTGTTTTCTTCAGTTTTTTTTATTTTGCCTTTAGAGAGTCACAAAACCATTTAGATTGCAAAAGATGCTTAATATTGTAAATCCAACAATTAACCCAGCACTACCAAGTCCACCACTAAACCACATCCCCATCATGTAGGTGCCACATCTACATATCTTTTTAATGCTTCCAGGAATGGTGATTCACTCACTTCCTTCAGCAGCCTGTTCCAATGCTTGAGAAGTTTTCCAGTGAAAACTTATTTCCTGATATCCAGTCTAAACTTTTTGACACAACTTGAGCCCATTTTCTTTTGTCTCTATATTTCTTCCTATCTGTGAGAAGGGACTGACCTCCTCATTGCTACAACCTTCTGTCTGGTAGTTGTAGGGCAATAAGTGTCCCCATGAGCCTCCTTTTCTCCAGACTGAGCAACCCCAGCTCCCTCAGCCACTCCTCACAAAAGTTGTGCTCTTATCCTTTTACAAACATTGCCGCACTTCTTTATTTTATATATATGTCTTGATCAGAAAAACTGTTGCAGATATGTTTCAAGGCAGCTGTTGGATGACATGATAAATAAAATTAATTATTTTGATAGAAAGTTGCTAAAATGAAGATTTGTTTCTTTGATGCCTGAATTTTATTTCTTTCAGAGCTCACACAGATCACCAAGAATTACTAATATTATATCTTGCATTATCTGTATTATCTTTAACCTACTGGTGGTTTGCACCAACCAACATATGGAAATTGCAGAGCATTGTGTGATACAGACATATACTGAAATCCTCAGGAAGGGAATTACAGTTCAACCAGTTCTTGTGCAGAAATTAAGACACTATCACTTCACTAAGACCATTTACCATGTCTTGATTTGAGCTCTTAATATGGGGATATGTTGAAAATCTTCCCATACCAGAAAGCATTCCTGATACAACATCTAGATTATTTTAGAAAGCATTGAGTTAATGGAGCCATCTTCTTTTTATGCATTTATAAGATGCTCAGATACAATTCCCAGCACTTCTTTAGAAGAGTCAAACTTATTTCTCTGGCATGAAAAATGTTTCAATCATCAAGCTGTAGGTGGGGTTAAATTTAAAATACCGTTAGTTGTTTCCAGAGTACTCAAACTTACCATTTAAGGAGCTACTTCAGGGACAGCAGTGTAGTTCTAAACTGAAAAATGGAAAAGATCTAAGAGCTCAGTGTCTTCCCATTTGCTTCAATTATTAATTGTTACGTCACTACTAACAGCTGGTTGGCTCTGAGACAAACTTATGAGGAATGCTAGCCTTAAACAGTGTGCATGTGAGGCAATCAGTGTCATTTGGCTTCAGGCTATTTTTTATTTGCTAGCACTAAGCCAGCTCAAGTACAAATTATGCAATATGGGCATGCTGCTGCACAGAATCTGAATGCAGATTCCACAGTTAGGGAATACATTACTGCATATTACAGTAGGAATAATATTCCCTTTCCACTTGGAGTTTTCATTTGCAACAGAGCCCCTAACAAAACAAGTTATATCCAGTTTCTGGGTTTTTAGACTTAGGAAGCATAAGCCATAAACTAGAAAAATTAGTTACCTTGGATAACCTATTGCATGCATGGCAGCAATCCCAGTGCTGAAAAAAAACAAAAAACAAAACTCCCCCCAAAAAACACAAAAAAACCCAAAAAAGCCCTGCAATAATTAAAAGGAGATTTTAATTATCTGATATTTGACTAACTTATTTACAGATCATGCACAACTGAGGTGTAGATCCACAAAAAAAATTTTTAGACACTGAGTTAAAAGATCACAGTATAAGGAAACACTTGATTTGTAAGAGTCCTGCTATTTGACATTGTCTTAAATTACTTACCTAAGGTACTCTTGCACTCATGCTGAGGGGACATTAAGTACCCAAGTACGAATCAAAATTAGCAGTTGGGTGTGAGTCACATACAATAGATGATGGGGTAAATCATAAGGTTTCCTCACTTCAAGGTTTAATTATGTAACTGTAGGAATGCACTTATCTTCAATCAGGATCCCCAACAGAGTTTATGTAGTCCTTAGCTGCTTAGGCTTAATGGTAAAAATAAAAGGTCTCTGACTATACAGAAGCTGAATAAAAAAAGGTATTTGCCATTTAACATCTTGTCTTTTTTTCATATGCAACTGCCTACACGGACAATTAATTAGAATTTAAGTGCCTTATTTCTCTGCAGACCAAGCTCTTATTATGTGATATCCAAAAAACAATGAAGAAAATAAAGTGTAGAAATGCACTATAAATCTAATGATCTTGAGTATTACTGTTTTAATTGTATAGTAATGATCCGTGAGATGGAACAGGGTCATTTCTCTGACATGACCCAGGTGTTTCGACTCCTCAAGACTGCAGTTCTTCAGATGAAATAAAAGCTGGTCAGTTTCCTCTTCTGAGTACATTAAATGTTTCTGATAAAAAGATATATATATATCTATGTATCTATGTGTAATAAATATTAAAAATCCCCAAGCATAAAAAGTTTTGTAACCAGGCTGAAAACCACGTAAGATTTCCAATAGGATGTCTTGCAATATTCTGAGGTGAATTAGAGAGGAAATTATAGATAAAATACCTAACCTTACATCTTGCAAAACACAAAAAAATCCCTTTTAATATAAAGAAATCCAAATTTTTTCTACTCAGAATATCTTTTCATAAACAGTCACATACTATGTTTTTTAAGTGATCAAATAAACATATCCAAGATTTATTTTTTTCTCCCGTGCACTTCATTTTAATCTTGAAATAAGACACATTTTTTTAAAAAATGGCCACTGAAAAAGCTTCAGTATTATATGCATAGGAGTTATATGCTACAGCAAAAATTACTTTTGATAAACTTGCCAGTGAAAATTGCAATGGTATTTTTAAAACCATTAATTTGTCCCTCTTCAGAATATAGGCCTTTACACAAATGAAATACAGTGTAATACAATGTGATGTAATGACATCACTGTCTCCCGTCCTTTTCTCAGCCTTTTTTTTTTTTTTTGTATGAAGATTTTTTTAATATTTATAACCTATAGAAAACCCACAGTAGTATGAAAGACGTGTTTAAAATGCTTTCACAAGATCTGAAATACAAAAAAATTTCTGTGATTTGTAGAGGAGGGAAATATTTACATTTAGTTAGAGTGGATCCTTCTTCACCATTACATGTGATGGGGCTCTTCTCTCCTGGAAATGGCTGAACACCTGTCTTTTCATGGGACGTGTTGTTTTTCAAGCAAGGCAGATACCCTGGCCAGAGCCAGCACGGTGGCTCTCCTTAGCCACATGGACCACAACCCACAGCATCAATGTGATGGATGGCGAATATGGTGTTTATTGCAGGGGAATTTAACATTTTATAACCTAGGGTCATTGTGTTACTCCCATCTGCTTTCGTCACCGTTAGGTGCTACTGGCTAATTGCACGAGACTTTACTATCCTAACAGAGAGGGGGGATTTTACTGACTTTCCATGACATCCCGATATCTTCCGAACCGCCAGACCTTAAACTACAACATATTCCCCTCTCTCTATGAATAACTAATTTGCTAAAATATAAGGTGTATTAGTCTTAAAAAATTCTAATGTTATTTTCTATATACGTATCTCTAAACATTTTGTCTAACTTATCTATATTATAAAAGTTTTAAAAATGAATAATATAAACTTGAGTAAAATATAAAATACACTATACTTAACTAAAAAGCTAAAAACTTATAAAATGGATACTACAGTTTTCATTCGTAAATTTGAGGCACATGCGGTGACTAAGTGTATTTTTAGAGCATCTGTTGCCTTTCTATAAACAGAATGTTAACTTTTTCTAGTTGGTTCTTAACAAACGACACAAGCTTATTTAAAATACATGGTCCAAAAATTAACACAAGTAAAATCATCACAACTGGTCCAATCAGTGTAGACACCAGGGTGGTCAGCCATGGAAATTGGTCGAACTAGGACTGGAACCAGTTTTGCTGAGCTTCTCTCTCTGCTTTTTGTTGAGACAGCCTGTCTCGTAGCTCTGCCACGGTGTCTCTCACTATTCCGGTGTGGTCTGCGTAGAAGCAGCACTCTTCTTTCAGGGCGATACAGAGGCCTCCTTGCTGCATGAATAGAATGTCGAGACCTCACCTGTTCTGCAAAACAACTTCAGAGAGTGAGGAGACTGATTTTTCTAGAAAGGATATGGATTTCTCAATTCTCTGTAGATCTTCATCTACAGTCATCTGTAGCTGAGAGAGACTCTGACTCTGGGTTCTTTGCCTGGGTTGGTGGCTGGGCTCAAACACATTAACTTTTGGCCAGTTCAATGCACCAGAGTGACCCATATTTTCTGTTGCTTTTGGATGTTAGTTAGCAGACAGTTGGTCATGACTATACACAGCACAATTACTATAAACATCTTACCATGTAAATGACACCATACTTGCAAACTCACAGCTAAAACTTTAATGTTAAATAAACTTTCAAAGATGCTTACACTACCTCTTGAAGGGGAAATACTTATACTTTATACTAACATAACAATTACTACACAGGCTAAACATTTTAGCTTAAGCTATTATCTAACTACTTTTAACACACGTGCTCTGGTATATATGTAGTCTAAGCATGAAAGCAATTTGCTAAAAGGATAAACACACAACTACAATTTGCTTTATATACAGTTAGATGGAGTCTCTGCACTTCTTAGATCTTCTACAAAATTTCTCTAACACGATTCAGTCCTGGAATGTTCACTGCTCCCGTGATGTCAGCTGGCAGCTGATCGGTGACTGAGGGCTTTGATGTTCAAGTTGTTCTTCAGATCCTTCTAAATCTTAAAACAAAGGATAACTGGAAAATTGGAAGAGATACAACATCATAATAACAACATAAAAGTTCTGTTGGCAACTGTCTATGTAGTGTTCAGACACAACTGTGTCCTGACAGGTCCACTTCTGATCCATGTCTGGAGTACCAAGACTGTGTGGTGACTTCTCTGCTGACTAGACCTCATGTGTTCAGAGGCTCACAGTCTGGTCAGATGGACAGGTGACCTTTTTGAACCTGCTAACAAAACACAGACACTTCTCTCCTTTAAGTTAATGAATTACACTAATCAAAATGCTTTTAGGGCATCATTTTCCCCCATTTTCTTAAAAAATAAAAATGAAATGTACTTCCGTTCAACATTAACACAAAACTATATACACAATTAGTAAGAACTTATAACAGTTAAAAATTAATTAAATCATAAACATTATTAATAACATATGTAATATAAAACTTCTGTTAATTACTAAAACACTACACCAGCATCCCATAGTTAACAAACAAACAGAAACAAAAATCATCAGTGAAGGATTGGATAACCACCTCCGGAAATGATTCTCCAAGCCCACTTCAAAATTGATCCAGCTGTCATATTAATAGGGTCAAATTGCTGACTCAAAAAGTGACTCAAATACTATTTTGGTACAGAAAACATCTGGATCTGTTGGCAAACATTCCATCCAGGTAAAGTCAAGGCTTGGCCAGGGCCTAGGCTTTAAACTGGAAAGATGCCTCTTAACATATTTCTGAAAAAGGTTCTCAATAGCAGCAGCTATGAGATGCTTACAGCACAGCAAGCTGTTTAAATGCATCTGTTCAAAGAAAATGATTAAAAACCTTAGGTACCAGACTAATTAAATCATTCAGCAGTTGGTTTAATCTGAAGCTTCCACCATGGCAGCTGATCCTCAGCAATGATACATCTTAAAATTCTGGAAACACTAAAAAATAAAAAAGCTATAACAAAGAAAACTGCAAAGATTGCAACAACCCAGTAGAACTCCCGATGAAGTCAAGGGTGTCACAGACTGCATTCACTTCTATCCACAAACAGGTGTTCATCAGTGTTCTATCACAGCTGTTTCAGTCGTACTTTGTAGTTTAGACAAGTGTCTCAAATAAAACATAAAACAATTTAAATTTAATTTAAATTAATTTATTAATTAATTAATTAATTTAATTTAAATTAAACAATATTTAAACTTAACAATAATTATTTATGACAAAAGAAAATAACAAAACTTAACTTTAAAAGAAAATCGAAGTTATGCAACTTAACTTAAAAACATTTAAGCCTAAACATAATAAAACTTGACTATTTTTAATTCTATTAACACTTTTTTTTTTTTAACCCACAAATCTTTTCTATAGATAACATTAATTAAAAGGTTTTCTTAGAAGCTGTAAATCACACCATATTTTGACCTTAGGTTCTAAAACCAATTATTGCAAGGCAACTTCTGTTAATATTCATTTTAAACTTTTTTTTTTTTTTGAAAAGGAGCTTTTTAAACTTTTAAAGGATCACAATAATTTCTTTAGTAAAACTCTAAAAACTGCAACTGCATAAACTCATAATTACTTAAAACACAAAATTAATTCCAAAAGGGTATATAAAAATATTTTAAAAACCCAATAAATCATGACTTTGTAACAAACTGGGTATTATCCCGGTGTTTCTTCTTAGAGAGGGAGTGGGGGGGATGTTCTTGTTTATCTTTATTGTTTCCTCTTCTGAGGACTCGGGCTCTGAGCATTCATCGCTCCTATCTCGATCACAGTCAGAGTTTGACTGGCTGGCTACTTCCTGTTTCCTGTACCATCTTGTTGGGCTCCGGCCCTGCCTGCCACCCCTGTGGGCGGGCCGTTCCCTCCCTCCTGGCTTTCCCCACCCTTCAGTCCACCCTCCACTCCACCTTTCATCCCACCTTTCCCTCCACCCCTCACTCCAGGCTCTGTTCTGCCCTCTGCCCCCCCTTTCTTTCCACTGCCTTTGCATTCAAATCATTCTGTACCCATCCCCCACTTTCTTCTCCACATTTCTTATCTCTTTCAACCTCCCGACTGTGCCCATCTCCCAAGGTCAGCTTTTGTTCTTTGTTAAAGACATTTTTTTCCTGTTCCGTAACTCTTTTCTCAGTGCCATCTTTAAGTCCTTGGGGGGATGTTTTTCTTCTTATTTTTTCTGCCACACTTCTGGCTTCTTCTGTTAACTTTCTCCAAAAATCTTCTGCTCTTCGCTGTTTCTCTGAGAGCAGATAAGGATTTGGGGACCAAGGGGACTCCTGGGCCCCCCCGGCTCAGCTGAGCCTCTCCCGTCTAGGGGCTGTGAAATCTGAGTGGCCACTCTGACCCCAAATTTCAGGGTGGCCAACATACAGTTCCTTGCCGCTCCCCAGATTTCTTCGGCAAGGGTTTTAGTACATCTGTCCCACACCTTAGGGTGGATAAACTTTACAAGCTGATTTATGACTCCAATAAACCAAAGCCTTGCAATAGCAAGCGAATTAGGTTTACAACTTAATTGCAATCTGACCTTTATCAGTGATTCCATCCTCGTTCAGGATGCAGGGATGTCTCCCTTAGCCAGAATCCAGGTGGTCCTGGCTGCTGCTCCTGTAATCCAGGGAATCCTCTCGTTCTGGGTTTCTTCCTGGGTTTCGGGCACCATTTGTTGGTTTTCAAGCAAGGCAGATACCCTGGCCAGAGCCAGCACGGTGGCTCTCCTTAGCCACACGGACCACAGCCCACAGCATCAATGTGATGGATGGTGAATATGGTGTTTATTGCAGGGGAATTTAACATTTTATAACCTAGGGTCATTGTGTTACTCCTATCTGCTTTCGTCACCGTTGGGTGCTATTGGCTAATTGCACGAGACTTTACTATGTTAACAGAGAGGGGGGATTTTACTGACTTTCCATGACATCCCGATATCTTCCGAACCGCCAGACCTTAAACTACAACAGGGACACAAGAAAGTAATTCCTTATTTTGTTTTGCTTGTGTGCATGCTTCCCTACTAAACTCTCCTTATCTCAACCTACAGGTTTTCTAGATTTTAGCCTTTCAATTCTCTCCCTTATTCCCCTGATAGGGGAGGGAGTGAGTGGTTCCATCGTGCTTGGCTGATGGCTTGGGTTAAACCATGACACTCTTTATCTACCATGTGTCACATGGAGTCACAGAATCACAGAACGGCTCAGGTTGGAACGGACCACAGTGGGTCATATGATACAATCTGTCTGCTCAAGCAGGGTCATCCTAGGGCATGTCACAAAATTGCACTCAGAATGTTCTTGAATAACTCCAGCAAGGGGGAATCCACAATATCTCTGGACAATCTGCTCCAGTGCATGGTCACCTGTACAGTAAAGAAGTTCTTTCTCATGTTCAGGTAGAATTGCCTGTGCATCAGTTTCTGCCCATTGCCTCTTGACATATTGCTTGGCACCATCAAGAACAGCCTGCAAACCTCCTCTTGTCACCCTTCCTTCAGATACTGATAGGCATTGATGAGGTACCCTCTCAGTCATCTTTTTAAATCTGAACAGGCCCAGCTCCCTCAGCCTTTCCTCTTATATATTCCAGCCCCTGATAATCATGACAGCCCTCCACCACTCCTGCTACAGGAGTTCCATGTGTCTCTTGTACTGAGGAGCCCTGAAATGGACATAGCATTCCAGATGAGGCCTCATCAGGGCTGAAGAGTGTGGCAGGATCACCTCCCTCATCCAGCTGGCAGTGCTCTTCCTAATGTACTCCAGGACATCATTGTCCTTCTTGGACACTGCTGGCTCATGGACAGCTTGTTCTCCACCAGCACCCCTAGATCCTTCTCTGCAGAGCTCTCTTCTAGCAGGTCAGTCCCCAGCCTGTGCTGGTGCATGGGGTCATTCTTCTCCAGGTGCAGGACCTTGCATTTGCCTTTGCTGAATTTCAGATGGTTCTCTTCTGCCCATCTCTGCTGCCTGTGGAGGTCCTTCTGAAGGGTTTCACAGACCTCTGGGGTATCAGACACTCCTCCCAGCTTTGTGTCATCATAGAATTTGTGGAGGATGCATCTGTCCCTTCATCCAAGTCACTGATGGATAAATTGAACAATACTGGACCCAGTATGGCACGCTAGGGGCCACCACTAGTGACAGGCTTTCAGCTAGACCCCATGCTGCTGATGGCAGCTCTCTGGGGTCTGCTGTTTGGCCAATTCTAAATCCATTGCACTGTCCACTCATCCAATCCATGCTTCCCGAGCTTGTCTATGAGTATGTTGTCAGAGACTGTGTCAAAAAAACCCAGCCACAAAAACAACCAAAAAACTCCACTCAACAAATACTTTCTGAGTGAAAATGGAATTATACTGCTTCAAAATGAACCAGTTCAAGGCAGTGAGGATAATAATACATTGCCTAAACTCTGCTACCAAAGCTTCAGATTGTGTGGGCTGTAAGAAAAAAGGCAGACTAAAATTGCAAATATCTTTGGCAATATTAAAGCATTTGACATGCAGTATGTAAAGGCTTCTGTTTTAATCTTCATAAAAACACAGGCTCAATATCTCACTGAGACAAAATTTTTTGCATGAAAACCTGTAGTATCTACAGGAATATTTAACTCTGTGCATGGAACAACTTTTTCATATCTGATAGTTTGCCAGGCCTTGAAAAAGTAGAGTTAGGCCAAATAGCAAAGACAATGACTAACACCATGCAGAAATTTTTTTGATTTTATCAGCCTGAAGCCAGAAAAAAACTGGGCATGCTGAGATATTTTCTCACAAATGGTAAATTAATTTTTAAAGATAAATACCCTTAACACCATAAATGAAAAAAAAAAAATCTAATTTTTAAAAAAAATTTCATAAGATAATAGTCTGTCTCTCTCTGAGTAGCATCTTTAAAATGAAAGTATCTCAAGATGGGTAGAAAAGAGATGGAGAAATGTAAGGACAGCATAAAAAAAACATATGCTTTTCTACCAGAAACACACCTTCTTAGCAGATATTTCTTTGCTCTTATGCTTCATTAAGGTTATTTTACAGAAATGGAAATGAAGTCTTGTACTTCGTTAATAATCCATAATGAAAGAAACAGGAGGAAGATGTTTACTTTCTCCTTTTTCCATTAAAGCTAACTATAATGTTTCAGGCTAGCAAACCTTTTCATTTTAATGGATTTTCTTTCCCTGCAAACAAATGGAATATCTCATTTTCTCAGACAGATCTGTGGTGATGCACATACAACTCTACGTATCTATTGTGTAGGTGTTTGCTACTGAATATTGCAGCTTAAGCCAATAAACCAGATGCCAGAATGTTTTGTGGAATTGACTTAGGGAAAAAGTCAGCACAAAGGGATACCCCACAACATTGCCCCCATGTTTCATCCACCACTTTGAATTTTTGCCATATTTCTGATTTATAATTATATTCTCTACAGTTAAAAACCGGTAGAGCAGGAAATTGTTTTGGCTGGAATAATACCAGCACATAGTTCTTTCATAATGCTCAGAGCCCACATCTAGATGATCTGAGTCATATTATTTGGTTGGTATTATTTATACAAGAGATGTTAGTGGTTTTAAGAGATTTAGAAAGAGATGGGGTGAAACAGTGGCCCATTCCTTCATATGGACATGGGTTATTTTATTAGGTTGTACCATAATCACATAATGCATTCAGGTTCTCTTTCGCATGATATACTAATATTAGCATAAGGCTATTGCTTCAGCTTTAGTGATGCTAGATTTGGATTTCTCACTCCATGTTATTTTTATCTCATCTACTTTTATTTATGATATGAGTATCAGTCTTGCTGTTGCCATAGGCAAAAAGGATTAGAAGCAAAAAGGAGCAAAAAAGCACATACACATGCAGACTCATTTGCAGAGTTCCAGCAGGAGCTTATCTGTATTCAGTCACTTCAGCCAAGCTGCTTGTCTGCCAGGCTCTGCTTCCAGTTTTGGTGTTACTAGTTCATAACACCACTCTAAAAACATTAAAATACTGCTGTAAGATTACATATTTGATTTGTCACTCAGCCATGTGAGTTGTGGTGTTGAAGTGCATGGGTTGCCTCTGGATATGTTTGTTGTATCAATACATCCAAAGTTGTTTCATTACCTATTTTAGGCCCTAATATTTAAAAGAAACTTTACTTATGTACATAACAGCACACATTCTAGTCAGCATTGTTTAAGTTAGGTGCAGAAGGGTAGAAGTTTTAAAAAGCTTAGAAAGAAGATCCTTAGATCATGTTAATTGCCCACTTATAGTCTGTATCTAAGAATGTTTTGTTTGAGAAAATAAACTAATTTCGGTGAAAGGAAAATGAAACAGACCTTAAAACACAAATAAAAACAAAATAAAAGTTCAAATTTGAAGCCATTTTTTACAGGTTTGTTTGGGAGGGTTTTGGTCTTTTTGATACAGAAAATTCAGTTGGACTACAATACGAAATAACCAGGTTTTTATTGTAATCTTATTTTGAAGTTTACAGTGTTCAAACAAGAGGAATCTAAGATGATGACATTCTCAAAATTCAACACTTTTTTTCAGAATTACAATAAGCAAAATTTTGAAATCAAACTCCTCAAATCCTCATGTAAAAACTTCTACATACATAGCTTATGAGGATAGGTGCTATACAACTGATTCCAGCAGTTTATTAGATGAAGTTATTGGGAAAACTATTTGTCAGTAAGTATTTTGGATGCCTTCTTTTTAAATTCCACATTCTCAAATCCATTTAGGACATTAATGTCTGTAGACACTGTCTGGTGCAGAAAGTGGAACAGCTACCATAATTTAAAGTAAAATTTTTCTTATGCCAATTATGTTTCTTACTCATCCCCAGAGTTTGCCATATCCATTGTAAACAGATGTAACCAAGATTTTCTGGTTCTCCTCAAGTATATTTCTGAGCTTATAAAAACATATTTTTAAAAATTTACCAACATAGATTATGTAGGAGAGTAGCTGAGGGAAGATTCTCAGCCAGGCATGAGAAGTAGGGCACAATGATTACATGGATGATTACGATCAGATGTTTGCTATTGCTGATACAGTATCTAAATATTGCTAATGCAGTATCTAAACAACAACTCTGTCATCTATTACAGTAGATTATTATATCATCAGGTCTTGGTCCCTTCTGTTGTGTCCCCAGCTTCTGTGAGACTCCCCCTGATTTCTGAGCTTATCAGAGAATGAGGTGCAGCTAGGTCCACTAAGTCCCATACTTGGTCAATGACCCTTAGGGATAATGAGTTAT
This sequence comes from Poecile atricapillus, assembly GCF_030490865.1. Classification (NCBI taxonomy): domain Eukaryota; kingdom Metazoa; phylum Chordata; class Aves; order Passeriformes; family Paridae; genus Poecile; species Poecile atricapillus. Next base: position 43,476,002 of record NC_081249.1, on the reverse strand, counting down.
ATTAAAAGCAAGTTCAGCTAGCATCAATTTTACTGTCTTTGATCATGCAGAATGCACAATTGCAAAGCAACAGAACTCCTGCGTAGCTATTTTTGGATTTTATCTCTGTATTTGACCAGATCTTAATGTCTTTTTTTCACTCATTCAGAACTGAGTGTTCTCTCTCTTTGGGCTAGACATATCCTGCAGGCATCCCTATGGGAGTGGTTATCTACCCAGGAGCTGCCTTCAGCCTCAGCAGGCCAGTTTGCCCAGCTAACTAATCTGTACAAGTCCCTGTGCAAGCCTAAGTGCACCAAAGTCACAAACATTTCAGCTCTCCCAGTCTCTGGAATACATTAATAATGGCAGGATTCACACAGTTTCTCCTGAAATAGTCACCTGGTGTTCTTCTTTTAGGACAAACCACATTGCCCATCAGAGACAGTAGAAATGGATGAGGGTGTTTGGAGGGTATGAGGGTGTGTGTGTAAAGGACACGCTTGAAGACTCAGGTATCTTTTCACACCAACACATACTACTATTCTAATGACATTGGTCAGGAATAATACACAACAGTTTATGACATATTTTTGGTATTTCATCTGAAACAGCAGTACTGTATGTGTTCCTAATAGCATGTTTATCAGTCCAAAAATGTTTCCATAGCAACAGGATTAGAAGTAGTCCTCAAGAAAGTTGTCAAAGATCACAGTCTAACAATTGAAATTTGCTGAGGCAATGTTGATTTAACAGCACGGAAATGGTTAAGTTCCTAGTACCTTACTATGTTAATAAATATTTATCCAAACTAAAAACAAACAAACAAAAAAAACCTTTTAAGGTCTTTAAATATTTTACAAGGGCTTTATAAGAACTATACTAAAGAGCCTTTATCAAGTTTTAGATATGTAAAGAATACTTACCACAAAAATATTTTTTTAAGGTGTGTTTCAATGTTGATTAAATGTCCCATGGGATTTCAGAATTTATCATTCAGACACTAGTAAATTAATAGTATTCTTTTGAATTTTTAATTGTTTTAATTTTTGTACTTTTGATAAATCTCAGCAAGAAAAAGTGCTTGTGTAGGAAAATGTGATAGCAGATTCTTCTATCAATCTCAATGTTGAGCACAAATTAACTATTATCTTTGTAATAGCAGTATAGTTCCACCAAGGTTGATAAGGATAAGCTCAAAATCTATATTAAACAAAAGCCAGTGCAGAAGTACACACACCATCTCTTCTCAATCCCCATATGTCGTCTCTACTTTTGAAAATCACCACTTCCCTCAGAGAGATGAGAGATTAGTTGCTTCCTTCTGATTTGCCTTAAGAGACCAGAAGCTAGAAGTACTATCAAGACCCTAAATCTTATTTTCCTTGTATCTGAAGGCAGTCTGGTTTTGATCCTCTCTGGTTTTGCAGCAGGAAACATAGGGGACATTCCCAAGAAAGACGTTGATCTTCATTTGCCTATTGCACACCTCACAGATGCATAGACACAGGTATGGCCACGACAAGATCAGTTCTCAACATTAGAATAATGATGTTCTGTTGTGCACCTTCTTCCCCAATGTCCTGGTCTGCTTGTTCTTCAAGAGATAAAAATGGTAGACACTCAATGGGAATAATTTGTGAAGTCTGTAAAGATGTTGCAGTTTCTATTATAGTACCCGATTGTTGAATCAGTTCACTTACATATGCAAGGTTGATAATGAGCATGTTTCCTCTATATGAGAAGTATTAAAAATGATAATTATTTATTATACCCTTATGTTTTATAGCTGTTGACTCAGACCACAGCAGTTCCAATTGCACTGGATACTTCACCTGGCAAGTAGGCATCTAACCCCTACTGTTCTAGACAATTATTTCATTGTGCTCTGTTCCGTAAAGACTAACAGAGAGCAAGATCTGTGTACCAAACTCACAGTTTAACAAATCTGGATAACAGTATTAAATAAGTTCTATTTTTGATCATCATTGTAATAGATCAAAGAGTTAAACACTTTGTTTTCCATAGTGATTCTTATCAAAGATTAACAAGTAATTCTTGAAACAGACACACTCTCAGATTCATTTTTAATATCATCTTTGAGGAAAGCTACAACAGTAGCTGTCCTCTTTTCTGTGTCATCTGAAAATTGGTTCATCTAATTTAAATAGTACAAAGAAAACAGAAATGTCTCAAAGGGCACTTACTTTATCTGGGGATCACATCGACTGATGTGCTTTAAGATTTTGTAAGGGTGACTCCATGAGAAGAAGAGCCAACAAAATTTAATCCAAACTTAGAAATGACACTGTCATTAACCAATTAACATTCCTAGTCACAGAAACATGTCAGTATCTCTTTATGGAAGAAGAAAACAAATTAAAAGGAAACTCCAGCTGATGCTTATAAAACAATAAACGTATGTTTAAATGAGGTTTCTTTTTGCTTATTTAGTTTTCTAGAATTAGCACAACTAAGAGTGGGATGGAGGCAGTAATTCTGGTCATATTTTTAAGCCCCAGGCAGTTTAATTTTAAATGTCTGCTATGTTCTTTGTTCATACTTGCAGTGCTATTTTGCATCAAAATCACATGGAATCAAGTTCTCTGGAGGCATATATAACTATAGATATAACTCTTTTTAAGTCCCGTTTATTTGAATTTGAAGAATTTATTGTATTTATTTACTTTTATTAATGCAAATATTTAAGAGAGAAGAATTAATCACATGAGAATAAAAATGAGCTGTTTGGATTTTTTTTTGTGTTTGATTTTCTGTTTATTTTGGAGGCCTTTCCAGATTAACAAGCATAAAAATCCTTATTTTAACATGTAAATTAGAAGCAACATCTTTGTTTTTCAATTCTATTGTATTAGTTCATATTTTGTTGCTGGAGAATAGAACATGTGCTAAATATTTGAAAGTATATTTAAAAAAAAAACATAATAATGATACTTAGCCACAAATTCTGGAGGATTCTGGAGGAATGCACTTAACATATACTTTCATGGGGGGAGAGGCTGGCCTCTTCTCCCAGGCAACTAGTGATACAACAAGGGAAATAACCTTAAGCTGCATCAGAGTAGGTTCTGGTTTAATATATTAGGAAAGACATATTCTCTGAAAGAGAGGCTATGCAGGGGAACAGGTTCCCCAGAGAAGTGGTAGAGTTACCATTCCTGGAAGTGCTATAAAAATATGTGGATGTGCCACTTCACAATATGGTTTAGTGGGCATGGTGGCAGGTCAGAGGTTGGATTGGAGGATCTTGGAGGTCTTTACCAACTCTAATGATTCTATAATTCTACGAAATGTTATATCTGCAATTGTGAATGGAAAAATGCCCACACACTATTACTAGCAACAAATTTTCTCAGCCTGGACATAGTTAAATATATGCCATTCAAGTGTTGCTACAAATACAATTATTGAGCATGTTTAGGACCTTGATGTCAAGATACTAAAGTCCAAAGTATTTCTTGCTCTGAGAAACATAGCAATGCATAAGTTTGAGGGACTTGGTCTAGATGTTGTTAGCACATTATGTTGTTTATGAGGTTCATTATAAACAGGCTGAATTATAACACCTTATATACCAAAATACACCTGAGAAAAAAGAAAAAGGTTTTGCTTTTTTTTTTTTTTTTTACTTTCAGTCAAAGCTTCTGTAGTCTACCACACTTAAAAAACTATGAATTCTCTGGAATACAGGCAGTAAGACTGCATTGCTGGAGGACTGCTGCGGGCATACTCTCTGAAATATGAAGGACAGAGTCATCTTGCCACCTGCCTTACAGCCTCTTATGATACATCCAAGAATCAGTGGTTAAATTTCAAGTAAAAATGTATGTGGATTACTTACACAACTATCTTAAAATACCATGCAATATCTGAATTATCAGTTACTTATTGGATGAAAGTTTTAGAACCCTGGTGCAGAGCCTGACTTGCTTTTCTTTAGATACTCTTTTCTGTTGCAGTTTTGAATGACTCAGTAGAAAAAAGTAAAACTAATTATTAAATAATTTACAGGAGACTGAATAATCCTTTAAAAAAAATTACCACATGCAACTTGAATGCTGAGGCATGGTTTTTGTTCAAAGGCAGTCTAATACATTATATCCCTTGTGTGCCTGAAAATTAAACGTATATAAGTTGGGAGTTTAAATGACCTTACATAAAGGAAAAATGGTAACTTTATTATTGGGTTTTTTTTCCAGTTACTATTACTGACTATCATCTAGTTTCGACCACCATATCCCACCAGGTCACTGGGGGGTCTCCTGGGGGCTATCCTCTTTTCACATATCTCTCAGCTCTTGAAGGGATAAGGATCTTTAGGTAAATACCTTGAAAGTATTAGAGAAGATAGAACTAATCTTGCTATGAATATTTGCACTGGTAATGACTATTACTCTTTTTATTTTTATCTGTCAGACTCTCTTTTCCAATTTCAGAGAGTTCAGGGTCACAAATTATTTATTTGCATCATATTAATTCTTTAATAGCCTGCATTCATGCTTAGTAACCTTCTTTTACATATTTCCTCTCAATTTGTTTTTAAACTGACCATAGATGTTGTCAAGTCTTTTGGAATGTTTCTCCTTGAGACACTGACAAAATAAACTGGAAAAAATTAATATCTGGGTTTTGTTTCTGTATGACTTCTTATTTATTTCTCAATAACAGAATAGTTAAATATTCAATTTTATGCATGTATTCCTTCACCTCCATCTCTCATCACCTAATAAGCAGAAATTAAAAACTTATTTGGAGACATTTAATTTAAAAGGCTGTCCTTTTACTTTTTCTAATTGAGCTCCCAGATGCCAAATGTAATTCATAGTCTAAGTCTGTACTTTGGCAGGATGCTGCACAATAAACTTTTTTTTATTTTAATATTAAAAAGTTTTTCTATTTTAATTCACTATTCTCCTATTCAGCAAATTTATTTTCATGGCAAGAGACAGCAATTTCTGTTTGTTCAGAGATCTGCATGGCAGCATCTAGTAGGAGAAAGCAGAGACCCAGGAGAATTGGTTGATCTTCAAGGAAATCTTTCTCAATGTTTAGGAAAAAAAAACAACAAAAAAAAGGTCTACTCTGTTGAGGGCAGAAGTCAAGGGAGCATCTCTCTGGGACAACATGGATGTGCAGAGAATGTACAGGTATGTTCAGTGTATTGCTCAATTGATAGTACAGATGTGATTTACTGCTATATTAACGGTCGTAGTTCAGAATGAATGCAGCATAAACCAAGAAATTTTGACTCCACATCCATACGTGCACCTTTGCACAGTTGTGTGAGTATTTAACCCCTTCCAACCAGCCAGATAACCACTATCACATTGCCCCACACTTGGAAGTATAGGTTCCCTTGTGTGCACATCCTTCCTCTTGGCACTGTGGGTGTGCCAGCTCAAATTCTGAATCCCCTACCATGGTAGGGATGGTAGGTATCATCTTAATAGGTCTGCCCACACAACAGCAAGAAATTGTCAGAGGCTGTGTCCTCTACACCCCAAGGTGGAGCTCCCTGTGTGCTGCTTTTACCATCATCTCCCCTCGCTGTCACAAATATTCATGCTTCTTTAATTTTCTTTTTCCTGTTGACTTATTTTGTTGTCTCAACAATATCTTGGTCATTCCCTAATCACTGCCTGCTTAGTGCACCTGATTAACTCTAGGAAAACATTTTAACAGAGCAAGGGCATGATATTTTAGTCAAAGCTTGTCTGCACAACCCAGCTTTCAACCCAGACAACAATTCCAAAAACAGTGTCCTTGGAACTTTCCTGGAGCAGCGAGAATGAAGAAAAACGATGATGTTGTGTACAAGAAAAGGAATGATAAACAAAATGTATTAGCCAATAGCAGCTGGTTAAGCCGCTCAAACCCTGTAGGACCCTATAAGAGTGTGCTAAAGATAGAAATAAAGCAAAGTTCACTTTTACATCTATGAGGACTCTGTGAAAATTCTGAGCAGTTTTCCATTAATTAACAATATTGCTTTTTTTTTTTTCTGGGAACCACTGTTTCCAGCATTTAACTCACATAACTCTGTTCACAATTTTACTTCTATAATGGGTGCTGCTCGCCGGGCCATTTCTTTATCAACTTCAGGAGAAAGGCAAACCTTAAACCTGTTGTTAGTAAGGCAAGTTGGAGGATTTAAAGAGCTACAGGCTAGAGTGCTACACCCCAGTCCCAAGAAGAACATGAGGTAATTTATCCTGAAAATCACTTCCGTGAGCATGAAGGGCAGAAAGATGATTAGGAACATCTAGAATGAATTATATTTTTCTTTTTAATGTTAAAATATTTATCTGAACAAGCATAGAGCCATAATTGTAGCTAATAAAAAGGGACAAAAATATTTTATGGTGCAGAATAGATTTTTTTAAGGCAGCTTTCAAACTGTATCTTGAGTGTCTGGCTCTAGACACAAGAAAGAAACAAGATTTGCTGAAAGAAATAGCATAAGTTTTATTGAAGTAAAGGCTTATAGCCACTGATAGGATATTTCTCAATTTATAACAGTCTAAGATAAAAGAATTATTTGCAGGCAAGTTGGCCATACCTCACTTAGAACTTGGGTACATTCAGTTTATCCATTTATCTATTTTTCAGGAAGAAGGAATTAATAAAAATTGGACCAGATATGTAACAATTAAACCATGATCATATAACCATGCAAAGGTGAATAAACTTTGATTTATTTTTCCAGACAGCTGATAGACTTTGCCTGGTTGAAGTCACATAAGCTACATTGTACTGTTTTGTTATTTTCTGATTTGGGTAAAAAGTAAAAGTAAAATTTCTTTATTGAATCATCTGCAAAATTAAAGGATCTGTCATCAGAAATAAACTTCTGGGCATCCCTATTTCTTTCCTCCATGCATTATGCTTTCTATATAAGGTAGAGTGATGATTCCAATCTTCAATCTGACATTTCATTAATTAACTAGAACAAACAAATCCCTAGATGAGTATCACCTTATTCAGGAATACTTTTTCCTCTTCATGAAAATTTTAAAACAGACAGCAAGCAGCGTTTCTGTGCTATGCCAAGTAGACTGGTCTTATAGGTATATGAGTTGTTTGAAGACAGTTGAGGGTTGTGTGGGTGTCTTTGAACATAATGTGGTATGTACACCACATCTCTGATTTTCGTCAGAAACACTGACTGACATGTATCATTAATGTTAGTGTTGACTTCTGTCTGTCATTGGATGGGTTTATTTTATGTTTTTGTAGCAGGGTGTAATGCAAGATGATTGGTATTAAAATATATTTTATACTTACGTTTTCAAAATACAGTATGAGATCAGTTTCTTCATGTTCACTATATTTTTTTGCATGTTGTTTCATGTTACATTTTAATGTGACTCAGGAAACCCTGTTCTATGAAAAAATGTCTCCACCATTGATGTCAATGAGAACAGTGAAAAAAATTAAGCTAGACTGAGCATCAAATTTTTAGTTCTGTAACTCTGCAACACTTCTCCTGAGGTGTCTGTTTTTCTAAAGTTTTGGGAGTTTTTTGACAACTGTGAAGACTGACTACATGTTTGCATATCATCTGTAATTATAACATATATTCTATACTGGCTTCATCTAATGTGGTAATTCCACAGTGACTGTCAGGTGGGTTTATTTACCATGCAGTGCAACACTGTTTTAACAAAAGCTAAGCTAGCTCTGAATAAGGTCTTTTCCCAGGCAGCAAGAAGTCTTCTTGCTTGCTTCTACAAGGTAGAGTAAGTTAAAAATGTTAATTGTTTATGTGGAAACCACATACATTGTCAACACATCACTGTGCCCGGAGTGATGAGCCTTGACTTCTCAGTTTAGATCTTGCTTCATTATCTTTGTATGACTTACATTGGGTGTGTAATGGCAGTAAGAAAACTGAGGAATAAGAGCATCTCATAGCACAGCATGTTCTAAGGTTACATTAAATGATGTCTTTCCAGTCACAACAGATAATTAATGCATAGAATAGAAGTATTGAACTAAACAGGACTCCTAACTAGAACAGTTGTTCTAGTGGAAATTAAGTAGGAGAGGGCACAGAACAATTCCAGATATGCCTGTGAGACAACTTCTGCACCGTCAAATAATTTGATTTTGAACTTTTATTTTTGTGTTTAAGTCTTTTAGGGGATAACAAAAATAATTAGGCAGTTATGGAAATAATGTATTTTATGTATTTACTCCCTGCTCAATTAAAAAGTGCTCTAATTTCACTCTATTTTCAACAAAAGCTCCAACACCATGACCAGTGTCAATGTTTGCACCTTGAAGTTAAGCCAAACCATTCCAAAACTAAACATGGCATGTTCTCATTGACAACAATCAGGGTCAGGCCATGCAAAGCATTTTTTTTTTTCTTTTTAATATATATTTCATGATATGTGCCCATTTTCACTGTTGGGGACTTTTTTCAATATAAACCTTGTTCAGAAAAAAAATGCACATATTTATGAACTCCCCAAAGATTTGGTTTTAATTTGAAATATACTTTCTTTTCATTTTATTGAAAGTATATTGAATATATGTACATGAAAAGAAGCCCAGCAGTTCTCTGAAGTTCGACAAGTTGCTTCTAACATCATCACTTTTCATGTTACTCAATCAGTATATTGTCTTTATATTTCCTTCAAGACTTATTAGCTTGCAATTTCTATTTAAATTTTATTATATTTTAGTTATTTTCAATGCTAATTGCTCTTCCTCTTGTGCTAATTTATATGTCACATATATCATTCTTTCAATTTCCACAAGTTGTCCAAATATAACTAATGTGAAGGTGATTCAATGTACAACACTGGAAAACTTCAAGTCCTCTCATCCACAACAGGAGGACATCAAATTTTCATAGAAAAAAAATCTATATTTTTTTCTTAAGTACTTGTTGTAATTATTCATTTACTTCAGTACTTCTTTTCTGATTAAAGGGTCATGAACAATTGTTGAAGTTGTATTTTTGAATGGGAAGATATTTCATGAACCGGACAACATGAGATGGCATCAAAAATAGAGCTCCAGCATTTTAATTTGCTTCATATAAGCAAGACATTGTAGAGAAACTCCTGCCTTCAGTGAAACACTGTGTGGCAGTGGAAGAACTTGAACATTCCGAACACTGTTGAATTCATGATGAAATATTCAGCCTACCGTAACTATCAGAGAATTCCACAACGCGAGACAGTTGGCTTACAGAGCCTTTATCATGTGAACACTGCAGATCCAGAGCAGAACTCGAATTCTCCAGTTCAAAATGTTTAATCCTGTAAGAGGACCAATTGCCCCAGCATGAAAAATTGTGAGATACCAGCTGTGAAACTCTATATAATCTTCATATATGGCTACTCATCTGGAATAATCTCAATTTTTAAGATATTAAATGTGTGAATATATGGTCACTTATGTAGATACTAGCTGTACAATGCCACAGTTGCAAGCTAGCAATTACATTGCTGCTAGCTTAAGCTGTACAAGCTGTACAATTGCAAACTAGATATTAGGAAGCTTTTTCGTTATCTTTAACAGAACAGTATTTTTTTTTTTTTTTTTTTTTTTTGCTGGTAGTGAAGATGCATGGCTTTTATATTTCTCTGCTTTATAAATAAGTATAAGCCTCAAAGCAACAAGAACTATATGCTAAATTCTGATATGCTTTGAAATTAATAGTATATTATTGTGTTACTATAGTCTCATTTAATGAAATTAAGTGTCATTCATTGAAGTTTTATGTTTTAAAGCACTCTGCTTTAATTAAATTATGTGTTGTTTCCTCTTTTTCAACTTTTGCTACAGCAATGGAATCAAAATATGTGCTGTGTTTCTATTTTGAAACATATGAAGATCAAATATGGAAGAAAATTATTATCTAAGTGATCAGTGGTATTTGCTATTGAAATAATGAGTTTATACAATTAATTTGTTGTCAAGTGCACTAGTCTAAGCGTGCATTTCCCAGCTCACTAAATGAGCTAGATGAGAAGCAGGTTTTCTTCTCTTCCTCCAATATGCACTACAGGCTACAAGCTGTAAACTGGGTGCTGAAGTGGCAAACCTTCAGGATTGCACTGGAGAGCACACGGGGATGACAGCACTGCTGCTACTTCTCCTCCGCTGTCCATAACATATCAGAAGTAAAAGCATAGGAGACATAGCTTTGCGCTTCCAGAAAGATACAAGAAGGTGACCTATACTTCCTAAGGGAAACTTAAAAAAAATAATTTTAAGTTGTCACTGTAATTCAAGACTTTTCAAAGTTAATATAAATTTTCACTACAAGTTAAGATCCCAAAAACTTTGTGTTTATGATTTAATTTACTGCTAAGCTCTTAAAGGGATGCAGAAAATATTAATGTGAAAAAAATATTTTTACTAGAAAACTTTCTCTGTGACTTAAGTGCCTCCAGAGTTTCATGAAATGTTATAATCCATTAAGTGCTTGTCAGAATAAGTCATTAATTTTCATGTAATCATTTTAGCTAATACCAATTTAAAAGATAGAAAATGTCCTAGCTTCAAAATATTTCTATTCAAGAAGAAAATTCAATTAAAATTAAATTAAATGGACACTACCATAAGTGTTTAAACATTTTAAATGATAAATAATTGTTATATTTCTATTTGTTTTCCATAGAATATATATTTTAGCTGTCACATTTTTCCAATGATCAGTACTAATAATCATATTTTTGTGTTCTAATCAGAACTAGAACTTAATCAAAATAACTCTTTCGTTAAGTGATAAGGATTTTTAACAAAAAAGACAAATTTGAGCCCATTGGTTGTATATATTTTTGTGGTTTTCTTAAAAAATACTTTTAAAATTTAAAGTACTTGCATGAATCTGTTTTTCAACTATCTTTCATTAATTCTGGCACACGTTTACCTTTCAGGATGTGATCATTTTTGTCTTCCTGTGCTAATTTTCAGTCATGAAAAAAAATGAGGAAGACTGCAGAGTGGGAAAAAAACAAAACCTCTTTAATTTTTTTTTTCCCTCTCATTGAAATAAATTGCAACTAGGCACATGAAAAATGAGGCATTTTACAGAGAGGATGTTATTTTTCTTTTCTTCATAAAGAGAGGTTTGTTGTTCTTTCTCTTTCTTCAGAAAGAGAGGTACTAAAAATGAGAATTATGGTCTTGGGTGATTTCTGATCTTCAAGTGAAGACACCATCTATGCCTCAGTAATTTAAAAACCATAACTTGATAATCACAAATCAAAAGTGAGATGCAGAGTGGTTAAAATGTATGATATCATAATTGCTGTTTCACCTAACAAGTGTAAAGTTTCAGAAAAAAAAATTAATTACATTTTCCTTAAAAAATAAATTCCATGGAAAATGTGATCTAAAGTAACCATGTGTAATTAGCCAAACAAAGATGTGTGTCATATACAAAATGGGTTATAAATTCAATTATTGCATTCTATTTTTATATTATGATTATGAGAGGATTTATGGAGCTACCTAAAATTATTTTTGCACTTACAAGAGCTGCGCAGCTGAACTTGTTGTTTCTTATATCCGTGGGGAAGATTTTGGGAATAGTGAATGTCCCACAACATGAAACAGAGATACTTGATTGGGTCAATGAAGCAAATGTGCTTCCACTGGAAAGGTTCTGTAACCAGGCAAATTAACCCTGTTCTTCTACAATTTCCTGTACAGGATTATTAGAGCTCATTCACTGCTAGCCTAGGTATCTGTGCTCCTCATGATTCATAGTTCAGAGGAGAAATGTTTATTAGTGTAACTGTGCTTTAAAATGTGTGGTGATTTAGCTAATTAAAGGACTTCCACACCTTTGAAAATGAGCTCTTTAATCAAAAAGAATATTATACCATTGTCCAGAAAATATTTTATGAGTTTTTATAGCTCTTACAATAGAATGTTTTTACATGTAACTTGTTGAATATACTTACATTGTATTTTAAAACATCTGAAACTCCTAAGGTTTCCATAAAATGTTCAATGTATTTAATTCCAAGCTATAAATATATTATAATTGCTATACTTAAGCTTAAGGGAACTCTTGAACACAGCCATTAAGATAGCACTGTCATAGGTTTGGTAAGTGTTCAAGACCAAAAAACAGCCCAAAAATAGAGATACATTCAGCCTGTGTATTTTGAATGCTGTATTTCAGCTTTGAGAAAAGGTTATAAAGAAGATTACAGGCAGCCAGGAACCCTGGGAAAAAACCTGCCTTGCTAAGCAGTGAAAGGATGACAGCAGTTGTTTTGTTTTCTTTGATCTCTGTAGTCATGAAACAAATATGTTTTTTACTTCCAAAATATTATGTGAAGAAAAGACTTATTAAATAACTCACTGAATTGAGCAAGAAATGTTCTCTCCTCTCCTTTGTTCTCCTTCCTCACCACAGTGGGGTCATCACAGAATATCTTTTCCTCTTCCATAAGCAGTTGAGATCTGACAGGCCAACAGAAAACAGTACAAAGAAAATTATAATGATCATAAAGAAAAACAGCTTCCTAGACCTGACAAGTAGAAATTCAGCACTTAGTGAAAAAAAGCAAAACAATTACTCTGACTGGCCAAAGCATGCAACCTTGAGGACTCCAAACGGACTAAAATGTCATAGAACAGAGTGCATACTCAGACACTTTGGACTAATGTAATTCACATCTTGTTCACTGCTTTGAGACGTACATCTCAAGAATGCAGCTGTACTGTCTCCTAGTGAGCCACTGTCCAAAAGCACACTAAAAGAATGACAAAATTGAGTATCTCATAACAGTTCTCTAAAGGTCCATATGCTTCACAAGATACCATCCTGTACTCATTCTTATGGTTCTTGGCCATCTTACCTCTCTAAAAATGTTTCCAAAAATGCAAATAAAATGTCACCAGCTTAGGTTCCAAGTCATCCTAAATGTTCATGATGTTCTTTCCACAAATGGAAGGTAAAAAAAAAAAAATAAAAAAAAAAATCTTTCCAGATAGGAAGAAAAGACTACACTGACTACATTGATATAATCAGTAATTCCTCTCTTTTGATTTTCATCCTCCTTATTCACATTCCTGAAGAAAAAATCTGACTTTTTTCTTTTTTAATTACAAAAAAAAAGTAAGCTGGGGGAGAAAATAGAGTAGGGGTATAGTTGATTATAGGTGAAAAGAGATTTGGAGAAGGGGTGTGAATTTCAATTTTATAGGGAGAGAAGCATCTTGGAGCTAAAGGGAAAAAAAAAAAATACACTGGAGTAAACAGAATGTTTCCCTTCGGAACTCTGGTAGTAGTTATGTCCAAGTGGTAACTGTTCCATTTTCATGTTCTTAAAATTCCTTTGCCTAAATTGTATGTCAATATTCACTTTTTAGTTTTAATTATAACAAATGTGAATACATCTTTGTAAGTAAGATACATTCTAAGTTTATGCATATAGAACTATAATATTCAAATTAAATTTTAATCTTACCTTCCTGCATAAATCCAGATTAAATGACAAATTGGCTTAATCTACTCAGCAAGTATATTTTTCTCTTTAACCTGCACTGGGAAACACACAGTGTTTAGATCTTCAATGAATGTCATAATCTTAGTTTGGTTTCCGATAGACATACTATCTAACTTTAAATGTGGAGGTGATGATTTTGCAAAGAAATCTTTCATCAGAAAAACTTCAGCGAAATGAAGTGTATAGTGATGTTTGGGATTAGGCAATGCAAATTGCCTAAATTTTAATGTAGGTAAACCAGTTTCTATTCTGTGCTGTTTACTTCTAGAAGCAAGCAAAAAAAATAGTGATTGATGTGATTGTAGACTGCAGATATTTCACCTTTATTTCTCAACTGACTCTGACTCTGTTTCCCAGAATGAATGGCTATGTCATCCAGGGCCAGATTATTGAGGAATTTATAAATAAATAAATATAATAATAAATAAATATATATAAAAATAAATATATATAAATAAACAATTTACACCATAAGGTGTGATGCATCTCAACTCTGTTCTTTTTGCTCACTTTATAGTCACTCCTTCCCTTAGGAGGGTAATTACTTTTATTGTTTCTCTCTGTCTTCTTTCCCCTCAACATCCTCTACATGACACTGGTACTAATGACCTTTTACATCACAGGCAGTCTACTTGACATGTGCTGCCCTGGAGGAATTGACCTGAGCCTGGATAGGTAAAAACCTGGAGACATTTTTCACAACTTACATTGACTTCTGTCCATTTCTCTTAAGTGTCACCTCTTCTAATACAAAAATATTACCCTTAGCATACAAACAATGCACTACCGCACTCATGGCATTATTCTGGGTTTTGAGTATCACATTTTAAGGTACCTAAGTCTTCCTGCTTACAATATAAAGATTTTGAATTCTCCATCCAGATCTGAGACTTCTACCCGTCAAAATGAAACAGAAATTTTTACAATGGTCAGAAATACTTTCAAACCTGGAAGGGTTTGAGAATCTCCTTCCTAATTTTAGAGTTAAAGGTAAAAAGACAGAATGTTATCTTACATAAAATGCAAATGTTGTTTACAAAAACACAAAGGAATTTCATATATGCAAAACTGAGGAAAAGAGATGTTGCAGGGATTAACAGAGGGATTAGTTGAAAACAACAACCAGAGTCTGAGAAAGCTTGAAAAATAATATGAAAACTTTTGTGTCAACTACCGTAAGTTTATCTATTAAATGCTGTATTTAAAAAAATGTAAAGACAATCCACAAATGGCAATGACTTATAAATTCTTATGAAAATAAAAATTACAATATTTTTAGAATATAAAAACAACCTAAAAATATCACCTCATCCATATTGAAAATGTTTGTATGTTTACATAATATTTAGTTCCTGGTGCTGTATTTTTATTCTTTCTATTATGGGGACTAAATTCCATTTTTGTATCAAAAGGGGAAAACAGATGATATAAATACTGAAGATCAAAGTACAGCATCAGAAAAACATGCCAAAATCAAATCAACAAAAAGGCACATAAACACTTGAAGGCAGATTGTTTCTCTTATGAATTGAATCTCACAGACAAGAAAAAAACCTTCACAAGATAATTAAACATCAACCAAATGCTCTGCTTTTCTCAAGACCGATGTCGAACAATGCTACAGTTATGAATAGTCTGCTGAAGGCCACACTTCTGATTCCAGCAGGCTTCTCCCACTTCTGTTAGCCTCATGCCCCATGGCATAAATGGCTTTTGCTGTTCCCACTCTGAGCCTACAGGGCTGTTGTGTCTGTCTGCTTGGTGGGGACCCTGAGCGAGCAGCAGCTCCTAATGGCTAGTGTCAGTCACAGGAGCATGGGGAAAGAAAACTGTTTTCAAGGACTTTCAACAGTCTCCAAACAGCCAAGGCCACTCCAAAGCTCCAAGATAGATGTGGAGGCCTGCCCTGTCCCTGCTACCACAGGTGTTTAGCACTTGCTATACTTGGTGATCAGAATTACCTGATAAACTGCAGAACTACATCATAAAATGGTTATGCATCTCTGAACAACTTTTACCTGTAAATAATCATGGGATTTGTTATCACAAACCATGATTCTTAGATGTTTTGTACCTCCCATGAGAAACAGGCTACACTGAAATTTGTTTCTTATCCTCTGAAATCTGACACTGGTGCTATCAGAAAGGAGTCATTCACTTCTAAAGGCATAACACGGTTACAGAGTGTTATTTCTACTCATAGAAAAGAATAAAATTAATGTCCTGACATCTGATTTTATAAAGGCTCAGTTTTTTGTGAGGTTATGGTACCTTTCTGTGCCCCTTATTTCTCCTAATAATTAAGATCCCTTGCTTTGAAAATGCAGAGGGGAAAAAGAAAAACCAGGGCAAGAGAGCTGCAAGGATACAGAAATTGATGCCATGGCTTGTGAAATGAATTCTCCTTTCAACACCTCTTCAGGATGAACTGCTCACATACAATATGAGCCAAAAAGCCCACAGAGATTGTAATGCCAGATCAAATAATCTACTTGCTTCAGAACCTTAGCTGAATACTGCTATTTTTATCTGGTGCTGACATGCTAGAAATGGGAGTGGGGGGCTGGGGGAGAGGGGTGAAGTGTTCTTCAGATTCAGCCATTATATTTATGAATAAGATTTTTTTTTTTCTTTCCTTGGATTAGGTATCTGATGTTGGCAATTTCTAAGATATGTGTGTCCTAAGTAAACTCTTTTCACGTATATAACCTGTTATGACTGATACCTGTATTTTCAGTATCATCTGACAAACCTACAACCAGTGTGATGAAATAAGAGCTCGCTCTAGAAATAGAGGAACATCTTTTTGTTCATATGGTGAAAAAGACTGGAGATTCATTATGTTCATTCCAAGAGCTTCCTTTTCATTTTATGGTAAAACACTTAGACCTAAATTCTTGAAGACACTAAGGGCGATGACAACATTTATCAGTGCAGTGTCTAATGGGCAAGCTAATGACCCAGGCCTCAGCTAAAGACTTAAATTCTCTCTGCAATATCAGGGAAGCATATGAAATAAATAAATGAATAAATTAATAAAATCTCAGCATAATGATGAAACAAAAACTGCAGTAAAGTGGAAAGAGAAATCTGTAATCATAACAAATATAGATCACAACTAGCAATTTGATTTTAACATGCATTCACACTGCATGATTTTTGATACTTCATTTGGTCACTTCTGTTAGGAATAAAATTTGTCATGCGGGCAATACAAATCTCTCTCACAATTTAGGTAAATTAAGATCCCCATCCAAACATAACACACAAAGAGTCTTACATGCTTTTTTGGTTCTTGATGTAAAATACTGATGGAATTCTCAAAGCAGGTGGGAAGTTCGCTTGTGAAACCCCAAGGCTAAGAGCAGGGGGAAGAAGCATGACAGGTTGTATTCCTAGGCATTAAAGTCAATTTATGTATCTAAATTTTAGTTTCAGAAGACCACTTTGTTTTCCCGTGTTCTAAGAGGGGGCTTTCAATTTTCCCAGATTTCTAGTGAGTTCAGCTAGTCAA
Source organism: Poecile atricapillus (assembly GCF_030490865.1). NCBI lineage: Eukaryota > Metazoa > Chordata > Aves > Passeriformes > Paridae > Poecile > Poecile atricapillus. The sequence goes on along the minus strand of NC_081249.1, from coordinate 43,459,001 downwards.
CTGAACTGTCTGCTTAAATATGAGAGAAAACATTCTTTTGAAGACAGGCCATCATTCAAGTTATTAGGATATAAAATAAGTCTCTGTATTTGTGAGTTGTACAATAGGTGATTAGGATTTTATTCTAATATAGTTTATAGAAGTATTTTGTTTCAATATTCTATTGCAAGCATAGGAGGTCTAACAAGAGATGTAATAGATACACTTGAAATAATTTCATGGGCTTCTACCTACAATTCTCACACATAGTAAGTAAGAGCTCTGAAAAGAAGGCTTAGGCAATAGACAGTTATGAAGCAGGTCACCCACCCAGTAGGACAGTGTGGTCCCTTTCCTTCCCTCTCAACCTGCCCTTTATTTCCCTTAACTCTGCTCAAGGGATAACCCTCAGTGGCAGCCCTAGTGAGCGTGTCTAGTCATAATGGCTGCATCCAGATCAAAGTAAATTCAGGAGAGACAGATATAAGTGCAGTATCCATGGGTTAATTTGGACAATGCACTCATCCAATTGTAGTGCTGGTTGAGATCTGACTCAAACCAAGTTTAGAACACACTAATATTTGCAGTCAGCATGCAAATATGGCAATAAAATCATTGTCTTATCCCATACATATTGAACACCCAAGGGCCCATTGAGGTCCCCTGCACAGTAGGATCTTTCCTTGAGAAGTCATGCATCCCAAAGTTAGTCCTTGAGGTTGAGAAGATTCTTATCATGTCACTCAGTAAGTAAATTTGGAATAAGTACACTGACATTTTGAAATTAAGCTAAGTGATTATAGGGGTCAACACATTATCCTTCAGACATAAAGCATTGAACAAGTCTGGGACTAAATATGGATCCAGATGCACCCAAACTCACCTCTGAGGAGGATAGAATATAGAATATAATGGGTGCTTTTGTGAATCTCATGGCCCAACAGGCGCCCTGAAAATTTTGTCTGACCCTGTCCTCTATGCAGTAAATAACCTAGTACATTTGGCCATTATCACCAACACATTACTATCAAACTTTTTTAAATTGCTGCTTTATATCAATAAACATAATGCAGCTTCTCTGGAGTCACTTCACGAACAGCACTGCTACTTTTGTAACAATTACTTTGTAAGCTGGAAAGAGAGAAAGAGACAAATAGAGTGCTGGTTGCTCTTCCAATGCAAAAACTGGTGTGTCAAACTTCAGAATTAGAGGATGACTGGAAAAGAAACTTTAGTCTTCTGTGTATTCCCCCCTTGATGTGTCAGAATACATAAATTCTCTCAGTATCTTTGTAGTGGTACTGTACAAGTAATGAGTAATTGCTGTTTCAAGCTGTAGCCTCTGCTTTTCTGAGCATGCCTGCAAGAAATTTTCAGTACTCTAGAGATATGACCTCCTGATTTAATAATTCTGGTTCAGCCCTTCTGAAGCTGAATGTTGTCCAAGAGCTCCAAAGTGTTTGTGAGTCAGTCAGTTTCATTACTTATATGGCTTCATACGCAAGATTATGAAGGAATATAAAAGGTAAGGAATGTAATAGATAAGTGATAGGTGTAAGAACATCAATAATCTTTAAATTAGGGATTTAGATATCAAAAGAAGGAAGGAGAAGGAACACATAATTTTAAAAAAAGTATCACACATTTTAGATAAAAACTGATTGCATTTCACACTGGGCAGATTTGTGACCCTCTAGTTTCTGAATTATTTACTTAAGATATAATTATTGTAGCAAGCTCTGTACACTACTTAAAACATCACTTGTCTTAATTAAGCTATTCACATTCAACTTGCCATCTGTACTCAAGTCCCCATCAGTTCCATCTGTGTGGAAGCATCAGATATCTCAGGAGCTTTCTCTGTAGAAGCACTGGTTTAACACTCAGGGGAGCACCCACATTTATAGAAACAATCTCCCATCCAATAAACTATTTTACATATTCCATAGAAAATTTGCTACTGTTCATGGAAATAGAAACAGCTTGAGACAAAAATGGGCTTCACAACAAAATATTTTAAATAGATTTTCTGTCCTGTACTTCAATTACAGACTTTCGTCCTCCTGCTGACAAGATATGTCACAATGCCCTTACTTCATAGTGAGATGGATCTTCAGAATTCTTGGCAGGTCACACAGTCTACTCTGTCATAAAAACATAAAGCTGTGGCTGCAACTAAAGATGTTAAGTGCTGTCTCTCAAAGGGGAGAAATAGCCACCATATTATTTACAGAAATACCGTCTTGTGTGTTGCCCTCAGAATCACTGAATTTTTTCTACATAAAGTACCCTGTTTACTTTTCCCAGAATATGATATAAAGTTGAAGACAGACAGCCTCAGAGGTTACATTCTTTCCTACTCAGTCCAGGATTTGTGCATTGGTCAGGTCTGTTCAGGGTTAAATTATTCTTCATCTTCTTTTCATCAATCCCTGAAAGTAGCCTGATAGACATTACTTTTTTTTTTTTTACACTGGAAGTAGCTGAGAGGCAACAGGTTATGCATTCAATTCTTAATTGTTTGTCTCTTTTAAAATGCACTGAAAGGCATATTTAATTGCTGAAGAAGTCTGATACTTGAACACCACAAAGCACATATGGCAAACAGTACACAGCAGAAAGTATGTTTGATTTGTGATGCTGATTAAATTGATGTAGAAAGCCTGCTGGGATCCCTTCCAGCCTGTGAGATGTACCTGACATCACGCTGTGGGTGTTATACTTCATTTGCTGTGATAAGTTTAGTTTTCAAATGACAGTAAGAAGAAATACTGGAACAAGGGAACACACAAAATAATAAATTCAATTATTTTAAAGGCAGATTCACTGCATCTAGCATTTCCAGCCAAGATCAGTGCTCAGTCTAAGAATGCTTAGTTAGTAGAATTCAGCTTCCTGGTCTTTCTAGATTATTTGAGGCTTGATCATGGCATTCTACCACAACACTTTTGACAAGTCACACTTGGAGAATTGGATACAGGAGGGATTATAAAAGTAAAGTGGAAGAAATAGTACAGAAGAAAACACAACAGTGCCGAAAGAGCAGTTTATTGGATTCTTCCGTCTGACATATTCTGAATCAATAAATACATCAAAGTAAGGCATCAACTAAACCAGTCTGTTTGACAAGATCACAGTTTTTAAAGTTGATGCTTGATTGTGTTGCTTCCATATTGGCTGGCATTCAGCTGAGTTAAAATCGGTGCTTCTGCAGAGAAAGCCCCCCAAATGTCTAATGCTTCTGCACAGAAGGAACTGGTAAGGAAAGACTTCAGTATGTTGCATGTTGCAACCTCCAGACCCTTCTTCTGGAGACAAATACCTGCAAAAGGCATGCACAGGTTGATGATCTGTTGATGAAAACCAAGACTAAGACCCACTGTCAGTGTCAGAAGGGAGAGTTGGTTTGTGGAATGTTACATTTTGAATTTGTTTCTGACAAAACAATTGGCCCTAATAATATCCACCCAAAGGTGTTAACAGAGCTGGCTGATGTCACTGCAAGGCTGTTTTTCACAGTATTTGAGAACTTGTAGAGCTCTTTAAGAGAAGTTGTGGAGATCAAGAGACTTCCTAGAAGAGTGGATGTAGCTGTTTGACCGCTGGCTTAGATGGTCAACAAGGCTAATGTCTACCCTATCTTACAAGAAAGGCATGAAAGTGGGTTCAGGAAATTACAGGCTCTTATTTCAGTTCCTGTGAAACTGATGGAACAAATCCTTCTGTGAGCTATCACATGTCAAATGAAGCACATGACTGGGAAAACTAGCTTGGACTAACCAACAGCAAATTGTTCTTGACAAAGCTAAGCACCTTTTATGATAAAGCAACCCACTCAGTTGATATAGGGCAACTGGTGGACATTGCCTACTGTATCTTCTCCAAGGCTTTTGATACTGTAATCCAGAGACTTCTGGAGAAACTGATGTATTTGAGTTTAGATAAGTGGTCTGTGGGGTGAGTGGGGACATGGCTGACAGGCAGCACCCTGAGGTGGTGGCAAATTGCTCCTATTCAAACTGGCAGCCTGTCATATGTGGGGTCCCCCAGAGACTAAACTTGCACACAACACTGTCCATTATCTTCATAAGTGACCTGGATGATGGGATAAAGCATATCCTTTTGGAGTTTGTAGATGATGCATAAATGAGTGGGAAGTGGGCACTTTGGAAGGGAGAGCCACCCTGCAGGAAGACCTGAATAGACCTGAAAAGTGGGCTAACAAGAGCCTTGTGAGGGTCAACAGGTGTAAGGCCTCACACCCAAAAAAGCTATCCAAAACTGTAGCACAGGCTGGGATCTACCCAGCTCTGGAACAGCTCTGTGGAAAGGGACCTGGAGGATTCCAATGGGTATCAAGCTCAATATGACCAAAGAGTTTGCTCATATTTGCTGTGGCAAAGAAAGGCACCAGGGTGCTGGGGTGCATTAACAACAGCATCACTAGCAGAGATAAAAAAGATATTATTCCCCTCAGTGATTCTCAGGTCATATGTGAAATTCTGTGCTCAGTTTTGGTCCCTGCCATAAAACAGGTGAGAACAGGCTGAAGTCCACAGAAGCTTCACAAAGATGATCAAACAACCTGCAGTATGAGGAAAAGCTCAAAGAACTGGGTTTGTTCAGCCTTGAGAAAAGAAAGCTTAGGAGAATCTGTGTCACCCCTATTTACAGGGTGGCTACAAAAAAGATGGAGACATCTTTTTCTCAGGAAGCAACCTGGAAATGGGTACAAGTTACTTTTGGTGAGATTTTGATTGGACAAAAACTCAGATTTTTTTTTACAATGAGAACAATCATCCATTGGGCTAATCTCTCCAGGGAGATTAATGTGGATTCTCCAAGAATAAGATTTTTTAGGATTCACCTGGACAGATTGCTGCCCTCTGGTCTAGACCATGTTTTTGCCAGGAAAATTTGGACCAGATGGTGCATGAGGTCCTTTCCAACCTGATATTTTATTATTCTATGGTAGAAATATTGGGGTGCATTTCTGATGACATTAGATATTATGCTTAAACTACTGATCTCTAGATCTCACTGACTGCATTTGGAGTTTATATATACCTAGCTGGTATGATTATGCCTACAGTCACTCTTCAGTATTCAGTGTCTACAGCCTAAAATCACATACTTCTTGAACTTAAATACAGTTGCCTGAAGACATCTTAGATTCTATCAGTCATCTATGACATTGAAACAGATGGCTGTCAGATATGATGTGACCAGTGGGAAAGCCAGACACTTCTGCAGCAGCAGTTAGAGGCCAGGTGACCCTAAAAACATCTCAAATTTCTTTAAATAGCTAAGTTTAATCAGCAATGAATCAGGGGCACAGTGCATTTGTTTGTGAATGACTAACAGTGGGAACAGTTGGGAAACTGATGAATATTGTGTAACAGTTCTAATTATATGCATATAGATGAGTAAAGCCTAGGTACATAAAACCTTTTCAGTCTCATTATTTACAGACAGCCTAGACTTAGAGAGGAACTTTGCAATATATTTTAGTAAGAGCTATCTCTCTCTAACTTGGCACAGCAATTATACTCTTGCAGTACTGACCTCAAAGAAACCATCGTTCTGTTCATATCTGTGAGTTATAGTCTCACGAGAAAGAAGAAGAAAAACTGAGGAACTCTTATTCCTAAACGCATACATGATGTGTATGTTAAGTAGAGAAATATTCTGCCAAATTTTGTGTTACAGAGTGAACCCAACAGCTCTTTAAATGACAGAAATGTACAACTGGGAGGTGAATACCACATCACAGGACTGCATGCTGCAATATTAAATTCTGATGAATCCAGGTTATATCCTATTACTAGAATATATGCACTGTTGTAATTTATTTTCTTCTTAAATCTTTAATATTTCAAAACTTTAAGCAAAAGAGCTTATTTAAGGCAACTCGACAGGTAATTTTCTACAATTTGCATCACTGAATATATCCTGAGCTGGAAGAGACGTATAGGGATCATTGAGTCCAAGGCCCTGATCTTTGCAGGACTACCTAAAATCAGACCATAAGACTAATACATCTAGATGCTCCTTGAACTCTGACACACTTCTTGCCATGACCACTTCCTTTGGGGAGCCTGTTCCAGTGCCCCACCACCATTTCAGGGAAGAGGCTTTTTCCTAATGTCCAGTCTGAGCTACCCTGACACAGCTCACCAGAGAGGAGATAAACTCTCTGCTCCACTGGCTGTCTTAGGGAAGTTTTAGGCTGTGATGAGGTCACTCCTCAGCCTTCTCCTCACCAAGGTAAACAAGTCAAGGGACTTCAGTTGTTACTTATGTCTTGCCCTCAAGACCTGTCACCATCTTGGCTGCCCCCCTCTGGACACACTATGAGACAATGTCCTTCTTATTTTGAGACACCCAAAACTGCACACAATACACAATGTCAGGCCATACCAGCACAGAGGAGAGCAGCTGGTGATGCTGTGCTTCATGTATACCAGGACACAGTTCACCCTTTTGGTTGCCAAGGCACAGTGTTGGTAAACTTGCAATCAACTCAATTGCACAGATCATTTTCTGTGAGGCTCTTCTCAAGCTCATCACCCCCAGTTTGCATATATAACTAGGATTACCCCATCCTAGGTGGAGAATCATAGCCGATATAAAAGTTTGGATTGGAAGGTCATTTAGTCCAATCCCTCTGCAATGAGCAGAATCTGGTACTTGCATTTGTTAAAGTTCATATGATTGGTGAATTTACAGCTCTCAGGTCTACTCAAATCTCACTGTGAGGCCTCTGTACCCTTGAGGGAATCCATCACTCCTTCTTAATTTAGTTTCATAAGCAAATTTCCTTCCTGTACTTTTGATTCCTACACCTAGATAAATTATAAAAACATTACAGTACTGGCCTGTCCTGGTTTAGGGCAAATTCGGGAAGAAACCTCTGAATTGGGTCCCTCTACAAAGCAAATTCAAGCTACCCCTCCCCCAGCTGGATCAGGAAAAAAGATTTCCTTGGAGAAAAGTGGGAAAAACAAGCAAAATATTCACAAGAATAAAGAAATGTATAATATTACATAATAAAACTTCCCACTGTCCTGAAGAGATGTCAAAATTCAGAAAGTCCTTTCCGTGAGGGGTTGCTTGGATCGCTCATTCTCTTATCAGTCCCACCAGTGCTGGAAAATGCCACATCCTGGGCCCAGGTGGGCCACAGGTGTGAGCTCCCAGTGTTTTTCTGGGTTTTCAGTCCAGGGCAGGGTTGAACAGTTCCAAGAAAAAGAAAAGCCACAGTCCGGGGAACTTCTCTGCCTCAGCTAGCTAAAAACTAACTAACAGCAAAGGAGAGCTCTGTCCCTCTGTCTGTCCGTGCTGCAGACAGCGCAGGCCGGAGCAGCCTGCGGGGCAGCGAGTGCCGCTTGTGAAAACAAACTGCGGCTTCTTCTTTCCTCCTTTGCTCTCAGAACCAGTCTTAGAGGTGCAGAGCTCAACATCCAGCATAAACAGAACAACTAGGGATACAAACATCATAAAGTCACCCTAGGATATGGCCCAAGACAATAACCAATAACCTCTTCGTCCATGATTTCTCTGTTCATAAACAAATCTGAGAGGGCTCCTTTACTCATAGTCTTCCTTAATCATGCTCCATGAAGTTATCTTCGACATGCTTCAGGAGTTTCCTGAAGCTGTTTGCTATATGATACCCCTAGGTGATATCTGGGAAGTTAAAATCACCCATAAGGACAAGGTAGATGATCTAGAGATATTCCTTAATTCCTTGACAAAATATTCAGAGATAATTAAACAGAATAAAACCATGATACTTTTGAGATATTATTTGCAAAACTGCATTTATACTATGTTAATATTGTCACAGACATTACAGATTACAAGAAAATGTTTGTAGTTCAGACTTTACAAGAATATTTTTATGTGAAAACAGGTGTGTGTCCCTTTCCTAGGACAGTTAGATTTAGGTAATATATAATTTATATTGATATCTCTGATCAAACTTTATATTCAAACAGTAATAACACCATGCTAAATTGGACCAATTATCTATTTAATTAATGGTTATTGTGATCTTCATCACCGATTTTGTATTATTTTTTCACTTTATTCACTGACTCGTTCCCACCAGAATTTTCCCTGGGTTTTTTTCAAAGGTGGCTTTTAAACCCTTTTTTTTCTTTTTTTCTTTTCTTTTTTTTTTTTTATGTGGGGGTGGTTTTAAATCTCTTCCTAGCCTGTTCTTAAAAGTGATAAACAAGTAAAGCAAAAGTTGGTAACAGGTCAGATAAAAAATGGACCATCTGAAAAGGCAGCAGTTAACAATCACAGTCCTAGTCATCTTAATCTTATTTTATATTAGTTTTGATGACTTAAAAAACCCCTCTTTTTCATGTATTTAACTTCAGCAATTCAAAAGGGTCTTATTTGCAATTTTGTCCAAAGATCTCTGTACCAGAACTATTTTGATCCAAAAAGATCATTTCTTGACCACTAACTATTTGCAAAACTACATTTTACTTGTTCTGTTACCTTCCATGATTTTAATTATTTGGTACAATAGAAATACAAAATAGTTAACACAAGAGGCATATCAGAACACAGAGCAACAGAAAAGAGAAAAACAAAGCAAGACAAAGAACCCTTCAGTTGTAAATCCCTGCTAGTAATAGTGGGAAAATGGAAAACATATCTCACACTAGAGACATAGATATAGATAGATATAGATATAGATATATGATATAGATGATATAGATATAGATATGCACACACCTATGTATATGTATAAAATTAAAACTCTACAGCTCTTTAAAAAAGTTTGTATCTGTACAGCTGTTTTTTACTAATTTTGGAAAAACACTTTTGGTGTTACATTTCTACTTATGACCATCGCATAACCTTAGGAATAAATTATGTTGTAGCACTGAAAATTGTATCAAAATATTTGTTATTTCTGTTTTCTCATCTTATTAATTAATTTTTTTCAAAAGTTTTCAGTGTTTCTGAGGAAGGCATTATTAACATGACTTATTAATTGAAAACTTAAAAAGATTTTCAATATTTTGTCTTCATGTTTATGTAGTCACTTAAAATATTCCTAATGAGGTCAACAAAAAATAGTCTCCAGGCACTCTAAGCTGCTACTTTCTGGACTCTCAGTTGTAATTGCCAGGTAATTTGCATTTGACCTGTACCTCCAAGTCAGAATGTTAATGCGTTTTGCAAGGTGAATTCAAACCTGTCATTAATTAGGGTGCCAAATAGGGAGAGTTATATTTTATCTGGAATATAACCTCAGCATTTCTGAATAATGGAATTAATGTGCAGGATCATAAAATATGCATTAGTAAGCAGTTCCTCCATTATAGAATAATAATGAATTGATGTTTGAAAAATTGAAGAATTTCTGTTGCATCAACTCTTGTTTTTTCCTTTTACTTTGGAAAGAGATGTACATATATATAAATGTGACTATACATATAGCTACATATTACAAACATGCTAGGAACAAAAAAAAAAAGTGCAGATGGACTGAAATTCTGTTGTCTCAGAATGATAATTTTTATTTTCCATAATTCATGTTCATCCCTCGTTCATGTGTATCCAAAAATATCAGTGCTTGGAATTGCAACAGAAAGTAGTAAAAAATTGTTTGCCCAAAAAGTCAAAAAGAAATTGAATGACATTTTAGCACCTAAGGAATTTAATTGATTTATTTTGAAGTATATTACTATGTATCCGTTGCATACCTTCACAACAAATTTACAAAAAAATTAAGACCATGAATTATCATAGCTAATCAAATGCCTACAACTGAACGGCCTACAATTTGAGTATAATCCAGTAACTGGGTAGTCCATTTTTTCAAGATCCTGCCATTTGTCTAGCCTTTCACTCAGGGTCTTTCTTCCAGTGATTATCAGGTCCCTGCAGGATTTATGAATAGTTAAGTCTCCACTTAACTAAGTACTTTTTTTACTCTGCACCCTGACCCAATACAGAACTTAACTGGTGATTTTCCCTTACTTTAAAGAATTTATCCTTTCACTATTTGTAAAGTAATTGTCATACCCGAAAGTTAAAGATGGTTTTAGTCAGCATAAATTATTTCTGGGAAAGGATGGTGTTTTTTCCAGAAATTTTCTGTTAAATGGATTTATGTGTTTTGTGAATACTGCTATTTTTTTAGGATTTAAAGGAAATAGCTAAACAAGAAAATTAATTAACAAATACCAACATAAAGTTCCTCTTGCTTGGCAGCCCTGTAAAACTCAATTTTTTTCAATGTACACATAGGTTTTTTATTGTCTGACTGATCAAAAATGTCTTCGCTAGGCCACTGCCACATGCAACAACATTAAAAGGAGAAAGAGATCTTATAAACTACCAGTGGCGTCATAAAATTTGGCACACACAGATGGGAGAGAGTGTTGTAGACCTACAACATGAAGCAAGGGATTGTCCCAGTCTAAAGTGGAGCTGTTTGGGTTTTTTTTTAAGAGATCTATCATATCACTGAAATATGACTTTTTTTTCCTTTTCCACTTTTTTTTCTCTGGGTTCCTTCCTTTGAAGTCTTTGACTGATATTTCCCTTGTAGAAACATCTTTGTCCTTCCTGGGACCTGTGGAAGGCTGAGGAACTCCATTCAGGAACAATCATTAAAATTGAAGTTTAAGAACCAATAGGTCCCCTATAAAGTAATAATATAGCCTTCTCCTCTGACAGCAGATCATCCCCAGCCACTGCAGTCATAGAGTTGGGTTGAATCTCCCCCTTTCAAAGATGCAGTTAACCTTAAAAGGTATAAACTCTTTGGGAATACATTTGAGCATTTTTGTCTTCCAGTGTTTCTAAGGATTTCAAATATGTCCTGTTATCCTAAATTTGACTGTCTCTAAAATAAAAAAAATCCATTTTAAATTACAGAAATTTATTTTAAAAACAAAAGAGATAATAAAACCCTTGAAAAGGTTTAATATAAATAGATCAAATGCTTTTGGGGCATAGTCTTTAGTAACACTATAAAGACCTTGAATAACATCAAAAAGAAGAAACAGCTAACAATTACACTTCTTTTAGACAACACTGTCATCTCAACTAATTTTGCCAGTGAAGTATCACTGCTCTACAAATGCCCCCCTTCCAAAGTCTCTTGACTTTGACCTTAATGCTTCATATATTGGATCAAAGACTCATTGTATTAACAAGTCCTTTGAGGAAAGATCAGCTTCTAAAAATATCTATTTTTAGGTCGACATTCTATTAAATGAGTTTACATCAAATACTGGCATTTCATAGAGACAGAATTTGGTACTTGTAATAGCTAATTCTCTGAGATATTTTTGTTTTAATTTTCATGTAATTTTGTATAGATGGGGAAAAAGGAAATAATTTCCCTGAAATTATTTTATTTGTTTTCCTAAACTATTGAATTAGATTGCTGAATTAAAGTGTGAATTCCAGCTGTTCCAAATATCTTCTTTTTTCTCATGAGTTCTTTACATAAAGCATATTCAGATCCCTTTTCAGATAGTCTGTGGAATTCATCCATTAACTGAAAAATATTAAATTCAGAATTCTGAAGTGGAAAGGGCAGAGGAGCTGGACCAGGAGCCAAAAGTCTTAAATGAGGAACAAATTATTAGTTTTCTAGTTCGCGAGATTTTCAGGTTCAATTGATATTATATAATCCTATATAGGTCTGAATATTAAAAGCGTGTTAGGTCTCCACGTATAACTGACTCAGCACGAGTCACTGATTTTTAATCATATGTATTTCTAAGGCTGCTTATCTGCCTAAGGAATGATGGCTTCTAAATGAAGTTGAGATTGTCATGGTTGACTTCCGTGAACTCAAAGGTAAATTTTTCCCAGCTATCTATCAAAGATTATATATTGAAAAGTGGTTATTACATACAGAGGGGAAATATGCCATTAACTTCCAAACAGCACAGTGCAACACATGCATGTTGTGTTGTGTGGTTTTGTCCCTCAAAGTCTAACCTCCCACATCAAGATACAATAATTTTCTTTTTGAATTAGTAGTTTGAGCCAGAAATAGCAATCAAATTATTATGGTAACTGGAGCAGTGACAACACTGAAAGGAACAGATAATTTTTCCATCTGTTCATCAGGATATTAATACAAGTAAGAGCATCATAGCACATGGATATTTCACAGCTCAAATTTATTAATTGGATACGTAAACAAAACTGCCATTCTAAAGGATTTTGGTATGTATAATCTATTGGTCTTCAACCTTAAACTGAAATGACTAAATACATTTATATGAATACAAAAATAGCAAATTTCCATGGAAATTTCCTTAAGAAATATGTATGCAAAGTATGTAAGAACAAAGTAAATATCTAGGAGCTGATTATTACTTTTTCCCTGGTACTATATGAAGCATTAAAGGCTGAACTACCACTGTGCTCACTATCTTTGTGACTCTCTGATGTAGTAAAAATCTCAGGTGTCTTAAGAGAGAGATCATGTGTATGATAGTCCAAAATGTAAATCTGGCTGCAGAGCATTAAACTTCTGTTGTTCTCAGCTAGTGGACTTAGACATGACTGCTAGAACATTCACACCATCACTGCACTGATATACAGAGCAAAGAATTAAAATGATACCTTATTTTCTTGACCCACATAATATTTCAATGAACAGAAGCTGAGCACAAAAGAGAATTTGGTCTTGTGTATAAAATAAATTTGCAACACTATGCATTGTATATTAATAGTTTTATTTTTCCCTCAGATCCTGGAGTTATTGTAATCAGCCACAGCTACCAAAAAATCATTTGTGGATAGAAAGTTTTGTTTTGTTTAGATGCAGCACTCCTAAAACATTTCCTCAAAGGCTGCAGCAGAGCAACTAGTCTGCTTGACATTACTAATTCTGTCGCTTACCACAAGAGAGAGGATAAGTTTGAGCTGGAAGAGATTGCAACCAATGTTTTTATCCATGCCATGCCTTTAAGAAATTGAGGAAAATTGTTCATGCCAGAAGGCTCAAGGCTTGTTTTTCACATCATATATTCAGTGTTATTTGGCTGAATATCTGTTTTGTTGGATTTGAAGGGAGCTAAAGTAAGTAGTTTAAGGACCCACTGTCTAGTATAGATTAAAACAAATGCCCTCCAAATGTTGAAAAGCTATCACAGCTGTGTTGTCCCTAGTCAGCCAAGGTTTATTTAATGTAAAAAATAGAAACATCTATTGTAGCTAAGTAGCCAATGCAGAGAAACAGACAGTCTCAAGAAAGCATTTATCAAATTTTTAAGGAAAAGTACAGTAGGAGTAAAAAAGTTCCAAACTGGAGTACCTATTTCTCACCATTGGCAATGAAAAGATCAAACAGAGGGTAGCTCTTATCTGGATCTCTAGTGTCTGAATTTCTAAATTACAGCAGATAATTAATCCTTGCTCAGAGATGCCAGAGATTCTTTTAAGGTTCTAGTGTAGTACTACATGATGCTGCAACTTCTTTTCTGCGTTTGCTTCCTTCCTGCTCTATAGTCATATGGAAATTTCATATTTTTCTGCTAGAAACATTTCAAAAACCTCAGTCTAGAAAAGAACCAATATTATTAAATTTGAGATCTAGGGAGGTTTATACAAATTTATAAGGCAACAATTGTAATTTTTTATTAAAGCAACCAGAAGTAGGAAATAGCAAATACAAAATATTATTGTGGTCTCAAATTCATTTCCAGAGGTTTTCATGAATGCTAAAACCTAAGGTTGATGCAAACAGGCATTGTATCACATGGAAGGGGGAGATTTTCTCAACCCCTAGCATGAAGAGATTTCTTCAACCATTTAATGTTTGATTTGTCTGTCAACACCCTAGGAAAACCGAGACCCTTGTGCCTGACCACTCTGTCAAGTGTCCTATTATGGGGACACTTCACTGAACAGTCCTAGTTGACTGGGGGATTGTTTGAGTGATTTGTTCAGGGGCACACACCAGCAGCATAAGGGAAACCCCTCAATGGATCTTCCCCCTGTATTTGAATATATCACCAAGGATTGTCAGCAATAGTATCTGATCCAGAAACATTCAAAGCAATACACAGACAAGCACTAATCCTCAGTGAAAGTGCTCAGCATGCATAAAGTGTGGTTCTTATCCAATAGGTGTCTCTAGGAGGGAAAAGACAGGTTCAGCCCATCAACTGATCCCAGCCCTTACAATGGAGCCTTTAATTTGTCCCCATTTTCAACTTATTTTTATACTATTTCTTTATGCTTAGGTGGACCTTGAGTCACTCTAGCCATGCATACCTTTTTTGCCAATTGGTATAAAATTCTCTCGTTTCAGTTTTAAAGATACAGTCAAAAAAATGCAATGGGCATGCCCAGTGAGGTGTGGTCATACCTTGCAGGTGGGTAACTTTGGGATAAAGTGCATTAATATTAGAATTAAGTTATGTGAACCAAGTTCATCTCAAGAGAGCAATTCCACCACAGCTGCCACCTCAGAAGCAGAAAATCTTCTTTCTCCCCTGGTTAACAGGTGCTATGCAGTTCATCTGCTGCAGAGTACCTTTGACTTCCACTCCTTGAAAGGGTTTCAACAGAGCCTGGCCAAGGTATTCCCACTCTTCTCCAGCATTTGTTTCATTCCCCTTGGCAGGTGCTCATAGTTGCACATCATGTGTATGAAGAATCATCATGGAATAGGCTTTGAGCATGGCAACTGTGTTCCATCCAGGGAGTAGCAACTTCATTTCTCTCTATAATTCTCTATATATAACTGGAATCTTCTGTTAGGGAATGCTTATTTTACCCCCAACTATGTCTTAAGTCTTAGAATCCATGTTGTTTAATTTATCAGAAATATATATCATCTGTAGCATCAATATTCTAAGAACACCTCTTAATCTCATGAACTTCAGCTTTAATAGACTGCTCACTGCATCACTCAATACAATATATATATTGTATCAATGGCAATCATAATTAAGAGAAAGGAATAACCTCTAGGACATTTTGATATTTCAGATTGTGGTGGGTTGCATTTGGCTAGCTGCCAGAGCCCTACAAAGCTGGCTTCTCTCTACCCTTCTTCAGTAAGATGGTGAGGAAAATGAGATGCAAAATTCATTTATCAACATAAAGAAACAGTGTTTACTCATCAATTGTCATCACAGGCAAACAAGACTTGACTTAAGGAGAAGTAATTTAATTTAGTGCCACTTAAAAATGCAGAAGGATGGTAAGAAAAAAAAAAACAAAACACCAAAACTCAAAACTATTTTGCTCTTCACCTGCCCTTCTTCACTCATTTCGTTTCCTACACTTTCTCTCTGTGTGGCAAAGAGTGATGGCAGATAGTTAACAATATTAAATAGTTAATAATATTTCTTCTGTGATGCTCCTTCATTCTCACGCTTTTCTCTGCTCTGTGGAGCCTGTCCCATGGGTTATAGTTCTTTCAAGTTCTGCTCCATCATGGAGCCCTTTACCCCTCCTCCTGCTTCTTCTCTGACATTGGTGATTGCAGGGTTTTGCACTTTACTCTCTCACAACCACTGCATACTGGTTATTACTTTTTTTTAAGCATGCTTGGTGGGTTCAGTCATGTCCTGAGGTATGTCCATTGAAGCTGACTGGAGCCCGCTGTGTCCAATTTGGGGCATCTCTGCCACCTCCTTGCAGAGGCCATTCCTGCAGCTCACTAACTACCAAAATCTTGATGCCTACACCCAATAAACAGCTTTATAAAAGACACTAAGAAATCTTGTTTCAGTTAAAGAGAGCATGCTGTGGTTATTTTTTTGCCATAACTAGCATTACAACGCTAGTATTCATCTTTTAAAGTGTTATTTTTTGGGGCTCTATACCTGAGAAACACAGTGCTCAATCTGGCAGTCACAGAGGATGTCTCCAGATATATGTCTAATATCTTCAACAGGCAATCAGTTGGCTGCATACTGTAGGTGTAATAGAAATGTTTATTGTGTGGTGGGTAGAAAATGGTGAGCAGCAGAGACTGAAACCAATTTAGCAAATGCACTATATTTGAAGCCTGGCTGGCTGTCATTCAAGTCATTGATTCTTCAGAAGGAAACTTCAATCAATATGGCTAATGGAGAAAGTGCAATTACCTAAAGCAGAGCTTTCACATTTCTAATCTCTCCTGCATAGAAATGGTGCAAGTTTGAGCTATGCAGGCAAAACTTCTTCTCTTAAGGAAGCAATAGATGGATAATATTCAGGACTGGTGGCATTTGAGGTTAACATTACTTTTATCAATCTCTATGTAATATCGTCTGCTGGCGCATTATAACCAAAATAAAGAAGACATATTTATTTGTCCCCTGACTTTTGTTTTCCATTTTACTCTGAAAAGAAAGAAGGAGCAGTATAAGGCATGGGAACAACTTCTTCCAATGCCAGCTATCTAAAAATAATTGGTACCATTTTTAAGCAAGCCATCCATTGGTTAGACTTGATAACCTTAAAGGTTCTTTCCAACCTAAATGAGTCTATGATTCAGTGATCTAGTTTCCTTCTACAGCTAGTGGAAGGGAGCAATGCTTTCTGAATTCTTCCTGTTAGAAGAGACTGGCAGTCTAAAATAGGTAGTATGGGTAACTTTCACAGTGTCTCTTCACCCTTTTATATGTTGACTCAGGTTCCAGAGAGACTACTGGAGTGTAAATGCACACTGAAGTTTGACAGCCTATTTAAAATACGGTACTAAAATCTTGTCATTTATCTACTTAATTTCTTTTAGACAGAATATCAAGAACAACTAATGCTTCTTTAAATTGAAATAATTTTGACCCTCTTCAAATTTAGTTTCATTTTTTTTCTTTCTCTCAATTCTACAAGGTTTAAGCAGTACTCATTAAAAATTTGCTTTCTTTTCCTATAATATTCCTTATCAGTTATGTATCAGTTCATATAATCTTGCTGGATTTCAGTAAAGCATTCAATACTGTCTTTCACAGAATCCTGGACAAAATGTCCAACCCACAGCTGTATAAACACATTATATAATGGGTGAACAAGCAGCTCATGCATTGGGCACAAGGAGTTTTTGTGAATGGGGTGACCTTATATTGGTGACCTGTCACTATGGGGGTTCCACAGGGCTCCACCCTCAGCCTTGTGGTCTTCACCCTCAGCCTTGTGGTCTTCAACACCTTCATAAATGAGTTGGATGCAGGACTGGAAGGAATACTAAAGAAGTTTGCAGATGATAAAAATTGGAAGGAGCTATTTAGTCCCTGGAAGAGGGGGAGACCCTGCAGAGAGACCTTGACAAACTAGAGTGCTGGACAATCACCAGTTGTATGAAGTTCAACAAGGGCAAGTGGCAGATTCTGGACCTGGGATGGAGTAATCTTGGATGTATGTACACACTGGGGAATGAGATGCTGAAAAGCTGTGTCAGGGAAAGGGATATGGGGTTTTGGGTTGACAGCATATTAGAGAAATCACAGTGAGCTCTGGTAGCCAGGAGGTCCAGCTGTGTCCTGGGGTGCATCAGGCACAGCATCACCAGCTGGGCAAGGGGTGGGATTGTCCAGCTCTGCTCTGCACTGAGGCGGGCTCACCTTGGGTCCTGAGTGCAGTTTTGGGTGCCACAATATGAGAAAGCTGTTAGGCTAGCAGAG
The DNA here is from genome assembly GCF_030490865.1 of Poecile atricapillus. Classification (NCBI taxonomy): domain Eukaryota; kingdom Metazoa; phylum Chordata; class Aves; order Passeriformes; family Paridae; genus Poecile; species Poecile atricapillus. Next base: position 43,441,401 of record NC_081249.1, on the reverse strand, counting down.
AATGCTTGAATGAAGGCTCCAAAAATGGTGAAGGGCCTGGAGGGGAAGCTGTATGAGAAGAAACTGAGATCACTTGGTCTGTTCAGACTGGAGAAGAGGAGACTGAAGGGAGCTCTCATTGTAGTTAAAACTTTCTCACAAGAGGAAGAAGAGGGGCAGGCACTCTTCTCTCTGGTGACCAGTGACAGGGACCTGACAGAATGGCCTGAAGCTGTGTCAGGGGAGGTTTAGTTTGGATATTACAAAAAGATTCTTCACCGAGAGGATGGTTGAGCACTGGAACAGGCTCCCCAGGGCAATGGTCACAGCACCAGACTAGCAGAGTTCAAACAGCATTTGGACAACACCCTCAGGCACGTAGTGTGATTCTTCTGATGGTCCTGTGCAGGGTCAGTGGTTTGACTTGATCCTTGTGGAATCTTCTAACTCAAGATATTGTATGATTCTCTGGTTCTATGACTCTGATATTTCAGGTAGAAGCTCATGAATCTGAGCAAGTTTTTATATTATGAGAAGTGTCATTCAGACATTTGTGGATTTAGATGAACTTACATGGGTAAGTAAAAGCATCAAAAGACTGCAATATTAAAACAAGCTACTCCTCAGGCAATATTTTTGCCAGATAAACAGTGCCTTGGGGCTAGTTTATACAGATTACTTATATTGTGTACTTTCAGGTTTATTTGTGGGGATATGACAAAGTAGATTCACAGGGAGATTTGGATGCTGCTAGAGTATTTAAAATTTTACAAAATTTGAGCCCAAAATTTTAACTATGAAAGAGAGAAATTTTCTCTCCGTTCAACATCTTTTCTCCTTGCAGTCCAAAACTTCTCCAGAACTCTCATTTATCAATATGAAGAGAAATTTATTCAATCTCACAAGTTATTCTTAACAGAGAAAAGATAGGTTTCTCTAAGAGACCTTCCCTTAGGCTGAAGTTGTGGTATGAAAAAAAAATAAATTTGTATTTATATACACACCCTTCTTTAGTCTGGGTAGGGGCAGTCTGTTTTCCTTCTTTCTGGGACATGCCTTCATGAGACGTCTTTTCTGTTTCCTGGAAAAAAAAAAGAACATTAATAGAAATTTCATTTGATTTTTTTCTTGCTTGACATATTTAGTAGTTATTAAACTAATCAAAGATAGTGTTATTAATTGATTTCTTTTAGTGCTTTCAGCAAAGAAAGAAATTAAAATGCAAATATATATGTATATTTATATATTGACTTGTATTTTAATGTTCCTGGATTCAGCTGTAGTTACTGGTGCTACAACTGTGTCAGGACAAGATATTATGCTAAATAAACTTCTGGACTTGGCAAGTTGTTTGTTCATAGTTGTCTTTATTATTCCTAAAATGTTTCTCAAACTTTGCATATATATATGTTAGCATATAATATATATATATATATTGCATATAAAATCTCAGTAATAGAAGCTCAAGACAAAATTAACCTACCCCCACTATTCTGATTCTGACAGTATGATATGATTGGAGAAAATGTAGAAAACCACAACAAATATTTTGTAATTCTTTCCTCAGGATCCTCCAGAATCATCTTCTCACTTCATTAATAGACAGATTAGGACTTAAAATAGATTTTACATTTGTATGTTCTAATATACCAGCTTCTATTGGTTCAGTCTTCCTTGAATATTTCTAGACATTTTCTACATGCTTTTTTCCCTCAGCAGGGAGTTGTGCAATTTAAACACAAAGAAAGAAAGAAAAAAATATATGAATAAAGATCAGCTGGAGCAAGAAAAATATTTTTCAAACAGTCTAAAGATCAAAAAGTCTGTGGTGACACTCTTAAGTGGTCTGGACAAAAGTATTTCTTAGAAATGTCACATAAAAAAACTACTGTATTAATCAGAGAAAGAAAGCATACCCTAAGGCAGAAGGACTTGTTCCGTAAAAATTTTATTCTCTCACATAAAATATTTAAAATACACTTGAAGAATAATATTTAGGGTTAGTCACTAAGAAAAATGAAATCACTACTTAGGCATATGTAGTTAATAATTTAGACCTGATATTCAGGATGAGACTAGAGTTAAAAGTTTGATATGAACCACAAATATTTAGAATAGTGTTCATCGCTTTCTGTTTGTACTCACTTTTCAATTGTTTCTAAGAGGTAGTATTGTCAGCAAAGGAAAAGTAATTTATTTTTTTGATACAGATTTGAAATGGCATGTTTAAAATATCATTGTAGCAATTAATAAAGCTCTTAGACACACCTTATATTAATTATCAATGGATGCCTAATGAAGTTAGTGAGCTATTTCCAGGTTATCATGAAAAAAACAAAAGTCTTCAAAGGTGGATGGGTCAGATGTATGAATTATAATTTTATTTTAAATGTAATGGTGTTGCAAGACATTTCGGATATGAAAACAGCTTTCATAATGGACCAGTATGAAGTAATTTTTTTTGTCATATGAAATGATATCACCTATTTTAACTGTGTGTGCATAATTAACATTTGTGATCTGACATAGTCTCTGCATTTACTTTACTTCAGCTACCATTTAACTTTTGAATATGTATTAATAATGAATATTCAGTCTTTCCATGCTAAATTAAAAATACACTGATATAACAATCCTAGTTCACATCTACTGGAGTCAGGGATATTTTAATATTAAAAAATTAATCACATAGCAATAAAAAATAGTTTTTAAAATGTATTAATATTGTTCCCAGCACCTTGAATTCACTACTCCAGAAATGCCTGGTAACTGTTTGCCAGTGATTTGTAGTTAGTTCAAGTAACCTTATTTCCTTTTCTTTTTTCCTTTATCTTACATAATCAGTTCCATCTCTAAGTATCACAAATCAGATTCTATTATTAAAAAAAAAAAATTATAACTGTGAATAAAAAAAGTTATACCTTTTTCTGTAAATATTTTCTTAAAGAAAACTCTAACATCCCCCCAGCCCCCAGAAACTTTGTTATATTATGAATGTTGTCCCTAAAAACTGGGGTCCTAGATATTAGAAATGTCAGTCCATGGAGCATTTCACATGTTTTTTACAGATTTTTTGTCATTTTGTTAACTGGAAGATATTTATTCAGGTTTCTCTTTATTACTTTGTGAAGTAAGTTATAATCCAAAATAAAGCATGAACTGAAAATATGCATCAAAATTAAAAATTAGTATTTTTTATTTTTTAAAAAAATGAGATGTGTAAGTATAATCTGAATATTTGTCAACTATACTTTATATGAAAAGTTACATAAGAACTTTTGAAAAAAGAGCATTTTCTCTAGCAATTTTTTCCTTTAAAAACATACAGAACCAGCGCTGAATTCCACATGCAAATGCATCAAAATGCAAAGCTCTTATTTTAATACTAAAGATGATTCCTGTAACTCTTTGGCAAGACAGTCTTTTCCTCTGGTTCCTAAGATGAATTATTTCTTTTTTCTGAATTCTTGAACTATCTCCTCAGTTCTTGAGTCTGCTCATAATTTCCATTATTTTCTTAATTCCAAAACAGCTTCAACATTCTTTAATTCGTTTTCACTGCATTTCTCACACACAGATGAGTAGTTTAGCAAAGACTGGAAGCATTTATTCTATTATTATGTCTGATATCCAGCAAGAAGCCCTGATCAAGAGTCAGGCTGCAAGTATTCTAGACACAGTGAAAAAAACACACCGAAATAGCCAGAGTCCCTACCCTGGAGATATTCAAACTGTGTACTGTCAGTCATTACCTTCTTCCCAATGTAGGAGAAATAGATTTTCCATCTCTAGTGAAAAAAAATACAGCAAAAGTCTTTTCCTTCATAGAAGCTAGTGATTTATTCTAGTTGGATAATTAGTCCCAAGAGTCATGATCAGAAATTGAAAAAATTCCTGTGTCTTATAAGTGTAGTAATTTAGGAAACTTGCAGTAGAGTTGTAAAAAATTACCTGTCTTCTCATATAAGTTACTTTCTCACTCTTTACGTCAATGACTGATGACAATTAAAAATAACCTAAATTAATCTTTATTCCTACTTTATTTGTCTTTAAATAAAAAGAAGGCAGGTCTTTTCATATGCATTCAGTATCAAAAATTCTTTTTAATTTAATCAAAAACTCTATTTTGGACCTGGAAAATTTACAGAAAATACTTGCATGAAAGGTTTGAGGTCCTTACGGGAAGGGAAATGGCAAATAATTGAATCTTGAGCATTTATTATTTACTAGAGCATTATAAGCATAACAAACCCAGAAAGAGGGCCAGACCTGTCCTTTTGCATGTGAGTGCTTAAGCCAGAACTTCATGAGTAATTTATAGGCATACACTAAACTTTCTTTTTTGGTTAAAAATATTGAATCATTAGAAAGTTGCTGCACTGGAGAAAAAGGGTTCTGCTTTCCTGATTTATTTCTGGTCTAAGTTACTCCTGGATGCTTGATTGCTCAGTGGCTGGGTTTGCACATCCATTTATCTGGAATGATTCTTTTTAATGAAATTCTGTTGTCCTGAGATGTGGAGAATTCATCATTAAAACCTATAAACACCGTCTTGATCTCAGGAAAGTATTCTAACTATCTCCTATACAAAAAAAGATCACTGTCACTACAACCAAAATGCAGTCTGAAAAAAAATTAGAAAAGTCATACAGAGGACAGCTGCCTTCCCACAAATTCTAGAACATAGCAGATCTTATGCAAGAAAGAATTTAATATACTCTTAGTCCACAGTTCTTCTATGCATAGGTACTGAAGCAAGATACAGACAGCTGACTGAAGACCTAGGCAAGACTCCTGGAAACACAACAAAGGGGTATTTAGATTCCTAAGCCTGCATGTAAATTAACTTTACACATCAATAATTGATTGCTTATCACAAAGAGAGGAAAAATAGAAGTAACTTTTAAAGAATTCCTTTGAGATTCAGCCACAACTGGAAACACCAGCAATCAACTGCTGCTGCATTTATGTATGCTGGAGATTGTGTAAATGCTTTATTCACAGAAAATCAAGAATATTAACTGAGAAAATAAAGCACAAATTATCTGAAGTTCACTTTCTATTGCAGTGTCTCTTTTATAGACTCAGATTGTAAAATGGCTTATCAGATCATGACAATGTGACAAATTGTGTAAAATTTTATGGCAGAGAAAATTTTCAACTTCAGACCTACACAAGGTTTTCAAACATTGAGCATTTATCTTATGATTTTTTGCAATTTGACTTTAATGATTGAACTGGTTGAGCTATTCAAATTCAGTTAAGACATGGATGCTGTAGTACTCTGTGACTTCATTATGAAAGAAAAAAAACAACAAAATTAATTTTATTTTTCTTTCCATGCAAGCTGTGATACCACTTTAGAAAAAAAAATTAAAACTGAGAAAAAGTTACATGTGAGACTCTAGAAAAAACATCTACCATAGCGTAATTCTGCTGGCAAGTACACATACCTTCTTTCTGTGAAAACTTTTAAGTTAAGAAAGTGGTATATTTTCATAGGACACTTTCTGTGCAAAGACAAAAAAAATAGGAAAGCCTTTTTCAACAGTAGTGTTTAAGTTCCCTTTCTACAGAAATGAGTGTGTTTTCTTGCTTTTTGTTATCTGATATCTGTAAATCTTGTGCAAAGAGCAGTTTTCTAACAGCAGTATCATCATCTAATAAAACTCAGGACTCTAATTTTTTTTTTTTTTATCAGTAAAAGTCTCAGCTCTTTAAGCTACTTTAATTGGAATGATTTACCAGGCCCATTTTTTGTCTAACACTATAAAATGTATCCTTTATGCCTTTAGTTCCTTTTGCTATTTTCTCCTTTGACTTATTAATAAAAAAAATCCCTTCTTTCTCCTTTTACTTATTTTACAAAATATTTTTACATATTTTTTTCTGGAACTGTTTGGTACATTTATTTTGATGATTTATTCACTTTTTGGTCTTTCTGACTACATAGACACTGTATTTTTTGAGGTCAAGAAAGGATTAGAAATAAATTTTATTTTCATTTTAGCATTAAAACATCTTACTTAAACCATATATATTAGTTTTCCATTGTTGAAAACAGAGGACTGTTTCTTTGTAACTATCAGCTACAGCAAAATCAACCCCTTAAATGAAAGTAACTGAATTGATTAAAATATCAGAAGGTGATACACAGAGCCTTATACTTCTAAACTGCAGTTAATATGGTCCTAAATGCATTTGAATCTCTGTGCTTAAGTTATATTGCTCTCAGTCACATATTTCATTACAACTGAAAATTTCAGATAAAACTAAATTCTTCTTACGACTAGTGATAAGCCCATAAATCCAAGCTCTCCTACTGAAAATGGTGGAAGGTTACTATTTTATCCTTCTTTATGATTAAGTTTTTTTCTTTAAAACTAAAGGTGTATCTCCAGAGACTGGAGGACAGCTGTGATAATAGAATTGAGGGGAAGAGTGTTTCACTTTTGATTCTGCAATAGCTTGTGTCTAGTGTTCAAACGTGCAAGTTGCAGTATCTGATATTCCACCCTAGCAGGAGACTCTACTGCTTCTCAAAGGTCTCTTTGATACTGACAGGGAACCATTGCCACAGTTCAGCTCAATAGCAGCCATGATATAGTGGGAACCATTTCAGTGATTGTTAACATATGAATATCTCTAGAAGTTAGCAACAGTTTATATAATATCAGCTGTTAAACAATGAAGACCTAAACAATATTAATTAGAGACTAATAAATTTCACCTACCCTAATTGAAAATACTTTATCCTATGTTCAATTAAAGACCTGTAATGATGACATGTAATTTACACATTATCTCACTGTTTTTCCTTCTGTTAGCAAATTATTCAGATAAGCTGTGATAACAGTGCAAGATTAAACTGTTTTGAAAAGGAATTAAGCTGAAGTTTTGTCTGTCTATAAATGTTTGTGCCTTCCTGTTATATCACCTGAAGCTACATTAGAAGTAAGAATGAGGCCAAAAAAATGTGTGATCTTGAAACAAATAACCTATCAGTTGAAACATATTTTTTAGCTTTCCACGGTTTCTTATCTTATGTTTTTGTAAACTAAATAAACAAACAAACAAAAATTGTAATAGCACTGTTGTTGAAAGGACTGCATACTATATCCCTGATTAGTGGGTGTTCATAATATTTTGCTGACAATCATCAGTGAAGAGTAAAGCTTCATAACATCCACATCAATATCTTACCATTCGTTCTTCCCGTGTCTGATCATTAAAGACAACAGAAAAGCAGCAAGGGTGCAATGGTTTGGTTTGCGGGTTTTGTAGCTGTTTTATTCAGCTTTCAGCCACAAATATCAAGAGTCTGTGATCAAAAACGTATTAACTTTCTTGGGTTGTGATTAAAGTGTTCTTTCATGTGGCAATATTCCCTTATGCTTGTCACTTCTGTTGTATTTATATACTACAGAAAAATTATTAAAATTCATGCCTAAGTGCTTTAACTTTGGTAAGTCTGACCTGGAAAACTACAGTGTAAGATTAAGTTTTCTCTTGCCATCTTTGTCTTGCTGCTTGAACAATTGATATTTCTTCCTTTCTCATATGACTTTGCTGTCAACATTATTCCTCCTAAGAAAGTCCTCTATAAAAATAAGCAAAAATATGTTCAAAGAGCAGGTCAGAACTTTGGTGTCTATCAGAATCTTTTCTTCAGTCTCTCCTCATTCTCATTGTTCTACAATGCTGGGGGTTTTTTTGTGTGGAAGAAAGCTTTGTTCCTCCCATCACAGTTGAAGCCAATTTGTCTTAATGTTTGTTTTTGTTAACAGTTTTCTCTAGAAGACTAGCCTTAGTATATACATGAAAAGCTGAGTGTAGGTCTTCTTTTATGTTTCAGAGCCCTCAAATTTCATGCATGTTCGACAGAAATGCAGAGGCCAAAACTTTTCAACAAATGATAGCTTGCAGTGCAGAAATCCTTTATATCCTTCTAAATATAAGTGGCTGAGAATGCAAAGATCTCATTCCTATAAAAGTGAATTGTACTTGTCCTGAACCTCTGGGAAGTGTGATGTACATGTTTAAGTGCATTTTTAAGAATACAAAGACATATTTTATTATCATTTACAGCTATTATAAATTTGATAAATGAAGTTTTATTAAGCCAACAGCATTCATTTGTACACATGAATTGGACAGTTTCAAGTTTCCATGTACTTCCCTCCTTATGTTCTTTCAGATGTTATTTTTCAGAAGTAAGGTGTAATTTTTTAATTATTTTTTCTACTGATTCTGATCAGGAAGGAGTTAACTTTCTTTACAGCAGACCATATAGTTCTGTGTTTTGGATCTTTGGAATATTGCTAACACATCAATGTTTTGGTCGCTGATAAAGAACTCCTGTAGTGTCAAAGTTTTCATTTTCCCTCCCTGCAACTCTGTTTCCTGAGTGAACAGACGGAGGGTGTGTTTTCATTTCAGACAGGACAGAGATGATTTTCTCACAATTACCATGAAGGGAGAGGAACTTGGAGGCGTGTGGGCATATATAGGGTGTTATTCTCTACCATGTCCCTTTCTCACCAGAAGAGGTGGGTGGGAAGGGAAGGGACTGCTTGGACTTTTATTTCCAGCTGGTTTTAAACCACAACACGACAATCTAGAAGCTGGTAGAAGAGACAGATGGGACAGTTGACACAAATGGGACAAAGCAACAGTCCATATCACAAGATGTGATATTTAGCAATAAAAACTGTATATAAAGGAAGGTCGTTGTCTTTCAAAGGGGAAATTACTTAGAGTATCTGGACATCACTTTGCTTGTGGGAGGTGCTGAGTGATTTTTAGAGATTTTTTTGCATTACTCGTTTCATTTTTGTGGGTATTTTTCCTTCTTCCCTCCACTTAGCAATCTGTATTTATCTTGATCCATAAGCTTTTCTGCTTTTGCTTTTCCTATTCTCCCCACCACCTCTCCATCATCCTGATAGTGAGGAGAGTGAGCAAGAAGTTGTGTGACTGCTCGGTTGCTGACTGTGGTCAGCTCAGCCAACTTCCAAAATCAGTTTGTTCATTCAGTGGTTGATAGGTTAGTTGAATCTCTGCTCTTCAGTGCTGTAATTATTATATGAAGCCCCTCCATTCTTGTCCCCCTTGGAGATGTGTCTGCCCTACACAGACCACGGGGGTGGGGGTTGGATTCTGTAATATATTCAGCATGAACCTGGGTATTTAGATAAAGGAGGCTCAATCTTGTGGGACGTGACCCTGGGTTTATAGTACGTGAATTGCCCGGGGCAAGAGAGAGAAAGAGGTGTCTTGGGTGCTCTCTTTTAAACAAGGGGAGGAGGAGGTGAGGAGATACAGCCAATGGGATAGGGGAAAAGGAAGGGAAGCCAGGAAGGGACTAACATTATACAAAACCGAGATTTATCCTCAGGGACATACCATATACCTTAATGCACTGCAACACTTTAGGAACTGACTTCAAAGGCTGCCATCACTACCCAAAGAATGCACTGAAAATTGATTCATCAAAATAATTGAAATTTTAAAAAAAAAAGTACAGAGAGGTGAGAGAAGAAATAAAAAAACCCCATAGTTATGATTTAGTCTGTCTATAGTGTTGACTCCAGAAACAGAATTTGGGTAATTTAACAATTTTTTTTGCTCTTAAGAAACAAAAAAGATAAAATCAAGATATCAAGTAATTTTAAAACAGAGCAAAGGGTTACTGTAACACTCACAGTATTTTTTAAGGGTTCTGTCTTTTCTCCATGAAGAAATTACTTTGTTGATAAACTAAACTAGTTTGTGTCTCAAAAGGAACATCAGTGTCTGCATTCAAGCCAGAGATATCCAGAGGTCCCTTCCATCCAAGCCATTCTGTGATTCTGTTATATAATTAAAATAGAAGATACAGATAATTTTTTAGCATAAAGATCTTAATATTTATCACAATATTTAATCTATTTCCATGACATTTATTCAAAGTTTTGTCTTTGAAATACATTTACCGAGGTAACCTGCAGCTTTGGAATTTGTAACTATTACTAAACTAGCTGAGAACAGGAATTGAGAAAAATGGCAGATTTAAAGTGTTAAAAATTTTCTTAAGTGACTCTAAGTTTTTTAAATATTTGGGGGTGATCTTAGGAAGCGTGACAATGCAGGTTAAAGAATTAATAGCTATTTAGTGTCATACGGTTATTATAAGCACATATATATTACTTATATCCTGACTGACTTCATAATGTGCTTAATATTCTGGCTGCTCTGCTGAAGTCATGTATATTTCTGCAGTGTTGAGGTCAAATTAAAATAAAGGACCTCAGAACACAAACATGAAAAATGCCTGAAATTAGCTCACATAGATCACATATAGAATTAACAAAGTGATACAACTTCTAAATTAATCTATTAAATGTAAAGCATCTGCTTGTGTTGGGCTGAGCCATTCAGTAACAGATTTGCTTCCATTCATCTTTGTCAAAGTGAGCTGCTTTTGCTTGCAGACCTTAGAGAGCTACCCCCATTTTTCCAGCTGTGCTAACATTAGTGATTTAACCAGGATCCAGGTAACTCTACCTAGAGCCTTTTGTTTTCTCCTCAGGATTCAGCTTTTTTCCAAATCTATTTTTAATTCAAACAGCTGTTTAGTCACAAAAAGAGCAGTGTCAGGCACAGAATAACAAGCTGTGCATAGAGACAGAAACTCAGCCACAGCACCAGGCTAACTTGCCTTCAAGGCTTTCCAGTTGGAGCTGACAAGCACCTGGCTAGTGACAGGCTGGTCTGTAACACTGCATGAGCTCGCTTGTTTCTGTTTGCAAATTGCCATGTAAACATGGGTAAAGTAAAACACAGCAAATTGTTGCTGCATCTTGTCTGTCAGATTCAGTCTCTCTGTGGATTCACTGTGCTGATAAATAAACCCAAGCTTTTAAGATTCTCGCAAAACAGATAATTGCTCAGTCCTAAAACACTTTCCCCCCTCTCCTTCAAAATGGCAGCACCCTCAGATATCAGAATTCCAAACCCATAAATTACATTTGCTTTCATAATTGCCAAAACTTCAGTCATAATACTATTTCATTTTAGATGGTACAGAGATGTATGGGAATGGATTCAAATTAAAAGAGAATAGGTTTAGATTAGATATTAGGAAAAAAATCGTTGCTGTTTAAGTAGTGAGGCACTGGAACAGGTTGCCTGAGAAGTTCTGTATGTCCCATCCCCAGAGGTGTTCAAGGACAGACTGGATGAAGCTCTCAGCACCTGGTCTAGTACAAGTTGTCTCTTGCCATGGCAGGAGAGTTGGAATGAGATGTTGTTTAAAGTCCCTTCCAACCCAAAACATTCTATGATTTTTATAAGACAAAACCTCCCTGTTTGCAATTTCAGGTTTTCTGTGATACATGGAAATGTTCAGTCCTGTAAGTCACTCGTGATTCTGGTCCTGATTCAGTGAAGTTCCTAAACCTACAAATTTTGTGCTTTACCCAAATTAGGTATTTGTATAATTTTTAATATTTTCTATGTGTTTTATAGAGCAGAAGTGCAGTTAACAGTTGTACAGGAAAGAGTGCTCATGGGCAGCAGCATCCATGATGTGAAACTCACATAGAGGTGGCAAAGCTATGCTTTCCTATCCTAACCCTACCCCAGCCCTTATTGAAAATTAATGTAGCTTGAATTGTTTCCTATAAGAGACTAAATCCCTTCAAACTGTTTCTGAAATGTAGTCTTTGCTAATTGTTCTTCATCTAAATACCCTACTTTAAGTACTAGCTCGAGCAATTAATTGTTTACCACAGAAAGTAAAGATAAGGATTTTGCCTCAAGCAGGTCATGGAGAAGAAAAGCTTAAATAAACTTAATTTCTAAAGAGAAAAGTAACTTACTTTTACAAATTCTGTCACAGATAAAGACACAATCATGACAAAAACCAGTAAATATCTCTGAATAGAAGAAACAGAATTTCAAGCATGAGCCTTGACATTTATCACAGTATTAAAATATATTTTCATCTAATTTATTTAAACTTCTGTCTTAGAAAGACACTCATCAAAACACCTTTCAATACTGAATAGAGGTATTTTTGGGTGCTGTAAGCTTCAGATATAGCTGACAGCAAAGTCATGAACCAGTAGAGTTTTTGAATTCCTACGTATTCACGAAACTGCACAAACACTTGAAAACTATACACTGAAGATAATAAAGAGTAAATTAACACCAACATCATGTATCTGTGATACATATCGTATTTATTCAGATAGTAGTTACTGCAAAATAAATAATAAGTATGTAAAATTAAACAAAGAATAAGTCTCCTCTGGGAAGAGCGTGAAGCTAAACATAATTTATATAAATGGTTCTTCTCTTTCCCTGTTCTAGAAAAAAGGAGAGGCAACTAGATTGTATCCTCCAGTTATTTAGAAAAGTTGTATTTGGGATTATGAGAAAGATCATGATAAAAAGATTTGCCAGACACTTTTCGGTAACTCAGTGAGAAACAGAAAGTAGCATAGCACTTATTTATACATTTTCTTTCTCTCTGTATGACATTTTTTCATGGAACATTAATTTTCCTATCTTGGTTTTTATTTAGACTACCCACCTGGCAATGCACGAATTCATGCTTTTAGCTGAATGTCACATTAGCACTACACTAAACAAGTTTTAGCGTTTTATGCCTTAGCAGTTTTTCACACAGTTTAATACTAATATTCCAAATGTTGCCATGTTCTGCTCCATAACTCTTAGTCTTCATATGTGCAGGTGTGTCCATTAGAAACAAGCACCTTGCCTCAGTTACTGACCTTTTCATTCTGCTTTTTGTTCTGGCTACACCGGGGTGCATGAAACCTTGAATTTACATAAGGACTTTATTCAGGATTGTCTATCATCCTCAAAGGAAGATAAAAGCAAATTTTACCTAGGTGAATTCTTCTTAAATCTACCATATATTGTAAGGCTAATTCATTCTTTTTTTTTTTTTCTACCCAATGTTCATTAGTTTTTCCTATCATTAGCATATTTAGGTGATAATGCTTTTGGGCTGATTAGAAATCGGTACTTGTATTCCTTCTGTATGCAGCTGGGTTCATTTTGATATTCAAAGCAACAAATTATGTTAATTTCTTCAGTAACTTATCCCATTCAAATTCATTTTACTGTTCCATGTTCTTAACAGCAGGAGTGTGATCGCTCAGTTAGCAGAGGCCAGGAAACAATAGTGTTATTTGAGTGCAAATGGTAATTCTTTTTTCCTGTTTTATTTGATTTCATTTGGTTTGGATTTGTCGCTGAAGGCAAGCAACATTCTATTTTACTTACCAAGAAACCAGCTGATATATGGAAATAACCGTTTTTGAAAATATTTGTCTTTCGTTTGCTGTAAACAAAGCAGTTGACACTAAGGATGCTGTTGATACTTATTTTGCATTGCCTTCAAAAGTGGGCATATTGTACCCGTGCAAACACCCACTGAACTAAGGTCATGCCATTAAAATTGACAACATTGAATTCATAATGCCAGAATATTTTTTATTGTGTCTCTCTTTCCTTTTAAGTGTTCCTTCATTACCAATACATTTGATATTCACTGTGTAGCAGTGATCATTACTAATTCATTCAGAACTATCATGGAAATTTCCACCAAAATCTCACCATAATTCCTATTTATGAAACCATTTAAGCCCTATCCTTAGATAAAGACATCTGATGTTATCAATGATTTGGAGTTAAACAGTTTTGCTACAAAATGTCAATTGTGTTGTGATTTCTGAAAGAATGACAGACACCAAAATCTTCAGAGTACAACCATGAAATAATAAAAGTCTGATTTTTCTTCAGTCTTCCAGAATTTTCATAATTTAACTGAGATAGGTAATTTTTTAGTCTTTGATTGTAATAATTTCTGATTTTATAGGAGACAAAAAGAGACCAGTATATTTACATTTATATTTACAACACAGGCAATGATAATTTTTAAATTTGTTTGTATTATGTTTGTGTAATAATAAGCTGGAATTGGTAAATTGGAATGTATGGAGTTGCAGTGAAGATTTTTTACCACATTTCCTGATTTCTGTTGTTGGCAGGAAGGATTATATCATTCACTGTAACCTTGGATTGGATTTTAATAGTATTTTATTCAGTAGGCTCTTATTTTGTAAATAGCTGCACTGTTAAGAACATCTGGCCTTAAACAGATCCAAAATTACATCATAGAATGTGAAAACACATTTCAGATTAAAAAACTGAGCCTTTATAGCACAGCCCTAGAGCACCTACTATGAAGAAAATCTTTTCCAGCCAAAACCATCACAGTAAGTACAATAAGTAAGTTGTCCAATAATGGTTCTTTTTTATGGTAATTTATGGTCCAAACAGGCTTATATTATTTTGCACTGGTTCAACATATGTGTGCTATGCTATCACTAAAAATAACTTACACATTAGTGAAAATGCACGTTTGAATGTGTTGAGAGTTGAAAGATGGTTGAATCTGTGAATTACATATCCTGGGCAAGGCTCTTGTTATGCAGGTATGCAGGTACGGATAAAAGTGATCTTAACACTTCTAAGTATGTAAAAACTCCAGTTGTTATTCTGGAAGTATTTTTCTTTCCAGTACCATGTTTTTTGCTAGCCCCAGGCATCTCAAAAGACACCAGATATTAAATGAAGACGCCTGAATTTCACTCTTAGAGTGGCATTTATTTCCAAAGAGATAGGTATCTAATGTAATTCAGTTTCTGTAAGATATTCCTTCTGTCCTTGAGCATCAGCAAGATGACAGTGGGTTATCTTATATATTCTGTGTCATTTTCATAGCCTGGTGTTCTTGTCTCAGATATTCTGAGGGGCATCTGCCTGTATTTAAGTAACTTCATAGAGGTTTAGATTTCCACTGTCAAAACTGAAATTATGAAGGTGAATTTGAACAACTCTCATTAAACTCTCACCTATATGCTCCTGTATTTAGATACCTGCAGCCTGAAGCTGATCTGTGCTATTGAGTCTGGGTTTAAAATTATTCCATTCTGGTTTTTTCATTGATTTGAGCTGTATTTGAAAAATAGAGTGTAACATTACTTCTGAGTCTAGGACTTAGTAGTTTAGATCCTATTCAGTGGTACCCAGCTCTTTTAAAAGCACCTCTTTATGATTTTGGACTCCCTTTTGGCAAGCTAGAAAAGTATGTGAAATAATCAAGTAGGGTAAAATCTCTACTATTGGTACCTCTTAAATAAACTCCAGTAATCCAAAGGATAATAAGTATACTTATTAGAAGATTATAATAAACTCTTCTTAAATAAACTCTAGTAATCCAAAGCCACCATGGGTTAATCTTGTCACTATAACAGAAGACAGAAGACAGATACCAGATTCTGTGGCAGCTCATTGTTCCAAAATGCTCTCCAAACCTTTTGTGGCAGCATTGCTTTGCATCAAATCCAAAAGCAATCAGCTGTGACACCATGTAAGTATATTTGCTTTTTGTAAAGAGAAAAGGGAAGAAGGTAGAGATCTCCTGATCCCAGAATAAATCACTGGACGTGCAGTAACCTTTGGAAACCCTTTGGTTCAGAGCATTGACAGGTCCTTTCTCTGTCACAAGAAGACCAGTTTGAGTAAGCAAGACAGACCTTGCTATTCCAGCTGACGTGGATCTCACAAAATCCATTCTCACAGGACTTACCCGTATGGTATTTTTAAATTTTATTTACCATTCTCATTTCAGGTAATTCATTTTTTCTCTTCCCCAATGCCACCATTGTGTTTGTATGACTGTATATACTCTACAGCTTCTTTGAAGAGGAAATTGTCTTCTAGCTCCTTAGTCTTGATATATCATATTTCTTTTCTTTGAAAAGTCTAGGGGCATATACTAAGGCAAAGTGAATCCAATTACTGCCACAACCTGCTCATTTTTTTTCATGCCTACTTGCTTCTTCAAAACATTATGCATGTATTTCAGGCATTTTTAATTTATTAGAATAGCACTATTATTTGTAATACCAGTCTGAACTTGTCCTTGAATTTGTTACAGGAGGGCAGCTGTGAGGAGTAAATAGATTTTTACATTGTATTAGATTTATTTTTTTGCCTTCAGTGACAGAGTCTTTTGTCCTTAGAACCTAGTTTAAGACAGCTACAGTGTTCTTCACAAAAAAAAACAAAATAAAATACTAGGAATACAACTAATTTGTATGTTAGAACACCAGAAAATACATTTGGAAATGAATATCTAATTTTTTCCTGCATCCCATATATTAATCAAAATTCATTTTAATGATTTCTAGTTATGAAAATGCTGTAACCACATTTAATTCATTTGACACTTTGAGATCATTACTTTAAAAAATTAACTAGAAGTCTGTTGCGTAAATATTCTTTATTTCTTTATTTCTTTATATTTAATATTTCTTTATAGTAGGAATGAAAACATTCTTTCGTCCCTGCTCTTCAGGAAATTTTGTGTGTTTTTGACATTTTTCAGTCATATTATCATGACTTCTCCACAATTCCTTTCTATTAAAGTCACTTTGTTCTTGCAATTTATTTAGTACAAACTTTTTTTCCATGTCAGCTGTTATTAATGAAAAGACCAGCTCTAATTTCAGTTCCAAATTTCTAGATGCTTGTAGTTTTTAAGGAGCAGTTTCCATTTCCTTGATAAACCTTCAATATTTGCTTTAAGATTAATGTTTTTAGTATTTTGACTAAAATCAATATTGCTGTTTTGATTGCATTATTTATTACATATATAGGATACATAATAAATACCTAGAGGAATATATGACTAAAGAGTCAGTATGTATCTAGCTATAATTACTGAAAAGAGGCTTTAGCAACTTTTCCTAACAAATCTTTTGTATAGTTCAAGGCAAAAGGCCCTATCAATGTTATTTTAATTATCTAAATACGAAGATATCTAAAGAAAATATGTCCAGTACTTTTCTTCCTTTTAAATACTTTATGTCAATTTTGAATGCAGTAGGAAGATGATTTATAACCAAAATATGTGTTGTCTGAATATAATTTAGTATTGAAAGAGTATTTTTTTCTTATTGAGTGCTGTAAAATTTTCAACATGAAAATGAGTATATAATCACATTAAAAAATAATAAAAAATATTCAACCAAACAAAAATTTTAAAAAATTCTCTGGAAATATTCTAAATAACTTTATTTTGAAACAGCCTTTCTAATGTAAACTGTAATGTCAGTGTTGCATGTGAACAAAATGGTTAAATGACTGAAATCAAGAGAACATTTTAATCATACATACTTATTTCTAGGGAAAATTAAGCCAAAAATATTTTTTTCCCTTATTTTATTAATTGTGAAGAAGGCCTTTAGCTGAGATGAAAAAGTCAGATACTTGCCATGAAATTAAAACAGGATAGTTAGAAACCAAAAAACCCCAACCAACCTATCAACCTTTTTTACATTAAGACATAGGTTGTGGCATTCATTCTTATTTACAGTTAGTTGCCAAAAGAAACCAATGATCCACGTGAAGGTCATGTTGAAATAAGGAGCTTGAACTGGCATCACAGATTTTTTTTAAGTTAATGATTTTTTAGAGAATAAACCAGGTGCTATTTTATATTAGCCATGTAGAGAAAATTAGCAAAATTCTGATAAAGTTTAGCTTTCAATGCATTATGTAAAATAACTCCTTCAGGGAAACAAAGGCAGAGCTACCAGCCTGTTTCAAGAGTGAATAATTTTTCAATATTCTAGGCTAGATACGTGGGCAAAGTAATATAAAAACTCAGTAGTGTGTTATTAAAAAAAAAAAAAAAAAGAAAATATGATAAATAAGGGAAAGTTTTCAAGTTTTATAGAATTCAATCTTATTTACATGCAAAAATTTATAGGAAAATTACTGTCATATTTCAAGTCAGCTTTTATTGGGCATATTTAACGTGGATATTCAAGTTCATGGCCACTAAAAATTTCAGGGTTTTTTTATTTTTTTTTTTAATAACACTGGAAAAATAAACCAGCACATATTTTTGGCTGTAGTAAGAAGTGTATTCTTAACATTAACTATTTTGTAGTTAAATTTATTGTTTCATAGTTGTTTATTTTATGTTTTATTAATATAAGAAGAGAAACTATCCTGTTGCAAACAGTGTAAGCTACTAAGCAATAGGTAATCTTAACATTTTTGGCATTAATTTCTTTTTTCTTGAGAGATGATCTAATTTGCTTAGCTGAATATGAGATTACAACGTGTGATACTGCAGCCCTTTCTCTGTTTTATAATTGTCTAACAAAACCCTTCAGAACATAAAATATTGAAAACTTTAAAGCATTAGGGTAGATTGAAATGGATTTGAATGTTAATCAAGCTGATCTCAAAAGATAGCTTTTTTTTTCCCTATTTCTTAATATCAAGATAATAAAAGATCTTTCAATGTCTAAAAATTGGATATACAGCTGCTTTACACTTGAAGTTTTGTATTATGTGGTGAAGTATTTATAGTGGATTGAACTTGGTTGGCTGCCACCTGCCCACCAAACACCTTTGTAACTCCCTCTACATAAACAGGACAAAAGTCTTAAGGATTACAATAAGGAATGGAGTGTCTGTAGTGATAGTACAAGAAGTAATGGGTACAAATTGAAAGAGGGGACATATTTTTAGAATAACAGGAATAAATTCATTACTGTGAGGGTGCTGAGATATTCAAACAGGTTGCCGAGGGAGGTTGTGGATGCTCCAACACTGGCAGTGTTCAAGGCCAGGTTGGATAATGCCTTGAGCAACCAGGTCTAGTGGAGTGTGTCCCTGTCACTAGAGAAAACAATTCTTCACCTCAGAAACACCTTGAGATCTCTTGTAGATGCTCAAAGAAGAAACAGCATTTGTAATATCTGGAAGATAGAACTTAGTCTTAAATAAGAAATAAAATTTAAAATAAATTATGTCTTCCTCTTTTTCTGCACTTTACAACTTACAACACTTGTTTCCTTATACCTTTATATTGTGGCATGATTTTGGTAATGCTGCAGACATTTAACATGTATTGGATGTAGCAGTCTCTGTTGTTACAAAGCAGAAACTGCAAATCACAACAAAGCCATTAATGCAAAGTCTGGACCAAGTGGCAACAATAAATCATCTTCAAAAACATTTTTGTCACTTCTGTTCTTCACTTTTCATTAAGGCCATTGAAATTTTAAGTACAGTATTTTGCAAGTGAAATTTGTCTTTTGCCAAGTTTTGGCTTTTGAAGGTGATCAGACTTCCTGGAAATGCTAAACTGTGCTATAGCTGAATTGACTGTTTTTTGAATATGAATGGAAATCACAGACTTTATACACTTATTAGATTCTCTTATGCTTATATATGGAATATGACTGAAAAGTTTAACTTTCTCAGTTTCTTTATTATTAGATAAGAATGTAAAATTGTAATTGAGTTTTCCATGGGAAGACCTAAACAGTGTTATAATAATGGTGAATGTACTGCACTTTTTCATGAGCAAATTGATTATCACTCGATTATTAGACTCATTGATTCAGAGAAGGGCTTGGATTGGAAGACACTTTAAAGGTCGTCCAGTTCCAATGCCTTTGCCATGGGAGGGAAGACTTACACTAGACCAAGTTACACAGAGCCACATCCAGCCTGATCTTGAACACTTCCAGGGATAGGGCATCCACAACTTCTATGGGAAACTTCTTCCAGTGCCTCTCCACCATCGCCATAATATATTTCTTCCTTATATCTAATATAAACTACTCTCTTTCAATTCACAGCCATTCCCCCTTGTTGTTTCATTCCATAGCCTTGTAAAAAAACCGTCTCCAGCTTTCTTTATATACTGGAAGGGTGCTTCTCCTCTCCAGCTTGAATAACTTTCTCCATAGTAGAGGCATTTCCAACCTGTGATCAAATTCGTGGCCCTCATCTAGACTCATTCCAACAGGTCAATGCCTTGCTTGCATAGGGGGCTCAAGATTTGGATGCAGCATTCCGTAATGTAAGTCTACTTTGGAGAAGTTTAAGCAACATCTTTTAGTAAAGGACGCATAGTGTATGGTAGTTCTCTTTATGAACCAAACACTTCTGAAGAGAATACCCATAGTGTAACTATGGCAATAGAATATTTTTTCTGAACATAACTGTGTTTTCAGTCAGTGCATTGCTTTCAGCTGGGAGAAGAGCTGGAAAATGCAGTGATAGTGACACATCACTTGTAAGATTAAACAAAAAAGAAGTGTTGATGAAAGGGAACTTGGTGCCTGTTTGATGTTTTTTCTTGACTTCATGAAAATTAGAGAGAAAACCAAACAAAAATGTGTTTGAATATTTTGTGTAGTATATTTAAATTCATTGAAAGAAAATCTCTGACATAATTAGTACATAGAGAGAATGGTGATTTTGAGCACATTTATGACATCTTTTTCCCAATATACTTGTTTCTCAGACTTGCTTTTGATAAATATTGTAAAAATTGAGATATATATTGATTCACTAAGTATTACTATTTTAATGGGTTTTGTTATTTTTGAGTTATTGTAAAATTTTTTCATGAGAAACTTCCTCAGCCTATACACATATTTTCTTTATTCATTCACTGTAGAAAGTGGGATGACTGAAACAAAATGTGTAAGGAAGAATAAAAAGGAAAAAAATCTTATTATGTAATTTGCTTAGAAAAAAAGGAAAAAAAAAACCAAAAAAAACCAAACAAAAAATAGAAGCCTGATTATTAAATACTTGATTGCAGTTTTAAACTTTCCAATAATGTGCAGGGAACATTTTCAATTATATACATATCTATTATATACGTATCTAGCAATATCACTAAGTTATTTGTGAAGAAAATATTCTATCAGAAATCATGACTGAAATATTGAAATTCAAGAATCCTGTGTATGAAGCTGGTAAAAATTAAAAGAGAAAAATGTCTTTTTGCTCTTTCCTACTCTGAGAAATTGTCATAATTATATTCATGCTGAAGAAGACAGGTTTTGGTCACCATAAATACTTGAAAAACTCTTCATGGCAACTTCTTGCATTTTCAAGATACATTTAAGTTTTCAGTTACTTTCCAAATATCTGGGCAGTTAAAATAAATGTCTAAATCTTAGTTGTCAAAAATTATAATTCATTATTTCAATTATTTAATATAACTATGCTATTAGTTTGGCATAGGTATATAGAAATTTCACAATCTAAACACTTAAAATGAGAACTTAACATACATCCTTCCCATATAGATATATATTATTTAATTATGTTTTCACTTGTCAAGTATTTGTCAAATTTTAATGGTTTACAGCTAACACATTTTCCTATATCTGTTATACAGTTATTACAAACTAGAAACTCAGTAAATTCTTCATCTCTTCAGAGAATGATGAGTTTCATCAAAGAGATGAGGTATTCTAGAATTTAATAAATGCCACCCCTTCTCTAATTTTTTAGGGACCTATAGAGTATTCTGAAAGAAACCGTCCTCCCCTATATTCCAAAGGAGATAAAATAATACCTAGATAATTGACATAATTTTCCATTACTGTCAGGGACTTTGCAGAAAATTGAACAAGTGAAATAATGCATAATTAAAGGTCAAATGCTATATGATATCTAAGGTCTCTAACTGCCTCAGACAATTCCATTTCATTTTCAGGTTTCATCCCAATTTTTTGTGTATGTGATTTAACAAGAATAGCAGTATCCCCGTAGTAAGGTTTTTCTTGGATGATATTTTAAAAAATCTCATTCTAAAATATGACAGGAAAAATGTCATCAAAGATTAGATGTCAAATTTCTCTTAGTGATTACACAAAATATAGTGTCTCACTGCAGTTCTATTTAAATCAATCAATAATAAATCATATATCAGCAAATATACACTTCTTTATATTTGCTGATATATTTGCATGTAGGAAATAATTGCATATATTATATATGCTATATTTGCATATAGGAAATATTTGCATATATTTCCTATATGCAAATTAAATATTTGGCCCAAAAAGCCAATGGTGCTTTCTACTCTTCTTCATTAATCTCAAATAGCTTTTACTCATATTTTACTCATGTTACCACTCTTAAAATATTCTGATCTCTGGATTTAAAGAGTTGGCTTGCAGAACCCTTTATGTCAATTATTGAATGTGAGTTTCCATGGAACCAGGAATGGAAGATTCATAAACTCAAATGAACAGACAAAGGTCTGGATTCAGTTCAAATCACTACCCTATTACAGAAAAATTGGCTGCTGCTCCCATAGTGCTGAATTCATTGACATCAGTGCTCAGTACAATCGATGTACTCTTAAGTAGAGTTGAGGTCAGTCTCTCAAAGGAAGAAGAGTGATTTTTGTCTTCCAAATGACACATCTGGGAATGCTTGGACACCCAGAGTATGGTGCTTTGTAAGACTTAAAGGTCAAATTGGAGGTAACTAGAAAATGTAACTGACGTTTACTGTAGGCAGTGTTTGAATTGCTGGTTGAGGCTGAGCAGAGTTTTGGGTTGATTAGCAACCATTTCAGCAGACAAGACTTGGCTAATTGTTAGCACTTCACTTTCAAATCCGAGACACTAGCACAATTATCTGGTCTATGAGGCCTTCTGCCTTGCACTGATGAGGTCACACCCAGATTCATGGAGATGATTAAGTGAAGGCTAAGAGTGTTGGTACTGTTTAACATAGAGAAGAGAGGACTTGGAGAAGGGAGATCTCATTGATATCTATAAATACTTGAATTATCTTTGTTAAGGGTCTGGCCGATGAGTCAGCAAGTTTGCAGATGACACTAAACTGTGAGGAGTGGCTGAATACGATTCCTGAAAAGGTCAGATGAATCAGAAATGTATGCTATATCCTCTTTCACATATCCTCAGGACCTTTGCTTGTAAGAGCCATGCCTTGATAGTCACAGGGACAATATGTGATATAGGAATCCCAGCAAAGGCTCCTCTTCACTGAGAATAAGTTTACATGGTTTAGACGATGCTGTTGGTGAAGGATTTATTTATCTGTTAAAGAGTAATCTTTATTGCAAAGCTGGTATTGTGCTACCACTAATCAGCTTAAACAACATGTGCATGTCCAAGATGAAATTGAAACGTATCTCAGAATTAGAAAATAAACAGTTCAGAGTAGAGAGTAAGAGCTGTTAATAGCACAACAGTTCATATATTAATGGCTGGTTATTTGCGAAGCTGGAATGTGAAGTCACAAAGAAATAAAACTCTTGATAGAGCTACAAACTGTAACTTTATGTTTAGTAAACACCTATAATCAAGGTAAGAGAGGGATATGAGTTATGATGCAAGACAGAACATAGGAAACTCTCTAAACAATATTTGTTCAACCCTAGCCACTAGTGTCAAACAGAACATTAAAAATTTGAAAGCAAAAACTATTGAAGTACCAGGAATTATACCTACAGCTGAGAATTTGCTAGGATGCGCTTAGAATTATTTGACTTGTAGTCTTTTGTTTCCCATTGTTAGCTTATTGCTGACCTTCCCTCTGGTTAAATTACCCTTTTTACCTTTTCGTTAAGACTGTCTAGCTCTCTGGACAGCATGATGCATCTAGATGAAACTAATAGAGAAAAACATAGACTCCCATCTATGATCAAAGTCAAATCCTGTTTTTGAGAATATTAAATGTCACATTTCAGGATAAATTTAGAAAAACTCATGTCTGGAATCTATTTGTTGCCAAGGTGAAAAGGTGGTAAACACACATTTCTTCTTTGTAAGGAACATCCCTGAATTCTGAGGGAACCAATTTCTCAGCTTTTGTTGGAGCAGCACATTAATCATTTGATTAATGAATTAATGAGTGGCAAAATTTTATTGCATATTTTTGAGCTAAGAATTCAAATTGATGAAACTTATTCTTTAACAAAAAAAGCTAACCATAATTCTCCAAAAGCAGAGTCAAACAAAAATGTTTTTCTTTCTTTTGTTCTTCATGCCATCCATGCTTCCAACACATATCCAATAGCAAAAGTTAATTAAGAAAATTTTTTAGAATACTAAGATGATAAGAACTCAGGATGTGGTACTCAAAACTATTTTTGAAATTAGAACTTCAGAATCATCATGAAAAGTTCTCAAAATAAGTTGCTTAGTTTAACATAGCAGGCAAAAATAGAAAAAAAAATAGTAACCCAGTCTACTCACCCTCAGTGCCACAGCACTGAGCTACCCTTCAGTATGCCATAAATATGTACTTGTAAATCAATGTCAGTTAGTTGCACTATTAGCAGATATTTTTAATCTGGCTCACTGAGTGGGGTTACTGAAGCATATGACTAGAAATATTTTCATCAGATTTACTCCCATATGCCACTAATTTCTTCAGTCTACAAGCACGTCACATAGTTTCTGGGTATGCTGATTTATCCATTTTTGCTAAAATTCTATCCATGTGTCTAGTGGCATTACACACTGAAGTGAAAATGTTTCTTCCAGAGACATTCCTGGCTTAATGTACCAAAAAAAATACTAAATTTACATAACACTAGCACTTCATTAATATTATGAAAACTAATTAATTATAGTTCATAGATTAGTTTTATTTCTTAAAAGTGATTATTATTCTTATCTTCTCCTGGTTTAGGACTCCCTTACAAAATAGCCAATTACTTCAGTTAAATCTCAAGGTAAAAATCTCAATTTAAATTATAATATTTTTTGAGAGTTTTAATTAGTAAATACCAATATAATTTGTATAAAATATAAGAATTAGGGAAGCAATCAAACTGCAAATGAAAGGATTTAGTCTCCACCAGTATTTCTGTATTAGTATGCCAAGACTTTAAAAATAATATATCCATGTCTTACATGAATTTAACAATATAAAATATTTACACAAGGGGAATTAATAAATATTTACTTATCTGTGGTTCAGACAAGATAAATGAGCAGAACAATTAATGAACTGCTTTACTTAATAATACAGTGCATTTTTCAGACAAAGAGAAATCACACTGTCACAGTAAAAGCCCTCCAGTTTGTCTTCAGAGAAAGAGATATATAAATGAGGTGAATAAATTTAGAATTGAAACAAACAATTTTTTAGAAATTTCTGCAGTGATATTCAAGAATAAATTTGATAGTGACAAGCACCAGCTTTCAATCAACCAGGCATTGTTAACATGATACCACAGAGGACAGGGACTCTCTGAGTTCTGTGGTTATGTGGATGATGCTCCTGTTTCAAATATATTTCCTGAAGAATTTTTGAGATTTTTTTTTAAGCAGCATGTGTCTGAGGTTTTCAATAGTATAAAAGGACAATTATGTTCCCATGAAGAAATTAACATTTGTTTATGTATGATAGTTTTAGACCTAGTTCAAAGAGGAGAAGAAGACAAATCAATGTAATGTTAGAACCTCTTAGAGTTTTAATACAATTAAAAAGAAATAGTTGAAAGTTTGTTAAGGAATAGGATTAGATTCTGACTTCACCCCACAATATAAGTAGTAAACTGAGAAAAGAAGGAGAGACTCTTAGATTAGGTTTTTTCTTCCAAACACACATTAACTTTTCCAAGGGAAAAGAGCTGATATTTCAGGTACAGTTCCTTTCAGTAATCATGCATTTTGAGAAGGTGGGGACATAAATAAATAATCTTTTTTTATGCATGCTACAATCCATTGAATCAAAACCTGAACCACTACCATGCACTCCCATTAAGACCTATCTAAGTTTTTTTTCTTGAAGAGTAGCAAAAGAAGTATTCTCTTCTCATTACCAGTGGTCAACTGATTAGGCCACTTTCCTAAATTTAGGAGATATGAGTCAATTTTACTTAATAAGAATCTACCTGGATAGAATACAGAACACTTTGGTTAAAAATCCATGTAAATGTGAATAGATGCTGCCATCTCTCTTGTAGCACCTCTGCATTTGGCTGTTTGTCCATGATAGTCTAATTTATGATAATCTAATTTATGATAGTGCCTTGAGTGAGAGAGAAGCTATCACTTTCATAACAGTTTCTGAGAATATAGTAAAAGGTAGTTAGTACAAATATGGATAATGTGACATTCCACTTGCCATGTGGCACTTGTAAAACCTTTATTTTTTTCTTGTTTAGAAAGAGAGGAAATAATATTGTCTCACCTGTGCTAATATGGTATTGCGTCAAGCTGTAGTTGCTTAGGATGGTGAGATCCTTTATTTCAACATTAAAGAAAAGCCTCATCTTTAAAAGGCAGAAATGCAGAATTGCCTCTTGGATACTATATATTAAGGCATTATTTAAAACATTCTTGATAATACATTATGGTTTTACATTCAGTTGTGTTTTAAAGTATGTAACTGACAGAACTCCAGCTTGGAGTACTAAGGGAATACCTTCTGTACAGCACTTCTATTGCAAACTCAGATCTATGAATATGAATTGCTTGATGCCAAATTTTAGGTTTAATATGTTTCTCTCTTTTTCTCTGTTAAACCAAAGCATACTTTTGGTGGGTTTGTTCATTTATGAAAGAAAAAAATTAATGACAGGAAAAGGAAAGTAAATGAACAGATTTTTAAGCAGTTGTATGGTTTAGGTTTATTTTTTCTCCTGATTCCAACACATGGACAAACTGCTGCCAGCAAGTGCCAAGCTGCCTGATCATGGGTCTGACTAGCTGTTACATTTTTTGTCTGACATGGTAGGCATCTTCTTGCATCAACTTCAGATGTCAGCAGCAATGAAGGCCCTTGCTTTTTCTGGAACTATAAAGTTGGAAAAGACCATCTGTTCAGCCTTCTGTTATCTGAACTCCTCCCTAGAAATAGTTTTCAAGAATATATTAAGATCTGCAAAGAAAGAGATAAAGTGTAAGATGTTGGTAAGATAACTTTAACCTTTTCCTTTCACTGCATGAAATTTATGTTTTGTTAGAGATGCTTCAGCAATGAAAACTAAAAGGAAATTTGTGTAGTTCACAGCAATTTGGTTTATGGCATTGAATTATTCAGCAATAAAATTTTACCTTATAATAAAATGTTTTCTGTACAGTTTTAAATGTTATTATGATATGTGCAATAGTTAAGAGACTTTTGATATTCTGTTCCCATATGAAGTTTGGAAAACGTATATTCAGCAGTAATCTGTGCCAGAACAAGAAGTCTACTAGAACACTCCCAAAATAGCATGAAATAGCATGACTATATGTTTCATATAGATGAAATATAGTTTATGTAGAGTTTTATTTGGGAAAAGGAATGAATATGAATTTAATTAAAATTACTCTGTACAAAGCATTTTCTTGTCCTTCTTAAAAAAAAAAAAAACCTACTCTACAACTGCTTAAAGTTAAGCATATATACACAGTTTTTTATTCACACTTCGTGGGCTGTATGCCTTGTTATCAAATTCAGCAATGACAGCACAACATAGAAGTTATCTAGCAGTGTACAGAACACTGGGGTCCCAAATATGGATGGTCCCAAAAGTGAAGTTAATTTTGAAAGCCAGCAAGAGTTCTATTTTATGAGAGTTGCAACTAGTATAAAAACAACTTTATTTTAATTTTCATTATTTATACAGACAGAAATCTGATACCTATTTTATTTCAAAGGCTTCACATCAAACAAAAATGAAGTCTGTGGGAAAATTTCCATTGTCTAGAATGAACTGTGGATCAGGATTTCCCTTCATTAGCCACTCACTGCTTGGGAAGCATGAAATACCATAGGCTGTAGAACTATTAGGTTTTTCAATATGTTCATACTGCAATGCTTTCTAACACTGACATTTTTTCCTCTTTTCTTTCTTATGAAAGCTATTATTACTTGGAAAAAGAGAAAAAAGTGTAATTGGATTTTCCATAGAACATAATTAGTTTGAAATGCACTGTTACAACCATTCATCTTGTAAACATTATGCTCACGTGATAGAAGCTTTTAAAAAATCATACAACAGCTCAGTGTTATATGGAGCATCTATTGCTTTCCTTTGTTCTTCAAACTCAAACAAGGCAGCTGGAAATTTTTTTATGGTTTGTTTCATTAAGAAGACATGTGACTGGTAGTGTGCCAGCACAGTTTTATTCTCATTTGATGACAGATTATTAGAAGCTATAATCAAGAAAAAACCCACATTGTATTCAGTGCCTGGCTTTTTTATATTATTTTAATACAGCTTTCCAAAGCAAGCCTTGTAAACTTTATTTAAAAAGCTACAAATGACAATTTGAAAGTAATCCCTATTTAGTTTCCCAAATAAGGTCATAAACTAGTTTAGTGATTTGAAAAAACGAAGATTTTTGAGTAATTTTAATTCCAGTATTATCGTCTTTCTGAAAAAACTTACCCATAAAACCCCCTCAATTAGCTTCACCATTGAAATTAATATGAAGCTAGGCTTTCATTGAGAAAAGAGCAGATATTAATTTAGAAATTAGACTTTATTTATAATTAGCTAAATCATATATAACAATAAAACCCCATTATTATTGTTATTGTTGTTGGTTTTTTTTATTTTATTAAAAGCTGCTCAGAACCCAAGAGGCCTCTTTCTAACTCTCTAGTCCCAGATTGAACAAATGGCACCCAAACAAAATTTTCCTAGAATCTTTTTAAACCCAAACACTTGGATGAAACCCAAACACTTGGACACCCTTGCGTGTTTCCCTTCAGTAGAGCAATGTTAGGATGGAAGTCAGATTCTTAACTGTGCCACCTCTGGGCTACGCAGGATGAGGGATAACCATTTATTATTTTTAAGGGTTTCTTTATTCTTTATTAGAGTTCAAGCCCACTGTGATCTGATAAGAAGCAGAACCTCTATGTGGTCCTTAAAGTTTGTTTCTATATTCTGGTACTTCATTGGTTGCTTGGGAATCTGCAGTCTTACTGACAGTCATGGGAGAAAATGCCTGTCTCTGCTGACCTGTCTGGACTGTTACTCCACCGATCCCACACACAAACAATATGGGTACAAGTACAGCTAGTAAAAAGCGCTTTATTTTACTTATGCAACTGCATACATTTTTCTGCTTCTCTTAGGCTGGAATTCTCAATTTTTATAGTCAATATTCTCCTCCAAAGCTTAATTGATCTGCCCCATGATGACGTCTATCTTCTTTATCTTCTCTGTTTTGGGAAAAAAATTAGATCTTGCAATAAAGAAGTTATATTTCTATTGCTGTGTAAAGATCTAGGTTTCTAAGCTGAGAAGCAGCATTAGTATTTACCATTTTGGTATCTGTTGTACTATATTTCTCTTCAAGGAGCTGTGAAATTCTCTTTCCTCTCTGCAGTGGCTGTTACATCCACTTCAATGGGGAATGCATCAT
Organism: Poecile atricapillus; assembly: GCF_030490865.1. Classification (NCBI taxonomy): domain Eukaryota; kingdom Metazoa; phylum Chordata; class Aves; order Passeriformes; family Paridae; genus Poecile; species Poecile atricapillus. The sequence continues at coordinate 43,412,158 of NC_081249.1, read as the reverse complement.
TTTCTGAATTTTACTTTTTATTTCATGCTACACATTAAAATATGCAAAAAAAAATAAATAATAAAGATGTCATATGTACAGGCCTTTTGTTTTTTTTCTTTTTTGACTTTAGACAGTCCAGATATAAGAGAAATCAAACACTTTTAAATGTAATGACTTGCACATGAAAAATTCTCAACATGTTTCTCTCAAATAAACTCAAGGGACGTTCATAATATATATACCTCATTTCAGATACACTTATTGGTCATTTATTTTTGTAAAAATAGTCAAATAAGATATATGATCAAAATAATGGAATACATTATGACTTCTGAATCATCAGAATGCATTTTCTAAGATAAATCTTAATTTTAATCTGTTCTTTATACAATAAAGAACAGATTAAAATTTCCTATTTGAATAGGAAATTTTTCTTACCAACTACTTTGAACACCCAGAAATAATATGCAAGGGATGGTGGCTATAGGTATGGATTTTGAAAGGGCAATAAGGTCAAAACAGATCCATTTTTTTGTTTGGGAAGGCATCAAGTACATCAAATTTTGGGTGTGCAAAGGTCTCTATTTGTTATTCAAGCAGAAAGATTTCAGAGACCATACTTCTGGTTATCATGTTCCTTTTCTTGAATTTGGTTAAATATGTTGCAGTCAAAGTTGATCAAATCAAATAATTCTTCCTTGTTATAGCATTATCTTTATCCATTTGATGACCATATCACTCTCAGTCTCACAGCCTGAAGTCATCTGCCAGTCAGTTACGTGCTAAGGAAACATTTCAAAAACTGTTGTCAAAATTATGAAGAAAAATAACATACCATTTCACCATGTAAAGGAGAAAATAACCTATCTCTTGAAGGAATTTACTATCTCGACTCATTTAGCAAACTTTTAATTAAAGAGTAAGATTTATTATCTTCTCAAACAAAACAATGAGTGCAGTGGGGTGTAACAATTACCTTATCAGTTTTAATTATCCCAGTGCCTCACACTTATCTTTTCCTGTCACTGACATATCATTCTTGAATTATACAGATCAACAGTAATGGTATGCCTTTTTATACTGTTGTTACTCTCAGCCATAGCCAACGTTTCTGTTTCCTTGGTAATAAGTATCTTTACACTACCAACATTTTTTTCTAAAAGTATGTTCCTAATTTTTCTTTAAATTCAAAATCCCAGCTAACTGTCCCCAAATGCTGTAAAATTTATCCCATTAAATTGGTCCTAGGCTTTATTTTGACTTAAATGAGATTAAACTTTTAAAGAGTTTTCTGTTTCACTGGAATAGTTTGAACTTGTGAAGTAAATACCTTGAGTCATGAAAACCCACTGCATTCCATTGCAGGCACATAAATAAAACTGAACTAAAACAAACTACTAAACTTCAACCATGTGAAGTCTGGCCTGTCTGACCTCCATCTCCTTCAGTTGAGACCTTCAGTTTTCTTTCTCCTTGGGGATATCATATTTGATAGAATGAACATAAAAATGAAATTTAATTATCATTTTGAACAAGGTTTACAAAAACAAAAATTTACTGTGTTTATGGGTTTTTATGAAAGGGTGGCATGCTGTCCCCAAAATGTGTGGTAGTGACAGGAAGAAATTGTCTAGTTTGTGTATTTGTAGTTGCAAAATACAATGTTTTTCTGTTCAGAGATGGCTTTTCTGTATTGGCATTTAGCCCAGGACATGGTGGCTAATTTACCAGGGAACTGGAAGGCCGCCGGGGAGTGTTCGGATTAGCAGCCAATAAAAAATATAGATCATCAATGCATTTTAGAAGTGAAACTTAATATGGACAGAAGACAGTAAAAAAGATAACTGTTGCTTTAGGCAAGAACTGTGTGCTTCTCCAATCTTCCATTTTGTTGCTTAATTTAGTAAATGAAAAAACAAAAAGAAAATATATAAACCCTACTTTATTTCTGGAAAAAAAATAAGTTAATTATATTAAGTCCACTTGACAGGTATTTTTACTTTAAATGTCAAGACTCAGATCAGGAATTTTCAAGGAAAAGTGGGAATAGAAACCTGTAAGATGTTGCACATGAGAAATGACTTCAACAGTATGTTTTCTGCATTCTGAATACAAACTTACCATATATTCTACAAAGTTGAATGGGCAAAATGATTATGAGGATTACAGCTTTATCCTGACATTACTATCATATTGTCTCCTGATGTATAATCCTTCAGAGGTTTTAACATTTTAGTGTCAGAAATGTGACTTAATTCTTCTGTTTTCACCTGCGATATTATGTCTGATGTGGCACTGAGTCAGTGCTTTTAGTGATACTTCATGCAGAAACATCAGAATGAATAATATAATCAATACCACTCCAGGTGAGTGTTCATCCATAGACAAGAGTATTGGGATTTACTTTGTGTTCAGTCTTCAGCTGTTTATTGACTTGTTTTAAGGTTTAGTGAGAAGTCAGTGACTTAGGGAATACATAAAAAACACAGCTGTGATGGTACACTTTTCCTATGCCTGTGGAAAGACTGAAAAAGGAACATGAGTATGTGGGAGCTTTTAACTGCTTTTTAGAAAGTATATCCCAGAATGAGGCATGTTGTAAAACAAGCCACATGAAAATTGTTTCTCTTATGAAACAACCTAGTTACTATTACATATTGAAACAAAGTTCAGACAATTTAGTTACAATATGATATTCATAACTGTATGCTTTTCAATAAGCCCAGGATGTCTGAGATCAGAAAGAGTTTGAGAAGTTGTTGACAAATGTGAAGTAAGCCCAGAATAGTGTAGGATATTTATTGTAACTCTTTCATGCCTGGATTAAAAAGTTGTAGTTATTATGGAATAAGAAGCAAGCTCTGTAAAATTATGGCCAAAAGTTTGATGTTTTAAAATTGTATGTCATTGTTTACAGTGGTATGATATACAGTTTAGGAAATTGTATTCTTTGGCGTTCCTCTTTAGAAAGAAAACATGTAATAAGAGTGGTGGAAATTTGCTACTTGTAGTGGCAGTGTAAAAGATTTTGTTGGGTCTTTTTTTAATCTGATCTGTATTTGTAGACTCTGTTTCAATACCTCAACTTTTATGTAGTGATAATACAGGAATGGTAATTTTGTAATTATAGTCATCAGTGTCCCACGTGTCAGTAATCACATTTATATAATTATGGCAGAGCACATAGAAAATGACATGTGTTTTCTGTAAAAAAATAATTTTGTGTACGTCATAGAGCATTTTTTTTTGTAATTACATGTGTATTTCTATCATATTAGATGTCTTCCTTCTCTTCCTTCATTGAAATAATCTTACATACTATTTTCCTTTTCAGTAGTCTTATGGTTACAACTTGAACAGTTCTGTCTGATTTGGTGGGACTGATGAGTTCAAATCATAAATGTGGAACATAAACACATAAACTTTCAACATAAGGCAAAAGCCATTATTTCTATAACATAACAAAAACAGAGCATGCAATACTTGGCATCCCAGATCTGCATATATTTCCTTTTTCCTCTTGTCAGGTAGTCAGTGAGAACCAATTAAGGCCAGTATTTCTTCAGGGTAAAAAAATATTTTTTTGCTCAACTACTCAAAAGTGATATAACTCTCCATTTTCATTTGTCTTTCTGCTCTTGCTGTTTTATATTTCAAATTCCCTGATAACTCAGTTTCCTCTTTACCTGGTTATGGTTTTTTTGGTTGTTTTCTTTTTTTTTGTTGTTTTTTGAGGTTTTGGTTTTGTTTTTTTTAATTTTGTTTTTGTGTGGTTTTTACCAAGGAAGAGTACTAAATTTTAATCTCAATTCTTATTACTTTATTTCTCAGTTATTTCACCAAATTTTATGTAATTTATTCTAATATATACACACAAATAGAAGCTTAAAATGTTACAGTGAGAACACAGTTGTAAAAAAAGGTAAGATGACTGTGCATCTTTTTGTAAAAGATCTGTCACTTAGAATGATTGCACATATTGTGTTTTAAGGACAAAATTCTTATTTAATTCATTTGTCACAGTAAGCGAAAACTTCGATCAATCAATCCTTCACATGGCAGCACTAAGGTTGTAACTGATGATTAAATCCGGCTCTTATTTTATAGTATTCAATGAAAAAGAGGGTTTCTTAATAACAAATGCAAGGTAAAACACATTTTTTTTGTTTTTTTGGACAAGACCCAATAGCATATCTTTGAGAAAGAGCATTTAAGTTAAATATTTTTCCAGTTGAAATGTGACATTAGTCTAAACTTTTGTATTTCCTACTTGCAACCTTAAAATAATGAAAGAGAATGAGAGAAAAAAATATCCAGAAAAATTACGATGGAGGTGTACTTCTTTCCTGGAGATGTTGGGTAAGTACTGAAGGCAGAATGCATCTTTGTTTTTTCATTGACTATAGGTTCATTTGTCATAGCCAAAAACTCTTTTATGAGGGTTATAAGGAAAGTGGATTCCAGTCTCACTAATTTATAAATAGAGAACTCAGTTCTCACAGAGATTTGCTGCTTGTGGTGTGCTCTTAGCTACTGAAGAGATAAAGGTGAGCTTCAGAGATGTGTGTAGAACTAGACAAGGTAGTTCTTTTGAGCTTAGGCACAGACCAGCATGACTTTCAAAAGAGAACTAAAGAGGAAGACTCCTGCAAAAAAAGAACCACTGTGCTGGTATTACTTTCAGAACCTTTACTAAAATAATTTTTTGATAGATGAAGAACATAAATGGAGGTAAAATCTGGAAATTGCTGAGTGAATAACGTTATTACACACTCCTCTGGTATTTCTTCAAAATGGAACGTGAAATGTGTTTGATGAAATCTATGACAAACACTATTCTCTCATCTCAAGAAATGGTAGTATGAGTTTCTTTAAAACCTTTTATACTGGAAGATGTTGAAATTCTTTTAAAATCTTGTCAAAAAATTCCTCAGAAACAAAGGAAATACCAAGAAAGAGATCTGAATTCTAAGAGAAATGTAGGTAGAATCATCCCATATGTTCATATATCTGTCATATAAAGTTGAAATTTAAAATGAAAAAAATCATAATTCTCACCATAGCTATCTGTCAGGGTGTAGTTTGCACCCTGAATTCAATTGACCAAAGTGTAGCCATAATGATCATGAATGTAATAACTATATCACCAAAAGCTATCTACTTTTATTTGTTAAAATTTTATTTTCACTTCTTTAAAAACATAAAACCAGTTTTAGCATTAGCTTTCTCTGGAAGATTTCATAAGCTGCATTTACTACACTCATACCAGTTCAGTCATGTTACAGAAACTGTGTCAAATAAACATTCTGTAAAAGTTCAGCTCTGGTTAAGTGGTCTTCCTCTGACCAAAGATTCCCTGTAAAACTATCAACAACCTGAAGAGCACAGTTTATGCTGAATATTTATGCTAAGGGTCTTGCCCTAAAACTGGCAACAGTTATCACCTCAGCTCCTTTTTAACAAGTACTTTGAAGTAAAGACAGTGAGTAATTAGAAAACCAAAGCAGAACAAACACAGGGAGAAAAGAACCGTAAGGATACTATGAATGCTAATAAACCATAACAGAATCATTTGAATATGTAAAAATGTCTTTTTTACTTAATAGAAGTAACCATCAGGTAAAAACTGGTAGTTGTAATATCATAACAGCTTTTTGAGAAAAATGAGATCGCAAATTGTATAATTTTTTTTTTTATGATTATCACAACATTATTTGTTCAATAATTTAAATTCCATTGGCATGAGAATTTAGAGTTTTTATTTGCTCATATCAAATTCTGATGTGAATTTTAACAAATACAAATCCTGTAACTCAGTAAACTTCTGGATCTTCATGCTCTCATTTAGCAAAATTTCGTGACATAAAATCTTATACGTAAAAGGATATCCATATTTGAAATGAAAGAAAACTTGAATATAGAGATTTAAAGCACCCATTTTGGTGTCCCACAGTGTAAAAAATGCGTGCTAGTCTGTTTAATACTTTTCTGTGACTAAAATGAGATTCTTTATTTGTATTGAGATGAAAAGAATTTGGACCAAGAATTTGCAGTTACTGTTAAATTCTCACTTTCATAATTTCAGGTTTTTGGTGTTAAAAGATCTGTTAGAGCATGCAAATGAGGGAGAAAGCTGCAAAATGTATTCATTTATAGAATCGTAGAATAATTTAGGTTGGAAGTGACTTGCAGAGGTCATCAAGTGCAAACTCCTGCTCATAGCAGGTTGAACTAGACCAGGTTGTTTGAGGACCTTTCTGGTCAAGCCTTTAACACCTGTGAGGTTGCACAATCTTTTAAATTACTTGCTGTAGTGTTTCATCACCCTCACAGTGATTTTCTTTTCCCCCTTAATCATGATTTCCCAAATTCTGACTTGTGTCCATTCTCTTTCATCCTATCACTATGTACTCTCACGAAGAAGAGTTTTGCTCCATTCCTTTATATACTCACACTAGGGAATTGAAGAAAATAATGAATTGTCTCTTTAATTTTTCCTCTTAAGGCTCAACAAACCCAGGCCTCTCAGTTTGTCCTCATGATAAACCTGCAGTTCCAAACATCTTTCTTTCTTTTTCTGAAATTAAACCGAAATGGTAATTGAGATCCTTCTGTCATCAGGTAACTAAACACCAAGGACTTTTGGAGAGGACAGAAGCCTCAAAGCATCATCAGCCACCTTCTGTAGCACCCCTTGTAGTCTCTCTGGACTCAAGCACATTCAGTTATAAGTACTTCCTAACCCTATCTTCCTTCACTGTGGCAATATTTCACTCCCAATAAACAAAATTATGTCAAAAAAAGGCCTGAGAGCAAGTTTTATGGAAAAAAGAAAGGCAAAGAAGTCATCAAGTGTGTTGGATTGTTGGATTCTTTGACACTAGGTTTCCTGCCCTGTTGAACAGTAAGCCTCAATATTTTTGTAGATCTTCTTTTCTGCCAGTGCCCATACCAAAGTTCTTTCAATTGTCTTTTCTGTAGTTTCAGCTTCAGTTAATTGTTGGATTCTTGAGAGTCTTTCTCAACATCTTATTCCTTAACCTGCTTCCTCACAGTTATCTCTGTCTTTCTCCTCAGGTTGTTTTAAAGTCCTTCTCACTCGAATTAGCAAGCTTGCTAGCAAAAACACTTTTTTCCCAGTTTTTCAGATGGACAATGTAGAAGTTCTCATTCTTGAGAAATACTGAAGCCCTATGACATCACCTGCGTAGCAAGATGTTGAGCTACACGGTACACAGTGCATGCAGTCTTACATAGCTGAGTCCTTCTCTCTCACTGGAAGGACTGATGAGAACATTGTCTTGACTCTTACACCGAGAGCTTACCACTTCACTTTCCTTTTCTTTCTCTTTTTTCTTTTCTTTTCTCTTTTTCTTTTATCTTTTTTTCTTTACTCTGTTTCTGTCTATCTGAGCTTTTTTTGTTTGACTGGGGTTTTTCTGACAATGGGGGTCAACAGCAGCCCTTTTCACACATCAAAGCAAATTTTTACTATTCACAGACTCATAGAGAAGGCTTAATTTGTAAATCTAAGCAGATACTTTTTCAGAAATATGATGAATCTCAAACTGGAACTATATATTCAGGTATTTAGAACTATGTCTGAAATTTAGGGTTGCAAATATAAAATGACAGTAAAAAGGAGATAAAACTTTTTCAGGAATATATTTCACCTACAAAAACTTTGCTGTGATTTGTTAAAAGAAGACACCAGATTTCTGTAAGGATTAAAAAGATGATTTTTTAAGGTTTCAATTTTCCTCTTTTAGTATAATTTTTTCCCTCTGTTTCATGAGGAAATTAATGAATTTAAAATCATGGCAAACAATTTTATCTCCTCTTTATTACTCTGAGTCTTGCATGTCTAGAACTGCTAGCATTAACTCTTCAACTTGCCTTAAAATTCTGACCCATTCTGCCTTTTTATTACATGGACAAAATGCCCCAAGCTTTCATCCAGTGTATATTTTGAATCATAACAGTAGTTTGTGCTCTAGCAATAAGTGACAATTTTTAGCAATATATATTCCAAATTTTAATAGGTATTTTTATTTCTTTGAGTGGGGAAGATAAAATATGGTGATAGGAAAATGTCTAGATTAAATTAAAATTTAATGAATAGCATTGGTTTAGCTCCAGTTATAAGGCCAGGTTCAGCTTGCATAACTTCATGAATAGCCTGAGACAAGAAATTTTTATTTGATTCTTAACCGCAGGTTCATCTTGGCTCTGAAAGGAAGTGTATGTATTATGTTGATGGCTCTCTGCACTTGTTTTCACAGGAAGAAGGAAACAAAATCCAGGGTATGTGAATAATTAGAAAAAAATAGGCAGCTTTATGATAGTGTTATTTTTTACCTCAGTCCCACGCAGTCTTTCACATTGATTTCTTACATTCTTATTCTGAAGCAGAAAAGACCATGCTCAAAAATCTTATCAGCCTAACAATGTGAAAGGGATTCTGCAAAAACAAACATATAAAAAGACAAAAGGAAGGAAGAATCATAGGGTGGCAGCAGCCTCACAGAGTGACAGGTAGCCCATTATCAAAAGAATTAAAGTAAATTTGAAGTAATACAGGGACAAAATACTTTTTTAATGGTACCAAAATTTGACTTACTTGCAAACTTGTTTTATTTCTGCTTTCCTCTATCTGCACTTACATTCTTGATAAGGAGTCCTTCTGGTAGACCTTGATAAGTTGAACCATATGGAGTTGCCATTTTCCTGTATGATCAGAGAATGGTAGAAGGGTTTGAATAGAAAGCACATTTAAAGGTAATCTAGTCCAAGCTCTCTGCAATAAAAAGGGACATCTTCAACTAGATCAGGTTGCTCAGAGCACTGTTCAATCAGACCTTGAATGTTTTCAGACATGAAGTGTCTACCCCCTCTTTGGGTAACCTGTTCCAGGGTTTTACCCGTCTCATTGTTTCTGATCATTTTCTGATGTAGAAATGTGGAAGAAGAGTTCCTATATGTTTTCAGACTGGTTTTTGGAAAAATATTTGCTTCTCAACTTGAATCCAACATGTCAAAACTCACAAATAAGAGCACAATATAAAGGGAAATATGCTGTACCACTTGATAGATCAAATATGGAGGTCCCTTTATTCTCAATAATTACGCAACATTGGGATGCAATCATCTCATCCTGGTAGTTAGACTGTTCAAATAAAGCAAATTATCCCGCTACCCAAAGGCTAACTTGGGGGTACTGATTTTGGAGAACATCTAGACAACTTGGCTATAAAATCATATAATGTACAAGTGTTAAATTGTACAAGATGGATTCACACTCTGATGTAGTATTTTAAAGTGTTTTCAAAAGAGAAATCAAACTTTGGAGTAATATACATCAGCATCGTAACTTGCAATGCTGTGCTTCCACAACATGGATATTATTCATAACATAAAAATCTTTTAAAAAATTTAATACTGTGTTGATTACCCCCAAATGAATGCTTGCTAGTGACTCAGAGCATAAATGTTACATATAGTCAGTAGTATATCAATAAATTATGATAATATTCTTTTCTCACTAATTCTCTTCAACTATTTTTGTAAATTTTAGGGAAATAATTTTAAATAAAATGGCACTTTTCCTGACAATTCAGAAGGCTAGCCAGCAACATAATTAGCTGATTAATTATTGTTTTCTTTGTGAAAGTCACCTTTGAGATGAATTTGCTCAAATATGAAAAGCTATATATTTGACATACACTTTTGTTCCCTGCTGGTAGAGTTCCAAGGAATCTATTTTGGTCTCGTTTCACTAGCCTACTTTAATCACTATGAAAATCACTCAAAGGATCAACTGCCTAGCTGACATAGGGCAAATGCCTTGAAACTTTACATAGAGAATTACAGCTGAAACACTAAAAATAATATGGTTTTATATTCCTTGTGTAGCTGTAATATTTATGATTATCAGGCTTTCAAGTAAATCAGAAAAAACTTTTTCTTTTTCTTTTTTTTTTTTTTTTGTTTTGTTTTAATATATCAAACTACTAAATATAAAGTGCTTGTTTGCTCTTATTGGAAACCAAACCTCTTGAAATACTTACCATAAAGCGTTTCCTCAGAGTTATAGGAGGTAGATCTTAATTAACCTTTCCAGTGCCCTTGCATTGCAGTTAATTAAACCTTTACAAACCACACTAGCTTAATTCTAAATTACAAACTTACAGGGATCAAAACGGTAAGTATAACCCCCTTTTAGAGCTTTCAACTTGCAATCTAGCATTATAAAGCTTTTATTAGAAATACACACTTTAAAAGAAACAATAACCTTCATATTCGATTTTTCTTGATGTATTCAGACAGCTATTATTTCTACAGCAAGTTGATGGCTGTTATTGTTCCCATACTGTGACAGGTACCTTGAAAAAAATTAGGTATAATACATATATACATATATGCACATTCATACACATAAACACAGATATACGAATAATCTTTAGACAGTTTCTTAGATGGGAATAAAAATTCTACTGACCATCAATACTGTTACAATTAGAGGTAAAATGGGACATTTAAATCTTTATACTGAATAGCAAAGCATGCCAAACCTGTATTTGAGACTATGTGAGCAGGAACATGTGTAAGAGCCAGCAAGATTTCAAGACCATGGTGGCAGATCCACCTGAAGTTCAGCAGCTACAGTATGCTGATGTGTAGACAACTCCTCAGTGCTCACATTTTCTTTCTCAACATGGTGTAAACATGGCACTCCCAGGGAATTTGGGAGTCACTCACTTAGCCTTCTTATGTACATAAATGCTCATGTTCCTCTACTTGCTCTCCCCTTTCTCTGTTCATTGAACACTGTAAAAACCTATTTTGTTGTGAGTAAAAAGTAGAATTTTTTAGGAGGAAATTTAGGTATGCAAGCACAATGTTCATGCCTGAATAGGTCTTCTTCATTGAAAAAGCTATAAGAAAAGACAGCAAGCTATATTAAAAAAAACTGGAAAAGAAGAGTTGTAAAATACCTGCATTTTTATTTATTTTATTCAAATTAAACATTTGAAATGTACATTTGAAATCATTCATTTATAATTCAACAAAGATGTAGAGTAACTTCCTCATTTTTTTAATCTTCTCATAGCTATCTTCCTGCTCCAATTTTTAAAGCAAAATATCTTACAAGCCATATTACTTTTTCTTTAAATAAATTCTCAGCACATTCTCTTTGTTAATATGATGATGATGACTTGTCTTGTTTCCCCAAATGAAAACATTTAGACTTCAGTTATAATTTAAGTAAAATCTTAGTCTATCAGTCTAAATTCTATAGTTCATTTAATAAGGAGAATATATAAAATGACCAGAGTTGCATTTACTGAAGATGGATTACAACCATGCAGAATTATGGATGGATGCAGTTAGGACATGATTGTGTTAGGTTTTATTTCCACGTCAAATTCCTCACTTAATCTCCAGGTCAAGGTGCCTTTGGTTAAAGTATTAACAAGATCAAACTAAACGGGTAAAATACATATTTTTAAAATTTATATTTAATTTTAATTAGTTTTGAAGTTCCTGGTATTAGGTAATCTTAGTTCTCTTGTCAATTGAATACACACCCTCACACACACACACACAAAAACCCCCCAAGCAAACATGAACACCCAAAACAAAACACCAACATGCCCCCAACCCAACTATTTTCTACCCAATGACTCATGAATCTTTGAACACATAAGGACTTATATGTTGTGAATTTATGCATGTATTACATCTGTATTGGTACTCTGGCCTAACATCAGGACCAGTGACAAAATCTCTCCTCAACAATAGTCTGTAGATTGTTTATAGCAGTAATTTTATTAAGAGATGAAGTATCCTACTCTGGTGGAAGCTAAATAAAGCCTGAGTGTAATTTATGTATATATATCATCCACAATAAAAGCTTGGCATGTAAAAAATCAGTCACTAGTAGTCTAGTCTAGAGTGGAATAGATTATTTACAATCAAAATATCAGAGCAAGCTCATCTAAATATATTTTCAGCTTTACTGATAAGAAGAACTGAGGTTCATGAGATCTCATAGGAAAGTCCAGGTCTATTCCTTGCACAGCATAATAGATTTAGACTATGTTTACCTCAAAATCTGCAAACTGTAGTGGTCATTAATCCCATGCTGGGGCACACCTTAATTAATGAGCAAAAAGGATTTTCTTAATCAGCATTAGAAAATAATAATCTAATTTTGATAAAAATTAATTAATTAGAAAATTTTATTTTTTTTTCTTCAGACTTTCATAGAAGAATGTTCTATAAAAGACCCAGCAAGATCAAAGCATTTTCCCTCTCCTATAACATCTGCGTGGGATTATATGGTAGGAAAAAACCTAAAGGGCTTCATTGGATTCTAATCTAGTAGAATAAGAGTCTACATCAATAAATACCTGTCATATAGACCAAAGTTTTCATGCATCTCTTTTTTCTTTCTCTGCTACTGGGATGTAAAATTATTGTGTAGTTTCCCAGGCTACATTTACAGTTACCTTCTTGACATTCTGCAGTGATCTGGGGGGGATTGGATCCTCAGGTAGCCCATGTTGGTCACCAGGAAATACACTGAGTTTGCAATCGTGGCAGGCAGGACAAAGAACAAGGGATGGAGAAGAAAGCCTTCAACTTGATAAAATCACTTATTCTAAGGTCAGATCTTGAAATTGTTGTGCCAAGGACTCTCAGTAACTTTGTTACTGAGATAATTTATTGCTCTGCTGACAAAATATAGAATTATTATGAACAGGCTATATTGAGAAAGAAATGTAGACATAGAATGGGGAGAAAAGTCTTCCATCTGAAAACATCCCCAAATTTAGTTATCACAGGACTTAATCTGATCTGTTTGACAGGAAATTACTTATTTTCACCCAACTTCTCAATGAGAAAGACAGTATTATCCAGTCTTTCTTGATTGCTCTGAGCAGAAGGAGTGTGCATCTGTCTTCTTTCACCTCCAGCTCATAAAAGGGATGGGATGGACAGCTTCTATATTTTTATGCATTAATTTATTTCAATAGAACAAGAGTTCGGGTGACCTCATTTCTCCTTCGATTAACTTATCAGCATGGCATTTTTTCTTATGACATTTTTAATCTATGGCATTTGTTCATTTGTGACTATAAATAAGATTACCTTAAAATAATGCTTCTTGACTTTCAGCATGGCCATTAAATACCCACTTCACACACTGAGAAACTCAATAAAAATTTGCATTGTTATATTTAGGGCATTGAGCTGCTAACAAATCAATTTCTAAAAGAACAGCAATATAATTTCTTTACATACATATGTTTTCATTATCAGATTTCCCTCTTAGGTCAGTGAGCAAACTATATTTTGTTTATGTTCTACTTTTAATATTCCTTTTATATATAAATTATGAGCCAATAAATTTTTACATGAAATTCTAAATTTATCTAAATAATTTTATTAAAATATTGATTTGGCTATTTGAATTCTCAAACACATCAGTACTTTTAATATATGAGCTATTTTAAAATCTTAGTGAAAAGAAGCAGTCATATAGCTCCCACTTTCAAAATCTATATTTAGCAAGTCAAACAATCGGACTTTTGGGGGCTTTTGGTTCCTGTTTTGGTTGAATGAAACTCCTCTAATACAAACACTCTAATGTTACTAGGGAACTTTCCAAACATTTCACTTTGGTTTTCCCCCTAAAGACATTTATAAACAGAAAATATTACATATTGATAAAAGTATTCTATTGTTATCAATGGAATCTTGGTAGAGGAAAAAAAGCCTGTTTAATAGTGTATAGAGATAAAAAAGCCCCAACAAGTCTCAGAGAAAAATCAGGAACTGTATCTTGAAAATGTAGTAAAAAGAAGTATTTTCTCATTTTTACATGTGAAAAGAATATAATGTTATACTAAGGTCTATCATAAGAATTCTGCTTTCCACCTGTCAATATTGAATATCATTACATGGAAGAAAATATGAAGCATAAGATATTGACATTTTTTATGTGTGATAAATTTTAATTCTTTACTGTGCAATTGGATGGAATGTTTTTGATGCAGCATGGAAGATAAAGCAGTAGCTGTCAAAAGTTTAAATTGTACAAGTCTGCAACACCTCAAATGTCTGTTGTAAGACCCATTAGATATAGTGTTTCCTTGAGGCTTAAACAAATGTTAGGTTTTGTTGTGTGCCGGCCAGAAAGAACATTTTATCGACCAGTTTGAGAAGCCACTGATGAGATCACATGAGTTATAAAGCATCGTGAAGCATTGTGTGGAGCCCTTGACCATTAGTGACACTAAAAGAGCATAAATAAATAAATAAAATCAGACAGAAAATAAAATAAATCCAGCAAGAGGAAATAGCATTGTTCCAACAGTCAGCCATTGAAACAAAGTAAGACAAGGCTTGGAAACAAATCAAAACTGATGTAGGAAAAATGAAACACAAACACATGGAATGAAACATTCATAAGTTTGTTTTAACACACTGGGGAGCTTTGTGAGGTTTATAATTCATTTCAGTGAGGGTAGAATTAAAATTAGAGACAGGTTTTTAGATGTACTGAGACATTTCATTTGCTAACTGCCAGAACTTAAGCACCATACTAATATTAAAAGTAACTACTCTCCTTTCCTGTCTGAGCTGCCTTTAGAAACTTAGAGGCAACATCTTTCCTGCTTTAGACATCTGAGATGAGTAGACAAGTATCAGGGTAGTTACCAGAAGTGTTGCCTAGGTTTCTTTTACAGTAAATAAAATAAAGTAGTAAAATAAAGTAAGTAAAATAAAAACAATCAACCAACCAAATGAAGAAACAAAAAAAAAAACCAAAAACAAAACAACAAAACAAAGCAAAAAACCCAAAATCAATCAACCAACCAAACCAAAATAAACCGCCAAAACCCCAACTGTCAAGGATTTGGAGAGTAGTCAAGATACAGTAATAGGACATCCCAGAAATACAGTTAAGTCTGAACTTACACTTCTCTGAAATATGTGGTCTAACTAAAGGTGACACACTGGGCATCTCCATCCTTCCACTCTTAATATTTCACTCAAAAGATATGTAGACACTGCAGTGTAGTTGAGTCTTTTCAAAATTATTACATTTAGGAGTAACAGAGTGAAGCTGCCCCGAAAAAGTAGAGAAGAGAGGGGTGGATTTATTGCTGATTTTTTTACCTACTTCTACTTGAAATGGTGATTAAATATTTAACAGGCAATAAATTGTTTGTTTTGCCCAAATTGGTTTTTTTTTCCCTAGATGATAATTAATAACAATCTTCTTGTGTTTATATCCACCTTTGCTTTACCATCCTTGTTCTTACTATTTTCTACCCCAATCCTGTTGAAAGATAAGAGTGAGCAAGTGGTTGAATAGAAACTCAGATTTCATCAAGGCTAACCCATCATAAGCTAGTAAATATAAAATACCATTGTTATTTTTCACAGATATATTCATTGAAAAGCAGGAAAAATATATTTAATACATATATAATTTATTTTTATCTTCTCCCTTACAGAAGGATAAGAAGAACCTCCCTTAAACAGATTGAGTTTATTCAGTTCATTAACAGATTGTGGCAAAGAGATGACAGATTTAATTTTGTTACTTTCCCTCACTTCCATAGTATTCTCTTCAATTTAACACCTCTTATTTTTATTACATTTAACTGAACTTAAATATTTACAAAACAAATCAGGTACTTTGAGACATGGGAAAACAATTTGTTTCTCTTTAGAGCTAATGTTGTTTTACAGTTACATCCAGAAAACCCTGAGTAAACTTCGTATTTTTTTCCACTATCTATATGCCTGCCACTTAGTCAATGCTTTTTTCTAAAAGATTTCAGAATTCGTCATGATAGTCTTGTTGAACATTTGGAATTTAGTAAATAATAGGAATGCCATATGTTGATTAATATACTGCACACAAAATTGATTTAGTTTTTCTGTTGAGCAGCATTGTCCTTCATTAGCAGTGAGCAGTCAGAGCAAAAACAAATACAGTTACTCGTTTAAAGGGTACAATGTTGTAAATTATATTAGTTTCAGCTCTTTTGTTTCACATTGGGGCAGAAATATGAAAAGATAGTGACTACATTAAGCAGTTTCGGTTTTAATTAATCGATGAGTCCTTCAGTAGTTAAAATTGCGAATTTGAAGGGAAGTGCTAAAACATGCTAGAGTTTTCTAATCTAGATACTGTCTCGAAGGGAAGAAATATTCTAAATGTCCTTGCATATATCATAGTCTAATGAATATTTGGTATACCTCAGTGGTCTAAAGAGTGAACAATATGTCTCAGTTATGTTGTAAAGAGAAAAACAGTAATCCAGACAGACTTTTTCCCTAAAACTTGATTTTATGCTGTCTTTTCACTTAGCCACCACAGACTAAATTTTAAATTGTTCCCCTATATTAAAGGTATCTTAAATATAAATACATGCATCTAGATATGCATTATAATTATTTAAAAGTTGTCTATGAAGGTGAAATGTAACATACAGGATTTCCAAAAGAGGAGAAAAAATCAAGCTGTGAAAAGCATAAAGTTTTATATGCATACAGATTCCAATATATGCTATCTTCAGACAAAGATATGGAGAGGAAGCCAGATAAGCTACTCACTACCCTACTATAGACGTTTTGATTAGGATCATATTAAGATAAACCTAAGATTACTAAGGTTTTACAGTTCTTGGAGTTAGGTTTGCTCCTATCTGTCCAGTTCCACAGGTAGAGAATCTGGATATTGTCTGAATGTTCATGTCTGCATATCTGACAGGATATATCTTGGGTCCTGTAAATAACTTCATAAGAAGAAAACTGTTCACTTCTCCATTTAAAAACATTTTATTCCCTAAAAGTCTCTTTCTAAAATAATCAATGGTCAGGTGGGAGAGTATGGAATCCTCTGAGCTTCTGTTTTTCCATTTTTTTCCTATATACTACTTGAACTTGCCAAAAGCAGCTGTCTTGTCCACAAGATCTACCACAACTCATGTGTACAGACCAGAAAAGAAGATGTGAAAATTTCCTGAAAGAGCTTTTGCTTTCTTGGGTATGCTGGGGTAAATAGCAGACTTTTAGTTGACATTTCTTTTTTGCAGTACATTTTTTGTTCATTGAAAGAGAAAGAGTTGATACAATATGGCTATGATGACCAATCATAATGCAAGCCCAAATACACATTTGGAAAAGACAAAGTTTACAGTTCTCATCAATTAGAAATGGGCTTATACTAAATAGATAACTTAATCCTCAGAACCTAATTTATCCAGCTGTAATGTAGATGACTTGAAAATACTTCCATTAGGCTCATTTTCAAGGATTATATGCAAGGAAAATATATGAAACTGAAGTGAGTCAGTACTACACTCCTAAAAAAATCAGGTTCTCAAATTGTGCTACATAATTTCTTCTCTTTCACGTTATCTATTCTTCAGGCATTTATTTTATTCTGTGAGCTTTGCTTCACCTTTTCCTTGATCACTGTAGCAATAAAAAATTGTTTTCCTCTCACACTAGAAAACGAGTAGTATTTGGATATTAGATGAGAAGAAAGTTCTAATGAATGTTTGCTGAGAGCTCCTGTCCTTCTCATTCTGGGTTAATTCCCACTTCCACTTGTGCTGGATTCCTTACCAGGTGAAAGCAAGCTGTGTCCACATTCCTACATTTTGGGAACAGAGCTGACCCTTCCTTTCTCCATGGTGCCACGCTTTGCTTCCAATCCATATTGCTGATGAGGTACCTCCAGGACAGCAGCTGCCACTTTTATTCAGGGCTTACTAATTTGTCATCAACCACCACTGCCCAGTTTTGTTTTTGTTTTTGTTTTTTTTCACAGGCCATATCACACCACTCTAAGGGAGATTAGCTTCTATTCCACCTGTTGACCCCTTGAGACCACACCTCAGTGCTCACTCTACCCCTACAGCTCTCACCTCCCAGCATTTCAGCAACCACGTGACCATTCCTTCCTCTCTTTGCAGTTTGTGAGAGACTGGAAAGATTGATATCTTGAGACATTTTGTGTGTGGGGAAAGGGTCAGGTTATTCTGCTGAGGAAGTGTCCTGCTCCACACCCTCATCCCTAGAGCCTGTATCCCAGCACAACAATTCCAGAGGTAATGCTCCACACCTGCCCCAGGAGCTCCTATCCTAGCTCCTCGGTGGCCAAATGACCGGAAATTCCACCTGGGGGAAGAGCCAAGGGCTATTTAGAGCTGAGCATGAGGTAATATATTTTGATCCTCTCTACCCTGGGGATTTCTCTCACCCTAATGCTGCTGGAACCCAGGATTTGGTAGCTACATGTGTCCTTGGCTATGTATTTGCTGACTTTTTTCCTTCTTTGAATTATTTCTTGGGATTTTTGAGTAACTTAAAATCAAATGGGCTTAAAGTTTGCCAAATTAATGCTTTGAGAAGTGTTTTATATTGAGTGAGTTTTCCAAAGCTCTCTGATTTTCTAAAGTTGCCAGCAAAGCCTTTTTTGTTGTTTGGATCTCTAGAGAATATCTTGTTGGCATTTCTCCTGTGCCTTTTACTCAGAGTATGTAAACAACCATCAGCCCTGTTAGAAGTCTCATCCAGTGAGTTTTTTTGGGCCTTACATGCTCCTTCCCAGATTGTGTAATGCCAGCAGGGTACAGGAGCGGGGGTTGAGGTATCACTGAAGCCTCTCAGGCTCCATGGCAGGAGCTATACTCCCACAGCCACATGCCTTGGACAGCCTCAGATACAGCCCTATTTGCCTTCTCCTCTCCTTGCTCTGCTTTAGTAACTGGGATTAGGTGGCTTATGCTTGAAGGCAATAAAGCCCCCTCACCATCACCGGAGGAGGAAGAAGACTGTGCATCCCCACACAAGACCTCTGGTTCTCGGTGGGAACATTTCAATTATTTGGGTTTTTTTCTAGAGTACCCTTCTCTTCCTTCAGTTTCTGTACTTTTTATCCATGAAAAAACACCATAAAAAGGAACAAGTCTACAACAATGCCTCCTATTAGGGACTCACAAAGCTTTTATTCCTTATCCTATCCTTACTTTATCGCCTAAATATTTTGCCAAGTCTCATCCCCACACACTCATAATTTAGGATTTGGTATTTAACAGCAGACCTGACCAAAGCCTGCCACAAGGACATCCCTTGCTGCACCAAGCCTTTGTTGAGGGCAGTAACTGCTGGAGTTAGAAATCACTGTCCTTAACACCCACAGAACTCCTACTACAGTTAACTTGCTGTGAGATATTGGTATCCCATTGCTGATGGTAAAATTCACTACTGATTTAAAAGATTTAAAGGAACTTTTTTTGACCGAGAGAGATGTCACAGGGAGTAAAGTTGGGTGAATCCACATTGGTAGTCCCATCCATACAACACTGGTTGCTGGGTTGTGAGATTTTCTATACGTTTCTGTGAGATATTAGGATTGCCTACTCTGCAATGTTGTTGATCACCTTTTGGGTCCATGTTCTTACTATTATTATTGTTATTAGGTAAAAGTGGAAATGTGTTTCCTACATTCTATTTTTCTATCCCAGTGGGTAATTCTTTCGGCTGAGGTTTAAATCTCAGTCTTTAGTTCAAAAGAATTTGGGTTACTTAGTAAATGCACCATCTGTAAGTAGAGAGCTACCACACATTGCTTTCCCCTGAGCTTAGTTTGGATTCTTATTTGCTGAATTTGAAAGTGCTTCCCTTATAACCCTCTGGCTGACTGTAGCTAATGAAACAAACTAGGAAAATAGAAAATCTCTTTTTTATGCTAAAATTTTGCTACAGCTGTGAGAGGTATCATCTGTTTAATGATACTAACTGAACTACAGCATTTTAAAAATCAGGGTGAAAATTATATTGTTCAAGCCTGCACATTCTTACTGCTGAAATATCCAACTTTTCAGATGCCATATCTTGCAGTATGTATTAGTTAATAAAAATTGTTAATGTATAGATGAACTAGAAACGGGAAATAAACTGAGGTAATCAATGACAGAATTAAAAGAACAGAAACTAAGTGGAAACAAAATGAAAACAAAGTGATCATTATGTAATACAAAACCCTCTCTGAATATAATTGGATTTGATGGACAGTCGGATTGTTACTATATTTCAATAATAAATATTTGAATTTTTTTCTATATTATATTGATTTATATGTAAAATGTGCTAACATAAATATTCAAGACTTTCTTTCCTTTAACCTGGATTTATCGTTCTCAGCTGCTGAGGGAGAAATTACTCTTTCCTCAGTTATTCAGTTGTAGTCAGTTTGAGAGAAATCAAGAATATCTGTTACAATTATGTCACTGTTAACAATCAGCTGAGTACAGCTGTAACATATTTCTAAAAGTACTAAACTATAATACAGAAAAGTAATTTAATTTTTTCTATTCTGATCAAATAATGAAATCTTATAAAATAAATTTTATGTAATAAATATTTTCTAAATATTATCAATCACGTGTATTGTAGTAACACAGAGGTTTAAAAATCCCTTACACTTAGTAGTTCCAAAGGTAAATTTTTTTTGTTCACTTCTAGAAGCATATGCCTTACCTTTTTTTCAATAGCTTATTTTTGGAGTAATGGTTACACTACTTAATAAAAGCTGTATATTATACATATAAAATCATGACATGGGTAACACATTCCTTTAAATAATTCTCTTCAAAATTATTAGATTAGCAATGAAGTGCAGTAAGCCAGCATACATGACTAACACCTAAGTTCCTAGAAAATTAATTTTATTTTTTTCTGAATATGTTTCCATATTTCAAAGATGTTAATAGTAATTATAGTCATATTTGAAAAGTAAACAAAATGTTATAAAAAATATGCACAATATAGTGTACATGAAAGTAATGGCTTCTGTAATATTGGAAAGCCATACTGTTAGCAATAAATAAAAAAATACATAATTTAGTGTATATGGAAGTGTGATATTGCTATCATCATCAGAGTAACAAATCAGACAACTTCCTTCCTTAGTCTAAAACTGAGCTACATGTTTCAGTGATGAAAAATTATGTTGAATGTATTACAAAATTGAATGTGCTCTATGGTATTCTTTGATTGTGCTTCATTGTGCAGTTGTAATGAAACTTAATTATGACAATAACTGAATTGCTGGTAAGTTCTTAGATGACAGCAGGTCAGTTAGAAGGAACTGGAAATTTTCAATTCAGCAATTGCATACTTAAATCAAGATTAAAAGAGAAACAAAGAGGGACTGATGGAATAATTAGTAAATTGAAGCATAAAAATTACTTACAGAATAAAATTATTTCCTGAATAAATTAGCGTTTTCTTACACATATAATAATTTGGCCTAGACATTGTATTTTAGATTTTTTTGTCTAAGATTAATATCAGCCTTATTTTTGCCCTGGGTATTGTTTTACCCTGGGTGCTGTTTGGAAACCCGTGAAAAGTGCCTACAGCACTTTAAAGCAATTACAGAACTGCCCCAGCTGGGGAAGAGAATTTGCTCTGTTTCACAGATGAGACTTAATATAGGATGCTAATGGCTACAGAGAAACTAACTTGATTTATAATCCCCAATTAAATCTACCTCTGTAGCAGTTAATTAAGAACAAGGCAACTGCAAATTATTCTCATTCTAACTTATAGAAATCATACACAGAATAAAGAAAACAATTATTTAAAAAACTGCACATGGAATATACTGTTGGATTCTCATGTGTGAATTTAAAGTAAGTGAAAGATGTGACCTTTTTTAGAGAAGAAATACTTCCAAAGGACTGGTGGAATGGCCACCCTTTCTTTCTGTCGAAGCATTTCCTGCCCTAAACCGGACAGCATCATTCAAGTTGCACCAGTCTTTCAATGAATAAAAAAGACTAATAAAATGTAGATTGGGAAATACAAGAAAAAGAAAACTCGTGTTTAGTGAAATCTCAACCATTACAGTAAAACTGATGTCATAGCGGTGCTGTGTTTTGCTGTACCTAAACATTGTACAGTTTTACAGAAAGAAAGAACTTATTTAAGCTGAATTTGTTGTTGTCCTGAAAATAATTGGTGAATTTACAGGTGTATAGGAATATACCTATTGATAATTCTGTGTGATTTTTAGTTTCTAGATATGAATTTTGAAGCACACATGCATTGTTGGACCCATCCATTCTATTACAATATTACAGATCTTTACAAAACAATCAAGCAAATAATAGTTTACAAATATTATTTTAAAATAAGGTTTTTTAGTAAAAAGTCCAAGTTTTCCAGTAAACTTGCACAATTTTGGGAGCTCCTTATATGCTGAATAACAGCAGCTTTTAGTCTGGACTACGTTACTATTTTGGGTATTTGTAGTGAATACTGAATACTATTATTGAAGTTTAAGACAAAGCCATTCTCTTAAATTCAGGCTATTGTCTCCCTTTATACATATACACAAAAGGAAAGTATTCAGTGATGAATTGCACATTTGACTGAAATATCTGCCCTTTTAATATTATCTCTTCCTTATCACTTCAGCTCAGACTATCACTGGTATCTGGAAAACAGGCTGATCTAATGATTTATGTTAAATACCTGCTCTAAAATAATGAAACTCTTGATAAAATGAAATAGTAGACAAGTTTTGTGATACATTGACAACTTTTATTATGTATTTTTCTTATAATTGAAGAAAGCATTTTTGTAATGAAATATTTCTTTGCCACCTAATTGTCAGTGGATGTTTATTTGATCTTTTTTTAATTTTGTATGACTTCAAATAAGATATAGTTTTACAGCAATTAATAAATCTATGAAATAATAGAAAATAGATATAACTAATTAAAACAATATATTTGATCAAAAAATTAAGTCAGATGAGACTGGATTAAATACAATACACATTTAACAAAGATCGTGTCTGGTTTAACTACTACATTCTTAGAATAATGGATTTATTTTGCAGTAGAAAATATTCTTGATCTAATCTTTGTAGACATTGATAAAGACCCTGGTACACTGCCACATTACTAGGAAAGCTGTGGAATGTAAAGATTTTTTTTTTTTTTTAAGAAAAGCAAATTGCTCAAAGGGGAAGATGCAGTTGATAATGATGAAAGGTGACCACAACTTTTTGTTCAGGAAGAGGTTCCTCAACAGCCTTATTTAATATTTTCACCAATGATTTTTAGTAAAATAAGGCTTTAAAAGTTATTAAAATTGCTGGCAGATAATAAGGAAGCAGTAATACTTTGGATGATTGGAATGATGTTGAGAACCTAATTTATTAGGTGGGATTGCATTTTTATCCAGAAATGTAGGTCACACACTTTGGCATCAAAAGAAGTGCTTCTGATATCATATGGAGCCTCTTCATTTAAGAAAGAGAAGGAAAAATTGAAGAATGTAACTATATGTGTAAATCTTCCAGGGGATGCTTATAGGTAATGGTATGACATGGCTGGGAAAACAGCAAAGACATCCTCAGAGTGTATCAGGTAAGAAATCTACACTGAACAGAGCTTTAGCCATCAATCTATCCAACCCTACTGGTCTGTTCACCAAAGAATAGAAAATTGTTGTACTCTTAGAAATCGCTCTGCGATGTGTGTGTGTCAGGATAATCTGTGAAAATGAAGCTCCCTCCATGAAGCATTGAGATATAGCAAGATCCATGTATGTACGTAATGTGCAATAGTTTTTATTTGCATCAGTTAGCATATAAAATAAAAATCAATGGAAATATTTGATTAAGAGTATTTATGGGAAATAATTATGTTCTGAGGCTTTGTGGAAGTTACAGTATCTATATCATATCTAAGACAGTATTAGGATTTACAATCATTTAGTGGTTTAGTGGTCAAGAGCACTTGATTTTTTTTTTTATCATTTTAATGACTGAAGGTAACACAATGGCTTTTCAATGTATTGGTGCATTTTACATAATTTTTTTCTTGCAACATCAAATTTTTCAGATGACCTTTAAAGGAGCCAACTTTCTTTTTGGAGACTTTTTCTGCCTCCTGTGGTTGAGAAGTCCCTCATTTAGTATAACTACGGTTATCAAGAAAATTCAATTTTTTTCTTTGATTAAATGAATAGTAATTATATAGAAGTACAGAAAATAATTCATTATCATTGTTAATTGGAACATTATAGAAAGTGAACTGTTTAGAACCACCACCCATTTGTTTTTCTAGTCTTCGAATTCTGATTCCTTTTTCTCTATAGCTCTTCTAATTCTTAACTTACGATAGGAAGCATTTTGATTTTCTTCATTATAGACAGTTACAAAATCTTATAGTTTTGTAGACAACTGATAGATGACATAAAACATTTGCTATTTTAAATATAGATAAATGTTGTATATTTTAGCACATTTACATGTATAAATATATATTTCTCTGCCTCTAAATAACACCTTCCCTTGTGACATTGTAGGGTTCTTCTTTACCCAAGGCATTGCAATCTGTGTCTTCTCCTATCTTATTTATGGTGTGAAAATCTTCAGAATTGAGGTAATATGTCAGGTTTGACCCATTCAAATTTACCATATACGGTAATTGTTTCTGTAGCAAAATTCCAATCTTCCTTCCTCAGGCATCCTTTTAAATTTAGTTCTTAGTCTACATCTTCCCAGATTATTTTACCCTGTAATACGACTAGCATTACCTGGAGCTAAAAATCAGTGATTCTCAATCTATGATGAAATGCATAATTTTGCAATTGTTTGCTTTTCACTGTGTGTATTCATAGATGAGTAAGTAAGATTTGGTTGTAAGAAATATGTATTTATAAAAGATGGGCAATAATAAAATCTATCCTCTGTTGTTTATGCATGAAATTATAGGAGGTGTCATTTCCAGACTGCTTATTTGTTCATTTTGTCACAGCTTGGACCTCAAATGCAGTTTAATATGGAGCCTGAAGCTTATTTGCTTTTGAGTTCTTTGAATTGCCAGTAATGTTTCAGAGATGAAACTCTATAAAACCCAGTTTGGCTGCATTATTTGATTTTTAGTGATTTCTTAGGGTTTTTTTAAAATTATTGTTTCAATAGAGAACAGAACTGTGATTTTTTACAAACTGGAAAACCGATGCTTGTGTAGTTTTGGACCTGGTGCACACTCCCTGCCTCCTTGGAGATGCCTACACTCCATGCCAATGGAGGGATACAACTCAGTGGTGGATTCTTGTCTCAGGCTATTTTGTGAGAAAGAAATGGAGGGAAATTCATGGGGGAGGTTCTGCTTCATTTTGCGTCATCTGTGTCTCTGTCCCTTATCCCAGAGCTATGTCACAGCCCTGCCCTTGCCCAGCCACATCTCTGCTGATCCCGGCCTCGGTACCCACTTTCTACCTTGACTTCTGAAATGAGCAGCCATAAAATTGTTCTTGTTGGATGGGAAAAGTTACTGAGGATAAAGAAAAATATTGACTGCTTTCTCAGGGTGCTGGGCTGCCTTGGGGATTCCCCTGCCCTCGCAGAGGAGTTGGAAATCCCTGCCCCATCCCTTATACAACAGGCAGGTCTTGCTGCTCCTAAACCATTTAGTTTGGTTATATTTGGTTAAGAATTGCTCTCATGCTAAATGAATATTGCAGCGGGAAGGATGAAATAATGCAGTTTAAGAATTTATTGTTGCCTTCCAGGCATATCAATATAAATGAAGTGGGTACCCCAACACTTTCCTGTACTGTTATTGTTATTTTGCATGTGGGTTGATTATAACTGCTATTAAGTAATCACATTCACAATGTATAACTGAAAAGTAGTTAACAAAAGGGTTATAAAATAATTATTTCATTAAATAGTTTTTCGAAATCAACAACTATTAAGTGAATAGCATTGAGTCAGCTGCATCTAATAGTGGTTGATTTCTAGGAGAGATACAGGATGCTTCTTTCAATTTATCAGCTCAAGCTATTGGGTCTTTTCTTACATTTTGTTTCATTACTTTTTATATTTAAGTTTCATTGATCATTTCTTATTAGATGAATAATTTTTATTATACTGAAGTTGAAATGGTAGATAATAACTTGTCCTCTGAGTTAAGTGCAAACAATCTGATCTATGCTTTTGTCATCCTTCAACTTAATTGCTAGGCTAAAGGTTTCTGCTAGTTGGCAGGTTTAATAGTGAATGTCCTGCCAACTCTCATTTTTCAGCACACTGCCTGTATTTTCAGCTCTGCAAAGTGAAAGGGCTGTTTTTTTAAATTAGTTTATGCTGAAAAAAAAATAAAAAATGACAATTTCCTATTGTCTGTTACTGACTTCCTTCCTGACCCTCCAAAACAAAACAATTTCCTTGTAAAACCTGATATAACCAACTGGATTTGGACGATTAGAAAATTTACTGAAGGAGTAAAACAATAGAAGAGCAAAAAACTCAATGGACTAAAGAGAAAGTTTTCACTTCGCTTTTTACAATCTGTTACCTTTTCATGAGTGATAGCTACTGATGTACTTTTTTTTTTTTTTATTGTGAAATGTGACCCCCCCACCCAAACATAAAAATTCTGTCATACTGCCACAGGGGAATAGTACCTGCCTAAGACCAAATCTCAATGCATAGTTACCTTAAAGACTCATTAATATAAATGAGATTTAAAAATTATATTTATATATAACTCTTTCATTTTCATAAGTGTTCTAGTGCCATGGTGAATTTTTCTTGACTGGCTCAGACTGCACTTCCTCTAGATTGATGGTTGATGTTACAAATCACCTGGTGCTGCCATGTTTCTCAGCAATGGAAATTACTGCCAGCAAACATCACAGTTATATTTGCCATGTATTCTTTATTCTTTCATGTCAAAATGAGAATCTTTTCCCCATGGCCACTTTCATATCACTTTTCACAAAGAGAAAGAATACTTACATTTGTTCTACTGTTCTTTTAAAATAATTGGTCTGGAATTGCAGCTTATGAACCAATTTTCAAATTCCAGTAAGTGTATGAGATGAACAGGTCTTTTTGAGGCCAAACCCATTTATCACATCAGTGGTTTAATACAAAATCCTTTAGTCTTCTGGCTGATCACTTAGTCTGCAAGAGGATGTGCTGATGGAAGCAGCAGAAGGAGAAGCTGAAATGTGGTCATGAAGCAAAGACATTTATATCACTATGCATGTCAGATATGTGGGGGGTAGGGGGAAAGGTGCCATAATGTGTTTCTATAAATAGTGTGGAGAGTGGAATAATAGACACTACACTCCAATGCCCTGCTGACAGAAATTATATGGGAAGCTGGGACAGACGGTAACTTTTACATAAGATAGATTAACCAAGGGAGATAAGAATGAATTTTCATAAACTTAATGTTTCTCTCAAGGCATGAAGGAGAACTGGAAAATAACCAGTTTGCAGAAAGGAGAAATAGAAGTCACAAAGAGGTAATGAATGAAAGAGAATGTCACTTTTACTTTGAAAAACAGAAAAAAAAAAAAAAGTATTTAAATATTCAAGGCAGAGAAAGAATAAAAAAAATATGTTCTCCGAGTCTTAAACTGAGTAGATTTCACCCAGATGACACAAATAATACTATATGATACTAAAGTTACAAGTTTTACATATTTAAGGTGGCAAAAAAATCAGCTTCACCTCTGCACCTCATAAGATCATTGAACAGCTCCTCCTCAAAGACATGTCTAAACATGGCAGGGAGGTTTTCTGTTACAAAGTGGAGAAACTTACAGGATAAAGACTCCGAGTCTCTTTGTATTGCATAATTCTACGGACTCATGTCAGAAATCCCATAGAGCAAAAACATGGGTAAGCCTTTAGGTTGTGACAAGTAGTAATTAATGTTTTTTTATTGCATCAGAGCTGGTTAAATAAAAAAAGGTGTGATTATATCCCCTGCTGGAAATATATGAAATTTGACCTAACACTATTTCCATGTGGGTACTAAAGAGAATAGGCTAGACTAGAGGAATTTTCCATTATATTATCTTTGAAGAATTTTTTTTTTTCCTTTAATTCCTAGGATATTCTATACTTACTGCACATACAGAAAGGAGCTAGATCAAATTTTCAACACTATACTTGTAAAAACAATAGTAGGATTTGGCTTGCAAAGCTGTAATTTTGAATAAATAAAACCACAGGAATTAAGACTTTATAAAACACACCCCAAAATCTATTTCTTGAACCAGCATCTATGTAATTTTAATGTATTTTAACAACTTGTGAAATTTATTTTGAAAAAAATTTCTTAAACCAAGAAAAGCATACCTAAAATCTGATTAAAAATTGAAATGCAGTTGAGTGACGAATAAAATACCATACTCAGTAATTTCCACTGAATGTAGAAGCTTTATGTTACTCCAGCAAAGAGAGAGATACATTTACCTATGACATGGGTTTAAGGCCATATCCTACATTTCCTAACCCTCCTATAGAGCTGGGCTGTATAGACACATGTCCAAAGAGCTTTTAGAGACTAAATAAAGCAAACAAATGGAAACACAATTCTTTATTTTTAGTTATGCTTTTATTATAATTAATGATAAAAATTAATAAATAATACAGGGAAGAGAAACACACTGTTGTTTGGTGGGATGTCCAGTACTGCTTTTAGACATGGAAGTATTGTATTGCTGACTGTGATGTGTTTAATCTCAAATGATAGTATTGTGAGTTCTCCTAAATAGATACACAGTGTCAATATTCAATATAGAGTATCTCTCTTTGTATTTTGATCGTCATGAATTCCAAACCTCTGAAAATAATTGCTCTGATGTATGGCAAAAATAACATTTTATTATCAATACTGCCAAAAGTAAGACTTAAAGCCTAAATATTTTTCTAATGTATGCCATGTTTTTATATCTGTATTCTCATACAAAGCTGATAGTTCACTTGAAAAGGAATTATGGCCTAATGTAATCACGAGGTTTTAAGATTTGAATCTCTGAAAAGCATTGACTTTAAAAAAATCTTTTCATTTCTGTGATATACATACATTGCAACTCTGAAGGTCCTTCTCTAGTTTAAGTCTGAATTTGAAAACCATAGTTTACATTAAGTTTCTGAACAGGCATTAACATCTCCTACTAATTATCCCTTAGATAAAGCAAATAAATGCTACAGGTGTAGATCTTATTTTACTCTACTTAATAATTTCTCTTCTTAGGTCTTTGCCTACCCTGCAAGAAGAACAGACACTTTTTAGAGAAAAAAAAGGTCCTTTTCTCATTAAGTGAATAGACCAAAAAAGATCAAAATATTCATGACAGAGAAAATGACATGAAGCATTGCAGAGGAAGTGTGGGATAAATTCTTGTGCAGTTGGAACAGAACTCCCTGCAATATAAAAAAGTAAGGGGAGAAAATTTATTTTAGAATGCATTTAACTTATATGTGATTTAGAAGCTTTGGTTTTCACCAGTCTATTAATTTCCTTACAGTGCTGCTATTGTGATTACTCATTTTTGATTGATAGAAGTATCATGCTTTACACAAGTAATTTTCATCTATTATGTTTATTTCCAGAAAAAAGCAGTAAAATATTATGCTTCCACTATTAAAAATATTACCTAATTTATTTTAGTGGCACTTTGATGTAAATGCATCTGTGTAAATAAAATGACCATATCACCCAAAGCAGGAAAACTATTCTCTTTTTTAATCCCCAATGTCTACAGACTACTGCCATCTCAAAATTGTTGGTAATTTCTTTCTTCATAAGTTAATGCTGTCTGATTTTCATGGTAACATCCTATTTAACAGTGACCAGCTCTGCATTTGTACTTCCTTCTCTTGGCATTTGCTTGAGTACAAAGAGATAAAGGTCTTACCTCAGAGTTTCATGGATGCAAAACTGCTACTCTGGTATTTAAGTACTTGAAAGACTGTTTTGCCACAAATTATTTAATTCTATGTCTCTTCCCTGGACTAAATTATTTTTTAAAATTCAAATAATGTAAAGTAACTCCCTAATTCCACTCTTTTTTTCTCCCCCAATATTTTTTAAGTAGCCTTAATGTATTGCACCATTTTGGAGGCTGCTATGTTATTTTTCCATATAAATTCTCTACAAATCTGTCATTTATCTGAGCGGTGCTACACACCTCAGAAATATTTTAGTATTGTGAAAATCAGAACGGAGTTTTTTTTATCCAATTGATTTTTGCTCACAGAAACATCTGTAGTTCTCTCTACAGACTGAAACCCTTATAAGAGATCAGTGTCAAAAATATAATAAGCTCAGCTAACATTCTAGCTTCAAATGTCATGGTAATTTACAGACAAATATATATGCCTGTTTAAGAGGTTCTTTTTTCAATCTTCTCATGGGCTAAATGACATAAGAACAAAAGACAATCTTCCAAAATGTATAAAATTTAATTTATTACAACATTCTCTTAAATCTCTAAAAGGAAAATCAAATCAATGTTACATAGCATATAAAGTTCCATCACCCATGTCTCAGCTATATCTGAAGTAATCACAATTAACTTTTTATATTGTTTCTAAGACAGATATTTTAGAAACATCAGATTCATTTAAATGTATACCCTGGAGGGAAAAGGGGTTAATTTGCTCTATTAGGGTCTCTGTCTTCCCATTACCTATAAAGTAGTCTGACAGTCTCATTCTCTCTCTAAAAAGTGAGACCAATGAGTCATTTGTTTACATGATACTCGTCCATCAAAACTTCTGGCAAGACAAAAATGTTATTTGGCTTTAGTCAAACAAATTAGGCAAGAGACCCAGTAATTAATAGTCCTGCCATGGCATACATCTTTCTTTTAAACAAAATAAAGCCTTTGAAATTACTTGGTGTGAACAGGAGTTTTGTCATGCTACCTTCCTTTTTCCTGCTCAGTCATTTGTTACGGTATGCTTAAAAGGACGCATTAAAGGCTACAAACAAATTGGGTTCCCTTGTAAGTTATGGGCAATTATCAGAGGAACTGAACAAGAAGATGCTGAACAAAAAGGGGAGAGAACCTCGCTTGGAGTTTCTTTTGTGGTTCTGTTGCAAAAAGGCTTTTAAGACCCTTGTGAGCTGTAATTCAGTGATGTGACATCAAGGCTTTTAGTCCCACAAGTCACTGACTCATCATAACAGCTGTTTGCCAAGCTGCTGTTAAGAATCTGACTGTGGGAAGTTACTGGCAAAGAATTTATAACTCATTTGGAAAAATTTCAGCCCCACACCTTTTCATTATATTACTGGATAAACTCTTTATTTCCTTGGTATAAGCACAGAATTAGACTTGCTGGCTCAGGCTTCTAGTTTGCTGAACTGATGTAAAACAACAGCTATGTGTTACTGATCACTTGTTTGCTTTGATTGTTGGCTTTTTTTCCTCTCTTTAAATCAGAAGGAAAGATGAAACTCCATGTTATCATCAGAGAATATATATATATTTGTTATATTAGCATAATATATGCTACTATAGCATAAGCATATTAACATAGGAGCAGTGGCTGTAACAGGATTGACATGATTTTATAACTATGCTCTTGAAACAGTCCAAGAAATATTTGTCAATTCCAAATTGGGACAGGTGGTGAGAAAAGATAACTGATGATGTTTAAAAAAGACAGGAACAGAAAGATCTTACTGAATGAAAATTAGCTATTCAAATATATTGCTTTCTACTTATCTTGAGGAATGGAAAAGTAGGTTATATCACATCATCTGCACTGCTGTGTTCTCCCCATATGAAGTTTGCTTTATTGGTGTTCAGGGTGTATTTTCAACTCGTATTCAGCCTGATATCTACTGTAACCCCTAAGTCCTTTTCAACAAAGCCATTGCTCATCCAGTTAATTTTCTTTTTTTTTTTCCTGTACCATGCACATAGTCCTTGTTTTCTTGATTCTTATGATAATGTAACATCTCCCAAAATATATGTCTGCTCTATGTCTCACTCATCTGTCTTTGCCCTTAGCTATGTGTTTTTCCTCTTTTCAGCATATCATATTTAATCTTAAAAAAAATATGGACACAATTATAGTAATTATAAAATATACTAATATACTAATTATAAGTTATAATAACTGACAGTAATAGTAAATATTCTGATGAATTCACTGTCTACACTTTGCCATTAGTATCATACTGCAGATTTCTCCTAGTCACAATTAATATTGTTTTGGTGGACTGAATGACTTTAATCCCAAAGTTAATGTCAGTGCTATCTGTATTGCCCATTTGTTGCTTCATCTATGAGACAATAGTCTCCAGGTAAAATATTTAATTCTCATCTTTCTTTCCTGATGAGCTACTTCTTCCATTGACTATCTCCATTTCAATAAAGGAAAAGAACTTTCTAATATCCTCACATAATTTTTAAAAAATTCTTCCTTGAACTAAAATCCAAATTCTCCAACAAGTTTCAAATTATTTTTTTTCACTTATAATATTAAAACATGTTTCAGTTTTTAGTAGTGTGAATAGTAACAGAAATACTCTTCAGATGTATTCTCTAAAGTCAGTATAGATGAGGCAATGGCTAATTAGCAGGCACTGTTTTATGTGGGTAGTCCACCTTTTCAGATAAACATAAGCTGCACCTGATAATAATACCTGAAAATTATTATCCTAAATTAATTAACTTTCAACTAGCCATGAATTGAATGGGCATGAGAGTCTGCAGCTGCTGCTTTTTTTCCTCTGTTTTCCAGTATAGACGTAGGCACTGAAATCAGCCTGTCTCAGTAACAGACTAATGCAAAAAGGTCTTTTAGCAGAAGTCTGCAGAATTGCTGTTGTACCTGACCCTACTTAACACTAGTTGCAGAGTGCTTCCAATGGCCTGTAATAATCTAAATGTCTGAAGTACAAATGAGTCAAACCACAAGCCAGTATTCTCCACAAAACAGATGACTCAAAAATGAGGCCTGAAGTTTGCCAAAGCAGAAAGTTTGCAACATGACGTGATGATCCTTGGGAGTGAGCTGTGCCTCACAGATGTCAGAAAAATTGCCCAAGAGTCTTTGTAGATATGAGAATTCCATCTTGATCCCAAATTTGATTTTACAGCTGAGCTGATCCTCAGGACATAGTGACTAAATGCTTTAAAGAGGCTTTGCAGCAGGCTGCAGTTCAGACATATAGCTGTCAATGACCTTCGTTTGCTAAATTCCCGTGCGAGCTATGGCTGGTAACCTGCAGTACAGGGATTTCTTAACCTGTTACCATAAAGAAGGTACTTTTTTGGTTTAATGTAATGTTTTTCTTGTGTGTTTTCACCCGTGGTGCCATCAACATTCCCTATTATAAATTGTGACTGTAAGGCTGCTCTCTGAGAGGTGACTCAAGTTAAAACCATTGTTTAAACACACTTGTCATTTGTCTGTGATTAACACTGGATTTACCAACATAAGTAAAGGATGTCTCTTTTAATGATTTTTTTAATATCTTTCTGATCATTCAGACTTGTTAAGAAGCTTTATTCTATATTTTTAGCTAAACTGTTTAAAATCAGTGTCTTGGAAGAAGAGTTTATTGTACTTTTAATGAAGTTTGCAAGGGAAACATTGCAAGCACCCATGTTTAGTTACCATGACTTTACAGAACAATTTGATCATAGAAGTAACTGTGCTTTAAGGAAGATGTTTTAAATCCTCTGAGGAGATTGGTTAAGGAGAGGAAAAAAGTAGGAAACTAGCCAACTTCATTCCTCAGAGAAAAGCTAAACCCTTCAACAGGATGATAAAGGCATATAAAAGACTGTAGGTCTGTTAGAAGCAGCAGGTGGGAATAGATGAGGTTACAAAAGACATATTTTTGCAAAGAAACTATTTTTTTTACACACTGAGTGGAGATGATCTATGGGCGTTTCATTGTAAATGCACACATTTCTTCAGCATCCTATGGTCATTTGCTTTCAGTAAAAGAGATTCAGGCACTCATCCTGTACAGTTTCACAGCAAGTAGAAAAATAATCCAGCTCAGATAACTCACATCATGAGTGTGAAATATGGCCTACATTGTAGACACTCCAAAAGCTTCAACTTCAAATGTTAAACTCGCTGGAAAATAATTTTTAAAAACACATGTTTTCATAGTCAATTTATAAGAAAACTAATATTTTTTTGTATGTGAAAGAGTTCAAAGAAAACTTGTTGATTTCAAACAATTTTTTTCTGTGATTTTCTCCATAACATTGAGCTTTCATGGGTTTTTTTTTGCTTTTCCTTAGAGAATGAATCTATAGCTAGAAGCTGATTTAGAGCTGGCTTTTAAAGACTAAAATTTGATTTTACATGGATGATTTTACCTTATTTCCTGTGCTTTGTGAGTTAACCCTGCTTATAACCTGGCATAATCTCAATTACATCCTGAAAGACAAACAGATACTGTGCTGCTTCTGAAGCATTTTAAATAGCTTAGCTACATTTTAAGGGTTCAGATGCATTAAGAGAGAAATAAAGTAAGAGAATTTGTGGTGAGTAGATAATGACTATGTTTTGGTGTAAGCCGGTTTTCATGCTGTCCTGGAAACATTATGACTAAAGTACTTTCATAATGGAAATTTGAAAATTCATGAACTTTACTGTTGCAAATGTAGAGAGAGTCTAGAGGCCTTTAAAGTTAGGCCTGCCAATGAACAGGGAATTTCAAGACAGAACGAATTCTTTTTGAACTAAGGAACCCCAAACCTTTCAAATGTAAGCACCCAAATAATATGATGAGAGTCTGAACTATGTCTCCTATAGTAAAATACTACACCAGTGAATGAAACCATATTAACTTAGTCCAGACTATTTTAAAATTAATTCATTAGCGAATCAGTAGCTATGAGGTGTTATATTTCTACAAAAAAAAAAACAAAACAAAAAACCAAAAACCAAAAAACTGTAGAGAGAAGAAAAATCAGAATATATTGTAATTTTAACCAGGTAACATGATTTTTTTATGTCAAAGAAACAATATTAGCTAGTTTTTGTAGCAACATTATAGAATGTTTTATTTATGTTAACATAAGTAAAAGTAAAATTTCCTTGCAAACTGAATCCTTACAGTAGTATAAAATAGATACAGTAGTATAAAATAGAGTGCAAAACTAAACAGAAGTATTTGAATTAAAAAAACTCCAGAGTCCTTCACACTTCAACTGTTTTTGTCATACAATTACTTTGTGTCTGCTTTGTTCTACAAGTTCTAGGTAACTAAAACTGCAAAATTATTAAAAAACCAAGTTTGTGGGGAGTTTTCTGATAAATTTTCTTTCTAAAAATAATTTTAAGATAAAACTTTATTTTCCACCACCCACTTCATGGCACCCTAAAACAAGGTCAGCTTTTCTCCTCTCTTCCAAAAAAGCAAACGTTTACAGTCTTCTTTATTGACTCACTTCCAAGCTTATAATCTTTGTTTGCTACTAAAACAAGACAACTGTGATTTTCTGAAAGACTCACACTGTGAGCAGGTGTTGATCCTGCTGGGGAAAGAATTAAATATGATTTATGACAGTCAGGCATACGAGCTGTTTTTACCTTATCTTGTTGAAAGAAGGCAATAGCAACTTTCCTTACAAAGAATCCTAACAACTGGTTTGATAGCCCTCAAGGAGAAATTCTTTGGATCAATCAAATATCAGAACTTTATTTCCATGGAAATAATGTTGTACAAGAGCTTGTTACCCAGGGTGAGATTTGCTAAAGTATTCTGTGTAAACAATCTCTTGGGAACACCTCGTGGGAAATAGTAGGTATAGTCTGGGTATGGAAAGGAGAATATAGATAGAGGAATTTAGCTGCACATTACACAGAAGTGAGCTTAAGGCAACTTCAGCTTAAGATGGCTGTAACAGTCTTTGCCTTCTGATTAATTTTCTTTGAAGGACCCAAATTTTGTTCAGCATCCAACCTTGTGGACAAACTTATTCTTAGCAGAGAGGTCTCAGGTATGCTACATTCTACAATTGACACAGCATCACTTAGCATTCGGTACACCTTCTGTCTTGGTTTCTGCATTGTGTAGAGCTTAGATGGAAGTAAGTTGACTGCTCTTTGAAATGTTTAATAGAGGATTTAATACACAGTGATCTTATTCTGATGTCAGCTGTTTTTTTAGTTGCTCTTAAAATTTTGTTGGATGCTTTGAACCTTTTGATTGAGTAAATCTTAGCTGTAGTAGCCAGGCTATATATAAATATTTGATTATGTAAAAAAAACCCCAAAAAAACAGAAATTGAGTAGCACATAGATATTTCCAAATTTTAACTATCTCATTTACCAGAGCTATGAAACAGAAACTCTTGTTATGAACTTGTGGAAGTTTACTGTCATGTGTGAAATGGAGTCTGCTTCTGCATTAACCCTTATGTTCCTCTGAGTGTACTAAAATATCTCATAAACTTGGTTTACAAGAGACAGTATAGAACTTGTCAACTTGTTTATGGTGAAAGGTGCAGTTTCTGAGGAATAAGGTGACAGCAAAAGATCTACACAGAAAGCTGATAAATTTGACCTTTGTCTCAATATTCTAGAAGTGAATATATAGTAAGGTCCCATGAATAGCATTATGTTTTAAATTGATACAATAAAGCGATTACAAGGAGAAAACAATTTAGACATTTCTTGACTGGTGATTTTAAATTCTCAGTCTTGTGTTTCAATAAAATAGACTTCTGCTGTGTCCTTGAAATATGAATTTCCTAATGAAATCAAGAAAAAAGATATACCAGTATGGTAGTTTTGCTCCTGCTGAGAAAAATAATATTTATCTCAGCTAAACAAGATAGATTTGGAAGTTTTTTCATGTTAAAACATTCATTATAGTATGGTAATATTCTTGGTTAATACATTATTTATTTATAATAGTTCTTTTAGCATAATTATAAATTGTCTTATACTTCATTTAATTTAGCCAATAATTACAAGCCTGCTTCCCAATAAAAAATTGCTCTAATTTTTTTTTTTTTTAAATATGTGGGAACTATCAATTGTAACGTAATATATATAGCAAAATATATCAATGATTCTTTGGATAAAATATGACTGCATGATTAATGTATAAAAAGTGCATTGCATAGACCTTAAAATAAATGTTGTATCTGCTATACATAAGTGAACAAGAAAAATCTATTTATATATTTATATCTATTTTTTTAGAATTAAAGCACTTAAATTCAACCATATGTCAACATACACATACAAACACACAGTCATATATATATATATACATATATATATTACTTTGCCTGAACATAATGAACTAAATTTTTTCATTCATATTTCCCTTTATTATCTTAGGACAAGTACATGAACAACCAAAACTTTCATTTGCTAGTTCCAAAAGTTGCACAGATGTTATCCAGAGAGGTTTATAAGAGAGTTCCTCTCTAGCAAAATATTTCTTTGCTTAAAGCTTTACTTAGGCTTCTACATCTCCTCTAGTAATTCCCTTTTGTTTGCTCACTTTTAGCCTTATTCCCTTCAGTCTGCAATTACAGTTAAAGTACTGTTACTTTTGAAGAATCATATGTGAACTGAGATGAAGTTTATCTTAACACAAATGTTGGCATTTTCAGTTTAAAATTATTTGGCCAAATGAGGTACCATTTCAGTTTCAGGATACCAGTTAAATAGTGCTTATATCGCTCAGCACTTGTATAAGTTTGTGTGCCTGTTTGTAGGTGTACTTATCTAGGAAATGGATGTAAATATTCTTGCTCAGTTGAAAAAGCTCTGGAAAACCTCATTTCCTCCCACTCTTCAGGGAATGTTGGAAAATTTATCTTTAGTGTAATGAATTTGAGAAGATTAAACTATGCTATTCCATTATTATTACTTTGTTTACAATGCATTGTATGTTTAGGACACTCTTCAGCACATAGACTCTGCAAGGCAATGAATAGTATTGAGCAGGTGTCAATTTTCATCCTCTGACAAGCCTCTAACCAGTGTGTTGTCTTTAAAAACATATACCAAGGAAAGGGAATTTGAGTTCATGCTTTGCAAGAAATTGATGGTTGGCATATATTCTGTATGAATTCTCTTCATTTTAGAAGGCCAAACATATAGCTCCTGATGGCATAGGGGAATTTATTTTGCTCCATCTGCAGGATTTGCTATGACTTGTTTTGTTAGTGTATTTTCTTATTTTTGGCAATTTAATGTGGAAATTTAAAAGTCCTAAATATAAGTTTTTGCCTCAAAGAACTTATCCTACTGCCTCAATTTTTAATATTATATTTATTCTCAAAATCTTTGACTGATTTGCAAAAAAAATTCTTTGTTATTGATTAAATCTAGTAGAATAAATTGTCTCCAAATTTTCTAAGATATACCTCTATTGTTACTTTTACATTATATTTTAGTGTTGCTGCCCAGACAGAAATCTCTAGGACACTGCATCCAGGTATGTAAATGAACTAAGGAAAATTTTAATTTTATATAAGCAAAAAAAACCTTTTTTTAACCAATGTATTTGGTTCACAATAAAAAAATATGAATTTATGGAATCCACCTTTTTTTGTACAAAAGAGATATGTAGTTCACTTGTCATTTTTAAAGTAAATTAAAAAAGAAAAAAGTATAGGAGATATGTATATATGTAGTCTCACCACAGAAATACATACTCTTGTTTCAATGGAGTAAGTTTTTAAAGTTAAAAAAAACATTATAGCTGATGCATCTCTTGTGAAATTTTTAGGCTTCTTGATATTTTAGTATTCCAGGAAACTGAGATGCTTTTTATATATACATATATACATGACATATGGATACTCTCACACAGTTCATCAGATGTATATACAACTGTCATAAATAACATCTGTAGACTGTAATGCTATTAAAGTCTTTAAAGAGCACAACTTTTTAATGTCACTAATATAACTACAAGGACTAGGAGAAATTAGCTATTTGGTCTCATCTCCCCTTAAACCAAGTCACCTGGTATGTAGGATTTTCTTTTCTCTTATAGAACATATGGAGAGCATTCTCACCATTTGGTACTTTGACTCTACCACTCAAAAGTAGCCAGAAAAGTTGAGGCAGTTCAGTATCTGTTGAAATGCTTTGACTGGCAAGATATGGCTGCTGCTAATAGTTGTGCATAAAATACAATTGTTTAAACCTACTACAGTCCTCCCAGTGATAATGGGGTTCAGTAGATGCATCTCCTGAGGCTCTTAACTATTTGATTTCACAGTGCTTAATATAATGAATTTCTGAAGTCTTTAACAACAAGAATATCCACTGAGTTTTTTTTATTAAGCAGACCCATTTTATGCTCTGGTCTATTTTGATTCATATTAGGCTGTTGTTTTGGGGTTTTGTTTTCTTGGTTTTTTGTGTTTGTTTTTTATTATTTTGCTTTTTTTTGAATCTAAAACAAGAAATCAGCAGTGCTAGGAAAAGAATGTCTATCTTATATTCAAGTATATTTTCCCATGTCTCCTAAAAATCTTGTGGGAAAAAAAAAAAAAAGTACGAGATGGGATCAAAGGGATCAGAACAAAATTTCTCTCAAAACTCATCTAGGTATTAGGTAGCAGAGAATAGTGATATACACTAATTGTCCCAAATCCTGAATTCACTGCTATAGAAGAATACTATAGGGTCTTTAGAAGAAGGACATTTTAGAAAATAGCAGAATAACATAGCAAAGAGTTACAGATGTTTACAGTTAGAAGGCTTGCTGAAAATAATGCCTCTTTTTGAAAAAGCATTCCCGTGGGAACGTGCTTCACTGCTGTTTAACCATAAAATTAACATCTCATCACATCATTTGGAAGTGTTATAGCATATACACTTTACTGCTGTCTCCCATTTCCAGATGGAGTATGGCTGTGAACCATTATTACTGAAAGACATATAATGATGTCTTGAAAGAAATTTAATGAAAGTTCAAGCTGAGTAGATGGCTAATGTTGTTGACTATATGGTGCTAGACGTGAAATACACATTATCTTAATTATTATGTATACTAAGCCTTAATAGATTCAGTTTGATGCTATCTGTATTCTACTTTATGTGGAAAATCAAATGAAAATGCATAGTTTGAACTCTATAATGCATGACACTTCATTTTCGTTAACATAATGCAGTTTCAGTAATCTTTAAGGATTTTGTAATTATTTATAAAAGAAACACAGAAGATGCTATCCAAAATCAATATGCATAGACAGATCATGAGGCTTGTTCTGGAGGAACTCAGGAAGACAGAAAAGTTGACAAACATCTTGGGGGACATTTTTCAGCTACTAGGAAAATAATCAGTACTTTGTCAGTACTGCTGAGAAATGAAAAGAGAAGCAAACAGTTTGTCAGGAATATCAGATAATGTTTCATTATATAAACCAGTATCTTAAGCCTCATGTCAGGAATAAACTGAGCTGATAAACATGGAAGTAATCTCTAGATTAAGAACATATAGAAACCTATATTATTTGCATTGGAGAGGGAGGAAATTAAAAACAACTATTTCATTGTATTGTTAGGACCAGAACAAGGGACAGTGAATGAAACTGAGGATGGCAAGCTCAAGAAAAAAAATAGCGAATTTTTGCTCTTTTTTTTATGCTGTCATTTCTGTCTCATAACTTAAACAGTGGTCAATATCATATATTTGTCATCCTCTGTACACTATATATATACACAGAATTCCTCACTAATCTCAGGAAAATAATCTGAAATAATCTTACTTGTATCATATACACTACATTTACATAGGTGTGGTTTTTTGGTTTTTTTTCAAAGAACCTTAATGCCACTAATAATCTGCTTTATGCAGATACATAGAAATGGGGAAAATTAATCCCAGAGGGGCTTTGGAGCAAAGAAATTTTAAAGGCTGGGCATATTTTACTTTATCACCCATTGTACTTTTCAGCACTGAAACAGAAAATGTCTTTTAAAAATACAGAAAAATAACAGTAGAATTAAGTTACAGACATAAAACCCCAGATTCCTTCACATGCATTCAGTAATTTATACTATTTATTAATTAGACAATGATTGATCAAGATTCACATTAAATTCAATGGAAAGAGATAAGCATTCTCAATGTCATTTTATAATGGTGGATGTTTCTCTGACTTCATTAATATCTGAAGGAAAGCTGCAAAATACAGTTAAGTTTTCAAAATTAATTTGAGTGAACCCAGGCTTTAGCTTTTTCTGAAAAATCTGGCCTATTCTTTTTCAGTAAGCCTGATTACTGACACATTTTACACTTCAGTGGTTTAAAGCAAAGCACAGTATGGCTTTTTTCACTTTTTTTCCATCATTGATGAATATTACAGCAGACTTCCAAATCTCCTAGATACCCATATATCAAACTACACAGATATCATTCCAATGTGTAATTTACTTCCTAATGAGCAGAATTTTTGCATTAGTACAGGAAATTATGTAGAAATGTTTGTCAGTTGTCTTGAATGTTATCTTAAGAGTACAGAACCGGGGCAGCTACAAAGTATGATTAAATCTGATCATGGAATGGAATACAACTTTCGTTCACTATTTTGAACTACTTTGGCACATTGCTTACTACTTTGTTTTTTAAATTTTTTTTAGATGAGGGTTGTGTGAAAAAAAGGTGCTATTTGGAGCTAAGCTTACATGAGTCTTGTGAGGCTGTAAGCACCAGTAAAAAAAAAGCATAGTCTCTCATCTCAAGTTGTATGAGAAGACAAGTTTGGTAGACTAAACAGACCTTAAAATTACTCCATATTTTTTTATGCAAATCAATAGAGAAGTCTTACTTGAAAGTTTTGACAAATTTGTAATTGTTTAACACTTTCAATCAGAAGAGTAGAGTAAGTACAGTAATTCTTTACACCCACTCTTTGAATAGTGGTATTTAAATAGTGGTATAAATAAATGTTTGTGTTTCCTTATATGCTTCTATTTGATTAGT
Organism: Poecile atricapillus; assembly: GCF_030490865.1. Classification (NCBI taxonomy): domain Eukaryota; kingdom Metazoa; phylum Chordata; class Aves; order Passeriformes; family Paridae; genus Poecile; species Poecile atricapillus. The sequence goes on along the minus strand of NC_081249.1, from coordinate 43,370,360 downwards.
AAATTGGTCCTTTGTTTAAAAAAAATCGAGAGGAGAAAATGTATTTAAATACACTATAGTTTGGGGTTTTTTTCTGTTGAGGGATTTTTTCCTTAGATTTTCTGAAAATAATAATTGTACTGTTAGTACCAAGGGACGATGTTATTGGCATGGTAAAATAATACACATGCATGGAACTTATGCAATTCAGTCCTTTCTTTTTTGTTGTTTGTTTGTTTGTTTTTTCACTTTTTCTAGTGGCTTTGTACCAATTGCAGACTTCTCTTGCATTTCAAATCTTCAAGTGCAGAATCCTGGTGGAAATACATGCTATACCAGTTTAAGTCTTCTTTTTTGCCTTGCCTTTGTCAGAAATATATTTGGGCTTATTTCAGCTGTACTTTTAGAAGTATAATATATTACAATATGACATTGAAAATTTTATTAAAGATAGGTCTTTCTGGATGTCGTTCCTAATATGCCTCCCCCGGACTCTCTGACAGAGGTCACTTTTCAATAGAAGGCAAGTATGTCAGCTTTTAAAGGAAAATGCACAGAGGAGATAATCTTAACAAAATAGTTACATTCTAAGGTTCAATGAATATCATCTGGTGTCATATAGTTGTTTTACCAGGTAGTATAAATAAAAGATGTAAATGAAATGTAGGTAAAATTTGAACATTGTGATATATTGTAATTGTACTTCCATTTGAGCTGGATTCTCAGAAAAACAGTGTATTAGATTCTAGAAAATTAATTTTCTTTAAAAAAAATTAAAGTAACTGAAATGAAGAGAACAACACTGAATTATGAAAGGATGATTTTCAAATATATATGAAAATGAAATGTTACTATAGTTTTCAGTTTGAAGAAACTAGCACTCCATATAGCAATATACTTCACTGAAGCAAAATTACTACATATTGAAGCATCCTGTTTCTTTTTTAAAAAAATAAGTCCCTTCATAAAGTTAGTTGCTTCCAAGTAGTTGTTAAATTACTGGCTATTTAACCCTAGGGGTTATTTCAAGTCCTGCTAGGTATAGTTCATATAGATTACTGAGAATTGGCATCAATAATCAATTTTCTAGGCTCTTTCACTTTCTTTTACAGTTTTTTCACTTTTTTTTTTCCTTCTTGGAGTAATGGTTTTTTTTAGAGCATTATGACTTTATAATAGTGTTGTCTATTGAAAAAATTGTATTTGTGAAAATATTTGACATGAATACTGGTGGGATTTTATATATAAAGAACTCATCACAGAGTCTTTAGTGAGGGCAGAAAAGTTGTATTTGTTAGCTATAATTGCTGGATATCGCAACTTCCAAGTCTTCTTCCCTGGCATTCTTTTTTAATTTGGATCACAGCATCTTGTCTGTGAGTATACTGCTCTCTCTAAATACTTAATAAGGAGTATCAACATTGTCAATAAAGTGTTTTCTCAGTATGCACCAGCTGCCACAAGATCCTTTTCAGTTCTTGGAAGTATTTTGATGTTGCTTCCAAGTCTTAATGCAAGTAGTTCTGAAAATGCTATGCACAGTGCTGCAAGTTTCAAATGGCAGAATCCTTTTCCAGGGAAGAAGTTAGTTTGATGGGTATTTCACTCTATAAGTTGTCTCTGCATCTTATTGTTTTCCCTGCTTTATATATGATTTTATTAATTCATTAGAAATGCCATGTTCAGGCAGTTGTCTCATAATATTCCATTTGGTCCAGGTTATCTTAGATAAAACTGGTCTCTCTTCTTGTAAAAGGTAGGGAGGTAACTTATTTTGAGTAGAGTAACAATTTTCTAACAATGACAAATCAAAGCATAATAAGTAAATAAGTAAATGAACAAATAAATAAGCAGGCAAACCCCAAAGTGAAAATAACCAGCTAAATCGGAATTTAAGTTTTTTCTAGGGAAATGTTCTAATAAAACACAACTCACATCAAGATTACCTGTAAGCTATAGGAGTGACCAAAGCACATAGTCATTGCTACATCACATTAACTTCTCTCTTCTTTGCAAGAGACAGCATGCACTTTTTTTTTTCTTATGTACAAAAAGGATCATTAAAATAAATACAGAAGTGAGGAAAGGGAAACATGGAAATACCACTGATACAGACAATTCTAGTGTTGGAACATGAGGCTGCTGTAGGCTGTTTTAGCTTGCAGTGAACTTATAATAAAGCATAATTAAATAGTAGTAGTGGTGGTAGTGATCAACTGTGAAATGGGCTATTCGAATTTAAAAAAATACAAACTAATTCTTTCTACCTGGGTTCTGGGGCAGATGGTTGCTTTTAGTCTGGATAAGGGATTTTAAGGTGATCTCATGGTTTTTATACCTCCTCTTGGTTACATTAAGAACCCCCAAAATTATGTGCAATAGTTCCAGTTTGAAGGGTTTTTTCATTAAAAAGAAAAATGGGAATATGAAAATAACTGAACTTAATAAATTAATTGTACAATCATTTTGTACAGAGGAGATTATACTGTGTGCTTTAAATTGAAATAATAATTTTTCTGTTTTTTGTTGTGGTATAAAAGATTTATCTCTTGCTTAGAATCTGCATTGTCTACACCATTGGTCATTGCCTTTACTATCTTCTTTTTCATAGGAAATAAGGAGAGAACAGAAATAAATAAACATGCAAATTTTGAATAAGTTTCTTATGTTTATATTGGCATTAAATTATATCTTCCTACTTATATGAAATTATTTTATTCTGCTCAGAAACATTTTACACAGGAAGACAAACTCATGAACACTTCAAGAATCTGGTTTAGTTATTAGCAGAGGGAGAGGAAGAGGTGAGAGGAAAATGTCACAGATATGGAATACATTGTCTCTAAAGTTAAAATTTGGGGGTCTTTTTTCAGAATTAAAAAGATAAATCAGATATTAAAAAAAAAAATCTTTTTATCTCTGCCTCAGTCAAGCCATACTAACTGCACATTAAATTGAAAATTGAGATTGCTAAGGTGATTCATATGCTAAATAGTCAAACTAAAGATCCCCAGCAGAATCCTTCTATGTTTAAAAGAAGCATGCTTTTATGTGTGGATGTGACATATTTTTAATGTACTTTCATGTAATACTTTAATTCTAACAAATGTGTAATATCTAACACTACTTTTATTCTAATACCTTTTCTTGTATTTCAACTCTTCATCTCATATCTAATAACTTCAGACAAAATCCCTGTATCAGTTCACAGAAGCTCATATCAAATCTTCAATAATTAATTTTCTTTTCAAATCACTTTTATTTGAACAAAATTTGTAATCCCTTATCTGACTTTTTTCAAAAGTGAAAAACAAAAAGAGAACACAGAGTAATAGTTAAAGGCCCAGTGATATCTGAGGTATGATTCAGTGTCAGATATCTAGTGAAGACCTAACAGATATGAAACAAAACCTATAAGAGTCTGTTGAGGTCTTGGGGAGGCAGCTGAACAACAGATGGGAGGCTTAGGGATCTAATGGCATTGAATTTAGTCAATTCAGTTATGTCTAAATAAACACTTGGTACACGTAAAAAATGTGTCAGTAGCTTCACTGTAGTAGCCCTGAAAATGTTAAAGAAAATTAAAGAGGTTTTTTAAGTACAACGTGCTTTCAGTTCCCCCTCAGTACAGCCTCAGTAAATTAAGATCTTATCACTATGTGCATTCTTTTTAAATATAAATGTAATTTCAGTTCATGTATTATATCCTTCATACATATGATCCCTGTACTTATGTAAAATAAGTGAGTAGGGAGCTGCTCTGTTCCCAGAATAAATCACCTATATTAATATGCAGAATGAATATCTAACAATTAAATAGAACCAGAATAATACTAAATTGATTCTTGATGTAATTCTGAGAATCAATCTGGTTTTTGATATATTATATCATTATAATATATATAATGCATATTATATATTCATATACATATTTATAATATTATATATCATATCTTTATTATATTCTGGAAAACAAAAATATTCTAGTAACTCAAAGTGCAAATGGAAGAAGTTTCCTGTACTTCCTTTAAAGCATTACAAGAATGTATTGCCAGAAAGATGTCAGTGGAACTGTGGAGACTTTCAAATAAATTTTGAGGAGAATCTGTGTTATGGGACAAACAAATTCCTGCTGTGAGGGTTCTTTGAATGAAGAATCTGGTGGAATGGGCATAGTGTTGAGTAAATAGTAAATCATCAGGACTAGGTAGCAGTCATGTACTGAAGGTGTGATGGTAACACCATTAAAAGCAACCATATTGGAGCAGAAAAGTGATTTCTTATACAACTTATAGGCCCTTGCATATTGTATTACTACTCTCATGATTTTTTTGTTTTAGATTTACTTCACATTTTGTTTGCAGTTGTCATAAAACATAAGGCATTAGTGACCTCCTTACATGCGTAACAGGAGCTGTCAGTACACATGTGATACACATTCAGCAACCTTTCGTTTTACCTACGTAGTTTTAAACAAAATAAAAAGCATAAATCCTAGAATAATTTTCATCCCAGTTCACTCCATTCTTAGAAATTTTACCACAAATTCTTTTGATCACCACCCCTGTTCTCAGCTGTCATTCTCAAATCGGTGTTTCTAAGCAGTCTTTCTCTTCCTGGAAGAATATAAATAGGTGAACATAAACCACATTATCAACCAAAAATCTTACCTAGATTAGAATATTATTAGAAATCTTACCTAGAGTAGAATAACATTAGGGAACTGATATTAGTTACTATTTCTTTTTGCAAGAATTTTTATGAGACAGTAATATGATATTCTTCCCTTTCAAGTCAACTAAGAATTAAGATATTTTCTGGATCATTAAATACAGCTGTACCGTATACATCCAAGAAATGGACATGCAGTTCGATTTTGGACCCAAGGGACAGCAAAACATATTTTAACTATCATTTATCATTCATCAGGTACCTTATGCTCATTAATCAGGATTTACTGCCTAGTCAAAAGATAAAACTATGTATATAAAACTGTTGCAAGGTACCTTCAGGTTCCATGCTTTTCCTTTTGAAATAATTAAATATTTTTTTCCTGAAGATCATGACAGATAACTTTTTTTTCTGCATTGTCGTACATTTTTGTTCTGTCAAACGTATAAAATATTATTCTAGTCAGTGTTAAAGACAGCATGACAAAACAATTCTGTATTTTTACAGATAAAGACCAAGAATTAAAACAGCAATATTTGAACAAAACTGTAAACCAAGACTGTTGTTTCAATACCTCATTCCTTTTTCAGTCAATGTCATTGCAGGAATTCCATTAGGCATTTTTCTTTCCTGAAATCGCTTGAGTAAGTTAGTTCTATTTAAAATCTGTAAGAAATATGCTGATTTTTAACACTTTTGCTGCTTAGCACTAAGTGGTTTTGATTTTTAAAAGTGAAAATTGGCAAGTGAGTCACACATATGTCCTGCCTGCATGCAAATTGACTTTGAAAGAAGGATGTAAAAAGTTTCTCAGAATGGTTTGAGGATTTTTTTTTTTTTTTTCAGAAAGATCTCTATTACCTCCATTTTGGTTAGGAAAAATTCTGATTAGTGTCCCTCTGCACACCATCTGATCATTTCAATAAGTTAATGAAGACCTTCTGACACCATATAGTTGTTCATTCTTCCAGAAATGCTGCCATTGTTGGTGTTGAGTGAAAATTACAGATAAATATAGATATAAAACAAAATAATTCTTCCTAAATGGTGTGCAACTGAAAGAGTACACTCTCTATATATCACTGTGTTCCAGAAGAGTGCATTTGTAGAGTCTGTTTATATTCAAAATATGTAATATATACTTAAATAGTTTTACATTCCCATTTTTATGGTAACCTGATTTCAATATTAATTTTACATGAAAGATTGCACATAGTTCCCAGGGAAATATTTTGGAAAAGAAGTATTTTGCACTCATGGGAAGAACAGAACAGAGAATATTGAAGATAACTCGGTAGACCACCTCATAGAGTCACTGGAATCCTGCCTGCAATGTTCATAGCTTCTCATTAGTAAGTGGTCTGAAGAGTTGTAGGGACACTGGCTTCTTGGTGTAAATGGGGAGGTGGATATATAATTTTCCACAGAGCATTCAACTATTTACAGTTTTGAGTTAGAAAAGCACCAGAATAAAAGAGAGGAAAGTTTAGGGCAAAGTCCAATGTCAAAATCCTTCATGAAAAAAAGTTACTATGACTATTTGCCAATACATTCTCTTGTGAAACTACTCATTTCACTTTCTCAGTATCTCTATGCAACTACTCAGAACGTCCCTTCCCCTTGCAGGGTGTGTTAGGCATATGAAGTTATCAATGCTCTTAAACCTTTCAAATAGCATAGATATGATGATGGGCACCACACATAAGTCCTTTGAGAACGCGAGTATTTAGCTGGTCGGAACAGAGATAGAATAATACGGGCTAAGCAAAGAAAAGAATCATAAATACTAAGAAGCTGCTTATGAGGGAAATCCAACATATTTTCTATTGGCTAAGGCAATGGTGCAATAGGGAAAAATACTGATAATTAATTGGCTAGTTCATAATAAGCCTATACAGATGGTCACATGAACACCTAAAATGAGGGGGTGTGATCCGAGATGTGCTGTTGTGATGAAACAATAAGGAACTGGCTTCTCCAAACAGCTTAATTAAAACTGAAACCTTGAAAATAGATCATAAAAATCTCAAATTTCTCTCTAGATTTTCTGAGGCAAAGCACTACACATTTTGAAACTGATTCATAGGAAAAGCAAGATTTTTACCTTCAGTTGAAAAAAGGCACTTTGATAATACATTTGGAGAGTCTATTGAAAAATACCAAGACAATGAAATTATTTTTCATTTAAGTGTTTATTCAAGACTCAGTGTTTGAGATCACAGCACACACAATTAGAAGTATGCAGTTTAAAATTCTGTAAGTCTTTGTATACACTAATCAGAGTCTGGATAACCAGTTTGTTGATCAACAATCAACAAAAATCCCATGCCAAAGCCTCCAAACCCCACTAGACCTGAGATAAAACCTCTTATTCAACCTATTACATTTCTTAATCTATTTTTTCTTACCAGCACCAGTAAAAGACACCATTCTATTTATTTTCCAGGTGAGAAAGAGAAGCACCGCTTCTTCAGTCACAAAAGAAGTTTTTGCGTGTTTTGTCCTTGTTGAGTAAAGTCAACTTTAAAATTACTAGAATTTTCAATAGCAGCCATGTTCCATTCCCTGCACAGTTGATGAGAAGAATTTAGTTCCTCTTGAACATGCACAAGTCCAGCACGATGGTGACCTAAACCAGGTAATAATCAAAAACTAAGTACAGGAAGAATGAGCATAAGTTATTTAAAGAAAAGGAAAAAGTCACTGGCTCTTTGGTTTGACCATTTAGCCCTAAAGTTGAAAGTAAAGTGGTCCTGAGCTCTAGTCTTTGTTACCAGAGGAAGTCACGGAGTTTACATTGCAGAGTGTGTTTACACAAAGTACAATCTTTGGAGTCCATTCCAGAGTCTCTGGCAGGCATGATTGAGTTTAGAATTTGTCAGTAAACTTCACTTTTGTGCAGAATTTTCCAACTATCAGTAATATAGGTCCAGCATATATTATACACCCCTTTCTCTGACTTCATTTTTAACATGTTATTAAAAACTTTTGATGATGGACATAATTTACTGCTTCAATTTACAGAGAACATGAAGAAATGCCGCAGTAGTATTCTTTTCCTTTGGTATTACATTATTTGCCTCCATTTCACTTGATGAATATCATGACTCAGAAAAAGCCTATTTTCCTTCTCTATAAGAAGATAGATTCTGTCTAAGAGATTTAACTCAAAACAGATATGTTTACCATATAGACTCCTGAAGCTAGAAATAATACAAGAGAATGTATGATTTTCATGCTCTGTGGAATAAGCAGTCTTGCTGAAGTAAAAAATTTAAACAGTTCTGAGAACCATTTTTATAAACCACTCCTTTTTGTGCTAAGCGACAATATCAAAATTTTTCATATTTGCATAAGAAGTTAATACACTCTGGGGGGGAAAAACCACAACCCCAAAAACCCAGTGAAAATGGTGTCACTTGCTATATAAGTACTATTTTAAAAGACATGTATTTTAAAAGATAAATTTATTGCCTCTGTCCAGTTCCAAAAATTAACTAGGTAAATGCAAAACATCTTTAGCTCTTTTGGTGTTTCTGCATCTCTTAGACAACCAAACACAACAACAATCTCAGCCTTCAGACTTTGTACATATTTTTTTTTCTCTTTTAAATACGATAAATCAATCATCAAAAAGTAAACCTTCCTGTTTCCTTCTGTAGGGAGTGTTTCATAAATATGGAGATTGAATAAACTCTTGTCAAGACAGGACTGTGTGACAGATATTTTAAGGAATACATAACATTTACACAAAATTGTTCCCATGTTGCCATCAAATGGCCACTTGTATCATTTTTTACATCACTTAAAAGCATGTGAAAAGCAACACTGTGAACATACTTTATAGATTTATTTATCATTATGTCCTGTGATTTAGCTGTTATAATTTCCCTATGGAAATAAGAAAACTGCAAATGAAACAATGTGCATGTAGATTTTTTTTTTCTTCCAAGCAGACAATTTTTTATAAATAGCCACTCATGATGCTACTTTGCCTAATTTGTATTCTGAATAGTCCAGGAGTGAAAGAAGATATTAATGAAGAGGCGACTTCTGTTTTCATACTGAATGGCACTGCCAGAACGCTTTCCAGGAGCAAAATAAAATAACAGTGAAATTGGGTGTGCAACTTTCCTCAGAGGCAACCAGGAGAGAATGTGATACTGTTCCAGTAATTCCCGTAGGTAAGCAGGTTAACTTGTATTTTACAGTCTTATTTCACTAATGACCACTTTCTCCAAAGTCAAGAAAAGGCAGTTGATTTTTTTAATGTTGTTTCTGTAGTTCATATAATTAGGAGTTACAGAATCTTAACACTCAATATATAGTGAAGAGAAACATTGTTATAGGGGGCAGAAAAAAGCCCCACAACACCAAAATCAAATTTACTCATATACGTAGAACAAATTTTAAAGAGATAAAAACAGATACTTATAATGCTGCTTAATAATTTCATTTTAAATTATTTTTATGCTGTTCTCTTGTGTTTCTTATGGTAGTATTGCAAGTCTTACCAATATTTTCCAAGGCTTCTGAGAAAAATTGAAAAATATACTATATTATAGTAAATAATTTCAAGTTAAAATCAACTGGGGTGTTTTATTTGTTTATTGTGAATTTTATCCAAAATATATTTAAAAATTAGGTGAATTTCATGCAGACAGCAAAGGACACAAAGATAGATATAGATAGATATATATGTCTAGGGTGTCTGGAGAAGAGGAAATTTTTATTTATTACCTAGCTTGAGAAGAGAAGGTCTATAGAAAAGAAGTCCTGGGATGCATGACTTCAGAGAAGATCCCTGATTTAACATGTCAACACAAATGAAGTACCCTTGGGATCATTTCAGGAAAACATTATGCAATGGTAGATTTTATATTGCTGGAGGAGTTTAGAGTTCTGCAAGTTACCCATGCATTTTGTGATGAGACGTTCTCACCTGCAAATATCAAACAAGAAGCATTGGTACTTGGTATCTCTGCAAAATGGAAGCATCCTATCATCCATTCAGCATAATTCATGAACATCCAGAACTGTAAAAATGTCACTGATTTTTGAATATAAAATGCAAATCTTTTTAAAAAGATGACTCAAGAAGGTCCATAAACATACACAGCCATATATTTATAAATAAAAATAGAAGTACAGCTGAAAAAGCAAACACTCTAAAGCTCATGCAGATTACTTCTCTTCTGCTCTCGTGTTTTATTCATTTGAAGCATAGTCACATATCAATGACAGTATGGCTAACTTAATTTAATCTTTGATTGTGGAATCAGCTGCATTTTGTGAGCAAGATGTTAGCAATAAAACAGGCTATGGTGCTTTGCCAAAGCAGAGTGTCCGATGTCTTACATTTAGAAGAGACAGATATAAGCCTCAGTACTCATTTGGACCATGAGAATTATTAAGGTTTTTCACTTTTTATTTGATCTAGCACATTCCTCCATCACTACAGAATGCAATATTCTAAAAGCAGTACCCATCCTTCACATGAACTTACACAGGACTACAGCATGCTTCAAGAAAAAGATGCTTCCCTGCTGTGGAAATGAAAGGGTTTCTTTCAATCTCTCTGTTGTGCTTCTAAACTGAAGAAAAGCAAATATTAAACTGATCATTTAAACGAAGATAAGCACTATTCAACAGACTCTTCACTAAAGTTAGTAAGAAAACTGCATGGTTTTTTACAGTACTGTATGTTGGAAGACCAGTAAACATAGGCTTAGAAAATAGTAAGTGTTTGTCCTCTCTTCGCTGGCATCTTAAAAACATGTCTTTAACAAGATTTAAAAACCTCTCTCTGGAAAATCTACCCTGTGGGCTGTGCTGCCCGCAATGTCACAAAGCCCTTTCTTGCTTTAAGATAGCAAAAAGGGCAACTTAACAAAACCATTGTAAAGCTTGGCAAATTTTTGCTTTCTCACACATGAAATTTGAAATAAAAATTGTTAAACAGACATCTGTCATGCTGTTTGTAAGGATATAGAAATTTGATTGGAAAAAAATGCCTTCTCTTGTGCTTTTTTCCAGTATCTTGTGTTATTAACATATCAGAATGATTTAAAAGAAAAAAAAAAGTCTTGTTCATTTTTTTCACAATATATGTTGCTTCTTCTTACATTATTTTCTACATGCACTTTTCATACAAACTTATAAGAGGTTTTGCCACCAATTTTCAGAAAACTGGTCTGGTATGGTTTGCAAATTCATTGTTTATAGAATTTAAAATCTATTGTATTTTTTGAACTGGAAGACAATTCCTAAAATGAAATCTCAGTGACCTGTACTGTCATAAAAAACATTTCAAGACTTAAAAAGGTAGGAAAATAAAAAGAAAAAGGTCTCAGAGAATTTCAGCTGAAATCTCTTTAAGATGGATGCTATAGATTCTGCATTTTGATGTGCCATGTTTCTGAAATCTGACTAAAGAACATGAAGATATAAATTATATCTATATATATGCACATGAGCTAACTTTAAGGGGCAGTAGCAGAAATAACTAGAATGTATATCAGAGCCCAAAATGAGAGCCATCTGAATTTTCTACTTATTTGTTTTGGTGTTATTTTCTTTTTTTTAAATTTTTTTTTTAATAATGGATTATTACAAAACCAAAGAAAAGCAAATCAGAGTTCATGCAAATGTGCATCTAAGTTGGAGTTTAAACAGCCTTCTATCTACTGGGAGATCTTCTACAGAGGATGAAAATAACTACTTTTATCCCATTTTCCCAAAGAGATAAGGCTGATGCCATCATCCTCCATGCAATCTGCCTGCCCTTACCTGCAGTACCCATTAGCAAACTTGACTAAAGCAAGGCTCTATGGTTATATTCTTTGTAAAAATGAGAAAGAAGTTAAAAATGAGAAGAAAGAGTGCACATGAGTGCACAAAAAATGACTGATCAAATGAAAAGCTTTAGAATGAGGTCATGTGTTAGAAATCAGAGAATCCAAAGAGGAAAAAAGACTTCACAAATGGTACAAGTTCAGTAGAGCTGTGCACAGTATTAAAGAACAAAACCAGCCAATGACAGAGCCAGAATTAGACTTCATTGGGTTGAAAGCCTAAGAAGACAACTTTTGAAAGTCAGTGTTAAGTTCTTACTCACTAGAGGGGTGAAGAAATAAACCCATTACACCCTCTCAAAAAATTTTATCAGATAGAAATAATTACTTACCTTATTAAAAAAATGTTTAAAATTTTTATAATTTTAGTACTCCTTTGCAGAAAATTGTCTTCAAATTATTTTTGATTTTCCAAAATCTGGAATTACAAAAATGGAGTGTAAAATTTAATATCAGTTTTTACTATTTTTTCACCCTGATTTTAGGATGTGATCATGACAGAATGGATGGAGTTGTTCTGAAATTACTAATCAACTATTATTTGAATTACCTTTTTTCTGCCTTCTATACTCATACTTATCAGAAAAAAAATATGTGAGGGTCAGTATTTTTTTAATTCACCCTCATCCTGGCAAGGTAATGATCACATGTGCAGTGCAAGTTCTTCTGACTTTACAAACATGCAATTTTTACATACCTGCAATCTAAGTTGGAATTTAAAACTTTGTAGAGGTTGTCAAACAGACAGTTACGGTTATGAATTTTACACACCCAAATTGTACTTGCTGTTCCTCTCGAGGTCTTCAAAGACAGCTATTTATTTTCCCTGATTCTACAAAACAGTTAAATATTTCCCATTCTTGTTTGTTTTGGAGCTGGGCTTGGTGATGCCACACATGCTGTTCATACTTAGTGCAAGAGGAAAACAAGTAACAGAAATATGCTGGGGGATGTATTTCTTAAATCAAAGGATGTTAAATTCTGCTGGGAACAAATCTCACTATTCCCAAGGGAAGAGCTGCCCCTGGATATTATTAATTCGTAGGTCTAGTTTTAAGATGTTGAAGAAGACAAATTTATTTAAGTCTTTCTGATTTAAACATCCAGTTCTTTCTTAAATCTGGCCCAAAAAATTCACTCTTGGTGACAAATAATAAGAAATGTACAAACTAATCTCCATAGTGATATTTACCTGTCAAAATAAGGTTATTCCTAATTCATTCCTCTCTAGGTAATCAAAGTTTAGAATGTTATGATTTATGTTGTTTTCCTTTGCCTCATTTTGCCCCAATTAAAATGTAACAAGACTGTTATGTCTTATCATCTCAAAGATTAGTTTTTTATGCCTTTTCATTTTTTCTTAAATATTTTTTTCTTTATTGAATGATTCATGCTCATCCTATGTGATCTTTTTGTTTATGGCAACACCTTGACTTTGTTTCATGAGTAGGTAAAAGGGAAAAATTGCTCTGTTACCTGATGCCTGAACACAATGGTCACTGATAGGAACGGGGAAAATGCTAAAAAAGGAAAGCTATGTCACTGGTTCATCTGATATCTACCTGTTTAGACCGACAATATTATGATACTGCACCTCAAACTCGTTGTGCTCAGTATGTTCTGTGCTTATTCCCCCTCGAAAGTATCTGGTGAAATTTCAGAATCTGTAGATTGTTGTTTCCAACAATGAGTTAGATTAAGTATGTTCTTCTCACTATATACATGTACGTCTTTCTCATTATACACATATCATAAATATGAAAAAAAATACAAAATAAGGCAAAGCTCTACGCAGAGGTATACAAATTTATTTTATTTTAGATTTGAGAACAGATACTTTACTTCACAGTTTACATACCTTTCAGAAAAACTGCTGACATCTTACTTCTAGTATCAAAAGGCATAGGTTAATCAATCTTAAGATATTTACAAATAAAATATTACTTCAAAATTTTTGTGCTAGTTGCTTAAAAATTACTTGGAAGATATTTTCATAGGGTAATTTTTGTTCACTCTTAAATAGGAAACCGAGGTTAGATAAGTTATCCTTTGGAACTGCTTTTGTGTTAAGGCCATCTAAGGTGACCACTTTAGATTTAAATACTTAACCTTTGTACACCTAACACTAAACTAGATTATTTCCTTCCTTATTCTACAAGGATAGAATAAAAAATGCCAGAAAATTAATGCAGGATAGCATTTAAAAATGCAGTGATAAATTATCTTAATTTACATTATTTTATGCTATTTATACACAATTATATGCTATTTATACACTATTTTATGCTATTTTAATTTCAGCAAAATACATAGCAAGCACATTTATGTGTTCCTCAATATACTAATAGTTACTGTGATCTCCTGATTTAACAGGGGCAGGAGAATAAGCACTACTGATAGTGTGATTCCAGTAGCTAGGGCTTTATTTTTTCACCAATTGGCAGACAAAAAATTACAGATTAAACAATTTTATTCACTTTAGGTGCCCACAGAGTATTGCTTGTTAAACTGTGAAAAATGTCACAAACATGAGTGTGTTCTACAGCTCTGAAAATTATAGGTATTATTTTCTCACAGACATGTTAAATCATAAAATTATGAGAAATAGCCAATTGGAATGAAGGTAATTGGCAATATATGGCCATGTTCTATGTCTACATTCTGTTTTAAATTTTCAAGTATTGCATTAGTTGCAAATGAAGACAAATTTTATAATTATACAATCCTTGATTCAATATTTCTGTGTGTGTTTGGTTGGGGTTTTTTTGCCTAGAACTACAGAACTTTAAAATTTCCTTCATGTGAGTTATTCGCTTCAGTGTCTCGAGACTTGTATCTTAGAAGAAACCAAATTGGACTGTGAAAATCCTTATTTCCACTGGGATTTTTATTTTTAGAATTTTTTTGCTTTCCCTCCATCTGCCTTTGAGCAATTTTCTGTGCTTCAAGCATGAACAAGCAATATTAATCCAATTCCTAGTTTCTGTGAGGCACATTAAGTTAGATGAAATGCACCTCAGATCACCTCTTTAGGAACCATGCCTTTGTTTAACTGTTTCATCATCTCACTGCCATCAAATCTTTGCAAAACCAAGAGCTGTATGCTATGAAAAGCAGTAGGTGTGAAGATGAGAAGGAAAAACAAACAAGTAGGCATCATATTGGTTTTTTGTCAAGGAAGGTTCTACTCTGATTTTCCAACGAGCAATCAGTCAAAACCATCTCATTTTAGGACTGTAATTCAGTCACCATTCAATTTACTCACCAGGTAAGGTACAACAGCAGTACAGTTAGTACTTGTTTCAAAAAACACTTCAAAGACTATGAAGAAAAAAGACAATCAGTTTCTCCTTTCCCCTTTCCTACCTTTCAGTCAGCTGCAGCAGAAAGAAATAAGAGTGTTGGCCTTTTTCTCCTGCCCATTCATAGAGCAAGGTTCCATACTCAGGAGGAGAATCAAGGTTGACCAAATAATTTCTCACTTTACCTTGCTCCTCTTGACTGAGATTCACGTTCCCTTTCTGTTAGAATTTTATTCCTTTGATATTTTGCATCAGGTTTTATTTGCAGGTAGCAAATATTGTGTAGAAATAGCTTCAAATGCTCTATTCTAAACAAAAGTAACCCTTCAACATAGTTGTTTTTCTTAGCTGTTACTAATTACTACTTATAATTGTATATTTATATTTATATATATTTACATGATATGTTTTATATACATCTATATGCTGTATATATATATATATATATATATACACACATATATATATATATACTTTTTTAGACTTATAAATTCAAACCAGAAGGGACTAATCTGTAGCTCATTACAACAGAGCAGTTGTTGTGGTAGTACTGTTTGGCACTTTTGTTACATTTTTGCTATTAAGCTGAATATTCTTTCTTATTATTTCCATCTTTAAATCACAAGTGTGTTACTATTTCGCACATATGTGGGGAAAAAGCCAAACAAACCCACAACAATATCTAATTGGAAAAAGCCCAAGATCCAATATCAGTCTGTTATCTGGATATAGCTTTTCATATGCAGAGATTCTCTTTCCCTTCTCTCCTGGAAAAATAATATGCAGAAAGATGCTCTTACAAAAGGAATTGCACTGGGGTTTTTGTTTGTTTGCTTGCTTCTTCTTTTCCTTACCAGTTCCCCTAAGGATAATTTCATGTCTTTCTGTTCCCATCCTATATGACTCTTCCTGCAGAAAGTTGCAATAATAAATGTGAATAACTATCTGTAGATCAAAGAGTTTTTCTGCTGATATCTCTTCACTGAGATATCAAGCAGTTTTATTGGTGATTTTAAATAATTTGATATTGTTTTTAACACTAAAAAGAGGTCATTTGTTTAGCATATACAAAATGGAACTTCTCATGTAGCAGGAACATGGTGCCCAGTAGGACCAGGGCAGTGATTGCTCCTCTGAACTCAGCACTGATGAAGGCTGAGTACAGTTCTGGGCGCTTCACTAGGGGGAAGACATTGAGGTGCTGGAGTATGTCCAGTGAAAGGCAATGAAATTGGTGGAGATACTAGAGAACAAACCTGATGAGGAGCTACTGAGGTAACAGGGTCATTTAACACAAAGAAAAGGAGGCTGGGGGGGGGGGCCTTATCACTCTCTACAACCACCTGAAAAGAGGCTGTAGCGAAGGTGTGGGTTGGTCTCTTCTGCCAAGTAACAAACAGTAGAACAAGAGGAAATGGCCTCATGTTACACCAGGGCAGGTTTAGATTCAATATCAGGAAAAAGTTCTTCACTGCAAGGGTTGCAAAGCACTGGAACAGGCTGCCCAGAGAAGTGGTTGTGTCACCATGCCAGGAAGTAATTAATAGAAATGTAGATGTGGTACTTAGAAGCATGGTTTATTTGTGTCAGTGGGATGTTTATGGTTAGAGTCAATGATCTTAAGGGTCTTTTCCAATCTAATTCCAATCCAATCATTTCCAACCCATGATTATATGTTATCCAGGATTTTTAATGAAATACTCACATGATTTTATTTCATAATTTTATTTTCTTACATGCAAATAATAGAAATTATTTTTAAAATATATTTAAATATTTTTTCCTATTATCACAGTGCATTTCTTCAAAATGCTGATGCTAAAATCTCTGCACTTTAAATACCAGAGAAATGAAAATTCTCAATTTTTAAGAACTGCAGTAAAAGAAACACACAGACAAAAAAGTATTCATGTTTTTCTTTTTACAGGAATCTAATTATATTTCTACCACAATATTCAATGAACTAGGGTATGGTTTAATTTTTTTAGTGGAATTTTCAGTAAATTGATGGTACAAACATTAGAAAACCTATCTTCATCATACATTTTACAAATACTATTTTGTGCACTCTAATAATTTCAATATTATTTCAAAAATAAAAACATATAAGAGAACAGTTTAAGAATAACTGTTTGTTTCCAGAAATCAAATTCTATACTCTTGCCCTGGTTCCATGAGAAAAGAGTGCCAATATATGTGTAACCAAACTCTGTAGTCTACATCCATCTACATCATTCCTGGTGAACTGTTAATGGTGAGTAATTTGAAAGCCCCTCATTGCATACCCTGACCCTGCATGGCAATGTTTGCCTCACTTTCACAAAGACCCAGCCATAATAACTCCCTCCAGGGGAGCACCAAAACAGTTACACCCATCCTCAGGGACAAATGGGTCATCATGAACTGAATAAATAGGCAGCTAAAACCACCAGGAACTCCAAAAATATCCTATAATTCGTAGGAATCGATAATTCCATGATGAAACTCCCTGCCCTGGTGGAAGCACCACCTGAATCTGACCACCACTAATGGACATCCAGATAAGAACCAGGCTTTTCCACAGGTCCAACACTTTCAACAAGATAACAGCCATTACTTCGATGGGACTGCAAACACCAGGTGTCAGGTTGTACCTTGACTTTGTTGACTTAAGCCAGTGTTTCTGTTCTATTGCTTTTATTGTAATTTTCCTAAAAAAGTTATGAGCTAGTGCATCCCTCAAATACAAAGGCAGCTTCTGGGCTGTATAGTAAAGAGTCAATTTTTCTCTCTGGATCAAATGTCATGATCAGCCTGCAGTACTAGAATATCTTATTTTAAGGAGTTAATCTTCCCAACATTCATGTACAGAAAGTATAAATTAGACGTATTACATTCTGATGCTTTCTCTGTCTTTTCTGCTAGACAATGGAAAAGCTATTTTTACATTATCAAACAGTATTTCTCAGTAGATTAGAGTTGGGCATCCAACACCCAAATCATCTGTCTTCTGGAGGAGAGGCAAAGAACTCCTTAAGACTACCTCCAACAAGACAGTGGACTGTACTGGTTGGAGAAATTCTAATTCAAACTCCTGTAACACATCTTGCACTTCAGTTTTATATGAGAGACATTTTGTCAGCTTTGCTCTGTGAATCACAGCATAGCGGGAGGGCCTAAATAGGAGCTTAATTTTTAAAATGCATTTCTGAAATAAGCTAATATGCTAATGTGAATGCAATTGGTGTCAACCAAACCATGGTTTGAGGTAAATGATTGATTCAGGACCCACTAGGCACAAAAAGTGGAATTTCATTTTAAAGCAATTTCAATATTGTGCTGAAGAAACCATAAGGAAATTAACATGCCTACTTTTTTACCTGATTTTAATAGCTTCAATTTGAGAAGTGTACCAAATGCTGGCAGAATATTTTTATAATAGAAAATTAGAGGTATACATGATATTGTGCTAATGATACCTATTCAGAAATTGACAGGTTTTTTCCACATAATTTTAAGTTTAATGTTAATAATACAGTGTTTAATTCTATGCATACAAATGGTTAATTTAGTAATAAAAGAGAAGGAAGAAGGCAATAATTTAAACTGCTGAGAATGGAATTGGTTTCTGTGTTCATGGTATTATGATATCTTGTCAAGCCACAAAATGACAGGTTTTGGTAGCTGTGAATCAAGATTATTAAAAAAAAAAACAACTTTGAATGTATATCTCAGAGAATGAGCAAAAACTCACCAGTGGGTAACTTACTGGAGTTTGGAAGAACAGACAGGGATTAAGTTCTAATTTATTTTTTTTTTCTTATTGTATTATCCATTACTAGAGTATTTCAGCTACCTATACTTCCCTCCATGTGGTTGGTTTCAGATCTATAAAAGTCAATGTCAGAGCTCCCACTGGAGAGTTAGAATCAGCTTAATAAAGAATAGAAACACTTTTTGAGAAATTCTACCTCCATGAGTAATTGTGACATTTGATGATTTTCTGCAGTTGATAGAAATGAGATGTTTACATCAATTTGAACTCAGAAAATATATTTTTGAAATTATAGAAGATTGTATCTGATCTGTACATCATACTGCTAAAAAAAGGGTACATAAAATTCACTCTGGCAAAAAAGATTTCATACATGCTAAGACCAAAAACAGTCAACAGGTGAACAATAACTTATTGCTAAATAGGAACTGTTTCCTGTTTTAATTCTAAAAAGCTAGAAGTGTTTTCTGTAGTCAAAACCATGTTGCATTCAATTAACAAAAATTATCCAGCAGGAGCAATAAAAATTTGTTTATCATTTTTCATTTACATTAACTTCTATTAAATAGAGTTAATTAGTTAACTAATAGTCTATTATATATATTATAAAACATATACAAGTATACGCCTTGAATTTTTTTTTATATATATGCCAATAGCATAATCCTTATGTTAAGCACTTGGTGAAATGTCTGCACTATTTTTTATATTAAATATTTCTCTGAAAAGCTAAAAATTGTAATACATATTGTCTCCTGGTATGGACAGAAGCTTTCAAAAAATGACTGGCAATTCTGGACTTTAAGGATATTTTGTTGCTGATTTTCACCTACGAGAAACAAATTTTTGATATGCATCAATACTTTCATGGTTCTATACAACACTAGAGGAGGTTGATTTTTTTGTTTGCTTTCAGATCAACATACACCACTAAATGCAAGTGTTAATAGTCATTTCCATGTCTTCAAACATCCAACAGCATCACAACCAAATCACTCTGTGACATAAAATTAAACATTTTTAAGTGATCAGGATTACTGTCAGGGATGGATACCAAGTTCTGTTCGACACAAACACACTCCTGTGCTCATGTCTCTTCTGGATTAAAAAAATCCCAACACTATCCAATCCAGTTGTGACTAGCAGCATGACTCAGAGGACTAGGACACTCACTGGTCCAACTGGTCTAGGTATCAAAGTCCTAGCTGCCAGACTGGCTTAATGTTTAATGATTCTACCTTGGGCTCAGTCCTCAGCCTTTGGTACAGTGTTACAGTTATATGTTTCTTTTAACCTCTGTAGGATTATTGTTCTCTATTTCAATTTTCCATTTATTGCTTTCAAGCAACTATTGCCACAAACAAAATTGCTTTCAAATAACTTTTCTTTGCATTGCTTTTAATTTTCCCTTATTGCTTTCAAAGCAAGATGCGCTATATAAGCTGGCACAGGCCTCTTTGATGAATTTAGTCAAAGACAAGCTGTCTTACCTTCTCTACATCCAAGGTCAATTAATGCTCACTGCTTGGGTCATTATCACCTTCTGGCCTCCTGCCTTAAATGCTTTATAAGGACAAAAACTCTTTAGAGTTTACATCTATTTCTCTTGTTTCTTTGCAGGACAGGAATCATTTCTTTGCTTTGAGTTTTCATTAAGTTTCCCACATAAGAATTATGTGAGCTTTTATTGTTTTCCCAGAGCATGCAATATTCATCTATTGAGATGGAGCTGGGCAGACATAGCCAAGATCTTACATACCTGAGTGGTTCTTTTGGTACACATCAGAATATATTAATGGTTATTCTGATAGAAAATACTTTCAAACACTTGCAGAAAATAGATAGATTTTGATGAAAAAGGCAAATGAATATAGAAATAATTAATTAAATTAATATAAGAAATAATACTGTCTTTGTATTTCAGTCAAAAAAGTTATGCAAACTCACTCATTAACTGATTAAAATTTATAAAAAAACTAACACTCCAAATCCAACATTTCCCCTCAAAAACCCTTTTTGCTGATGCTTGTCTAATGAATAAGCTCTTTGAGAACTCACTGTCTTAAAAATTGGATTGCTTGTGTGGATAATAATTACTTTTTTTTTTCTTCATATTAGGATCAAAGGATAATTCAAACTGGTACAGGAGGACTTTAGAGTCCAGGAACCTGCTCCAAGTATAGCCATTTTTGAGGTCAGACCAAAATGCTCAAGGCTTTGTCCATGCTGGACTTGAAAACCTTTGAAGATCTAGATAGAGACCACACAACTTCTCAGGGAAATCTGGTCCACTCTCCTAAATGAGGTAACACTTTTCTCCTTATAGCCAGTCTGAACTTCTCTGGTTTTAGTCACAGACTCATTATTTAATGTCCATACCATCTTGCTGACCATTTGCTGAATTTTCCTATTTTTTGATGTCTTTTTTTTATTATGAACCCCAAAGTGGATATAGGAGCTAGATGAGGAGTGCTGAGTTTAGGGGGTCAATCACTTCCTTTGATCTACTGATTGTGTCCCCATAAATACATCCCAGGATTCTGCTGGCCATCTTTGCTGTCTAGGCATACTGCTGGCTGATGTTCAGCTTTTGTCCACTCCCCAGCTGTCATTTCTCAACTTCTACCACTGCTCAGGGAATTTTTCATCCCAAAGGCAGGGCTTTGCTTTTGTCCTTGTTGAATTTCTGGATGCCCTTGTCAGCTCATTCCCCAAACTTTTCTATTACTCTCATGACAGTGCTATCCTCAAGAATATCTACTGGTTTCTGTGATTATTAATTTGAATATGCATTTCTGTTATACATGACTTAATACCAATACTCTTTGAAATGAGGAACTGTGCTTGTACAGTTTAAGAAAAGGTTTTTGACTCTGTTGAACGTACATATCTTGACCTGTCCTAAAAAGATATTTATCATTTGTGTTACATCATCCTTACCACTGACCTCCAGAACCTGGATTTTTTCACTTTTAATTTTCTCTGTGCACTCTAACTTAGCTCAGAGATTCCTGTTATGATTACTCCCTCATGGTACAGCTTGTCACAGTTTTCAAGAAGAGTAAGAAGGAAGACCTTGATTATTAACAGTCCTGTCAGTCTCACTTCAGTCTCTGATACAATTCTAGAAATGGTTATTTTGGGAGTTATTAAAAACCACTTGAGAGACACTGCAGTCATTGGTCATAGTCAGCATGGATTAACAAGAGTTAACCATTAAGTTGGTCCTGCTTAACCAACTTAATTCCCTTTTAAAATAAGATCCTTCAACTACTTAACCAAGGCAAGCCAGATGAGGAATTTTTAATTTTTTTTTTAATTTTAGGAAAACATTTGATACTGTCTCTCATATTCTCTTCAGGTCTAATGTCCAACATACAACTAGACATATCCATAATACACTTGATAAGCAATTGGCTAATACATTTGGATCTTACATTGGGATAGAGGCAGTGCCGCAAGGTTTAATTTATAAGGCCAGACCTCTTTAATATTTTTATAAATATTCTGGATGCAGGAATTGCATGTTACTTTTGCCAGCAATATAAAATTTGGAGGTGCCATGAACTCCTGCAAGGGTAGAGACTTTTCAGAGAGATCTGGATAGACTATACACCTTCAATCACCAACTATCTGAAATTAAATAAGAACAAGTGACAGATGCTACACTTAAATTGGATAATCCTTGTTGTACTTATAAATGGGAAGATGAGAGCTTGGAAAGAATCTCTCTGGAAGCAGACCTGGGAGTTTGGGTTTATTTTATGTACTCCTGCAAGGAGCAGAGAGTTGTGTTTGATGATCCCTACTGATCCCTTCCAATTTGAGATATTATATGGTTATATGAATCTTTGACTTTTGTATCATTGAATTAAGTATCTATTGTTTCTGCGCTCACAGCTATGGACTTTATTTCTCTGAGACTCCCATTCAAAGTTTCCCTGTCTTGACATCAGCACCTTTGTCAGATACACTTGTGGTTTAGTTTAAAGATCATTAAAACATTATATGAAATAATTTCATTAGTCAGCCATTGTGGAACTTTGTTCCTCAAATGATCAGTTGTTATAAGTAGGAAAACTCATACTTCTCTGGAGTGTTTCTTATGTATTGTGTTAATTGAGAGTTTGCTGAATAGAGCATATTTGTAATAAACTTCTGAACAGTTACTTGAAATATCTTTTCAGAAATTCAGGAGTGAATGGTACTACAAATGAAAAATAGGATTAGAGCACAAATACAATATTAAAAACAATCCCATTACTTGGAACATATTCTTTTGTTTGTTTCTGTGTACAATATTCAGCATAGATTTTTAAAGTCAGGCAATTATTAATAACTTTTAAACAGCAGCAGCAATTTATTTTGCTTATTGTTTCATGATAACATTTTAGCGTACTAAAAGCCAAATATTTTAGGCTCCATGAAATCATGAAGTCTAGAAAACTCCCTTATTAATACTAGTAATAATAAAATGTTGCAAATTTTGATGAATTGTTCCTGCATTGAAGAGGCATCTATTTAAATTTGCACTGAGTGCAGCCATGCTTTAGCTGTCATAACCAGTTTGTTACCCACATTCAGTAGATATTTCCTTTTACACCGTTCTCAAAAAATACTAGCTCAGATTCATTGAGATAAATGGAAATTACTTTGTTGAAATTATTGTCTTAATTAAATAATTTATAATGAAGACACTATATGTTCTATGAGGGATTAAAAAGAAAAAATAAAGTATAATGTATGATGCTTACTCAAAGACAAGCTACCTTAACAAATTGAGAAAGGTATCCAGTGATAAGCCCCAATAATCAATCTTAAGTATTTTGGTGGTCTGTTAATACAACTTCTGGTAGTGCCTGTGATCAAATGGAATTTAGCTTTTCTTAGCAGTCTTTCATTAGTCCTTTGTTACCTTTTAAAAAGTGCCAATCTAAGATTCCCCATATTACTTCAAAAAACAGATGTAATGGCTGTTTTAATGCTCCCATGATCTGGGAGATGTAAAAGCAGAGATCAAATTTGTAAGAGATACCCTTTTACCAATGAAATATATTGTGTCGTGACTTCTTCTGGGATATGCAGATTTACTGTTATCTTAAAACTCTTCCTGGGAGCTGGACAGAAAAGTCAAATACAGCTTGACCTTTACCAGCTTGTGAACACTTTCCATGGAGTACTTGAGTGAGTTAATAAATTCTTTAAACCACTCTGGGAAGTACTATGGATGCATTTGCTGCACTCCTCTACTGTTTTCAGCTCACTATTGAACTTGAGCTCCAGACATAACAGATTAAGGTAATATAGGCCTCCCGGCTATGACTTCTATCTTCTGTGTGTCTACATGATTGATAGGAAAGGTACTGAAAGTTAGGCACATTAAATGTCTTTACACCTGTGTCTCTGAGACAGAAGAAGATACTGATTACAAGCCTCTATTTCCCAGGCAGCTGCTCTAACAGTAAGAGATTCTTGTAAAGGGAGTAACACCATTTCTTTGCAGCTGAACATAGTTTGCAATTTACAGAACCAGGTGAAGACAGGATTATACAAACACTCAATAAACTGTAACCATAATGGCTAGTTAGCCATTCTATGATTCTAACCACCTGGTTAGATTATTGTCATGCAGGGAACTAGCAGAAAAGTAGCTTTTTAATAAAGAATATGTTAGGGTTTTTTTCATCTAAATGTGTGCTGCTCCAAATTATTCAGGCAGTTTTAAGTTTGAAGGAAGCAGAAACATACTGAGGGTTGACTGGGCATGTCAAGCATGGAAGATAAATAGAAGGAATTAGTTCTGCATATCACCTTGAGAACCAAGAGAGTGGCTGATGGAAAGGGTTTAAAGGTCAGAGTACAGCACATGTAAACAGACTTCTTTGTGGTGAAAAGTCAGCTCTGGTCAAGTCTTGTTACACTGTGACTTTATTTATTTGTTATAGATGTTGAGTAATTTATGTCCTAAAATTATATTTGATTATGAAGGCCATATTTACCAAGGAACTTGGAGGACTAAAAGACATAAGCAACAAATGAAAAATTTGGCAATCAGTGAAATGTAAATAAGCACAAATATTAAGGAATTTCTCAAGAAACATCTACAAAAAATGAAATCTTTTGGGATGCTACAGAAGAAAATGTCTTAAAATATGTTTTTGTGTATACAGATATAAATGTATATACATACGTATTCATTTCCAACTGATACACTACTACGGCTCAAGTAATAAAATAAAGCAGGAAATTATAAATGCTACAGAACTACATTTTTATTTGAAATATTAAACTCCCTCTACAGGCTACTGCTTTAAAATATATAATGCTCAAACACTCAAGGAGTAAATGGAAGAAATACATGAAAAATAGCTTCCTATATATCTCCTATATAACATCCTATATAACAACCATGTTGTCGCATATCATGAAAATATTAGTCTTCTTTATTTTGAAATCTCTTGTTCTTGAGGAAGGAGACAGAAACAAAGTTGTGGGAAAGAATCATAAACAAAGTGAAGCTCCTTAAAGCTGTGTGCATTACTTAAATGACTACTTGAACATTTGAAATTACGGAAGAAAATATTTTTAAAAATAGATGAATAGCTTTAATTTGCTGTTTTGGAAGAAGTACTTATGTGAAGTGTCTGTGAAATAAAACACCAGAATCTTCAGCTATAGATTTTCTTCATTAGAATTTCAATATAGGGAAGAGATCCTATTAGATACGATATTTACTTCTGTCTATAATTCTAATCTTTTCTTAATTGAATCAGCTTATAGAAAGTAGTTTTAAAAAATGCAAGAAAGAGAAGAAAAAGAGGAAATCCACAGATTTTTTTTCATTGCTCTTGTTGCAGATATTTTTAAGACGTTATGCTCTTAGCCTCATGTAATCAAAAGAGTGTTAATACAGCTTAAAGATATGAATGGTACAATATTCAACAGTTTCTAACAATGGAAAAATTATCCTAATAAGATACTTTCTTCAGTTAATAAGTAGGAATAAGTACTCTGATGTGCTCACATATTTTAATGATCCCTAGCATTTATTTGTGGTGAACCACAATATGTCATTCTACCTCTTCAGCTACTTAGGTATATAGTCCACAATTCAAGTTTCAGTCACACTTCATCTTTATTAATAAAGCTATCTAAATATTTAGTCATGTAGGCTAAAGAAAAAAATCTAGACTTCTTCCACAGACAGTGAAGAATTAGGTTTTTAAAAGGCTGTTTCACCCCAAGGTTGTTATTCAGTTATCTTAAGAGATAAAATATCTTCTTCAGGTTCAACTCTCTCTACTGAATGGAAAGGTGGAATTAAATGGTTGGATTTGCATGCCTTAAAGATGAACTGCATCCTTAACCTGTTGGACTCTAACAAATGGTTCTCATCTGTTTCAAATAATGTTTGTACTGTATACTTTGTATTACCTCCAAACTCATAAATTTAAGTGAATTTTTTAATAGGTTGAGCAGTATTTGCATAAAAAATAGAATATTATTATTTAATATATGTGTATTACTGCTCCTTTCTACTTTTCTCCATCTGTACTTTTTCTATTGTACTTATTCCTATTTTCACTATTATTTATGAATAACTACATTATTAACTATTTAATTATATCATTAAAAACTAAATGAGACAATATTCTGTTGCCTAATCTAGCACCTTTTAATGGCATTAATTTAAGGCTTCTTAACTAGTGGTTTTACAACATTATAGACAGATTCTTCCTTATCTTGGTACATGAACAATAAAACATCTTATTTTGTGGTTATTTTGTGTCTACAGGAGTTAATTATGAAAATGTTATGAGTACAGCAAACATAATGCTTATTTTAGGATTTCCCGTATTATTTGTTAACAACCCATCAGGTAATCATCACTGATTTATACAATATGTAAAGGAATTTTACAATTCCATTACTTTCCTCTGGAGAAAAAGATAAATTCTTATTGTTACCAGGCAGACCAAACTACATGAAATGGTGTAAAATCACTGAGCTATCATGATGTAACTATTTCTATATCCTATATCTGGTGTTCAAAATTTTATTAAAATGAGACTGAGTTGTTACAGAGTAGATATAGCTTGAAAATTAGTGATGAGCATATAGGTGGATGCAGATTTATCTTGTTCTTGATTCTACGAATAAAATCAGTGTCACCTACAGTACAAGATACTCTTTTTAATGCACATGGTTTCCAATTCAGTAAATGCTGTTAATTAAAATGTAAGTGTTCATTATGCACGGTGTATAAAAGGGAGAAAGGAACTTATTAACTTGAACTATTACATCTGAGGTAATAGGCCTTTGAATCCTTAAGCAGCCTTTATCTGATCAAAGTACATTTCTAGTATATTGTTTTCTGTATCCAGAGACTGAGTCTTATAAGAACCCCAGAAGTAATTTTTTCCCTAAAAGTACAACTCATTATAATAATGATTCTAGGTCTTGATTTAACTTTGCCAAAGAGATGTTTTCTTCTTTAAGAAAAAAATATTAGTGTGGACTTTTGCTTCATCCAATATCAATGCCTGGAACCTGGTTATTTTCCACATGCTGAACTTCTCGTCAGCTAATTTAGGTTGAAGTTCACTAATGGTTGCATGCAGGTGTGAAATGCAGTCAAAATTCCCTGTAGTTGGCTCCAGTCACTTTTTCTTTCCAGTAGCTGGATCTACACCGTACTCTCTTCTGGTAGCAGGATTTAAACCTTGAAACTCCCATGCCACTCAGGTCTCTTCTTCTACCTGCTGGCTTGTGTGACTGTGAATTGTCTAGTAGCTCATATGCCCAGGCTGAAAATGGAGAGGTCACGCCTGTAGATGATAGAATTAGTTTATTACAAAGCCAAGTTAGACTATGGTGATAAGGTGTGAGGCTTAGTCCAGCAAGCAGTTAGGAAGTCAGCTATGCAATGAGAATAGTTCATAAAATTGTACAAAATAGCACAAAAAAAGTAAAATCTAAACAAATCAGTATTATCAAAATTCTACACTTACCATTTTATCTATTACAGCAATACTGATACTTACCATACAGATTAATGGACAAAAGGCTCATCAGTATCAGAGCCAAAAATATAAAGAAAGTCTTTTAAGTATCAACTCAAATTCTTTTGTGTTATGCTTCTTCTTCCTAACTCATTTTGAGTGCTAAATGTAATGGAGACAGTTTCTTGTAATCCATGAACTGGTGATTGTCACTGAGTCCTCAGCATCTTGGTTTGCTCAAAAGGGAGAATGTAGGGCCAGGGAAGGTCCCCGCCCCTTAATCTTAGGTACATGTGGGCTTGTAATTATGCACTCAGTGGTCATGGTCTGCTTAGCTCTCTGAGGTTCACAGCTAAACTCTGAAAGTCCAGACATTTCCTGGGATTCTGTAGTGCAAAGCCTTTAGTTTCTATTAATAAATTAAGAAAAATTACCTGAATTAGTGGGTGATAGTGTTTGGTTTTCTTTTAAGAAGTTTGCCATCAGCATATTAACTTTATATAACTCATGAGGGACAGAATGGCATAGGTGAGAAATGTATAGACCTTAAAAACTTTAAAATCTTTATAGAAGTTGTTTTTTTACCTTTTTAGAAGTAAAAAATATTCTGCGTTGAGAAAAGTACTTGGGCATATCCATCATTGTCCATAGTTCCGAGAAGTCAAATCCCTCAGGTAGTAATGCCCTCAGATTTGGCAGGTTAGCACAGCTGATATACAGGGCACTGTTGTTAAGAGTTCAGTTTAACAGTGGGATAATTTTATGATTCAACCTGAGAAGAGATAAAGGCAAAAAGACTGATATTTGAGAAGTATAATCAGAGAAACTGGGAAGTGGGAAGAATTGCAGCCAGACCATAACTGTGATCTCTCTAAAATTAAAGAATCCTTTGTCTACAGAAAATCACACAGACTGACAGGTCCTCAGGGATTAATGTACCAAATTAAATTTGCCTTTTTTTAAACAAAAATATTTCAGCCCTTCCTTCATGTCTGGACATCTAAATGTCAGCATGGTGCTAAATGTTCTTTTCGTATTACAAAGTGAATTGGAGCTCTTTAAAGGAGCTGCTAGACTTTTAGTTTTGTTTGACAGAATAATTATATCATTAAATGAACCAATACAACTTTCTATGTACTAAATTTGATTCTGAGTGGTTACTCGTTAGTTCACAGCCCCCAGCTACCCTAGGCACATTTTTATGATTTAGCAATTAATTCATTAGTATCAGTACTATTTTTGCATCATCTTTCAAAGAAATTCTTATTCCATTTACACAAAATCACAAAATAAATGTTACTTAGATTTGCAAGCAATGAAACAAGAGCACACTGTGCCATTCACCTGTTCAGGTCCCCAGTGCAGCACAATTTACTGTATTTCATTATTTAATACTGCTCATACTAGAGCATTTTATTTTAGGGGGGAAAAACTCCAAAAACACATGAAACTCCTCCTTTTTTTTTTTTTTTTTTTGTAATGACCATGATGTCAGATGCATTATAGACCTTCTTGGATTTCTTATATGACCAACAAAAACAAACAGAAACCACCCTCATTACGATTTTTATTTTCTTCTTCAGTGTTTAAACTCTCTGCTGAGAGTGCTCAAAAATTTTGCTTCTCCTAGAAGGTGCCTACTGTTAAGTGATCATTCTTGCTTAACATTTGTGCAAGAGACAAGATTTGCTTTGCTTCTGCTTCTAGCTGATAGTGCACGACAAATGAGAACTTCAAAAATTTTTTTGCTTAAAGACTTATTGGGAAATATCTACTGTTCTCCTCTTCCTTCTGCCATCTACACTCAACCTTTCCTAAGCTAAAACAAAGCAATTTTCCCAGATATGTGTTTTTATTCATATACATGTCCTTAAAGATTTATATATTATTATGAACTTGTGTTAGACACAATTTTTTGTTATCTTCTGCTTTTCCCACAGAACTTTTAGAGGGGCGGGGGAAGCTTTTTTCATGAAATTTTTGTAATTTAAGATCAGAATAATTTTATAGAAAAAAATGAAAAAGTGATTTTCTCTCATTTTTGGATACTATGTAAAACTTGATTTCACAGATTACATGATAACTGTTGATTATTTTATTTTAAATTTTAATGCAATGATGAACTAATCCACTAATCCTTACTGAAGGCAATGGTAGGAACCTTCAGTGCTACATCAGAACAACAGTTCAGCTGGCACTCACAGTATATCAGAAATATATACTCCTACAAACAAATACAATGATTTATTGATTTCTGAATCTTCAAATGCCTAGCACTGGTAATTCTATTTATATCAAAATTAATTATAAATCTTACAAATCTTATTCATTTGAATAGGAACTCTTAATCCAGCACAATAATATGCATAATGTTTGTAGAACATTCTAACTGGATAATTTTCTGAAGAATTCCACATTATGTTCAAGAATATTTAAATGCCAGAGAAAGTAAGGCATGTGAAAAGCTCCCTGCAATACTGACAAAAATAAAATGCAACATTTTATGGTGAATTTTCAAGGAAATGTTCTGCATTTGATTATTTTGGTTTCGAAAATCTCATTGAAATTATCTGCTACTGAGAAAGGAAAGACTGGCACAGAATCAATAAATATTCATAGAATGTAAAGACTTCAACAGTATTCTATAAAGAAAACATTTGGGCTGTTTAGCATATGCATGCTTTGAATATCCATTTAAAACAGAGAATTAGAATAAAAAATGTAGTTTTAAAAACTTACACCTTTTCTGGGGTTCTAGGGTTTGACTGTTGAGATAGTGGGTACTCAGCTCATTGGTAAATAAGATCTCAGGAAAGAAGAGGATCTTTGATTGTAAGATCCCTCATTGTGAGAGATGCCAGAAATCAGTAGCATGACATTTTCAGCCTCCAGTATCTCCAGGCACAATTTGCAGAAAATAGATTGTCCCAAACTACTACATTTAACACAGCCTACCATAAACAAGGGGGACACGATGCAGCATATCATCATTCTATGGGATGCAGGTGTAGACAAGGAAAGGAAACGAAAGGGAAGGGTCAGACACATATATCAGTCTTATGTCTGACTTATTCAGTGACATGGTGGTTTTGGGGTGTTGGTTAAGGCTGTGTTATATTCAGCCAGAGGCAGGGATTTAGATCAGTAAAGTTGAGCTTATATAAGGTTGCCTCACCTAATATTCATGACAATTTTGCAGCTCCTAGGATGAGAATTCTTCTCATACAAACTTAATGTCTGCAGCCTATTTTATTGCATATCATTTGGTCAATTTCATCTGAATTACTAATTCATGCAAATAATAGAACTTTAGAATGTAAAGTTCCAGTATCCATTTTGATTCTACAGTTTAGAGGACAGCATCCGTAATTTAGCTTTATACAGATAACAAGATAGCTGATATTAGTTTTTTCTCTAAAGCCTTCATTGAGAAGAAAAGTATTACTCCATTTATATCCACATAAATAATCTGTATAAGGATTACTCACCTATGATATGGAAAAGTGGTAAAGAAATGAGGACTTCATATACAGAAATTTGAAAAAGACCTAATGGATCATCAAATCCCTGACTTCACTGCAATATAGACTTCTCCCTTGAGATCTGGGGTACAGTGTTTCTACTATACATCCATATAGCTATGGATGAAGTTGCAAAACAATCAAGTTCCTATACTGTGTGCCTTACCAGTTGTGAATACAGTCTCCCCAGAACTGCCATGCCAGAGCAGGCGGAATCCTAAAAGAAGGCTGTGAGCCCAAGGAAAGCCCATGCTGGAGCAGGTTTCCTGGTAAGACTTGTAACCCTGTGGGGAACCCATGCTGGAGCAGGCTAGCAGGCTGTTCTTGGAGGACTGCACCTCATAAAAGAGTGATGCACATTGGAGCACTTCATGGAGAACTGCTGGCTGTAGATTGGACTCACATTGAACAGGTTTGTGGAGGACTGTCTCCTGTGGAAGGAACCCCACGCTCGAGCAGGTGAATGACTCTTCTCACTGGGGAGCAGCAGGAACAAGACGTGATGGACTGACCATAACCCCCGTTCCCCGTTTCTCTGTGCTGCTGGGAAAGAGGAGGTAGAGTTTGAGTAGGAGGAAGGAGCAAAGGCAAGATGCTTTTAAGGCTTATTTTGCTTCTCACTATCCTGCTCTAATTTTGTTAGTGATTAATTCAATCAATATCCCAAATTTAAGTCTGCTTTGCCCGTGATAGTATTTGGTGAATGATCTCTCCCTGTCCTTATCTCAACCCATGAACCCTTTGCTACATTTTCTCTCCCCTGTACATTTGTAGAGATGAGTGAGGGAGTGAGTGAGTGGCTTTGGTGGGTGCTGAGCATCTAGGCAGGGTAGTCCCACTACAAATGACATAATATTTTTGAATCATTCCATTGATATAATTTGACATTCCAAAAGCACTTTCTTTTAGCAAAACAGTGATAACAAAAATACCACAGAATTAAAGGCAGATAGTATGTCCTCTTAGAAAATTCTTATTTATAAAAAGATTTGTTTAAAAAAATTTGAATCCTATTCTTGCACAACACTATAAGTTAAAAAAACAACTTTGAAACAGTTACTTGACAACTTGTTTTCTAAAATACTAGATTTTACAATATTACCCCCTACTACTCCAGTTACACACCATTTCATAGATTAGTAGAAACCAAAACTAGCTACAATCAAAATAAAACATGTTCTCCTGACTAAGTTGATGTCATTGACATTTCACTGCCACTGGATTAAATCAGTTCATAACCATAGTCATTAGATTAAATCTGTTCTTAAAGAGACGTCCCAACAAAAATTGCACTTGAATTATTAAATGGCTTTCTTTTCTCTTTCTCCATTGGAAATGCACATCACACAATGCAGATATAGAATCTGTAAAATTTAAAATAGCCTGTGCAACTTTAAGAATGCTATCACATAAAGCATTACAGAATTTTATTCCCATTTTGGTGGGATTTCCTTGGACTTGTCTGCCATAGGGTCTGTGAGTTACAAAGATCTTTTACCCCCATTATCCATCCTGTGATGAATCCACAGACAACATTCAATACTCTAAACTGTGTTTGCATATCAGTTTATCAGTTCGAACAGAACTTCAACACTGAATATATTTTTGAGGTCATAACCTTAACATATTCTGAATATTACCAAACCAAAAGATATGAACTCTAGCTCTTTTGAAGATGACTTAGCACAAAAAATGATTCATGGGCATATGAGTAGAATATGTAAAACAAGGTGGACAAGAATCGTTTGTTCACAGGAATTGTTCTCTGTGTTTAAACACAATAGTAAGGAAATATCAGAAGGAGGCATAAGATGGGACAAAGAACACCATTTTTTTTTTTCCCTCACACACACAAGGTGTAGTTAGACAAGGGAAATTTTTCACAGAAGTTTACATAATTCAAAGAAATATTGTGTTAGCTTATGAAAAAGAAAATAGTTTTGAGTTACATAGGCAATTACCCAAATTAAAAATTTTTGAAGGACGAAGATTATTAGAGTATGTGCTTTCCCCTTCCTTATACCCTTTATGATAGATTGACATTTGGCTTCTATCAGAGTTAAGATGTTGATCTAACCCAGTACTTTTGACCTTATGTTCAAGAAGAAAAGTACAGGCCAAGAACTGGAAATAGCCCAGACATTATTATGATCTGAAGACCTCTACAGAGTGTTAGAGGAGAACAGGCTAGGGGGTCTGACTGTCAATGAAAGCAAGAGCTATGAAATTTTAGGTTTTACATAAAATGAGTTTCAGGAGATTTCTCTAAACAGAAATGGCTTAAAATTTACTTCCTTCATATAGGGCAAAAATAAATGAAGTATTACTATACTCAAGATTTTATTTGAAAATGTCTTATTTCTGACTGAAGATTGAATTGAATGAAAGCTTTCTAAAAAAGACATTTGACATATATACTATCAAAATTAATCTTCTCCATGTACTTCAGAAAAAAAGCACCATGTTGCCTAAATCTAATTCTAGTTTTAATGCTTGTATCTTCTAGAGTTTCAGTATTTATTTTTTTTAAATCTACAAAGATTTATTCAGAATTTTCTGAAAACTTGTAATCACGAGTGTACTTTTCACTCCTGGAAAATTCTTCTTTTGTGCAAAAATTATTTTAAGATTGGAATTAATTACCCATTTTAAGATTTGAAAATTCTTCCTGTTATTCCACGTTATTGTTCCATTTCTCTTCCTATACTGGGAACTGAAGTTCCTGAGACAAGTTTCAATTCTCTAAGAATGAAAGAAATTATTTCTTTTTATTAAGAAATTATTTCTTTTCTGCAAAATACAGTTCAACAGAAATAAAAACTTATCTATAATCTAAATTATATTTGAACTGGACATTACTATTATATCTGTCATTTGATTAAATACTAAAATTTTATCTAGCAGACAGTCTGAATTTCATTTTCTCCATCCCTCCTTCTGTCCCTATTTACCCTCCTGCCTTCCTCCTGCCCACCCTCCCTTCCTTTTGCTGTACATCCCCCAATTCCATCCTTAGCTCTTTTCTGGAGAACCAAACAGCTGATATCGGTAGGAATAATTGTGAGTCTGTGTAAAATAAGTACTTTTTAGGAATTCTTAATATCATGATCCCTCTTCTTTTTCAGTTCAGCCAAAGCAAAAAAAAAAAATGTTTCAAGTGCTAGGGACATTTATCAAGACAATCTGCACCCGATGTATTTTTATATCCTTTTCTGTTTGAGCTCAGCCAAGGAATAGGATTTGCTCTGAAAATAGTAAAGCCCAATAAATCAAGCTAGACTCTTTTTCAATGTATTTCAGTATTTAATCCACTATCACCAAGCTTATACACCATTAAATTTTCTCCCCATTGACTGTTCCAACAGGAGAATTTGCACAAAGCACAGAACATAAATTTTACATTATTGACATTCTCCAGAAGATTATAAGTCCAACGTTTTGCAACCTGATAAAGCAATGGAGTTCACCAAGAAAATGTTTCCTGTAAAGAATACAAAAACTACCAATGTAATAATTTTAATCACCAAAATAATTATTATAATTGTTTCATAATTTAAAAGCCATCATTAGAAAATCTGAGGGTGTATTCATGTGCATGTGAACTTGTGAGAGATAGAAATTCATCGTTGTTTTCAACAACACAGGGAAAAATAATAAATTTTCATGAACAAATATATAAATATATATAAAAACAATATATAAATATATATATAAGTATATAAAACAAAATAGGTACAACTTTGAAAAGGCTTTGGCATCTTTGCAGGACATAAAGCTGAATCCAAGAGACCGTTTACAAAAAAATTCTAATATACTGTGATAGAACGGATCACAAAACTTTTTTATGAAAACTGTATTTTAAAACACTGTTACTAGCAGTCCCAAGTAATGGTACCATGCACAGTTTGGCTTGAAAAGGTATAAAGGGTCCTGAGAAGATTGACCATATGCTGCCATCCATTAAAAACAGCCAAACCTATGTCCCAGACAGCAACCTCTATTAAACTATTAAACTATACATGCAGAATTGTGAAGTCACAACTAATTAACTGTAGAATTTTTCTGTTGACTTTGTTATTTATGATATATCTCTCATAGGATGCAATGACTCTCACACTCATGAGGAACAGAAGTGTATTTTCATGCATTCTTTTTATTTGTGTCAGAACAAGACTTCTAATTTTTTATTTTTTTTTTCACAAGCAGCTGTTTCTTTACATTCAATGAGGAAAGAAGCTAAACTCAGGAACAATCAGATTATAGAATGTTTCACATTTTAATTTGCTTATTTCATGATCCTGAAGCCCAAAATGTTAACTAGACATCAGCTTCTGTTGCTAAAGCAATGGGGAAAAAAGCAGTGATGTTCAATTTGGTGTCTTAATAAAAATACCCTTGGGCTTTCCAGTAAATTTATTATGGTTTTGAGACAGCTACACATTGCAACTTATGTTAAGAGAGTTCTAGCACACATCTTGTAAAAAGTAGTTTACACTAGGGATGTAAATGTAGATGACCATCTTGTTTGTTCTATTTTATGCAATGGTACATTTTTTAATATTTAAACACATAGTTGGATTGGTTCCTTAAAAGCTTTTAAAACTTGTCTTCTGGTATTTTTACTGTTACAGTGTAAGTGCGTTACTGTCTTCCACTACTCAAATATAAGATTTACTCATGATGAATATTTTGATCTTTCAAAAGACAAATCCCCTGTATTATTGTTCTCCCCAAGGTTTAAAATTCTGTAAAGTCCCTATATACTTTTTCTCAGTAGTTAAAATGGGTAGTGCAGTTATATTAGTATTTAAGTATCCTGTTTTTTGACAGAAATAATTAGCATGTCAATGTGATAATTAATAATTAAAATTCAAATTGTCATTTTTAATGCCTTGCATGTATTTGTAATTGTCATTGACTGTTTCAGGACCTTAATTTTAATTAAAAATAAACAATGAAAGTATGTAGGATTTTCAGATAAAATATTAATTAGTTTGTTGTGAATTACAATGTCCAGTGGGAAATAAGGAATTTGCTAAGCTGCCTTAATTGCCATACAAAGTGTCTGTAAAAAAATTAAACTTCATGAAAGACATTCCAGTTATTTGGCAAAAACCAGCACTACTGGTTTATTCAGTGCAGCAATTTTTAGCAGTCTAGCAAAAAGTAATGGGATCATTAAAACTAAATTCTCCTCCCCTGTCTGAACAATAGAGTACTTTTTATCTATTCTGCTCTTCTTCCTTGCAGAGAGCTCTTATTGCTGGCAGTGGTGTTTTTACACATGCAGGAAGATCAGAGTGGCCCTGTGAATCTGCTCTCTTCACATGAAAGAGGAAAATTTAGACAGAACATTCCAACAAAAGATGAGGACTGAATTTTTCCTTTAGACACTGAAAGGAATGCCAGCTGATACCTGTTGGAATTCACATAAAGATTGAGAATAAACAGCTGGGACTATATGTCCTTAATTTCCATGACAAAAAAAAAAATTCTTTTTTGTCTCTCTAGCAGGTTTTCAACATATCCCAGTGTTGTAATAACTTAAGGGCTGCCTGATTGTACTTTTTCTAGATGCTTTGTGATGCTATACCCTTGGCTCAGCTTATTACCATGAAAAACGGAGCCAGGCTGGACCCCAGGATAGAAAATACTGTCCTAATTTCTCAGACAATGTGACTCTGTCTAAACTTATATCTATGAGACATTTCTCTGATCAAGGGACACCACTGACAAGCTTCAAAACATATGAGACATGGAAGCACATATTTATCTGAATTTTTTAAATTGCAGTCAGTAAAGATGTTGGGAGTTATTCATGTAAGATAACTGGGTGTCTAATTGAAGTGTTCAGAATTTCTCTCATATACTATGCTCCAGTTTGGTGTAAGCACTCGGTATGAGGTATGTCATAATTTGTTTTTCAAAATATCTCACTTTCCTGTAATTGAGAACATGTGCTTCTTTTACTCAGAATATACAGACTGATTTCCTGTGGGACAGAATTAGGTCTTCTCTTTGGTGTCTGTCCAACCTGAAATATTTGTAGCTATTTCTATTATTTACAGTTTTCTCTATTGACTTTTTAATATGCTTGCCATGACAATTATTTGTTTTGCCATTTTTTTTCTCTCTCTCAAACCCCCTCAAAACTCCAAAAACTACAACCTCATCCAAACCACAAAAAAAAAAAACCACAAAAAGGCAGTCCTCTGAAAAAACACAGACATATTTATAGATTTGAATCTTACAGAGATTAATATAAAGTAATTCACATTAACAGAGAATGCGTGAAAGTAGTAACATAATTTCAGCATAGGATGATGTCTCTAGCATTCTCTATGCAAATCAGAAGGAAAATCCATACACTTACAATTATTTCCTATATATTCTCTCAAAAAAAGTAGAACTTGCATGGACATATTTCAAACAAGTGTCTATTTAAGTGAGCTGGAATGTCAGTTTAAAACATATGCAAAGACAAGGCTTGCTGGTGTGTAATTGTCGTGGTTTTAAAGCAGTAACTAAAAAATTACTTATTTCTTGCTGTGAGATATGGATTAGAACAAGAGCAAAACAGGCTTAAAACTTAAAAGGAAATAAAGAAAGTTTATTAACAAAACTACAAGAATAAGAACACCAGAATAAACTTCCAGAAAACCCTTTTATCCCCCACTACCCACCATTCCCTTGTTCACATGACAACATAGAGACAAAAAACTTTGGAACTTTGGTGTTTAAAACAGTCCCAATTCCTGCTAGAGTCTTTTCATCAGCCTTTGTAGAGAAACAGAAGTCTTCTTCTGCTAATTTACGGAGTTTCTCACAAGAAAGCTACTTCTGTTATAGCTTTCTATTTTTCTGATGCCAGCTGCCTGGAAATCTGCCATCAGTTCACTCCTCCCATTTCACATCACTCTGAGGTGTGTTATGGGTCAAATGAGTCTAGGGATATAATTTTTAAGGATGAGTTATTCAAAGGCAAAAGTTCTTTTCATCTGTCTCTGTGAGCTTCTCTGGAAAACAGAAGTTTTCTCTTTGCCTCAAGTGGCCCCAAATCTTCAACTATTACTTCTCTCCTTCTGTTTCAGCACCTCACTGTATCATAATTATTCTACCTTTTGCTCAAAATCCAAACTTTGAACACTCCATTCCTCCCTATATACTCTGTCATGAATTAAAGGAGTTTTTTCAGGACACTATTGTCCATCTCCATAGCTTTAACAAAAAAATATTTCAGCTTAATTAAAGCATCTCCTTATTCTCTACCTTTTCTGAACCTTAATTCTTTTCTTTACTGTCTCTGATAGTTTAGAAAGTCTCTTTACATGTTGATTACTCTCTTTTTCTCTCTCTCGATAAAAGGACTAATCTGCAAGTCTCATCTGGGTAATGAAAAGGTTAAAATCTTGCCCAGGCTTTGTAGATGGTTCTGTGATCTCTGCCGGAGCAGCAGCTGGAGTTGTCTGCGATGGAAGATTCTTCATGGCTGCTCTGGAGAGTGTGGTCACTGTCTCAGCACGCTGCAGGTCAAGAGCTTTTTTTTTTTCTCTCTTTACTTAGCAGTCTCTGGTGAATTTAGTCACAGCAAAAGAAACTGCAGCTGAGCCAGGAACCGGCCTGGCCCGGCCACAGCCCGGGGCAAGCTCCACAGGCCCCATCTCTTGGCCGGGAGCCGCTGGGCCCAGCCCAGCCCCCGCCCGGCCGCATGGTCTGGGTCTGGATCTGAATCCAGATTCCATCCATGAAGTGTGATACCATCATCACTCTGTTTCTTAATGGATACTTAGAAGGCTGAATGAAAATTCTGACTAATGAATCTAAGCAGCAAGTTACACAGACAAGGTGAATGAA
Source organism: Poecile atricapillus (assembly GCF_030490865.1). Lineage (NCBI taxonomy): Eukaryota > Metazoa > Chordata > Aves > Passeriformes > Paridae > Poecile > Poecile atricapillus. Next base: position 43,331,423 of record NC_081249.1, on the reverse strand, counting down.
ATATGACCTTTTTCTTTGCTTCTCCCGTTTTTATGGCAATCCTGAGATAGAGAGTGTGATCATATAGTTAAGGAATATATTATAAAGCACGCGTACAAGAACCCTGGACTAACATTTCATCTGACATTAATGCTAGTATTTCCTACTTGTACATGCTTAACAATTTGCCACCCTCAGTGAATCTGAGTAAGTGCACTAAAATATATGAGACAATTCTGTGGATGATGACAAAGCCATCTGGATCTTCCATTATTGAATTCAATTCACAGCTAGGTCCCAAAGGCCAGACACCAAACCAAAGACCCCAAGCAGCTTACTTGGTATAAGGAAACATAGCTAATATGTATACACAATAATTTATTGATAGTGCAAATAAAACATTAAGAATCTGACCATGTCATTAGGAATACAGTTGTCACAATACTAACACATACCCTCTCCAGTATTCTATCACTGCTACATCCCAATAACAATAATTTAAACTTGTATGTGCAAGCTTTGCAGTTTATATCCCCATTTCTGCTATTTTACCCTTGTGCTGCTCTGAGTCTTAAGAAGCTTGGTGTTGGAAGGGTTGCAGCTAATTTTCAATATGACAAATTCTTTATCAAGGGACTTATAATACTAATGGTGGAGAATTCTACCTTCCCCTAGAATTCAGCGAGGACTACTTTAAGACATTTTCAAATACACAGTATGCCTCACTCTTTTTTCATACATGATCTTTTTTTCCTCTTTTTCATCCCCATAACCTCTTCACCCATCACTTTAAGTTGCTTTCCTTTGATAGCAAATAACTGGTGATCCATGACCTGCACGAAGCCCTGGGCTTCCTGGCTTCATCCTGTGCCTGCATTTTAAAGATTGCTGTCATGTATTATATTCTGTGGTCATATACCGTTCTGCACTGAATGGCTCCTGGTTAGTACTATTAGTGAAAGTTATGGTGATAACTGTTTAAAAACAAAATTGAACAAAGCTAAAAAAAACAAAAAAAAAATAATTTAACAGTCATCTGTATGTGGTACTGTTGCTGTTAACTAATCTAAAGCAAAAGCTCTGGCAGATCAAGACATGTCCATACAAAACAAGCCTCACAAATCCTAGTCCCAAGCCCATGCAGTGTTAATGAAAAGCATGAGATCTGTTACAGGGAATGGAAGTACTGTAATTACAGATCTACAATGTTATGGTCTACATTGGTGCCAGATTTCCATTTAAAGATTAAAACTTTTTTCCAGGAAAGGTTCTTTTAGAAATTGTAGTTCTAGTTAATGAAGCAAACATTTTATTAGAGAAATGTCAGAATTGCATTTATTTGACAATTTTCTTTTGAAAAATATTTAAAGAAATTGAAAAAAAAAAAAATCCAGCAACTGGAGGCTTTGCTGTTCAAGTGTAACTACTACAGAAAATTCATGGTTTATCCCAGACAATACTGCAATGATTTTCCCTATTACATTTACTGAAAGCTCTCAAAAATAAATTTATTCAGATATCTGGATTGGGGAAGGAGAGATGGAGTGATGATAATAACTAAAGTTATATTTGCAGAGTTTATGAAATTTGTCAGAGTCTCAAAACTTGACGTGACTTTAAATAATTCAGCAAATTCCAGACATTTCAGGTTATCACGAAGAAGTATTTTTCTTAATTCTGGTGCAGGGAGCTTTACTTTTGCACAGTATAAAGCTATTACCACAATGTATAAAATTGGATTTGCAAGACGTTTTATTATCTGGGTATCTGTTTTGACAAATATTATCAACAGCTATGTAACTACAGTGGATAAATGCACAATGCAAATAGCTCTTTGATGATGTGTTATTAGGTCTTCATTTGAAAATTTTTGCAGTGATAGTGTTTTAGTAGTGTCCTGGTTTAGGGCAAATTTTGGAGGAAACTTCCAAAGGGGTCCCTCTAGAGGACAGATAGGTCCCTCTAGAAGCAGAAAAATGTATATTGCCTTCCTTGTATAACTTGTCTCATTGATGGTCTAACACTTTCTGAAAATTCACCATGCTTTATTAAAAAAAAAAAAAACAAACTAAAAACTAAAACAACAAACACAAGAAGAAGAATAGAAAAAAAACCACACACCAGAAAAACCACCAACAAAGAAATGACAGTCTCTTATAGCTATAGCTAGTCTGTATATGAAAGTTCAGTGGTATCACAAATTCATTTATCCTGAAAGAGGAAGTAGGTGGTTGAGGTTGAGATTTCTAGATCCTTAGAGATCCTTATGGATGCAATTGGACAAGGCATAGCTATCCTTCTGTAACTAGACCTGCTCTGGCAGGGAAATTGGACTAACTGATCATCTAGATCCCCTGAGGTCTCTTTAAAACAGATATTTTATGATGAGCATAGGTTTCTAGTGTGATATAGGATCATTAAGGTTGCAAAAGATCTCCAAGATCAACAAGTTCAACCTTAATATGAGAAATTCTGAGTTATTCAAGACATCCACACACAGAGAGTAGACATGGTAAATGACTTCCGGGAAACATAAATCATTCTGTAGTGTAAACAAAAAAAGAAGGCTTTATAATGGAGGCAGAAACTTAGTGTTTTCTGACGTTGAGGTTTCAGTAAAAAGAATTGTGAGTTTTTGGGAAGCTATGTGTGGGCAAATTTCAATTTGCCAATCTATAACTCCAGATAATAATTGTGCCTTGGGTGATAACATGTCTTCTCCAAATGTTGTGCTTTCTGCTTAAGATGGCAGCATGTATCCAGTAAAGAGCAGATGACACAGATTTATTCTTCTCAGCATCCCATAGAGAAAAAACAATATTTTTTTAAGACCTTAAACTAATAGTTTGAAGTATGCAGAACATCTTGTTAATATATTCTAGCTATTCTGATGAACCCTCACAGAACTATATTTTTAATCTATATAAGTACTACAATAAGATATTATTATGTAATAATTATTAGGTAGTAATTTTAATATTATGTAAGCCACTAAACTATGTAAACCATTTGAGTAAGATATTCTCAGCAGGTTGTATATTTCAATATTACCATCTACCAAATTGGTCTATCTTGGCTAAAAGCAACAGAAAGTAAAATGTCAAACCTACACGATCAAGCCATTGTTTTGGAGGAAAGACAAATGCTAAATGACCCAAAACTGCACTTAGGAGAAGCCAGTAGTACCTCACAAGCAGAACAAGGACAATAAAAAAGAAAATAATTTTTTAAAGATGAATATTGAAATCTACCCACTGTTTTTCTGGGTTTCTCTTAAGGGCTATGGTGTTTTTTCTGTAATAATCTGCTTAGCTGCTTTTTAAACAACAATTTTGTGGTGTTTACTTTTATTCTTCATACTTAGCAGTCTCAGTATATCTGAAATATTTAGATGCCATCATACCACCTCTTAAGAACACGAGGTAACACTTTCTCCTCAGTCACACTTTCTGTAGAAACCCTCATGTTAACCCTCATTCAGCAAAATGCAATGACTCTGGGGAACCTCTAACCTGTGACAATAAAACACAGCTAAAGGGGATATTAAGCAGAATATCTTTTTGCCTTGGATATAAAAATCCTCTCACAACCTGAACAGAAACCAATGCTATAGCCCAGGGACATATAAATGCATTATATACACCTGCCTGGAGACCAGCACCTTATACCTGGTATGTTTCTTTCTATTATAGGTACCTCTTTACCAGAAAGGTAATCAATACTTGGAAATACTTCAGAAGGTGTGTGAAAAATTGACACATGAGCATAATCATAAATAAATTAAATGTATAATGTTTGTCTTGAAAATTTTTAAAAGAAATAAGTAGTGGCACTGAAGACAAAGAAAATATCTTAACCATGTGAAAAGAAATTAAAAATAAATAAACTGATAAATTTTAAAAGTTGTCATATAAAAGATTTTTCATAGTGAGATATAAAATAGCTTTGCAAGAGAACTAGAGAAAATGTCAGTGCCTTGGACACTTCAAATATCAAAATAAAAATTATATTGTCAAGCATCCTGCTTTTGCAGGGATTTGCATCCAAAAAATGCAGCATCTGTCTGCAAAAGCTTTTTATAAATCTGTAGTCCCATTTGCACTCCCATTTAAAATAGCCTTAGCACTAGATTCAGCTGTGCATCTATTTTTCAAATATTTTATTATACTAAATGTGTATTTCATGGCTCTGCTTATAACATACAGCAGATGGGGAAGATTTTTTTTCTCTGGCCTTCATACACAATATTTTTCATTTTCACATGAAACATTAGGTAGCAATCACAGAAAAAAAGACAGTGTGCTTGCAGAATGCATAGGTTTTTTCACTGCTGTTCAAATATGGAATTTTTCTTATTTTTGTCTTACTCAAGTACTCAGTGTTTACATGATTTTGGCACCAGAAGAAATTCTCAACACATTAATTTTTGAGAAAGTGCTAGGGATTATTATTCTTTCTCCTTTGGCACGGAGATCATCAAATTTCATACTGCTGAAAGTAAAATAGTTGCAACACACTTGATGTTTCTTGCTCCCTTTTCCTAGAACTTTACAGCTGTGTTAGTTTTTGTTCCACTATATATATATTTATATATATAGATAGATTTCCTCTATTTCAGACACTGCAAAGTACTTTGTGAGCCATAGTTTGTGAGTTTTTACAGTTCATACTTTACACGCACTTCAGATAAAATTTTGAGTGCTTGGGTGTATGTGGTTGCAACGGACAAAACTCAGTGAAAAGTTGACACCTTATTCTATTTGAAAATACTTTCTGACCAAGTGATTATTTTTATTTTTCAGTGTAATAGTTCTGCAAGCTTTTACTAAATACTCTTTGTCTGGAACTCTCTAAGATTTTTTTTTTTTTTTTTGCTTTGTTTCTTTTCTCTTAACATTCCCTCCACTTAAGCATATGGACCTATGCACAAATCTCTGATTCCACTTATTTAAACGTTTCCAATTTTAAAAAGCCCAAAACATATAAGCCTGTCATTGCTTCATTTTGGATTTTCTCACATAAGTATTTGAGATACTGGCTTTGTCACATCTCTGTAATTAATCTTCCTTTTCCATCTTCTTTGATAGTTTTCAATCTGGTTTCCAACCTACCAGCGATGAACACTTCTCAATTCCTTCATATAATATAGTTTTCCTTTTGGTTGCCATACTTTTTTTTTTTTTTCATTACATTTAATTATATTTTGTGACACAATTCTAAACTATACTTATGTTGATGATTTTCTTTCCTGTTTCTGCTTCAGTCTATTAAGCTATCCCTGCATGCAGATGACTGTGTCATTGCTTGTGTTTCAGCAGTTCGACTTTAGGACCAAATTTTTTGAGCAAGGCAGGACAACATCTAGAAGTTTTTCCTAGTCTAGTTATCAAATCAGCTGAGCTGAAACCATACTCCCAACATGAGCAAGGAGTGGACCAGAGGGAAAAGTAACTTACAAAGTGTCTCAGGACACCATGTTGTTTAGAGAGCTATGCTGAACTATCAAGTGACATCAGGGAAAAGACATATTTTACCGTGGAGCATCTCTTGGAGGAGAGTCAAATCCAGCTACCCTGAGTCAAGGCTGACACAGCTCCATGTTCCCTGCACCAGCAATAATGAACTTGAGCCAGTATTCCCAGCAGGCACACACAAATTCACATCTACAATAGATATGCACACATAAACACATCCAGCCACACAGATCACACAAAGCACTCACATGAACACAGTATCAGTGGTCTCAACTTGTGCCTGTTTTGTATCAGATATCCATTCGTACAGGATTTATCCATATGTATAGTATGGATTGCCTCCACAAGCTGAAATCAGACACTAGCTATCACATAGACATATGAGAGTACCTGAGACCACAATCCCACTCCAGATCCCCTTTTCTAACACACATGTGCACTGAGAACCTACATACACACACACACCCCTGTGCTGACACACCATAGTTTCCTCAGGAGTTGTCCTTGATCCATGGTCCATTCAGCAGGTGGTCTGAGATCCTTATTCTCCCCATCTGCCTCCCACTAAATGCAAATATGTGCAGACTCCATAGTCCCTCCAGTGGCTGGCTTTGGTCCCACACATGGCCAGCTCTTCCTGTGGTCCTGCTCTTAGAAACATCTCTCCATCTCCTAGGCCACTTCACCAGCTGGCCGGGTAGTCTAACTTGATCTAGCTAGTGATCCCACTGTTGGCAAATCTCTAAACATCAACCTCTTTCAGTTTTTTGGAAGAGATTCCATCATATAGGTATGATGATTGACATTTTTCAACATTACAGCTCCCAGCACTTTAAGTTTATAAGATCAGTTCTTGTCATTTTCCACATTGAACAGTTTCTATTTCTCTTTCTATCTTTTTCATTTCTTTCTTGAAAGTGTTTCAGAGATAGGACATAAAAATTAGATATGGGAGTCTACGGTAAAAAATAAGACTAAAGATTTAGCTATATACATAAGAACTAATCTGACATTCACCAAATTAAAAAAATAAAATAACACTTTGCAAAACAAGCTCAAACACCATGCATTTTTTTTCTTCTCCATTCTGTATTTTGTTTTCTTCTTTGCTAACATGAAAAGAAGTAAAGTGTAGGCCTTACTTCACCAAAGCCATATCCAGAATACAGTACTTTAGATACTATGAATAATATCTAAGCATTCTTTTATGTTCTGAGTTTTAAACTGGATAAATTTTCTCAGCCCATAGGAGTGAATTCATTCCACATAAATTAAAGAAAGCAAGAATGTAAGACGTGTAAGAATGGTTTTTAAAACCATAGTTTTGAATACATTAAGACTTAAGTAAACTGATAAGACGTTATAAAGAAGAATTTCTGGAAAGTAAAAGGTACTCTTTAGACTTTGCTGAATACCTTCATGGCTAGAACAATGGAAGCCAGCTAAGACAATTTAATTTCTGCAAAAATAAATTAATACATGGCAAGCTTGTGCCATAATTTTAACTGGCTTCTGCAGCCTTTATGTTCATTTCTTGGTTTCCAAGTGTAAGAGATAAAACAGAAGAAATATTAAAGTAGACATTCACCCTACTGAAATGGATACTGAAAAAAAAGGGGAAAGGAAGGGAAGGGAAGGGAAGGGAAGGGAAGGGAAGGGAAGGGAAGGGAAGGGAAGGGAAGGGAAGGGAAGGGAAGGGAAGGGAAGGGAAGGGAAGGGAAGGGAAGGGAAGGGAAGGGAAGGGAAGGGAAGGGAAGGGAAGGGAAGGGAAGGGAAGGGAAGGGAAGGGAAGGGAAGGGAAGGGAAGGGAAGGGAAGGGAAGGGAAGGGAAGGGAAGGGAAGGGATAGAAAATTTACTTGCAAAGTATAAGGTGTCACCATTAAATCTTTTGATAACAATTTTATAAATATTAAAAGAGAAAGTAGGTTTATTTCCACATTTCTAAAAGCAACTTCTATGACTTTTCACTATTTTAGAGCCTAAAAATTAAAACATGTTTTTCATAGATAGTTTCTTGTCTACAGTAAGAACCAGGCAAAACCAGAACACCTCAATTTCTTATTAGGTCTATATAGTGAATGTTTATCTATTTTCACTAATGTAAAATTTGAAGTGTAGTCTATAACTTTTCTGGAGATTAAAAGCTGCACAATTGGCACACTGTCCTATAAATCTACCTTCAGTTATAGTGCTAAAGAAAGTTTCTGTAAAGATTATAGTCTTTTCTCACAAGTCAGCATGCATTAATATGTGTTAAAATGTGAATAAAAAGTAAAAAAATATACTCCAGCAGCATGAATTCCTTCATCATAAGAGAATAAGGCCAAAAAAGATTTCTCTTTCACCGTGGATATTACACTCATTCTAGAAAACTTAGTTATATTTCTAATTTTTCTTAAAAAAAAAAAAATTAGAATTTAATTAATATGGGGTTTATATCTGCAGCTATCAGCTTTGTCATGTTAATTTGGGGTTTTTATGTTTATATTTATCATTGAATTTCAGAAAATCAGAGATGATTCTGAATTAGAATGGGCCCATAAACATCACCGAAATACAACTCCTGCCCCTAAACAGCACAATCCCCAAAAGTCACACCATGTGCCTGAGAGAAGTACCCAAACTCTTCTTGAACCCTGTTATACTGATGCTGTGACCACTTCCCTGGGGGGCCTGTTCCAGTGCCCAGCCACCCTCTGAGTGAAAAACCTTTTCCTAGTATCCAACCTATACCTCCCCTGACAGAGCTTCCTGACAGGCCATTCCCTCAGGTCCTGTCACTGGTCACCACAGAGAAGAGATCAGTGCCTGCTCCTCCATTTCCCCTCAGAAGGAAGCTGGAGATTGCAATGAGGTCTCCCCTCAGCCTCTTTTCCAGGCTGAACAGACCAAGTGACCTCAGCCAGTTCTCATTTGGCTTCCCTTCAAGGCCCTTCACCATCTTTGTTTTTCCTCCTTTGAACACTCTCAAATAGTTACATATATATTTTGGCACCCAAAACTGCCCACTCCACTTGAGGTGAGGCTGTCCCAGAGCAGAGCAGAGCAGGACAATCCCCTCCCTTGCCTGGCTGGCCATGCTGTACCTGATGCCTCCCAGGACAGGGTTGGCCCTCCTGGCTGCCAGGGCACTGCTGAGTCACGTTCGACTTTGCCCTCAACCAGGACCCACTTCCATTTCCAAAGCACTGAATGTTCCACTGCAATGTGGACTGATACCAAAATGTAAGAAACTGGGAGATCTTAGAAAAGTAATAGTGGCAAAGGATTGCCATAGAGGTTGGAAATTTGTAAACATAATCATAGCTTAGGATACTCAGGCACTGGAGGAAGATCCAGACACAGTAGTTGTAAATCTGTAGCATAGTGATTTGATATTCCTTTTAACAGTGTAACAGAAGATATAAAGAAGGACAATGTTTATATAAAGATATAAAGCTGTGCTTATTTACTACAATTTTATTTTAAAATGACTTATATTTTGTCTTTAATAAGATTAATATAAACTCCTACCAAACTCTTCTATTAACTGATTTTGGGGAATCTTTCCTTGGAATGATGAAATAATTCTTCAAGCTTAGTAAATAAAAAAGTATTCAAACATTGACATAAAAGGCATTGACATGCTATGGCAAAAAAAAGGATTTGTATGATTGGCTATGCACTGAGAAGTTCAAAAATATATTTTTCTCATGAAAATTCTTTCATTATATTTCTGAAGCAATATGTGTTTTCAGAAGATACCTTTTTGCACATTATGTAGATACATAAATGTATGAAACCTCTCTTTCTGATACAATCTTATCTGAAATTCTTTGAGATGACATAACAGCACTAGTTTGAACCCATAGAAAGAGCAAACAGCTTCCAGCAAGTGCAAAGCAGTAAGCTGATTATTATAATCATGTCTTAGAGTTTCAGGAGAAGCTATGCAGTCTGTTGTCTGATATGATGTCTTTTGAAACACTTGCTACTTAGACCGGCCCATCCACATAACATGTGAACAACTATGACTGTCCATCACATCACATTATTAACTATTGTGTTCTATTAGTATTGTTCAATCACATCAAATTATCGCTGCATTACACCATGATGATATTAAGGCTTTTAACATACTGCTAAGAAATAATTTTTTTTAAATAATAAAGCACAGCAAATAAATGTTTCTTGAGCTTGCCATAAGAACCAGTACTGGAAATGTATCCACATTTTTTTATTATTATTATTATTTTTATTTTCATTATTTTTTTTTCTTTTTCATTTACTTTATTGTATATGTAAGCAGGATCTGAAATCTTTTGGGGTTAGAATATTTTTTTGTTTTAGAAATAGCAAGTAGATAAATATTTCCTGTAGCCTCATAGATTGTGGAAAACTTATTGAGGAACACTGCAGCAGAACCAATTCCCACCCTCATAAAAGGATGGGATGGTTGCAGCAAAACATGCTATTCCTGAATCAATTAATGAGAAATGTTTCGAGAAAAGTCCCTTGCAAAGATAAATACTAAAGCATTAGGTGACAAAAAACCCAATCCAAAAAAAAAAAAAAAAGCAAAAACGTAAAAAGAGCATAATAGATACAACATTCAAAGAATGAGGTATCTATGGAAATATACAGATATAGAGGGGAAAAATGCCCCCTCCCCATAAAAACAAAAACAAAAAACCCCAAAAAAACCCCAAACACTGTCAAGAACAAATCCAGGAAATCGATACAGAATCAACATTCATTAAGAACTGAATATTCTAAAACTTAAAAGAAAAATTTATATAAATATTTTATTATCTTGCATATATAACAGAGAATAGTATTTTCCTACAATGACAAATTTGACAAATTTGAAAAAATACAGTGCTGTCTGTTAAATTTGGATTTTTTCCTAAAGTAATTTTTTCAGAACTGTCATCAACTCTAATAAATCCTCTGGATTCTATGAAAGTCTAGAAAATATCTCACTGAAGTCTTGTTCATGGATATGTAACGAGTTTTCAGTATCACTGAAATGCTTTGCATTTTGAAAATGTTGACTCATAGATTAGGCAGAAGAACTCACACAAAACGCACAAAGAATTTAAATATAAGAAAAAGTTACATTTGATCAAGATTCAATGGAAAATTGTCCCAGACCTTTTTTTCAATCATTTTATCATTCTGTCTCCCACAAGTTCCACTTGCAGACAGGTGAGACAAATGAAGTTCATTCATCATACAGGTAATTCTTTCACTATTTTGATGCCCACAAATGTAAAGAATTTCATTCAAAGCATGGCATCCCTCTCGGAAACAGAAAAGAAACGCTTCTTTTCCATATTTCCGTTTAGTTATACCTTGCTCACAGAATCCCATGTTATTTTTAAGACAGGCTATGGTGATTCTTAATTGACATTTTAAAAACCCCAAAACAACAAACAAACAAAACAAAACCAAAAAACCAAAACCACCTTCGTTAAACTGAAAGTTTCTGTTCATTTCAGATTCAGTAAAACAACACTTTAGATAAGGTTAATAATCAACTTTCAGTCTTTGAAAGGAAACAAGTTCCTTTATACGACAGAAAAATTTTTGTGTGATATAATAGGCTTAGAAAATAATGTAATTGCAGGTTTCTTGTTCTTTGTGAGTACCAGTCTCAGTCCTGATCTGAAGAGACCAGGGAAAGCGACACCAGTAAATTTGAACACTTCTTTGCTGCTTTTTGCTTCCTAATAACGGACCCATAATTTAGAAAATACCCACTAATTACATACTGCTGATCAAAGATTCTTAGTTATTTTCTTCTTTCCTTTAATCAGTTTGGCTGCATAGAAATGGTCCTATGATTCATGTTTTACCTAGAGGAATCCAAAAGTACACTGAGAAGAAATGTAGTCTAGAGAAAATTAATAAAGGATAAGATTTACCTTACCCAACTTCAAGTCTCCAAGTCCCATTCTGGACAGACAGTTCCAGTAGGTTCCAACTGGACAAATCTTAGGACACAGCTGAATGCTGTGGCTGACATGGTGGCACCTCTGGGAAAATGTATTTGAGAAAGGGAAAAATGCTGCCCCAGGAGGGAAAAGTGAGTGAAAAATTTAAACACAAACAAACAGAAAGAAACCAACGAACAGCCTGAAAGAAATAGCTCTTCAGACATCAAGGTGAGAATTGAAGTAAGGGACGGAAGTGCTAGTGTTGGCCATGGAGAAGGCCACATTATCATGGATGTCCACACTGCAGACCATGTAGGTTCCCACACTAAAGCAGGTGGATAGTTCCTAAAGGAATTGCGGATGAAGGAGAAGACACCTGCTTGGGCAGGGAAAAAAAGTATTAGGAGGAAGGAGAAGTAGAGTTGAAATGTTGTGAACTGACCACAACACTATTTCACATCAGCCCTGTGCTGTTCAGGCTAAGGATAGGTAGATAAGTCAGGAGGAAAGGTTTAAAACTGAGTTGGAGGAAAAAGGGATGGGTTTGGGAAAAGTGTTTAAATTCTTTTATTTCTTTCTCACAATCTAACTAATTTATTTAATTTATTTGGCAATAAATTTAATTTATTTTCCCCAAGTCAACTGTTTTGCCTATTACAGTAATTGGTAAGTGATCTCACTGTCTGTGTCTTGACCCTTAGGATTTTCCATTTATTTTCTCTCTCTGTCCTGTTGTGGAGAGAGGGTGAGAAAGCAGCTGGGTGGCAGTATGGAAGCCAGCCAAGGTCAACCCAGCACTGTTATTCAAAGAATTTTTTGATCGTACCTCTTCATCAAAGAAGCTCTAAATATTGTTATCTTACAGAGAGCTGGTTTTAGATAAAAGTTTAATGTTTTAGTTGAAGAATAATAAATAAATGTTCTTCAAACACCTTTGAAGAGTTTATGGCAAAATAAACCAATTTTCTCTTAATTTACCTTTTTATTGATAATCCTATTTCTCAGTTCAATCTAGTTTTTATGTCTTTTATATAGACTATTGTTGTGATTTCTGGGAGAGATGTTGTGATCCCTGGGGGAGATGGGTGTTTCTTTGATTGTTTATGTTGTTTAGGTCTTGGTGTGTTTTGTTTATTCATTTGTTTTCTTCTGTCACCTCTTTTCTTGACATGTAGACCTCTATAACCCTATAAGTTATAATTATATAATAACCCTCAAAGTTATCTTCCTAAAAATTGCATAAATTCCTCATCAAACCAATTTTCTGCAATATTTGATTAATAGAGCTGTTTTAGTTTAGGTTTTTTTTTTACCATTTGTGCTGCTTTTGTCTGGGGTATGTAGATTTAATTTTTTTCACAACAGCTAGCATGAGGCCATGTTATGGATTTGTGCTGAAAACAGTGTTAATAATGCAAAGATGTTTTTCTTAGTGCTGAGCAGCACTTACACAGAGACAAGGCACTTTCTGTGTCTCACATGGCCTCACCAGTGGAGAGGCTGGGGGTGCACAGGAAACTGGGAGGCAACACAGCCAGAACAGCTGACCCCTGACTGACCAAAGGGATATTTCACACTGTATGGTATTGTGCTCAGCATATAAAGCTAGGGAAGAACAGGGAAGATCTTTGGAGTGATGGTGAGTGACGATGTTTGTCCTCCCAACTGTTACATGTTATACATCCCTGCTTTTCTGGAGATAGCTAAATACCTGCCTGCCCACAGTGATAAAATAAAAGGCAATTAGCTGAAAACTGTAGATCATTTTCACTGTGGTAGAAGGATGATCTGTCTTAAGTTGGTATCAGCTTTGAACTTTGAAGTGCTGGTCACAAGGCAGAGCCAGGCCATGATCAGAGTTGAAATCAATTTTATCTCAAAACATACTTCGTAAAATCATGGTAGAACTGAAACTATTTTCCACAGAAACAGGCCTGGAAGAACACATGTGTGAAGTTAAAACAATCTAAGAATTTATGATCTGGAGAGTCATTGGTATACAGTAGTGATCTTGCTGTTCTGCATAAGAAATTATGAATTCAGTCACAATTTTTACATTTCCAATAACATCTATATATCATCTATCAGTGAACAGCTACACAGTGTTTGCTGGTGCCGATTATTTTCTATTCTGTTTGATTGTTTTATTTTTTATGTTTTTTTATTTTTAATGTTTTCCCTGTAATTGCATACCTCTTACTTAAAGCACTTAAAAAGGACAAGCACTTAAAAAAACCCCAACCTATCAATATATGGATCCCTAGTGGTAGAAAGCATATTAATAAAGGTGTGAGCAGATGTCAAGCTAAAGTGGAATGGTTAATCATGCTAATTGCTCATTTACCTAATTTCTACAAAAATATATCTAACATAAATATCACTCATGACTCTGCACATTTCTGGCAGAAGTTCAGGTAGTCTTGAATTTCCATATTAAACTTTTGAACCTATGCCAGACTCCCCTCCACTTTTATTTTTTTCTAACACAGAAAGAGCAAAAGGGTGATAAATTGACAATGATGTTCTTCGCCTTACTTTTATCCTAATTCCTCTCCCAGCAACCCTGCAATTCTCTAAACACAGTCATGCAAGTGTAAACTGTTGCTGAATGAATATGGATTTACTAAAATAAACCTATAGTGATTTAATATAAGGTTCTACAAGAAAAAAATGCAGTCATGAAATGATAGGAAAAAGTGATGTTAATAAATAAGAATAGAAGGACAGTTTACATATTTTTATGCTTCTACAACTTCATTACATACACCTTTAACTATCCCTGTGTTTTCTTAAATACTAATTGTACTTCTACAGAGATAGCCTTTATAAATTGTCTTGTTATTTTATAATAAAGATTGATTTTTATATTAAATTTACTGTGAGATTTCTGTTGGGTTTTGTTGTTACTGTCACTAGTACAGCATGCTGACCTTGGTAGAAGTGAAGGAACAGGGACATGAACAAAAGAATCATAAATGAATACTGGCATTGTGCAGCACTGATGTGGAAAGTGGAAAAAATCAAGTAAAATGTCTGCTTTCAACTCTTATTTCTGCTAGAGATGTTCTATAAGCCTTTTTGATTTACATGGAATCTCATTTTGATCAATGTCATTAGGCTTATGCGCAGTAGTCCATGGCAGAAGCCATGAGGTAGGAAGTACTCAGTTTTGGATTGATTGAATAAAGGTCCATGGTTTATTGGAACTTAATTTTCTTCCCATTAGAAAAAACATAAGAATAAAATATTGTTATTCCTTTCATTTTATTAATAATAATAACAAAAGAATAGTATTGAATGGTCTTGTCCCATTCATGGCTAGAAATTCTGCAATAACAGCCTTTCTATCAGTATTTTATCATTTCTGGATCTTGGTTGCAGATATAATCCTTAACAGGAAATTAAAAGCAAAGGCAAAGAATCAAGAATCCCCAGACTACCCAGTGATTCAGAATTAATTTAAACCTTGGTTCAATCTTAATTTACCCTGTCTCCTTCTATTATATCCAGTATTTAAAAGAAACTTTGTTGCATCCTTTCAATATTTAAATATTACAGTAGAGTCACTCAGGAAAGGATTAATTTCTTTTATCTTGAGTTGCCTCACAGGTAGTCATCTTGATTCTGTCTTCAGTCAATGGAAAAAGCTAGAAACCAAGAAGATATTGATCTTATTCTGTGTTCAGGGTCACTCTCTAATTTAATTTATGATTGATCTAAATTAGATGAGCTGAATCTTGGATCATTGTTTGCTGTTACATGCAGTTAACATTTAGCTATATGTAAATCTGTAATCTCAGACTTTGAAAACTATATTCTTATTTTTTTCTTATGCATCTACATTCAAAAATTTAGCTTGGGTGTTCAGGATTCTGGAATCCATCCTAAGATTTTCTAGGGTTTTGAATAAAATTGTACTCAAGAACATGAATAGGTAACTATATCTGAAAAATCTCTCCTCTAAAATTCTGACTTGAAAGCTCTTTCTATGATGTCAGTGAAAGCTTGTGTGCTCATTGAGATGCACATACCCCATAAAAAGACAACAGATACCTCTTAAAATAAATTATTTTTTACAAAAACTTAAGGACAGTCATTACAAATGCTGAATGTTTGCATCATTGTCAGAGTCAAAGGAAATAGTTCTTCAAAGTAACAACATTAGAATAACAAATAGGGCAAGCTGACTTGCAAACAACCCCAATTCTACCACAGCAATTAAAATGCCACCAGTCCTGCAAAAGAACTTATATCAGTCTTATGTACTTGTCCTGGAGTGAGTTAGGTATTCTTGATACTCTGTGGTCGTTACTATGTCCTTTATTTCATACGGGAGTTTGCAGTTGTATCACAGAGATGTTTCTGAAGATGACGAGGATTTGGGTTCTAAAGGCTATATACAGCTTCTGGACATATAAAGGGAAATTTTGGTAGGAAGTTGGAAGTATTTCACTTTTTTTTTTTTTATTGTGTAAACAGGTCATTAGTCTAAGCCAGGTATAGCTGGATCTGATGAGGAGAGATATGCACTTTTAAAAGCCTTGTATAGGCTTTGAGATAAATAGGGTAACTATCTTCCTGTTAACCACTAAGTCATAGATCTTCCTGTTCACATTGGAATTTTTTCTTTATATGTATTTAAAAGTACAATGTTTTATTAAGGTACTTATTTTCAAATATCATTATAAAAATACCATGTAGAAATGCATAGGAATACCTTTGGCAGTGGTAGTATTACATGTAAAAAAAAAAAATTAAAATCTTAGTTACTAAGGTAGCATAGATGTAGAGTGAATACTGTTCTGTGGGAATCCTGACTCCTGTGAGAGGAAGACCCTTGGTCAGTTCATGGGCCTAGTTGGTTTGGTATAAAGGGAAAGTAGGTCTGATTTTTTTATGAGTATAATCCTGAACTCTGACTGTTCAAAATGGAGAAACTCTTATTTAGTTTTCTTTCCATAAGAATCATAAGATACAAAGCAATGTTCTGTACCTAAGTCTTGTCCCAACAGAGATTCAAGCTAGAGACACAGTATCTGTCTATTTAGATGTGGAATCTGGACAACCATCAGGATTCTCCTGAGGTCTTGAAAATATACATTAAGATTTTAATATTTCAATGACGAGTACTCAAATTTTACTACTTTGGCTATTTAAATTACCTAAGAGACAAAGCAGTTGAAATTGTTGGGCATTAACTGCATATACACATCATCACTAAAAAAGAATCAAATCAATTAAAAAGAAAAAAGGCTTGGAAATATCTTTCTATTGTAACTTGGAATCTAAAGGTGTTCTAATTCCTTGCTAATAGGTTCCATAAATAAGACTAGTGCTTTATCATTTCAGGGTTAAAATTGCCTAGGAAAGGACACTATGCACACAAAATTAAAATGGCCTGATTGAATTAAAATATAATGCAAGAGAGAGCCCTGCTGGCCAAGCTTAATAAATACAATCCCTATTTTAGTAGCCTAAATAAATAATTTACCTTAAAATAAATAGGCGAAAGGCACATTCTGGAATATTTGCCTTCAATTTAAATGGTTCACTGAGAAATCCAAAAACATGTTACGCAGTGTAGCTGCTTCATTATCCCATTGTCCCTGGTAGTGGTGCTATGATGTAACATCCTCCTTAGTGGAATAAATGGGCTATGAAATGTTTTACCACAAGAAAGCAGGGAAGCCCCCTCACTCCCTGCTTCTGGGTGCTCTAAAAATGTGAGAATAAATATGAATTTCTAAGTTGCTAATCACTCTGTATTGCATACCCAGGAAGTTTTAGTAAAACAGAAGCAAGAATTATGCATTAAAAAAAAATAGAAGGATGAAAAGGAAATCCTTTTCTGCTTCATATGGGCAGGAAAGAATATAAAAATATTTATGCAGCTTAACTAAACATCTGAACTATAGCTTTCTGAAATATACTTCTGTCATGTGTGGGTGGTGGTGGAGGTTGCAGGTGTTTCAGCAGATTTTACATGTACTTAAATTTGTTTTTCTGTATAAAAGCAAGACAAATTCCACTACAGTGGAATTTATATAAAGCTGTATTAAGCAGACCAGCATCAGCTCAAAATGAAGGTCAGCATAAGCAGTGTACAATGCTGGAAAGACTTAATTACTGGAAGAAAATAAGAAAAAAAAAAAATATTGTCTCAATTTACTTTATAGTTTAGCAGATATATTAATCTCAGTCATCAGCTTATGAAACAATTGCTACAAGAGAAAAAATTGAGACTGGAGTAGAAGCAAAATTATTTCTTTATGCCTGTGTATTTTTTTAGAGAAAATTTTTTCCTAACTTTCCATTCAAAGCATCAGTGATAGCCCAGTGAAAAGCAGATACAGCACTAAATATTTTTTTATATGGAATACTAATTTCCTAAACTAATTCATTCAGTAGTTCAATCTAGGTATCTCATGCAATACAGGGCACTGTAAGAAATCCACAGTACCTGCATGTGGCTGGCAGACTTGACACAGAACCTACAGCAGACCCACAACCATCTGGAGCACCAGGTGGAGGTCATAGAAAATACGTTACAGCCTCCCAAGCGGCACTAAAAATCTTTAATTAAGGTTTAAGATACTTGTGCACAAAGGTGTCTAAGCTCTTGTTACAATTCAGGGGGGAGCTAAGGGAAGAATCAGTTACCTAAATGTAAACAACCCCATGAAAGTTGCCTCAGGGAAACCTGTCTGGCCTGTGACTTAGTTTGTTGGATGAGGATCTCCCTGGATCATACCTGTTTGCCTTCTGTAGATATCCTAGACAGCCTGAAACACCTCAAATAACTACGTTATTTGAAGTCTAGAAGTCTACACTAGACTAGAAGTCTACACATAGGGAAGAGGACCAAGCTCCCTCTCAGTACTGACAGTAAAGACGAGAGTGCAATCCAGCTCTTCAGGCAAGACACATTTACATCTGGATTGGAGAACATCCCTGAGAATAAACAACTATATCGGCTGAATTGCCCCTAATTATAATAGCACTTTAGATGAGTTAAGTGGCTGGTTAAGTAACCTTTTGCTCTTTGTTCATTAGGATAAAAAATTAAAAGTTCATACTGATTGCAGTTCTTTCCTGGGAAAATATAAGACAAGAGGTCTACAAGGTAATTCTTTGAAATGCTCATTTTGCAAAAAGATTAAATAAACCAGACAGAATAAAAATAAAAATATAAATTAAATTAATTTCACTTATGGTTTACAGATGCAGACCTCTGGTTGTTTTTAATGGATGAGTTGGGTCCTGCTAAGACTATACATTTTAGATGTATATGACTTTGTACATAAAACAAGGAATCTAGAGTGTGAATAAAGATGAACACATACTTGAGGGCAAAACAGGAAACGTGGCCTGTACAGCCAGTCTATACATCTTGTACCACAAGCCCAAATAACAGGTTTTGTAATGCAATGGCAAGAATTTCAATAGGAGATTAACTGTGGTCCTAAACAATATATACAGGAGGCAAAAAATACCATTAGCATTTACAAATACACTCACTAGAAGTACATATAACTGCCTTCTGTATTTTAGCAAGCTATCATTGGATGCAATCCAATGACTTCCTGCACAGATGCTGTGCAGGTACACAGTGCACCCATGACAACTGCTTTGCCACTGTTGCTGCTGACAGGCTGTGTATCCATAAATTAATGGAAAAAAATGCTGGCATTTTCATCTCTTCTCTTCATCCTTCTTCATTTCTGTATCTTTTGAAATAAAGTGACCCAAAAAAGAGAAGAGCAAATGGATTATGTATGTTTAATGTATAAAATGCATAATGATGTTCTAATTAGCAATTCCCAATGTCCAGTTTCTTATTTGATTTTTATTATGCAATGAGCTAATATTTTCACAAAAGTATCCACAGTAAATTTAAGGTCTTTCTTTTCAGTTACAGCGGTCAATTCTGATCCCACTGTTACTTTGTAGGAGATATAAATAAAGTAACAGGAAATTTAAAAGCTAGGTCAGATCATGTCACTAATACAAAGCTTATTTCTACATATGAATGAACACCTAAGGAAGACCCAACTCAAAGTTTCTCAACTGTGTAAGCAAAAGTGAATTTACAATAGGCTGGATAGATGAGAAGTGTTACATGAAATTTGAGTTATGGTAGGGTGAAAGTGAGAAGCATCCATCCCTGCAACCACTTCAGGATGGAGAGCCTAATTATCACTAGAGCTGTTCATCCTTCCGCTGCACAGGCAGGAGAATACTGACAGCCATCAAAGTCCAATGTATTGGTTTTCCCCACCCTGATATATTACTATAGCTTAGTAGCAGAAACTTCCATCTGCTTCTTCCTTTTTGTCTGCTTTATTCTCACAGTCTCTTCCAACTGCTTCAAGCACTTGCAGCCACCACCAGCTGAGCACACCTTCTGTGCAGCAGCAGCATGACTGCACACCAAATGAAAAGCATGGCCAGTGACCCACAGGGCTGGCTGGCTGAGGGAGTACTTTGAGCTCACTCACGAGTTGATCCTTAAAGGTAGTGGGAAAAGGAATTTGTTCAGGCAGGACAAGAAGGTATTGCAGCTTGCCATATAACTTCAAGATACAAATGAAATGCACTGTAATACCCAAGGTGGGACTGACAAGCTGAATAGGATAGAGCAAATCAGTCCCACATCTACCACAAAGAAGTAAATCCATGGTTAAGTGAGATTTAATCAAATGTTATGCAAATGTTTTGGGAAGTTCAGGCTTCAGTTCTCAACCCTTAGTGCTATTCTTTGGTGATGTCAGATATTATTTTTTGATTGCTTCTTTTGTGTGCTTTTCTCCACACTCCTAAATCATCTATCACTTCCTATAGAATCCTTCATGTTATACAACACTGAATACTTCTACACGTTTTGAGCATACCCAGCAGTCAGCCATCACATGACGCTCCCCAGAGCATGCTGCAGCTTACAGAATTACAGCTGACCTTATTCAAATAGATTCAGTGTTCCTTGCTTGTTGTGTTTATGACCAGGTCAATATTGATGCCAATTTTGTGATCTGAATGATAACATTTCCACTGACTACAGTGCACTGCTTTTTACCACATGCTCTTAAAACTTCTTGGAATCTCTACCTGCATCAGCATTGCCTTCAAACTAGATATGTGGAATAATTTTTTTTATAAGGGTGGTGAAACACTGGATCAGGTTTCCCGCAGAGGTTGTAGATTCCAAATGCTGGAAGCATTCAATGTCAGGTTGGACAGGGCTCTGAGGAACCTATTCTAGTTGCAAATGGCTCTGCTCATTGCAGGGTTGGGGGAGAATTAGATGACTTTTAAAGGTCACTTCCAACTCATCTGTTATGGTACTGAGATGCCTTGTATTAGGGAACAGTCCTTCATGGCCTAAGTGTTGTACCTGATCATCATTGCTTTGCCCAAGATAAAATACTTTCTTTTCATTTAGCCATCTTACTGGAAGATCTCAAATGAAAAATTAATTCCTTTCCTTCTAACTAGCGTAGCTCATTAATCAATATGTCAAGGCCATTAAGTTTAAATGGAACTTCTGAAGAATACCCAAAGGTATGTTGTCCTAATTAAATTAGTTGCTCAAAGCTTGACTCCAAGAATCATCTCATGATTTAATGGGAAAGATGGGGAAAATATAAAGGTATGCCCATATACTGTGTAAAAAGAAGTTTTGGGTGGGAAGGGAGGCAAGTTTTGTGGTTTTGCTATCTTCTAGTCCAACTTAATATCTGTTTCAGGTTACCCCAGTCTTTGAAGAATTTTTTCCTTTATGTATTCAACTGAAATCCATAGAAGCAAGAGACTCAACAGAGTGACAAATCGTTTCTAGTTCATTAAAAATTTTGATAAAATATTCTCATTATTTTCCAGTTCCTATCAACTCACTGTTATACAGGCATGAATATTTTAGAAAATTGAGGAAACCACTGAAAAAAACATAAAGCTCAGTAAAGAAAGAGAAAACACATAACTTTTCTGAACATCCCCATCTCGCAGTCAGTCAGGTATCTAGTGAACACTTCTGAGATAACAACCAATGTAATTTCATTGTTAGTGCACATGAAGGTGTTATTTCTTAACAATTGCATGTCCCTTACTCTTTTTTTTTTCTTTTATATCATTCAGCAGTAATTTTTCTGCTTCAAGAATTCGTGTCTGAATTATCTGCAATATTCTATGAAAACTTGCTTCTTAAATTTGTTATTTTCTCATTCCTGTTCAAGTTTGATGTTTCTTTTCATCATACATGCCTCTGCATTTTAGTGGGGCAGTCAAGTGTTCTGACACTGACGAATAATTTAGCATTCTCAATATACCTCTCCTGCATAATTCTGAAGCCTGCTTTTTGCATCACTGTACAGCCTCCTCTGTTTCTGTCATACCTTTTCGCTTCATGAAATATAAAGTGCATAGCAGAAAATTCAGCCCTGTAAATCTGACTTTTTGCCATAGCAGAGCCCCGGGCATTGTGGGAGCTCTGCTCTCTACATCCTGTCCTCCCCCTTTGGGCCCCAGGAGGAGAAATGAAGAGTGTGGGGGGAGAGATACAACCCCAGAACCCCATGCAAGACCTGTCTGAGGAGTCCACGCTCAGCATGGGCGTGCTGCTCCTCAAGGACCTGCAAGCATCACAGGTCAGCTGTGACTCAGATCCCTGCATGAGTAATGCTGTAAATCAACCAAACAGTTATTGAAGACACACAGACTTAATGAAAATTTTCTGGAAAGCCTAAATGTTCTTTTAGATAAATACAGATGACTGTCTACAATGAAAAATCAGACTATTATAGCAACACAAGGGAGATATAGGCAGTAGAGAACAGGAAAAAAGGCTTTACTTTAAAATAAAAAAGCCAAACTAAACAGAGATTTAAGTTATAATTCCAATGCCCTCAATTCTTTGAGAAAAAGGGAAAGGGAAAGGGAAAGGGAAAGGGAAAGGGAAAGGGAAAGGGAAAGGGAAAGGGAAAGGGAAAGGGAAAGGGATTAAAAAGAAAGCCACAAACTCTGGTCTCATATGTTTGTAAACAAATCCCTGTGAAGTCAATGAAAACTATGAAAAGATACAGACACAGAGCTTGGGACCTTGCTGTTTTATGGCATAGCTGTGAAAACTGGGAATTAAATATTTTAAATATAGAACTTCTGTGTTATTCCCTACATGCGTCTCACTGAACCTTAATGGAGCCTTCCAGCTGATCAGGAATAGTCACTAGTACTAAGTGGGAGCCTACAGTATCTGAGTTACCTGCTCCAGGCTGGATTGATTCCATATTGTGGGATCTTGAGATCAAGGCTTAGCAAATCACAAATGGTGCTGGGCACCTGTGAAAAGAGAAAGCACACCTGGGGTACTTAAATATGAGGAATGGTATTCGTATTTTCTACTTTAGGTCATCTGAATGTCTGAGTGAATGAATGCCTGAATGAATCTCAGTCTTCTAGTCTGAATTACCAAATAGATGTAGATAAGAATCTTCCAGAAGTAATTGATCTTATTTTTCTCAGAAACTTGTTATAGGATAGAATATTGAAGATAATCTGTCTCATTTCTTTGACCTAGAGGGAACATACTTTATAGATGTGAGTATATATATATATATGTACACATTAGCTACCATAAAAATGGCATTTTTATATGAGAGATTGTCTCATGGAAACATAGAAACAATAGTTTTGGTTAGAGAGGACATTTAAAGGTCACCTATTCCAATCCCCCTGCAGTCTGCAAGGATATCTTCTAATCCAGGTTGCTTAGAGGTCTGTCCAGCAAGACTGTGAATGTTTCTAGGGATGGGATATCTCCCACCTCTCTGGGCAACCTGTTTTAGTATTTTACCTCAGTACAAAAATTTTCTTCCTTATTTCTAGTCTGAATCCATCCTTTCCTAGTTTAAATCCATTACTTCTGTAAAAGGTCCCTCTCTGGCTTTCTTTTAGATCCCCTTTAGACACTGGAATGCTGTTTGAAGGTCTCTGTAGTCTTCTCTTCTTCAGTCTCAACTTCCCCAAGTCTCTCAGCCTGTCTTCATAAGAGAGGTGTTCTAGCCCTCTGATAATCCGCATGGTTGCACTTGAGTGGGTCCCTGTTCTTCTTGTGCTGCACACTCCAGATCTGAATGGAGAATTCCAGGTAGGGTTTCAGAGGAGCAGAGTAGGGTGAGGATCATCTCTCTCGACCTTCTGGCCATGCTGCTTTTCACTCAGCCCAGGATACAATTGCTTTCCCAGGCTTCATGTGCACATCATTGGGCCATGTGGAGTTTTTCAACGACTGGTTCTCCCAAGTACTTCCGCTCAGTGTTTCTCTCGATCTGTTCATCCCCCATCCCATATTGGTAATAGGAGTTAACCCACCCCAGGTGCACTTGGCCCCATTGAATTTCATAAGGTTGCCATGGGCCCAGTTCTTGAGTTTGTCCAGGTCCCTCTGGAAGATGCCACATCTCTCAGTTTAACAACAGTACCATTCAACTTTAGTCATCTGGTGGTACATTCAATCCCACTCCTTCCTTCCTGCTCTTAATTTGGGTATTCACACAAAAACTTTGTGATTCCACAGGCAATAATACTGGCGTTAAGTTCAGGATTGTGCACACAACCCTTTAAGATGACAGTGTTTTTGCATACCATGGACCTGCTATCTGATATCTGATAATTGTATCGTGGCCAGCATACCCCATTTTACAGTGTGTAGTCATCCTTGTGTCATTACAACTGTACACACATGAACTTGCCTGCAACAAGGGTAGAACCTCTGGTTTTCATTTAAACAAATACATGCAGAAACAGTTTGGTGAGAAGTACCTTAATAGCTGTTGTAGTCCGCAACCTCAGGATCTCATCCAGGGAAGCTGCAGGGTTCTGGGGACCAGCCTGGAACACCAACAAGATGGGCCTTTGTTCATTAAACCACTTATTCAGCATGAGAACAAACTCAGGTCCAGAACAGAGAGCTCTGAACAGAGGCACAGCAGGGGTTTTTGAGGGACAGAACTCTCAAGGGTCTCCACCTTTGAGGGTGGAGTTCAGGGTCAGGGACCACTAGAAACACAGCAAGGGAGAAACCCCCAGGGACTCAAACCCAATCAGAACTCCTGGGCCACCCTTCACAAGGGGTTTGGGGTGGGACAATGTAACTCTTTTGCCTTCCCCGAGGCATGTCGCCACAAATAGCGCCAAACTGATTTCACGTCTCACATTACTTTTGCCTCTTGCCTGACCCACGGCTGTAGAATGAGTTGATGACTAGCAGCAGTGGTGTAACATGGCAGTAAGTGCGGTTGTAACACAGTTACATAATATTTTATCATTTAGAGAATATGATTAATAGATTAATAGGTTGTTCATAAATTTTCAGCTTTACTGTAGCTACCAACACCGTTAAGTTGTATAGATTATTCAGATTCTCTCAGCTGCTTGTCTTTCTTTTTCTTCAGGATCTTGAGCATCCACTGCATTGTAAGTCTGTATCTCAGCTACATTCAGAAAACTTGTCTTTACTGTCAATGTGTTAAATCAGCAGCGTCCAATAAACCTTCACAGCCACTAAAATTACGTTTTATCCAAATAAGCACAGATAGTAATCAAGCTGCCTCTTATAATGAAACCTTTTTCAGAATATTGACCTTTTAAATGGTAGTAGCACTTCAATTTTTTAACTCAGTGTAGTGGCTGCTTTTGCTTTGAAACACTGTTTTTGATGTCTTTACAACCAATGTAAATAGCAGCTTCCATCCAGTTGTCATTCAAAGAAGTGTTCTGGTTTTTTGGTCTTAAATTCAATGAACCAAATTTTTCATGCTATAAAATAACTCTAGAAACATTTGCTACAGACCAACTTTTGCTGAGCACAGTGATGTAAAAGACGCTTAATGTCATGTTTTATAGCTGGTGCCTTTATAGCCTATGCTTTTTTATAATATGCAACGTTTACTGTTGCACTTTTCTACTTCAATATCCAGCAAAGAAATTAACTGAAAATATTACAGAGATACCATAGTTGATGAGAACAATAAAGCAGTGAACTGTGTAAGTAATTTCTGAGCTGTGAAGAGATTCAGCTGTAACTTTTGAAGGTTTTTTTGCTTGTTTGCCTGCTTTAAATTGAAGAACCATTAGTATACCCAGACAGAACATCTATGTTGATCATTAAAATAAATCAAAATTTTTAAAACACATTTTAGCACTAATGTTCTCCATACAAAAACTTTGCATAGGATTATATATATCATATAATCAGGCTTTTCTGCCATTTCTGCACCTCTGCTTCTATTTTGTTCTGCCATTCGGCCTCATTCACAGAAGAGAAAAACTACTTTAGCAAGACATCTGCATAAAGGAAATTTTCCTTCTAATATTGGATATAAGACTAAAGTACTTGAATATCATAAAACAGGAACTATTCTGGCTCAGCTGTATTTTTCATTTAATGAAAAATTTTCTCCAGTGCTCCCTTGCTTCCCATTTTTGGGGCAAACCACCAGAAAAGGATCTGTAAGTGCATCCTTACATTTAGGTTTCCTTTAAGGGTCCTCTGACACTAACAAAAAGATCTTTGCATAATCACATAAATGCCTACAAGGGATTGCATGACCATAATCCCCTTTGACAGTAATCTTCTTTCACATTAATACTTGCTTAAGTATATTCTTGTCTTACTTTAACAAACTATGTGTGTAAACAAATTATCTGCTTGCAAAGAAGTGATTTTCAAATTTTGTTTAATGTGATGATTATTATTTTACTCTCTGTGGACATTATTATTGTTTCTCCATAATCAGACTCACTTGTGCCTTTTGTGATTACTGACATTTTAAACACACACAATAGAAGGTTTTTTTTTTTGTTTCACTGATTTTATGTATGAAATTTGCATTGGATTATTTGATACATTTTAAAAATTTGATATATTTAAAAAAATGTAACAAGTTGTTTAAAAAACCACAGGAGCTCCAGAAATGTTATCAGCAATACACTAGCAATTTCTACAGGAATATGTGTAGATAAGGGATCTTCTCTCTACACCTACCTGCCAGTTTTACGTTTTAATCCAAGAATCTTTGCTGGTTTAGTTACAGTATCATACGATGATCTATTAACTGACATAATTCAATAGCTGTACTTGGAAAAACTGCTTTCCTTTTAAGACATGGTGCAGAAGAAGTCACAGTGACATTTCCAGATGACTAACATATATAAACATGTTCATAATATGGTTTTATCTTACTACAAGGAATCCAAGATTGATGGGGAAATTTGGCTCCAGTCTCTCTCTGCACCATGGAGAAGTGGAGATCTGCTCTCTGACTCAGTTGTTTCATAACTAGTGCTTCTTTAGAAGGAAGCTTTAATCTGTCTGTATTTTTAAGTCTCTGATCTGAAGTTTTACAGTTAGCTAATTCTTATTGTTTTACCCTCATACCCTTTCTATCCCAGTAATCAAAGAGCAGATTTCAGAATTGTACTTTTCCTAAAATTTGTAATTGTTTGCCAGAACTTCCCAGCTCTTAATACTACCTCTAGCTATCTCTAATATTAATTTTTCATAGCTCTACAGATTTTGGAGGACTTTTTTAAATAGAGACATCCATGTTTAAAATCATGCTTTCTTCACACAAGAGTAGCCAGAGGATATATATTCACACCTAGGCAATGATGAGGTTTTAGTTGATCTTAAATAAAATTTGTTCAGGTAACTGGTTTATTTGAAAATGTTAATAATTGAGTATCACTTGAAATGACATTACACAAGGCACAAAAATGAGACCTCTTGTATTTACTGGCTTCCTTAAAGATTTTTTAAATCCATGGTTAAATGAAGCTTTTATTACTTATTTATCTGTCCATCTGTTTATCATCTGTTTCACAACATGTTTTTTTAAATGACTGGTCAATTTCTGTAACATTTGCGAAGAGTGAAAGTCTCAAAGACTATTTATTTTGTGTTTCATCAGCCAGGTCTCTGAGAAAGGCTTAAGCTCATCAATTTTCTGTTCTGTTTGGCCATTTAGCAGCCAAAAAATAACAAATGGATCAACATGTACCCCTTCTTATGTAACTGGTAATTAAGGACTGAATGAGTGAGTCTGAGTGATCCTTGGAAGTACATGCAAGGTCAGAGAGAAAAAATGTAGGGAAGGGTGGGAAGTACTTCAAGGGAAAATACAGATAAAGGATGCATGTCAGGGGATCTGCATTTGTTCTGTCGTTGAAGCATAGTTCAGCAAGCTATAGGAAATCAAGCTGCACCTTTTTCACTGCTCAGAAAACAATTTCATCAGTCTTGTTAGAAATAAATGCTAGAGAAACTGCTTATCCTGTTCCTTGTCTGATTTGCCAGTCTACAATGACCTCTGCCAGAGTACCATTGTGTGCCTTGTTCCATACTGCATTTATATTGATTTCCACTCACAGCACCCCTGCTCATTTCTAAGTTCTCTATAAAGCCTATGTCCCTTTCTTCACTTTCCAGACAAGGCTAACTGATGGCATTCATTCCTATGGAATAAATAATAATTGAATTACACTGTGTCCTGGAAAATAAGAGGTATTTTGATTTTGCTTCTTTCTATCTTGATTGTAATCTCTTATACTAAGGACATTTACTCATTTAGTCTTTGTTTATGTGACATTAAGTAATTAGAGGCACAATATTTTTAAGTGACAACAACAGCCGGCTCTGGTTAAAAGGGAATGATCATGAAAGCACTGCTGTATGTTGCATTTAAAATTCTGTAAAATATAACAATATTTAAAACAATTCATTTTTAAAATATGTGCCCAATGGCACTCTTTCAATACCATTTATTACATTAGACTGTTCGTGAGTGGTATTGCTTAATCAAGAAGAGAACCACTGTACAGGATTATGAGCTTCACTATATCCCCATTGGAACATGCATGTTAAAAAAAGGAGCAATTTAAAGAAAAGGGGAATTTATTTAATGACATGGCAGAAAGTTAATAAGCTGTAATTAAAATATAAATGCCTGTTTCTGTATTAATATAGAAGCTTCACTACCTCACATGTTATATTACTACTAATTCCCATACTTCAGTGAATGAATGTTTTTTGTTGTTTTTAGTATTGTCACTGTAATGAGCCCATTTCCTTTTTGTTATTTCACCCTACAGACAACACTTCTGCGGGAGTATAGCAGTGAGTAGGAGGTTTCAGTAAATAGGTCACAGCAATTATCTCACAACTTTCCTTTCAATCTCCTATGACTTTAGGACATTAGGTGTAGACATGGTGATGAAAATATCTTTGCCCAGCTCAGCAACATGCTGTGAGAGGCAGTTTGTGGAATAAGTTCCTGAAAAAGACAGCAGCATGAGAAAGTGTAAAAATATAACATGAGGGACAGAAAGAAAATGTCTTTGACATTAAAGCAGTATGAAAGGGTAAGACCTGATTCTCTTTGCAGTTGCTACTCTAAATCGAGGAAAATAGTATAAAAGCAGTCGAGTTAACATTAGTTTATCTGAGAAGATATGCAAAGCTTAAGCTTTCAAAAACATCTGCTCTTTTTTCTAGAACAATAAAATACAAAATAAACCATGTGATGAGGCAAAAGATAGTTCTGGAAGCAAAGGCACAAAAATTAATTATTCTTTAAGATTTGACCTTATTGGTAATGCATTTAATAAGTTGTTTGCTAGTGAAAATTGCAAGTCAGTGTACAGTGCGTACACTGGAATCAGTTATCTTTTATTGTTTTACTTATGGAAACAGAAACCTGTAAATTGTGACATGTAAAAAGATGGTTTAGAATTAAAAATTAAAGAATTATGTTTGCTTTTTTCATAACTGTGATGAGAGCTGCAAGTTAATGATTTTTTATGAACAGAAATAAGTATTGAGCAATTAAATCAACAACTGAAACTGATCAATCAGCCAAGTTCCAGTGTTATCTGTATATGAAATCTATAAAGAATTCTGAAACCTCAGACATTACATTTATGACACCTAAACCATTAGAAATAGCTGTATCTCTTTCACTGTCTTGAAATATATGCAGTTAAATGTGCTTGGGTTGTTGTGATTTTTGGGGGGGGGGGGGACTTATTTTTTTTTTTTCTTTTTTTAGCAATCTGGTGAAAGGATAAATATATAAAACAAAACTGAAGGATTATGTTGGGCAGCTCTCTGTAATATGCAACTGATAATTTCACCTATTTCCAAAAATATCAATAAAAAAGAACTGGCTAAAATTTAAAACCCCAAAACAAAATCAAAGGGAAAGAATGAAGGAAAACTGTTCACCATATTTTAAATTATTAAGGAACAAAAAATATGGATTACCCTAAGGTTTCATATTTGTATTTGACATGCTTATTGTTTAATATTTTATTAACCTATTTCAGGTCCCTTCAGTCAATTTAAATATATATATATACATATGATTATAGATAGATATAGATAGATATAAAATTATATATCTATATATATATATATATACATATGATTGGTTTTTCAATACACTTTCTGAAAAAAGCCTCCTGGTCTGATTGGAAAAATTTGAGAAGATACCTAAAACTCTCTTATCTCAGTATGAACTGCTTCATGTCTCACTGTGAAAGAACACAAAATCTAAAAATTTGGTATTCTGTATTTTTTTTACTATTTTTTACCTGTTTTGATTGCTAGCTCAAGTTGTCATTAGACATATTCTTGCTGAACAAATGTAGCTGCAACAAATAAACTTGGAATGACTATCCCATTAAAGCTGTTGCAAATTGCTAATTGAGTTTTAAGATCTAATCTTTACTTGGGTTGTTATTTTTATTTTTAAAAAGACAATTCAAAAAAGATTGGTTATGCAAAGTTATGACAGCCACATAAAAGACATGTTATCTTTGGGAAGGCCTGGGGACTTTGGAGCTTGAAGTCCAGGTCCGTTATCTGGTAATTGCATACTGAAGTGCTGACTGAAAGTATGAGATTGACCTGATCAATTGATCTATTGATTGGTTTAAAAAAAAACAAACAGGAAAATATAGATGAGAAGGTCATGAAGATTTAAATCCACCTGTACAGGCAGTGTGAATAATCTAACTGTGTGGTGAGATGAATGAAGTCTATTGTCCTCTCTAATAATGACTGTTCATATTTATACATGTCCTTTACAATGGATATCAGTGTGCAAAGAATTTAGACAATAATATTCTTCTGGAACATACAGCCAAAACTAGGCATCTTTAGGACATTATTTTTGCTTTTGTGTTTGTTTGTTTGTTTATATGTTGCCTATCAACATATAACAGTGCTTTTCAACTGTTTATTAAAGGAAGACTCATGCTATAAGTAAAGAAGTAGAGCAGCAACAGGTATTAAATGCCTATTGCATTGGAGCACTATCTATTTACCTATGCATCCATTATTCCTGTCTGATGTCAAAATCCCAAAACTTTTGAGACATTACAAACATAAAAAACAAAAAATGCCAGTCTCATGACTTTAAGTATTTGATGCTGACTAATACCCTATCAAAGATCTACAAACTGGGTTTTTAGGTCCTTTGCCCCCCATGGGCTAAATAACACCCCACCAAGATCAAAAGTGCCTTTGAAATCCTACATTTAAAGACAAGGCATAAATGTGTTAGATGATCTAGGGCACAATAATGAGCATAAAGAGAAAAAAAAAGTAGTACATTTCACCCCATCTGGTGCATCAGATGTACTAATAAACTGCTGAAATGTGAATGAAACCTTGGAATAAAGAGATAGTATCTTCTGTAAGTCTTTCAATAGTGCAATGTAAACATGATCATAAATACCAGGAATATTGCAGACAACCAATTGTAGACAAGAGGGATAGAGTCCCATCTCAGAGGTGTAAGTATTTTTATGCTGTGTCATGTCATGTTCTGAATGGATATCCTTTATTTTCACAAACTAAATGAGGATGACTATTAGACTTCTTGGTATTTTTCTCTAGAATGAGGCTGTAGCTGCCCAGGAAATTATTTATTATCACTGTGCCATTTCAGCAGAATGTTGGCCAGAAGTCTAACTCAAAGTGCTATCCTTTCTTTTCCATAATAGATTATCTGTCAGGAAGCAGAAGACTTGTATTCAAGGTCCAGATCAGAAACAAGGGGCTTAAACCAGCATCTAACACACTCAAAGGAAACAACTGTAAGCATAGAAGGCATTTGGATAGCAAGTTTCCTCTCTTTGTTGAAAGCTGGGACACTGTCTAGCAGAGGGCAGAGAAAGCTCAAGGGAGACATTATCACTCTCTACAACTCCCTGAAGACAGGTTGTAGCCAGGTGGGGTTTGGCCTCTTTTGCCAGGTGACCAGCAACAGGACAAGAGGACATAGCCTCAAACTGCACCAGGGAAGGTCCAGGTGGAATATCAGAAGGAATTTTTTCACTGAAATGGTTTTCAGGCATTGAAATAAACATCACTGAGAGACGTTGGAGTCACCATCCCTGGAGGCGTCCGAGAGATGACTGGATGTGGTACTTAGTGCTCTGATGTGGCTGATAAATATGATTCATCAAAGGTAGGGCCAGATGATCTTGGAGATGTTTTCCAACCATAGTGAGCCGTGATTCTAGCTTGGCAAGCTCCAAGGTTAGGAAGATCTATATCTCACTGAGAAATTATAAAAAAGAAGGATTACTCAATTTCTACTAATAACTGCATTTTGAGGAAAATGGCTCTAGACATATTCTGCCTTCTGGTAAAACATACATTTTATCACCATGAATTTTCATATATATGTGTGTATATATATTTATATATATATATGTATGTGTGTGTGTGTGTGTGTGTGTGTGTGTATGTATATATATATACACACACACATACCTTAGAACACAGAAAAAATTATTGTTCTAAGCCTCTAAAATACCAGTATTTTAACATTAGAAGATCTAACAAGTGTCCAACAAAAGCCTTAGACCATTCAGAATTTTTCATTATATCACAGACACTTAAATAAGATTTAGGACTGGTGTTCTAGTGCAAGTTCAGTAACATTCACTAGAAGGAGATGAGACATAAATAGCCATGTCGTAACTTGTTGATGAGTTTTGCTGTTGGTGAGTGTTAGCTAAGAGATATTATTCTGCTTTTATTTATCAGATATTGACAGCCACAGTTCTCTTGCTTTGACCAGGTAGAGCCAAACCACAGGATTCTTCAGACTTTACATTTTTAAATCCTTAACGTCTTGAAAGATTAATATTATTTTCATGATCAAGTTCAGTTTTGCCTTTAGCATGATGTGATTTGATGAGTCAGCATTCAGTGTCTGACTTAAATTAATGATTAACACTATATAAAATTTGTTGAATGTGTTAACTTTTCAGTTATAATTGGAATTAATGAAAATTAACAGTTCTATTTGCTATAAATCAAAATTACCATACAGTAAAACAAACATCCAGCTTTTTTTTTTTTTTTTTTTTTTGAGGAATTAACTATATTTTTATGGAAAACTGTTCCACGGTAGAAACATAACTGCATAATGTGATAAGAAAGATTGTAAAATTGCACAGCAATGACTTATAACAGTTTTCAAAACTACTTGTCCTTACGAAAGTCAAACCCATAATGTAATATACAGAATGTAATAAGAAATAATATGATTTGCCTTAAACCATTTTTATACCTTTAATTTAAAGTAATGTATGTTATAGTCGTAATAAAATAGTAAAGGAAGTCTCTTAAATACAATAAAATGTTACCCTGCATGTGCAAAAAGAAAACACTGGTCAGCATAAGGCTTGCAGGATTAAAAAAATAAAAACAAGCAAGCAAACAAAAGGCAAAGCCCCACAACACCTAATTACCTAAAGTATTGTAAGTACAGAAATGATTAATATCAGTAAACAGATACTTGTAAGATTTTCATTTCCAGTTGTTCAAAATTATTTATTATATAAATTCTACTTGTTTTTCTGTTTGTTTCATATTTGTCACAGTGAGCAAACACTGAAAATTTGGCCTCATCTTCACAGTAGGTCAAGCAAGGACATTATCTTATAGACGTGTCATAATGATGAATTAATTAAAACTTGAGAAGTGTTCATATTATGCTAATGAACTCTGCTGCCAAAGCTAAAAATAAACAATTTCAGAAATAGCCATTTAAAAATCTTTAGAGTGGCAATTATTTAATTACAGGGCACCTTTGAAGAAATGAGCGATAACGCAAGTGACTGTAAGTATTTCTCCAGTTATGCAACTTCAAAACAGCAGCTAAAAACAGCATTCGAAGTGTAGAGCTTTAGGTGACATAGATCAAGGCAGTTCCACGGAGTTAAGTTCAGTGACAGCTGTTTGTGATAATTATGCATTAACTTTTAATTGTTTACTTGCTGTAACTGTGTTTGACATTTGAGATGTCACTCAGCTTTCTGTTAAATGTATCATTAAAAATATCATGAAAGTGTCATGGACTAAGCTCTTAATATATTGTTACACATAAAAGCTCTGACATTAGCTCCAGAAAGGTCCCAGTAGGGCTGAAAGTGTAAGATGCATTAAATAAGCACAATGCTCTGATATTATGATAATCCAGTCCTAATGGATTATTGATGATGTTTTACACTGTCAATTTCTATTTGCTGCAGAAGGGACCAAAATGATGACCTGCACTGTCTTTAACTAAAAGTATTTAGATCAGATTGTAAGAAAAAACTTGGTTATATTTAACTGCTTCAATACAGCTTTTGTGATTATGAAGACACCTGGTAACTGTCTACCTAAATTCAGTAGATTCTTCACTTTTTGATCTGAATTTTTTCTCTAGAGCTTTTGTAGCAGTAGATATAACTTCCCCTATCAGAGCAGTCAGATTATTTACTCTTGAAACAAGACCCACTGGAATTAGAAAATAGGCTGACAAGATCTTAATGTCCTGAGGGACACAGCTGACAAGCAATGCTCTAAAACCACTCTGAATTTACAGACTTCACTGAGATGTCAAAACCAAGAAAAAGACAAGAGTTTAAGCCTCTTTTGTATAAGAAATGAGAGGTAGAGGTGCTCTCTTTTTGTATAGTATCCTACCAAATAGCTTGGGTAAATTTAGGCACACATAGTTCAGACATGTTTTCAGTGCTTAGTTACTTGACCCAGCCTTCTGACCTGGTCAGAAGTGAAAAGGTGTTCTGTTCTAGTGAAATTGAGCTGCAGTAAATAGAAGATATGGCCAGGAGAAAGAGGAAACCCTCATATACAGTGCTGACATTTCCACACTTACTGTACTGCTTCTTGCGCAACATTTGGCAATGAGCTTTAAACACAGTTGAATCAATACTTTTGTATTGCAGCAGTATTTTCCTCTATTACTGAGCTATAAAAACTAGAGATGTCAAAAGGAACCAGGCAGATAATAAATTCACAGGTTAAAGCTCAGACAACTGAGCCATTTATGCAATTCCAAACAAACCAGCACATTTCTACACGAAGGAAATATAACAATTCTTTGTAATGTAAAGAGGATCAAAACAAAGTGTATTGAAATTCTTGAAGCTGCTAGAAGAGTCATTACAAATTTTCAAATTATTTGAACTGTTAGTGAAATTAAGGATTCCATTCTAGAGAGAAAAGAGGATTTATGTTTCACACCTTTCAGTTGCTAAGCTCTAGTTATTACTACAGTAGATTCCTGGCCTTCCAGTATCAAACGAAAACTGAGTTAAACTGTCTGTGATAGAAACTAATAGTCCCTGAGACTCATTAGGAAACATCTGTTAAATAAATGTATTGAACTCAAAGATTTTACTCCAGTTTTTAGAATGCATGTCAGAGAAGAACAGAGATAGGGTATTTTGAGTGATAGGAATTATGCCTGTTGATAACTTGTTTTTTAGGGGTGATTGCATTTTCTTGGGGTCAGCAAGCAAACAGTGCAGAACTGATAATGTATGTATCTCTCAATAACTGTTTTTTTATTTTCAACAATTTCTAAAAAATTGTCAAAACATGAAATATTTATTTAAGGTTTGCCACCTGGCTAATGGACTGTCTCTCTCAACCATACAACCCAAATAGTTAATACAGCATCATAAAAATGAGGCAGGCAGGCAGGAAGGCAGGAAGAAAGGAAGAAAGGCAGGAAGGAAGGCAGGATGGTTTTAAAAAATAAAGTCAATTTCAAAGACCTTTATTTGACTTACCTGCTAGAAAAATGCTGAGACTGCCCTGTCAGCTTTGATA
This sequence comes from Poecile atricapillus, assembly GCF_030490865.1. Lineage (NCBI taxonomy): Eukaryota > Metazoa > Chordata > Aves > Passeriformes > Paridae > Poecile > Poecile atricapillus. The sequence goes on along the minus strand of NC_081249.1, from coordinate 43,295,858 downwards.
ACTATCTGGGATTCCCCAGATGTGTAACTTTTCATTTGCAAGCTGACTCAGCTTGAAGTGGAAACTGAAATGAGTTTTGAGGATCACAATAATGGCATTGAAGTCTGAGGGTGTCTTCACCTAATGCCCAATATTTCATTGTTTAGAGTAAAGAAATAAAGAGGAATATGGTATCTTCTCTACCATTACCACGTCTATATTCTTTAATCTGTATGTAAAGAGGGTAGTATTTTATTGTTTTGTATGTTATTTTGTTATGATAATAATAAAAGATGTAATTGAAAAGGGAGTAAAAGTAATATGTCATTGTAACCATTAAATACATGATAATATCATAATCAGTTTCTTTATATGCTGTAAGGAAAAGTTTTTTTACTTTAAATTATTTTACTTGTAATATATTAAACCTTATTTATTCTTCTTACCCTAAAAAGAGCAAAATCTTTAAATGAACTGCAGATCTCAAAATGACCCTCACTTCAAATGTCAGTTACAGTTAACTCTTCTCTTTCTTGTGTAGCATCTATGACTAATGTACTTGGCATAAATGCATATTTTTATTCTGAATATCGGATTAAGTGAATTTTTGATCCTGGGAATTGAAGAAAAAATTCTGTTTTCTTCTTACTGATTATGATGAAAATTCAAGGAAATTTTTTTTCACTTTTGCTAAAAAAGAATCCTGTGAAAATGGCTTAACTCTTCTTTTTTGAATTTAGGAAAAAATCTGATTTTATCATGATAAATAGCTCAATACACAAAAATTAAATTATTTACCTTTATTCAGCCTTACTGGGACAACAATCCAAATAATTCTGCTTTCTAGAAATAATTTATGTATTCCCCCTTCATGATCAAATATTTGTCATATTGAAATGAAATAAGATTAAGAGAACTGGAAAGAAAAGACAATACATTGAACATAATAGACAGCAAACTGAAGAGAGATGGAAAACTATGGGAAATGGTGGACTCTTTTAGGGAAAAAACTCTTGTAAATTGAAGACTCATCTCTCCAGTTATATTTCCCAAAACCCTTTCAGGATCTCAGTCTTTCTCCTTCTCCTACCCCTAAAGTCTAAATATTAATACTATTTTGATGATAAATTTGTTTGATGTTCCAAACACAATAACAAAATGAAGCGGTGCAACTCAATTTTGTCTATGTTCCTTAGAAGTCTTGAGTTCATTATGCTTTCTGTATTCACATACAATCTACCTTAATATTCAACAATGTCTCATATGTGTCTCATTAAACCTCTCTTTTGCACACCAAATTTCCGTGAAGGTATGAATTGACTTACAGAAAAAAAATAATTAAGTTGTGCAGGAAGCTCTCCATACTTGCACTCAGTATTTTTACTTGCTATGTTCACTCATTTTACTTTTTCATTAGAAATGTTAAAGATTCCATAGCTCAAACATTCCTGGTTATATACTAAGTGAGATCCATTGTGTTTAAATGACCAATTTTGTGTCAAATCCAGAGAATCTTAGAGTGTATTTTTGCCCTCACTGTACTGTGTGTGCATTTTATAGGCAAAAATAGAGTTTCATATCTACTTTTACCTGCATTCAGAACATTCTTTAGTGTCTTGGCCAGTGTGGTCTTGTATTTTCCCTGAAGAACTTGGACTCTACAACCAGACCTGAAAATACAGAAGGATCTCATCTCCTTTAGAACTGAATCATCAAAACAAATAAATGAATTAAATAAATAAAAAACAAACAAACAAACAATAAATAAATAAATAAACAAAATATTAACCCCCAGGATAACAATAAATCTTTTCTGGCTTGAAAGAACTAAATGATCCTTTCAAAATCTTCTCATTTCTGTTACTTGCCACGATGTCTGATTTCTGTACAAATATAGGGAAAATTAAAATAAAGTCCAGGAGCGAGATGTGTGGGAGTTATATTTTCTTTAACACAAACTGCGGCTTCTTCTACCCCCCTCTCTTGCTCTCAGAGCCAGTCTTAAAGGTGCAGAACTTAATATATAACATAAACCAGACGATTGGGGATACCAGTGTCATAAAGTCACCCCAGGACAAGTGTTAATAAGATCTTTAGAGAAAGGCCCTAAAACAACCTTTCCTGTCTAATTAATTATATTCTGTATTAAAATCTGTTATGGATTTGTGCAACCTGAACAGAGAAATTGCAAAATTCAGGAATGAGCATAACTGCCTAAATGAATTTGTGTCAAGGAAGTTCTTAGTCCCTTGAAAACCTGACAGTGTTGTGTGATTGTTTCTTAATTAGTAGCTCAGCCTTGATAGTGAAGACACATAAAAAATTAAATTTAAATTCAAAAGCTGCCATTTATTCTGACTGTATGTTAGTCATTGCAGTATTCATTTTAAGTGTTTTTGGTAACAGTTTCATTGAAATAAACACAGCTGAAAAAAATAATTGAAACATGAAATAACAGAAAGAAGGTTGGTGACTAATGTTTCAAGATCTCTCAAATTAAGAGAAACTAAGTAATATGCAGCACTGGAGATGGGCTTCCAAAACAGAAGATAATTCATAACCCAGTAAGCAGGAATGCTAGCCCTTTCTTTCTAGCCCTGCTGGAAAATCATCGTCCTTGCAGGATGTTGGCAAATGAATTCACTCTGTCTTTGAAAATGTACACTTGAGCAGACTGTGAATGCTGAGCAAATTATTTGGTAGTTGGAATAAAAAATGTCTCAAACATAGCTGAAGACTCCACAAAAGTGTTGTTAAAATGAAAAAGAAGCAGTTTGTAAAAATAAAAACCTTAAATGACAGAAGTCCTCTAAAGATCTAGTGTTTTAAATTCCTCCAACAGTCACACCATTTGTCTCAAGTATATCAGAGAAACAGAGATGTTGAAGGCGTTTTAGGATTTAAATTGAGATTTTTCAGCTAGTATCTATGTGCCACAAATATAGTCAATGTTTCAGATTATGTTTTCATACTTCTTTAGTTTGGAAGAAGAAAGTGCACAAACTATCTTTCTGATAATTTTCATCGAATTTTTAAGCCTTTCCTAGCATGAATATCCTTCTCATAACAATTTGTTCACACATAACAATTTTTTTTCAGTTCAAATACGCTATCTGCTCCTTATGTTGCTTTCCAGATTTATAGATGTTAGACATTGCTAACTAATAGCACTAGATGTAATGGAAAATAAGTAAATTGGCTCTTAAAGATGGTCAAACATAAAAGTGTTTGTGACTTTAAAGTTCCATATTACACCCTCATATTTCAAGCTGAAACAAATTTGTAATTCTGAACATTCAGGAATCTATTTAATTTAGTAACTTAAGTCTATTTAATTGTCAGTCCACTATATTACCTTAAAAAAAAAAATTATACAAGTTTTCCTCTGGTAAAAGACAAATGTTTAATGCAGTTAGGGTATATTTTCAGCTTGATTAACACATCTCATAATCCTTAAACCAAATTAGTCTAGAGTACCTAAAGTTCTGCCTCTAGATATTCTCCATAAGCCTTCACTTGCTTTACAGCTGGGGCAAGGCTGTTAACAAGCTTTTATGTTTGAAGTGTAAATTAAGCAGAATTTCAGAGTCGATGTCCAAAGTAGTGTCAATGTTCTGCCTCCTGCAAATGTTGAGTACTTGACAAACCTAAGTTTTTCACAGAAATACTAAGTCAGGCACCTGGAGTTTGATTTTGTACAAGGCTACATATATTGGAGTGTTGAGTGAGCTTTGAAAGTGGTCTGCTACCTTATTTTTTAAGTTATTTGGGCATAAAAAAAACCAGGCTGTGATCCAAATTTAAGCTTCTTGCTCCTGAGGTTATTTATACATTTAATCATAGGATCATAAAAACAGGGCAGGATAGGATTACCGAAGGTCAGCCATTTTCTGTCAGGATCAACTCTAATAAAAAAATCAATTCTAATCACTCTTGACAGGTATTTACTGAAGATATGTTTAAAAACCTCTAGTTATGTAAATTTATCAGCTATGTAGGCAATGTATAATTTAGAAATCGTTCCAATTTGTTCCAAAGTACTGGAAATAGTGCCAGTGTACTTGAGCTTATGGTCCTCAGCTGATCTGCTCTGAGTTTCTGAGGTCTATTCTAGAATGCAGCTCTTTTAGGAGGAGAGAAAACCAGGCCTCTCCCTTCATATACATATGAAGCTTATGTATAACTATGGTTCACAAATAATTTCCCTGCATAAACCTCTCTAGTGTACACTGATCGTGCCAAGTCATCCTCTTCCAGGCCATGATTGTTTGCTGGCACTTTGGTATCTTGGCTTAGAAACATAAATGCTGTATGTGTGAGACAACTAAAATAATATAATTATGTTAGCTACATTATGAAGAATGTAGCCTTAAAAGAACAATACTTTTAGTATTGTAAAGTGTTTCAGCTAAAAGAAAGTCCTAGAGGGCTAAGAAAGCAGAACATCTGTTATAAAATCTTTTGAGCTACTCCAAACTGAGTCTAGGGAGAAGGGATGAAGTAAAAACTATGTGATTCGTCCTATCTATCTAATAGGACATGGATGGATAGCATCCCATTGGGGCATTTCTTTGCTTTTTTAATCATTACACAAAATTAAACTCTCCCTTCCCACTTGGTGAGATCTCCCATAGTCGGGCCATGAGCAGGAGCAAACAAGGGCAACGCATCTGATGGATCGATCTCTGAACAAATAGGTACAAACGTAGCTGTACTGAGATTATACACTAAGCAGTGTGTCATGGACAATACCAAATGCTAAATATAAATACCTGCGTTTCTGTGGGTCTTCTAGAAGGAAAACAGGGACTTCTCCCTGAAGCATGTTATTAGAACAGTGACGTGTAACCACTATAATTTAATACTTATTATTCTGTAATTTTTTAAAATTTTAAACCCAGTATTATGACAGCTAGTTCATTATCATCTTCTATGGTTGAAAAAAAATTAGGATGTATATTAAAACTGTTAACTTTTTTCACTTTGGTCACATTTTCCCTAAGCGCTATTGCTCCAGCTCTGTACAACTCTAGGTCCTGACAAGAGTTGTGTTACAAACCTTCCAGCTTAAAGAGAGACATCACTGCAGTACAGACTGAAGAAAATTAGGTCCCCTGAGTCTTTGTCTCTTCATTATCCATACTGCTTAATTTTTAATTTACTCACAAACTCTCTTCTCACAAAAAATTATAGTTCCCTCTAAGACAAACTTGGATGTAATTCTGCTGTGTAGTTAACACCAGAGGCTACTTCCAAAAGCAAATTTCAAAGTCTACATGATACTGACTTTTGCCTCCTGTAGGTAATGCTACACTTCATAAATTGTGCAGCCTGTAACATCCCCATTAACACTCTCATGTCATATCACAAGACACACTATATAGATTTTGAATTGAATGCTATAAATACACTATTACATTTAACTAAATTAAATTCCTCATATTGTTAGATAAACTTTATACTGGGTCAAAATCCCATTATGCACATATAAGAAAAGTAAGTAATTAGGTCCTAGGGCTGAAAACACAATACATGGAGGTGAAAGTGGACTACCCAAGTTCTAGGCAGTGCAAATATCACCATTCTGCTGTTGAAGGTCGGTCTCCCCAGAAAAATACAGGCATGAGCAGTCCTGCAGTACTAAACTTCAAAGCAAGAAGCTTCTCCCTGGAGATCTCTTCAGTAGCGTAGATTAATCTAGTAGATCCAGGATGTCTGCACTTATATTGCTTGTATTTCAACTATTCTGTAGAATCCATAGATGACAATAATAGTTTGCATATAATAATGATAATAATTTATACAACATAAATATATATAGCAATAGTAGTAGGACTTTTGGATTGTAAGCTTATATTTTTTCCTAATAGATAGGGTCTATGCTCATCATAAAACAATCAACAAAAGACTGTAATAACTTTTGTTTCTTACCTTGATGTAAGCATCTTCAAAATTTGTGGAGTATTCATTGGGCTTTCCAGAGGCCAGTCTTGCCTTCTACTTCATGATAAAGTGAAGAAGAAACTGTTACCCAGAGAATAACCCCTCAACATGACAGTACTCTAATTTCACAATGAGAAAAATGAAAAAAATTATGAATCTGACTAATTTTCAGGACAAAGCTAAGCTAACAGAAGTCATACATGGAATCTATTTATCTTTCCACTTTAATACAACTCCACAAACTTCAGAGAGGAGGAGAAAAGTTGCTGTTCAACAAGAAGTATCATGTATAATGAAATTTATAACATTGAATATGTTTGTTCCACAACAGAATTTCAAAGATCTAGAAAGTTAAAGAGGCAAAAAGAAACCATGCAACCTTTCTTTCTCCCTTTCTTTCTCCCTTTCTCTCTTTCTCCCTTTCTTCTTCTTCTTCTTTTAACTCTCTTTTCATATAACATAATGTTGAGTGGGTTTAAAAGTTGAATGGGCTAAGTCTATGCTGTGATTAGTGTTTTATGTTGTGCTAAATCTTTTGCCAAAATTCCTTGATTTTTTTATGGTTTCCCAGTAAACTTTTGTGTGATTTTTACCTCTTGCAAATATCTTGTCGGTATTCCCCCCATATGTCTACCCCGAGCAAAAGAACCTCGGTTTAGCCCCATACATGAAGTTTCCAGGGTGTTACAGAAGGTAATAGTGTCTGTTTGGAAACATCCTTAAGATGCAATTGATGGTAGTTTCCCCTAAACAAAAAGATGAGCCAAGGAAGGTTTACAGTAGTTGCAAAATCTGTTTGTACTGTTTCTTATGTTTCTACCTTTTTCATAAATAATTATTACACTTAATAGTACATTGGCCTTCTAAATATTATAGTGGGAAAAATGTTTATTTTATCCTTATACTAACCTGTATGTTCTTATTCTGTTTTTGTCACAGTTTCTAGTACTGGATATCTTTCGGTTTATATGGAAAATGTTAGAATAAAGATCACAGTCTACTCTTGTCCAGGAAGAAAGATCAATGGGCTTTCTGAAGGCAAGCTAAAATATCAGAAAGGATGTATTCAAGATAATGAGAAATTTCTGCCACAGCTCATATTTACTGATATTTGCAATTTGAGCCTGATGCTGAAGTCATATGCACACCAATAACCTTTATTTTGTGTGTTATCCATCAGCTTCAATATCAGTAGATACTGAAGCTTTAGTTTTATTCATCTCTATAAAGACTAAGAAATCAGTTTTATAAACCTAAAGGTAAGTCACAGAAAATATCACTACTTCTTGGCCAGAGGTGCTCAGAAAGCTGCACATGAAGATTTTTGGAAGTATGATTCAGAACTGTGAGGCAGCTCCACATACACACTGAGATGTCTGTGATCTAGGTGTCTTGCTGAGCCAGATGTTTAAATCCCCATGGGAGATAACAGAGAGCTAGTGGGTGGATGTAGTCATTCAAAGTTAGAGAATTACCCAATAGACCAAATCCATGTATTTTTCTCAGAATTAACTGAACAGCTCTCTAGCCTCCATTTGATTGTAGTTACAAACCAAATAAAATATGAAGCGCAATATTGGTTTTAAGAGAGGATGAGAGGAGGTACCTAGTGTATTTTCCTCAATTTTTGTACATTACTGACATTCTTCTTTTGCTGCCAATATTCAGATCAAGTATCTTCAGCAAAACTGAAAGGTTTTTGCCAATACCTCACTTGTTGCACTTCCTATTTAGGAAAGAAACCAGACAGAAGTAAAACATATTCAACCTTGGATCTGTGATACACAACCAATATTAATCTTATTTAACTTTGAAAATGTAATAAAGCAAAATGTCTGTGGGTGTCTCTTCCAAGGGTAGTTAGGCTGCCATCACCATTTATCTTTCCTTAATTATCTAGACTGTGGTTGCTTTGCATTTCAACATTTAATGTGGTTTTGCATAATTTTCACATAGTGCCAGCAAGGTCAGGACAAATTCTTATTCTTTAGTACTCCATGTCACAGACCAGGCAATGTCTCAGGAGTTTCCTGCTCTTGCTGTATCAAGTCCTTCATCATTATTAGCTCACATGTGTTTCAGGAAGCCTTCAGAGAACATGTGAGTGAAGAACTGGGAAACATAAAAAATAATACTAAAACGAAATTCCACTTGTTTATTTAAGAGAACTTTCAATTAGAATAAAACTTTAAAGGTTATGAAAGGTGAAGGACTTCCTGGTCCCTGGGTATTTCTGACTTTAATCCTTTTTTTAATGGGTACAATATAAGATAGGAAGAGTAAAGGTAGTGGAATCCTAATGCTGCACCAAAGAACGAAAAATTTTTAAAAAATTGAAGTCAGTTTTGTTAAAGGGGAACGGTCTTAAATATATAAAAGATGTATTTTTTTAAGATGCTTTCTTGAAAAGAAAATACGTTACTTAACGTTTATTGTCATTTCTATACTGCCAAATACTTGCATGGCTTGCTCTTAGATTTTTTTCATTTTTTCCCCCCACAGAGAGCAAAGATTCATACATACTTAGATAATGTCATGGAAATAATCATTTTGTGTGCTATCATTTTTGTTGGGTTTGGGTTTTTTGGGGGGGAGGGGGGTTTGATGGGGTTTTTTTGGGTGTTTTGTTTGTTTGTTTGTTTGTTTGTTTCCTTTTTTTTTCATGGAGTAGTTTTGTTATTTCCCCCCTTGCCCCCCACCCCCAGCATTTTGGTAATGACAGAGGAATGTTAATTGTGCATGACAGAGTACTGAATGAACTCCTGTATAAAGGGAGTATATAATTTCTTGTCCTTAGCAAGGAGATACAGCCATGGTGCTGATACAGGTAATTAGCTGCCTCTTACAGCTGATATAAGCTGCATTCACTGATGCCTGGCTGCTCTGTGCTACGTGAACAGACAGGTCCTATTTGAACAAGGCAGAAATGTTGTATTAATATACAGTATAAACAGTCTAGAATTCTACCCATATTTAACAGGGAAAATAGCTTTGTGTTTGAAGAGTTATTATAAGATCTGAGAAGCTGGAAGTCTTTTCCAGAATGACTCCTGTTGAATTTGTCACATAAGCAGGCACAATTGATGTCCTTTATATTACTGAATAAAAATGGTCCAACAACTTTTTTAATTAGTAGAAGGTAAATAAAAGCATTACTGGCAGTTAAATGTAATGTTTGCATCATATTTTTATGTGTTGCAGCACCTGTGGAAGCACAATGTGGTAAAGGTTAGAAATCTGAAATTTGACAGGGACATTCATTGACCTGTGAAAACCTGTTTGAATTTGGCCAAGAGAGTTTGAAGCAATCCTCTCTATATGAATACTGTATTTTTATGGGCAACTGAAAGATGACAAATGTAATGACCCATCAACATTTTATCTCCCTTATGCCACTCTATGAATACTCTTAGTGGAAGTTTTCAATTTGTGATTGTCCTGCTGCTATCAAACTGGAGCAGGAAAAGAAAACCATGTTAAGATAGAGGAATGTATAGGTTGCTTTCCAGATGGCAGAGAGACATGATGAAATTTTCCATATGAGTGTTGTTATCCCAGAGTTAGCAGGTATTTATTATGTAGTAGTGCACTGATATGGCAATCATTTGATATGGCAATCAGAAGGTAATTTCTCATGCTGTGAAAGTGGTATGGAAAATGTAAGAGCTTTCTCTGGTGAAAGCAGCAGTCAGGCAGGACTGGAAATCCATCTGTACAATGTCCTGAGCAAATCAGAAGCATACAGAGATATATACAGAAGGAAAGCCATTTGTGCAGCCATAGTAGTGCCTGTTGCAAAAGTATAATTCATAAATATATTGTACCATTGCAGAAAAGCAATAGCACATCATTGTCTTCTTCAGAACAACCAGTACCTTTCATGAAAAAGCTTCAATATTGTTTGATTTGTTGGTTTTGTTGGTTCTTTTTTCCTAAGTTAATTAAATTCTATTAAATTAGCAAACAAGTAATATCAATCCATAAACTAAGGTACATCAGGCAAAGGAGAGAAGTAATTATACTCTGGGTGTTGGTCTGCAATCATATTGAGTTTTTAGTGGGTAGACAAAGTGCTCTGGGTGCATGTGCAAATGAATATATTTGCTGTTCCATTCCATACAATGGAATGTATTTTATTTCATAGAATATTGCCTGCAGTTTCTTCCAATAACAGTATAGTAGAAATCAAGTAAAGACTAACAGAGAATTAGAAGTGCTGTTAATAAAATACAGTCTAATATCAAAATATTCCTATTAAAAATAAAATTAAAAATAGGAAATAATTTCTTTGGTTTTCTTATTACAGGACTCGAATATATAATTTTGTGGTCTGCGTAGAGTTTGTTCTGACTTTGATTACATGCCTATAAAATTATGTTATTGGTTATGGATAAAATTTCAGCTGCCTCCACAAAGTTCTTATTAAAATCTATGTAAATAATAACAGCCATGTGTTTCATTCTACTTCATACTTCATATTTATATGATTATGAAAACACTTGAACAGGGCCTGCACAAGTGATTTTTAATCTCTAACTCTCATTATGTACTTCCCAGGCTAATTCACTAGACTGCCAATCAAATTTTTGTTCAGTGGAAAGCAGATTTTAATAATCTAATGCATCCAGACTTATACCCTCTGCATTATTATTCAGTCAGGTACAGGACAAAAGGACAGAACATCCTGCTAACAAATTATATCCCTCGCTCTGAGTAGTGGTATACTTGTATTTAAAAACTTAGCTTTCACAGTTCTTGCAAGAAGAATATATTTCTTACAGAATCCACAGCTTTTATCATGTCTAAGTCTTTATGTGGATGTCATTTAAGTACAGCTATTTTATGCACAATCTTCAATTCTTATTTTTCTATTAGACAAGTGCTTTCTGAAAAATGTTAGGGACATTTAAGAAGTGAAGCCTGGTTCCAAATATCTTCAAAAAGCATGTATTTGATTGTTGTACATGAATCTTCAGATACAATAAAGAAAAATACATGCATAAAAAGAGGTATAAGATATCCTTGATATCAAGATGAGGCTTAAAACCTGGGATGCTGGAAGAATATTGGGATGCAATGGAAGCTCCAAGAAAGAATGTTTTTGAAAGCATATTTCTTTTTGTTTCACTTTCCTTTTATGTATATACATTTTTGAGTACTGAGAGTTGTCTATGAGTGCTAAGTAAATACTGAGGAAACTGAAGGAGGGTGGAGCTACTTAAAAAGTCCTAAATGCTGAGTTGATGTTTTCTAGATAAACAACTTCGTATAGAAGGGTACTTGAACTGTAATTGCTTCCTCAAAATTATACTACTTGCATTTTATTTACAAGAATATTCAGAAATAGTCCCCTAAAAATACAAATTTCAAGGATGCTGTCATTTTTTTCAGTAGTACTACTACTGAGCTAAGAAAGGAAGACCTTTTATCCAAGTGTGTGTCATGAAAGCACATTCTTCTTATTTCATGACTTGCCCAAAGTTAGACAGGAGTACAAATTCAGCAGCTTGTTTGTAGGCAAAACCAGACAACATGGACATGGGACCATCCTTTCATAGAACGGTTTCCATTCATCCATGGGTCTGAGGTTCTCTCGCTGTATGACAATTTGCTGTCAGCGTTTATCCTGAAACTGGAGATGGAGGTGTGTACTGAGCTTTAACATACAACATGCAAGTTCTCTGATCTGGGCAAATTCCCAGTAGGCACCAAACCACAAACCCATTTCCAGAAAAAACTGCATGCTCATTTTCAGCTGTTAATTAAGATGGAGCTCATTGTGAGAGAGGCTCCTGCAAGTTGGATTTTCTGTCATATATCCAAACTTCACTCTGATTCAGTCAAAAGTTTTTAAAATCTTGTAACATAATATCATTGCTGTACCATTGGATTATTGTACAGGCTGTCACATGTGGGTGGCTGTCAACAAGCTGCATTTCATTACTTTACGCCTTAGATTTTCAGTGAGCCATTATGAGTCATTAAGTGATCAGAGTCATTTGTGCAGAACTGCAGCTTCTACACTTTTCATCTCACTGTCTATTTTTGCACATGGGATATGTTTCCATCTTTGTATTAAATATATATATATACGTTTATATAAACACCTCGCAGTAACCCATTAAATGTATTAATATAGACTAATGCAGAGTTTGTAACTGCAAGGTGTTGTAGTGCATCTAAAAATGCAAGGAACTTCAATCCATGAGAAACAGGTGATAGTAAAAATTGTCTCTTGCCTTGCATGTGCAACTGATGACAGGGAACTGGTTTTTTTGACATAATTACCTGAATCCTTTGCTTTACTAATGCTAATGAATATAATATAACTCAGTCATCCATTTGGATTTTACATAGTCCTGTAAGTGTCTTTGAGCATGGAAGTGAATCCTAGCTCTGAGTGAAAGCCAGGGAAGGCAGTCAATGTTGTAAATGCTCAGCACTTCATGCAGATCTCTGTATAACTGAGCCAAAAGTGAATGTACCCCAGAGTATTGACAATAAAATTGCTCTGGTTCAAATGTACTTAGTCATGCCACCCTAAGGAGAAGTAACAGCCAAACACGTGAATATATGTGTATGTTTGTAAACTTTTGTAAAGCTGATGTTTAGAACAATGCTAAAACACTTTTGAAAAATCAGTACATGAAAAATACAGGAGTTCATATACTTTCATCAAATGGTACAGCTGAAAAAAAAAAGTCTTTAATTTAGACCTTGAAGTGTGTGAATAACTTACGTAACCTTTTTTTCTAAGTAAAATGAACTAAGGTCATTATGCTGTTGTTTAATTACCAAATGACAAGCTTTTCAACTGCTAGGTACTGACCAGAAATTTATCTGTGAAGTAAATGTAAGGGCTAATTTGTTTTCAAAACAGAAATAAATGTAAATTCCTTTTTCTAGACATGATCTATTTAATCCTGGCAAAAAAAAACCTCCATTTTGCTAAGTTCCAGAGCTCCTTTTGAATCAACATTTCCATCTTGCATTTCAGCAGAGACTGGAAAACAGTGTTCTAGACTCACTAACACATTTCTATCTCCTGTCTTTATGAAAAGGGCAGAATCAAAACTGGAGCAAAACAAAGACAGTATGAAGAAGATTGTTATGTGAATAGTAGTAGATGCTTCATTTGAAATATATAAGTATTTAAGCACAGAATATACTGCTGAAATGTTACTTTAAGGCTCATTCCTATTGACTATTTTTGCAGTCTAAAACATTTCCTTTTTAAAAAATAAAAGAAATTTTACATCAAAGTTAAGGTGACTGTTTACCAAGACACCTTTCTGGTTGCATTGTCACTGCAAGAGGAAATAGGGTCTGTGTTCAGGATCCAGGACCCATCCTGCTGAGAATCTAAAGGTTTATCAATGTAAGCGTTGGGCTGGAACACAAACAAATGAGGTTTATTTTGTCAGACTGGCCTCTCAGTATGTCTTGCACAAGGTTATTTTTATCTCCCCCCATCAGCTCTTAATCTTAGCAAAGCACAAGCAAAAATCCTTCATCAGGGTTAGGGGCAGGTATTTTATGCATACAGAAGTTAATCCCAAAACATCTATTCTAATACATTCTTCTGCCATCCTTATTCATGTCAGAAATAGAGACGCAATATACCATCAATAATAATTATTATGCTTAAGCTTTATTGGAACAGTACCAGAATTTCCAGATGATCTTCACTTTCTAAACAGCCCTACTGATTTCCCAGTGTACTGGAATAACATTTGTGCATGATTTATGTGCCAGATCTTCAGCTGGTCTAAAGCAATGCAATTTTACTAAATCCAGTGGATGTATGTTGTTGTACAACAGGGGACCTGAACACTGTTCTGTTCTTCAAAAAAAATCCCCAACTTATTATTGTGTTTATATAAAACCAATGAAACTACTTGCAGAACAAAGTGAACTGTGGGTGGTATCAGCTGATCCATGAAACCGAAAAACTCCTTAATAATTAATAAAAATATACTTGTCTTACAAATGCTCTACAGATTCTCAATGCAAATATCCATATGACTGCTTTTCTGTGGTATCTAGATTAATGTTATTTTAAATGAGAGGAAGCTTTGAATGTCACTTGAGGATGCAATTTAAAAAATATTGCCAAGAGAAAAACTAGAAATGGCACTTTATCTGGTGTTTATTTTCATAAAAATTCACAGCACCAATCAGTCACTGAACTGAACACTTACTTTAACCTAAGGCAGAAATGCAAAAAGATGAATAATATTTGCCACAAAACAAAATTTAAAACTCCTTACCAAACAGCACTCTGCCATAAGTAAGTGAATATCCTCCTAGAACATAATATTAATCCCTCAAGTAGAATCATTAATCACAGAATCATAGAATGGTTTGGGTTGAAAGTGACCTTAAAGATCATCTACTTCCAACCCCCTGTCTAGTGCCATGGGCACTGGAATAACATTTGTGCATGATTTATGTGCCAAATCTTCAGCTGGTCTAAAGCAATGCAATTTTATTAAATCCAGTGGATGTATGTTCCACTAAATCAGGTTGCTCAAAGACCCATCCACCTGGCTATGATCAGGTCCTGGGATGAAGCGTCCACAGCTTTTCTGGGCAACCTGTCTCAGTGCCTCACCTCACAGTAAAGACCTACTTCTTAAAATGCAATCTAAACCTATTGCTTTCTGTTTAAAGCCATTCCTACTTGTTTATCACCACATGCCCTGTAAAAAGTCCCTCTCCATCTTTCTTATAAGCCCCCTTCAGGCACTGGAAGATGGATAAAATATCTACCTGGAGTTTTTGCCATGCTAAACAACCTCCTCTGAATCTCAGTTAATAGGAGAGGTGGCTCAGCCCTGTGATCATTTCCATATGCCTTCTCTGGATACACTCCAGCAGGTCCAAGTCTTTCCTAAGTCATGGTCCCCAGGGCTGGATGCAGCACTCTAGCTGAGGTGTAACAAGAGCAGAGGGTGAAAATTTCCTGCTTCCACCAGCTGACCATGTTTCATACACTTTACAGACACAGATTGGAGAAAATCATCTTAACATATGTACAATAAATTTTGGGTAATGACACATTTTTTAATTCCTAGTATTTTATTTATTTGAATGTTTTCCTGTGGGTCATGAGGGTCAATATGTGTTGACCTTGGTAAGAACATGAAAGTCACCAAGATAAAGCTACGTAAATCATTGTTGCTCTGACTTGGATCTAGAAAGAAAAGCTTTTGAAGCCACTGTATGTTAGTCAATGCTGTCATTTACCTGTAGGGTTTCATCATTCAGAATGAGCATTACCAGACCATTTCAATCCAAACTAGTTGATAGATGAACAATAATTTCTTTAACTGCTACATCTGAATCTATGAGAATACATTTGTCCCCCTCTTAAAGGTAAAAGATGGAGAGGTAAGCCCGTGTCAAAGAAGGAAAATCACCACCCTAAAGTCCACAGTGTTTTGAAAATCTGTAGTATAATACATTAACTTTTACCTTCAATTAACTGCTAGTTCTAGTGTGGTTTATTGTCACTCAAGGTCAATACTTTAATTTAAAATTCATTAATTATAATTTCACCTCATCAAAAGTTATTACCTAATTATCATTTAATTGTGCATTACTGTTACATAGCTTAAAAAGGCTGTTGAGTTGAAGCCTTTACGTAAAGTTGAATTTAATTATTTTTTTTAATACATTTTGTTTTAAAAGATTGTGACAACAATAGCTAATAAATAGTAAGCAAAAAAGCTTGGTAAGATAGGCTTATGGGGAACCAAGCTCTGCCTCAAACTATTTTTTTGTATCTCAGGGCAAAAATTCTTATTTAAGCATTTAAAATACAGCTTAAGCTTAAGTCTTGAATGGATATGTAATAGTCAGATGAGATCCTCTCTGCAGAAAGCTGACGGATGAATTGGTACAGATGTGGTTTCATCTGTACTACACCTTGGATGATTAGTGATAGAAAATGCAGATATATACCAGCCTAAAATCCATGATCTAGTATGTTGAACTTGTTTGGAGGGGGTTTTTCACCACACCTAACTCTATCTGTCACGATTGAATTGGAGTAAAAATGCCTAAGGGAAACAGACTCCTTTTTTTCAGAGGGTTGGTCTGTCAGAGTTCTAATTTGTAATTCTTCTATTGAGACTGTCAGAGGCCCTTTTTTCAGCTCAAAAGTTTAATTACTACATTTGCAAGGGTCATCACTCAGTCACTGCAGGGAAGATGAATAGTACAGTACTATTAAATAAAGGATACTTTCTAGAGCTATTTTAAAAAGCAGTTATGACAAAAGTACCACTGTTCTTTAGGATGATAACTTAATGTCTCATCTAAATTTCTACTGTCACTTAGAACAAAATGACCTTCTGTCTATTCCACGGACTTAGCTTTTCTAATGTTCCATAGCTCACAGATATTGCTAACTTCAGCTTTGCCGGTATCTGAAATTTTATAATAATAAATTAAATGGTGAATTTCTCAATGTTTTCACTACATCCAGCTAATTAGAGGATAGAAATAGAATATTCAAAGACTCATTCATACACAGATTCAAATCAAACATGATCTGTTGGGCAGGTTCAAAACCTTTTTGTGCTTTCCGTCTGTGGACATTTAGATGTTCAAAGAGAAGAAACAATAGTACATATAAAAAGGACTGTATTTCACCTCAAATGTTTATCAGAAGTTCTCTTCTGGTGTTTTGCTTCCCTTGTCTAGCCAAAGAACACCAACAGCAAAGAGTCAAGTATATTTGTAACTAACCCAAATTCTCTCAATTCTAACAATAGCTGTGAACTCAAAGTTCTTATTTGTAAATTAGTTATGTAAAAAGTCAAGAAATATTTATTTCTATATTGTTGTCACTTAACTCGTTTCTTTATTTAAAGTATTTATTTTGACAGTTTATCATATCACTTAAACAAAGCAGCTACCTGAAAGATCAAACCATAGGAAACAACTTTCTCTTTGAGTCAGGTGTTTCCTGAAAAATTCAGTGCTTACATTAGGCAATGATGATGTGTTTATTTCATGACCCCAAATCCATAAAACTTTTCCCCAACACCCGTACAAATAAGATAATCTATGCACATGCTATAACTTTTAACACAATCCCTTAATAAACCAAAATATCATTATTTTGTTAAAAGTAGTATTTTCTTCATAAGCCATTTCTTCTTCATTTTCTCAGCTTCAAGGAATTTACTAATTTTTGACTTCTTGATATATAATGTTTACATTCTTTAAATTAATAATTTTTAATTGATGGTTATCTAAGGACTAAGATGTTAATTATAAATCATATAATATAATGGAAATTGTACTGACGCTGACAGTCATTTCTATCAATGTTAGAAAAAAAAAAGTTACTTTTTCCTGGAAATTTACCTTCAAAGAAACTGATTGAAGATGTATTAAATTTTCATAATTTATATCTGGAAATTTAAAAATATCTGCAAAATAATACATTATATTGATTATTTGATCAAATTATTTACCTTTTAAAAACATTTCTCCTCCCTGATCCCTCTTCCCCTCTCCCTGTGGTAATTCACTGTGATTACTCTTCTAGGTAGTCTGTGAGAAACACAATTTTAAATTTTCATGTCTCTCACTCTTTCTTTCTTCTCAAAGCCATTATGTTTCTCAATATTTTTAAAAACTGCTCTTGAATAATTATATGATCTTCATTTAATGAATATCACAGTGAATCCTTCTCTTAGTATAGGACTACTTTTCTTTAATTAGTGCAGCTGTACCATCTTGGAGAAAGGATTTGCAGAAAAAAGGACCCCAACACTTAATTATATTGGAAATACAAGCAGTCATTTTAATGATGAAAAGAATCTTAAATTCTACCTAAACAATCACAGTTTAAACATCGGTCTCTTAACTGTGATTTCATGA
The DNA here is from genome assembly GCF_030490865.1 of Poecile atricapillus. Lineage (NCBI taxonomy): Eukaryota > Metazoa > Chordata > Aves > Passeriformes > Paridae > Poecile > Poecile atricapillus. Next base: position 43,278,038 of record NC_081249.1, on the reverse strand, counting down.
CTTGTGGCTTTAAGTATACTCTGACATAGCCAATCCCTAGAGTGAGTGCTAACAGGTTTTTCTGTTTGATTATGTTTTCCCTGTGAATATCAGTGAAATTTTATGGTTCAGTTTAGCTTGATCCGTAAGTTACTGTAATCAAATGTATAATTTTGTTACTAATATCACAAAGTATAGGCCCTCATTTAAAGCTGAACACAGCGTATATATCAGAAAATTTGCTTAGTTACTTCACTGCTTGCATTCTAGGATTTTAACAAAGTTGTTGCATTTATTTGAAATTTGTTTAGGTTTGCTGTACAAGGGGACTTTGCTAGAAATACAAATAGTTTCTCTTCCAGTTAAAATGTAACAAACCAAACAATCCAAAACCTAAACCCACAGGATGCATAATCTCCTTGCAATGATGAAAGGCATAGACTAGAAGTCAAGTGAAAGACCAAGGTTTTATTAGGTATTTGATTAAGTTTGGTATTTCACAATCATTGGAGAGTGTATGTCAAGCAAAGGTAAAGATAAAAATACTTGTTGGTAATGTAGCTAGTTCAACACCTCTGTAGAGGCCCAGTGAGAAGGAGCTGTCTTAAAGAGATAGCTGGAAAGACTGATCATTTTAGAGAGTCTGTTTACCTATTTTAGGCTCAAATGAATGATAGTCATATTATACTTATTGTAGCTCACATTCTCTTATTCCTAAACTTAATTCTTCTGCAGGTGGGAGCATGGGAAGAACTTAATGATCTGTTATTTGTAGTAAGCACAGAAAGAGCCACAAGAGACTAAGGTGACATCCAAAATTATGTTTGTTTTGTTTTGTTTTGTTTTTTACAGAGAATGAAAATAAAATTTTAAAAATACAAAGAAAGTAACTAAAATAAAATTGCTTCACTTGCTTTTATTTACCTTTGAGAGATACCTGGAGAACCTGTAGATATCACTTAAGATTCTTTCTGTAAGTTATCACATTTCCTTAGCAATGTACTTGAAGACAAATTGAAATTATAAACCTTTAAAGACCCAGCTATATGTTTGTAGAGGCAGAATTAGATACAGACAAAGGGATTCTTCAGAGCATTTTGTGTCTTTAGTTACTCCTGTGGAGATCTACATCATCCTTCAGGCTGTCATCCCCTGCAAAACATTTTCTCTCCAAATAATACATAATTTAGTAAAGTACTAAGTCAGAGGTGCTTTGTGATCCATCTTTGATATGAACATGGCAAGGGAGCCTTGGAATTCAGTTTGTGTAACAACCTACAATATTTGTAGTGAAAGATGCACATGATATGTGTTCTGTTGAATTATAGGTCACACATATCAAGAGCTAACATCCTCCTTCAGCTGAAATTTTGAGATATTTAAATTTAAAAGGGAAGGGGTAAAAGAAAAGATATATAGAGTATCCAAAGCAAAATGGTAATACTAAACCAGGTTTTCACCAAGGCTCATCATACCTAAACTGTTAAAGTGAGTTAAAAGAAATAGCTGCCATACTCTGTCTCAGGAATCAGTGGGGAACAGACCCTGAAGAATAGCTGCAATTAGATGCAAACAATGAAGGAAACAAAGTTTGAAGTAAATAGATTATATTTCAAGGAATCCACAGGACTAAATGAAAGAAAACCAGGGAAATTCCACTGGATTCTGATAATCTACATTATATCATTGCGAGCTGTCTCTGTCTGTTCCAAACAACTCTTAAAAGTCATTATTTAGGTATAGTTTAAGAGACAGTGGAGCCAAAATCCTTATCCAGAAGGCTACATCAAATACACTGTCACTACCACCCCATGCAGGCTTTCAAATATATTTTTAAATGTACCCTGAAGTACTCCAAACCATTCTTAATGACATGCAACATACATCTGCAATTTCACATTAAAAGGATTTCTACTCTTTGGATGAAGAAAAAACCCTCTTTATTATTTCAGACTGTGAACATACAAACTCAGGGTTTGCAGAACATCACAGGGCTCAGAGGAGATTCAAGTGCTGCTCTACACAAAGATTTTAGTATGCTTTAGCTTCAGTTCTACTTGTCCTGGAACCTATGATAATTCACTATCTTTGTTTAAGTTCTCAAAGTACAAATATAATACAAATACATAAATATAAAATACAACAAAAGATACCAGATACAACTACGACAATAATAATAAAAAGTCCCTCAATAATACCTTGAGTTAGACATTTAATGATTTCTCATTGGAAGCATGGTTACATCTTTCTCACTTCCTTTCATATATCTTCCCTGGAAATAAAGCAGGCTTCTGACAAAAGAGGTCATTTTTAAGGCTAGGTTAGCAGTAGGACACCCTTACAGCCTGGTTATTGTTCACTTAGAGAGGTAGAATAGGTAGGATTGGCACTGCTTAGTGACTGCCATGCTCACTAAGGCAAGTCTAATTTAAGGTATCTGTAATGAGAATGCCTACTTCTCCCTTAGCCATTCTGGGCTGCAGAAGCAGACATTTCCAAGGAACAATGGATCTGTTCTGAGCATAGTCTTTAGAATAAGATCAAGTGCTCCTTACCTTCTGTCCATGAAAAGTGAAACCCAACTCAGACACTGTAAAGCCAAAGGCTGAACATCTGAATCACAGTATGGACATTGGTTGGCAAAATGGTAAAAGTCTGCTCAGAACAGTTTTATAATTTTAGGTACTCAGGATCTGGCACCTTACATTTTTCCAGATAAAATTCTCCGTTTAAAAACCCCCTAAACTAATCTGTACAGCCTAGGGAAGGTCAGCAAAATATATTCAACTCCCAAGCATTTTTGACAAACCTTTGTCTTCTATTTACATATGACAGGAAAAAGCAATAATCAGATAAGCCCATTCTCTTGTCATTTCTTTCAACACCATTGTAATATTTTCTTTCTTATCAAGTGAAATTATACTGAAAAATAAATGGTTACATTTATTAGAATCCTAGAAAATCCAAGAATCTTCTGTCAACATTAACTGCCTGAATACAAATTTAACCTATTTTCCGCTACATCAGAAGGATAAGTTTTTATTAAGATAAATTTTAAAAAGAAAAAAAGTGAAAATATACTGAAGCTATGATATAAAATCCCCACAGTTTTCTATTCAGTTAGTGAAACTTTCCAGTGCATCATGTGAACACTATGGCCATTATTTGTCTAATCTATCTGCCATTCCCACATCACTTTTGGTAGAAACATTAAAATAAATTAAGAATGTAGAGTATGTTAGGATAAGTATTTTGAAGGTTTTCCTACTTATTTTCATTTTATTTTGTTAATGAGAGTAAAGAAAATCCAAAATATCTCAGAGAAATACTGTACCTTCTATGAAACAAATACAATTTATCAGTTAAGTAGAGCTTGAAAAATATTTTATTTACTTCTATTTGCTTGTATGAGACACAAGTAAAAATGTAGATAAGAATTACTCTCTCTTAGTTCAGGTACAGAAAACTTGAGTGGAAATAGCCAGTATATAATTAATGGATACATGATACGTTATTGCACAGGTGGCACAGGTTATATTTTACATATAGCTTATTTGGTTTAATTTGAAGATGTTACATGCAGGATGTTTAAACCTTTCTTATCTTTAGCTTTCACTAAACTATTCTGGAAATTGTCTTCTTTGACAAAAGATGTCCTTTCTAACTAAGTTTCAAATAAAAATGGTTTCATTTTTTGTTTGAATACTAAGCTACAGTCTCACAGAATTTAATGAGATCACTTCTGTGAGAAGGTACTACTCAGATAATGTACAGCCTGAAAATCTGCTTTTACAATTCGTAGTTCTTTATCCTAGATATATTTGGATAATAACCACAATCTACAAAACGTGAATAACTGGAACTTTCCAGAGGATTAGTGATGAGTATTTTCCATTAAGTGCTTAATTTCAAGTATTGTGCCAACCTTGCACTACATCAAGTGCATCAAGTATCATTCAGTGTCTCTATGGATTACAAAAAATGAATTTTATTGCTTTTCAGATCTGTAAGACCTGAAAGTCTTACAGGTAAGTATTTGAATAACCAACACCGTCTTCAGTTTTATCATAGTTGTTTCATTGCAGAGGAGAATGTGGATGCCAAAGCATGATGAAGAAAAAGTGCTTATGTGATTTATAAAATTACCTCTCCACAGACTAATACATTGTTGATACCAAATAATTCCTGAAGTGTAGTAGCAGCATGAACTGTAGTGTTTAGTTGTAACTATCATCCTGCAGATACCAGAGAAAGAAAAAAGCTGTATTTTTGGTGATTTCAGACATATAACAAATGGGATAAAACCAATAATTTAAAAAACCTTCCAATCTCAAGCTGTTCTAAAACATAAGAAAGAGGAACAAGTTTAAGAAAGAGGAAAAAGTTGAGTAACTGTGAAATGTTATGAATTCTTTTGAATTTGTATCACTATAAGGAGCTTCTGAGAAATATGTTAATTAAAAAGTTAAGGAAAGACACTCTTTTATTCATTAAGTGACAATCAAATATCTCTGTTTGTTAGGTATAAAGGCTTGTAACAGATTGCTTGCCATGTTGCTGTCCTCCTACTTCAGGGGCAGTTGCATTAAAGGATTCTAGCTCAGATTGTATTTTATGGTTTGCCTCAAGCTGGGTGGCATTAAAATTCAAGTATTGTCACACTGGATCGGAGCATCCAGGGTCCGCTGTCCTAACCCTGACTGCAGCAAGTTCACAGACTTCATACTTCATACTCAGAAGTTTCTGAAGCAAACTTTTGATCTGCTATACAGAGAGAAATGTTTCCTTATTTTTTCTCCAATTACTGGTTGCCCTATGATCTGAAGCGTGGAGGTTTTGTTTCCCTGTGTGCATGTGCTCGCACACAACTGTATGTGTGTGTGCGCATGTGCGTATATGTAGATGTAGTATGATGGGATAAATGGTACCTTATTACCCCTCTAAACATTATTTTTTAATCAGATGGTAAGGCAGTAGCTGGATAGGTAAAAGAAGAAGGGAAGGGCAGAACTATGATTTTTTTCTCACACTGTAGTCCTTTCACAAAGGGAACATGAGAAAGGCAAGTTGTTTTTTCAGCTGTCTAGATACGGCTGCCTTAAGAAGGTCATCTGTGGAGACCATTGATAAATGTACGTGACAGAAGTCAGAGCAAGGTGCAACCTGAAAAATAGAATAATTTGACTTAGTGCCAATAGTCTCAGCCTGTAGAAAACATTGCTATCCCCTTTGAAAGTATGTACTCTTCGTTGTTTTGGATTACACTACCTACAAGACATTAGTCAGATGGCAGACTCTATACTTAGCTCTGCCAAAGCCCAGTGGTCACTGGAGCAAAAGAAGTAGAGCAAAAAAACTCACTTGACACACAAGTTTGTTGTAAATGACATATTAGATTTATATTAGAAATACCAGCTAGATGTTTAATTAAGACCTCCTGACAGCTATTAAAGCAAAGAATCTACTTTGGATAAATGAAGGGAAAGTATGTCTACAAAAGCTAAACAGTATAAAAATAGAAGTGCGGTTCAGAACCTTTTGAAAATACTTTCTTCTAGCAGATGGCTTAGTACGTGTTCTGTGTCATGACAGTTCTACAAATTTTCACTTTCTTTTTTATAATTGTTTACCTTTCTTATCTAATAACTTCTCTTATCTATTAACATAGAAATGGATAATTTCTATAGTTTTCTTTGATTTATATAATCTTCATTCTTCTCATTCTCCATCTTTGTAACTGCTTAATTTCAGATAACTTTTACTGCACTTATTGCATCCCAGTATTTTATGGAAACAGTCTCACTATGGTTGAGAAACCAGTTTCACTTTTTCTGTTGGATGTACTTCATCTGGATTTTTGACAGTCACATTTCCTCTCAAATCTGATTTCTATCACAATTAATAATGTGATCTACGTATCTTCTTCTCTATTTGTCACAAGAGATAAGTTGCCATCTTATAGCTGAAATTAATTTGATATTTGTCCGTGTCAGTGTATCCTTGCCGTACTTCAGTGTCTTCAAGGTCAGTTGCTGCTTCCTATGTGATATTCCAGTCCTTCTCCATGTTAACATTTCCTCCCAACTTTGATGGTCTTTTTTCATACAGATTTGTTTATTGACAACAGTATGAGCCTTTCCTCCTGCTGAATTCCCCTGCATATTTAAATAAAAACCTAAAATTTTTCTGCAATGTATGTATAAAACCTTATCTCATTATAAGCTAAAATGTTTATTTCTGAAATGCAAAGCATCTGACACATGTAATTAAAAATACTAAACATTTCAAAGCTGTTCTGATATATGAGTAGTCAAAGAGCTTAGAAGTCTTGTAAATTAATTTTTCACTATGATCATCTACATTTTTTTTAAGGTTCTTCATTTTTAATCCCAGCAAGAAGTCTTAAATTTAATATACTTGAGATTCTCTTTGCAACTGTCTTTTCAAATGCAATAGCATCTGAACATGTCTTAACAAACATTTTTTAAGTCCTTGATTAAGCTTTCACTTGATAAGTTCAAAGACTTGTAGCATACAAAACCAAAACTCTATGTAAATATCATTCAGTCAGCCATATTTTTTACTCCCCAGTGACAGCTATGAAATGAAATTCCTATTACCTTTTTCAGCTGGGTTGAACTGAGAAATCCCAAAAGACTGAAGCAAACACATATTTTACAGTATATGCATGGTAAGTATTTTGCCTCCAGGATACCTGCCATTTGACTAAAAAATTTATTAGATTTGCATTCTGCATATCTAATCGTTATTATAATGTTTTCTATCAATAAATTAAAGTATAACAGTTATGATAGTAAAGGAGTAAAATACCATTTCAAAGTCAGTTTATTTTCATATTTCTCTTGCCAAGAACTACTCAGTAATAAACCTTGAGAAAAAAACCCTAAAGACAAATAAATCTATAGACAGGATTGTGTGGGTTTTTTGGATTTTGGGTTTTTTTAAAATAAAATACATACATGCTAATGTGCTTCCCCTATACTCTGTGGCAGCTTCCCCTATTCAGAGCAGAAAATAAAATAAAATTGATGCTTGAATTACTATATGCTCTACTGACACAGTTTCCACAAGACAATGGACATCTTTGCTAAATTCCTACATGGACAATTCAATTTCTGGATGGTCTAGGCAGTTTTATTTCAAGTACTCACTTCTTTTACTATTGGCTGGAGCTTAATCTCCTTTTCTAAACAGTAAATTATCTTGGATACTAAAGACGTGTTGCTAAGATTCAGTGATATATGTTACATGTCATCCCACTGGAGAGAAACAAAATGAAAATATAACTCAGGGTTCCAGGTTGTAACCCAGTGACAAAGGCCCCTCCATTGTGCTCAGTGATGCATTCTGGAAAATTTGCCTATCAAAATTCCAGTTACAGAAAAGAGTTCAGTATTGCTCAGTTCTGAAGAAAAACATTTTAAAATTAAGAACTTAACAGATCCCTTTTTTAATACGTGAGTCCATTAGAATGCATTTGTTGATTTAACACCAAGTTGAAACAAAATATTTTTAAAATATTCAATTTGGCAATATTTTTCAATATAAATATGCAAGTTTTGTTTGCACCTGTTTTCTCTGCAGCACTGTACATTTTGAAATAAAAGTCTTCATAAATGTTAGCAAATATGGTCACTTTTGGAAAGTGGAACATTTGGCAAGATACTTTCTGACTGTTCCATTCCAGAAAGGAAACTCCATGTCATCTATATGGTAGAGTAAGGGAAATTAACTATATTAAGTACAATAACAAAGTAAGTAGGAAAAAAAATATATGACATGAATGCTTTCTGTCTTTTGTCTAATTGTGGACTCCACTCACACAATTATTTTATATTGCCTAACTTCTTCTTCTCTGGGCTTCCCAGTGGCTGGGACAAAGTTGTCTATGCCTGAGCAAACCAGCCTATGGCCCAGGGTCAGGGCACCAGGTGGAGGAGCTACGGGAGGAGTTGAGCAGGCTGTGTAGCAACAAGCTTGACAGAGTCTTCACAGACACCAAGAACTTGAACAGCTCAGTGCAAAGAGAGTAAGGATAGCAAGAGGCTATGCTTGATCAAGTGGAAGAATGATACTCCAAGGACCGAAGTTCTTGGAAGATTTTGACTTCTTGCATCAGGAGACAAGTGGAGGGGAAAATTCCAGACAGGGCTGAATCCATCCTGCAAATTAACAGCTACTGGTACAGATGATGGTGCAGGTATTACTTCAGAATGTATAAGCATGGATTCCTCTTAGAAGCATAAGGAGTGCTAGTGAGAGACCGGATATACTTTTCACATTGAGGTAAAGGGAGCTTTGCTAATGGGATCAGGGCAAACTTTAAACTAAACATATCAGGGATCAGAGTGAGCAGTGAGGGTAACAGTCAGAGGATCTTGATATAGGAATCCAGTCAAGGCAAGGGACTGTGAGCAGACTCAAAATAACTTGATGAAGTCTCTGTATGACAGGTTCTTATGGAGACTTGAAACCTCCTGTAGGAAATCAACAAAACACAGACAACCCTCAATTGTCCTAAAACCAGCAAATCAGCACAATTAGGTTGTTGTCCCCACTGCAAAACCCACTAAGTTGATTCAGCAGAAAAAAACCAAACTTAAATTTCCAGGATGCCCTGTAAACTAAGACAGTTTATGACCTGAATGGTGATTTCACTTGTGTGCCACTCCCTGGGTACAGTTCTGGGGATCCCCCAGCTGGTGAGGTAATGAAAATAAATTTTCTCGTTGCATTTCATTTGTGGTTTCAAGGTTTTTCCTGTAACCTGCCTGTGCCAGCTCACATATCTAGGAAGTTAAATACAGAATCATAGTAAGACATTTCAAGAAATATTTGAGAAAAGCTCTGCCAACAGGGTATGAAAAAACTCGTAAGTGCTTCAAAATCAGGAAATCTTCCAATGAGTGGGTGCAGTCACTAGATGAGGTGTAATAGGAATATCCTAGTAAATCCAGACCAAAAGGATTACATTCTCTTTTTCACAATATTATGAAATATTCTCATACTGAAGGCATTATTTATATGGATGAATCAGATGGATAATTCCAAATCAAATCTAGGTAGCAGGGGTTTTATAAATTAATAGAATTAACAACTTGGATGAATGCCATTTACCTAAGTAAGGCACTGAAGGGACTCAAATATGAATGTCAACATCCTATCTGTTTAAACCAGCCTTGGCAGAAAGGGAAAATTATTGCATTTAATAGCACATATTTGAAAAAGGACTTTATCTGTGAAGAACAAACTACTGGAGGTCAAATTGCATTTGATTAAAGATCAAGTTAATAGACATATAACTATATGCAACATATCAAGGGGAAAAAACTACAAATATTTTGTGTCAGATATTCTTGCCTCAAAAACCTATGGGAGCTTTTAAAGAAATCAAGTCGCATATTTATCCGTGTCATCTAGTCATAAAGAAGTCAAATTTCAAAAACCTGACAATGGTCTTCATCTCCAAAGGCTTTTAAAGAAAAACAAAATGAGGAAAACAGGAGGTCATGTAGAAAGATGATCACTCAGTACTTTATAGTAAATAGAAGGTTTGAACAAAAGGGAACTTTTCACTCTCAACAAAATTTACAAATGTTGCTATTTGAGAACAGAGTAGCTCAGTATATTTGTAAATATTCTAGAAAACAATGAATAATAAGACCACTAAGTTTGCTGGTAACATTGAATTGTTCAAGATATATAATTAGAGAGAACTTTAAACAAAAATCTCACTATATTGACACAGTGCACAGTGAAAATAAAATCCCATGTCAGTGAATACAAAAAGCAATGGAGGAAAATGTTCCAACTACACAGATAAAATATTGTCAGCCAAATGAATTAATATCACTTAAGGAAAGAGGTAAATTTATTTAATGGGTGTCTAAATAAAAATAAAAAATGAAGGATACTAAGGTCTTTCTTCATATTCAACATAATTAAATTGTAAAATTTGTCAGTCTGTAGAGAGAGCAAAACTATAATGGAATTAAAACAGGACCAGAAGCCACAAGGGGCAGATTTATTAGTGGACTTGAACAGCAGTAAGTCTAAATGAAATCTATATGTAAAAAAATCCTTAGAACAATAATTTCCAAATGTACTCACAGTAGAAACATCATTCTTCACTTATTTTTATACTGTTCATCCTAAGTATATGCTAATAACCTTTGGATTTTATCAATTTTGCATTACAAGAGGAATAATCCATTTTAAGTTTTGAACAAGCTCATACATTGTCTCTATGAGCTAGCTTTGACAAAATAATCTTGACTGATATTTTTTTATTTTTATTCATTTACATAAAATCATTTTTCCTTTCTGAGGTTGCCTGAGATTTATTCAATCTCTAAATCGACTTGATGAGAATTACCATTTAAAATTAGTATAGAAACAAAATTTAGAACTTTAATTTAGCATATTGTAGGTAATTTTTTAAAGATAAAAACTGTTTTGTTGTTATTTTTCATTATTTTTTCCTTAAACAATAACAGAAAGCTAATTTTTAATCGTAGTCCCACACTTCCCACTTTCCCAGTGTACTCCAGAGTGTATGTTTGCACAAATTGTGTTCATCTATGCATGATGGGAAAGAATTTGTTTTAATAAATATTTATGTCTTCCTGTTTTAAATGGAAGATATATGGCCAAAACCACAACACCTAAAGACTCTACATACTGAAATACTAAAAGTTATTTTGGCTCATGCTGCTCAGAATCCTCAGTTAACAATTTATCTCTTTAAGTCAAGGAGAAGCAAAACTTATAGCTTGTATCTAGAAGCAAAGAAAACCTGGTTTATATAATGCACAATTTTAATGCAAAATGAATTTTGAGGTGAAGATTTTTTACATAGCTATTCAGAACCACTCAATCGCCTGGGAACATCCAAAGGTATTATTGAGCTCAGATCATCTTTCCATGTGAAATTCTGACTAAACTGTGGTTTATATATCTCATTCTTTTTAGATTAAAATCACATTATACCTCTAACAATGTTCATCATTATCTGCCTGTTCTGGAGTGTACAAATTTATTTCTGTAGACTTTTAATGTATTTTGCCAGTAGGAACAAAAGCATCCAGAAATCCAAACGAATGCACTTATAAATCTCACAATTATTACATTTTATGGCATTTCATCCTGTACTGCACGTATCAAACTCTTCCTGCATCTGGTTTATATTAAGGATTGGTTAGGGGTTTTTTTCGTGGCTGAACCCAGTAGAGAGTTCACTGTTCAGCCATGCTAACTGTCTGCTGAATTTTCTCAACTTTGTCTCCAGCTCAGTTTTCCAATGGAAATTCCAAAAGCAAGCTGAATTTTACTCTCCTGAAATCCAGGGCTGTGGCTATACTATTGATTTTTCTCTCTTCTTCCAGGATTTTAATCTCCCTAAACTCATGGTTATACTGCTGCCAAGGCTGCCTTCAGCCTTCATATCTGTAGTGGGATATTCTTTCTTTGTAACATATCCAACAGAGTATCACAACTATTTGACCCATAAAGCAACAGCATAAAGGAATCAATATTTTAGAGGAATATAAACTTGCTTGTTGACATTAACTTGGCTGTACATATGATGAGGTTCTAACCCGATATATTCTCATAGAACTTACTTTCTTAACCTGACTTGATCACATAATTATATCAACCACAATACTGCTTTTAATCTCCTGTAAAAAGATCTATCTATTAAAAAAAATAGCTTTTTAACATTATTATCTTTCAAATCGTGCGTAAGTGCATTTATGGGGACAAATCATGAGCTGGCTGACAATGACTCTGAGAAAGCTAAGTGATCCAGCTCACTTTAATGTCATATTTAGTTTAAAAGCTTCTTTTAAGGTAAATTGGCAAATATTTTTAGTCTACAGGAAAAAATGTCCTAGTAAACTAGTCCAGAACAATCTCCAAATCTCCAGAACAATACTAAACTCAATTTTTTCTTATTGTTTTACTGCTTTAAATTATTTAAAAGGCTACTCCATTTACTAACCACTCCAAGGAAATTTAAAATCCCTCATTAAATTCTTCCCCAATATTATCATTCTTATCACCTTGAACCAGCCTCCCACTAGTCTGTCATGTAATCCCTTAAGTGTTATCTAATTTAATCATCTTTCAGAATTTTAGAATTATTTATATCAACTACACTACAGAAACTGTTGCTAAAATTATTCTCAATAGTAAATCTATGTTCATCTTTTGTATAATTTAGTGGCTGGAGAGTAGAATTGCAAAAAATCTGTTTTTCAGGACCTGCCTCAAATGTGTCCAATTAAGATACTATTGTGCTCTGCAATTTATTTATTTATTTATTTATTTATTTGCTTTGGAACTTTATTTGGGTTTTAGCACTTATTTTACTCCACTGGAATTTACCTTATTCTTTTGTGGAAAATTTGGTCTTCTTATTACTGGTAATTCCCTGAAGAAATTATGCACACTCATCTAGATGGTTTATCACTGCTTAAATGGAAAGAGAGACCTCTGGGAAAAACAGGGTTCCCTTGCTTGAAAACTTTAAAATATTAAAGCTAATATGAAGTCAATTGCTACTGCTGACAATGCTCATTTTCTTTCAAGAGTTACCTTGTTTGATACAACTTTTTCAAGGGAAGGAAAAGAATTAGAGATAAAAGAAAAGAAACACAGACATAAAAAAGGAAAAGAATTACAGATTCTGTAAGTTTGTTTTATACATAGCTGAGACTGAAATTGCCCTTTAAAAAAGAAATATCTTTGGCATTGCAATTCCTTAAATTTGTCAATAAATGCAAATATATCCAAACCAAAAGAATAAAAATTATAATGACCTTCAAACAGAACATCAATGATACATAAAATTAAGATTTGCAATCTGACTGCCGTTTATATTTATATATGTGGTGAAAACATACAAGATTTTACAGCAAAATTTTGCCTCTGACAAAAAATATTCTTATGTACCTGGACTATTCTTGTAAGATTGCACATAACTACATATTTTTCAAGAACAAAACTAAGCTTTGATATACTTGCATCCTTTTCAATGTAATTATGATTATCAATAATGTAATTCTGAATATTTTCACTAATATCCTGATGTAGAAGAATTTATTTTTTTTAAATAGGAGAAAATGCAGATACATATGCCAAAAAAAGGACAGAAAAAATAAAACACATGCTGCTACTTTCACTGTAACATATAGAATACTTTCACCCCTTTCCACCTTTTCTTTTCCACTCTCTCATAGGATTTAGGAAATGGCAAAAATAAATTTTAATAGCAATGGAAACAACTGTTTAATCAGCAATTTTCTTTCTTTTTTCAATTTGTTTGTAATACTTTTAAAATTATATAGTTATCAAATTTTATTCAATTAAATTCAGTCTTAGCATTTCTTAATTTTTTGTAAGTAGCTCTTTTCTGTTTGTAGGAAGTTGAAGAAGGAATTTCTGGGTAGAGTAGATTTGTTTGAAGCTGGTGTCTTTATTTATTTAACTGGCCATTTTGGATCACCTCCAAGTTCTAATCTCAAATATCCACTTATCTACAACATGTCTTTACCAGGACACTTTTTTAAGGGAAAAAAACCTTTTAAATGTGACACCTTGAAAAAAAAAATATAAAAACTTAACCGCAGGAAATTATCTGGGGAAGCTTTAATAGCAAGATGACAGCGAATACATTGCATAAAGCACAGATGGTGAGAATTTACCCTGATGTCTTCATTGCCCACTCATTCACTTTGTTCGCCTAATTGCAAAATCAGAAGATAAAGCCCTGAGTCACATTTTGCAGAGAAGAATAGTGATTGTAAAAATAGTGTGACAGTTTTTATCTTTGTGTCAACCATCTGCATCTTCTGTACCATTATTCCACAATGGTTTTTAACAGATTAATATATGCACCAAGTTCCTAACTGGAAGATTTTATAGGGAGATTTTATATAAAATGTGCAAGCACATAGAACATCTATGGATTTCTCTTTATATTCATATTAAATATGAGTGTATATACACACATCCACTCACACACATGGATAGAGGGGCATTTTTAGAAGTTTTCATCTAAATTTCTACCCATCTGGGCTTCAGTTTAAGGAATATGATGAGGACTATTATCCTATGATTTTGGCTGTGGTAGAGTTAATTTTCTTCATTGTGGCTCATATGGGGCTGTGTTTTGGAGTTGTCCTGGGAACAGTGTTGATCATACAGAGATTTCTTTGTTATTGCTGGGCAGGGCTTGCACAGAGCCAAGGACTTCTCTGCTTTTTGTATTGCCATGGTGACAAGGATGTTGGGGAAATTGGGAGGAGACGCAGCCAGAGCAGATGACCCCAACTAACACATGTCCATATGACATCATGCCCAGTATATAAATCTGGAAGAATTATATTAAATATGATAGTGAAATATATAGTGAAGAAAGAAAAAGGGAGGCGGGGGGACATTTGGACTGATGCTGTTTGGCTTCCCAAGTCACAGTTACCCATGATGGAGCCCTGCTCTCCTGGAGATGGTTGAGCACCTGCCTACCCATGAGAACCAGTGAATTAATTCCTTGGTTTTGCTTTTCTGGCATGTAGCTCTTGCCTTACCTATTAAGCTGGTTTTATCTCATCCCACAAGTTCTCTTACTTTTACCTTTCTGATTCGCTCTCTGAGCCCATTGCGGGGCAGGGAGCAAGTGACTGAGTCTGAGGTTAAGCCATGGCATGTCTTTAAAAAACTAAACTTATATGTTCTACTCTTCCCAGAACCTGTCAGTGCTAAGGGGAGATAGGAGAATTACTGCAAATAACTGAAAAACTTTGAATATTCAGGGAAGGTATGTGAGCTTTTCACAAAAAAACTCCTTTCATTCACAGAAGAATCTGATATTTATATGACACTGAAGATTCCATAAACAAAAGTGTACACAAAAAAAACACACTATTTTAAGTTATGGTCTTGGAAAGGATTTAAAAACATGACGACAAATATTTTTGATCACTTCACATGCTGGTTTAGGAATATTCTGAATGATGAATGCTAGAGGAATCAAATTACTCTGCATTTCTCAGAAATAGTGATCAAGCTACCTCCCTTCTCTCCTAATATTTGCCTTCCTTCCCAAGCTGTAGGTGGATGTGTAACAAGTAGTACTAATCTTTTTGTTAAATATGTTGTGTATTTTCTGAAAGGACTCTTCTATATTATTCATTCTTTAACTCAGGTCCTCAGACTCATACACAGAACACAGACACATGGATGCATATGTACTTATGCACATTGTTTGTCCTTAATGATATAATCAATATGTACATTAAAAAGCATCTATGATATTTTTTTTAAATATTATAAAATGGCCAATATAGACAGACTGCTTTCAGATTCTGGGATAATAAGGATCTGATTTTCTAAATTTATAGTTGATATTCATCCTTATTTGGTATTTTCTCTGTAAACCTCTAGCTAAATTACAAATTTAATGTGAACAAAGAGCTGGAAATATTTTCAAAAAAGGAGCAGTTAGCCTTTATAGCCTTACATATAGAAAATATTCATTTTCTGAAAATATCTTACAGAGGAACAGAAGTTGATGGGATGACTAGCTTGGATGAAGACCCCTGTTCTGTAGATAAATTTGCTGTGCCACATGAGTTCCAGCCCATTTCTCCTGAGTACATTAATAGAATTTACAAAGGCAACTTAACTAGTGAAATTTTCAGCCTGATATATAATAATTATATGCAGATAATCTTCTCTGAGTGGTGTATCTTTGTGTAATATTACATTGTCATAAGTAACTGAAGAATTGCAAGGGAATTGCAAATAACAAATTATTTTCCACATGGCCTAATATGTTCAAGAGAAAAGTGCTGGCAATTAATTGTTGTTCATTTAGTTGACACACATTAAGAAAAATAATAACATGGATAGCTACATCTTTACTGTGGACAAGTTTACTCTTTCTCTCTAGCTGCCTTAATTTTTTTATTTTTTTTTATTCTTAATTTGTTTCGTTGTTTTTGTGGTTACTTAGCCATTTAGATAATATTCCTTTCAGCAGATCAGAGAATAGAAGATGGCTGGCTGAAAGTTTCTCAAGTCTGATATGTAATGTGACAGCAGTATTAAAGTTATTTCTTGAGTTAGACAGTTAAATCCCCATAATAAAACAAAATTGCTCATAATGGGAAAAAAAATTATTACATAAAGTCCGTATGATCTTAAGAAGATTGATATATTGACGAGTAAATGAATTACAATACATTCATAATTTTCCACAGTGACCTAGATTCATTCCATCCTCATTTTCAAAACTTCATTGAGGGTGGAAAGTGAATTTCTGTTATACTTTCTCAGTTTAACGACCCTTGAGTGCCAAAGCTAGATGAATCCCAGATGAAACAATACAGAGAAATGCAGTTTGGGAGAGCACCCGGTGTACTGCAACCCCTATGCAGAATTTAGCCATGGGAGCACTGTATTTAGCATGCATCACAATCCCTAAAAATAGTATGGCTTGGGCTGTTGGTCCTCACATCAACTGTTTCCCTCTCTAGGTCTTGCTCTAGTGGTGCTGCACTATTTGCTAATGTACGCCCAGCCTCTCCTCAGAGTTTTGAAGACAGTCCTCTCTTCCCACTGGAGTTAGCTGGGAAGGGTGCCTACCTCCAGAGTTTTTTCCTGTCTTGGTAAGATCTGTTACCCTTCAAGTGGTTGCACTCATTATGGGCAGCTGGGCTAAGGTTATGTGTCAGTTATAAGTGCTTCAAGTGAAATGTCTTGAAGACGCGTCTGTTTCCTCACATAAACCTGCGTCCTGCAAGACCCTTTCTTAAAATGAAATCACCTACTCACATCCTTTGACCTTAAAGTTTCACAAGCACATTCTGCAATGTTTCTGCAAACAACCCAGTATTAAGAAAATTGGAATTAGTGGCAGAGAAATGTACTACTCTATCAAGTAGAAAACCTATATAGGCTGACCATCACAATTATATTTCACAAACTAATCCAATTTTTATATTTCTTCAAGAGTAAATAGCACCAAATAACAAGAGTATCAGTATTTTTCTTTAATATATTAATTGCAAGTGGAAGGAAAATACTTGGCAAGAATTTGAAGCAATCTGCTATTAAAATGTTGCATGAATATTAAAAAAAATTAAATTATCAGTGATGTTAAAAAATAGAATGAAAATTAAAATAATTTTTCTGTGTGATTAAACTTCAGTGCAAACTAATATAAGTTATCAGAACTGAGCAATAAATGAGCCTGCTTTGTTTAGCCAAGCCTTCATTTTTTATGTTAATACTTTCTGAAATGCTTAAGGTAACAAGAAATTAATGGAAACAGGTTTTTGTTGAGTCATTTGGGATTTTTTTTGTCTTGGGTCATATTTTTTGGGGTGTATGTGTTTTGCTCTTTGGGGTTTTTTTTCATCGGAAAGGATTTATTTTATTATTTGAAAGGATATTTTATTTTTTACAGCCTCTAAATAAAACTCTTAGAACAAAAAACTAGGGTAGGAAATCATCCAAATCTTATACAGATTGTATAGAGTTCTTATATAAAAATATTAAATACATAGTCAAAATATCATTTTTGTTATGCTGTACAATTCTCTGCACAAATATCACCTGAATATTAATTTTTCTCACTCATAATGTTACTTATGCAAGTGAACTTTCAAATATTATATATTCAGCTGGGAATGCCTCTGAAAGTACAACTCTCACAGTCTCTCCAGCCAATACGATCTTTGCTACTTTCCTTGGATTTCATTTTTATCTATAATTCATTAATTCGTGAAGGTCAAAAGTCCTTCAGCTAGTATGAAAAACTCAAGAGTTTAAAATCCCACAGCAGAAAAATTAAAAAAAAATACTTAAATATCTTTAACTTTCCATTTCTTCTGCCTTTTAGAAGGTTGATCAGTCCCTATGTGACAGTAATAATAATGATGACTTCTTGAAAAGTAGATGTCCTCAATTATGCAGTATAAATTGAAGGTAAAAACAAAAGTCTATTAGTATGCATCCTTGTATTTCTTTGCTCCTTCACAGTTTCCTCATAACAATGCACTTTCTCCTCTACTTATTACAAAGAACTATTCCCTTAACTACTCCAGAGTCTTTCTAATAGTAATACATTAATCTCAAAAGCACCTGGATTGTGGTATTTGAATAGCTGAAGGGAATTTTTATTTCCCTTTAGTTTTTTTGTCCTAAACAAAAACAGGATAATAAATTAAAAATGTGAATGTCACAAGATTTGAAAAATTATTCAAAAGCATCACCTGGAGAAAAACAAAAATTGCCATCTGCATGCGATTTGAAAACCTTGTTCTTTTGTTATAATGTATTTGGTTTGGTTTTTTTTTTTTATATTTTAGGTAATTGTGATTAAAACGTAGTAGTAATTATAATTTAGCAATATTGATAAATTTCTGGATACATCCATGCAACAAACTCATTCCTATCTATTGTACAGTGATGGTTCAGTGTAAAATGGGGAACCAATCTCCAGCAGGAGAATTTGGATGCTAAAGCCATGAGAAAAGAAGCACAGAACTCAGTTTTATATAGTCTCAAATTTATTTATAAACAATATGAGTCCAACAGCTGGTTAGTGATTTCTATGTTTTGAAGTGCACAGAGTTCACATTAGTGAAAAATTATGGCTTCATCCACCCTGGTCCATTTTAGACTCCTGTAAGGGATACAGATTATACCCATATTTAGAGCTAATTAGCATTCATTTGTTCATAAGTACAGCTCCAAAACAATACAAATATAAAGCTGTTAGCAGTAGCCTGACAACTTAGGTCCTTCCTTCCTTCCTTCCTTCCTTCCTTCCTTCCTTCCTTCCTTCCTTCCTTCCTTCCTTCCTTCCTTCCTTCCTTCCTTCCTTCCTTCCTTCCTTCCTTCCTTCCTTCCTTCCTTCCTTCCTTCCTTCCTTCCTTCCTTCCTTCCTTCCTTCCTTCCTTCCTTCCTTCCTTCCTTCCTTCCTTCCTTCCTTCCTTCCTTCCGCCACTTCCTTCCGCCACTTCCTTCCGCCACTTCCTTCCGCCACTTCCTTCCGCCACTTCCTTCCGCCACTTCCTTCCGCCACTTCCTTCCTTCCTTCCTTCCTTCCTTCCTTCCTTCCTTCCTTCCTTCCTTCCTTCCTTCCTTCCTTCCTTCCTTCCTTCCTTCCTTCCTTCCTTCCTTCCTTCCTTCCTTCCTTCCTTCCTTCCTTCCTTCCTTCCTTCCTTCCTTCCTTCCTTCCTTCCTTCCTTCCTTCCTTCCTTCCTTCCTTCCTTCCTTCCTTCCTTCCTTCCTTCCTTCCTTCCTTCCTTCCTTCCTTCCTTCCTTCCTTCCTGCCTTCCATCCTTCCTTCCTTCCTTCCTTCCTTCCTTCCTTCCTTCCTTCCTTCCTTCCTTCCTTCCGCCACTTCCTTCCTTCCTTCCTTCCTTCCTTCCTTCCTTCCTTCCTTCCGCCACTTCCTTCCTTCCGCCACTTCCTTCCGCCACTTCCTTCCGCCACTTCCTTCCGCCACTTCCTTCCGCCACTTCCTTCCGCCACTTCCTTCCGCCACTTCCTTCCTTCCTTCCTTCCTTCCTTCCTTCCTTCCTTCCTTCCTTCCTTCCTTCCTTCCTTCCTTCCTTCCTTCCTTCCTTCCTTCCTTCCTTCCTTCCTTCCTTCCTTCCTTCCTTCCTTCCTTCCTTCCTTCCTTCCTTCCTTCCTTCCTTCCTTCCTTCCGCCACTTCCTTCCGCCACTTCCTTCCGCCACTTCCTTCCGCCACTTCCTTCCGCCACTTCCTTCCTTCCTTCCTTCCTTCCTTCCTTCCTTCCTTCCTTCCTTCCTTCCTTCCTTCCTTCCTTCCTTCCTTCCTTCCTTCCTTCCTTCCTTCCTTCCTTCCTTCCTTCCTTCCTTCCTTCCTTCCTTCCTTCCTTCCTTCCTTCCTTCCTTCCTTCCTTCCTTCCTTCCTTCCTTCCTTCCTTCCTTCCTTCCGCCACTTCCTTCCGCCACTTCCTTCCGCCACTTCCTTCCGCCACTTCCTTCCGCCACTTCCTTCCGCCACTTCCTTCCGCCACTTCCTTCCGCCACTTCCTTCCGCCACTTCCTTCCTTCCTTCCTTCCTTCCTTCCTTCCTTCCTTCCTTCCTTCCTTCCTTCCTTCCTTCCTTCCTTCCTTCCTTCCTTCCTTCCTTCCTTCCTTCCTTCCTTCCTTCCTTCCTTCCGCCACTTCCGCCACTTCCGCCACTTCCGCCACTTCCGCCACTTCCGCCACTTCCTTCCGCCACTTCCTTCCGCCACTTCCTTCCGCCACTTCCTTCCTTCCGCCACTTCCTTCCTTCCGCCACTTCCTTCCTTCCGCCACTTCCTTCCTTCCTTCCTTCCTTCCGCCACTTCCTTCCTTCCTTCCTTCCTTCCTTCCTTCCTTCCTTCCTTCCTTCCTTCCTTCCTTCCTTCCTTCCTTCCTTCCTTCCTTCCTTCCTTCCTTCCTTCCTTCCTTCCTTCCTTCCTTCCTTCCTTCCTTCCTTCCTTCCTTCCTTCCTTCCTTCCTTCCTTCCTTCCTTCCTTCCTTCCTTCCTTCCTTCCTTCCTTCCTTCCTTCCTTCCTTCCTTCCTTCCTTCCTTCCTTCCTTCCTTCCTTCCTTCCTTCCTTCCTTCCTTCCTTCCTTCCTTCCTTCCTTCCTTCCTTCCTTCCTTCCGCCACTTCCGCCACTTCCTTCCGCCACTTCCTTCCGCCACTTCCTTCCTTCCGCCACTTCCTTCCTTCCGCCACTTCCTTCCTTCCGCCACTTCCTTCCTTCCGCCACTTCCTTCCGCCACTTCCTTCCGCCACTTCCTTCCGCCACTTCCTTCCTTCCTTCCGCCACTTCCTTCCTTCCTTCCTTCCTTCCTTCCTTCCTTCCTTCCTTCCTTCCTTCCTTCCTTCCTTCCTTCCTTCCTTCCTTCCTTCCTTCCTTCCTTCCTTCCTTCCTTCCTTCCTTCCTTCCTTCCTTCCTTCCTTCCTTCCTTCCTTCCTTCCTTCCTTCCTTCCTTCCTTCCTTCCTTCCTTCCTTCCTTCCTTCCTTCCTTCCTTCCTTCCTTCCTTCCTTCCTTCCTTCCTTCCTTCCTTCCTTCCTTCCTGCCTTCCTTCCTGCCTTCCTTCCTTCCTTCCTGCCTTCCTTCCTGCCTTCCTTCCTGCCTTCCTTCCTGCCTTCCTGCCTTCCTTCCTGCCTTCCTTCCTGCCTTCCTTCCTGCCTTCCTTCCTTCCTGCCTTCCTGCCTTCCTTCCTTCCTGCCTTCCTTCCTGCCTTCCTTCCTTCCTGCCTTCCTCCCTTCCTCCCTCCCTCCCTTCCCACAGAGCTGAGTAGGCACAACCTAGGTCTCATTTACCTGAGCAGGCTGTACACCTTTACAATAGAAAACGATGACTGATCTAGGCTAAAATTCAGTACACAAGGCTTGAACAGGGAGTGAGTCCAATGAAGGCCACAAAGGGAATCAAGGGACTGAGGCATCTTTCATTTGAGAAGAGATGGAAAGGGCTGTGACTGTTCAGTTTGAAGAAGACAGAAAAACAGAAAAACAGACTCTTCTCAATGGTGCCCTGAGACAATCTGCATAAATTGAAACACATGCTATTCTGTCTGAACAAAAGAAAACCTTCCCTTGCTGTAAGGGTGGGTGAACCCTGCAACAGGTTTCTTAGGGAAGTTCTGGTGTCTTTATCTGTATAGATATCTAAAACCTGACTGAACAATGTCCTGGGAAATTTTCTGTAGGTGAAGATACTGTTTTTTTGGGTAGAGGGTGGCTGAAACCATCCACAGAGGTGTCTTGTGACTCCAGCCATTCTGTTATTCAGTGATTTGGCTCTTCAGCTTTCCTTTCCAGCCACCTCACTACTTGCATCAGTGTTCTTTGCCTCTTCTCAAGCAGGTATCATAATCTTGGTGGACACACATGCATGCCGCCTCTAATGAGCTCACACTTCTGAGTGAGATTAAAATAACACTCTGGGATGAGTGGGTCACTATTTATATGGTCCACATTATCTGCCTGGGATCTTGCATTTGCAGCTGTGGAGCAGGTCAGCTTCATGAAGAGGGGTGCTCAAAGACCCTTTCAGAGCCCTAGAATTATTTCTATGCTAAACAGTTTTTTCTGATCACTTGTTAACATAAAATCAAGTATCTTAAAAACTTCCTTTTAGGCTAGGCAACACATCTGGGGAAAGATTAATCTTTCCTTAAACAGAGACTTCTTAGAGTTAGATAATCATGTTTTGGTGGTTCTCGTAGGTTGACTTAAAAGTGAATGAATGCAGTTAGTTCTGTAGGGTAGAAATTGTGAATCTCAGGATCATATATCAAAGTAATGGTTTTGAGCTAACATTGTGAACAAGCTATACATAAATATCTTACACTGCATTTTTTAAACTCGGTTAGGAAATTATTCTTGTTCTCACCCAAATGAGGCTGCATAATCAAAAAAAAAAAAAAAGAGTCACACTAAATAATATTTAAAGAATTTTTTTTTTCTTACCAGAGTTAAAATATGAATACATCTATCAGTATTAGCCATTATTTAGTTATAAATTCACAAGTAAGTTTTTTATCTGGGTTATCTTTATTCATAATTTTGTTTGGTTAATTTCTGCTTTGTTTTTTTTTTAAATTGGATTTTGCTTTTCATTGTTTTTTTGGGGGGGTGTTGGTTGGTTGGTTGGTTGGTTGGTTGGGTTTTTTCAGGCATGATGAAATACCACTACTGAAAAATCTGGAGCTTGATTTAAGAAAATTACTTATTCAAGTAGCTTCACTTGTTTGAAATTTTGTAGGTTAAGAAAAAAATAGTTATATGGGTAATGAGTTCAGGATATGTCATGGAACAGGGGTGAGGTGAAGTGAGCGCTGAAAATAATTAAATTTCCATTGTTATGTTTGGTATGCAGTATTAATAAAGCAATTAAAACCTAGAAACAAATTGCCTTACTTAGGCTTTACCGTCACCTTAATTGATATTTAATCATATTTAATCATAGATGAAATATGAAGTATTGCCTTTTGAAGGTTAAGCAAAACAAAACCTGTCTAATTGGTTCAAGTGTATTAATTTTTTTATCAGAAAATCTTAGAAAGAAGACAATTATCTGAATAGTATACTGTTAAAAAAAGTAAAAGCCAAGAAAAGAAGCACAGTTGCAATGACTGTATCTGTCTATAAGTAACATAAATCTTTATTGTCTTTAGGATTTTTTTGCTAAATAGGAAGATAAAGGAAGTTCCAAGTAAAACACTGAGTTGAAATACATTGACAAGGTTTGTTTCAACAGCCAGAGCCCCAGCTCCTCAATCCCAAATACATACTACTTCCAAATTAACCAGATATACTTCTTCCATAGCATGAAGTCCAATATTCAGACATAAGCAGTGCTTATCTGCTTCAAAATATGAAGCATAATGTTCTTTTTATTAGACAAAAAGCCTACCTACAATTAACCAATTCAAAATGTAATTTTAGTATTCATGTAGAGATGGGTAGACACACATACAGAGTACTGTCAAAAGTTAGCATGCTTATTCAGGTAGTGGACACTTGACTTTTTTTGCCTTCTTCATACTGAAGAATCAGGAATGCTACTAGTTTCTAAAACAGGTGTGTGAATTTCTGTCACCTGCAACAATTTGGGTAAATTATACTTTAATTTTTAAAACCTAAATTTTAAAGTTCACATCCAGTGGAGGTTTTACTACAATATGTACAAGTAAACCAGGCAAAAAAGCAATAAGCTCTCACATGACCTTCCTAACTGAAAAGCCATTTACCTTTCTTTTTTTTTTTTCCTATTTATGAACCTTTCATCCTTTTCTACATGTGATCACCCTTCAGTAGGATGATTTTTAGTTTTTAAACACCCATCTAGAGCTACCACAATGAAACAAACATTTATAGGAGACTGGAAAGATAAAATGAAACAAGAACAAGATAATTTGAAAAGAAAAAAAAACCAAAAGAAATAAAAAAAAAAACCAGTGCTATATTAAGCACTGTCTAAAGGTAGGTAACAAATAACTGTATTTACAGTGGCAAACATGAGAGATATACAGGCCACTGCTTCTCCATTTTCTCACACATCCAATTCTTCTCGTAAATTAGTTTCATTAGAAGAGATGCACTACTAGGGAAATCAAAGATGTAAAAGGACTGCTAGGTCATCTCATTTGAAGAGAGTGTATGCATGTTAAACACAAGCAGTGCCTGATTAATTCTAGCACCTGTATTTTCATCTATTACATTTTACAAAAATTCACAATTACGGATGATTCCTATGGAGAGGGAAAAAATGTCACTCTGGTATTTATTTTTCTTCTGTTTATATTTCTTTTACCACAATAGAAAACCTTTTTTTTTCTTCTTTAAGATTCCAGCTCTTCAGAGAGCAACAGTGGAAAGACCTCCTTTTCCTTTTTACGTGTTCTATGGCTTGTCTCAGACTTTTGTGTGGTTCATCCCCCATCTCTATTTTTATCACTTTCATGAAGAATTAGAATAACCAGTTTAATTTTGAAAGTGCTAAATGTTCCCATTTGAAATCTAATTGCAGTCCATCTGGCCTTAGTTAAAGCAACTGCTACATAGAAGATATTAAGTAGAACATAATTACATATTACGTTTCAAAATTTGAAAATTAGAAAGTAACTTGATTGAACAAACTGTATTGCAATACTATATATCACAGAGAATATGCATTTATTCCAAAACTAACTGCTAACTAGGATAATTTATATAATCATTATCATGTGCTTCCTCTTTTTGAATTTTTCTCTTTGACATTTTTACATTAAGAGATCATTAAGTTTTGTATTTTAATGTAATTTTTTTCATTTAAATTACCCACAGATACTCATTATGGTTATGACTATGCATGGATTTTAGCACTAATATATCTCTGAAACACATTGTTTATAATTCCAGATCCTCAGTTTTATCATTTAAAATCTTAACTCCTCTCTGAACACTGGACTAATATGGTTTGTTTGTCTTCAGCAAAACTATTTTGGTTTAGAGAAGCTGGGGAATTTGCTCTTTCTTAGTGCTCTTTCCATTCTCATAGGCTTCGATTCAGTCAAATATGTATTTCCTATACCTGCTCTAGAGCTTACTGTTTTCCTTTCCAGCTGTGAATGAGCATGGATATGTTCTAACATCAACATGTGTGACATGATGTTGACATTGCATTCTTTTCCTTTTCACTACTACTGATACCAGCTTTTCCCTTCTGCACCCCTTCAGTTGTGTCTTCAGTTGTCCTTCTGTCCTTTATTGTCTCTTGTCAGTGCAGACTGTAACTTGGTTTAAATTTCCTCTTTCTCATCATTAACTGCTGTCATCTTTCTTCTTCAGTCCTTTTTGCATGCAAGACTGCATGCTTGGCCCTTGCTTATTCTTCTGCTGGCCATCTGTTTTCCCATTTTTAAACAGTGGGAACTGGGGACAAGATCAATGGAACCAGTCAGGTTTTCTCTCACGCAAAAGGCTACAACACTCTAGGCACTAATCACAGCAGACTAATAATAGGAGACCATGACCACACCTGACATACTGTTATATTTTCATTAAGAAATTCCAGATAAGTGAATTTTCACAGTCACAGTATTTCATAATAATATTAAGGTCTAATCCTCACACATATCTCTACGGTTTGGAATTTAATGCCCAACTGCGTCTGCAGTGATATTTATATCAGTTAAACAGAAATGATATTTATATCAGTTAAACAACAAAAGAAAAAGGAAAAAAAAATATTTAGGGACATGCAAGTTGGTTATCACTTTAAAGAAATGAAGCAAATATATATGAGAAACTCCCTGAAGCAGTGTGCCTTAAATATATCCCATAAAACTGAAAACATCACCAAATCTCTTTATACTACATCAAGTTTAATAAATTATATGTTTAGCAAAGGATCTGAAGACATGGCAATTCACAAATACATATTTAACATAAACTTGTTGTAAAAGAATTTCTCAGTAGTAGGTGCTCTTTATTTTCTTTTCTCTAGCAGAGGGGTTGACTAGAACAAGTATATGCAATATTTAATGTTTAAAGAGTGCTAGGAATGTCTATTTCTTTTTTTGTGAAATTAATTTTTTCATCTTGAAAATAAAACAGTGTGTCCACCATTTGACTTAGCATAAGGCATTAACTGCTAATCTGATAACATACATAAAAGTCAAGGATTGATAAAGTATCTCTTAAAATATATGGATATCAGCATAATGAAAGAAGTATACATAATATAATATTTTCATCAGAATTTTTAGGAAGAACACTACAGACATGAAGTGACCAATGATATGAAATAAGGGTGCTTAAGGCATCAGGAGTATAAATGCTTGGCATTGGTGAACTGCTGATGAATTTAATGTTATGCTTCTGCTGTCAAAGAGAGAAAAGCCCTAAAGCCTGTTTAGCTATGCATAATGATCTGCTTTTGCCTGCAAATTTTTTCTGTTACTGAGGAAATCTGTGGTTTCAGAATCATATTTCAACATGGAATGTTTTTTGTTTTTTTTGCTATAAAAAACAGATATTCTTCAAAGGAATACCATTTCTTTCAAGTTGCACATACTGAGATGCTCTGGATTTGGCTGGGGTAGAGTTAAGTTTCTTCACAACGCCTGTATGGGGCTGTGTTTTGGATTTGTGCTGGGAACAGTGTCGATAATATAGAGTTGTCTTTGTCAGTGCTGGGCAGGGCTTGCACACAGCCAAGGCCTTTTGTTGCTCTTCTGTACTGCCACACGGGCAAGGAGACTGGGCACGAGCTGGAGGCTGGGAGGAAACACAGCCAGAACAGATAGCCCCAGCTGACCAAAGGGAAATTCTGTATCTGCTGTGTCATGCTCAGTATATAAAGCTGGGAGATAAAGGAAGAAAGGTGGACATTTGGAGTTAGTTTCCTCAAGAATCCATTGTGTATAACGGAGCTCTGCCTTCCTGGGAATTGCTGAATAACTGTCTGCTAAAGAGAAGTGGTGAATTAATTTTTTTTTTTTTTTTTTTTTTTATGCATAGCTTTCATCTTTATCTCTGCCCATGAATTTTCTCACTTTTAGTCTCCAGAATCTCCATCTAATCCCATGGGTGAAATAATGAGTGAGCTGCTACATGGACCTTAGTTGCAAACTCGGCTTAAACCACTACAAAAGGGGTTGAACCAGGTTTTCTGCTTTCTTCAAGGCAGCAATTGCTCAATTTTTGCAGTATTTCCTTGCAGATATTTTTCTATTTGTTTCCACTGAATGACATGTAATTACTTCCAGCAAAGATTAGATAAAAGTTTGAGACACCTAAAATTATTGGGTTTTTATATGGAGTCACAGGTTAGAAATATATCAAGATCAGGAATGTGTCTGTAGACAGGTAGGTATCTGAATTTGAAAATCCAATTACACATGGAAACTAACAGCTCAGATACTTACCTAGAGATGGCTTGTGCTATTTGAGATCACAGACTCATAGAACAATTTGAGTTGTGAGACCTTAAACATGATGTAGTTCTAACCTGCCCTGCCATGGCCAGGGACACCTTCCATTGGTTGTCAGAGTGGGCCTAGGAAAGATACTTTGGCAGATATTCTTGAGGAATGATCATGCCCTCCTGCAATGGCAAACAGAGTCTGAGCCTGGACAGATTAAACACACATTTTAAAAACACACATCTTAATTTATGCACAATTTATTCAAATGGAGACTGCCAAAATGGGAAAAAACAAGTGTTTTCCTTTGAGTTTTTAAACTGTTTAAGAAAAAAAAAAACCAAAGAGCTCCATACCAGTCAGCTTCTTAATTCAAGTCAGAATTAAAATATGGAGATTTAATCCTGCCTTTTTTATTTTCCTATATCAGAAAGCAAAAGCAAAAATTAATCCCAAACCAATGAAAAATGCAACTTCAGAGATATTAAATGTAAAGATGTAAATAGAATGAAAGAATGAGTTCTCAGCAAGTGTCTTACTTATAAATTTCTCTTTTTTTTTTATTAAACTATAAAAGAAAAACCACACAGAAATTATGCAGTCACACACTAGCTTGTTTCATTCTAATGTAGCTCTGGACAAAAGACAAAGGGGTATTCCTGATAAGACCACTGAATACAACAGTAAATCCTAAATGGAAACTAAGCCACATGAAATAGGAACCTTTGAGAAGAATATTTTTTTGAATGGTTTAAATGTCTTTCAAGCCTCTTTAATTACAAGAATGAGCACATGATGGAAGAGCCATCCCAGTTTCATGGTTATAGCATGAATGGGGCGAATTGCCACTCTGTCAATGGATATTCTTTTTTACCCTAGCTTCCTGAAAGTTGAGTATGTTTAGCTACTAGAATATATAGATTTTAAAATATTAAAGTACTGCTAGAATATTTCAGTAGTGGAGCCAAAATACAGAATTTGTTAATACCTTTCTTGATCTATTTTTTTACCTCCTTACTGAATAAAGAAATCACACTCAGCATAAAACTAGTGAAGAGAAAGACATTTAGCCTTCATTACCACCTCATCAGTTCAGTTAGAAGGAAAACAAACATGATAATGTGGGTTGTTAGTTTTCCTCTCTTTTGCAATTAATACAAATGTGTCTTTCTAAAAATCTCGATTGCCTAGAGTATTCCAATCAACATTAACACTAGGCAAAATTACTTAATGCAACTTGAAAATGAAAGACAGAAAACACAGTTAGAAAGAAGTAGCAGAGCTTGTTCACAAAGAGTATTGGAAAGAGATTGCATGTGAAAAAGAAGGAAATTTTGTCATAATAAATATGTTCTCCAAATTTGCCGAAATTAGCTTTTAGTTCTTATACTTACTCCAATAGTAATTCAGATTTACTGGCCACAATCTTCAACTTGACTGCAATTGAGAACAGCAGGGCAAAGTCCCCTAATGCAAACAAAACCAACCATGGAAAGAGCACTCAAGAAAATCTCCTAATAGTAAGCTACTAAGATACTAATAAGTAGCACAGAGCATTCAGGGGTAAAGAAGTGATATCTAGTGTGTTTTCCTGCACTCACCAATTCAAAGCGCTACATTTATACCACTTCCTAAGTGGGTAGAAACTACTATGTCAGAGTATTTGGTTACCTAAGATGATGCCAAAACCAAGTTTAAAGTTAACTTAAATATCAGTGTGAGTAAATTACAGAGCTGATGTGCTTAAGCTATGTCTCTCCTCTTTGCAGACACTGTTGCTGATGATCAGTATCAGCTTCACACTTGTGTGAATGACTGAGGAGCTCCCCTAGGAAAGCATATTACCATCCAAATGTTTTAGCCAACAAAGGGAAAATCCAGCAAACAGGAAAGGAATTTTACTTATGGCTATGCAGAGAAGTATATTTCCTTGAATATCCATGTCTTGCATAGCCCGATTATGAATGTTTGGGATGAACAAAATCTCTCCCACAAGTACAGTCCTCATGTAGATATTCACGGGAGAAAATTGTGGACTGTGAATCAACAGAAAGGCGGAGGCTTAGTAGTGATCTTCTCTCTGTTTAGACAGAATAAAAACAAAGAGTAGAAAAACAATAATTAAATGAGAATTTATTTACTTGGAAAAAGGAAGTTAAAGGGAAGTTTTCACCAGAAGTGATAGGAATTGAAGGAATGGATTCTCATGTTGGCATTAAATTCGACAATGGACAATAATTTTAATGGATGAAAAAAAAAATAAACAGGAAATTTTTTTCAGACAAAACCTATGAATTTTGGGGGAACTTATAAGAGTGACAATTTAAATACAATTACAAATATATCATCCATCACATCTTCAAGACTGATTTCTACATAAGACAAAAGAAGAATCTGAGATCTCAAAGGTAAATAGTCCAGGACAAGAAAATGTCATATGAGGAGTAAGGAAATAAATAAAAGCCAGAGAACCTTCATAAAACTAAGAATGTACAACTAGAGAGAAAATATTAACCAAATCTTTCAGTAAAGGTGCAGTGAACCTTGGCTACCAAAAGATTTTTAGTCAAATTTGGTTCCAAACATCAGTGATATAAAGGAAATATAAAACAGGCTTCCTATATTGTCACTTAGTGAGAGAGTGTTGAAGCACAGAATGCTCATTTTGAATGACTAGACAACAGGAACAAAGATATTTCTTTCTTATTTGAGGCTATATAATGTAAGAAAGAAATGTAATTTGAAATATAAGCAGGTTTCAATCAAATTCTATTTTCATCCACATTAAGAAAATTGTTTGAGGAAAAAAATATATAATTTTCATTATAAAACTGAGCTGTTCATCTCAGATGTGGCTAGCTCTTCAAATGTGACTAAAAGAAGACGGGCAAAGGACAACCAATGCTAATAATTCATATTTTGAGTTATTTCTGAACTATGTAATTAATGGTTTAATGAAGGAATTTTTCAGCATCATTCAGATGTGCTGCTTGATGTGCCCCACCAAATTTTGCATAACATTCAGCTGCTAGTCCAGAAAGCACAGATTTTCCTTAAGTCTTATGCTTTGCCTCCCAGTCCAGTTCAAGTGTCTCTTATATTGTGTACCAATGGCACTTGACAGTGTTCAAGAGGATGAATAAATCCCCAAGTGTTTTCTCTACCAATTAGGGACAGAAAAGCATGGACAACCAAGATTATTATGGCTGACATGTACAATCATTATTAGAATAAAAGCACTTTAAGTGCTTCAGAAAGTAGAAAACTGACCTTTTCACAAATGATAAGTCTCATGGCAGAAGAGCTTCTATCGTAGCACAGAGTGCTTCTGTAAGTCAGCATTTTAATTACCTGAATGATTTACATTTCCAGTTTACTTGCCTGCTCTCAACAGCCAACTCATCTTTCATCTTATGTGTGCAATCACAAGCAGTGTGAAATGTTATTAAAATGCTTAGGCATAATTGATAGAGTCAAGTTCCCAGCATGCTTAAATTACTTTAATCAGGACATTTTTTCTAAATTTATTTTTAAAATCCTGCCCTAAAGGTTTTCTAAAGCCTGGCCTCCAAATCCAAGGTAGTTGTGGTTTCTTATGAAAGACACTGCTTAATTCTATGAGCCAATGTAAGAAACTAGTGCAGAAAAAGAATCTCAGTACAGAGGCAGGGAATACAATACAAAAGAAACATCTGGGTAGGAGGAGAAAAATTATACTCTTGCAAGAAAGGAAATGCAGATCTAAACTCTGTGCATTATCCCTATTTTATTGCAACTGAGGAAGTTGGGATAAGTGCCTCCTTAGTAGTGATTCTAGAAAAGTAATACTGCTTTACCTTTTGCATAAATGTCCCTTTTCAGTCAAATGTAGAACTGGAACACAGACTTTTCTGATTACCTAAGGATGAAGATGGAAAATAATCTTAGCTTTCTTCAACTACTTAAAAACTATTTTCCCTAATATTAATTAAAATAAAGCTGATTTTTCTTCCAAGGTGATGCTTATTTTATGGGTGTATAAAGTGGCCATATAACTAAAGGCTTTAATCTTCACACCTTGTTCTGAGAAGCCTTTTTCTTTTAGGCAAAACTAAGCTCCTGTTCCAAACAGCTTAATTTCTAATTACTCCATCCTGAGTAAGAGGCTGCTTTATTCTTATCAGCAGAATTTTATTAAAAGAGAATCTGCAATCTTCAGCAGACAAGATACATTATTTGAACTCTATCTTCATCACCTAATCAAAGCCAATTTATAGAAAATTGTGCATCTCTAAGGTACTGAGTTTTCTGTTGAAAAGACTATATTGCAAAGGGATGACACCTACATCATCAAGAACAGAATGTTATTAGAATTATAAGCTGCCAGGCACCACAAAAAAATTGCTGGCTGAAGCTATAACATTTGTCATGTGAAGTCACACAATGTAACAGGATCTGGTGATATGATTAAAGGATAACCATAGTCCTGTCCCTTTTTAAGCAAAAATAATTCAATTTCTAGGTATGCAAATGAGGCTAAATAGCTAATAGCCTATATCCCGAGATTATTGCAAGGAAATATAGTTCATTACTGTCTTCAATTCTTATGAATAAGCATCAAAAATTGGTTTGAAAATTGATATTTGAAACTATTTCTGAGGTTAAATTATGTATTTAGAATTTTCATTTGAATTACCCATTCTTAAAATAGTCAGTCATCTTGTTAAACATAGAAACATTTATTTCAGTAGAATCAGTGTTTAGAACATTACTTTAAGAAAAGGGAATTCAGTCTCTCTTCACTGAACAATTCTGATTATAAAGGGGTCAGATTATCCATCTGTGTGTCAGCTCTTCAAGCTGATACCTTCTCACTTTTTTTTTCATGAAGGGCACAGTTTTCTTGACATGAATTACACTAGTAGTGTCGTGCTTCTCATAGGTAATTGCTTACTTCATATATTGCAGCAGAAAACCTTAAACCATAAAGCTGATTCTCTCTTAGCTGATTCTCTTAAACAAGTCCCTGGCTTGTTTATTTACCAGTAGAGACATAGCCTGGAATTAGCTTTAGTTCTTGGTTCTCCAGATTTAAGATATTAATGCTATCAAAGTTTTTTGCAATGCATTTTGTTATCTACTTAGAAAAACTAAAATAAATTTAATTATTATGCTCTCTAGACCAGCTAACATTACAATCTGAAAAAAAACCCAACTTTTTTCACTATGTTAAGGTCTCCCATTTTCAAGACTTTTCTCAGGTCAATTTACCCCTACTTACAGATTTTCTTCTCATTTCTGTTGTTGCTTAACCCCAGCTGGCAACTGAGCATCACACAGCTACTCACTCCCTCTTTCTAGTAGGATGGGGGAGAGAACTGAAGGTAAAAATGTGAGAACTTGCATGATGAGATAAAAGTTTGATATTTAAAAGCAAAATCCATGCAGTCAGGTGAAGCAAAACAATAGGCTTATTATTGGGTTTTTTTGTGATGAGTAAACTAAAAACATTAATAAGCAAACATGATATATATGGGTTTTTTCCTCTATTAAGTATTTTTATTTTTAATAATACAGGTACTAAACCTATCTCTATATGTTTATAAGCTTATAAACTTATAGGCCCCAGGCAAAAAGATACAAGATAAACAAACATAAATTACATCATAATTACTTAGTGCATCTAAATTATTAGCATACAACCACAGCAGTAGGGTCCAGTTCTAAACATAACATACATCCTGTTTGTGCTGTTGCTTGTGAGAACAGGTATAGCTAAAAGACAGAAACTGAAAATATTGTGGGATTTGGTTTTTTCATTTTTTTCTTTAACTAGTGTGTGAACATGTTTATAACAAAGTCATAACCAATAATCTCTTTAATCAGCTGAGAATAGCAACAGGTGTAAATTTTTTTGTAATTTTCCAACAACTTGCCACTACTTTGCTTATAAGTGACATAAAATGTTATTACAATTTATGCCTGCAGTCTGCCTCTTGGTATTCCTCAGTGTTTAATATCCCTGTTTTCTCTAATAGGTCTCCTTCCATATAAAGGTTTTTCTGTTTTTTTGTTCTCAAATGTACTGTATCTTTTGGTCCAATACCTGTGCTTCTATTTTTACTGACATTTATTCTTCATCTAAATAATTGCTTTACTGTGAGTCTTATCAGGCATTAAAGAAGAAAGTGAAGGTTTTATTTCTGGAGATAAATATTTGGTTTTCTTTGTAATCTAATAGCTCTTCTATTACATGGATTTTCATGATTTTCACAACTAGCCAGATACAATAGTGACTCTGAGGAAAAGGCCTATAATTACATATAAACTGATATGTTATGGAATACATAGAATTCTAAAGCATTATTGTTGGCCTCAAGGCACTGTTATTGAAGGTGACTCGCATCTGTACCTGTAAAATAAATATGCAGTTATTACACTAGTTAATGCAACTTGCCGTATCAGTTCTCCTTCTTAAATTTATCAGTGTGAAATAGAATGATTCTTGTTTAGAGCAGAAAGGTATGAGGGCTATCCAAGGATAGCTTAAATATCATGGGAAGTTTTTTTCAGGTTAATTGAATCTAACTCTTTTTGACCTTCATTTTCGCCAGGTGAAGATTCTTTCTGGTATTAAGACACCTAAATCTAATTATCTACCTGTGGGTCAGGAATCTTTTCCTTGGGGGGAAAAAAATAAAAAAATAAAAAAATTAAAGATGTTTCTGTTCTTATGGGAGAAATATGAGGTCTTCTGGAAGAAAATGTCTATCCACAGCATCTCAGGTATGAAAGAAGAGTGTATTTATATAAAAATTTAATACGTATTACTACTGCCAAGTATCCTACACCTCCTACTGTGTGATCACAGTGTCTAAAAATTTTCCCAGATTAGCCCTATGAATAAAGAACCCATTTTTTAAAAATAGTTTTCTTTTGTACTTTTCAAAATGTAGGATGTATATCTTCTTTCATGAGTAATTACACATTCAGAAGCAAGTATGGCTCTAATATTTTAATGGAAAAACTTGAGGATATTCACTTAACTGCTACTTTGTAGATCCCTGTTTTAGGTAAAAAAAACCTGCAACAACATAGTACAATTAAAGTTCAGGTACTCATACATATCTAAAGTAGCATGGCAGCATTAAGACTTATTTATGTATATTTATCATTTTTGTGAATAATCAAATACTCCAACCATCTTGGTCAAAGACAAAAGCAGTAAGAAAAATGTTACATGCTCTAAATATATCCAATGGCTGGCTGCTTAAAGATCTCTTAGAGGATATGGATGAAGTAATTCCTTTCCCCTCTGGGGAAGGAACATGAACACCTGTCACCATTAAAAATAAATAAAAAAGGCTGTCTGGGATGACAGAGGTAAGAATATTCTCAATTCCATGCAGCTAAACAGAAATATTTGAATTCTATGTTGCTAGAATAACTCACTGTACTCTATACAACTGCACCTTGGATCATGGACTGCTGAGTTACAGGATATATTTCAGTTACTTTAAAAATGAAATTATTTCTAAAAATTTGGTACTGCAGGAAATGGAAGCTGGAAAGTTCCCTAATCACAAGCCCATATAGGGACACTAGATGCACTGTCTGCTCAGCAGAGGCAAATTACAGCCCAGGTATTGATGCTGTGCAGAGAAATACAGTCCTGGACTCACAGTAGAAGCCCCAGGAGCTGGGGATACACAGTGTGGAGGAAGGCACAGGATGGTGGGCAACAGGGACAAGGTTGGCACTGGACATCCCACGACTGTAAGAAACACAGTCATGATAGGTTAAAGAAATAAAGCCCAGGATCTGAATGAGTTTTTGCCATGAGAGAACAACAGACGAGGCTCTGGCATACATAAAATACACCACACTGTAGTGTAAAATTGCATGTAGCTTGCAGACCAAGACCAAGGTTTAAATTTTATAGAATTTATAAAAAAAACAAAACCACAAAGTGGAATCCTGAAAGGTAGAAAGGGAAATAGCTGATGAAAACATTATGCTCCTTTCAAGCAGAGAGGGATGTTGATGACTCCCCACATACACACCAAAGAGATTACATTGATCCTAACACCCAGAGAGACAGTGGAAGAGTGACCA
Source organism: Poecile atricapillus (assembly GCF_030490865.1). NCBI lineage: Eukaryota > Metazoa > Chordata > Aves > Passeriformes > Paridae > Poecile > Poecile atricapillus. The sequence continues at coordinate 43,242,503 of NC_081249.1, read as the reverse complement.
TGGCAAGAATGCTGGATACTGGGATAGTGTGTGTTGTACTGCACTGTCTTTTTTTCACTGTGTTTGGTAAAGACACTGCCTATGTTCTTTGAATAAGAAGTGCAGACAATTGGAACCACAGTAGGACTCAATGATTTTAAAGGTCTTTTCCAAACTCAGAGATGCTATGATTCTGGAATTTGAACTGAACTAATCACCAAAAAGTATTTTGAGAAAAGGGGATACTCATTGCAAATTTATTTTTAAGTATATTGCTGATTTTTCAATATTATTTTCTCCCATTAAGGGAGAAAATACTGTGGAAAATGTATTCAGGTAGGCATCATACTTAACAATGGAAAGAGATGGCATTTGAAAGCAAATAGAAAATATCCCTTTCATTTATATGCTGGTATTTTACAGAGTTGTATTTCTCTTGAAACTAGATTGATTGCATAGACTTCAGATATTAGAGTTTCTCTTTAAAGTAAATAAACAAATGATTTATCTTTGTCATGTACAGAAAACAGTTCTGAACCTTTTTAGAAATCATATTTTCAAAGTGTTAAAGCAATTGCTAGAAAAAGAAAGAATTTACATCCCATGGATCAGTTTATGCTATCAAAACCAGAATTTTTATCATTCTCATCTGAAAACCATGGTTTCTTTAGATAAAGGACTTTTTCTCTCACCAGAATTACACATAGTTCTAATCTAGAGTTTAAAGAACTCTCATGTTTCTCTCTCCTTTTGGGCGGGTATTAGGTACCATACGATTTTTCTTTAAAAAATGCAGTGTGAAGGATTCTATTTTCTCCTGAAAAACTAATGTACAGTCTGAGACAATAAGGAAGTAAGTAAAGAAGTTGTGGAAATAACTTCAGTCATCCACCATTTTGTGTCTGTAACATTTCAGTTGATACTGGAAAAAATATAGAATGCTACAAAGTATTAAAACTAACAGGAAATAAGAGTACAAGCTGGTAGTTACTTCCAGCAGAGTTCAATACCTTAATCATACTCAATAATATTTTGTTTTGAAGATAACATCAATAGAAGAAAAATAACTAATTATTTGAGATAATTGCTGCCCAGCATGTGCAAAGCTTCCGCAATTTGGCCCTGCATATTTATTCAGAACTTAAAGAATATGTCAGTTCTATAAATATTTAATTAAATTTATCACATTAGTGATAAAATATTTTGAAACTTGGAAAAGTTATCATGGGAACTGAACTTCTGAAAAGAAGGTATTACACTGTGTCTGATTTAATAAGTAATGCTTATCTTACTGGTAAAAAATGGAATAATGAGACTCTTCCAACGGGGTTTGATTATCTGGACAAAATAAGTATGCTATTTGCAGACATCACTTTGATTAATTCTGCAAGTACATGTCTTTGGGAAGGAGTTAGTTCATTGTGGAGGCTAAATTTTTTTTTTTTTTTTTTTTTGGACAGTGCTTGATGCAGAGCAGAATTCAGGTTGCTGAAGCCTTTGAATGTTATCCTATATGTTTTCCTGACTTCTCAGGAGCAGGAATGACACCCTTTTCTACATAGCCCAAGATTTATTTTTTTTTTTAATAAGTCCTTTGAGTTTCAATCTGTTTACCTTATCTAGAATGTTCTGTCATTGCAAATGTGATTCTGTGAATGCTCCAGTTTCAATCCACCACAGCTCCATCCATTGTTTGAAGCAGGAAAACTTTGGCCACTCTAAGAATGTAGAATAAGTAGCCATTTAAGAGATAGTGTAGAAATATGAATCATCTATGTGTGGCCATAAAGAATCACCACCTTTTCTGCCAAGGATCTTATCAAATAGCATTCTAATGAAATTCTAAATTAATTCTAATTCTAGTTTTATTCTAATGAAAGGCATGGAGAAAAAAAAAAAAAAAAAGAGGACAAGACTTTTGTTTCTGGGAGAAAATGACCTGCATCCATGCCTCCTAAAATATCTCCCCAAACAGAAGGATCGTGTCTTTATCTATTAACGTGCCTTTGGCATGTTACTGATAGGTCAATATTGCAGGCTTCCTTTTGTTCTGTGCCACATCTGCCAGCCCCACGAGGATGTTTTTTAGTGTTTCTTCGTATGATTTCAATAACTGAATCTAATTCCTGGTCTCCACAGGGACCCTGACATTTTAATAATAGTTTGCATGAAGTCACATACGCAGTAGAGTTCAATTCTAGATCTGGAACAGAAAAAATATCTGTGACTGAAGACATTACAATCTCTTCTACCACATACTGTACTGAGAAGAGCAAATGTCTGTGGTCTGATGAAACCACTGTTAGGTGAAAAAAAGTCAGGCTTACAAGATACATTTTTGTAAGTACCTCTGCATATTAAAAAATCATAGCTGTTCTTGAATGTTGTAACATAGAGTGCAAAAACAGAAGTTCAGAGATGTGAAAATCTGCTATTACTAAGTAAAAAAAGCCCCATATATTACAAAAGGTATGTGTACTTTTGATAAATGTAAGATAACTTGGAACACCGGGAAAAAAAGTGACATTTTTCTGTCTTATTCAGAGTCCTGGGATTCTGAATTCAACCCTTTGATATTTAACTAACTTGCAGGGCACATGCTTTTTGGAAAACAGTGTATGGATTCTGTATAAAAGGCAAACCAATATTTGGATTTTATTTCCAATACTACTTCAGTTAACATTTACAAAGGTTTAGCCTCTAAGAAATATTTAGCACATTATTTAGTATGGAATATTTTTTTTTTATCACTGATCAAAATCATACACTCATTTTTGAAGATTCAGGCTCTAAATCCCCATTTTTTTAGTGTCAAATACAGTAATTCTTTTAGACATCTTATATGCTTCAATGTAAGCATTCAACTAAATATTTAGTGTAGTAAAAGTTCAACATTTAGTAATCATAGGAGTAAATCCCACTTCTGTTTTTTTCCTACCCCTTTTTTATTCTTTTAAATACAGGAAATCTGCCTCTTTTATTGAAAAGAGTCTTAGTCAAACACATGCAAAATTTCTTTTACATTTATTTGCTGATGTGTCTCTTAGTAAGTATTTTAAGTGCCTAATAGACAGTTTCTTATGGTCTTTTTCTTTTTTTTTGCAGAAGGCAACTATACAATGCAAAACTCATTATACAGGTCTTTTAAAAAAGTAATTAACATTTTTACTTCTCTACGGCAATTATCGTATATTTTTTTTTTTGTCATGTGCATGTCCTGCATGTATAAGTCATATTAAACATCTCTGTTGTATTTCTGAGTTGGGATTGCTTTAATGAATGTTCACAATCAGGTTTTTATGTGAAACCATTCCCTCCTTTGTCTATTTTAGGAGGAATTCATTTCGTAATAATGACATTAAACTTAGAATAATCTGTATGTATTTTATGACTGATCTAACCAGTATTTTCAAGTCATTTGTGCCTACTGTATAATTTAAACTACAAAAAACCCCAAAAACCAGAGGCTCTTTTAATATTATTTTTAAAAATATATAAGGTTTTATATAGCTCCATAAAGCAATGCAATTAGCTAGTTATTGAGTTGACTTACAGTTAAAAAATGTAAAAATGGCATCTAATTAATACTCTTCAGTATTTCAGATATATTATAAAGGCACTCAGATACATTAATAATCACTGTGAGCTTTAAATATATATGGAAAATCAGACAGTTTTTAAAAGGAAGGTCTTGAAAGTCCTACATTAACATTAAAATAACTAGGAAAAAAAAACCCAAAACCAGCAAAAAACCCCATCTTCACTGAATCATTAAAATGACATATAAAGACTCAAAAATGAAGGAAGAGACTTTTATTGCCATAACTGAGAGAACCTGATAAAAATATTTAACAAAAAAAAATTAAATAAAGTGGAATTTTAATTGGAATATCTTGAATTTCACTTAGAAAATAACCATGCTTGCAGTTGTGGGAGCATCAGTATACTTTACTGAATTATACAATACAATGTGATACAATGGAATAACACAGCTCTAGGAGTAAAGCCGTAGGTAAAGAGAAGAAAACAGAGAAATATGGAGTCAGGAGGAGGATAAAGGGTGGAAGATGATAATGGAGATAGATATGAATGCAGAGGTCTAAGGGTCTCAGATTTCCCAAGAATATGCAAAACACAGGCTAGTAAAAAAAATTAATTAGTAGGTAGAAAAAGTACACGTGAAGCATCTGGTATTTTTGCACAGCTGCTCCAGGGTCCTTTTGCTGATTAGAAGAAAAACACAAACAGCAGGTAGGTTGTTTCAATTTTGACTACATTGCCACTGAAAAAATGGGAACATGCTTTTCTCCATTACCTAGCATCATTTATAGTTTGCCTCCACAGCTGGTGACTGAGAATTATTTCTGTACTGTTTCTCTCAGCTTCCCTCTGATCTTTTATGATTTGAATTCTACTATCCTACTCTCTTGGATGCATCAAGGAATGTCATATTGAAACAAAGGACAAAATTAATACTAGCAAGGTGAGTAATATCACTTGTTCACAGAAACTCATGAAAACCACCCCATTCTCCCTTGGCTTCATTGAATTGTTTTAAAAAAAATTATTTTCTTCTTTATAGGACAGGATGTCTCATTATATATGACGTGCACTTCTCTGCCTTTCAGCACTACATGGATGAGTGGCTTTTGTATCACTGCATGATAGTTACTGGTAAACTAAAAATCTAAATAATCCATTCTGCACCTTAAAACTGGTTACTTTCCTCTCACACCCATCTGGTTTCTTGCAAAGGACACATTAGGATCTTTCAGAGGTGGAACTTGCATCTGTCTCATGAATGGATCTGATTCATGTAGATTAATCAGAACAAATTAACTATATGAACAATTTAGCATTACCTTAGATTAAATGTGAGAAGCCATATAAATTAAATATGCAAAGGGTTTTTTAATTCTCAGTGTCTTCAACTGAGAGACCTAGATAGTCATTCAGTAGCTGAGCAAGATGATACAGCATGTAGAAGTACCTAATATGTACTAACTTGTTAGAGGTTATTTTGCCCATTTCTGTACAAGGTATAAGCAGTAATGCAAGCTGAAAAGACAAGATTATTGTCTTATTCTGACTTGATTTGAGCATTACAACAGTGATTACACACAGAAATTCATGTATTTTTACATGCAGCTCTGTAGTTTGCTAAGTTCAAGCACATGATAAAATGGAGACAGAAGTCATACTGAGTCACTGTACCATAAAATTGTGTCATGATACTGGAGTAACTTTGAAGATACTGACTCATCGAGGATTAAGTGGCAACCATAAGCCCACATTTCCCAGTATTTATAATGTTCAGTAGCATCTCTGTTGATTTGTTTTTATGATGAAAGCTTCATAGAAGGATTATTTATTGCCTCTGTGTTCTGCGCTGTTATCCTCTTTGCTCTTCAAACCTTGCCAGGCCAATTAATATTCCTTATCGCTAAGAAGGGTAGTTCTTTTTATCCCTGAATAAATGTAGTTTTACAGCAGCTCCCAACACACCAATTATTCTAGAATACCAGTATGATTCCATTATATTATGGATAAGTGCAGACTTTGCTCTACTTATCAAACTCAAGACTCTCAGAACATGTTACATAAAGCATTAATATTTCTGCCTCCATTTTTCTAGCTTATCCTTTTTGAGAAAAATTATTTCTCAACATGGCTGAAAGCAAATATCTTAAATCTAAATATCTATGGTAATGATCTTTTGTTTTTCACAAGTGATTGTAATTTTCTATTTACACTTGAAGCTGAACTTAATTGACTGGTGGTGAAAATGGACCTAAGTAATTCAAATCATGCACAGGAATGGATACCCAGCTTCACACAGGTGATGTTCAACCCAGTGACCTGGATTTTCAGTGGATGTCACATGGGTCTTCTAAATCTGCTCTAAAATAGATGTGTATTAATATTTCATGCTGCCTTTCTTCTCTAACCACTACAGCTATATTATAAAGCTCCAGTGTAGTGCTCTGTATGGCACCATATTAGATTAAAAACGTACCCCATTTCTCCAGGTCCTATGACTCTGAGCACCTTCTCTAACACCAAAATATCTTGTCTCCTGTCAGGAGTGATGAGAACTGAGATTGCTTAGCACTATCACACAACAGTAACACTAAGTACAGAAAATAAACAAAAATTCATATTTTTCAACAAAATCATATTTTGATACATTTTAAAATATTTGAACCAATAATTCAGTTTGTGAATTGATAGAAAATGGAGATAAAATGCCCTTCTGAGATGGGTACAGCAGTTCATTTTATAGAATCTGTCATGTGGGGATTTTAGGCACCATTTTATAAGCCATATTTGTACTCTGCTCAGAAGGTTGTTTTACAGCATTATTTAGAAATAACAGAGCATTCACCTTAAAATGAGAACATCTCAAGTGAAAACCATACTTAACTTGTGTATGAAAACAGTCTGATCTGCAATTTTCTCATTGTGAAAGTTCATATAACTTATGTAATTAATTATTAAAATTCACATTTTTCAGATTTCTTAGAAAGCATTTTTTATTCATTGAGGTATAACTCAATATATATTTCAGTGGTGTCTTATAGCACAAATCACTGAAAAAGGTCAGACTAAGATTCACTGCCCATTTTTCTAGCTCAAAAATATTTCAAAGTAATTTACTCTTTTGACTTTTTGCTTACCTTTAAGTTTTAGATATAATTAACTATCTAAAAAAAAAATAAAATAAATCCTTTCAAGTTATTTCCTAAGTTTTGTCACTTCTAATGACCAGATAAGGGGATGATAGACCTGGCTGTGCAGTAAAATGCATTTAGTTTTGAGAGTTCTCTGGTTTATGTAAAAACTTTTTAAGACCACAGTTCTATATATTTAAAACAGCATTTAAAATAAACAAAACAAACAAAGAAACAAGAAAGACAAATTGAAACACTACAGAAAACAGAGAAAACAGACTTGTTTACATCTATCTTTCTTCACATCACCATAATTTTACTAAATAAGTTTTTTGTGTGTGTGTGTCTTGATGGAAACTGCAGAAAGAAGTTTTCCTCATAAAAGTCATAAAAGATATGATCCATCTCAATCAATTTTAGCATATAAATTCAGGCCACTGAGTATACTGATTAATCATATATTGATGAATACATATTGATTTATAATAAATGGAGAGACCTCTGTACTTCCATTTGCAAAATGAAAGGAATTCCTTTTTTCTCGATTGTCTTTCTCACTCCATATAATAAAGTAGGCTATTTGATATTACCTCATGAGAAGAAAAAAAAATCATTTTAAAAACAAAGCATTAACCTTGCTGTCTAAAAGCATTTGTTTTGTCATTAAAGGTTTTTTAGAATTTCCTTCTGAAATAAACAATTTGACATATTGTCTTTCTTTATGTGCATTTATATTTTATCTTTTTTGAAAGTGTGCCATGAAGACTACTCAGAGCCTTGACAGACCAAGTTAAAAATAAAATCATAATGTTTTCACACATTTTCTGTATCTGTAGCAGATTTGATATATATGTCTCTGTGTAATATATGAACAATTTTAAACATATATATTCACTTTTATCCTCTCTCTTTCTCCTGAAATAACTTGTATTCTATTTATTTGAAATTATTCCAGAGATATCTACAGGATTTCTGATAGTACATCCAAATCAGAGAGTCACCCTTTATAATTTTGATCTTGAATGTGGAACAACTTGTTTTACAGCAGAACATTTCTCTGACCTCTATCATGTCTTTAGAATGTTATAAATTAGAGTGTGTTTTTTTTTAATTTTTGCGTTCTTGCTCAAGACACACGTCTAAAGGTTCATGCTGCAGAATGGCAGCAACAGTGTGAGTTTTTTATTCAGAAGGAAGTCCCAATGCCACTTAAAAGCATGTGGACGTTAAAAAAAGGAAACTTCTGTCAGCAGCCATAAATAGAATTCTAGATATCTTGCTCTGCATCATAGCTGCATTGTTGTATTCCATGGTTAGGGGGAGAGGTACACGTGGGTCACATTGCAGACTGGCATAAAGAGGTAGCCAAAATCTTCATGGTTCAGGCTGGAGCAGAGAAGAATGACTTAAAGAGAGGACAGATAAAATCATTGATGGGGCTAGGGGTTTGCTTTGAAATTTGAAGAGGATGCTCTTTTTGGAAAACTTGTATGTTATGAAGTCATATAAGTAGGAGGGGAAGAGAGATGAAAGTGACAAACTGGGAAAACAAAGGTTTTCCAGTATTATCTATTAAAGAAAGAGAACACAGGCAGAACTCTATTTCAGTGTCATCAGGTACTTAAGATTCCTGGTAGTGTTTTACATTTTCTGTACTTTCTAAATTCTCAACACTGGGTGGTTGGAATTATGAGACATTCAAATATTTAATTGAATTAATTGTTTAGGAATGAAAATACAAAAGCAACATATATGATTAGGTGGTGTTTTGCAAGGCAGAAAATGTATTATGTCCCAGTGAGGATATTAAAGGCTCAATCATGGTCTAGTTTAATGGCAGTCTGCATTGTTTCCATGGCTGTTAATTTCTTCTTTGAGGGGTCTCAGTTTTAGAGATGAGCTAACTTTTCAGAAAGAAAATAATCTATTTGGAGTACATGTGGTAGATTTTTTTCAATTTCTTGTTCTTTGAAGATAAAAATTAGGACAGAGGGAAGAAGTTCCAAGTAGATGAGAATGCTTGTGCAGAAAGATAAATACCTTAACTATGTTTTGAGTCATATTTCAAAGGAAAACCATACAGGATAAATCAAAGTTTTTGAGAAAACTGAGTACATAGGGACTGCACTTTATGCAGTCCTTCTTAGTCATTTACCAGTGTTGTTGCCTTTTAAAATGTTGTCAGGTACTTAGATCTTCGTTCTGCGCTAAAAGGCCTAATCCTAACTGGCCTGAAGTTTAATAGTCCAACATTAGGTCTCAGAATAAAATATCATGTACGCAATGCTCCATTTTACAGACGTACATATATATCCAGTGTATACAAACAAAGTATAAGTAGCAGAAATATTTCAGAAATTTATTGAAAAAAGGGGAAAAAAGACAATGACTATAGGAGAAATTCCTGTGTCAAAAATGTAACTATATGACCTGGAAAGGGCAATCAGATTTTATTAATTTGTTACAATTAGGCATAACCTGTGGTAATGAGAAATTTTTATCAGAAACTGTTTGTTAATTATGAATCATCAGATTTTTTATATTTCAACAAAAGCTTTTACATTGTCTTCCATTTGCAAGACTAATGTTAAATACAGTACAGGTTAATAGCTGTCAAGTATGTCCTACATTAAGCAATACTGAATAGAAATTGTTCTTATATTCAGAACAGAAATAAGCTACATTGTTTATAGCCTTCCTTTTGCTCCTACATACGTACATGCTACTCAGAGTAGCCATTATAATGCCATTTGTATTTGTGAGGGTAAGAAAATACATATCTTATAATGCCATAATGCAGAGTAAAGTGACCTTGTCTTCAGACACATGAAATGGAAAATGCTGGAATAGGCAGCAGGCAGGCTCTTTTTCTCTGACTGGTTGCTGCTTGAATATTGTTAACACCCAGTAATTTAATTCTGACAAGTGCTACCATCATCCTTAGGGTGGAAGTTAGAGTGTAACTGCAGTAGCGAGAAAACTTGCTGATATGGAGAAAACTTCTTGTTACTCTTTTGTCTTTTCTCTCTTCCATTATGAACCAAGAAGTTATTTTAAAAGTGTGCAGGTTCCCAGCTTTTTTGCAAAGTTATACTTTGACAGGTCCTGTCACAGTTCAGAACTATCTCAAGTTCCCACAGCAGCAATCTACACCAAACTTGTCTCTTCATATAATTGACTGTAGTAGTGAGAAACGTGTGAATATGAAACAGCAAACATTGGAAAGATTTTTTTATATATAAAAAAGAGACCAAGTGCTCACGTGAAAGAGAAATAATTATATTTTTCATTGACTATTAAAAATATATGACAACTAAAAGTTGATAGTAATCTCTCTACACAGGATTCCAAATTTCATAACTGTAGTCTGTATTTTACTCATTGTTGCCCATGCAAAGGGGGAGTGAGTAATAAGTAGTGTTCTCACAAGTAAAGTCACTCCATAGGTTCATTCAAGAACACAAAAAATAGAATCATATGGTTAATGCATAAAATCATTTTGGGGCAAAGTTAAGTTGTATAGATAATTTCACTGTGCTTCTCTATGCCTTAATATTTTTTTAATTTTTAAGCTCTCTTTTGAATAGTTGTGGATGATTGTAATATATTCCAATAAGAGACTACACAGAGAGCTAATAGATTTTTTTTTTTTTTTAATAAATTTTTCATATTGTTTGATACAGGCTTTTATATTTAAATCTTCTGGAGTAAAGACTTTCTTTTTCAGGATTTTTTTTTACTTTCTGTACTTCCACTTAGAACACAGACAATTGCAGACACTTGGGTTAGTTTCTTTTTCCTCCAGAGCTTTTTTTGTTTTGTTTATCTCTACCCATTCTTTCTTCACTTGAAAATGTTTTTACTCCTTTGGGCTTCTGTAACAACAAGCCTAGAGCCTGGATGTAGAACACTTAACCTCTGATTCTGACCTTTCACACAGAGGATGAAATTCTTGTAAGAACTCTTTTCTAACTAGAATTGTCAATCAGGTAGAGTTATAACTTATGCTGAAAAAAAAAAAAAAGAAAAAATCAGTCTACATTTTTTTCTTGACTAATGCAGGCTGCTGTGTTTATCTCAGTGGGATTTAATACCACTGAGATTGCAAGTCTTAAAATTTGTGCACCACATACCAAGAGACCACTTAGGGAATAATTTTCTTTTTAAAAAATTAAAAGCTAGAATGTAATCAAAGGATGGATCCATTTAAGAATTGTAAGGTCTTGCTCTTACTGGACATACATGATAAATATGGAAGCTATTTGCAATCAGACAAATGGTTATATGTCTGCTACTATAATAATACAGTTTAAACATCTCTGTATTGATTGTATAGCCTGTTCACTAAATAAAATATGGGGGTTTGTGACTGAGTCTGGGAAGGGAATACTTCTTTCTCCTCAGCTGTAGGGAATAGAATCCCTGTAAATAAAACAGAACAAGTTTTATTCTGTGAAAAAGGTCAGGGTTCAGATTTTTTGCCTGAGGCTCTTTCTTCTAAGCCAAGGTGACCTCACCCAGACTACATACAGGAGAAAATTTCCAGCCTTTCTTGAACCCAGTAATTTATCTTTGTTCTGCCAGCCTGCTGTCCAGCACAAGCCTGAACTGTACTTCCCCACAGTTAAGAACACCCACAACCATAGGCACGTGGCTTGGGTTGAATACTCTGACTTTTCTAGGTTTTCCATCAGGTGTTATTGATCAGACTGTGGAAGGACCCCACCCTTTTAACAAAGCACAGCTGTAAGTACCAGAGCACGGGTTCGTGTTAATGTTTATTCAACATCTGAGGGAAAAAAAAAGATAATAAACTTCAAAAAGATTCACACAGCAGGGAGGAAGCCTTGAGTAATGTTGCTGTGATTCCCTCTGCAATGGAAGGATTTTCTCCTTTAGGGAAATTTGGTAGTACATCACAGAGGATTAAGACACTGCCTTTACTAAAGTCCATTTCTAAAATTTGCCAGTCTAGTATGATGTACTAGGCTATAATATGCTATGAAAAAACACTGTTAAAATAATCCTCAACACTGATTTCCTTTGGTAACTGAGAATAAGGCAGTGCAAGATAGCTGCTGCTGCCAAATCAAAAATATTGCTCGGAAATATGGCATCTTTTAAAGGAATATTTAGGGTCTTGGAATTGACATTATCATCCATGGCTGAGAAAAGAGCACCATATTTTCCAAATGCAGTGAACAGACCCTTCAGAGAGGGGTCACTGGGTAACAGCAGGATAAGTCATCACAAAACACTGCAGGTTTCAAACAAAGGGGTGTCTTGGGAAGCATTTGAAAGATCATTTCTCTGTCAAAGAGAAGTTTATTATTTTCTCCACAACGTTATTTCATCTTTAAAGTTAATATGTATTAGCTTTACTTTTAGATGAGACATTTAAATTGTCTTAGAAGAACTTTTTCCAAACAAAAAATCCTACTGTTCTGTAAAGAGTACAGAAATCTAAATAGACAGTAGGCTGGAATTTCACATTTTCTTACCCCCTTTGAAATATATTTGAGTACCTGAAAAATTTAAGAGTTTCAAAAAGCCAAAACTTGTATCTCTTTGCTGGATATGTCACAGCTTTGCTTGCAACTAATGAGAACAATGAGATGGAGATTATTATAAACAGCCACACTGAGAAGTTTAAACACCATTTGAACATTACTGACATAACTCTATAACTCATTTTATAATGCAGTGCCCAAGGCTGTTTAATTAAATTCTCAAGTGGCAGTAGTAGTGTTCTCCAATGATATCAAAATAATTGCTGCCAATCTAAATTAGTTTAAAATCTGAGAGTCAATCAAAAAATCTTGTCAGGGAACGTTAAGACTGAAAAATGCGATTTTGTTTGCAAGATACATCACAGTTCTGAATCTTTCCTTAAAGCAAATATATACTTTTCTTTCTTCATTGGCTATGTGAATAGTATTTTTACCTTTTTGTTTGTTTGTTGAGGGGGCAGGGAGGTGATGGTGGTGTTTTGAACATATGTAGATTAAGATTCCCAGGAGCAACTGATAAGAAAAGTAGGAAACCAAGGTTGCTTCATATAATGATAGGAAACAACAGACACAAAAAGACATGGATTGGTGTTTTACCAATTAGAAAAATTTAACATTTAAAGACAGATAAACTTTGAAAAGGGATAGTCTTAAAGATAACCAGGAAAGACTAAATTAAAACATAAGATCATATTACAACTTTTGCTTACTTGGTAGACAAAAAAAAATCTACATTATCCATATGCCAGGTGAATGCTTATTTCCAGCCTACAAGGTGTAAAATTAACACCTCCTTCAATTTTGTATAATATGTTTTGTATATTTGTATATTTGTTGTGTTACAAATGTGTTTGGTTTTAAATCTACTTTTCTACTGGTTCCCATAGCCAACACTTAGACTGTCCACCAGCTAGAGACTTGAGAAACTCACCAGCACTTTGAATATCAATCAACAATTGAATGAGTTTTGAAAATCAGCATTTTTGATTTTTCACCTACAGTGGCAATTAGGTGCTTTATCCATCTACTGTTGGAGGTCTTGTTCCTTATACTTATCCATTAATATGTACTAAAGTCCTTTTTAATGTTACAATTTAATTTCACAATCAATCACATGCTATGAATAGATCATCTATGTTTAAATATGTATATGGATATATTTCTTCTCCAAGAGGCACTAAATGCTAATGTTACTTTGACAACCATTATATAAGGAGCACTAAATATCTCTGGCCCTTAAGGTGACTGCAAAAAGAAAGTCTTATTTTGAAACACAGTCTCTCTTTTTTTCCCCAGCCTTTGTTCCTTTTTGAGTGTTATTTTCAGGTATAATATTTACTCTTCTCCACAATCTAACAACATGTTGTGATCTCTGCATAATAGTATGATAAAGTGCATTGCAGATTCTGATTTATTTAAGAAAACTCAAGATCCCTTTAGCGACCTATTGCTGTGACTTTACTATTCCTGTTCTGCCTTAAAATTACTCAAGAAAGATTTTGTGGTCCATTATGCTAAATGAATAGCTTTTAAAATGTGAGTTAACAATCCACACACTCTATTTTCTTCTCCAAGCAGGACCAGTATACCCAAATATCCCATCATAGACCTCCTCAGCTTTGGATTCCTACAGATTTCAATATTATTATTCATTATCTGTTTTAAACTGCTTAGTAGAATTGTTCTTGCCATGCTCAGCTTGAGAGAATAATACACTTTCATACTGTGTAAAACCTTTCTGTATAATAGTTGAAAAGATTTTTTTCTTGTGAGGAATATGAAGAATTTTGGGTTGATTTCCAGTGAAATGCAGAAAGTATACACATATAGCCATTTGCTTTTTAGGGGACTGGAGTCAGGGGATTAAGCATCTGTGAAATCAATTGCATGCTTGGTATCTCTACAATGTATCATTCATTGCCCTTGATTCTTCTGTTTCGTTAGATTTCAGGATTTTTCACCTCATCGTAGGGATATGAAGCATTTTATCAGCAAAAGGAAAAAGATATAGATAGTATCTGCATTATGTTGAATTCACTCTCTAAATTGATTCAGGTTAGAATAATTTCAACATAGTCAAATCAAAGTACTTTAAAATTCTCCCAAAACCTGTCATCGGGGGAAGGGGTGAGGGGGCAGGAAGGAGGGTGGTGTAGGAGAGTGAGAGGAAGAGGAAAGTAAAATGTGAACATCCAAAGAAAATTTTCTGAATGAGTTCTGAGTCAGAATCCAACACCTAAATCCAAATTCTACGTCAAACAGTGGTATATAACTTTCTTCAGCTAAGTATTGGTGCTGAGCAGAAAAGTTTACCTGGATCCTTGTTATCAGGAACTTAATTATTATTGTTTTTCTCTTCAGGGTTCATCTCAAAATGGAAGCTCCTGCTTGAAATAAAGAAATTAAGAAATCACATATGTGAGTCTGAGACTACTTACCATAAATAATACAAATTCATATCCTTATATAAGTTCTATCTCTCCAGCAAAATACAGGAAAATTATTTCTATTTAGTAGAAAAATATAATTAAAACGTATTTAAATTTTTAAGCCTAATAACACTTTCATATTCCTATATCTTTGAAAATCTTAAAAATTAGTAAATCAGTAATGGACAATGAGTATATGCTTAGGATTTTGAATCTGCAATATATCCTAGTCAGGTAGCTAAACACCAGGCCATTAAAGTTTATTTAAAAAATAAGATTTTATACAAACTTTAAGTTTTCATCCATATTTTAAAAGAAATATAGAACAACTCCCTCTTTCATATAACATAGTAACATTTGTGTGACCTTTCTTTCTGGGTTACATTATATAATGCATTTTAAAATATTATTTTCCAGCTAAATGGAATAGCACCAGATATATAGGGTACTAAACAGTTTAGAGAATTCCTTACTACCCCTTAGAGGATGAGAGAGCAGGTAGTTGGCAATTCTGGTCCCTTTATAATTCTGCTTTATTCCACAGTATTACTGCACTAGACTTTCATTTTTTTTACCCCACGGCTACCAACTTCTCCATTCTTTAAAAAGAAGAATGTGCAGTGTGTACCTGTGTTATCCTCAATTTGCACAGTAATTTACTGCTAGTCCCTGACATGTATTCACTTCCTGTTATGGATGCATTTGTTTAGTTTCTAGGAAATAGTTTTCATTTCTTTTAGTCTTCTACAATGATGACAGTATTGTTTTTGCTCTTTAAGCTATCTTGAGTCAAGCTTCTGTTTCTTAGCTCTTTTCTTACTTGAAAGTCACCTGCTTATGGAGTAAAGGATAATACAGTATGAATGCTTTGATCCGTTAGGGAGCAATGCAGTGAAACAAAGGATTACATTTCAAAGTCATGTTCACTTTTACATTTTTCTATGCAGTCTTTCCCTATCTTTATATTTATATAGCAATCAGTTGATTGAACTCTCCTAGGTTTTCTACTGCAATTCAAGGACTTTGAAAATCAGAGACACATGAGATGATGCTTCTCATCTGACTATATACACATAAAACCTAGGGAGCTTAGAGAAATACTTTAAACTGTGCAAATCACTCTAGGTCTTCCATTTAATCTTCTGAGAGGGAAAAGGCTTCTGTGCAGAAGTGTCATCCTGGACATTTATTTTTGGGATGAAAACAAAATAAACCCATTCTAGACGTATGCTTTTTCTCCCCATGCTAAGAAGACAATCTGGCATCTCTAGCGCAAATACAAATGTCTAACAGGGTATCTCAAGGAACTGAATTTTTTGTCAAGTTATTAAAGCTTTATGCCTGTGATTTTCAATTCTTTGGCTTATTTTTTTTTAAGCTTTAGTTGAATTTTAGATAAGATGTTTGTAGCTGCAGTTGATACATATTATGTGCTTCTAAGGGTTCCATATGTAGCCTTTGAGACTAAAACTGTTTAAAAATGTCAGAACATCTTAATTAACAGTTTCATTTTTAAAAGCCTGTTCAGAAGAAAAAAAAAATGAAAGATTGGTATATTTCTCTTTTTGTTTTCAATTAATTACTTAATCTGTCATTAGAAAAGTTATTTTTTGATGTCCAGTTTTCTTTGGTTCTAATTGGCATTTTTAATATGTTCTTTAGAAGCATGAAATGCATAAAATAATGACACATATAACTTGATAAAAGCATAATCTGATTGAAGGATGATTAGTGAAAATCCAATTGTTGATCTATGTCTGAAAAGTACTCTCTGTACACCCACGTATTTGATGCGCACCCTTGTAATCCTTGTACCAAGGAATCAGAATGTTAAGCACAAGAATTTAGGTGACTGATACCAGTCTAACTGTAGATCTTCATTAATTTATCCTAGATACCCTTAATCAATTATTCTTGTTCTGCTTTTGGACCTCATCACCTCTCCCCTATCCTTTGCAATAGGATGGCACGGTGAAATTCTGTAAACTGTTTATTTTGCTCACTGTCTTTTCCTGGTTTTCCTGAAATTTCTGAAGGAGAAATTTAACCCCAGTCAGAATGGTCTTTTCATAATATATATATATATATATATATAAATAAATCAGGATATGTCTTTAAAGCAGCTTTCTTTGTGTTTCAGAACCATGTCAGGAAAAACAAGGTCAAGTGGATGGTATATAACAGAAGTAACAAATTGCTGAGTTATGGGAGAAAGTGAGGTGGAGGAAAAAAATAAGGGACCAAAAAAAATACAAAATTTAAGGCTAATAATGGCCACCATATTAATCAGTTAACTATAGATTAGAACACAAATAAAATTATTAGCCAATGAATAAATATTTGTGTATCTTGATTAAGATGTTTCATTACTATGTATAATTAATTGGCTTTTTCTTACATGAGATTCCTTTTTTGTGCCATAAGGATTCAGACTTACACATTGCCTGTCATTTTTTTCAGTGTGTTGCTTGGAGAGGATAATAATTCTCTTGTGTTTAAGAACTGGTTCATTTTAGGGTGCTTTTTAAAGGGAAGAAATATACAGTGAGACTTAAAAGAAATACTGAATGTGTGGGCAGCAAATTAGGAATGAAAGACCTAGAATTGGCTCTTTAATCAACAAACTAAGACCAACTTTTTAAGATAAAAATGATATATTCTGACTCACCGTCTGACTGGTGATATTCAGACTCATTATTCAACAAAGAAAGTACAAAGAACATGAATATCTAAGGTGTTTTAATTTATATGTCATAAATAATTTCAACAAGTCCTTGAGTTGTTTACTTCTTTAGTCAGAATACTTTCATCTATGTCCATTAAATCTATAAGAAAGCAAGAACTCACCATACTTGCTTGAGTAGTTTCACTGACTTCATGACTTCTGATATAAGGAAATTGAAAAGCTCAGCAAACTTAAGGGCTAAACTCTTTATTTAGGCAATTTGCCAGAGATGACTAATTTATATCATGTCCACAGGAAACAGAGTGGAAATGTAAGTAAAGGAATAGCAGAGGTAAAGATTTTAAATACTATGATATAAGTGAATACCTGCCTGTAAATTAAGTGTTGAAAGATTCAGATTCAATTTTCCTCTTCTGTTATGAAAAAATGTTTCTTTATGCCTGAGTATAAAGTTGAGAAAACAAGAGCAGTTCTATATTACTTTACAACTGAAAATATGTGTGTGTTTATATATATATATATATACACAGTGAAAAACAAAGAAAAAAATCTGATTACTGTGACAAGAGTACTTAGAAAACAGACAAGCCAGATTGCCTTTAGACTTCAAAAACTACGTCTGCTAAATTCATTCATTAACAGCACACTTCATGACAGTGCTCACTTATTGCACATTAACAATCAATATATTTTAAAGTTTATTACATTGTCTTCAAAAAAGCCTCAACACAAAGTGCACAACGTGTCTTCAATAGCTTAATTCTGAATTACCTGTGTGAGTGCAACTGCATACTTAGATGCCACTGCTGGCTGTGGTTTGTCATCATCTTTGGTGAGAATAAGGTGACCAGCCTTGAGAGCTATTGACAGGATGAGTCAGATGTGTATTGTTTTACCTTGTTTCTTCTGCAGTTTTCCTCACTTGTGCCTGCTGTCTTCATGGTATTTGCTGCTACAGTTCCCTTTCCTACCCTCAGGAGGGAAATCATCTCCTCCTGATGCTGCTTTGAGGGTGAAGGGTATCTTTCAAGTTATCATGGTAGACTTGGTTGGAAGTCCTGTGGCTTTGTAGACACTTGTGATTATATTGTCCTCTGCAACTTTGTCTTACTTGGATGCCTCTTATATGCAACTTCTCTTTTCCCCTTTGGTGGTCACAATATTTTCATATTAGATAAATTGCTGAATTGTCTGGCTCACAGTGTTATGTCCTGACAATGCTACAAAAATGGTTACATTCTGTTCTTGCTTACATTGTTTCAGTGTGCTTATATTCAAGTTAAAATTAATTGTATGATGATCAACACATTTATAATTCCTAGATGTCACAGTCTTCTCTTTTGGTTCCAAGTAGCTGTAAAACACCCTATGCATTCTGTGGAATATACGGGCTTCTCAAACAAAAGAGCACCCTCTGCATTCTAGCTATCCAAGCTGCATAAATC
Source organism: Poecile atricapillus (assembly GCF_030490865.1). Lineage (NCBI taxonomy): Eukaryota > Metazoa > Chordata > Aves > Passeriformes > Paridae > Poecile > Poecile atricapillus. The sequence goes on along the minus strand of NC_081249.1, from coordinate 43,223,783 downwards.
TTTTCTGGAGAATGAGTTCCAGACAGTACCTCTCTAAACAGGGTTGTTAGAAACTTCCAGCTTCTGGTCTTCCACGTTTGGCAAGAACTATTGTCTTGGTTTAGAACACAGGTATCTGATAGGGAGGGCAGGACCCCCCTCAGAACAAAAATGTCGGCAACACCCCTCCCTCCGAATTGCTATAATTTTGAAATCAAGGGGCTCTCAGGCAGAGATCTGGGGATAGGAATAATATTTCTTTATTTATATTTATAACCAGGCAAACAAACAACAATAACTACAGCATTAGCAAGAAAACAGAACCAGGGACCCCGTGACAGCTTTCTCGGCTGAGACAGGAAGGGATGGAGGAGACGCTGTGTTTCACAAACCCCTCGGACGGGCAGTGCCGGTGCTCCTGCAGGGCTCTGAGGAACAGTCGGCTGGGACAACAGGGACGAGCTGAGATCCTGGGCTGGTGGATGAGGTGGATCAGCATGGATGAGCTGAGATCCTGGGCTGGTGGATGAGGTGGATCAGCAGGGATGAGCTGAGATCCTGGGCTGGTGGATGAGGTGGATCAGCAGCTCCGCGGCGGTGCCTGGCACTGCCACACGTCCCGGCAGGACAGGGGGTGCGAGGAGACCAGCGAAGAGGGGAGAAGGAGAAGAAGCAGCAGCTCCGTCTGGGTGATGGCGAAAATTCCCTTCTCTCCACAGCAACAGCTCCGAGAGAGCGTGTCCTGCTCTCCAGCCCGAGAAACCAGCCAGCCCCAGCTGCCCCCCGCTCTCACCCTCTCCTGCTCCCCTTCCCCCTGAGCCCAGACAAACACCCTGTGTTTCTCAAGCACCCAACAAGCACCAGCAGTCAGGTTTCCCCCACAACTAATGAGCAAAAAATTCCATAGGTAAGAAGGAACAAAAGGAAGAACACCCAACCCCCAACAACTATTTATACCTACTTCTTCTTTACCAAGATTGTTTCTAGGATTTTGTCTAGACCATAGCGTAAATTTGGAGGAACAAACATACTGATCAGATGTATACAGTTCAGATGTGCTGAGGACTTTTGTGCCTTTTTTTCTTGCCACAAAACCTTAAATCTTGCTGAGTTGCTAAAATAAATCATCTTTGTCTATGCTATTGGGAACTGCCTCCTGTTCCTCCTAAATAAAAAGCTGATTATAACATTAGGGACACTTCAGCATTGAAAGCCATGGAGATTAATGTCTGCACTGAAAAGCCTTGGCTAAGAAAAGGTAAGTGCTGAATGAAAGAGATGTGGCTGTTTGCAAAGAGAAAGAGATTTAAATGGAACTCAGAAGAACTGGAAGTACACATTAACTATGATGGAACAGAATACTACTGACAATTTTTCTTTTAGTTCTTTCGGCACACAAAATCCATAAATCCTAATCAGAAAGCCACGTTTTATAGGTTGCCTATCCACAGTAAGTAGGTGCAAAGTGGCAACATCAGCTAAACTCTTTCCTTTATAATTTAACGGAAAAAACATGGAATTCCATCCTGTAAGTCATCAGTAGAACCTTTTATATAAGCAAGTTTTGTCCATATTATCAATTGCAACTAAATCAAGTATTTATCTTTTTTTTTTCTCATTTAATAAAGAACTGCAAAATTATTCTGATTTCTCCAAACATGCTGGAGAATTATTTAAGTGTTTGCAATTAGTGTTATGTTTTTGGTATCTGATGACCACTTACATTTAGTTGTTTCCACTTCTATCTTCTTTGTCTCATTTAGGTGGAAAATAAACAATCAAAAGTGCATGAAAAATGCGGTATCCACAATAGAAAGCAATTTTGCAGCATAGGACAGGTTTTCTATCTCAAAATACTACTGGTAAAGTGCCTACATTGACAATATATGAACTATCTTGGAAACAATATGGCTTTTATTTCCTCCAGGTTAGTTTTACTCAGTTCCACTGGATAAATGTCCCCACATGAAGATGTCCAAAAGAACAAATCATTGGTTCAAACACTTAAATCTGCCCCAGCACTGTAAATGCATCTGAGGCCAATTTGAGACCAGAGCTCCTGTTGCAGTTAACTTCAAAAATAATCAAATATTTGTTAATGAATATCCCTTTCAAACTGAATCAATGCTCAGGGATAGCCAGAGGATTCACTCTGAAACCTCCTTATTGCTCTTAGCAAGCACACTAAAGTGGACACAGACATTTAACAGACGTGTGCTTTTATTTTAAAAACTTTTGTCTACAAATGTAAGCTAGTGCACTTAGAAATATAACAAACCATGCTAACATGTATTAAAAAAGCCCAACCATTCCTCCAAACACACATTATTTATAGGAATAATATTCTTAAGGAACAAAGGGATGTGAAAGTGTTTGAAGAAAGACAAAAAGCACAATTGAAACAAATATTTACAAATAATCTTTTTTCAACTTTCCCTCAGCTTTCTTTTCGTACTTACTATTTTTTGGTTCCGTTTTCAGTTGTTTGGTTTTTTTAAATAAGTGTAATGTTATTGCTTTTGACATACCAATAGCTAATTTAACTTCTGATAGTTTAAAACAAGTTCACATATTTCTTCTTTTTTTTTTTTTTTTTTGTTTTTTTGGTAGTTTCTTTTATCTTGGAAATTATTGGGGCTGTCTTAAGACTCCTGCTTAACTTTGTCTGCTTTGACCTATGATGATTAGTACACATATCAGTCACTTAGTCAAACGTTGTAACTCTGCCCTGAAAGATTAAGTGAATTTCCACTGTAGAATACATTTCTCTTCAACTAGAGACAGGTTTTATTGTGCTAAAGACACAGATGCACATTTCATTATGCAGTTTCTCAATACTACTAATGAAATGACATTAGAAAGGCATCAATTACTTAAATATAGCACAGAACATACAGAGTACATCTACAACAGAATGAATTTTGTCACTCCTAAATTGCTTTTTGGATCTGAATTAGCTTTTTATATAAGTAGCAATACAGTAGAATTATTACAATGATAATCTATAAATAATAAATCATGCTGCAGCACCAAATAAATCCTTAAATACAAAATTTTATTCAATAAAAATAGGGGAAAAGCTTTGTTTCCGTGGTTTTCTTAAAAAATTAATATAAAAAGTAATGTACATTATAGTGACAGGGATAGTGTAACTATTAAAGCTATAGATGCACTTGAAAAAATAGTTAAAATGTAAGCTTTCTGAAAGTATGTGTAAAATGATTTACTGTATTTAGTTATATTCTTTTCATTGTTTCCTTTTTTTAATTGGTTTCATTTTTTTACGGTTTTTTTTGTTCTCTCTCCACAAGATTTATATTACTGGAATGATCTTCTGATATGTAATTTATGTTTGTGAGGTATTTCAACTTAAGACTAGAAAATATTACATTGCTAGTAATTTTAATGCCTGTGCAAATGATGCTGATTTAATCTAAACCCATGTATTTTTATAAAAAAAAAAATATGCTTTAGAAAAAAATACACCTTTACTTATATCTAGGATTCTTCCTGTGCTGAACTGTGTTATGACTCTAGCATTCCTACTGTCCTTTCCATTTGCCACCACCACTAACTTGCTGCCTCTAAAAGTGAGGGGAAATCTACCAAATCGTTTCACTGAAGATTTGAATGTAAAGCACATGATCTCAAAGGGATGAAGCTGTTTCATGAGAAAACGTCATATTTCCTCTGGAAGAAAAGATTAAATAAATACACTCTTATGTCTTCTTCTGCACAGTGTAAGGGTGTTTAAAGATAATCAAAATTAACATTTACCTGTAATTCTGTAATAAATCCACTGAAGACTCTTTTGTTGGAAGTGGGTTGTTTTGGGGTTTTTAACTAGTTCTTCTGATAATGACATTGAGGAATCATTCTTCCATTGGTTTTTGCCAGTGTCATGCTAGGTTTAACCTTGTTTAACCTTACTTTTGTCATATTTTGTTGCATCAGCCCAGCTGCTACTGCCTGCCAGGTTGTACTGTTGTAGGTGTAAAACCATCTTGATACTGTTAGGGAAATGCATCCCACCTAACTGAAGCCATGCAAAATGTTGACAGTCAGTTTAAACTCTCATCAAAGTCATTGCTGAAAGAGAGAATGAACTAAGCATCTATAATTCAGACTGCTCAGCGATATATATCTCTGATGGAAGACAGGAGTCAGCCTTTGGAATAACATTCTCTGCAGACTATCAAGGGAACCAAGATGATCATATCAGATAAAATTTCCAGCTTTTACAAGATTAAAATAAATGAGCTGGATTTGACTCTTTATTCTAAAGCAATCGTAACTTTCTCTATTTCTTGTTCTACTTCTTCCTATGCCTCTTCATTCTTTATTGTTTTCATTCTTAAATCTCTCTCTGCCCTTTTGCTGCCTCAGCCTCTCCCCTTCATCAGCTTTCTCCATTTTGACCATTCAAACAGATGATTAACAAATGCTGGTTTTTCTTTCCAGCACAATGTCTTCCTTCTCTGACCCTTGAAAAGTTTTCCAACTGCCATAACAGCTAGTTTAGCTTTTCCTTGTAATTTCATAATATGAAATAATTTTGATAATCTATTTATTGCAAGTCTATAGTTCTTCCTTCTAGAATGCATTTAGTTCTTCATTACACTGCCATTGAAACTGAAAAACGTTATGTGTTTCTGGTCTCAGGAGCTCTTCAATTTGACTTAGTGACCTGAATAAAATTTTAATATACTGAAGATAAGTATGCAAAAACTATATGTTTGTTGAATGGCATTTTCTCTGCAACATTTTTAGAATAAATGGTGGCATAAATGTGTTGACAGCAGCTAATCTCAGAGGATGAAGTATGCATTCCTAATAAGCTCTTTACTCATGTTAAAGGAGAGTGAATGACAGGCAGTGCAAGATCCTATCTAAAAGGCAAAATACATTGCAGTGCATAATAATGCACATAACTGGTCTGCTCACTTATGAGCTGTGGATAAATGCAAGAAATCACTACAATAATATGCCTGAAGACAGAACACTTACTCTCGTTGTGTGGGTGAGTGTGCTGTAGAGATCAATTAGATCACGTAACTCCTGCAGACAGTAAGAATAGCAGTAATAAAACCTAAAGCAAAGAACATATTGCAGAGTGTGCTGACAAGGTCAAATTGATAGTAATGATGTGTGGTGGCAGCACTGCAATAAGGTTGTCTTATACTCTATGCATCTGATATTGGCTTTCATTACCAATATCCTGGAGTACAGTCAGAAGCTTACTAAAATGATAGTGATTACCCAAAGGGCAAAAGCAAATAAGACAGGCATTTCAGTTCTCGTGCACCCTGCAAACTGCATGAAGGCAGAAAAAATTGTACCTCATGCTAGATCTACAATGCTTGCTACCACTAGGATCAAATTGAGTTTATACTGCTTTTTGTCCATTTTTAAACTGATGTGGTGCTTTAAAGCATGAATGTGTTTAGTGAATTTTTTAAGCTAGACTGTTGGAGACCACGGTAGCTCTCTTCAGTACAAGTCTTCAAGTATGTAGACTAAATCAGCCTATAAGACATATCATACACAAGATGTACTGTTGTTCTGGAAGCCTCATGTTAATGCTGGATAAGATGTACTGTTGTTCTGGAAGCCTCATGTTAATGCTGGATAAGCACTTAAAAACTTGGGGTTGGGCCTGGTACAAATAAACCCCAAATATTTGGATGAGTGTCTAGTATTTTTGCAATACAGCGTCTTCATGGCTTTTTAAAAAACAAAACAAAACCAAACCAAAACTAATCCTTTGCTTCACATGAGATAAAAAGCCTTCTACCACTCCCTGAAATTCCTCTTCCCTTACAGAAGAAGTAATTTAAACACAAGGAGCTTTAGTCTCTACTGAATAAGACATGCTCATAGACAGAAAGGTTAATGAAAAACAGTGTCCTTTGGAATGGTATATCAAACATTTCAAAGAAATGCATCTGGGAAGTTACTTCTGGTCTTATCTGATGTCCTCACAGCTCATGCAAAATGTGAGTGGCTGAATAAAATTAAGCAGACAATTTTTCCATGAGATATTTTTCTGGCTCATTTAATCATTTAGATGAACAGTAGGTTTTGTGATGTGGTCATGTGAAATATTCCTGTCCACAGGAAAAAAAAAAAAAATAAAAAGTTTTAACCCTGAAAATATTGAGATGATATTCAAAGCAGAGGTGAACACTCAGAAAATAGGAATTTGTGAGCTTGACTGCTCTTGACTTTCCTTCTCATTACAACACTAAAATTGCAGAAAAGAACAGCTGTTCTTTCCCTAATGCATGACATTTTCTGGGTGTTATGATTCTTCTCTCTTATGGTGTTAACTATTCAAGGAACCAAGGTTGGCATAACAGGACTTCAGTGAAGTATGTTATTCAGGTCTACCCACGTACTCTGGATCTGTTTGTGCGCTTGACACTGCTTTGAATTTTTGCCTGACACACTTGAGAGGATTTTTGTGGCTGTGACTTCTTGTACAACTGTGTCATGTTGGGGGAAAAACACCTGTGAGGAAAGGACTGGGTGTTAACTATGATTCAGACATGGTGGACGTGGGTGGGAACAGCAAGGCAACAGTGCCCCTGCCATTTAGATTGCCCAGATGAGTCAACACAGGTGCTCAGTTATTGCAGAAGGAAACTCATAGGATCACAGGATGGCTTGGGTGGGAAGGCACCACCTTAAAGATCATCTAGTTCCAACTCCCCTGCAGTTTAAAAAGGTTGCTGAAAGACCCATTCAACCTGGCCCTGAACACTTCCTGTGCCTGTTCCAGTGCCTCACCAGACTCACAGTAAAGAATTTCTTTTCATATTTAATCTAGGTATTAACCTCTTCCAGTTTAAGGCCATGAACTGTTCTACTGCCACTATATGCCCTTGTAAAAAGCCCCTCTCTGGCTTTCTTGCAGTCCAGTTTTTGTGTGTTTCAAACACTAATTTAATATTTTAAATAAAGGCTTCTGTGTAGCAGATGCATTATTCATACAGACTAGAGGCTTCTGGAGAGCTGGTCTTTAAATCATGGCAGGCATATGCCACTCCACCCTCAACAGCCTCTTACTATGCAGCACTGCCATGGCTGTAGCTAATGCCATCTCCTACCATCATACTCCTAGTTGCTTGTTCCTGTCAATCTCCCACCCCTCACTTCCTTCAAAAAATCATTTTCTTAAAATGTGTGGGCCCTCTCTTCTGTCATTACTCAACTGAAGAATTATATTCTGTTTGGAGAATCATTACTGGGTATAAACATTCAGGAAAACGATCTCATGGTCATTATGTTACATGTTTTGCCTTAAACATGTTTGATATGCTTTCTGAATACTGATTAAGTTTTTAATTTATATTATACACTTTTTCCTCCCAAAAGCTGAATTTCTCACAGGACTTCTCGGGGAAAAAAAATATATAATCTTAGAAAATGTCACAGTAACTTGTTCTTGTAAATAACTACCTTAAAATTCACTTTCATGCTTGCAAATGTCCGGAAAAGTGATGTAAGTTAATAACTCTTCTGAAAAAGTATCCAAACTCATAAGCATCTAAAAACAGCTTTTTAAAAAAAAATCTTAGTATCAATTTTTCAATTTCTTTTTAACCTATGCATGATTTTTGCAAAAAAATTACATGTACTGAACTTCAGTTACTCGACATATTTTTTTTTTCCCTAGGTTTTCTTTTTAAAAAAAGAAAGCCATTTTCTTAACATGTCCCTTTCATTATATTCTTCCTTTTCAGATTAACTATAAACAGCCAAAGTCATTACTTACATAGATACAACATTTTGAAAGTTTGCTAATATCAGTTTATTGTTAACAGAAAATTATCCTAATGCCTTCTGCTACATACATTATGCATCTTTGATCAAACAAAGAGCCTAAAGATTTGTCGGTGCTTCGGTTATTCCATACACTCTCCTTGTAACAGCAGGTATGATTATGACTAATGCAGCCTGCATCAAGATGACTTCCCTAATATGCTGAGATTAAAAAGGAAAAACAAAAACACATTCATTATGTTGCAGCTCTGAGTTTTTGTGCTGAATAGGAAAACATATACGTGTAAGCAGTATTACAATGGTTGTAATTACTTCTGCAGTAAGAAATGTATTACAATTTACTGTTCTTTATCAGCTGGAAAACCCTTCCTTTTGAAATACTGCATGTGCTTTCATAAAGAACAGAACAAGAGAGACTCCTGCTGGTTCCACCTCTGCAGAAATTAACACGTATTCGCTAACTTTCTTTCTTTCCTATTCTTTATGTACTTACACTACTCATTTCTTCCATAGTACCAAAAGGCTCTGAAGCTGAGTGAATGCACTAGACACTCCTGCAGCTCAGAAGAGTGGACTATTTGTTGTTTTTTTTTAATTTCTGGGACAAATAAGTAGAAGGAAGAAAGGCAGAAGTTAAGGATACACACATACAATCATATAAAGTAGTAGATTATGTGGTTCTATTATGTCTATATCAAATTATGAAGATACTTATTCAATATGTGCTGCTCTTAGTGGAGAAAATTATTTGGTGCAAACATTTATGTATGTACATATCTCTTATACAATATAAACAAATCAAACCATCAAGATCACAATTCACAAAATTGTTTCATTAAGCTTAGTTCCATTCTCAAGCAAAATTTTAAATTATTGTGACAAAGCATTATGAGTATTTACCACATACTGTTGTTTTCCTCACAGGACGTTTGCTTTCTTCTGTGCACAGGAGGATAACCACTGCTTACAGAAGGAAGAAATTGCTACTGAGTGATCCCTCACCCTCCTCCTGCAATATGTCCCTACATACTACATAAACCTGTACTGGAAGGAAGTTTGAACTTTAATTTTTATAGTGCTCACCTCTGTATCTGAGGGTTAGATATTTAAAAGGATTTAAGGGCTGGGCAGACAAAGATGTTTAATATCCAAGTCCCAGTTGTAGTGAGAACAACACACTGTGCAGAAATACTGGTGTGTCTTTGAGGACTACAGCTCAGGATTGTGAGTGTCCACTAGCATAGCCTATACTGCACCACAGGGACTGCACAAAGATGCTTATGAATGCTCCAAACCCAGGCTGGTATTTTTAAATAAAGGAGAAAAGTCCCATTAAAAGATAGTAGCTGCATTCCACAAAATACTGAAAGTGACAGCCCACCTGAGCCACCTCACAAGGACAAATGACTGCAGCAAATCTTGCTTTTGGAGGTAGTAAGTGTTTCTGTCCAAAGCTGGTTTTTGTACACTAGAAGGAGATACTTTAATTCCAAAATTAACATTGTCAAACCTTTTGCCCTTCAACTCTAGAGGTACCAACGTTTACTGGTAATAATTTTTTGGGGTGCTTAAGTATCTGCATCAAATTATGGTATTTTGTCAACAATGAACAGGCCTTTCCCAATCTCAGCAACCAATGGATTTTAATACTAAGGGTTTTCCCTCTTATGTCAGCTAAGGTTAAAAATGGATTTTCTCCAAGATGGTTTACCTTACAGAAAATATAAATGGAAAAACAGTAACATTTTCTTTTATTGAATAAATTAGCAGCTATAAACTCTTCTGGGAAATGGAACATTCTTATTAAAAATCCTTCTCTTTAAGGGGACTTGAATGCACCTATTAAGAGCCCTCCTGGCTCTCACTGATTTCAGATTACAGTTGCCAAGATGAGACATTTTGAAAATAAATTTTATGTACTTTATCTTGAAAAATGTTCGTGTACTTCATTACAGCAAAGGGAGAAATGTCAGTAATTTTTCCAGTATCAGAGCACATATTTAGAAAAGGTTTTATGATAGAATCCTTTTTGCAGTATTTTTCAAAAACTTTCCTAAGTCTGAGTCATCTTCTCTCCCTCCCTGTTTCTCTCACTTCCCTCCCCCCCCCCCCCCCTTTATCTTTGATGTCTTTCCTACCTTCTTCTAGGAATAATAAAGTACTTCACTAACACATGAAGTGCAAGAAGGCAGCAGTCAAAAAGGAAAGGTGATACAAAACCATGCAATTAGAGTTGGCACTGAAGTGCAATGTAAATGGCATGGTGTAATAGGCACAGCACAAGACGTGCTGCTGTCAGGTGAGGAAAGGCCCAGGCAGTCCTGAGGTCACAGGCTTTAGCTCAGCATGATGTATTCCAGCTGGGAGATGTGAAAGCACCCCCAGGCTCCTCTGCTGGGGGCTTAGAGCACATGCCTCCTGTCAGAATGTACCTGCCACATCAGGCCCTTCCTGGAGAGGAAGCTGCAAGCCTAGAGAGAACCACAAGGCAGGTGGTCCAGCTCCCCAAAGGGAGAGCAGCCCACAGCACTGCAGCACACACAGCCCAGCTGATGCTAACCTGCTCAGTTCTGCCATCATGGAGGGTACCAAAGCAGGGGAGGGTAAATAGGAAGAGCCTACCACTATAGACATAGTCTGCACGAGGGAAAGAAGCTTTGTCTCTCCTGCAGCTCATTCATCAGAAGTGACAGGAGGCCAATTTTGTTTCAAGATGCTGTTGCTGATTGTGTTTAATCTGTATCAGTGAGCCAGATACAGAATATAGTTTTGCTTTGTGGGTACAACTGCATGACAACTTGCTACAATATATGCTTTCTGGATAACTATTGGTTGTCCTATTCATTACCATCAACTTTTTTGGCAATCAGTTAAAGTGCTAACTCACACTGCATCTGTGGGCTAGACTAATTTTCAGCTACTCAATACCAGTAAATTATTTAAAGCACCACGGAGGACTTGTGTTTTCTTACTGCTTGACAACTTGCAATACACGAGCCAAGGACTGAGTAAGGCTGGGAACTTCCACAGCAAAAATGGATGATTGCAAGCATTTTCCTCTGAAGTTTGAAACAGCAGGGTATAAGGGTACTTGCAGTAGACAGCTGTCACCTGCTCAAGTACATTTATGTTGCCTCGCTCTGGTGACACTGGAGGTGTAAATAGATTCAAAGAAATCATGTTTTTATTTAGGTTTTTTTGATAGTGTGCTATTTAGAGCTTCAGCTTAGCCTTCAAAGCAGAGATGAATTTAAATTATTTTACTGCCTAAAGACTTAGGTGGGACATTGATGTATTGAGTTGAAAACACAGATCCAGGCTAGAAGAGGGATTCTTGTTGCTCTAAGAAGTCAGGGGCAGGGATAGGACAGTGGCAGGACAGAAACTCTCTTTGGTTACTTTCACATCATTAAAATAGGACATGAAGAGAGATTCCAGGTATAGTTATTTCACTCTTCATTTCATAGAGGCAGTTTAATCTCTTCCATACTATGATGGAAAGGTTTCAGTGATATAAATATTGCCATAGCTACTTCAGAATTTGAAGCAGTAAAGTGATACTCTATGAGGATGTAGCAAGGAGCATGCTCGACTTTTCTGAGCCAGGTGTTAATTCAGAGATAAGCAGAATTTACCTGTAAGTAAAAAATCATTAATCTTAAAGTTTCAAAATCTCTGCTTACCCTTACTCAACCCATGAAGTTTTCTGCAGCTGGGAAATGTAAACAGGTTCATTAGGAAAAAAAAAAAAAAAAAAAAAAATCATCAAACTAAGCTGATTTGCAAAGTTTATTAATATTGTATTTTTAAATTTATCACCACATTTGCAAACAGATGGTCTTGTAATGCTTTTTTACTTTTGCATGGTTGAGATAACAGCAAGAACTATTACCAGTTGCTATAGCTGTCTAAATGTAAATATAAAGCAGAGCTAGGTCTCATATAAATGGGAACTGTTGTTTGTGACCCAGAAACTTTTAAAAATATACCCAAAACCATAAATATTTTTCTATTTCTGCTGTTAGGTCTGATCTTGAAGTTGTTAATCAGAGCAAATAGATCCTTTTCTCTACTCAGCCAATAGCCAATATCTAATATGATGCTGCATGTGTTTATTAATCTTTGTCTTCCTCTGCATTATCACTTTGGACTCATTAAAACTAGCAATCTGGCTGTTATTTAGATAATAAATGTTATTGCCAAAGAAAATGCAATGATGTATTTATTTCTTTGTTTGACCCAGAGGGATTGGCACAAGTTTTCAAATTAATGGTTTTAAAATAAGTTATAGCATCCCTTAGGTCACCATAAACTTAACACTCCTTGGTTTATGTGGAGAATATACCAATTGCAGAGTTTTTTGCTGATGAGCATCATGTTATATAATAAATACATGGAAGTGCCGGTGGAGCACCCTCTATTTTCAGCATATTTGCATGCAGAGGACATTCCCTAAACATACTCATTAAACTTTTTTAAGAAAGAAAAAAAAGGCAAGTTGATTCAAGATGAAATGATTTTATAATAATTTTGATTTACAATTTCTGAACAAAAAATAATAGTTCAAACCAATGGCTTTAATGCAGATGAATAATATATAATTATTAAAAAAATTAGATTGTCCTGCCTCAGATAATAACATATTTGTCCAAAAATAGTATGACTGACACTGTTAGGGCAACTTGCATGGAACAGTACTATTAAGCTGACTCAGTGATATAATCTAATCCAAATGTATTTTGCTTCAGCTATGGTCTTCAAATATTTTTATCCTGAAGCAAATATTCCAGCTACATAAAGAATTTATTCTTAATCATTACTTCTCATTCTGATCACCAAATGCTGTGTATTTCATTCATGCATGGAAATCTTAGTGATATTCATGTGTTTTATATTTAGGAGGGTCTGTATTACCTTCTGGATCTGCATACCCACAACAAATCTTCTCAAATAAACCTATAGTGATGTCTTATTATCTATCTATCTATCTATCTATCTATCTATCTATCTATCTATCTATCTATCTATCTATCTATCTATCAGTAGTAGTAGTAGTAGTAGTATGATCTATTACATTTAAAACAGCATTAGGGATTCTGGAGGCAGTAAGAGAAGATGAAATTTATGAACTTTGATAAAACTCAGACTTCACAAAAGCAGAAATAGGCTTGTATTTGGTTTTTGAAGAGTCATCACAAACTAAATGCTAGATTTCAGTATGTGAGCGTAAGAGCACAAAAATAAAAAAAAAATAGTTATGGTTTCAGAGTGACTGTTTCTAATTTTAAACTTAAATTTTGTTTGAAAGAAAAAAAAACAGAGGCAAAAACTTTCTGTATGAGGAAAAAAAAAAAGAAAAAAAACCCCACAAACCTAAACCCCAGATTTTCTTATTATTATTTGCATGATTTCTTCACTGTAACTTATAAAACTAGGAGATTAAAAAAAAAAAAAAGGAAACAAAATACAAAGAAGAAGCTTTTTTTTTTTTCTGCTCATTACACTGTATTTGTGTGCAGTGTTAAAAAGGCTGCTTGCATCCTGTTTCAGGCAAAGAGCTGTTTGATAAATGAGTTTAATACACTGATGTTTACCTCAGAGAAGATTCTGTCTATATTTCAGAGAGTTTTTTGTGCATAAACTCTGTTTACCACATTTTCTAATATATAATGTGGTCAGCATTTGTACTGTGGAAAAGCTAAAACATTTTCCATTAGTCTTTACAAAGAATCATTTATTAATTACAGAAACTAAACATAACTAAAATAAACGCAGCTAAAGACTTCATGCATTGAGAAATACCATTAAACTTTTATTTATAGATTGTTTCAGGAAACTGATGTACATACATATGCAGATGACAGCACTTCCTGGCCTCCAACATATTAATCCAGTTCTCATTTCACAGGAAACCTGAGTAAGTGGGGGTTGGTTTGTTTTATGAGGGTTTAGTTTGGTTTGTGGTGGTTTAATTCTGTGGGTTTTTTTTAAATAATATAAGGCCAAATTGCTTCAAAGAAAGAACTTTTTACTACAGAGAAGCTACTGTTTTTCTGATGTGCATGCTATAATTTCAAGGGATGGTCTAATGACATTGACATCTGAGAGTGATTGAATGAATGAGCAGACTTGGAATTTGTCCAAATCATGTTTCTCCAGAATTACCTATCACATCCAATACTAGTGCCATCCATTATACTCTACTTCACTGCATCTTCACACCACAGTTTGCAACAGAAATATGTTCCACAGAATCTGCATTTTGTGATTTTCCTTTACTGAAGACATTATTGTTTTATACAATTTCTGATCATATATACTGAGTGTAAAGTCCACCACAACTTACTCCATGTTTTTCAGTTTTTCTGCAGTGGTTTAGTCATGACTATGAAAAAATAAAAACAAAAAAAAAGCCATATTACCAGTAATTTTTATGTAAAAATTAAGAAGCATATTTCTACAAAATCAGAGTATTAGCATGCATGCCTTTATGCAAGCTAATATGTGACAGGGTGTTGTTTTTGAAATTAATGTTAAGTACACTATAGAATTAGAGATTATAAAAAGAACTGGACATTGTATATATTTATATACTTCAAACTTTATGAAACATCAAAAAATACATTTGTAAAACATAGATGACTTAGTGTACTTATTTTTAGGAATTCAGTGATTTAATATTTTAATAGTTGATGGCTTTCATGCATTTCAATCAATAGCATATTCATATTTTTCAATAATGAAAATTTTTCTTTAACTGTCTGTACTTTAAGAAATTCATTGATATAAGACTGACTGTGATTGAAATAGTAATGGTGTTTAATATTGTAAATATAACTTTATTGCCTCCTTTATTAAAAGATTTATTGAATCATGGTGTGTGATTCTTGGGCTGTCCTGTGGAAGGCCAGGAGCTGGACTTGATTATCCTGATGGCTCCTTTACAACTCCACGTTCTCTGACTCCATGAAGCTGTGAGAAAGACAAGGCACTGTGTGCTCACACAGTGACTGACTCAGTCCCCACGAGCAAACAGAGGGTCACAAGTGATGCCATGGCTCTGCTGGACTGCCAGGGATGCCAAGCTGGGTCATCTGGCAGCAACAATCAGTGACACAAATGATGCTTGAAGGTGAATAAGAGCCACACCAGCCCTTTGCTCCATTTATGGTGCGATGGTTTGATACAGGCAGGACCTTTATGGATAATATGGGAGGCATCCTGCCTACACTGCTGACATTTGGCAAAGGACAGGGGGCAGGGTGCCAAGAATGAGTACAAGCTCATTCTTGGAGGAGAATACATTGAGAGCAGCCCTGAGGAGAAGGACTTAGAAATCTTGGTGAGTGAAAAACTTGACATGAGCCTTCAACGTGCACTTGGTGTCCAGAAAGACAATCATCTAGGTGGCATCAGAGGAAGTGTGACCCACAGGTCAAGGGCAGTGGCTCTCCACATCTACACCCCTCCTGTGAGATATCACCCGGTATCCTTCTGGTGCCTAAAGAGGTCCTGCAAGAGAGCTGGACTGGAACTTCTCACAAGATTATGTAATGATAGGATGGGGGTGGCAAGGCACTAGAACAGGTTGCCCAGAGTTCTGAATGTCCCATCCCTGCAAGTGTTCAAGGTCAGGCTGAATGGGGCTTTAAGCATCCTGGTCTAGTGGAAGGTGTTCCTTTCAGTGGCAGGAAGGCTGGAACTAGATGTTTTTTAAAGTCCTTTCTAAACCTCTGTAATTCTGTGATTAATTAAAAAACCTAGCATGTGAGAATCTTTGATCTTAATTTTATAGAAATGTTTAACAGCAACAAATTGCTAGTTAAGTATGTAAGACAAACTTCAAGAGGGAAAAAATAGTCAGGTATCAATATTAAAAAAATTAACCTAATTTTCTGGTAACTGAAAATTATTATGTTCAATTCAGAAACTATGAATCCACAAAACTGTAGGAAATTATTCGAATTAAAAATTTTCCTGTTTAGAATTAGGATTGCAAAGAATTTGTTCTCCTGTGCTACATTTAATAGCATGAGCCTGAAAATGCAGAATTACGTAATTCCACTAAATGTAATGAAAATGCAAATATAAGTTACTTGCCTGAATATATGATCTCTGAATTAGCTCTGAACATCTCAATTTTCAGAGTAGAGTGTGTTCATTTATGTATTTGACATGTTCTAATAGGGGACATGCTACTAAATCTCTGTGAATCCCATTGAAAATTGAGATATGGAAGATAAGGTATTTAAAGATTTTATTCATAATACTACCATAGTTATAACGATGAGTAAATGGCTTAAGCTATTGGACCTTTTCTATGAATAGATGTAATGCTACTTTGTCCCTTAGTTGACATGAGCCTTCAATGTGCACTTAGAGCCAAGAAAGACAATCATCTCTTAGGTGAAAGAGGAGAAGAAAAATTACTTCTTTGTTTGAGGTTTTTTAAAGAATAAGTTATTATGTCTACCAGGAATATGTTTTCACATAGTGCAAATGATCCTGTACTGAAAATCTTTCTTTTATGTATTTCTTGATTCATACAGGGCTCAAAATTTGGCATATTTTGAGTTAGTTCACCATCTTTCATTATAAATCTAGAAACTTTGAAGACAAATACTATGATAATGGCAAATCAATAGTCTTCTAAAGATAAGACAAAGAATTCCTGTGGACTTCTTCACTAGTCTATGACTCCTGTGAATAAATAATAAGTATTAGTATTCAGTACTACTAGTAATTAATACTAATATTACTAATTACTACTATTTAGTAATACTAATACTATTAGTAATTAGTATTGAGGAGGGGGGGTTATATATATATATTTTTTTTTATATTTGGAATTAAGCTCTTCCAGGGTTGCCTACCAAATTGCTCAGTTCAACTCATAAAATATTCTGCTGGACATTTTATCATATTGCTTTAAATTCCTTTTTCTGGTATCAAATTAATTTATTCTGAAACCTCTCAATAATAATGATTCTATAGCAGCTGATGTAATTTTCTGCCATAAATACTACCTAGTTTTAAACACTCTTGGTGACTCATATGTATTGGATATTGGGCCACAAGCCTCAACAGAAATGGGGTTACTACTGTTTATTCATGCAGGTCTGGTAAAGAAAATTACAACCCTCCAAAGCATAGACTATATAAATGCTGTAGTTAAATTTTCATATATATTGTCTGCATTTCAACTTTTATTCCTTATTCTATTTTTATTACTTCCGTTTGGTTAATGCAGCCCTATCGATATTGCTTCAGAAATCTCATCTGTGGTTTACATTGTCTCAAGAAGATTATATTTATTTCTCTTTCATTTATGTGTCTTTATTCCCTTCCTTCAAATATCTATTTACTCACTATTTATTCCTTTGAAGTATACTACATATTTTCATCTTTCTGTTGAATGACATAGGTCAAATTAAACTTGCTCTAGAAATACTAATTTTCCTCCAACAGCAATACATTGGCCTTAGGTGAGTCACTGAAGTACAGGTTCCAACTGTAGTTCTATTATTTATTTAAAATTAAATTCACCCCACATGTCTTTCCAAATCAAAAACAAAAATTCCATGGTAGTAAATCTTGATGAAGATGCACAGGAAGATAGTGCTTCTTCATACCCTTTTCCCTTGCATTTTTAAGAATTCAGTTCTGTAGCTGACTTCATCTCTTGACTCTACTGTTTTAGTCAATAGGTAGACTACAAGAATGCTTCTGGGAATATTAGAAAATACTGCTAAAACACGGATTTTGAACTCAGTAACATGAATATTCAGTACAGAACCGCAATCCCAAGAGTTTACTTACTAGTTTAGTCAGTGATTTTCAGGACTTGCATAACCAAAGAAATTAATTTAACTCTGAGTTATTTATTTTTCCTGGATAAAAAAAGGTGGAGTAGACCAGTCATCAAAGGAAACAAGGGTAATCCAAGAGTTCCTGACTGTGTTATACTAATTTATTGAGACAAAACCTGTCCTCATCACAACTTAAATATGCATTATATATACACTTATTTGTGAGAACATAGAAGGGAACATTAGATTTATGATTTTCTGGTATTTGCTCCTGAATTTCATAACAATAAAATAAATTCAAATAAATTCAAATAAATAAAATAAAATAAAATTTAAAATGGGAGAAATAGAATCTAATTCTCTGCAAAACACTCACCACAGGAAGTAGTTGGCTAGCTAGGTTACCAGGAGGTTTTTCTATTTGCAAAACCAAAGAGAGAGAAAATTTGTTTTTTTTCTAGAAAAGCAGCTGCAAAGAAGATAATTTATCTTGGAAAAGAATTTATTTTGGACAAGGCCCTCAAGATCAGGGCTACAATATATTGAACATTTTTATATTTTCAGAAGACTGTGGGATCTTAAAAATCATGTACTTAGAGTGTCAGTGGAGACAACATATAATGATTCAGTTGGATTTATTTGAATGTGTTTATGCAGTTCTGTTTTCAGAGGCATTACTGATTAAAAATGTGCATTTATCTCTAAGGGATATTTCTTTTGCTGCTCTTTAGTATTAATAGATTAATTATTACTTTATTGTGATTATATACATACACATATATAATACATACATGATTACCTTATCATGTATATATTCAAATGTGTAAGTAAAGTAGCCCAATGAAGACATGAATCATTTGTCACAAAAATGATCCTAGAAAAGATAAAATGTTAAAAAGAAGCTTTGAGAAATACATATGTGAGGAGACAAATGAAAAAAAAAAAATCCTTTGTAACCTACTCTGTTTAGTTCTGAAACACTGTAGAAAGCTTTCTATCCAGTTGATAAGCTATTCACATTCCAAAACTGACCATATTTTTTAAGGGAAAAACACCTTCAGGTAGTTATTGTGCTAAACAAATCTGTCAGTAAGGGTCTCACTTCTTTATTAATTATAATTCTATTATGTCAAAAAGAAAGACTGTAATGTTCCAGAGAAATTTTTGTGATACAAAATTGACTATAACACAAAACATGTATTGCAGGACCTAAGGAGATTTATTTTCAGGTGGCTTGAGGAATTAGGAGCTACGTATAAGTTGTCTAACCACTGCTTGTCCCATGAGCATATGGTGGGTTGAAATGACGTCTGCTATTTTTAAGAAAAAAGAATGATTTGCATGTGCAAAAGCATTAACAGTAAAGAGAGGAAATTAACACAAGAAATGTATACCTTGGCAGCAAAACTAAATGCCTTGATTATTATGATTAATTCTGGTTTTAGAAATATTCCAATCACCACAATTCAAAAACAGGATTATTGTATAGGAAATTTTGCAGCATGGATTAATTTTAGCTGTCTCTTTGACAGCACAAAATGCTTTCAGTATATCTCTGGACATATTCCATAGGCTTATTTCTTCTGCATTTGCTTTCCAGTGTACACTTTCCAACTTTGACCTACCCACTGAGGCAAGGACCATGTCCATTCCTCTCTTGTACTCTGACTACCCTCGCCCATCATAGGTTTCTAGATGACATTCTCATGTATATCTTTCATCCATGCTTCAATGCCAATACTACAGTCCCACTAAAATAATAATAGCAAGAAAAAAAACAATAATTGGAGGACTAAGTAAAAAAAGAAAAGCATCCTATAATGTATGCTACTATGATCAAACTTGCACCATCTGTGCCATTCAGTAGAACAACTTTGATAGTCCAACTGAAATAAAAACAGTTTAGCTGAAAAAACTTTTTCTAAATTCTTTTACTGAAATGCAAACTTCTAAATTTTAAAATTACCAACTAAACAATTTATAAAATAAACAGGACTCTTTCACATAACCTGAATATTACTTCACCCTCAGAAAATGCCTAAAATACAGTCTACATTACTTTAACTTTCCAACAAACTTATTTAATGTTCATTATCTTTTCTGTTCTGCTTTCAAAATCCTGAGCCACTTGATTCATCATAAAATAAATTTTTGAAGCACAGAGAGGAAACAAAGTAGGCAAGAACTTTATTTAACACTGGATAATTTTTTTAAGAAAGTTTTATCTTGCTTGTTAAAGTAAGATGAGAAGTTTTCTATTAACTAGGCTGGGAAGCCTTAGGGGCCAGTGAAAGCTTTTTAATTGCATATTTAATTAGAAATGTGCTAGAGCTGGTGTTCAGCTTTTCTGAAGCTCATGGCTCCTGACAAAATGTCTGCTTTTAAGCCATTTTGTCTCTTGAAATGTTTTCTTAAAAGTGGGTTAAACAGAAGAAGCTTTAATTTTGCCTATTTTCACTTCAAAGGGATTTTACTGTTTTATCAATCCTACTGTAAAACCAAGGTGAAATGACATCTTCAAAAGTAAGCATTTTCAGGTAAAATAAATCTCCTAAAAGAGCAAACTTTAAAGATTCTAACAATTTGTTTCTCTGCCTAGCCCACCAGAATGATGGAAGATGAAAGAAGGAAAGAAGAGGAGGATTATGTCCAGCTACTACAGGTGCATTTTGCAGAAGCAAACCAACAGCCAGTAGCCAGTGTCTGGAGGTGAAGCGAAATAAATTCATAAATATTATCTTTATATCCTGGGTAGAATGATGTTGACAGTGCTGCCTGCAGTTGTCAGGATGCACAGCATTTGCTCTATACCTGGACAAAATATGACAAGCCCAGTATGTATTACGCCCCATGCCTGGTCACAGTGTCTTTTCCAGAAAAGTTTTCTGACAGAAGTTTGCTTGGAATTTAGGTTGCCTCAGAAGTTCTACCTTCCCCTGAGGTAATTTAATGGATAAAGGAGGGCAGCCCCAACAAAAGCTGACAGCACTTCAACCCTTAGCATTGCAGGTATGAATACACATTAGTTATGGCTGGATAAAAATGCTTCCGAAACAAAGGCTATACCAGTAAAGTAAGCTGCTGACTTTTTAATGAAACACAGTATTTGAATAAGCATAGTCTCTTAGAGACAGAATGGAATGCTTTTTTTGTTGTTTTACATGACAAGTCCTGTTTTTTAAATAATTTGCATTAAATAGAAAAGTTAGAAATATATAGAAATTCCTTTATTAAAAGTGTGATCTTGTACAATGAAGGGTAAATATATGCTGAGAAACAACTCAGTAATTAAATAAAATGTATTTAGACACAGACAGTACATATAAATGAATAGAATGTGGAAACGCCTTTTGATACATACAAAAGAGAAATTTACCAAATTCGACATAGTATATAAATGGCCATGGAAGCGCTAATGCATTGCTGTCCTTATATCACCTTCACTCAACAGCACAGGCAGAGACTTGGGGCTCCCTAGATTATCCTGCTCACATAACTTAATTTATGCCTTTCATGGCTAATAAAATACAGCAAGTACCTTGTACAGACCCTGTATGAAGACCAGAATTGGAATTTTCCTATTTTTTGACTGACTTGGATCCATATGTCATGATAGTCCATGTATTTGATGACAGAACATGGCAAATATACTTGAAGGGTAGGAAATATAGTTTTCTAGAAGTAACTTGATTTGAAGAAATAAACTTGAATATCACCCAAGACTAGCTCTTATGAGGCGCTGTCATTTAATTTCTCTCATCCATGATTAATTATCACGGTTATCCAAAATGTGATCTGTTTAGAATTACTTCAACTTTATACTTAAATGCTCAAAGACTGACCTTTGACTGTAATAATATTTCCAATTTTCTCCTGCTCTGCAACCTCACTTTTTTTCATTTCATATTTTATTCAGTAATTTATTTATTAATTCATTTATTTATTTATAAATGGGGAAGCTTTTTAGTATCTGTTCACACACTCATTCCAGTAGCACAGGCTAAGCAAATGCTTCAGACTTGGGCATAGAAAAGAGAAGAGTAATTCTGGTTAACAAATATGTTCATGCAATAACCAGAAGTGACATCACTATTACTATTAGGTGCAAAAACAATACTTAAAATTTAATCATTACCTATTCAAATGAAAGTTACAGATTTGGCACAGTTTTATGAAATTAAAGTAGGGTCAGTTCATTCACACCTTTTGTTATGAAACCAGAGTTGAATATATTGAATAATTTGCCCTCTGTTCTTAAGATTAATACAGACATAATTTGTTTTTGTCACTTGCTAGACAAATCTGTAACACAGAGGTGTCAGGTGAGATGAGTGTCATTATCATCAGTACTCCAACAATGATCAGCTCTGCGTTTCCACATCAAAACCAAGTAGAGCTGATTCTTTAGTTACTCTGTGTTTGGCATAGACAGAGAGACGAAGCTGGCTTCTTTAGCCTAAATCCTGTTAAATACTGATGTGGTCTGGCAAGAAATATTCTTTGAAGTCATGGCTACATCTTCAGTTGAAAGAACCTGCCAAAGGAATTCCAAGTTTATGGACAGTCCTAAACTCTTATTGTTGATATTGGGTACACAGACAGCCACAACAGCTGAGAAAAACCTGAATGCCTAGCGGGCAAGAGTGACTCGGGTTTTGCCATAATATCTTTACTTCCTCTCTCAAGTTCCCAGGCAATGCTAAGCTTCTCTAATGCAGTCTGTGTTATATGACCCCTCTAATTATGTTTGCATATGTGGGGATCATTATATACTAGATATCACACAAAGACAAATTGAAAGAAGGCTCAGGTGATTATGTTTGGCTTAGAGTTTTCTGAGAGAAAGAAATTTGTCTTAGCGGCCCTTCAATCCAGGGACATCCAGTGCTTCTACCGAAAACCCATTTGCAAAAATCCCAAAAGACTGAAAAGGCAAATACAATAAAGCTGAAGCTATCATTTGTCACTACCATTTTCTTTAAAAACTGTAGTGAATTAGTTATCCCGCAAAAAAAGGAAAAAGATCCATTGGGTATTTTGTGTACCACAGCAGAAGATTTAAGAATTAAACTCAGTGTTTTTATCTCAAATATTTTTAATCTAGATTGACATTTTAGAGATTAACAATGGAGAATGAGATACAGTTGAAAGCACTATGAATAAATGATAATGTTTTACTCATTTCATATTAGTTCCACATTCTTAAGCTTTTTAGTAACCAAATTAGTTAACACGTCTCTGCAGATACGCTTAATTCATAAAACTTAAAATAAGAAATGTCTTAAATGGAGCAGGGCTGAAAAGCAGTCTGGCTACTTGCCATATTGGTTTGAAATACTGATGTACTTTACCCAGTGTTGTAACATTCCCTTTCACCAGTAACAATTGAAAAAAACAGTGTCCTTACAGAAAAGCATTCTTCTTTCAAATACACCCTTATTTATTTCCAAGATAAAAACTCATAACTGCTGGAGAAAAAAACAACCCAAGGGATTGTAACATGTCATTTAAGGCTTCTCAGATGAAGTAATTCTCTTTAGTTTAGAAAGAAATAATGTTCCTATCTTGGATGAAATCATCAGGCAATGTCTGTGAAATACCTTCCATGGTTTGTTCATCAGGTTTAAGAACATCCCATTTACATATGTTGTCATAACCCCTTCAATTTATCAAATAGTCTGAAACCATTGTTTTCTTCTCTAAGTTTTTCCAAACTGTTCTGGATAAATTTAGGTTTCTTTATTTTATTTATATTTCTTTTTTTTTTTTTTTAATTGCTGTCTGTGAAGAGAGATGAAGAGTTGTGATTTCCAATTTTTTTTTTTTTATTTTTTTTTTTTCCCTGTACCCCTAAGACCGCTCCAGAGTTTTTGGAGCACATTTCTACTTTTAAGAAGTTTTGAGGAAGAGGTAGTTTGTTTGAATGCTTGCTTATTGCTCAAGGAATGATTTACTAGTAACAGCAAATAAAAGATACTAAGGGCTTAGCAGGTTTGTAGCTGGATGGAGTCTACAGAGAATTACAGGACATCAAAAAAAGTGCAAAGAGAACTAAAAATTAGATATGGAAGGCAGAAAAATCTAAAAGGCTTCAGAATAGGAGACAAAGCAGAGTAAAATGTCACTATACTGCATTTGTGAACAATGGTTTTGACTCTCAATGACAATTTCTGTATTTTTCCTTTATTTTATTTTGTTTTCTGACAGCACGGAACTTTTGCCTCACAAAGAGAAAGGCAGTCTGCTTCATTGAATCTGAGAGAACTCAGCAAGATTAGAAAGGCTTTCCTTTTCCAAGAACAGATGATTGTCTACAATGAAGCAAGGCACCCGCTCCTGTCTAATAGTGTCTCTACCTTCCCGTTTTGCACAGACTGACAGCTTGTGATATGTAAGGCGGCAGTATTTCCACCATCAAGAGATCAGCAGGAGTCCTGCAAGATAGATACTATCAATCAGTTGATCATGAGTCAGTAAGTGCCAGGGATATCTCTTTGCACAAAGGCCAGCACTGCTTTCTTGCGAAACAGCTCCAGGAGTCAACAGGAGCTCAGTGGCATTCCTCTTCCCCATTACAGAGTTCATTGGAATTGCTGGAGAAATAACATCAAGGTGAACACATATGTCTGTGTGTGTGCATGTCTGTGTGTGCAGGTAGGTCTATGCAGAGATCTGTGCTTCAGATATCTTGAGATGGTTGGTTGGGGTTTTTTTCCAGTTAGCTTCCTTGAGATCAAAACAGCTGTGTATGATCCAAGTGGCCTCTTTCTCAAACCATGTCCCCTATGTCTCAAAATCACCTCTGAATTCAGGAGATATTTGCTAGCAGGAAATCTGAGGAGTCAGTGAATTGCTTTTCTTTGTCAGTGTGCAGTTTATAAGTGTTGGATTCTTACAGTGTTGGTTTGAGACAACAAGGTGCAAATACATGAGTTTTCATTAATTTTGCATCTTGCCTGTTTAATTAAAAGAGAAACTACCTAATGCACAACAATAGACAATTTACAAAATGTAAATAGTTTATGAAGATTGGCTGCAACATTTATGGTTCGAATAATGTATTACTGTATTGCCATATTAATTTCTTCCATCTCTCCCTCTGGAGGTCTTGTATTTTATAATGATGTCTCTAAATTTCAAATTCATTAATTTTTTTTCAGCTATAGAGACCCATTTTCATGATCCAGTCTCATGGATTATCAGTCAGCAATTTACACTCAGCAATTATGTTCTTTGCCTAGTGGATAATGTGTATAAATAGATGGCTTTAAATTATAAATATATATATTTAGGTAGGAGCTAGGACTCTCTAATAGTTTGGTTTTGTTTTTCTTTTTATTTCCTGGTGTGTTATTTAAAACCTAGAAAACTAATTTTAAAACTTAGGAAAATGTTGGCTAAATACAGAGAAACTGATACTTGTGGTAGCATTCTAGTGCTTCATTTATCTATTATAGTTCTAAAATGAATAAGAATTGCACTTATATATAAAATATGGAAGAAAAATATCATATGAATTGATTACTTTAATACAAATCTTAATCTTTTAAGATGATTTTATTGCTCTTTCACTTACTAATTCTCTCTCCTAGTTTGTCTTATCATGCCATTCCAAAGAATTAAATCAAAATTATCCCCAAACTGTAAATGCTAATTATTTCTTTGAGTGCAAAGTGTTTCTGGAGGGTTTCTTGATGAAGAAGCAGATGCTTGTTATGAAAAATAAATACTGTCTATTCTTGTAGGAAATTCGGAAGCAACATCTAAAGCCTTGGGATATCTTTTTCCTGAGCAGCCAAGAACTGCCACAGATTCTGTGCTGCCTTGATTGGCCCAAAGTAAGAAGAGACAGCACAAAGGAAACGTGACCCTAAAACACATTTGTTGTAGAAGTATTTGAGCCTTAAAATGTACCTGACAGGGAAACACCTTTCCCCTTTCCTCCTGTGACTGAAATTTCAAGATAACTGATGCCCAAGCATCTTATCAGGACAAAGGATATTACAAAAGGACACATCAAATTAATAATCTTCATTCTAGTAGCACTACACAGGGTACTGAATCACACTATGAAACATTACACTTCAGGACTTTGATCCTGCCGAAGACTCCACACAGAGAGTAAGAAAAAACATAATTGTACTTGAAAAGGAATAAAAGTGATTGCTTATGCAAATCAAGCCTTTAAAATTTCCTACTGTGACAAGCCTAGAAGCTGTGATATATTTAGGAGCAAATTAATAGTGACATGGTCTTCAGACTCATCTGAATGCACAGTGGGAAGCAACATCAATCACTTTTCTTACTTCTTTTCATTCTCTCAGTTGATTCCAAAACATGCATCTAATCCATTTATATTATAATTAATTCTGGCCTTCCCTTAAATGTTACCCTTTTCTACTTGATGTCCTCTGACTTCTACAAATGTATATTAAGATGCATCAGAGAAAAGTATTTTGATTGCAAAAGAGACCACAGGTATCTTCATAGAGTCCCATGAACAAGTCTATGGGAAAGAATATTTGTGACGTTACCTTAGATAAATCCTAGTATGACAGAATGAAAAAATAGGTTGAAAGAGACCTTAAAGATCATCTAGATTAAATCACCTATTGTTGGAAGGGACACCACGCATGAGATCAGACTGCTCAATGACCCATCTAACCTGTTCTTGAGCACTTCCAGGGATGTGACATCAACAGCTTCTCTGAGCAATCTGTACGGGTGCTTCATCACTCTCACAGTGATGAAGTTCTTCCAATGTCCAGCCAAAATCTACTTTCATTCATTTTAATCCACTGTCTCTTGTCCTGTTACTAGAGGAGTTGGTAAAATGTCTTTCTCCATCTTTCTTATATGCCCCCATTAAGTACTGAAAGACTTTTGAGAAATCCAGGTAGATGACATTTGTGCTTCTTCCCCTGTCTGATTCGATGGACATGGGAAAAGGAAAGGGAACATTTTATTCCTAATATTATTTCTGTGTTGGGAGGTAGATCTATGAATTCTATAAATTAGAATTGGGTAATACCTTGCAACCAAGAAAAGAACTTATGCCTAATTAATAGAGATAGCAAATTAATTGTGCAGGTAGTTTGTGTGTTTGGGGATTTTTATTTATTTAATTAATTGGCATATCAGCTAACAAGTCACAGAAGAAGCACCAAATCTTACAAGTTTAAGTTTATCCATCAAGATCTATTAGATACTCTCTACACTGTCATAGTTTTCCTCATCTGAACAGCTGAACAGCTCTTTTACATTCTCAGCATCACTGTGGTCTGCTTCTAACTAAAGGACTGAAGTCTCTCCTCATTTTCTCTGCTGATGAGAAGAGTACTTGGGGAATGAAAATGTGTAGATTTCAACACTATCAAGACTGTTAGGACAAAAAGCTTCAACACTATCAACTGCTGTATTTCTGAATGATATTTCTGTGCAGAAATTTACTTCAGAGACCTCAAAGGAGGTTCTCTACTCAGTGGATCCCAAACAAACTCAGACAGAAGATATTTGTCTAGATATCCACTTAGCTCTATCAAAGTTTTCAGCAGAAGCTTTCTCCAATGTCAAATAATGCTGCAAAGGTTATTGGGAGGGTGGGAGTAGTTTACTCATCTAAAATCACACAGAATTTAAATCTAGATGCTCAAAAGCTATTTTAGTCTTATCATCAATGCAAAGATGCTTTAAAATCACTGAAAGTTACTTGCAAAATTAAGAGAAATTACATAATTGCTTGGATGTTTAGACTACTCACCAAATCTACTGATAAATCTTAGTTCTCACTGGAACGCTATTACAGAGTTTTGGGATGTATTCTTTATTAAATCTCTGAATAAAATTCACCTGTTTTGAAATATTCTTTTAAGAACTTTTGGATTAAAATATTTATTTGTTTTCTGTGTCCCTAATCCATATTAAAAGCATTTTTCTTAAAGATATATAAAATTAAAGGATTTGTATTTACTGTACCATTCATAGTGTATAAACCCTGTGATGTAGACCCTATGGGTAAAATGTTATTGTTCTTATTGACTTGTAATTTGATTTAAAACTTAAGGCATACACTGATAATTATTTCATTATATCAAGTGCAATGTCAAAGCATTTTCTAAGTTGAAATATGAATGTTATGCAAAACCCATATCAAACTTTATTAAAATTCAGCTATGTTAACAGCAGTATTTGGACACTCTCTAAGAATTTCATTTATAATCAGGACTTAATGTATTCAGAAAGACTGGTCTGCAGTGCATGCATTCAGGACTATTGCACTATGGATTCAATCATCTTTTGTATGTCCAGAAGAGATGAAATTCAATAAAACAGGATAATACTTTCCTAATCTAGAATGGGTTGTCATTTAAAAACCAAAAGGTAAATAAAATTCAGACTTAAAGTTAATGAATTCCACAAATATTTTCAATGTTCAAAAGTATTTTTTTCAACAAATACAATGTTACTGTAGAGCATTCAATATTTAAAGATGCTGGTTGTTTGGTGCAAGTGTCTGAGAAATCTCACTCCCTACCCTAAAGTCCATCATGAACTGAAAGATGCTTGGAACCTTGAAGAAGCAAGCCAAAAACAATTACTTAATATAAAATTTGTCAGACTGCCTACCAGGGATGATGGGGAGTAAGATTTATTTTTATGCTGTGGAAAGTGTGTTTTGTGCTTTGCAGACAGAACCAAGAAAAATTGTTTGCCCTGAGGATCTTGCAGGCTCCTTACAAAAAGCTTTCAGTGTTGCCCCTTCTGTGTAAGCCCTGAAGAGCAAAGATCTTTGAACATTAGAGAAGAGAAAATATATAAACTATGTCTTCAAAAAGGTCAAGAACAGGAGTTGATATTGTAAATGTTAGAAACCCCTCCTGTTCCAGGCTGGTAAAGGAAATTGAACACAGAGGGCAAGAAATATAGAATCTGATATAAATCACAGAAAGATAAACAAAAATACCCCATTGATTTCTCTGAGCTTTGTAAAAAGGCTACAGTTACCTGTTTAATCAGTGTGTAATTTTTCTGTTAGTGCCTCTGGGAAACTGGAAGTAGTTCCACATCTATCAGTAGACAACTTCAAGTTCTTCTGACTGATGAATATTTTTCTCAGTGCTTCAGAAATAAAACGGAATAATTCTGTCATCTTTCTTTACAAAATAACCTTTGGTGTCTTTATGATCTTTCCAAAAGAAATAAAAAGCTCTTAAACAGATAAGAATATAGAGGTTTTCACATAAATTTCATTAACTTACATTGCTAATGGCTAAGAAGACAACTTCAACATTCCTGAGCACATATAAAAATATACTCACATTTTGTCTCTATTAAGAAAGGTTAATACCTGTGAAACTATTGAGTATTTTACTTTGCTCTAGAAACCTCTATTAAAAAAATGTAAGGCCTCTTCTGAATTTTGAATTTTTGAATTAAATCTTCTATACTTCTATATTTTACTTCTATACTTTTCCACAGTTACACCATCATATATTTTTTACCATACATATTTTATTATATTTTTAAAATACCTATCTATCAGTTTCTGCAGTATTTGGCCTGAGTAAAAGATGTCTAAGATTTTACAAGGTATGTCTCTTCACAGTTTGATATTGGCACATTTGAGAGGGAAAAGTAGAGACAACTCACATTATTTCAATCTGGATGTAATTTTCATCACAGTAGTCTGAACAATTAGAGAAAGGATGTCTCCTTTTACCCCTTCTGAATCTGAAATTAATAAATTCAAATACTTCTATTGTTTTCCCCTAAATAAAACCTCAACAGTTAAATTCTATATCCTTGTAAATATCTCATGATCAATACTTTTTGATTCAGTGTAGGAACTGAAAAATGATGTGAAACTTAAAGCTAAAATTCAAGGGGAAATATTTTACATCTAGATTCATATTGTTCTTCCACTAAACAATGTTCTGGACAAAGAGAGGGAATACCTGATTTCTATCTTAAGGCACATTATGTCAGATCCCAAAGCTTATGGCATTGTCCTGTACCTCTCTTTTGTTTCTTTTAACCTTTTGAAGCTGTAGAACTGACATTCAGTTTTACATCAGAAGAAAGTAATGGAGAATGGCTGATTCCAATAGCCTTGACTTTTTTATCCTGCTACTTTGCAATACTCAGATGTTAATAATCATGGTAAGGAGTTACCAATCAGTTAAGTAGAAGAAAAGAAATCCTCAAGCCATAAGAACTTGCCTACAGGAGAGATTTTACATCATTATTTTTGAAATATGACCTTCTCAGCAACATTTGTAATTTTGCTTCAAATTAAAACTAATATACTGTCAAAAGCAGTCTCTCAGTTACTGAGCATAGCAATTCCATTCCATGGACAAAAAGGGAGCTTACAAAATAATACTGGAAACTTTATACCACAATTAAATTCAGATATCCTTGAATCCTAAATAATAATAAATATCACCTATGCACTAGCAATGAATATTAAATGCAGATTCATCTTGCTCTAAGACATGAAAATAAGATGTAAAATTAAATAAAATAGAATTTTCTCATATTAGGAACATTTTTTACTCTTCTGCCTATTTCTATAAGTTAGTAGAAAAAATAACAAAATGAAAACATCCATACTGTTCATAGGCTAGCAGTTATTTGCTGCTATAAAGTTGTTTGCTTTGTTTCTTTTGGCAGATGATTTAACTTATACTGTGTTACATTTATGGCATTAAGCTAAATCCTTAACCATAAGTTAATTGGGGCCTTACAAGAAGAAAAGGAAAGATAACACAATGGGAAGAAAAGTGGGATATTCTAGAGGTTGTGACTGAATCTCCTATCTTCAGCGGTAGTGGATCTTTAGAGTAGAAGAAAAACAGCTCAGGCTAATGAAAAAAACTCTTAATGATTCTGCAGTGATGGATTACTCCAGAGTGAGTGAGTAAACATTTCTGAGAGGTGAACAAACCACTTTCCATCTTCTTTATTTCATCTTGTAAGATTTGGTTCTTTTCTCTAGAAAGAGAACACTTCTGTAAGTATTCTTGAACATTAAGTCAATTCAGATAGACATTAGAGCTAATCATATCTTCAATCTGAGGATGACCTCATGTTCAGCTTTCAAAAAACATACTCATATGAGTACATGACACACCTAATGGCATTCACCCAGCTTCCGAGGCATTTATCCCACACACAGTCACACAAACTGCACACCAAAATTATATTTTGAACAAATGCATATAGCTTTTGCCTGCGGCCCCCAGAGGCATAGCCTTAGACTAGAAAAGATACACTGAAAACAGGACCCAAAACCTTCCTGGCTGGCTGAGCCTTAACTGCTAGGCAGTATAGATCAGTGTATCTGCTCTCCTGCTCTCATTTTTATAATATTATACTTATATCTTTATGATTACTCACCAAAGAAAAAAGACATAAGACCATTTTTTAGTGCACAAGACTAGTCTTTTAACTGCCAAGGGGTTTTCTTGGAGGATGTTAAAAAGTGACATGAGGGTAGAATCAAGCTGTTACTCTTCCCAGGAGAATATTTTTACCAAGAATCACACAGCGGTATCTCATCTATCTTTGTTTTGCATTGACAGCCACTGCAGCTGCTGGGCACTGAACTCAGGGCTGCCTGCTGTGCATACATCTATGAATATTAGTTCCAGAAAGATCATTTTGAAACAAATTTCCTGATTTCCTCCACTTACTATGCTATGTATCACAGAAATGGTTTGTTCTTTTAAAAAAAACAAGAAAACACTCCAGAAGAATGTCTAATTTGGTACTGTACTCAGCACTGGTGAGGTCACTCTCTGAATCCTGTGTCCAGTTTTGGGCCCCTCACTTCAATAAAGACATTGAGGTGCTGGAACAAGTCCAGAGAAGGGCTGGTGACTGGTCTGCAAGAGTAAGTCTGATGAGGAACTGTGGGAGCTGCAGGTGTTAAGTCTGGAGAAGAGGAGGCTCAGGGGATCTGTTATCACCCTTGTCAGTTTCCAGAAAGGAGGTAGTAGCAAGGTGGGGGTCAGCTTCTTGTCCCAGGAAATTACCAATTGAACAAGAGGACATAGCCTCAACCTGCACCAGGGGAGTATCAGGCTGGACATCAGGAAGGCTTTCATCACTGAATGTGTAGTTAAGCATTCAAATGGGTTGCTGAGGAAAGTGGTAGAAGAATCACGATCCTAGGAAGCGTTCAAGAAACAATTAGACGTAGCATTTGATGCTCAAGTTTAGTTGATATGTTGGTGTTTGGTCAAAGATCAAGACCTTGGAGGCCTTTTCCAACTTTAATTTTTCTATGATTCTATGGTCAATTTTTATAAGGGTAACGGTCAGTAGCAAATTGCAACATCCAAAGTCACTGTAGAAGTAGTTTGTGCTATCTAAGGATAAATTCATACTACATAGTATTCTGAGGTGTGCTGAACCAGGCTGTGATGTGACTCTGGCTTTAGACGGCACAATCAGACCTTGGCAGAAATTTTTGGAAGCTGAATTATCTGCACCACCTATGCTTGACTGCCAACCAAGAGCAGGAGCAAGAGCAGCACCCAAAAGCACCTGGCACTAAATCTCTATGAGATTGCACTCACAGAGAAGTGCCTTTACACCAGCTGAGGTGTACACCAATGAGAGATGTGGTCCAATGGGGCAAGAGCCACCGCTCCTCTATGACACAGTCGGCTGAGAAATGAAAACAGAGGATATGAGTAAAAGGTTCACTGTCACAGTGCAAGGAAGCCACCTGAAGAGCTTCTAGGCTATTTGAATATACACAAAAATATGTGTGTATATTAAACACACATTTATAAACAGCTGTGTAAATATATATAAATTTATACATATATATATGTGTGTGTATGTATATGTACATATAGTATATATTTATATATATAAAATATTTGGAAAGATAAGTAAAGAATGAAAAGTTGGCTGATTATATAGAGATATTCAAGGAAGTAAGAACACACCAGATTATGAAGGATGCTATATTGTAAGACACCAAGATAGAAGATGAAGTTGACGGATGATTATTACAATAATGTAGCACACACAGAGAAATTATTCCACCTTCATATGTTGAAATCTGAGCTTGTAAATGACCATCAGTACTCAGAATCAAGACACAGTCTCATAAAAATACCATCTCAGTGCTTGGCAGAAGTCAAAAAACCCCAACTGAAGTGTAAAGAATTATTAGGAAGGAATCGAGTGATATTCATTACACAAATACGAATATATACATTACAGCACCGTGAAGTTCTTCTCCACTCAGCCATGAAAAGGATACAGGAGAACCCCAAGTGTTTCAAAAGGATACAAATGCTAATCAAACCAAAGGGTTAAATATATAAACCTTTGGTGAATAATAATATATAAAAATAGGCAGAGTGAGAGTTTTTAAGAGCATAAACAAGAACAAATTGTTCTCTGACTTTTCCCATGTAAATTCTAGGATGATGGAATGAAGTGTGTGTGAGTACTATATAAAATATTAAATTGTCTAGACAAAAATTCTTTATTATATTTTGAGTTTCTTACTGAAAAGACACTTTAATCCTTCCTATATTGAGCCTCATTTGCTTAGAAAAAAGGGTAATTTACCCATGAAAATATAAGTTGAGATTTTTTATTAAATTAATGCATTAAGGAAAAGCATATATATTGCAGGTTTCTTTAGCAATCATCGAAGTTTAGTATTGAGCATTTAGTATTGAGATAATATCAGAGAAAACATATTATTTAAGCCCACAAACTACAAGGTTCTGAAAGGGCCTGAATTACCATCATGTCCCTTAAATGAAAAAGGATATCAATGCATATAGTCCTGAAATGGTGCAGAAAGTTTGGTAGTCATCACTAGGTATATTTATACCTGCCAATTTATTTTTTATTTAATATTAAAAATTTTAGGAGTAAACAATACTGTAGAATACTGTGCCCTTAATGACATCCAGAGTAGTCTTCACATTCGTGGAGCAAATAAAAAAACCCTTTTTTTAAAAAAAAAAGTATTGTTTTCCTAGTTGAGACCTCAGATCCAGCAGCACAGCTATTCCAAAATATTTAACCATACCTAGGCTTACATTTCAATGCTCAATCAGTTTGAAAAACTATGTCCAGAGACTAATTTAGGTAGAGTATAAATAACTAAGTCTGCACTGTGACTCTCTAGACTTCTTAAAAATATGATCTCTTGGGAAGCTCAAATTCTTCAGGTAATCAAAATTCTGCTTATCTTTATGACTAAAGGTACCCAGAAATTGACAGTAATGATTTACTGCTTTCTAGCTCAAGCCTGTCTTTCACAAGAATCCCCAAAGATTTTTATTCCTTTTTTTACTTTTTTACTTTTTTTCACTTTGAAGGTCAGAGGTTTGGAAGGACCACAGGCAAGAGGGTGTTCACAGAATACATTTATTGGACAAGTACCATAAAAACCCTTAACTACTATTACTTAACTACTATTTTCCTGAAAAAGGAGACCAGAAAAGTTATCAACATCCTTTAAATAAGGATTTAGTGCTTAGGACATTCATCCAGTACAAGAACTTGTACTTGATTTATTTCTCCTCTGTGTGAGGAGACTTAAAACAGGGTTTCTATTTTTGTGTTTTACATTTCAAATACTTAATCAGCCCTTGAAGCTGAAAGTAAACTCCAGATGGCCCAGAGGAAAGTCGTAAGCACTAAATTACAGCCCTTGTTCTCTTTCTTTTTCTGTATCTTATCTTGTCTTCTCCAACACAGTCCAGAGCTGCTTTAGACCAAGTAGCAAAACTTCCTACAGTGCAGATGGAGCTCCTCACACCCTCACTCCTCAGCCTAATCCAGAGTTACCTGTCTCCATAAGTCCATCCCACTGCTCCAGATGTGAAAAAATGGCAGGACCCAAGACCTACTGTCATTGGACAGTGCAGTGTTTCAATACTTACCTGTCTTAGACTAAGAGAGTCTTAAGATATTCCCCTTGCATAAACTATTTTAGCTTAAGCTGTGAAAAACCTATGCCAACAGTCAGACAACTAATATTAAAATATTACAAATTTTCAAGCTGCCTTTGTTATGATCTTTGTTTTTTATATGAAGTGGCCTACTGAAAAGTAGTTCTGGTTAAGGTTTTCTTTATCGACCTTTCAGTGTCCTAAAAAATGCACATGGTTCCAGAATACTCATCAGGTCCTCTGCTACACAAACAAATGTAATTTAATTACATTATTTTGTAGACTAAGATGAAAGGTTAGTGACAATAAATGTCAATATAAAAGAACATTTAGATACTTAACAAACATGTAAGTTAATTAACTATTAGTTCCCTTCTTAAGAAATTGCTTCTCAAAATCTGTTACCAACAGTTAACAGATGGTATATTAGCTAATGGGGAGAAGCATTTCCAAGGACAAAGCTAATACAAAAACAGGAGCTAACTTTAGTAGAAAATATTTTTTTCTTTATTTATAGAAATCTGCTGATATTGTACAAGGTAGCACATATTCAAAAATATGTAAGAAAAAAGAATTTGGCAGCAAGGAATATTGCAATATATCTGTTAGCATCATTAAAAATTTTTGGTTACAAAGGTACAAATAATTTTATTAAATTTTAGATGACTTCTTTTTGCAAATATTACTATATAAATTTACTGCATAATCTTGCACATTAATCTGATTCCAATATGAATATTCAACTCTTTTACACACACAGAAAAATTGTTTTCTTGAATAACAAATGGTATAAGTAATAATGCAGACAGAGTCAAAAAGGTAAACTTATTATCACTGTATGTTTTATCAAATCAAAAATGAAGTTAATTAGAATTTGGTATCCTGAATTCACAGTTTGCTGCATCTTAGTGATTATAAGAAAATGCATTTTAAAAATTATTTCATAAGAATCTGTTTTCAGTGTTCACATGAAAAAGATGATAAAATGGAAATAAACAGTTCTTTTTAAAAATTGTTTATGATTTTGCTTTTCAATTTTAACATTTTTTATTTAAGAAATAAAATAAATATAATTTTATTATAATAAATAAATGCCCAAAAGTAGAGATATTAGAAAAGTTCTCATCCTATGACGTTAAAGAAGTAAAATAAAGTTGGGTTTTGGTTTGTTTAAGAAAGCACATATTCATATAAAAAAAATAAATAAAGCTTCAATTAGCGTTTTATTTCATCTTTAAAAAGGGGAGAAGAATTTTCAAATGTGAAAAGTCTAAGAAGCAATTTGAAAGTAGTCTTGTTTTCCCAAAGTGAACAACTACAACTTTTCAGAAATAATATCTGCTTTTGCATATTTTTATCTACAAGGTGGAAACAAAATGATAGCAATCCCTAGAAGATTTATTTCAGGTTTATAATATGGTTGCATAATTTTGTAATGTCCAAGAAACTTAATAGAGTTACAACAACCTTGGAATTGGCATTTTGTTTTCATTAATGTTTGGATTTTCCTTGGGAAAAAAAAATTAAAGGATGGCAAATACTATTAAATTAGCAATAAATATTTGATCTATATGTTTTTGGCTCATACACCTGTATAGTTTTAGATAGAATACCAAAAGAGTACATGTGAACATACTGATTCCATTATATAACATCATATATGCTTTATTTCACAGAATAGAAATGCAGAATGGCTCAGGTTGGAAGGGCCCTTAAAGATCATCAAGTTCCAACCCCCTGGCATGGACAGGGACACCTTTCACCAGACCAGGTTGCTCAAAGGCCAAATGAATCTGACTTTGAACACTTCCATGAATGGAACATCCACCAATTCTTTGGACAACCTGTTCCAATGTCTCACACACCTCGCAGTAAAGAATTTCTTCCTGTCATCTGATATAAACCTACTCTGTTTCTTTTTATTCATTGGAAGTCTGATTATGGAATGACAGTATAACATTTAACTTTCAGCAGAAGTGTTTGTGGTTTAGAGTTACCTTTTTTTAAAAAATTTAGAATGACAAGCACCATACTATCAATAATACTATAATCAGTATAATTTAATCAGTCTATATTCATAAATTCAAGTGAATGTGATAGGTAGAATGCTGAGTCAAAGCAGCTTGAGACTAAATAAACAACAAAATTCCTTAATAAAGCAAAGAATAGAAAAATTTCCGTGTCTTAATTTTTGTTTCCAACACGGATTTAAAAATCAGTTTTACTTTTCTTTTGCAGCATGTGCTGAAACACAATACAGATTTTCAGTATTGTTTGTAAAATATTTTCATGGTGTATCTCCATAATCCTAACCCCCAAAAAATGAAAACATTGTGATGGAGAGAGAAGGTCTAGGTGACTCAATTTATTCTAGATTTCACAACTGAGGATTTATTTTTTATTTTCAAATCACAACTGATTTTTTATTTTTTTCTGGCTCATTTCTTGACATAAGCAAATTACGAAAGAATGCCTTAAAAATAAAAGTCTGGATACATTGATTACTTCTAGAAATAAATATAAGATGCTCAATATTAAATCTGACAGCAATGAATTTAGTATTTTCCGCTGTTCATATCTTAACACCTTTGAAAGCAGCAGAAATTGTGATAAGCACTAAAGCCTAGGGGGAAGAAGGAGAAAGGGTGGAACATTTTGAGTGATGACATTTGTCATCCCAAGTAACTGTTATTCATGATGGAGCCCAGCTTTTTGGGAGAACACTTGCCTGCCCATGGCAATGGTGGATGAATTCCTTGCTTTATTTTGTGCATGTGGTTTTTGTTTTACCTGATAAGCTGTCTTTATCTCAACCCATACGTTTTCTTACTTTTACCCTTCTGATTTTCTCCCCGTCCCATTTTCTCCTCATCCCACCAGGGGAGAGTGAGTGGGTGGCTGTGTGGGGCTGAGCTGCCTACTGGGGTTAAATGATGACATTCCCTCTCTTTGAGAATGTGAAGTATTTGCATAGATTATCTTCTTTAGAATTGATTTAGACAAAATAGAAGAAAAATAAATGCAATATTAATAGATATGCATGATACAAAGGCAAATATTTCTTAGGAAAATATTCGCTACTGTATAAAACATACCAAGTTACAAATTGCTCTCTTATTTAGTGATGAAAAATTTAGAGAGACAATCCCAAGGTTAGTATTCCATAAACAGCATGACTACCAATTTAACAGAGTGCTGTGACTCCTCCTAGCTCCATTGGCTGTTAGTAAAAATTCTAATTTCCCTTCAGAGATAATTAAGAAGATAATTTCATATTCCATTGAAATTAAATTGGAGACCATGTGAAAAGACCTGAGAATAAGTAAGTTTATTTTATTGGATTTTATCTTTATAATGGAAATTTTTTATCTGTTCTCACT
This sequence comes from Poecile atricapillus, assembly GCF_030490865.1. Lineage (NCBI taxonomy): Eukaryota > Metazoa > Chordata > Aves > Passeriformes > Paridae > Poecile > Poecile atricapillus. The sequence goes on along the minus strand of NC_081249.1, from coordinate 43,185,896 downwards.
CAATAGTAATATATTGAACTCATATTAACTATTAGCATCTTGGAATATTGTATTATACGATCTATGTATATGAGGTCATCTATATGTGCAAAGGAAAACAACAACAACAAAAAAAAGAAGAATTCTTTTTCCAAGAAGGGTAAATTAGGATTTTTAACTCCAGATGGTAATATTCACTGGGTTGGATGTTAATTTCTCTACTATATTACCTTATGAATAATCATAATACAATTTAGTCCTATTTTCTGTAAATTTTCTAATTTTTTTCTCTGGATATCTCTATAACTTTGACAACAAAATTGCAGCGATTTTTTGGAACCAAAAAAATATCCTTTGCACAGATGGAATCAGCATTGTTTTACTTGTTTTCAAACTCCTAGCAGTGAAGAGTTTCATCTATGTATTTTGAGTGTGCAATTTGAATTCAATGCTTTGAACAGACAATTTCAGGGTTAGAGCTGAACAACTTAATAGAAATTAAAGGATTTGGGTACATTCACTTTAGTTTAGTTGCAATATTCCACTTGAATGTGTAATACAATGCCCAGCTGTATTTGAGGTTTTGTGTCAGGTTTTTTTTTAAACATCTGCATTTTCTTTCTCCATCTTCACTGTTTTACCTTAGTAAACACAGTATATCTGTGGGTTAGATCTTTTGCCATTAAACATCACAGCCAGCAAAGCCTACCTCAATTTCAACATAGATTAAAATTATATCATCCCTTGCCAATTGAATACTCTGCTTTCCCTTATATCCAAATCACAAAATCACAGAATCTTGGAATGGGTCAGGTTGGAAGGGACCACAGTGGTCATGGCCACCTGCTCATCTGGTCCATCCTTCCCACTCAGGCAGGCTCATACTAGAGGTCATTGCTCAGGATTGAGCCCAGACTAGCACAGCAACCTTTAGAAAGAAATGTTGGCTTTGGCTCAGTGGACAACCTGAGACCTAGTGAGAGTTTTTAACTCCTTATCAGTTGTTCACTACCTTATTTTTTTAAAAATATGTGAGTTATGGCTAAAACTACCACAGTGTTTAAAGATAAAAAAATAGAAAATCTATGATAAAAGACATGCTCAAACTCATTTGTTTGCATAGATAAAAACATATCTGAATTAAATCAGAAATATACATATTTACGGAGTAGTCTTTAGATTGCCACATAACCTGGCAAATCACATGACTTAAGTCAAGACTTTTTACATTATTTATAATAAATATATTTTCTCTTATATAATATATTCCCTCTAATTTCATTTTCATTTGAAAGAAAAAGAAAATATTTCTTGATACAAACAAGCCCGAATGTAATTTCTGGTTTACCTAAATGCCTGATTAAAGACTCATCTGGAACGTCAATCCTAGGTCATCAATGCCAAATATGACCAAACAGAAATATAAATTTGCAGAAATTTATTGATCTTTTTTTTTTCCCCAGTCAATCCTTTAATTTATTCATGGCAAGATGTAAATGCTATTTTTTAAATAAAAAAAAAATATTTTCACTTTCATAACTTATCCTGTATTATATTTCAAGAATTTTGACTATTGTTGTCACAGTGGTAGAATTTTATTATTTCTTTGAAAATCACAAAATCCTTTTTAAATAGGAATTAATGATATCCATCCTGTGAGAGGAATGATACATTGGGGTCTTTTTACTCAGCATGGTGCAGAACTAAGCAGCTATGTCTCAATATGCACAAACAGGTTGAGATGAATATCATTCATTCAAGGATTATGTTGGTATTACCTGTAATATCTGCAATAACACCCCAGAAGTTGGAGAATGAGTTCTAAATAGAAGTGATCCAGTTGGAACTTATGATCACACCAAAAAAAGAAGAAAAAAATTGTTTTCTGCTTCAGAAAGTGAAAATTTGATGCCTTTAATGAGAAATGTGGATCAGAATATCTTTCACACATCTACCAATGACAAGAGTACAGCTGTGCATAGGCACATCCTGTGGTAATAACTCACATTAAGAGAGGTACCTAGAATATTGTGTTCTGTTTTGAGGGCCTCACTGCAACAAAACATTGAGCTGCTGGAGTGAGTCCAGAGAAGGGTGACAAAGCTGACAAAGGGTCTAGATAAAAAGTTTTATGAGGAGCAGGTTAGGGATCTGGAATTATTTATCCTGGAGAAAAGATGCTGGAAAGAAGGGAAGACCTCATTGTTCTTTATAAATAATTGAAAGGTGGTTGCAGCAAGGTAGGAGGTTTGTGTCCTTTTCCAGGTGGGTTGAGATGAGATGAGATCATAAGAAATGGCCTCAAGTTGTGCCAGGTCTAGATTGATATATTGGGAAAAAGTCTTCACTGAAAGTATGGCAAGGCATTGAATCAGGCTTTGCAGAGAAGTGGTGGAATAAACAAACCTGAAAATGTTCAAAAATCATACAGATGTGATGCTTAGAGATATGGTTTAGTCATGGACCAGACAGTGCTAAGTTTATGGTTTTATTTAATGAATTTAAAGGTCTTTTCCGATCTAAATTATTCTGTTATTCCCTTTTCTGAGCTATTCTGAAAGTGAAAAAATGCAAACATGGAGGTCTACTTGAAAAGCATTTTCATGATGGGAAAAGGCACCCATTTCTGAATTGCATACCCGGAATACTAATTTTTTTATTTTTTTATTAATGGGAATTGTTTTTTAAATGTCATGTCTGGGCATTCCTCAGGCTGATCAGAGCTATGATTACATCCTCTGAGAGCAGAAAAGACTTCTGACTCTGTGTGATAGATTGGCATTTAAGAAAACAAAGAGAAACACCTAAGGAAGTTAAAACCGCTGGAAGCTGATGGGAGTTTTTCTCTTAGCCAACAGCTGGCCATTTCTAAGAATTGACAGCAGTTTTAACCATTGAAAAGTGAGATCAACCTGTGAACACCACCTTAAGACCTAAGCCTGGGAATTTCTTTGTCTTTTTGTTTCCTGGCTGTGAAAGGTAACAGAGCTCCAGCTGGCCTCCCGTTCCCTGCCCGGGCTGGGCCTGCCGCAGCTCCCGGCCGGGAGATGGGGCCTGCGGGGCTTGCCCCGGGCTCTGGCTGGGCCGGGCCGGTCCCTGGCTCGGCTGCAGTTTTTGCTGTGACTGAATTCACCAGAGACTGCCGAGTAAAGAAAGGAAAAGCTCTGGACCTGCATCGGGCTGAGACAGTGCCCACACTCTCCAGAGCAGCCACGAAGAATCTTCCATTGCAGACAACTCCAGCTGCTGCTCCGGCAGAGATCACAGAACCATCTACAAAGCCTGGGCAAGATTTTAACCTTTTCATTACCCAGATGAGACTTGCAGATTAGTCCTTTTATCCAGAGAGAGAAAAAGAGAGTAATCAACATGTAAAGAGAGTTTATAAACGATCAGAGACAGTAAAGAAAAGAAGCTTCAGAAAAGGTAGAGAATAAGGAGATGCTTTAATTAAGCTGAAATATTTTTCTGTTGAAGCTATGGAGATGGACAATAGCGTCCTGAAAAAACTCCTTTAATTCATGACAGAGTATATTGGGAGAAACAGAGTGTTCAAAGTGTGGATTTTGAGCAAAAAGTGAAGTAATTGTGATACAGTGAGGTGCTGAAACAGAGGGGGAGAAGTAATTGTTGAAGATTTGAAGTCTTGAGAGGCAAGACTTCACAGAGACAGATGAAGAGAACTTCTGCCTTTGAATAACTCATCCTTAAAATGACATCCCTAGACTCATTGACCCATACACACCTCAGAGTGATGTGAAATGGGAGGAGACAACTGATGACAGATTTCCGGGCAGCGGGCATCAGAAAAATAAAAAGCTATAACAGAAATAGTTTTCTTGTGAGAAACTCCATAGATTAGCAGAAAAAGACTTCTGTTTCTTTACAAAGGCTGATGAAAAGACTCTAGCAAGAACTGAGACTGTTTTAAACACCAAAGTTCCAAAGTTTTTTGTCTCTATGTTGTCATGTGAACAAAGGAATGGTTAAGTGGTGGAAGATAAAGGGGTTTTTCTGGAGGTTTATTCTGGTGTTCTTATTCTTGTAATTTTGTTAATAGAATTTCTTTATTCCTTTTAAGTTTTAAGCCTGTTTTGCTCTTGTTCTAATCCATATCTCACAGCAAGAAATAAGTAAGTTTTCTAGTGATTTTTTTTTCTGCTTTAAAACCACGACATTTATTTGGTGCATTGGCCGTGAAAACAAAATTAGCAAATCTAAACCACTACACTCTGATATTTCTTGGATTATCAGAAAAAGTAATACAGTGTTATTATCAGTATTTTCTCTGGTTTAGCTTTTAGGAAGTTTATATATAATTTGACCATGTTTATGAGTTTGCACCTTAATGACAAACCTTGTTTTCTAATTATGAGTGGGGACAAGGTCAATGCCATCACCACTGATAGCTCTTTACAGTTTTGCAATTCACCAGTGTAGGATTTTACAAAGAACATTATTTTTCTGAAGTGGGAACTATTCCAGTATTTCAATGCACTGTAGTATATGTAAATTCTACTACTTTTGCATAACTCATGTTTACATTTTATCTTCTGCTCCAGAACAAGAAGAATAACATAGCACATTATCTAATAACTATCATTACATTTTAACTTCTCATTGCTGTATAAAAGACAGTTGCAATGTTATTTCATGATATATATGTAGATATGGTACAATAAAAAATCAGTCTGATGGTTATAAAGTTAACAAAGTAATTTTAAACTGACATTAAAAAAATTCCTTGTTTATTCTCCAGCAACAATCAAAGTATTGAATATCAACTGCAGTGTACTGATGTGAAACTGAAATTGGTAAGTAGCGCCATTTTAATAGAATACTTTTATAATCTGCTTTCTGAATGCACTGAGGGCTCAGAAAAATATAAATTTATGAGGATGCCTAAATAGTACCTACTGACACACACCCTACAGAGTTAATTAGCACAATAGTATGCCATTTTTTTTCAGAACAGGTTAGAAGATTGAAAAAATAATATATATTTTAATATAAAATTCCAAATAAAATTACTGAGAAAAATATTTAGGACTTAATATCTGAGATAGGGGAACAGAACGGTTAAGCATGCTGTGAAAATGTCTTTATCATTTCAATTCTGCTGTCATCTCAGAAGTATTGAAATCTGGTCTAACATTTTCAATTCTTTCTGGTTTTTTGCTTCAATTTAAGCATAACTTTTACTTCCTAACTCTTGTTTTGGCCTCTATTTTTCTTATTACAGTAATTTACCTTATTTTTATTTTTGAGAGCAGTCATGTAGTTTTTTACCAGTTTTTCATCCTGAGCTAGATGCTTTAAAAGTATTAAATTCTATGAGTAGTTACTTTTAACATCAGAAGTGGTGTGGAGATCGATTTATGCCATTTTAAAGCACACTTACAATTAATTTGGTGCACTCCAATTAGTTGTGTAGGAGTACAGTGTCACTTGTGCTCACTTGTTTGTGTCACTTGTGTCAACATTTTCAAGCTTAAGGGCATTAAGTCTTTGACTACTATAAAAGGTTTTAAACACCTTCTACCATATTTGAGTCTTTCTACCTGCCTTTAGTATGAATGTTTACTATTGGTGTCAAGGTTGACATCTACACCTGCTTTCAAATCACAAGGCCAAGGCCACAACTCCATTTCATATATCCCATGGGAAGCTGCTGGCCTTCAAGGCACCTCATAGTCAGACCAAAGTACTGTGACCTGTCACTCACTCAGGACTAGTGTGTGCTGGAGGACAGAGTTTATTCTTTCTAGCTGATGCAATGAGAGCTTGGCTGGTTGGCTCATTTTCTTCCACCAAAAGTCTATGCAGCTAAAAATAATTCCAAATTCATGGGACTACTTTGAATTTTTGTTCCTTTTTGTTTTAACAGTAACAAAACCATTAATTTTTTGATTTTTTGCCTTGTATTCTTTAATTTCTAAGCTGTATGGAGAAGGACACTCATTCTCATTAGGTGAGACAAACTCCAATGCCTGCATAGTACTGGCAAGTGCAAGATCTACATGCTTGCACTCTGTTAGTTGAAAAGTACAGAGACTGAGAGAGGCTGGTCTGTGTGTCCTGTGTGCTAATGCTCAGGGCTATGTTTTTGGTTATACCACAGTAATTTGGAAGGAGTTTCGTTCTTTTAGTGAAAATCTTTTTATACTGTGTTTCTTCTGTTTGCATTGCAGATTAGAACTTACTGACAAGCAGTGTGAGAAACTCAGTTAATATATTATATGGATTGAATAAAATCCTGTTGTTTCTAAGAGTATTTAGTAGCTGATGCTCTACAAGAGACAAGAAACAATGGCTCTTATAATAGAAAAGTAAGACAAAAAGAATTAATGCAAACAAAAGGCTATCTATGGGTGTAGAATTAGTGCTTAGAAGAAGTGAGTCTTCAGAATCTTCTGATGTAGTATGATGAGGCCAAAGTGTCATTTCATCCACTGATTTCATAGTCACTATGAGGCTCCACAAATCTCTGTCCTAGGCAACATTTTGCCATTGTCCTAAGACATGATCTGGACCAGCTTGCTCTGTTTCTGATCCCATTCTCAGTTTTTTGAGCTTTTAAAATTTAGCTATTTATTTATTTATTTATCTATTTATTTATTTTACTGACTGCAAGGACTTGAACAAAAACAATCTTCTCATTTCTTTCCAATCGTATTGGTAGTAACAGGATTGTTATGTAATATTAAGTGAAATATGCTGGGGACTCAGATAAGAGAAGACAGACCTGCAGGTGGTCCACTTAAATTTGTTTTGTATCATAGCTAGAGGCAAGAAGATAAAAGCCCTCATCCACCCATGTTCTCAGAATAAATAATTCTAAATACATTGGGAGATAAAAAATATGTATTCGTAGAATTGGTAAAAATCCAGTTTATAAGAAAAGGAAAAAATAAGATTCTGATAAGACTGAAACTTGCACATCATATTGTGTGGATATTCACACAAGTAGCCTAACAATTGCATCCTAAACTTGCACAGGTGAAGATATTAAATGCAACTTAATCTGAGAAGTCCTAGTCTTGAAAGCATACAGAAAAGACAGTGTAAAAACTTAGAATAATGGTACAAGCCTTATTTTTCAGTTAATTTGTATTTGTTTGGTTTTTGTTTAGTAATATAAAACATGTGTAAATACCTGAGGATAATTACATTGTTCATTGTCATTTTCCTGCCTTGCTGCACTTTTTAACTCTTCTTCTGAACTTCACTCTTGACCCTAAGGAGAGCTCTGAAACCTAGATGCATATTATCTTTGGGTACTCTCACATCGGAACCAATTGATATAACAACTTTAGAATTAGGTCCTTGGTTTGTGTCAAAGGACTGGGGAGGATGCCTGTAACAGGCACCTACCAATACATCCACCCTGCTGTCCTTCCCCCGATCTTCACCCAGAGGCACTCAACCTTGTTGTCATCTTCATTGTCATCATCATCAATTTCAATACAATGAAAATATGTGCCTAAGATGCCAGTTTAAATTGCAGTCTTCTTTATTAGTGATATTTTCCCCTGTCTTTGTGAATATTCAGATTTCATTGCTCAATTCATGCTGGCTTTTTTGGCCAATGAACAATTAAAGCTGTCAGAGGTTTCCAGAGTAGTAAAAAAACACAGTAGTCACTCATATTCAAGACAAGCACTCAACTAACATTCTGAATTTGATTTGAGGCTGAAGGTAATGCAAAGAAGGAAAGTTTGTATTATAGCAACAGCCACGTGAATCTTTACATGTGTATGCATGTCTTCTAAAAATCATATACTGTGCAAATTCTACACTATAATAAGAGCTAGATAACCTTACAATGCTGAAGTTTACCTTTCTCATCTCTTAGGGCATTATTTCCCAAGGAAATTATTACATACAAGATATATATTTATAAGGTTCTGAATTCATTTATCAGAATTTAAATATGAGCACAATGTAGTAATTTCACATAATGCTAAATTACTTTTTAAAGCAACCTCTATGTGATTACACTATAATGATGTTTAAATTTTTAATTGCTAATAAGAGTGTCTTAAGGAGGTATAAATACAAGCCATAAATTGGTTGGCTGAATAAAATCACCTGCAGATATTTTTCTACATTTGCTCTCTACCAAATCAGGAAACACATTTAAATCAAGATTCCAGTAAAACCAGCAAATCCTCCTTCACAATTTAGGAAACTTATTATTGTAAGCAGTGAAACATATCACCCAATCTGATATTGGTTTTGAAAGCATATTTTATTGATATTGCATATTGATACATATAGACAAACTACACACATCCTCATGGCAATTACACCTATGTTAGTCTCTGCAATCAGAGAAAATTGACTAAAAAGAAAGCATTCAGTAATTCAGGCACAGAAATCAGTACCAAGTAGCAACTGGAAATGATGTGTTTGCTTGGAAACTGCTGAGAATACTGTTTTGTTTCAACTGAAGAGAAAAATAAAGTACTCAGTGAAATAGCAAGACCTTTTTCTTCTTAGGTGTGATTGATCTCGCTTTGAAGAAATACCATCAGGGAACACTAAGTACAGTTCTTCAGCCTCAAAAATATCTCCCACAAATATTAGAAGACATCCTAAGATTAGCTAGATAATATTAGACAATTCAGATGGAGTTATTAGGCTATGGGTGCATAGATTTAAACTCAGATTAACAGTAATGAAATATGCCTACTAAGAATAATGGCCCTTTCAGAAAAGAGTACATCTAATCAACTGTGTTATGCACCATTGAGTTTTTGTTCAAGGGGCTTGCTGTTTAATAGCTGTTTGGTGGCATTTGGAACTGGATGCAGTTATTAAACAATGTAAAAAGCTAATTTGTTTCTTGGCAGGAGGAGTTAGCCCTTTTGCTCTCACTCAAATTCAGATAAAATGACCCACAAGTAAAATAACTGCAGAGAAGGAAGGGATACACATGTGATAATGAAGAAACTGACAGCCTATTATTTGCAATCCTGCAATCTTCTGCTGGAAAATTAAATTGAAAATAAATGTAGATGTATTCCCGAGTACTCTGAATCTGAAATAACTCTGAACAAAATATGGAGAATGAATGGAGAAAAAATAAACAATATTTTCTGTAATGAAGGTTTGTTTTGCTTTATTTTCATTTGTCTAATGACTGTATACTACAATACTGTATACACGATAGTATGTCATAAGATATTGTAACAGCATAAAAACTATAGGATGGCAAGATGTCCCTGGCCTGGCACTTTTATTCAAGAAAACCCTTCTTGAAATTAGTTTAGAATTATAAAAGAACAGTATTCATAAGAAGCATGCAACTGGTTGATTAATGAGTCCTTTCCAGTTATGAGGTTTTTTTTAAATTTTTGCTTGGATTCACAGCATCAAGGAAATCCAACATACAGATGCAATGTAAACAAGAAAACAATTAGTTTTTGCTAGAGATTCAGAAATAATGGAATCATTCCCAGTAGCTTCTTTATAAAATAGCAACAGAAATATAATTACTGCAGATGTCTATGGAGATCTACTCACTTATACTCTAAGGTGGTGTACAAAGAATTTAGAAAGTTAGGCTAGGCATTCCATTACTGTCATGCCACAGTCATTTATTGCACCCATTTTTGGGAAATTTGAGATCCATATGACCAAACAGGGACAGATAAACAAGCAAATGCATATCATTCTAATGTGGATATGAGCTCACAGTGTCTATTAATTTATATTGTGTATAAAAAATTGAAAATACCTAGCTCAGATTTTGCTATCCACATCCTGTCAGATGACTTCCAGAAACAACGATTGAGTACATCTGATCCTGCTGTAGGCCAGGTCAAAGATGGACAGTTGAAGTTGCCTCTGAAAACTCTCACATTTGATTTTGTTTTTTAAATACATTAACAAAATTCATGGAATAGTAAATCTGTTTTTCTATCTGTGTATACTTAATTAAATACAATTAAATATAATTATATATATATATATTATATATAATAAAATATATTAAATATATTAAATATAATTAAATTGAGTCCATCTGATCTCCCTCTGTATGCCAGCCAGTTTAAAGCCCATACTGACAGGATCAGTCGGACTTTCTTGTAGATCACCTGAGTGTACAGGACTGAAATTGTGTGGAAGGGTTCAGGGCTCTATTGTTGTATAAATGTGGATGGTCATAGAAGCTTCAGGTAAACTCCAAACAAGTTAATCATCCAGCCACTGAGGTTTGCCCCTTGTTTCTAGGTATATATTTGCAAACTAAATGGGGACAGATTGATTCTAGCACTGGTATGAAATTTTCACACTGTTAAATTATTAGCATTGTCCTTGATCCTGCTTTAGCCTGTCCTAACTTGCAGTCTTGAACAAATGCTCTGGGGTAAGACAAACTCCGCATGTAACAGATTATTCTCAGTAAATCATTTGCTTATGGCCACTCTGTTTGATCCACATGGACACAAGATGTCCTACACAACTTATTTTCAAGGCCAGAGAACTACTTCTAATCTACATTTTTTTTTATTAGAATAGGTGTATTCTGTATGAATAACATAGTCCCTGGTTAACTTTGGATCTTTTCAACTACTTCTCTCAAAAGGCAATTGTCCTGGGGTGACTTTACCTTTAAGATAGCTTTGAGAGCTAAGGAAGTTGAAGCTGCTGGAGGCTGATGGGAGTTTTTACCTCTGACCAATTATTGGTCATTTCTGAGAATTGGCAGTGGTTGTAACCATTGAGAAGTGAGATCAACTTGTGAACACCACCTTAAGATGTAAAGCCAGGGCTTTCTTGTTCTCTTTGGTTTCTGGCTTCTGAAGAGGTAACAAGGCTCTGTCTCAACATCCCCTTCCCCACCCCCACCCCCCCCCCCCTCCAGGCCAGACAAGGCTGCAGAGGGTGGGGGGGGAGGAGAACCTGAGCCAGCTGGCCTGGCTTAGTTTGTAGTTTCTGCTGCTGGACTGAAACCTGACACTATGAACACTTGCAGCTTTTCCAGGACTTGAACTCTTTTACTGCCAGGATGAGACTTACAGATTACTCCTTTTTCCCAGAGAGAGAGAGGGAAGAGAGAGAGAGAGAGAAAGGGATAATCAGCATGAAGAAGACATGAAATCATCAAAGAAAGTCAAGGAAAGAGTTAAGTTTTAGATGGGGAAGAGAGAATAAGGAGATGCTTTAATTAAGCTGAAGTATTTTTCTGTTAAAGCTATGGAGATGGACAAAAATATTCTGAAAAAAAAACTCCTTTAATTCATGACAGAGTATATTGGGAGGAATGGAGTGTTTCAAAGTGTGGATTTTGAGCAAAAGGTGGAGTAATTGTGATACATTGAAGTGCTGGAACAGAGTGGGGAGAAGTAATCGTTGAAGATTTGTGGCCTTGAGAGGCAAAGAGAAAACTTCTGTTTCCAGGGAGGCTCACAGAAACAAATGAAGAGAACATTTGCCTTTGAATAACTTGTCCTTAAAATGACATCCCTAGACTCATTTGACCCATAACACACCTCAGAGTGATGTGAAATGGGAGGAGAGAACTGATGACAGATTTCCGGGCAGCTGGCATCAGAGAAATAGGAATCTATAACAGAAATAATTTTCTTGTGAGAAACTCCATAGATTAGCAGAAAAAGACTTCTGTTTCTCTACAAAGACTGATGGAAAGACTCTAGCAGGAATTGGGACTGTTTTAAACACCAAAATTCCAAAGTTTTTTGTCTCTATGTTGTCATGTGAACAAGAGAATGGTTGAGTAGTGAGAGAAAAGGGGATTTTCTGGAAGTTTTATTCTGGTGTTCTTATTCTTGTAGTTTTGTTAATAAACTTTCTTTATTCCTTTTAAGTTTTAAGCCTGTTTTGCTCTTGTTCTAATCCATATCTCACAGCAAGAAATAAGTAAGTTTTCTAGTGATTTTTTAGTTGCTGCTTTAAAACCACTACAGCAGTGTGGATAAGACTGTATGAATTTATACTCTATCCTGCGCAGTCCTCTATCACTGTCCCAGGAGTCATTGGGCTATGGCTCAGCTTTCCCTTCCTGCAGGCACTCCAGACTAACATACTCCCACAATTGTACTTACATGTGCTCTGGAAGAAACCCATAGCCAAGTATCATGAAGACATTTAGGCTTGGGCTCAGTTAGAGGATAGCTACAAGCCTTTGTTTTGCATAACTGTCTACTCAAGCTCAGTTACCATTCTTCTACCTTGAATTGTTTCAAAGGTGTAGACTGCCGCCTCAGTATGCTTCCCTGTTATTGTGATGAGCACCACAAAGGACTTGAGTCAGTGATTCTTTTCCCCCATATTTCTGGACTCATTTTAACTTTATTTTTTCTCCGAAATGTAAATGAATACTCAAAATATCAAGATTACACAAAAGTTTCAGAAAAATTCTATTCAACAATATCAGTCATTTCCATTTCATGTTTTTTGGAGTTAAGAAAAAAGTAGTATGAGATAGGGAATATTTCAATCTTGAAGGAATTGCATGGGGAAATTCCAAGCATCCATGTGTCACATCCCTTTCATGTGTCACACACTTTAGTCACAGTGTATCTAAGATACCATGGCATTATGCATGTATTCTCATCTGCATAAATCCATATGAACCCATATGGGAAATAAATTCAGTGTGATAATCTTCAACTGTTATTAGTTGATAGGGTTTACAGCATGGTATTTTCTTCCCAAGTTTTTAAATGGATATCTCCAATTAAATTCTGTCTGAGATTGATGTGGCACAAAGGAGGCGATTCCACAACATGGCTTTTAGCAATCACCAGTTAAGTCCTGATAGCAAAAAATGGAAGAACTGCAGACTCACAAAGGTCTGAATTAATTGCTGTCAATGCCTCAGACATTTTTTAATGAAAAACTGAAATTAAGGAAACCTGTTGAGCAACAAGTGCTTATGGGATTTATTTACAAGCATTGTTTTAGAAGTAGATATTAGAAAGTCTAGGCTAGTTTGAAAGGACTCTTAAAGCAACCCATGTAGATAAGAGAAAATAGCATCCGTTCTGTGGCACAAAATCATTTCACATATATCCTATTCTAAATTTTCTCAGTCCTTTTCAATCTTGTATAGTGCTTTGAGAAAATGTTTGGAGTATTGTAAGATGAAAGGGATAGAATGGTAAATAGTTTACATCTTTTAGTTGTTCAGTGCTTTTGGGAAATACAATTTATGTCATTGTAGAGTATTCACCTCAAGACTTACACATACAAGATTTACCATACAATAAAGCATGGCATTACTATACATATCACTTCCATTTCAATACAAATGGAATTAAACATAATTAACCTGGAGAATATTTTTCTCATAATTTCAGCAAACTTTTCCTGAAGTATGTTTTCTCCAGAATTTCCATCTGAGTTTCTGTTCTTTATGAAGTACGAACAGTGAATGATCAGTTTTAGCCACTTCAGATTCTAAGGAATATTAAATTTGATATCACTTTACATAGAAAATATGTTCTTTTTTAAAACACAAAAAACTTGGAAAATGGTTTCAAATTCTTGAAGGAAACAATATTAATATGTAATCCTCTGAATGCTTCAGAATATTTACAACAGTAAATTCCTTTCATAATTATTTCAAAATATCAAGAGAAACTTTGACAGTGAATTATGTTGTTTGTCATACTGCTACTTATCACAACAAATGAAGTTAAATTTGGAGAAAATCAAACACAATTTTTTTATTCTCATCAACCTGTCACTAGCCGTAGTACCTACCATAGTTTTATTTTAGCACTGTTGTGTGAATTCACATAATGTGTTAATTAAGATGTTAAGTGGGTTAGGCAATGTTAAGATTCCAATATGTTTAGTAAGAATTCAATGTCAACAAAATGCAAAGGAATTTATAATAATTTTCAACTGTCAGTTCTAATATTTTATTGTTTCTGTTTAGGGATGTTTATGCCAAACTACAATTTCAAATGCAAGAGAATGTATTATCTGATGAATGTCACATTAATTTAACAGATTACTTGAAGAAGAAATTTGGCACAAGATATTAATGCTGAATTCTGGGTGCACTCAGCAGTCACTCTCTTAGGGATGTGATCAATGTTTTTTCCCAGAAATGGAATAAATAAATGAGCTTTCTGAAGAACTTAATTAGAATCCACCTGGAAAGTGAGAATTTTTTTCCTCTAAAACAATATTTCAGCCTTTCCTATCAAGTGGCAGCTAACACTCCCAGTTATAAATACTGGTCCTGGATCTGCTTCAGTCTAAGTTATATTTTCATACCAAGCACAGTCCAGTAGCAATCCTATTATAACTCTATTTTTCTTTTCTAGGTCATGCCCAAAATTAACCACAGACATGGCATCTTAGTACGCCAACACTGAATCCCATACACATAGTATTTAACTGTCAGCTCACTGTCAGGATCACTTTGTACTGTCTTAAAGAGCTGTCTTCAAAATAAATGTGCTGCAGAAAAGCCCAGTCCTCAGCAGTGTGGGTGGAAACACTCTTGTCCTTTGGGTTTGGGCTAAGCACCAGTTCCCATTTTTTTAGCAATATCATCATAACTGGAGGATTCTGCCATCCCTGAGACATACATAGTGTCCCGGTATTCCAGTACATATCTCCCCCACCCTAAGGGAAGACTCAAAAGTATTTTTTTTCACTTGGCTTTATATCATCAGCAATTTTTTATTTCATAGAGAGAGTTGAAAATAGGATTTTTTTCTGGTGGCAAGTTACAGCTAGAATCTAGACTGAAGAAACAAAGATGTTGGAACACAGTACAAAGTCTAGGTGAACTAGGTCAAGAAGCTTAGATTTTTTTCTTCCATCTTCAGTAATTTCCTGCTCCTTTGTGAATTTTGGTTTTTTTTCAAAATGTGAAATTATTGATATTTTCTGTTTGTTTTTCAAGACAAGTCTATGTTATTAATGACCATATTGCACAAGTATTCTTTTTTCAATTTTTCCTGAATTAAGGTGAAACTGTTAGCAAGGTAATAGACCATTATTTTTTTTAAAAGTGTTTGAATCATCAGTCTCACATTTTTGACAGTCCTGTTATCAGGATTTAAGTGATGGCTGCTAGAAGCCAAAATACTTGATTTAGAATAATGTAGATAAAGTAATAATAGAAGCCAGGAATACATAGAATGCTGTTTTAAATAAGTCTTCAGAATTCAAAGGCACCTAAAAAGTTGTTGCTATTGGATTTTTTTTTTTTCCACTGAAAACAATTTCACACCTATTCGCTTGTCTTGAGATGATGTCATATTTTGATAGTGTTCTTTTCCAAATTAATTTTGCCCTCATATCTTCTTCCCCTTTATTCCAATGAAATCAGATTGGATATTGATTAATAAAATCCACTAAGGAATTTAAATTCTAAATAAATGACTTGTTTATGGGAGCTTTTACCAAGACAAAATGTTAAACCATTTTAAATTTGTCAGACTCAAGAAGTAAACCTAATATTGTGCTCCATTTTAGGTGACTGGTCATGCAATAGATTCCCTATCAATGTAATTAAACATTTTAAATTGTTCATAGAAAAAATCTACTTGAAAACTTCACTTTCAGTTTGTATTCATGGTGCTGAAAATTACTGTCATGCAATAGACTAAGAGGTTGACAGGAGTAAGAATAAATCTTTGCTTAGGCATCTTTCAGAAAAGACAAAATTGCATGATTCTCTGAACAATTAAGTAAAACAGGCATACAGGATTAAAGGTTTTAATTTCTATTATATAAATATACTTACTATTGTATCTATCCTACATTCTAAAAGATGATTATGAAACTCATTACTCCTGGAAGAGCTTTTAAACAGGAAAAATTAATGACTTTTACAAACAACATTCACTTTTCTACATTCCTATCCGCCACCCTCTTTTAAAATGGTGAAAGTAAGTAAACTATATTTTGCAAATTTTTTTGCCCTGTAAGGTGTTCTGCTACATCTAGAAAGCTGTTTCAGGGAGCTGTCAATCTGAGTGTGTTCTACATTCACACAGACCGGGCAGAAAATCTATATCCACGGAAGGAGAAGATACTGATAATGTATGTAAGACAACCTGAAAGGAACCATAGGCAAAATTCTCAGAGATTATCAAGATAATTTTACATTGCTACAGAAAATCATATTTAATTATTACAGTTGTTTGTTTTTCTTTGTTCAGTATTTATCCCCGAGCAAGTGTAGTGATAGGCATGTTAGGTACAGAGCATGTTATTTTACTTACAATACTTTTTCCTTTAGTAAAAGTTCTCTGTAGTATCAGTATAGTAGCATACTACATTCATTTAATCTGAACTGATATTTTTGATGAAAATTTATTTGAGATTTCCTTATATTAGCTCATTGAGTCTATTTTTTTAAGGGTGAATATTTCCTTCTTTTAAAAACAAAATACTTAAAGACAAAATAAGAACTGGCAATGTAGGAAGAACTCTGCCTACAGAAAGAACAGAAAAAAATATATATAATGCTTTAATCTGGCATGATGTTTCTTTCCAGACTGCTTCTTCCTACATGTAATTGAACACACTAAGCAAAACCACCTTCACGAAGCATAGGTGTCCCAAAAAGAAAAAAAAACATGGGGATGAAAGGATTCTTGTCTTTATCCATATACTACAGATCAAATTAATTAATTAAGAATTAATTTTGGGTTGTCCAATAACCTAATCACAGTGGTCCCTCCTGATTTGTTGGGTTAGGAGTACACAAACATAAAGCTGTTTAATAGATGTCTTGGCTTTGTATAAAAGAAACTATCCACCATATATTTCTAACAATGTCAAGAAAAACTGGGAAATGTCTGGGCCATATGTTTGATGTTGCATATCAGGCAAGAATTGACTTTCTAGATAGAAATGTTCAAACCAAGAGCCTTAGCAATGTCCTTTTCATTTGCTTTACTAGCTCTGTGTTCAGTATACAATACGCACGCTAGGGGATTGAGAGCTGATATCATGTGAGAGGCAGTAATAGGTCTCATTACATCTCATTACATCTGCCACTGCAAGAAAAAATGCAGATTCAGCTGACAAACCATCTAAATTTGGCTGAAGGATGGAAAGCAACTTGGCGGATCAGAAATCAAAAATACTACAAACCTTTGTTTAGTTACTCCGTCTTTACACAAGTACTGAGCTGAATTCAGGAAACTACACTTGCAGAAAATCATAAAACAGCAACTCAGGCCTATATATTTTGAGAAAAGAGTAAAATCTCTTAAAATATACACATAATCAAAGACAGGTGAATGTTTCACAGAAATTCAACTTTTTTTTTTTTTAATTGCCTTCTCCACTGTAATGTCAAGTAATTTTAAAGCAGTTTTTAGAAGAGCAGTTTCAAAGACCTACTGGGAAGAATCAGGCGAATGGACAGTCATTATAAAGACCCTTATTTCAGCTTGGCAAAAAGGTAATTACATGGATTCCAAATGAATAAAATGGACTCAGGTGAATGAAGTCCGCCTTATTTTAGGGCAGTATTATATCCATTTAAATGGGGACTACTGATTTTTCTCACTGAGAAGTCTATAGACTTTCACTATATATCTACAGTCTGACTGTCTCATATTCAGTAATTTGTTGTCCTGAATGTCCAAGAATGCTGCTTGAGGGGTTAGGGGATGACAGAGCTACTTTTCTCTCTGGGAGAAATATTTCTTAATTCATGCATAGAATATTAACATGTCTTTCATTTCTGTCAGCCCTTTTTTACACCTATCAAAGAGAATGCATTAACACAAAGCATGCCAATTTACAGATGGTATTATTTCAAATGACCAGAAGGACTAAATACATGTAAACTATTTGTCATGTTTCAACTGTAAGCAAAAACCATCCTACAACATGGCAAGGAAACCATCCCATCTCAGACATCCAGAGAAGGGAGAAACCCTGAAAAGTGAGCAGCTTAAGAGACAGATGAAGTTGTGGAAACAACACAAATGGAAAGGCCTTAGACATGCCTTAGACATTGGTAGTGTTGTGTCACTATGTTTGAAAGATATTCTTGTTAAAATCAAGCTATAGCATAAGAGTATGTTAACAGTGCACAGAAATCTAAACCACCTAAGACTATCCAAGAGTGGTAAGGTAGGTTGAACCTATAGAAAAAGATTATTTTATTGACACAAAATTTTCAAGAGGCAAAGAGTTCAACAGTTTTTCTGTAAGGGTCCCTCAAACGAGGGGGAAATAGAATAAACTGTGAGCATACCTCCCATGTAATGGGAGATGGCACTTATTTCCCAATTTATTTTCCAATTCTGTGCACATTCTTTTCAATAAAATATTATAATAATTTTTATTCTTAACTACATAGAAAATCTAGCACATATTTTGGGGTTTTTCAGAGGGGCTGGAGGAGTACAGAGTTGACAGAGCCATGGCTAGAAGGCATAGGACCACTGTAAGTGGTGGGCAGTGATAGCTGCTGGTGGAAGAAGGACCTTCGGGTAGAAGAAACGATGCACATGTGTACAACTGGCAAAAATTAGTCTTGGTAAAAGGTTTTCAAAACATTAAAATGTAAACGAAGGTCACTGCAGGAAGGGCAAGTCAACTAGACGTTTGATTGCTAGAAGAAAGACTACAAAACCATTATGATTATATATTAAGGATTAATTATTGTTACCCATCTTATTTATTTGTACCCTTATTAGTTTTTTATATCCCTTGAAAAAATAATTATTTTAAAAAATTTAATTCATGCCTACACATGGAAAACTTAGATACTGAGTCCCAAACGCTTATTAAAATTATCCCAGGTCTGCTTGAGCTGTTTTTTAAGAAGGAAGCCCTTAAATATCATTTCAGCTTTTGTTGCTGTCTGTCAGTTCTTGCCTGGAGGATTACACAATCTTTTTTTAGAAAAAGGATTATATCAAATTACAAAATTAATCCAATTATCTGATTGATAATATTATTTTTTAATTAATCCTTAGTCCTCAGAATAAAAAAGTATTGTAGGAAAGTTCCAACCACATGATAGATGGAACATGAACAGAGTCACTTACAGGTTATAGTGAGTTCTGATACCATGGTGTAAAGGTAGCCTGCCTGAATTATGTGTTGGTAGGGTCAGAAAACTACCTGATTCCCCATACTGAACTTTCCTACAAAGGACTTAATATTAATAAAATTAACATTAATTAATATCAATAATTTAATAATAATTACTATTAATATTAATTGAAGTAAAACATCATTTAAAGAAATAATATATCTGCTGCTAAACACACAGAGACAGTATTGCATACAAATGTGGAACACTGTTCAACAATTCCTGTTGAAATGTTTGAAATGTTTGAAAAAACTGTTCTGAATAGTGGTCACAGAAGACAGAGTTTCAACCTAGTTGAGAGCTGATAGCTTAGAACTTAAGTTAATATTTTTAAGATTCCAGGAGTAAATGTTGAAGAACCACTTGATGGGTTAGAGGTTACTTGCTTGTGATTGTTTAACCATAGATGTTGCTGAAGCCACAAAAGGCTTCTAATAAGGCATAAAAATCACAAGTCTGTATCAGGTATGGTGATATTAAGAGGTTAGAGAGTAGAAGTCATTTCAAAAAGAAAAATACAACAAAGCAAAAAAAAAAACCAAGGATCAAAAACTGTTTTTTAAGAAGAGATTGAATTTCTCCTTGCATTTTTTAAGATGATTGTTTCATTCATTTCTCTAACTGATAGTCCTTCAAAAGCTGCTTAAGAAAATTGGAGGTCACTTTTCCTACCTTAATAATTTCCTAGAAGAATATCTCATAATTAAAAAGAAGTCTTAGCATTTCAGATATTTTGGGTAAGAAATTGCATATTTGATAAATAAATATGAACATAAATACAAATATAAAATATATATCTATATATAATAATTATATATATATATAAAATCAATAAATGCTCTCAGTGGATGTTTTGTTTCCTTAAAAGCCCTAGTTCAAAGTTCAAGACTCAAAATAATTTTTAGAAGACAAATTAAAAAAAAAATATAACTGGAGGAATACACCAGTTATGCTCTAAATAAAGAGAGAGTATATATATATATATATATACACACGTATATATATATACTTATATATTTATATATAGATATGGTAAGTCAGTGTTAAAAGCTTTTTTCATCTAAAATTCTATTTTGAGGGTTTAATATTTATATACTTTTAGGCTTCAAAGGAATAGATTCATGTCTGCTACATCTCTTGTAAAAATTTATCTGCAGTCCTCACATCATGGTTCTCATTAAGTGTTTTTTCAGGTCTCAAAACTTTACTTGAAATTAAATCTTCAGATTTCTCTTCCAGTACTTTTTATCAAGCATCATTATGACTTTGATCCATGAAGCATAATAAACTTAATATTCCCAAAAGGGGAAATGCAAAATATGAATCTAAATTGCTAGCATGATGAATATCTATGAATATATAAACATTTAAAACTACAATGATGTTATAGGGAAAAATATATTTCCCTAGAGTTTATGTTCAAATGAGGAAGACTGGACAAAAGAGTTATCTCACAGAAAAGATAGGAATTGTGAACAGCTTTTGAATTAAATAGTTTCCCTAATCTACAGGAACCTAATAAAGCCTCTTGATGAAGCCAAATGCCAAGACAATCTCTTCTGTGCAAAGTCTGTAAGAAGTTTAGACTGGAAATAAGTGAAAGGATCTTCTTTCCTTTAGGAAGAATCCCTGCCCTTTTCATACAGCTATCCTCCTGTGCACATTTTAGTGGGCAGCTTTTGTCTTATCATTTTCTCCAGACCTCCATGACTTTAGAGGTCAAGCTGAAACACTTGCTAAATTAATTAGTACCATATAAAAATGTTCTGGTCATAGCAAGTAATAGCACAACACTCACCATTTAACATAATATTTGGGGTAAAAAGTAAAGAGCATCCTTTCCTTCTCTATCCCATATCTGCTTCTAGCTCTTTGTTCTCATCCTTCTGTGCTTAATGTAGCTCTAGCTAAAAGGATTTTTGTGCATATTTACCTCTCCCCATAGATTCTTTTCACTCTACTTTCATTGACATATAATCTGGAGCTGCCTGATATACTTGTTTTTTAATTCATCTAAGTAAAGAGCAGCCTGGGTTTCTATCAGCACACCAAGTCCAAGATGAATCCTTATAAAACTGGGAAATAATTTTTCAAAATCTTCTTACATTCTCAAAGACATGCTTGATCCCACTGAAATGAAAAATAGTTAAAAAAAACCCTTTAATTTAAATTGCTTTAATTTGGATACAAGATTTATTTAAGATACAGTCAGAAATTATTTGCATCACTGAATTTTACAAATCATGCCTCTGACACTTGTGACTTAAATTACTGTTACCAGTCTAAAAATTCTTGCTTCAACAAGTATTTTCTATTGTTACTTACTGTAATCTTTGGGAAGTTTTAATTCCTTCCCCCTTTGCTACTACCTGGCACTGTATTATGCAGGTACTTCATATAATGGTTAATTTATATATAGTTTCAAAGTAAAACACAACCATAAATCGTAGAGTCACAGAATATTCTGGTTTGGAAGGGACCCACAAGGATCAGCTCCCCTAAAATCACACCATGTGCCTGACAGCATTGTCCAAATGCTTCTTGAGCTCTATCGGGCTGGTGCTGTGATCACTTCTCTGGGGAGCCTGTTCCAGTACCCAGCCACCCTCTGGGGGAAGAACCTTTTCCTAATATCCAACCCAAACATCTGACACAGCTTCAGTCCATTCCCTTGCGTCTTATCGCTGCTCACCAGAGAGAAGAGATCAGTGCCTGCCCCTCCTAGTCCTTCAAGAGGAAGTTGTAGGCTGCAATGAGATCTCCCTTCAGTCTCCTTTTAACCAAGAGAAAGGATCCAAGTGACCTCAGATGTTCCTTGTAAGGTTAAATGCATGAAGAAAATAGGTGGCTGACATGTCAAAACTGATATAAGTTCTATCCATTAAAAATGAAAGTCAGTAAACATTAAGAGGCAATCTAACACTTTTACATTATTAAACTATTTTGCATATTTATACATAGGCATGATTTGCATGCAAGATGAATGTGGACTAATATACATGTAGCAGAGGCACAGCTACTGACCCAGAGTGGAAATTACTGAGAAGTGCTGTAAAGTTCCCTTTCTAGTGATAGTTCTCTCCTGAGGGGTGACAGACACTCATTCCACATGATAGGAAATGTTGTGATGATGCATGATCCCCAAAAAATCCAGGCCTGTCTACTTCTGGTCCTGCTTGGCCAATTTATTACAAAATTCTTTAAAAAGCTAACAAGAAACAGTCATTTAGATTTAATAACTATGAATTTTTTAATCTTCTTTGTGCCAAAGTTTAGAAACAGAAACAACCCTAAGTCCTTTACTAGAATTACAGCTAGTCTCAATGAATTTACAAAGAGAAAAATAGAACAAAATTTGAAAAAAACCAAAAAAAAACCAAACGCATAAATTTAAAAGGAATCTTAGAAAGGATATATTTAGCACATCAATAAGAGTACATTAGTACTGACAACTGTCATTATGTAAAACTGATTTTTTCCTATGATTTTTCTTCTCAGATGCCGGTAAATGTAGCTTTAAAATTCTTAATATTCAATCAAGTAATGTATTTGGAAAATTTATAAAAACCAATACTTTTAAAAACTTTAAAATAATTATGAAAAACGTCAAAAATTATTGAACTGAATTCTGTGAAGTTAACTAGCTTTGAGATGCCTTTATATATGAAAAGCATAGATTGAAAGTATCCATGTAACCTGTATCAGATATCAAAGAAAATTTCATACATAATCACACATGTAATGCCAAATTTATTGAGAATGATTACAGAACTTCTGCTGCTAAAAACCTTCAGATGTCTTTTTTTATCTCCCTAGCTTACAGTCAATATGGATTTTTAATTGATTTAAAAGTGTCAAGACTAGTAATTATTAGTTGCTAAGCATAGTGAGTCATGCAGACCTCAGTTTCTTTACATCTCTAGCCATTCATTCAGGGTAGGGGATGGTTGTGTATGTCTGGCTGTTAAGTTTACAGCAATAGTTCACACATTGGATAAAGTGGGGTAGGTGGGGTTATTAGTTTTCGTATCATGTAATGGAACAAGACTGCTTTTACTAGGCTTAATGATTGCTCTTTTTAGGACTCTTTTAACCATAATGATTTTTGGTTCAGTAAGATGTGTTTCACTAAAAGAGCCTGTGTCCTATAATTTTTATCAAACCTGTCATTCTCTTGTCAGGTACAAACAGTCCTCCATAAATTACATCTTAAGTTACTATGTTTTATTTAGAGCTTATAGTTCTATACACACTCCCATGTAATTTAAGGGCAACTGAATCTATTAAACTGAAAATTCTTCACAAAATTATGAGGATTTTCTTTATTATTCTTCTCAGGCAGTTTCTAAAGAACTTCAGTAGAATTTTTGTTGGTTTTTTTTAATTTATTTTTTCCCCCCTCTTGATTTTTTTTTCTCCTGAAAGAACAGAACTCTCTTACTGTAGAAGGCACAAAGTAAACAGCAGCTTATTGCATTAGATATCACTTCTACCTGGAAATGACAATTACATTTGCTCAGGAGAGGTGGAGAGGATTGCTGGAATATTATGAACAGTCATGTAAGAGTTATCATAGTCAGGACAAAATAACCTGTCATTTTCCTTAATTCAATTTTGTTTGTTACCACCAGCTGTTCAGTAGAACCTACAGACTGGGCCTTAGGGATATCATTTTCACCTGTGTTATTTTTATTCCAGGTGATTTGTTACAATCATTTAAACTCACATCTCTTATGTCAGACAGTGGATTAAAAAAAGCACTTTGTTGCTTTCATATTGGAATAGTTGTGATATCTATTGGTAATATTTATTTTTCTCCTTTTTCCTCTTTTTTCTCTGAAAACTTACACCTGTGTTCACAATCTTTCATAGGCAGAGCAGGGTTCTGAATACTGCCTTTCCAGTTCAATTAATGGCACAGAACTCAATAGCTGTACCTATGTGTGACCTCAGCATCTACGTGTGTGCTATTAGTGGAGATCACCAATGCACCCAATGTAATCTAGCCTCATAACAGACACATCTCTAAGCTCCTCTGAGCTGGATTCCCAGCCTCATAAGGAGATATATTTTAGATATTGTAGGCAAGACTCAGTTCTCAAAAAATTGATTTCTTACACATGTTACATACCTTATTGCATCCTATCTGCTCTCCAGCTGCCACCAAGAAAGCCACAGGTCTTCCCCAAGTTCTGTATTTTATCTTTCAAATGTCTGCAGGTGCCTCAGAACTAATAGGGCATCAATAATGATACTAGACAGATATGCTTAGACAGGTGAATCCCTCATGAAGCTATCTGGATATGAACTCTATTATTCTGGCTGAAAATCTCATTCCCGTGCTCATACTGTTTTCAAAGAGATATTAGAGCATGAGGAGTCAAGCCATACTTTTTCCAAGCACAGGCTGACAACACCTGTGTTCTGATGACAGATAGTAGTGAAGGTTTATGGAAAACTACAGGAAAAAACTGTATGATGGAGAGAGTACTGAAGTACTACTGGTAGAGCTCATCTCAATCTTCTTTACAAGACATTTTTAAGGTGCAGATAAGTCAAATGTCTCTGACAGTGACTGTAGTGATTCAGAATTAATGTCTGGGCTTGGGTTAGAGAATACCTTGAAGTGCATTCCTGCCTTTCATTCATATGTTGCTCAAACTGTAGACAAAAGAACAGCAGAAACAAAGATTACGGATTTGGGCTTGTTTAGGGTATTATTTTCTTTTTGTTTTTATTAAAAAAAAAAAAAAAATCTTCATCAGGTATTTGCCACTCCTGAATAATATATCAAGTAGCTCATCTCTGAACTTCTATAAAAATGTAGATAAAAATGATCAAATTTTACTATAAATACATGGATATTACATTTCACCATTATGCATCTATAAAATTAAGGTAAAATCTACTACAAATCCTTACAATTTTTGATAAATAGTGGAGGTTAGTCTTAAAAAAATCCAGAAGTTCAACAACAGATCTGATCATAGTTTTTTGCACATATCACTTCTGAAAAAAGGAGTAGTTATTCACCCAATACTTACAGGTGAGATTTTCTTTTCTTGTTTCAGACAGATAGTCAGAACATATATGAGCACAACAAGCATAATTTATTCCCTCATGACAAAGGACTACAAATCTGAAGGTAAGCCCTTTTCTTAATTCAGGCTGGTATCAAGACTTCACAAATTATGTAAAACTTATTTGGCCTCTTAGAGACTATCAACTGAAATATCAGCTAAAGAAATTTCTTTCTTCTCCCTGCCTCAGGGGAACCCAGCCCAGTTTTAAACACATTTGCAGTAAAAAACACCAGCTACAACACAAAATATTTTATCTTTAAACATGTATAAATTTAGGTTCCTTTTATTTGTTTCTGCTCTGGCTTGTAGGAAAAAACCTACTCTTATCTCCTAGAAAACCATTTATGATTAAACATGGGAAATACTTACGAAGGACTAAAGACTTTTTAATTTGAACATGGTTAATAATTCTGAACATGGTTTCACCATAGAAAAAGATAAGGACAAATTTTTAACGTAAGTGCTTACCTAAATAGGGAATCAAGAAATGAACATCAGTTTAGTCAGAGACCTGTCTGAACTCTTGATCCAGTAACTGTGTCTGGGCTTCAAAATCACAATTTTAAACATTTCAATGGTGGTTATAGAGCCATCAAGCCACCCTAATCACATCTACTTAAAGAATTAGTAAACTCATAGGAGTGTGAGTTGAGATTCCTATAATGTTCTCACTGCCACTACTGATTTTCTATAGCGGGAAAGCAATCATTTTCCTTCTCTTATGGAGAATCTCTCCTTTTTATGAAGCACTTTAGCCAATCTCTCAAAAAATTTAATTTTGTTTCAATATAGTACCCTCATTTTTCACTCAGAAAATGAATCAACACAATCCTGCCTTCACCACTGTAAACTGGGGAGAGGGGTCTTGTTCTTTAATCACTTCTAGCCCAAGGTGCTTGACAGAGATCCACTTTACCTTTTTACTTAGTATTAACTACTCTATCAGAAAATATACCTTTTTGCTACACTTTCTTCAGAACCTTCTCTCTGAGAGGAAACTTTATCAGTTAAAAGTGTAATTCCCAGTAACACAGATAGCACTAAAACCCCTATAGCAATATATAGTGTTAAATGGATTCAAGTTCCAACAAATCCTTTGCCTTCATTTTGGCATTGGTTTTGTAAAGGTATCTCCCTAGCCTGAAAGTGAGCAAAGCAACTTTTAAGTAATTACAGAAATACAATGAAGGGTTTATCACCTCCTGTGAATCTATATAAAGTTGTCATACCTGTCAATAAAGAAAGAAAGAAAGAAACTGTTTCGCAGAATTAGAAAATAAAATGTTATTTTCAGGAATTACAGATTTTTAAAAAATCTGAGTGGGGCAGTAGCCTTGACTGATACACTGATACTATATATATATATATATATATCTGTGTGTGTATGTATATATGCATATGTGTATGTATATATATGCAGTCTGTCTTTACAGCTGTTTAAAACAGAGGGAAGGAAGTGCGGAAGTGCAGAAGGAAGTGCGAGAGGGAGGGAGGGAGGGAGGGAGGGAGGGAGGGAGGGAGGGTTCCACTGTGGGGAACTGTGAGGAGTTCTTTTAAAAATAGATGTTCTAGATTGAAATGAAGTCAAACAAAACAACATTGTATCAGCGATTTATTGCCAATGGAAAGGGAAAAAGGGGGGGGGGAGGGGAGGGGCAGGCAGGCAGGGAGGCAGGAAGGCAGGAAGGCAAGCAGGCAGGGAGGGAGGGAGGGAGGGAGGGAGGGAGGAAGGGAGGGAGGAAGGGAGGGAGGAAGGAAGGAAGGAAGGAAGGAAGGAAGGAAGGAAGGAAGGAAGGAAGGAAGGAAGGAAGGAAGGAAGGAAGGAAGGAAGGAAGGAAGGAAGGAAGGAAGGAAGGAAGGAAGGAAGGAAGGAAGGAAGGAAGGAAGGAAGGAAGGAAGGAAGGAAGGAAGGAAGGAAGGAAGGAAGGAAGGAAGGAAGGAAGGAAGGAAGGAAGGAAGGAAGGAAGGAAGGAAGGAAGGAGGGAAGGAGGGAAGGAGGGAAGGAGGGAAGGAGGGAAGGAGGGAAGGAGGGAAGGAGGGAAGGAGGGAAGGAAGGAAGGAAGGAAGGAAGGAAGGAAGGAAGGAAGGAAGGAAGGAAGGAAGGAAGGAAGGAAGGAAGGAAGGAAGGAAGGAAGGAAGGAAGGAAGGAAGGAAGGAAGGAAGGAAGGAAGGAAGTCCTGTAGTATTCCTTATGTGACATTGCTTGCAGTGTGGGAAACACACAGTTTAAATGTTGAACTGAGAAAAATATTTTTTTGAGAAAAATATTTTAGTGAGCCAAACAATTATCTTAGTCCTAATGGAAATAACTCATATCCCTACAGATAATGCCAGTGATAACTCACTAAACACAGTATTTGCCAAAATGGAAAACAAGCAATGAGAAAACAGAGCTCTTAAGCAGTGTATGTTTCCATGTGATACTCTCTGCTGCCTTTCATGGATAGAATGTAAGCAAACAAGACAAATCCCTTTGTTCCAGCTGCCCAACCCTTGCAAAGCTGCAAAATATCTTCACTTTCTACAGTGCTTGCTGTCCATTCAAGAAATCTCTAGTGAGGGTGTGTGATACTGGCAGGTGAAGCACTGGGTATGAGGGTGGTTTATTATTGTACAGGACATGAAGGAAAGATTGGAAGAAAAGATAGAAACTCAAGGAATATGATGATAGAATATGATGATAGAATATGATGATAGAATCATAGAGTAGTTTGGCTTGGAAGGGTCCTTAAAAATCAGTTCTAATGCCTCTGTGATGGGCAGGGATGCCACCCATAAGATCATGTGGCTCAGGACTCCATTCAACCCAGTCTTGAGCACTTACAACTTCTCTGGACACCCTCCTTCACTGTCGTAGAATCCTCTGAAGACCTTCCTAACATGTAAGATGATGGATCAGCTGGGCCAGATTTCACAAAGGCACACCAGAGGAACAGGCCAGAAGGAGACAAGATTAAAACTGATGAGACTAGTTATAGACATTGACAATGGACTGTTGCAAATGAAGAAGCCTGAAGATACTAGTCTATTTCTAGAGAAAAAATAACAGGAATTTGTAGGAAACTAGACACAGTGAATTTTATTGAAGATGATTTTAATTTTTAAAATTATTATTATTTTTTTTAATACTATACTTCCTTACAGCAAAAATCCTCTGATCTTTTAATAACAATGCATTGGCCACTTCTGGTAACTAGTAGCTTTTACATTGCAACTTTATGTTTAAATTATAATAGAATGCATAGATGTAGATTATTATTTTAACATCCTCTTCTGTCTTTATCCATGATGAATCATATGTAATATTGAAGAGTATTTTATTTTGGAAAACATGTTACTGTAAACAGAGTGAGGTAATAAAACAAAAATTACAGAGAAAGATAAAAGTCTCACAAAGTCACCTAATGCATTGCACTGCTGTTGTACTGCTGATGCCTGAAATGTCTAATACATTTTGTTCAGAGCAGTAATAATAGTCCTGAACAAATCAGCTTTTGTGGCTGCCTTAGAAAGTTAGACCAGAGACTGGTTGCTCTCTATAAGGAAATTTTGTACATGTCTTTCTAATTTCTTCTGCCCTTTGTTTCACTCTGTTTTTCCATATTAACCCTCATTTATAACCCTAAATCATTCCACTTTCTTCTCTGAATTTTATCAAGTCATTGTTTCTACTCCACTGATAGCAATAATTTTCTTTCTATTCTGAACTCTGTTTAAATTGTCAGTATCATTCTGGAATGGTGGCAAACAGAAGAATTGAGCTGGAGGAAGTAATTTCAGTTCTATGTTAAAAATTCAGTTCTATGTTAGAAATTTAGTTCTGTGTTAGAAGAGCCACCCAGGATCACTTAGGGGCTAGAACATCTCTCGTATGAAGAAAGACTGAGAGAGTTGGGTTTGCTCGAGAGAGGGGTTGACCTCCAGAGATCCCTCCCAACCTCAGTCATTTTGTGATACTGTGATTCTATATCTTTATAGAAGATAAAAAAGCATTATGTCCTTTTTCTGATACAAATGTTCACTTTTATAGACCTTGAAGATTCTTTTCATATTTCTTCATTCCAATTTTTCTTTCTTATTTTTATACTGAATATCAGTGGTTTAGAATTAATTATTAATTTAGAATTAGAATTATGAATTTAGAATTAATTATGCCCCATAATTATGTCTCAATATCTTCTTTTCCAGAAAAATATTATTGCTTTAATTCTTGATCTTACACATTCCTTTAATTGTACTGTTGTTTCATTGACATTTTTAATGTTTCTTTAATTATCATCCACAAACATGTGAGCATACTCTATCTCACTTTTAAAAACTGAACTGCATTTCTCAGCAGTGAATCAGGGAGATCTTAAAATGTTTCTCCAAGAACTACCAGCTGAGACAAGAGAAAGGGGAGTTAAAACGGAATTTTGTGTCATTTTCTGCATACTCCTGATCTTTGGCTGTCCCAGGACCTGAATGCCAATGTGCACACAAAGGAGTGCTCAAATCTTTTTTTTGGCAGCTCCAAGAAATACCAACTTAATTGGAGACCCACAGTATGAGAGAAGAACATACTTCTTGGCAGAGAGATTTGTTACTTTCTTACTCTAAATTATATACATTTAGTTGACAGATTTGTCAGTTCTTTGTCTTTTCTTTGTCTATCCATTTCCTTGACATTTAAAATAGGGAAAATATCACAAATGCAGTTCACTGTGTATATATTTGAAATACCCATAATTACTTGGCATACAATGTCTTGCAATGATGCATTCATTATTCTTTGTGATATGGAGCTAGGTTTTTTATTTTTAATTTTAATTTCTGTACTAATCTTTCCCACTTGTAGATTGTTTAAATTTTTAAGAGTCTGCAGCTTAATATTACTTTTTATGTTCCAATCTAAATTGGCATCTGTTGTCTTTTTATCTCTCTTCAGACTTCTCTGGGTTACATTTCAGCTTTTTCTATAATCAAAGCTGAAATCTCCTGGAAAATGTTGCAATGCATTCTATTAAAAATCAGTGACAATTAAAATATTAGTGTTTGGAGATTCTTGCCTTGCTAAAAGCATTTGGGTAAATATGATTTCTTTCCGTTCTATGTTTTCACTTGTTCTTGCTTTCCCATATAGACTTGTCTGCTCTTTCTCTAGCTTGTAGAAATAAACACCTTGCCACCAGGATTAGGGTTGCTTTTTAGTTCTTCAGTATTTGTCCCATAGACATACTGTCTCCATGGCAGGGTAAGACACAGATCCTTGCAGACTCTGCACCTTAGCTTCTGTCAAAGAAAACTTGAACACATTTTCCAGAGGATAACAATCATATGTTAAAAAAGACACTTCATTATTTATTTTTTTTTTCAAGCTACTCTGTAACTTGCTTGAAATATACCATAATATATTGACCCTGTGTCCTTGTCTTCTTCCTGGACATTATTTTACCCTTTCCTCTCTAGATGACTGTAAAAGATATCAGTTTCGCTGTCAAGAATATCTATATTTTTTTTCTTTTAGATCCAGCCTATTTTTACTGCTACCTGCTATTCTGACTCACTCTTCCCTTTCTGTCTCACCTCTAATAATTTTATTTTTGGAGGGCTTTCCATAATATTGCCTTTTCCAGGACCATTGAAAGCAGCTCACATAAACAAAGATACAGTAAGACCTTTAAAGGCATTGATAAAACTTAATTGAGGATATTTTGCATATTTAAAAAAACTATTTTAAAGTAAAAATACAGTATTCATGATGTGAATAAGTTTGGAGAATTGACTGATATCTGCACAACAGATACCCATGCGAAATCTTCATCAGGGGGTGGTTTCCCTGGGCTCCAGACCAGTCAATACATCTTCACTGTTGTCAAGGAAGAAAATATAGTAACAATAAACTTTCTGATGGCAGAACACTGATAAGAAAGGTAAACAGTAAAAGAACGAAAAATTCAGAATGAATGAATTTAAACAAATTTTCACTCTTCAAACAGAATTAATTCTAGAATATCAGGTACAAAGCAATAATATTTAAGAACAGGTAATCCCAGCTAATGGAGTTTATATTCTGGAAGTACCTAAATTAGCCATACAATAAACTGTTAGGTCAATGCCATACCCACATGATTAAATGTCATTTTAAAGCAAGGAGAAAGAGCACTGATTTTATCATTATATGCATCACTGATGTGATAGTACAGGAAAAGTCTTCTGAGGTTGCCATTTTTTGATAATTATCATTCTCTCTAGCTTCTTAGTAACTTGGAATTAATAAGAAATTTCCTTGTATAGTTCCAATGCATCTATGACCAGAAAACAAATACTAAAGTTTTTGCTCAGAAGTGGAAAACGTAAGAGTGAATATATACCAAACCAAAAGGGAAGCACAAGGAACTACTTTGATTTATAATAATGAACAGGAGAAACCCTGTTTTTTTTGTATCAGCAAATGCGTAGTCCTTTTTGTGTACATATATGGCAATGGAGACTTTCATGGTTCCAAGCTGCTTTTGGGAGACCAGTGAGATGTCTCTATGGATGTTCTGAGTCAGCTCCTCTGATACTGAATATTATGAGAAACCATAGAAATTTAGCCTGAGGAATTATCAAGAGGGCAAGGCAGACAACCTTCAAAATAATCCCCTGACAGCTCTTCACATCAAAGAGTATGAAATTAGACCATGAAATTCTGAGTCACAGAATCACAGAATCACAGAATAAGCTGAGTTGGAAGGGACTCTCAAGAATTATTGAAGTCCAGCTCCTTGCTCTGCACAGCAACATCCTCAATAATCACACCATGTGCCTGAGAGCATTGTCCAAATCCTTCTTGAACTCTGTCAGGCTTTGTGCCATGACCACTTCTCTGGTGTGATAGATTGGCATTTAAGAAAACAAAGAGAAACACCTAAGGAAGTTAAAACCGCTGGAAGCTGATGGGAGTTTTTCTCTTAGCCAACAGCTGGCCATTTCTAAGAATTGACAGCAGTTTTAACCATTGAAAAGTGAGATCAACCTGTGAACACCACCTTAAGACCTAAGCCTGGGAATATCTTTGTCTCTTTGTTTTCCTGGCTGTGAAAGGTAATTGAGCTTTAGCTGGGTTCCCATCCCCTCCCCAGGCAATGTGGCCCGGGCGGGGGCTGGGCTGGGCCCAGCGGCTCCCGGCCGGGAGATGGGGCCTGCGGGGCTTGCCCCGGGCTCTGGCTGGGCCGGGCCAGTCCCTGGCTTGGCAGCAGTTTTTGCTGTGACTGAATTCACCAGAGACTGCCGAGTAAAGAAAGGAAAAGCTCTTGACCTGCATCGGGCTGAGACAGTGACCACACTCTCCAGAGCAGCCATGAAGAATCTTCCATTGCAGACAACTCCAGCTGCTGCTCCAGCAGAGATCACAGAACCATCTACAAAGCCTGGGCAAGATTTTAACCTTTTCATTACCCAGATGAGACTTGCAGATTAATCCTTTTATCCAGAGAAAGAAAAAGAGAGTAATCGACATGTAAAGAGACTTTATATAAAAACTATCAGAGACAGTAAAGAAAATAATTAAGCTTCAGAAAAGGTAGAGAATAAGGAGATGCTTTAATTAAGCTGAAATATTTTTCTGTTAAATCTATGGAGATGGACAATAGTGTCCTGAAAAAACTCTTAATTCATGACAGAGTATATAAGGAGGAATGGAGTGTTCAAAGTTTAGATTTTGAGCAAAAGGTGGAGTAATTATGATACAGTGAGGTGCTGGAACAGAAGGAGAGAAGTAATTGTTGAAGATTTGGGGCCGCTTGAAGCAAAGAGAGAACTTCTGTTTTCCACAGAAGCTCACAGAGACAGATGAAAAGAACTTTTGCCTTTGAATAACTCATCCTTAAAATGACATCCCTAGACTCATTGACCCATAACACACCTCAGAGTGATGTGAAATGGGAGGAGTGAACTGATGGCAGAATTTCCAGGCAGCTGGCTTCAGAGAAATAGAAAGCTATAACAGAAATAGCTTTCTTGTGATAAACTCCATAGAGTAGCAGAAGACGTCTGTTTCTCTACAAAGGCTGATGAAAAGACTCTAGCAGGAATTGGGACTGTTTTAAGCACCAAAGTTCCAAAGTTTTTTGTCTCTATATTGTTATGTGAACAAGGGAATGGTGTGTTGTAGTGGGGGATAAAGGGGTTTTCTGGAAGTTTATTCTGGTGTTCTTATTCTTGTAGTTTTGTTAATAAACTTTCTTTATTCCTTTTAAATTTTAAGCCTGTTTTGCTCTTGTTCTAATCCATATCTCACAGCAAGAAATAAGTAAGTTTTCTAGTGATTTTTTAGTTACTGCTTTAAAACCACAACACCTGGGGACCCTGTTCCAGTGCCCAATCACCCTCTGGGTAAAGAATTTTCTTTTAATATCTAATCTAAACCTCCCCTGACGCCACTTCAGGCCATTCCCTCAAGTCCTGTCCCTGGTCACCACAGAGAAGAGATCAGTGTCTGCCCTTCCTTTTCCTCTCATGAGGAAGTTGGAGATTGCAATGAGGTTTCTGCTCAGTCTCCTCTTTTCCAGTCTGAACCGACCAAGTGACCTTAGCCTTGTCATACAACTTTTCCTCAAGGCCCTTCACCATGTTTGCTGCCCTCCTTTGCATGCTCTCTAATAGTTTAATGTCTTTCTTATGTTGTGGCACCCAAAACTGCACACAGAGCTCAAGGTGAGGATACCCCTGCTCAGAGCAGAACAGGACAATCCCCTTTCCTTGCCTGGCTGGTGATGCTGTGTCTGATGCCTCCCAGGACAGGGTTGGCTCTCCTGTATGCTGGGACACTGCTGACTCACACTCAACTTTCCGTTGAGCAGGACTCCCAGGTCCCTTTCAGCAGCACTTCTTTCCAGCATCTCATTCCTCAGTGTGTACAGCCAGGGTTGCTCCATCCCAGGTTCAGAATCTGGCACTTTCTTTTGTTGTACTTCATATGGTTGGTGATTGCCCTGTCCTCTAATTTGCCCCGGTCTCTCTGCAGGATGGTGTGAATACTTACTGAGAGTGATGACTTAATCATGTTTTGCCTGTGCTGAGTTTGGATTGTTGGGTGGAAGAAATGAAAAATGTAGAGTGTTTCAGTCTGCTTTATTCTGCTCCTTTCATGACAAGTTTTCCATCTTTTCTCTATATTCTCAGAAGTATCTCCAACTAAGACATATGCTCTACATGTTTCTATACTTGCAGGTGCATATTGCTTTAATATTAGTTTGATCTTTGTATTTCTTTCTCATTTACATATTCCACTGTGATTTTTACTCTTAGTTTACTGTATTTTTTTAATCTAGTCCGTCTATTAGCCTGAATGGTTTACATACTTGTTCCCATTCTTGTCACCCTCCATTTCTCTTGCTTTCACCGTCTCTCTAACATGTCAACTCTTGTTCTATGCAAAACAAAATAAAACAATGATTGTGTTATGTGCCTGGGAAACATGTTAATATGTCTTCTTTAAGTAATTTTGCACAGAACTTTGGTGTATTTCAAAAATGTAGAAAACTTCGTATTTCTAAGAGAAGTCAGCATATGATCATGCGGGAAGAACTTTTCTTATCTGCTACCTGTAAAGATGGACTTACTTGTCTGCGGCCACTATTATGGGTGAACAATGGAAGATGAAAAATGCACTTATTCCTGTTCTTTATTGCCACAACATCACAAGCAGATGTAAGGCCCACAAGTCAGACAACAATTCTGGACATATCTGTTTGATGTATGTGGAAAAAATGGAGATTGGCAGTTAGAGGTGATAACTAGCAGTTTTAGTGCAAAAGTGGCATTGTAAGAAGAATATCACGGATGAACAAAAAAAACAACATTCATAACTCATCTCACAGTCACCTGCATACAAAGCTGAACTAGCCTCCTTGTTTGTGTCCCATTCAGCATTACATGAAGAGGAAGCAGAGCAGGGACCTGCTTAGAGGAATCCCACAGGATAGGGCTCTAGAAGAGAAGTCCAAGAGACCTGATCAATATTTAAGCACCAGTTTCTCCAGGTTCAATCCCATGATGATGAAATCAGGAAAAGGTGGTGAGATGAGCATGGACCACTAGTAAATATCAAAAAGAAGAAAGAAATTTATGGGATGTGGAAAAAGGGACAGACCCCATGGGAGTACTATAGGAACATCATCAAGGTATGCAGAAATTCAATGGAGAAGGTCAAGGCCCACTTGGAATTGACTCTAGAAAAGGACACCAGGGGAAACAAGAAAGGTTTCTACAAGACCATCATCACTAAAGGAAAGATTAGGGGAAATGTGGGACCGCTGCTGAAGCACATGGGTGACTAGGACAGAAAAGGAGGACACGTAGAAGGCAGAAATATTGAATGTGATCTTTGTCTCAGCCTTTACTGCTGAGCTCAGCCCTCAGGAATTCCAGATCTCAGAAGTAAGGGAAGAAGGTTGGAGAAAGGAACCCCTTGGTCATAGGGGGTTGGATTATAGGTTAGCTGGGCAAACTAAGCATCCATAAATCCACGGGCCCTGATGGGATGCTCCCATGGCTGCTGAAGTGAGGACTGACCTACTAGAGAACAGGTCTCTCCAAAGAAAATCCTGGGAGTCTTGGTGGATGACAAGTTGGCAACTAGCCAGCAGTGTGGCCTTGTGGCCAGGAGAGCCTGGGGTGAATTAGAAAGAGTGTGGCTGACAAGTCCAGGGAGATGATCTTGCTCTTATACTCAGCTCAGCCCTAATGCAGCCATTTCTGGAGTGCTGTGTCCAGTTCTGGGCTCCTCAGTACAAGAGAGACAAGGAGGTACTGGAGAGGATCCATTGAAGACTATAAAGATGATGAGACGTCTGGAGCATCTCTTAGGAGGAGGGACTGAGGCAGCTCAGCTTGTTTACTCTAAAGAAGAGAAGACTGAGAGGGGATCTTATCAATCATATAAATATCTCAAAGGTGTGTTCCAAGAACATAGTGTCAGTTTCTTTTCAACTGAAAAAGAAAACAGAGACAGGATGCCCAGAGACAGGATGAGGAGCAATTGCCATGAACTAAAACAGAGGAAGTTTCACCTCAACACAAGGAAGAACTTCTTTACAAGGAGGATGGCAAAGCATTGGAACAGGCTGCCCAGGGAGGGAATAGAGTCTCCTTCCCTGGACATTCAAAACCCACCTGAGCACTGTGCTCCCTGCTCTAGAAGACCCTGCCTTGGCAGAGGGGGCTTAAGTGGGTGAGGTCCAGAAGTGCCTTCCAACCCTAACAACTCTGTGCTCATGTGATTGTGTTAATATCGTAATTCAGAAGTTTAAACATTAGTTTTATCTTTTGTTTGGGATGTGTGCTCAATCCCTTGTGAAATTAGCAGCACATTAGAATTTGGTTACTGTGTTTTGTTTAATAAAGATGAATTTAAGAATATGTATAAAAGATACATGTATAAAAGATACAGTTGAGTAAATTGAAGTCCAAGATTAATTCAATTCTCTTAGTGTTTGAAGAGTTTCACTATTAAAAATGGTAGACATTACTCTGATAATGGTAGACTGTGTGCATGTCCCAATTATCTCTATGTATAAGTCAAAAATAAAAAAAACCCATCTGAATGCTCTGAAGTGGAAAATTGTCAAAGCAGAAGAGATTGGGCAAAGGGAAAATAAAAAAAAATAATGAAATAGAAGCAAAGGGAGACTGTAAAAGGCAACTGCAAAGACAAGGCTGCCACTACATAAGTCAGTGGAGACTGACTGAGATCTAGATCTGTATATAAGGAAAATATAGAATACAAATGTATTTTTTCATAGAACTATTTTTTCCTTCCTTTTTCTTTCCTTTTTTTTTCCTTATTTATTGACTACACAATTTCATATTACTCTCTTGGAGTGGGAAGTTTGGCTTACTCTCTGACTGAATAAGAAAAATTTAAAGAAAATATTTTATAACTTTCCATCTGAAAATATGGAACATCTCTAAGTTTGAACAACATGCAAAAGCTGGGTTCCCAAGTTAAACACATTTGGAAAGACATTGAAGTATGGTTCATGAATACTCGTGTGACTTGCACGTGCCTCAATATTGCTGAGTTTAAATTTGAGACCTTTATTAAATGTAATTCCCAGTTTTGCATGTATCAAGTGAATATGATGTTTCAAATTATTACTGCTGCTTTCAAAAGCACTAATAATTCTGATGGATTTTTCCAACTTTCCTGCTGTAAACCCAAACTCAGAAATAGAGGGAATAAAACTTTCTTTTAAAAAAAGAAAAACAACAAAAACCCAAAATAAAGAAAAAAAAACCAAAAAACCTCAATGTCATGATTTTTCTCTTCCCCTCCTATAGGTTTGATTTCTGAAAATACTCTGGCAAAATTTCTCTAGTAGAATAACTGAGAGACAATGAATTCTGGTGGGAAGCTTTTTTGCAAGAATTCAATTTTTAACAAATATAGTCAAATTTAGTATTAAAAAATGGGTTAATAGTTAAATAGCTAAGAGCACTGTCGTATATGTCAGAAACTATTTATCTTCCCATCATAACTATGAAACAAAAACTAAGCTTTGAATCATCACAATCAATGGAAAAGAGGTAGAACACCAAGAGGGTAATCAATCCCCAAAGTTATGCTGTGACTTTAGATATGTTACATAAAGAGAAAGAACCTGAAAAGTAATTAAATTTATTACTTCTTGTGAATTCTTAGTACAAATCAGCTCTATCTTTCTCTAGATATGGGCTATACCTTTATTCTGGTTTTCAGTTAGGTTAGGTTTGGTTTCATTTTGTTTTTTCCTAGTTATTTAACAAATATATCAGATACAATTTTGAATGTTTCAGCTAATTAGAAATGCCTGAGGATACAACCTAAAATAAGAAAATGTGCACTGTGAGGCAAAGATGCCTGGTTTTACTGCCCTTCCAACTGTATGTTTTATATATTTGCAAAAGTAGCTTAAAAATGCAGCAGTAGAACTGTGATAATAAAAACTTTAGGGCTTACAAAATGTCATAAAAAGCTCGTGGACTATTTCTAGAAAGGTCATGAATTATTTATGAAGCAACTTTTAGAACTAGCTTTTCTGTTCTGCTTCCATTTATATGTCTCAGGGTCATCAATTTCAGTTTACTTTACATATGAAAGATAATCTTTCACGTTTTCACTAGAAAGTAGTAAAATTTGGGCAAAGTTTCAAATAAAAAGACAGCCATTTATGATATATGTATGAGTAAGATATGGTTATTAATTAAACATGGACATTTAAAAAGATCAAACTTTTAAGTGTACACAACTTCAAGACAGCTTAAATTTTGTGAGAGCTTAAATGATTCATTCCTGTTTCATCTGAAAATTAAAGTTGAATAAACAATTTGCAGCTAATATTTTTTTCCTGGCAAAATAATGCTCTTCTTTGAAAATTCAGTACAATTTTTTAGGTTCTACAGTGGGTTGATCTTGGTGGGATTCCATGTGTCTACCAAGCTTCTCTATCACTCCTCCTCCTCAGCAGGACAAAGGAGAAAAAAATCCTTCAGACAAAGGCAGCTTAACGAAGAAAATAAAAAGCAGCGCTGAGAAGCAAAAGAGAAAGAGACTAATTCTCTATTTCCCCAGTCACTAGGAGGCAGGGTGTCAATATGCATAGAAGTTGCTCCAGAACACAGATACCTTAATGACAAATGCCTTGCTAACAAATTCCCATTCCACTCCTTCTTTCTGTTATGTTTCATGCTGGGCACGATGCTGTCTGGTAAGGAGCACCTCTCTGGTCAGCTTGGGTCAGTTGTTCCAGCAGTGTTCCCTCTCAGCCCTGCTCACCCTCAGCCTTCAGGCCATTGGAGGGCAAGTTAGAAGAGACAGCACTGATGTTGTTATGTGCAACACTGCTCAGTAGTTGCCAAAACACTGGAGTGTTACCAGCATTGTTCTAGTTACAAACACAAAGCACAGCAGCGTAAGTGCTGCAACGAGGAAAGTTAATTCCTTCCCAAACAGGCTCAATACAGTTTCCCGGTAAGAGAAATAAAAGATTGCATTCTAGCAATCTCCACCATATCAGCATATGAATAAAAAGAGCAGAGTTTCTGTGGACTAAAATGCTACTCCCTCACATACTGTTGGACAGATCAACCACACTCCATCCTCACAGCCTAGAAATGTCTTCAAAAATATTTTGAACTTTGGCACCAACAAGTGCAGAGACATTTCCATCAGACACAGGCCAAAGAGTAAAAACTGATCTAGAAGGTGTATCCATCACTGAAATGTTAGCATCTGCATGTATGAGGCAGTTTTCAAGTTGTGGCTTTGAACCATCTTAGGGAAGTTAATGAAGGAATGGAGGAGAAAGGAAGCCTGAATTGGAGGAGAGACTCTCTCTTAGTGTTTGTGAATGAAAGGGAAAACTGGTCAACTTTGTAGTGGGAGGGGTAGGAGGGTTTCTATTTGCATTTTGGTGCAGACAGTGTATCTCAAATCATCTGTCTAGATTCCCCTTTATAGAACGTGGGGAGCCATTACAACTTCTACAGCACAACTCATCTCACTTTGGGGAGGTCAGCTAAATTTGGTCAGATGAACTATGCAACAGATGCTCATATTTCTCTTAGTTGAACAGAAATGGAGCTACGGGCAGAAATACCAACTGTAGATGTTTCAAGCCAAGTAAGATGAATCCTGCCTGGGGTCTTTGCCTCCAGAATAATCACAGACTCATAAGTTGTCTTTTAAGATTGGATCAAATTTCTCAACTAATAATTGCCAGCAATTGTAGAAATGGTAGCATTTTGTAATGAATCATCAGTTGCTGACTACTGTTGAGTCACTGCACATATAAACAACATACTGTTTACCACTCTGGAAAGACCAATTCTTGATATCTATTCAAATAATAAAAAACTTTGGTAACAAAACAATGAAGATAAATCACTGAATAATCCAAATTTTATGGGGTAAAACCCCTGGTATGAGTTGCCTAAGCTAATATCATTGGCCAAAATATTTTTTGGGACTCAAATAATTTTCACCTATATGTCACAACAAGAATATGTCAGATTATATAGCACTGAACATAATGTAGAAAGAAGATTAATTTTCTAGCTCAAATATTCTCTGCTTCGATAATGCAATTATTTACATTCATCTAGCTAGGTATTCTAAAGCCTTTATCAGAAATGGAAGCCTTTACTAATACTCTTTTGTTAATACTGTGAAGGATGTTGTAGCAGTTTAGATTCACCAATTTTTTTGTTTCCTGGCCAATGCACCAAATAATGTGGTGGATTTCAGTGCTGGCCAAAAATCACCAGTGTATTTACTCATTCCTTGCTGTGAGATATGGATTAAGAGGAGGGAAAAACAGGTTCAAACCTTAAAAGGTATAAAGAAACTTTATTAATAGAACTAAAAGAATAAGGAGAATCAGAATAAAACCTTCAGAACACTTTTCCTTCCCCTGCCCCACTTCTTTCCTTTCCCAACTGACAACATAGAGACAAAACCTGTTAAATCAGTTGCCAACTATATAATAGTCTTTCATCAGTTCTTGTAGGGGAAGGAGCTTTCTCTTGCCATGCCATGGAGACTTCTCCACAAGAAAAAGTTCTCCCATGGCTTTTCATTTCCATGAATAGCAGCTGCCCAGGAAAAGTTTTGCAATCGTGAAATTCCTCCCATTTTCACAGCCCTCCTACATCTGTGTCCATGGGCCATGAACTCATAAGGTATTATATTAAGGATGAGTTGTCCAAAGGCCAAGGTTCTCTTCATCCATCTCTGTGATCATCATCATCTCTGGGAACAGAGGTTTTCTTCTTCTCTTCCTGGGGGCAAAGAGTCTTCATCACTCTCATCTCTCTCTCTGTTCAAGCTTCTCATGGGATCATAGTTACTCCAGCATCTGCTTGGCTTCATCAATGGATGCCTCTGCTCACATCTATAGTGTGAACACTCCATTGCCCCCATACTTTCTCATTAATTAAAGGGGATATTTTAGTGTATCATTGCCCATCTCCATGGCCTTATCAAAATAGTTTTCAGCCCAACACTAATTCTCATTCACCTTCTGTCTAGGGTTTGACTCTTCCTTTACTGACCTCAGTGTCTTCACGTTGTCCTC
The DNA here is from genome assembly GCF_030490865.1 of Poecile atricapillus. Classification (NCBI taxonomy): domain Eukaryota; kingdom Metazoa; phylum Chordata; class Aves; order Passeriformes; family Paridae; genus Poecile; species Poecile atricapillus. The sequence continues at coordinate 43,144,692 of NC_081249.1, read as the reverse complement.
TACGTGTCCTCACTTTGTCCTTTTCTCTCACCTGAGGGGAGAATTGTGGTCTGCAGGTCTCATCTGTGCACTGAAAGGGTTAAATTTTGCCAAGCCTGAAGATGGTCATGGGCACTGGCCATGGCAGTCATGGTGCTGGATTTCAGGCTGCGCTGGTCCCCTCTCTCTGCCTGTAGCCACTGGGAGAGAGCTGGTGCTTGGCCTGGTGTCGCCCTGAAAACTCAGCTTCTGAGCTTGCTAATAAATCCTGGAGGGAAAAATAAACTTCTCTCTTCTCTTCACCACACCTCGACCTGTGTCCGTGTGATCTATTCATCTTCAGCGGTAACAGCCTGGGGCCCAGCGGACCCTGGCTCAGTGAGGGCAGGGGTGAGGAGGTTTAGTCAGCAAGATGTCAGCAGCCATGGCCCAGCCCAGCCTGGGGCTGGGACTGTTCAGCCTCCATCCCCCGCCCGGGAGCCACTGGGGTCCGGCTTGGCCTCCCCCAGGCCAGGCAGGCCATGAGGGACCAGAGCCAGCCTCACCAGAGCTCCGCTAACTTCTGAGGCCAGAAGCAAAGACAGCGATTTCCCAGGCCTTGCTGTTTTTAGAATGTGGATCTCACAGAGGTGGATACAACTTCTAAATGGTTCAATCAATTGTCTATCTCAGAACTAGCCAGCTATTGTTTTTTCCTAGGCACAGAGGAAGCTCCCAGCAGCTTCTCTCAGAAAAATCACTTATGTGGGTGATTTCTTACTTCTTCCCCAAATGTCAATCTCTGCAAAACCAACACAAATGTGACAAAAGTGCTGTTTCTGACTGAGGTTACCTTCCTATATTGAAGTCTTTACTCCTGAAATGAGAGAATCAAATGCCATACAGAGAAGGTAAGCCACTTCTCCAGGAGCTTAGTCCAGCATGAGCATTCAGTTCTCAAGAAAAAAGAGAGCTGAAAAAATGGCTTGAACCATGCAGTAAAACTACTTTCTTCTACTCTTTTAAATGATTTTTTCACTTGGAAGCTTTTAGGTAAGCAAAAAACTTTCCAGAAGTAGCATCACTGCAAGTAATAACTTGCTTATATACTCACAGGAAGAGTTAACTACCATACTGCTAAATGATGATGCCTGCTAGAATGACAGTTTCAAAGAACATTTCAAATAGTGTTAAACTGCAAGTTTAGGAAGTGTCCTTCCAGCCTGGTGCATAAAAGCTATTGTCTGGTCAAAGACATGGAATACTGCATGCACATACTACAGTATTCCATGGGTCTTTAATAAAGTATTGATCCACTTCCTTCATAAATAATAGGTAGAAATACATCCAAAATTTAATATGGAGATACAAACATGATAATAATGAACTGAGTTACATATTGGTTTTATATCTCCATTCAGAATTTGTCCTCAGGTGACTGGGATGTTAAATTGTATCCCCATTCATCTGCCTAGCCCAGAAATAGGATTTGTATCTCTAAAACTTCATCTGAGACTAAAAGTGAGTGGAGAAGAAGCCCTGAGTCTATTATCAGAAACTGTACTTGCTCCCCCGCGTCCCAGGACAGGGTTTTGTCTACAGCACAAAGAGATAACGAGCGAGAGATCGCCTTGGCTTTCCAGCTAGCTGAAGGAGAGAGGTCTTCCTGGATTGTTTTCTTTCCCTTTTCCTTGAATGGATCGAACCTGCTCTGGACTGAGGACTTGGGGGAGCACTGGGAGCTTGCACCCGTGGACTACCGGGAGCCCAGCCTGGGCAGCAGCATTTTGCAGTGCCAGAGGGACTGATAACAGAGCGAACACCCACAGGAGGCAGACCTTCTGAATTTGTCATCTCTTCAGAGAGGCAAGAAGTTTTGTAATTTGGTATTGTTCATTTTGTGCTGGGTAGTGCTTTGCCTGTTAAATAAACAGGTTTTTTCCACTTCTCTCTGAAAAATCTCTTCCCAAACTGATTGAGGTGGGGAAGGGGCCACGTGGTGTGCTTCCTGGAGGGGGCCCCATTGGAGGTTTTCTCCCAGATTTTCCCTAAACCAGGACAGAACTGCAAACTGTTTTTATCCTTCCACACTGATGAATTACTAGAGCATATTACAACAAATGCAACTAGAAAAATTCTAGAAGATTATCTATTTAATTTGTTTTCACATTTTAATTCCCTTTCAGGGTACGGAAACCTTAATATCAGGTGATAAGTCTACACCATTTTGAAGTTCATATAATACAAGGTCTGTAAACTGTACTTTGCTCTAATGCTCTATTTGATGTCCACTGCAACTACAGAGTCTGGAATCCATAAACTGCACAAGTTTGCTCTGTAATGCTGCAACACCCTGCATTTACTTCAGACTGTTTCATCAATGGCTGCAGATCAGTTCTTCACAATACTTCTTTTTTAAACCCTGGCAGGCACATGGAAGTTTGTTTTCAATATAGCAGTTTAGGCTGCAGACATTTTCCAAAAATCTGCATATTCAATCACTATTTCTTCACTCTTAGATATGCTGCCAAAATATGTCTAAGACATCACTATAGAATTCTAATGACACTGTCAACCTGTTGTATATAACTGACAGTTTTAACCTTTATGTTTTGAAAAATATTCAATAGTTTTTCCCATAACACTTCCCCAAAATAACTTGTTTTATATTTATGGATGATAGGCTTCAACCAGCCTCCCGCATGCCGGGTTATTCAAAGCTGCAATATAACACACAGTTAAATAGACAATTATATGACATAGATTTCACCATCTGACAAAGGAGAATGATGTGTTTTAGATGCTCTAAAATTATTTTTCAGCCAAGAATATTTCATTAGATAGTTGTTTATACAGCCATGACACTCTTCATTATATGGAAGTGTGTCAAAATAATAGTAAAGTTCAACCACACATGCTTTCCTTACATCTATATAGCTGTGTAGAAAGACATTTTGTGATGATTTCAAAATACTTAATCTTTGTGGCAACTTAGTCCTATGAATACTCTAGCTACATTAAAATAACAACGAGCTGAAATATGTAAGTTCAAGTTACAGGGAAAGCTTACAAGGGTGCAGCACAATTTCATATTCAGAGTAGTGATTAATATGTAGACCTCAGGTAGGAGATGATCCAGACATCCTTGTACAATTTCTTTAATACATGCCAGCTCTTCACTAACTCAGAAATTTTTCTACTGGACTTGAATCTCTTTACTTGTCTTCTGATATCATTCTTAGTTGGTAAGAGGAATTAAAAAGGTAAGATGGTTTGAAATTTTTGTTAAGTTAAGGTTCTTGGGTCACATAAACAAAGTAGCCCCTTGAATTTCAACACAGCAGTATCAATTTAGTTCTGTCACTCGCTTTCTGAAGGATTGTATCTATTTACAAGTTTATTTTAATTTGCATTACCATAAACAAGGCTTTGCTTAGAAATCCAAAACTAGAAACATGTTCTCAGTGTTTTTTATTAGCATTACATGCTTTACTACAGTATACTTTGGGGAATTACAGACTGCAAAATTAGAATATGATAAATTGCTGGAAATATTTTTTTAAGTGGTTTTAGATTAAAATACATTGGTATACAAGAAAAACAGTGATACCAAAGAATCCAGGAATAGTTCTCAAAAAAAATGCACATTAATAAAGAGATACCTGTTAGGAGTGGACAGAATAAAACTGATCACTCTCAAAGGGTCTAGTGAAAACCTCAGTCAGTGAGTGTTCATGTCCTCTTATAGGTAACTTTTCCTTAAATCTGGATGACAGTTCTTAAAAACTGTGAAAAACTTTTTTAAAGGTGATTTTTTTAAAAAGAATACCTTGATCTAGTTTCTTACTTCATAAGAACCTGTTTTAAGCTCTACAATAAAGAAAGCTAACAGATTAGTGAAGTTACCCTGCTGCTCCATTGTCTTGACACTGCCAAAAGGTAGTTCTTCTCTCACAAACTTTACAACATACTTCTAACTCTGAGTAACCAGAGAGAAGGCTGAAACAAAACAATAAAAAAGAAACCTTATAATGGGGGAAGGAAGGTAAGCTTCAGGCAAAAAGGCTTGAGTGGACAGTTGCTTTTGTTCCAGGAACCTGGTGTTCTGGTGAGCCATTGGTGCTTGAACAGCTCATGGCTGACTGTGCACAGGAGAAGCCAAGTCATTTGAACTATGAGTTGACCATCTAGAGGAATTCTGAACACAGATATGCTCAACTGCTTGACAGTAATGCAGGGACCCCTTCATCTCACCAAATCTGTACGCTGTAAACAAATCGTACGGAAAGCATGCAATAGATTCTTATTGACACCTCTAACCTTGTCAATTTTTTCAGCTGGCAGATGGATTAATCCAATCGGTGTATTTTACTGGAGCCAAATACTGTGGGGGCAAGAGCAGGTAACTGACTATATAAAATCAATCCTTACTGGAATTGTTGAATTATCAGGATAATAACCTACACTAACATTTCTGTGTCAAATTATGTGGTAAGTGAAAAGTGAAAGCAAGTATATTTCAATTTTATCCCCTTTCTGCCAGCATGCATATCTTATTTCTGCTAAACAATCTATAGAATATTTTCTGGTTATCTACAGAAAGCTTAAGATATTTTTATGTATCATTAAATAATCTAACAACCTATTTCCACATGTAATAGGGAGATCATATGGGCTCAGTTAAAACTCATATTATTACCTACTTCAACTCTTCCAGGTACTGAATCTGTTATACTTTTGGCTTTTCTTTCATCAGGCATTTGACATGCTCAAGTGTATGAATGTAATCAGCTAGATGCTGCTCATTTTTTGAAAGGAAATTAATAGTATTTTCTTAACTAAAGAAGCTACAGTTAGAAGTCATAGACTGTGCTTTAAACACAGGGTAGTATGGTTTCAGCTACACTATTTTACACTATTTTAGTTTAGACTGTTTTTCCGCAGTCTGGAACCTTTAAAAAGAAAGTTCTCATTTCCCATGCTAAGGTAACTAGCATGAGTAAGAGTTTCAGTATTTGGTCCTCAATCCAAAATTATATTTCAAACTGTGAATTTTTTGCTAGTGGACTTGTCAAAATTTATGTGATGCAAAATAAGAGAAGATATTGCGTACAAACCTGAATTCCTTCTTCTGGCAAAAGGTCTTATGAACCTAATGAAAATATCTGAGGGAAAAATGCAGTGATGAACTTTTTTTAGCTAGAATATTATGGATTGATAAATATAAATCACAAAACTATTATTCACAGCATGTCTACTTTCTATTGATAGAACTGATCTCATTTGGGCAGGAGGGTGGGGCTGGAAAAGGGTAGAGCAATGGTTTAGCTTCATATTTGTGAACAAGCCAGAACCTGTCCAGAGCTTGCTTTCTTTGGCTGAAGGATGGCTTTGCCTAGTAACTACTGTTATTAGACTGTGTTTCTTTACTCACTTTCAACTATTTTATCCAGCTCAGCACAAGCTTTAAGACCCTAGAGGGCCCTAAAACTTCTAAAATCTTTTGCAAAAATAAATGCTTCAAACCAAACAACACCTCAACAAGGTAAGTTATTTGAAGTTGGTTTCTCTCAACGAGAATTTCAGCTCTTAAGGTGAGCCAACATTTTAGAAACATCTTATATATCCATCATAAAATTCAAATTAAGTTCTCTAACATATCTGTAAAACCAGGATAAATTAACTCTTGTTTCTGATCTCAGAGACTTTCAAATATTTTTCTTGACATTTATTTCACCTTTCTTCATTTTGCTGAAATATGATATTTTTTTCTGCTTACCTAATATACCTAGAATAGACACAATTGTTTTCAATGTGTAGGTTTCAGAATCAGTTCCTATTAGTGTGGGTTTTGGTTTTTTTCTCAGCATCATTGAAAACATCAGAATTTATTTGGGATAATATTAGTCAACTAATGCTTCAAGAGCATAAAAGGGAAAAAACAGTTATTTTTTGTTGATGAATTTTCTTCCTTCTGAGGAAGAAATTAAGTTGAAATATTTAGGGAGGAAATTTGTTCTGTCTTTTTCATGGTGATATAAGGATACAAAGCAATATTACTGAAAATAAGAGATATATTCCACCTGAAATGCAAGCACAGGATAATCTGAACTACAAGAAGGCATTGAAGAGCACTTTTCTGCACAGGAGGTCAAAGAGACAAAGGCACTGCATGCTTTAACAGATCCATGCAAGAAAACCCCTCATCCGTTCCTTTGTGAAGAAGCCATCACCTTCAGTGTATATACAGGCAATCAGATGTAATTCAGGAAGTGGAAAGCTTATTTTTCTCTGGCAAAGCAGCTCTGTCATACAAGAGTAATGGTTTTATTTTTCTAAAGTCAAAGAGGAGTCAGCCTTGCTCAGATAATAATGAAATGCTTTTTTTAACCCACTCTATTTACTTTGGCAAAGGCAATTAACATTTTCCAGACGTGGACTGCCTCATCATAGGTCAAAGAAGGTCCACACATATAAGACAACATCTTTGCAAAGACTGGAATAATCTCATCCACCTAGCTGAAAGAAGATTTTGAAATTAATTTATTCATTCGTATTAAATTTAATGTGTATTAGTAAATAGGGTTTCATTTTTGTTTTGTGGAAAGCTGAATTAAGAAAAATTATATATTTTAAACAAAAGGAAAAAATTAAAAGCTTGCATTTCTCTTCCTCAAAGTAGAATAACCTACCCTTCAATCACATTTATAGGTTTATAAAAAGTGTCCTGGGTAATTCCAAGAAAAAACATGTTTTGTAAGATATCAGTGTTGCACTAAAATACAGAAAAGTAAAGCAAGTGAGCCCCCTTGTGTCCTGATCCTCATCTAATAAATCTGCCATTCAGAGGTTCTAATAAAATACCTTGGAAATAATTACATTTTCTATAAACAAGTATGACAGATAGTAAACAATCTTAAATGCTCAAAAAAATCAATATATAGATTTTTGGCATAAATTAGTATATCTTGGATTTAATAATGGATTAAATACAAATATATGGTTCTCTTCAGTCTCTAAAATTGAGAGTGCCATCTCTCAGATAATTCATGGTCTAAAAAGTCTCATTGATTTTTTTAACTGAAAATTAAACTGATCATTCAACTTTCAGAATATTTTTATGACAAATATAGTAATTTCTAGTTGGATTTTTAAACTGTGTTCTTGAGTTTGTAAGCTGAAATATTGCTTGTTAAAAATTTCCAAATATAAATTTCTGACTTTTGTAGAAAAAATTGTGCGTGAAATTTTTCTGATGCCATAATAGTCATGGTCACTAAAAAAATTCTCTTTACAAAATACTTACCAACTAAAAAAAATAAAAAATATAGAATTATATGACAACCTGTATGATAAAGCTGACTGTCTAACAAAACTGCTCTATTTTTTGTTTTGGGGCATGGTTTTGGTTTTTTTTTTTTGTTTGTTTGTTTCTTTGTTTTTAATGTAACTGAAGAGAGTTTGCTGTAGAGAAGCAGATAATCCATAGGCACTCAGACAACCTTGGGCAGAAAGCAAGATCTCTGGAAGAGAATGAAGGGAAAGAGAGAGGAAAAAGCTTAGAAAAAGACTGTCAGGCCCTCAAGATGAATTCATAAGCAAAAAGGAAGGGAATTAATGACTTTACAAGATGAGGAAGTAGCTTATACATAAAGAAGCAACTATCATCCTGTCTCACTTAGGAGGAAAATTATAAAAGCCTGGTGGCAGTGAGAGATCAATGACTTAGCAGTGCTAGTTAAAGATACAGCTGCTCTAGATTCCTCAGCAATGTGATTTTCTCATGAGGGAATAGGGGCACAAGAGGAATCAGACACTCTGCTCTTAGCTAAAATGGTTTTTCTCCACTTGTCTTTTCTCTGTGTTTTTGCTATAATTAATTCTCTACAGACACAGGTACAACAAGCCATAGGTGACAGATACCTTTTGTAAAGCACAGGTATCTTCTCACCAAGGTTCCACTTAACATTAACTATCACCTCCACACAACTGGAAAAATTTGGAATATTTTCGTAAGTAAAACACTCTAATAATTCATGGTCACTAGTAAGAGAAACAAGCAAATACCCCAATACTTGGTTCCCAAAGCAATCATGCCTTAGGACTCTTTTTCATATTTATATAAACATTCTGATGAGAAGCTTGGCTGCTGTAGCCACACACACCTATACAAAGAAACATACATATCTCAAACAGTCAGATCAGCTGTCATATCATGTTACCACCAAAGTACCCAAATTGAACCTGCAATCATCTTATAACTCAGTAGAAAAAACTTGGAAGTGTAAGGCTAGATGAGAACAGAAAGAATGGCCTCTGGATTAAGACATAAACTGAAGTTGCTACACTGGGAGAAGGGGGACTTCCTTCAAGACTGCTTTCAAGAGATTTTTCTTCATTAATGCCAGGAGCTATGCCAGGGTGAGATTGCAGTCCTTGTAAGCACCCTGACTGTGCCCAGTCATGGACTTGGTGACACCAGCTCTATGGTGGAACTTCTGCTCTTGCAACTCTCAGAACCTCATTATGGCATCAGCAAAACACCTCTCCTGTGAGCCAGGGACTTATCACTAGTCCAATTAATATTTTAAAGGTCTAAGAGCCACAAAATCTAATTATTACTGAAAGGCTCATTGAACATCTTCTTGCAACTTTTAAAGAGAAAATCCTTAGATTCTACCATTTTTTCCTTAGTACTGCACTTCCTAGTCCAGTACTTGGGGGCATTTTATGCTGACCATTTCATCCTTCCTCAGGAAGGCCAGGGTTCCCTGCAATGAGTGAGGCAAATGCAGAGAGTATGGTCCCATGACCACTGTTCTGTTTGGGTCTCTGAAGGTACATTTCTTTTCCCTCCCTGCCTCTTCCTTTGAGATACCCCTTGGGGGAGTGCAGTAAGTGCTCCTTCACCCAGTGACACAGCAGGCAGATTTTATTCCTGTTTGTCTACTGGCAAGAGATTGTTTGTCCTCATTAAACTTCAGATGTTTTTATGCATGATATGCATACCTTTGTTCCTGAGAGTCACTTCTTGTTTTTTTTCCTGTAAATCCTGTCCTCAGGACTGCAGTTGCATTTGTGCATGTATGACCATACTGGATCAGCCCAATAAACTTTCTCCATAAGTGACCCCTCGAGAACTCCTATGAAGAGCAATATCTAGATAAACATATAATGCAGTTCCCACTACTCTGGCAGTCTAAGATTGTTTTAAGCTCCTGAACACCATCCATGGATGGAGGATTGTCTTAGATCTCTTGTATCTTCTTTATAGTGACCAACAATTGATCAGCCCTTGAATACTTGTCTTGAATCTTGAAAGCTTGAATTTGCAATTCCCCTTGGCAGTGTTCCACAGGCTGTAGACAGGTACTATCCTTCAATGTTTTTCTAGTTCTTGTCTAGAAAAGACAAATTATCTCTTACCCATCCTCTTCATGATGCTCATTTTTCAGTACTTTGCCACACGCTTCCAAAACTGGGTCAGACCTTAAAATATTTAAGTAGATAGAAACTCTAGATATTTAGAAACTGTTGTGCATGTAAATGATGCCAAAGAAATCCCTCCAGATGACTTACTGTATCTTGGTATGTCTAAACACTTATAAAAATCTGCCCAAAATTGGGAAAAACTATGAAAAGCAAAAACATACCTCACTTCTAATAGCAGTACATCCTGCTTTCAGCTATTATAATGAAAAGGACTTGCATCAGGCTGACTGAATTCACAATGTGACTGAATGGTTACTAGGATCAGGAAGACAATTCTCAAAGAGAATACTGACAATGTTTCTGAGCTTCCTTTAACTGTGGAGGCATGTTGTGTCCCCATATAATTTATGTAACATTGATTTGAACCTGAAACAGAGTCATGACCACTAGGTTATACTATGCCTTGGCCCTTTTCCCCTGTCCTTCCAATTTTAAGTTACCCAGGAATTCTAATGACTGTGGTGCCATTACAAAATACAACTGATAGTGTTGTTTTGGAGATTAAGTGTTGTTTCCTTTTTTTTTAATTTAGCCTGGATAGATATTTAGACCTACACATTGCCAATGCTGAGCCAAGGCATAAAATCTAATAAAACTTTCTTTTCAGGAGTTTTAATGGTTCTGCAGCCAGCATGTAACTCTCCCAGGGGCATCTCATGTCTAGAATCTGTCTTTTATTGTTGTATAGTACTTTGTATGCCCTTTTTCTGACTTTAAATTAAGAATGATCTCATATGGCCATTCCTTGTTTCCACAAGGAGTATAATGTCCCAAATACTACATTTTAAGTTCCATGCACATTACCTGCACAAGTCTCATTAACCTTTCTTACTGGTAATTTTTTTTGTTCTCCACTTTTAAGCCTCTAATACCATGACAAAATACTAATATAATTGCTAGTAACAGACTTTAGTAATTGTCACAGAATTTCACATTACCTAAATAATTATGCACTCTGATAGGCCAACTAAACTGCATTATTCTCTGTATCACATAGACAGCTAAACCAAATTTTTAAAATCTCTTTCAGTGAAACATTACATAGAGAATACAACTGTTTCTTTTCCTTAATTAGTTTTACAATCTTAATTGCACTACATTTTTTAAAAAAAGAATATATACAAGCTGATAACGTGTCAGTCATTAAGAATATTTATAACCAAGTAGGGAAAATCCTATGCTATTTTATTTTATCAGAAATTAAATTGACAGGGTTTTTTTAAAGAAGTCACTAATTAAGCAGTGATAATATTTTCTCTCCCCTCTTTCCTCTTCTCCATAAGGAAAGCAGTTCTTACTGGCCAAGGCATTTGACCTTTATACACTATGTTCTGTCCTAAATAACAGAAACAATAGAAACTAAAACAGAAGCTGAAGACATCTGTAATGGATGAATGAATTGATGGACATTTAGGCATGCAGAAAACCTGTTGGATCCTTGTGTTCAAAGAATATGAGCAATACCACAATGTCTAGATGACAGCCACTGACAAGCAGATTATGCAGGGGTCAATAGTGAGGCCTGTTTTTTCGACATCTTTATCAGTAAACTGAACAATGATAGCAGTGCAACTGCAAAAGAGCTCTCTTGGGCACTAAACTGTGTGGACTGACTGATAAAATACGTGGTAAAGTGTCAATTCAGAATGATCTCAGAAAGTAGAGGACTGGATCAATGGGAATATCACAAGATTCAAGAATGATGGAATCACAGAATCATGTGTTTTGGAAGGGATCTCTTGAAATTATCCAGTCCAGCTCCCCTGTTCAGTCAGTCAGACTAAGTATGTTTTCTGAGAGTCCTCCTTCTCCAGGCTGAACAGCACCAGCTTTGAGGCTCTTCTCATATGAAAGATGTTCCAGTTCCTTACCACAAAGACTTTATGCTGGACTAACTTCAGTAAGTCTATGTCTTTCTCATACTCAGCAGTTCAGAACTGAACACGGTACTCCAGTACTTAGTAGAAAGTGCTCAGTAGAAAAAGATTGCCCCTTAGTAGAAAAGGATTGGCTCTTCTGAATTGATGGTAGCACTCTCCTTAATGCAGTCCAGGACACTTTTGACCTTCTTTGCTATAAGAATGGATTTCTGCTCTCTACCAGAACACTAAAGTTCTCTGTAGGGCTGAGAAATGCTTTCCAGACACTTGGCACTCAGACAGTCCTCATGTCTGAAGTTATTCAACCCAGGAAAAAAACTTTGTTTTTCCCTTTGCTGAACTTCACAAGATTCCTCTCAGCCCATTTCTCCAGCCTGTCTAAGCTCCTCTGAATGTCAACACAACCATGCTTCAGCTATTCCTCAGAGGTTTGTATAATCTGTGAGAACTTGCTGAGGTCTTGCTCTGTGTCAGCATCCTGGTCATTAAGGTATTGAAGCAGTGTTGTCAGTATCAACCCCTAGGCTATACCACTAGTCACTTTCCTCCAGCTGGACTTCATGATTCTGATCAATACTAAGTAGATCTGGTTATTTTCCAATGGACCTCTGTGTACTTATGTAACTCAAGTTGTCTGCTGATATTTGAGGATGTTGTGGGAAACAGTGAAAAATGCTTTATCAGTCAAGATAAACTTCATCCAAAGCTGAATTTGATCTACATTCAAGAGGCCTTTTTTTTTATTTTTTATTTTTTTCCCAGAAGACACATGTTCCATTCTCATTAGAATTCTGGTTCTTTTCTTGCCTTATGTTTCTCAAACAAAAGTCAAGGAACTTTGATCAGTAGGTAATTGAGAAACTTTTGAACAAGACATTCTTTTATCTACAAAAGTTTATCAGAATTTGAATATTTGTATTACAATAGAAAAGTATATGCACCACATCTTAAGGAAAAAATAGACCTTTACTGTTATTTATATATGTGAACTTATCAGCAGTTCAGGGTGTTTACAATCCCATTTATATAAAAGAAGAGTACAAATACACTTCTTTCTCTTCCTGTTCATCCAGATATAGGTAACTTTCCAAAGGTCCAGCGCACTAAATTTCAGCAGTGACCCCCAAATTCTGTCTTCAGTTCAGGAATATGCATGGGATGAGATTCCTCTGTAGACAGGAGCTAACACTGATTTCTGCAGATGCTGTATGCAGTGTGTAACTCATGTAGAATTCACAGTTGCAGGATGTGGACTCTAAAAGTATGTTTGAGTTCAAGTAAGGACAAATAGACAAATTAATGTAAGAAAAAGGCAAGTGGATAGAGACAATGGGAAAAATGGAATGTCTTGCTCAAGAAGGCAGGAAAACTCTGGCTTCTACAAATTGAAAAGTTGCATGATGTGTAGGATCAGTCTGTACATCTTCTGTTGGTTAAAATATTTCTCTAAAAATCTACTACCATCTCCAGTAATATCACTAATGTTTTGTACTTTAATCTTTCCAACATCATAATTTATTGTTGTTATGCTTAATAGAAGAAAATATAAAAAAAAGGGAAGAGAGCAGGTCAGTAGGAGTACTCAAATACTACAGGTTAAGAATGTATATAAACAATGCATGCAATATGAGCCTTTCTCATGATTAAAGCACAAGTATTTATTTGTTCAAAAGCTAATATAAGTAAAAAATTTTGTAATATCAAAATTCTCCATCATAGATAGATGGTACTTCCTTTTATTTACTTTTTTTAACATGGAAGTATTTCATTTGACTTTAAATTAATATGGTTGTTACTGCAGCTCAAATCAGAAATTGACTACATCACCTCTGTTGAAAGTAAAAGGGTTTTCAAAGGACTAGTTCCACAGATGACTGAACTCAGAGTGGTTTGTACTGCTGTCTTGCAGGAATGAAAGCAATCATTATTTCTTGTTAGTATTCTGTGACAACATTTTACACTGCCTTCAAAATAAAAACTTCGGTTGTCAGGAAGTGATTTGATTTCATTTTCCAATTCTTGTCCACATAATATTCCAATAGAATAGTCCTCTTTTGAAAAAAAAAAAGTCTCCATTTTTATACTGTGAAGTGGAAGATCATATGCTAATTAAGGACATATATTCTGTTATTTAAAGAGAAAATTAAGAATGATCAATGTATTATGTTCTGTCAGCCATTAGCTGATAACTGAAATCAGCGCACATCTATATGGATTGATAGAAGAAGTTAAATCATTAAGCTGCAAGCAATGCAAGGTTGTTTATAAAAAGATTGATAAATCAATGAAAAATAAAACTTGAATGTGAAAAGACAAGGAAAAAAAAACTATATTCTTTCCTACCTTACCAGTGGTAGTGTTAGTAAAGTTAATGAATATGTTTGTTATTTACAGTTAAGCCTACTTATGTCATTTCAACTTGTTAAAATGGTAATGGTTTTAATATTCCTTACTGATGGTAATACTTATGCAGAAAGAATAATAGTAGTCTATTCAAACTTTGATTCAAAGAATTATTAGTAAGAAATAATTAGGCTGGTTATGCCTTTTTTGTCTCAATGATTTCTTTATGCTTTGATGTAACAGTTACTTTCATCATAATTAATATCATTGCAAATTTTCATTATTCATAAACTATGAAATAATAAGAAGGCTTCATTACAACACCAATGCAAAATTGTTCACTTTAGTTACCAATCCATAAGTGAATCAATCTCGGCAAATTCAAAGTTCATAATAGATATTCCTATACAGAATATGAAAACCAAAGTAGCATTTGTTGTGTTGTCTTTCTATTATTTGTATTTTGTTCAAAAATAATAAACTGCAGGAATATTTTTGTAAAACAAAACAGATTTATATTTATACGTAATTCAGTGTTCTTTTTAATGGTCAGTTTCAACAAAAAAATAGCTCAGCATTTATGATAAGTAAAGCTTAAGGAGTATATTTTCTGCCAATTAGAGTGGTCATCAGAAGCATATGCTTCATGACTAAAGTTAATAAAAAAGTAATTCTTACAAAAACTCCAGTAATAGCTGAGCTTTCTAACTCAATATAGGAACGTCCACATCTAAATTTACGTGTGAATAAACATCAAATAATCTAGACTTATCTTGTAAATGCAACTTAAAGGTTAATGTCTGGACATACTAGTCCATTTTAGTCCTGAAATCAGGCGTTCACTATAGTTACTCTTTGTTCTAATGGTGGGTGGTGGGAAATAAAATTATAATTAAGTAAATGCTGGTACACAGTCTACTTATTTGAACTTACACTGTTTAACATTCTTTAATTCTCTTTAACATTTCCAGGTGTAAAATAAGTTTTTGGTTGAAAATGAGTGCATTTGGGCTCCTGTCTCTTAGAATTAGTTTTTATTGTATTCTAGGATGCAGCTCACTACTCTGCAAGTGTAACTTATATGGTTTTCCTTGACCTAGTATGTCACCCATATTTTCTCCTAAGAGTCAAAACATGAGAAAGAAATTGAAAGACATCATGAAATGGAATGTTACATGGGATTTTCATCTTAAGTATTTTTGGTTTGATCTCAATGAGAGACACAAACTGCATTTCTTATTAAACAGATTCTAAATAATAAAAAAAATAATTTGAGAAAGAGCCCTCAATGGAGAAAATATAAGAACACCTGTTTGTCATGTGAATTCTTCATCTACTAAGTTAGGAACAGAATTTTTTTTCTGTTCTCACTTCATGGTACATTCAATTCTGAATGTTCATCTACAGAAGAAGCATGGGGAGTCCTCAGTCTTGATGATCTTTTAAGCCTAAACAGGAAGGGTACAAGCATAACCTTAAATCCTCCTTTATCCCCATACTCAGGAGAAAGGAGCAATTTAACCAGACCTTGAACTTCATGCTCACATTGATACTGGAGAATGAAAGGAATTGATGTATGCACTGCTTTTTTTCAAAGTGGAGAGCAAATGGTTCCTTTCTCTGAAAGAGTGGTTATTAAATGTCCATGATCATAAAAAGATTCAAGGTAAATTGTCCCAAGTAATTTAAGTGCCTAACCTTTCAGGAGAGGTAGGATTTCAAGGAAACCTGCATACTTAGCATTTTTTCTTGACTACCTCTAGTCAACCTAATATCTAGTATGTACTTTGGACAGGAAACTCTCCTTATACGCTGAATAACATACACAAAGGAACAGCATTTAGAGTTTGGATTTCAGCTTTGAGGTGTAGAAAATGAAGCACCAATTTGTCTTGATGATATCAACTTTCCATTTTGGATGTCCAGTTATAACTTTTTAGCCAAATTTATATGAATACATTAAAGAAAACAAAGTTTACAGCTGCTTCAATTTTATTTATGATTTTTATCAAATCAGTAAATGTAATTGACTGGGAAAAAATAAAAAGAAAACAAAATGACATCTTAAGTTAATATTTTTCACTTCCTGTTGCATAATCACTTAGTGCAGTAAATTATGCAAATAATTTCCCCTGAAACAGACATACTGGTTTTCAATTTAAATCACATAAAGTGAAACATGTTTATATTATTCAAAATCCTGCCTCTTTTTTTTTCTTATTTATTTGGAATAAATTTTGTTAGGGGAAAAAACCACAATAGTCTGTGTCTCAGCAGTTTTCTTTTGCTTTTGAGCATTTCTAGTTTCTAGCAGTTAAATAAGCAAACTCAAAATTATTTATGTTTCTGAGTCTCCTGTAGTTATTCTGTAACAGTAAATTGATCTATTTCTTGAGGGGAAAAGGTGCAAAGAATCAAAAATAAAATAAATTAAAGCAAACAAAAAAAAACCCAACCCTTTCTGTTGGGTTATTTTCATAGAGTAATTCTAGGAAATTCTATCCCTTTTTCTTTACTTGACTTTATTGTGTTTGTCCCATATGTCACCTTTTCAAAAGAAAGGAAAATATTATCTTCCCCATTTGCTCGGTCTGCTAGGAGAATAGCCAAAGCTTTTTTTTCAAGTTTAACAGTGTAACTTATACAGTCTTGGCATAAGGCTTTGATTCTTTGTTTGATTCTTTGTCAGTTGTTTTCTGCATTGTTTAATGTCACTAGGAAAAAGAGAGGAAACTTTAATCACCCACTGAGATAGATTTCTATCCAGCTGGATCTCAGATTGACCAGAGGCATTGCCTATCAAAGACAAGCAAAAAAATATTGTCCTGGAACTGTCAAAAATCTTCACATTTACAATCGAACCTTAAGGGAGAAACCTTTTTTTCTCTGTTTTCAAAATGTTTTCCTCTGGCCTTTCTTGTTAATATATGTTCTCTGATCATAGTTGACTTTGAAAATTGATCCATAAGAAAAAGGAAAATATTCCTTTTTCACTAGGCTAGGAGCAGTTTGCTATAACCCAGTTTACACTTTTACCATTGAAGACATTTCTGGGAGAAAAGTGTAAGTTTGTAATTTGGGTATTCTGCTCCCAAATTGCAAACTTACATTAGATCATTTAGAAAGGAAGCTCATGCAATGGTGTGATACCAATACCAGCTGATACTGAACAAACAGAAATTTCTTGTTGGATATATACTACGTGATATGATGGAGACAGAAAAATAAAACAGATGACAGCCCCATCTTGACTTAGCACTGCTGATGCCAAATATGAAGCACCTTGTCCTGTTTTGGATTCCCCAGTAAAAGAAAAGTATGGAACTACCAGAGAAAGTCAGTTGAAAAGCCACAAAGCTTACTAAGGGACTGAAAACACCTCCTGGTGTGTTGGGATACTTCAGCATGGAGAAGGATCAGGAGGAATGCCATCAGTGTGTACAAATACCTGAGGAAAGAGGCAGGCTCTTTGCAGTGGTGCCCAGTAACAGCACCAGAGGCAATGGGCACAAAATCAAAACCAGGAATTTCCATATGAACATCGGAAATCACTTTTTCAGTGAGAGGGTGACTGAGCACTGGAGCAGATGGCCCACAGAGGTTCTGGAGTCTCCATCCTTGGAGATACTCAAAAGTTGTCTGGACATGGTCCTGGGCAATCAGCTCTAAGTATGTGTTTCTGTACACTGATATTTACCTCTGTAAATACACCACCACCAGCACTTAGACAGTTATACAATCCGGGAACCGACCCAGCTGAAACACAGCCCACCAAAAAAGGAAAAGCAAAAACCAAAACCAAAACCAAAACAAAAGAACAAAAAATTATTAAAAAAAAAAAAACAAAGGTTTTTGGGTTTTTTCTGCTATATCTGATTCAGCTATCATGCAGCCACAGATATATCAGTGCCCAAAGAAAGAGACCAGGGCTAAAAGAGAAGAGGAAAGCACCAGTTCTTGGCAGCATGGGTGGTAACCAGCTGTGAGACAACACAGCTAGTTTTTTTGTGGCCACAGGGGGACCTACCAGGAAGCCCTATCCTTTACCACCCAGCTAGTCCTGTTGTAAGTGTGCTGTACAATGAGCATGTAATAAGCCAGGAGCAGAGAATAAAGCCATCCATAACCATATGAAAGAGTTTTATTATATTTCCAGATTCTAAAGTATTGTAGAGTTAGTTAGACGTAGAGGCATCCCAGTCCATACAGTCAGCTTCATTTAGCAAGGGTTATTAGTTCTGCCTCAGCCCCAGCTTTGCAGAGCTCAGAAAGTTGCTTGCTGAGCAACTCAACTGTTTCTCCCAAGCTCCAGAGTCAGAAGGGCTCATTACTTGGGACACTGGAAAACTACACAGAGACAGCTCTTGCCTGGCACTGTGACTGACCTAGTAAGCTTGATCAAGACTTGGTGCTCTGGAGACCTAGGCCAAGAGCAGCTGACACTGAACCAGAGCTAATAAGCTGTGCAACTTTGAAACTGCTGGTGCATTTGGATCTGTTTCTGCCATCCTCCTCCACACTTATTGCAGGAGCGCGGTGGAGCGGTATCAGTGCCTTTTAGACCTGAGCTGTCTGTGGAAGTAATAAACTTCTAAGACATAATATATGTATAATGCAGCTCTGCAGCAGGACATCTAACTCCCCCAAGACCTTACTTATTGTTTGTTAACTGTTAGATAACTCAAAGAAGATGAGCTGTCTCCCAGAGTTTTTTTGACACCATGTGGTGTGGCATCTCCCAGATGCCAATAAACATCTCATTATTGAATGAGATTTGACCAGGTAAGCTGCATTTCTGACAGACAGCCATTCACTTTACAACTGTAAAAGTCACATCAAACTTCCACAAAGCAGAAGGCTTCTATATATTTTCCTGGAAATGTGTGGATTTTCTTCCACGTGTGGGAATGCCTATTTCACAGTTATTTCCCAAGGGATTAAGTGAAGGCACCAGTGTGCATTATTGTCATTTCAGTGGTAAATTACATTTGATTCCTAATCAATAGAATTTCTTTTGCTAGCTTTAATATAGGTGTGATATAGTACAATATACTGTGATATAGTTTAATATACTGTGATATAGTACACTACTTTATGTTATACAGTAATGCAATAGTAATAGTAATAACGTAATAGCAATAGTAGTTACTTCAACTTTATACTGTGTGATGAGCAATTATGATCCAAATCTTTCATCCATTGTCTTTCATCTATTCATTTGTCTTAATAAACACCTTATGTTTTATAAATATGTTATTTGCCGTCATTAAAACCTGTGCGATAAAGTTGCAAACTTAATCCATTGATAGTCTGAGGCTAAGATAGATCCAGCCTCCCCTAGACTTTACCCTCTGCGAAGAGTTTTAGAAAGCAAGGGGTTATTTTTGGCATGTCACGACTCAGTGGCAGTTTATTATTAAATTTTGTTCAAAGCTCCCACTCCACCAATGACAGGCTCCCTTCTAAGATAGGCCTTTATCATGCCTGTCCTGGAGTGTTTCTTTCCATGATACCCACATTACCATTAGCTTGCTCCCAGAGCAAGAAAAATAGGCAGATAGAACAACAGTTAAAAGAAGGAAGAAGTTTCAGGAGAAGGAGTAAGGAAAAAAATGTAGCAAAAGAAGTTGAGCTGCCAAATAATTGTATGCAGAGTGAGAAACCCTGAAACTGGCATCTGACAGAAGCACGAATATGCTAAAAAGACCTTACTGGATGAATCTGAGAGAAGCTAATCCCATATAATTCCAGTATTTCCACTAATGTAAAAAGTCCTGATAAGGCGATAATGTAATTAACAGCTATTATTAATTTCATGCCTTATTTTTATTTTGTCTAAATACTTTTTATTAGAAGTTACATACTTACCTCACATAATCCTCTTTTCTTGGTTCTCAGAGGCTTGGTTTTTTCACTTTGATTTCCCCTAATCTTTCTAATTACTTTTCAACTGTCTTCAGTTTTATTTTAGAAATACTCAGCTGTGGCCATTTTAACTTTTTCTTTTTACTTTTTTAATATATATTTTCCAATACCAATTTATTTTTTCTATTCTTTCTCTCCAGTCACTTTTTCTGTTGATCTGTCACATCTTTTGTCCTAGCCTTTCTTCAATCTCTAGCTTAGAATGTATTTTCCCCTACTCCTTTTCATTTTTGAAAAGATTCAGGAATGAACTAGAATGACTAGAGAAAAGAATTTAGCAGTACAGATGAAAGAACTAGGTGTGAAAGCTGACACAGACCTCTAAAGTTAGACAGTTCCCCTAAAACCAGGAGACAAAAGTATATCTCAGCATTCACTGTGCTGCATTAAAAAAAAATAAAATAAAAAAAATAAAAAATCCTATGTTCCTATTACATAGGAACATTTTATGTTCCTATTTATGTGTAGGTCCTTAAGAACTGAAAGCAGCAACCTGCCTAGACTAGCCAGTAGGAGAATATGAACAAAAAGAAGTTATGTGAAAATGTCCATATCGCCAGGGTTTTTTTCCACTGCTCCTGAAACAGAGTGACAGCCAGACTCCTTAGAGTGTGTCAGTGTTGTATCTGAAAATGTATTATCTTCTCTTCTGCACTCAGGATTTGTCACCACAGAATTCAGCCGATGTGCACTAGCATGTGCACTAGCCAAAGTAAAACAGTGATCTAAATTTCAAGAGTTTAATTCAAGCAGAAGTGACTTAAGGTAAACCCAAATTTCAGATGGAAAATGTATCAAGCATGTAAATGAAAGCAAATGGGAGTGATCTTTGCATTCAAAGATCTTAGAGGCATTTTTTGAGGAGCTAGTAGCCCTGCCAAAAATGTTCCCACTGCTCTCTATGAGTTTTTAAGGCAGACCACATAAGAGTCAGTCTGTCAAATACACAGAAAAAGACTACAAGGAACATGTTTATTCTGTATATATTTGTATGAAAAACAAATTTGGTATTTGAGAATCCTTTGACCTGGAAGACAAAAGCAGAGAAAAATTCTGTGGCCACATATCAATAATGAGCTTCCTTGTCTTTGAGAGGAGTTGCTTCTAACTTAAACTTTGGAATTGGTTCCATCAGCAGGGTAGAAGTAGTTTGTGAGTGGTGCATCCATAGAAGTATTTATTGAGAGAGGGTATGAACAACTAATGCAATAGGAAGACTAGGTACATGACCATGCACTAGATTACACAGCACGAGACCCAGCTTCTGGGGTGACAGAAAATATCACTGGATGGGAGCACACATGGATCAAGAACTCAGGGCACTGCTGGAGAACCATTACATTCCAGGAAGATGCTTTTCTGGGGAAATAACTTCCAGATAGCATCAAATAATGCATCCCCAGTAGAATACATTGTCTGCCATTAGGTTATTGTAAACTTCTGATTTTAGGTATCAAGCAAAGAAGCAAGCCTAACTTAAAATTGCTAAATAAAAATTCCTTGTCCTGCATAAATATTTGATTAAACCAGGCTTGTTATATAATTGTCCATTTTCAAAGACTGTGCAGTAAAACAACTAAATAAGAATCAACAGTAAGTTCAGATAACAAGCATCATTTCCATTTTATTAACCATGACAAAAATATAAGGAAGTAGGAATATATGGATAACAAAAATTATAGCCCATAGTCTAGATACTTGAATCAATTGAAAATAAGTTCAGAGGAAAAAAAAAAATACCTATAGTAATTAATTCACACTGTTATGGTCAAGTTATATAAAGTTATCCGCCAGGCTAAAACAGTGCCAGTGAGACTTACAAGGTGCTTAAGATGATGTGAAATAATGTCAGGGTCAATGGTATCTGGAGAAGATGTTAAATTGAGTAAAATGAGCCATGAAAGGACAGTGTTAACAGCCTGAAGATGAAGAACATTACCAGTGTTTTCAAGGGCAATGTTGACAGAGCATTCCCATTTTAAATTAGCACTATTGTCAGGAGATAGTAGATATGGAAGTGAATCTGTTTTGTGATTTTTTTCTTTGAGCACCTCTGCAGGAAGAATAATCAGTTCTCCTCTGATAAGTCTTGAAATTATTAAATAGCTTATAACATTTAAATTTCAAAAGTGAATGTGCCTGTAACTATAATCTCTAAGGTATTACCCCCACTAATAGGAAAATAAAAATTAACAAATTGCAAAGTAAAGATAGATAAAATAGTGATTAAAAACTGTAATATTACATAGATATATTATAGAAATAGAAAATACAGAAATATTTTCTAATAAATATAAAATAATAAATAAAGTAGAAAAAACTTTCTCTATTCTTGAAATAGCTTAAAATAAATATTATTGAGTGCTGTTTCAAGGGAAAAAAAAGTGTTGTATTAGAAATGTAAAAGGTGTCATAGAAAATAAATGGCTTAGCACTAACAGCTTTTTCTGAGTGGTGAAAAATTTATATGTGTTACAATCTATGTTCTCATAGAAAAGAAAATATTAAAATCTGGTGTGTAGGTTTTATTTGTCACTGTTTACAGAAACAGGAATGATGATTTCACAAGAAAACCACAATAACTACCAATATTCTTACACAGTAGTTGGTGAGAATTTCCTTGGTTTCAATTGATTTAG
Source organism: Poecile atricapillus (assembly GCF_030490865.1). Classification (NCBI taxonomy): domain Eukaryota; kingdom Metazoa; phylum Chordata; class Aves; order Passeriformes; family Paridae; genus Poecile; species Poecile atricapillus. The sequence goes on along the minus strand of NC_081249.1, from coordinate 43,122,455 downwards.
ACACTAAAAATCATTAGTGACTTTGAAAATCCTTATCATTATCTTTATTTGGATAATTGAAAATAAATATCTAGAAAAAATGTCATCCAGAACTCAATCAACACACGTAAGTCAAAAAACCCCAGTCTTTTTTTAGTTACACATTCTCACTTACAGTGTTTTGAAGAAAATGCAGGGTTGAATTTATTTTGAAATAAAGCAAATTACAGTTCCTTGAAAGAATGTTTTAATATTGGTGTCATAGTAACCAAATCTTACTCAAAACACCAGAAAAATTAGAAAATATTGTATGAGACAGTTGAAAAAAAAGTTGAACAAAAATAGATATTTTAAGTATTCATACACAGAAATCTGAAAATAAAGAAAGTGCTGGGGAATGGGGGATCTGTGGTCATTTTTAACATTTTTATCTACCTTTCTTCCTCTGCATACTTTTTCCCATCTTCAGTGTGGGCTCTCCACAAACCACTGTTCTTTCAGGGTACATTCTCCTGCTCCAGTCTGGAGTCATCCCCACGCTGCACTGTGCTCCTCTTCATGGGTTGCAGAGGCATGCCTACTCCACAGAAGTCCCACAGAGAAATCCCTGCTTCTCCATTTGTTTATGGGTAAGGATACAGCCACTATGTTTGTATTCTTTTTTATATTGCTATTTCACACCCATATGCCAATTTGAGGCTTTATATTTTTTTCCATAGCCTACTTATTTGGTATGAAGGTAATGTGCACGTAAGCCCAAAGCAAGAAGCACTGACACTGAAATGAAGAAAATTAAATCTTCTCTTTATAATTCTGTTAGCACATATGAAGGGAAACCCTGAGGAAGCAAGGACGTTCAGTTCCTTCTCCTGTGGTATCTACAAACAATGGAAATAAAAACAATAATCTTTGAAATTTTGTGTCAATAACTATTTGTCATAATAATAGATTTATATTATATTATACACTTTCCACACATAAGTGCTTTATATAACTCATACCTTGGGACATGATAAGTATGCTTTTGCCAGATAAATAGCAATGTTGACTTTCATTAATGATGACAGGGTTCACAGGATACTCATACATTGTTTAGACAATAATAGTGTTTAATGCAGTTATCACTGAATTCTCAGTCTTGCAAGCTTTTATTCAAGTACTTAATTTTACTAGTTAAAATCACATTTTTATACCAAACTGGCTGCATGATAAGGCCTGCCATACCAATTTTAACATGCAATATATAAAAATCAGTGAAGAATGCATACGGTAAGTTACTGGACTTTCTCTGAATCCTTAACAAGTAACTGTGAGATTAGAATGAGTGTATGTATTTTTCCAGTGGCAGTGTTCTTTGTGAGAAAACTTAATAATATTTTTGCTTCATAAAGATTTAATAATTGTAATTTTATTATTGTATTATCTCTCATTCTTTAATGGCAGGATAATTTCAGAGATTGTCATGCTTTTTGTTCTTTTTAATTAAAGTGCATCTCAGCTGATATTTTCAGTTTCTTCTAGAAAGACAATAGACTAAGAAAAACATCTGGGTTTATAATAGAAATGTTGTCAAATCATTAAATACAAAGATGCTGTTGGGAATCTCTCTTTTTCTTTTAGACTTCCTCAGTCCTTTGACAAGGAGTTTTGCAATAGGAAATAAATCTAAAATGTGTTCATTTTTATTTGAATAGAGAATATCAAGACTGAAAAGGAAACAAATTAAACCAAAAGATAAAATCACATCATGGCAACTGGTTTTCTGTTCTTTCTACTTCTATTACATATACTGAGATACAAAATACCTTGGGAGACAGAAATTTATTATCCAAACCTTCACTGAATCATGAAGAGCCAGTAAAGATCTAATACTAGAACAGAATGATTAGAAGTCAGAAAAGTCTGAAGAATTTTGTTATTTCTTATTGGTCGCAGTCTCCTTGGCTATCCCTTTCTTGATAATTTTTGAGTATAATTTTGAACACTGATTCATAAAGCGATGATTTGCCTTACTTTTTGCTGTGCTTACACTTGTGGTCTTCCAGCTCAATAATCCATCCCCACTCAAGGTCTGTGTCACCCTTTACTATTCAATATTATACATCATATACATAATGATCTGTAAAAATAATACACAATATAATATAAAATTATTCCCAGATAAAGTTCAAGTTGGAGTTCCTGACTGTGTGCATGCTAAATGCACGAAGCACAAAATTTTCCTGTGTACCTGTATGAAACATCAGGAGACCACAAGACAGAACAAAAAACAGCTAAGTAGTAGGAATAGGATGTAAGCATTCTACCAAGAATTTAATTAATTCTACTGCATGTATAAAAGGAAACCTTGAAAACCATGCCAGTGTGCAATTTGAAGGCATCATCTCTATTACTGAAAAAGAGGTTTTTATGATTTTTAGACTGAGTCAATAGAATTTCACTGACCTGAGGGATCATCATCTCATTCATCTGAATGCTTTGAAAAAACAATGTATTTACCAAGTGAGTTTTTCTTCCTACATAATGATGACAACAGGATTATAATTTTACACACATGGGAGCTGTATTACTGTTTATACCTTTCTTGTAAACATGCATACCCTTTACCATTATTCATCTTAAATTTAGTAATTATTCAAAGTCCAAACTCCTGAAATTTGAAACAAAGTTAAAATCTTCTATATTGATTTATTTATTTATAATGTAATTTGTACAAAAGAAATCCTGAGAAGAAAAAGAGCTCTCATGTTTCCCAATGTCAACAGTTGAAAGAAGAAATTGAGTGCTTCTTATATTCTTGCAGTTTGATATTTTCAATCTTATTGTGTAATGTTTCTTGATGACAAAATTAAAACATTATGGAAAAGCAAAGATTATGGTCATGAGTTATCAGAATATTTTTAATTTTTTTGGTTTTATTTAACATAGTTTGGTGTGTACAGTATAAATTTCACCTGATTCGTATGTATTACTGGCCATTGTTGGCATTACTCTTTAATTAATCTTGGTTCTATCCTTAAAATACATTAGAAATTAAAGATTTCCTGTGATTCTTTAATGAAGGTTTGATTTTAATTATATTCACTTACTATGTAAATTAGGTCTAAATTACTCCGTTTATTAATAACATATCTGGATATGCAAAATAAATGTCATTTAAATTTCATTAAACATGCTTGCAGTTTTGAGCTTTTCAGAAATGCATATTTAATTATGTCACAAATTAACAGATTGCTTTACTTGGTACAACAATGTTTCTTGTTAGCTGATTTAAACGTTTACAAATGTGGTACAGATGTGGACACTTTTCTTCTCTCACAACTAATAGGAGAAAAAGTCTATGAAGTTAATTTTCATTTCAAAATGCAAATTAGGCTACACTGATTTCCCCATTGAATTGCAATCTGTAATCATATTAAATTTATACTATGTTCCTTCATGCTTTTCTGAACTATATTTTCTGATGCAAACTTGTTTCTAATGTGTGAATCAACAGTTTCTAACAATGTTTCTAATTATTTTGACTTTTAATTATCAAATATTTAGGATTTAACTTTTTCAGACCTTCAGAATGTTTGAGTTGCATTTCAAGAATTGAAAGTAAGGGCAGATTGTAAGTCAATGATGCAATACATACAATTCAAAATGAAAAGTTAACAAATGTAATCTTCTGTTTGCTTATTGCAATGAAGGAAAGATGAGGGGGCAGTAAATCTTCCTATTTCTATTGTAGTTTCTTTTTAAAAGTCTGAACTCCATTGATAAATATTAAGTATAACTTCTGGCTATATTCCCATTTTCAAAAACCAGAAAAGATGGTCAGAGAGGTTAAGAAATTTGTTTAATGTTTTTAGGGAAACTAGTGGCAGAACTGGAAATAAAATCCTTAAGTTCTTTAACTGTTAGGTCATACAAATATTTGGCTAAAACAGGAAAATTTCCCTCTGATATATGCAGAAAAGGCTGCACTTTACATATTTGAATCTGTTCCAGAAATAAACCTTGATATTTTGTATATTTTTTTTAAGCTTTATTCTATCTATAATGGGGAAGGTCTTAATCCTGCAAAGATTTTCACAAGGTTTTACACGGCATGAAGTACTGCAGGGAAGTCACTGGAGCAGCTCACAAAGAGTAAAGCTCAGCATATGTAAATTTTCTATAAACAAAGCCATTGTTTCTCTATCCCAATCTTCTATGTGCTGCAAATTACTTCTATGTTGCTTTTAAAAAAAAATATTTCCAGAAATTACTTATATTATAATGAAATGATAATTAATATTAAATAATTTCATTTAATTAGAAATGGAAATTAGGTATCTGTTATACATATCTGCCTTAAATCAAATGAGTTCATCATGATAAGTAGTATTAGACCACATGACTAATGAAAGCAGAATTAGGAGACAAAATGAAATTCTGTTGAAATTTTATTTCCACTTTCAAAACAAATGGAAGAAGCCTTACAAAGCCTTTATATCTCCATTACCAATATCAGTGTAGAACTGATAAGAATTATTCAGCTATTATTATAGACCAGGGAAGTGGCAGATAAAGCAGCTTTTCTCCTATCTCACAAAGTATATTCCAGTCCTCAAATCGTCTCATTTCTAAAAACTCTCTTGTTCCCTGATGTATATATGTGATTCTGTATAGATAAAGGAAAGTTCAGTCAGGGTATGTCTGCCTAAAGCTCACTGAGTGTCAAACAGATATTTAGTCTGCCTGCTTTTCCAGCTAAGTTGACCCTGGTAATTCCCCATTTTAGCTAGAAATTAGTTATGTCACCCAGGCATGATCAGACCTACTTGTTCTGAGGAGATGGACCCCTGCCTCTTGAAGAGAACAGTGCTGAAACTCTGGGCAATCACCTATTTTGTGAACTGTGTTTTGGAAAAATAGTCTCATGGTAAAAGTCTGCAACGTGGGAAAACCCAAGTTTTCCAGCTAAGTTTCAGAGTGAAGACACAGCATAATGGTGACCTGGAAATGCCAACAGCACTCCCCTGAATGCAATTTACATCAGATGAACAGTGAATTAAAGAAAAATATTTTGAGGAGTCATGATTTATCTGTGTACTAGTTCTTTTTTTCCTTTCCCCCCTGCCTTTTTTTTTTATATATATATTTGGATACAGCAAGCCTTTGATTCAGTGTCAGATAAAAAAACAGCCCAGAATAGAATTTTTTGGTTTCCAGAAGGAATGCTTCAAAGATCTAGATCATTATGTGGAGGGGGCATAGTCCTGCCCTTATGTTGTTTTATTACATTGCTTTCTTTGGTGTCCCTCTTCAGAACAGGACTCATTCCCTACATGCCTACATGACCATTCTGCAGTATCTATTTCCCAGCAGTCAATGCAGGAACAATTATTCTCTGCTTTTAGATGTACCTTCTCCCTTCCTTGGATTTTACAGGGAATTTAGGTGGGATTTTTTCAAGTATCAAATCACCACCATTTGGGAACACATCCAACATTTTAGTTAGATGCTAAACTTTAGTTAGTAATCAAGGACAATGATTACTTTCACTAGTCATGTAAAATTGGATTCCAAGACTTCTTGCAGCTACAGCAATATAGATCTTATTCTGTGTTTACAGCAGAAGATATACAGGTTTAACTCAAATTAGATTCTAAATAGAATCTTGCAGTAATTACAGCAGGAAAAATTGCTGCTGCACTTAAGTGCTTAAGTACTGCTGTATTTAAGCAACTAAAGAGTAATTGGGAGATCTATAAAAGGGCAGAAGATAATCAGAACTATTGGAGTAGTTTTTTCAGATCTTTAGCCTTTACATTATTAAATGAAGTAAAACTAAACCTCAAAGCATTGCCAAATTAATTAATTAATGTTTAAAATTAATGTCATTTTAGAATTATTTTTTCTAATATTTAATTTTGCTTGTTATTCTGTGGTTTTGGCTACTGTTTTAGATATTAACTGCAACACACTGAAAATTCTTGGTGTAAAATTCCTATATAAAAATAATCTAAATGTCAATAACCTATATTTCTGTCTTTATATCTGTTTTTTGTGGTTGATATTGTTATGAATTTTAGCTGCCAGATGACAACATGCTCAGAAATAGCTGCTATACTTTTCAAACTGGAGATTTACATTAATAAGTCATTGCTTAACATCTTTCTCTTTCATTTTTGTTCTTGTCAGCTCTATTGTCATTAGGGAAATTTCAGATTAAAAAAAATAAGAAACAAATCTAAACAAATGTATCTATCTTAAAAAGTGTGAAATTACTCCACCTAAAAATTCTGTACAAGAATTTCAAAGGAAGTCAGGGTGGTTTATTTAGATTTTAGCACTTTAACAACTTATTTTTGAACAATCAAACTGGATAAAACTTCTAAGAAATTCAAGGAGCCATGACATAATGTACAGTTTTAGATTCTACACCTAAAAGTAAATTTCAAGCCATCAGTTAGAAAAAGTGTTGTGGCACAGCTCATTATTAAGCAGGTTGTCAGGTCCTAATACTACTAATTTTTTAAAGATGTTACTTTTGAAATATGTAATGTCAGAGCTGATATTTTTACTATTATGATAATTATTTTCAAAAATGTGTGGCTATTGTTCCTGTGAAATTTTCATCAGTTATTTTCTGTTTTACTTTGTATAGGGTAAGCTGTTTTACTTATTTCTTAAAGGTGAGCTCGGAAAGATGTTCCACATACAGGAGATGCTGGTGACAGCCAGCTGCGCTCCAGGAGAGCTCAAAGGCCTTCACTTAGGACCACTGTTTATAGGGTCACAAGATAATTGTCTTTAGTCATCTGTCAATTTCCATCCTGGCTGTAACCCAAGATGGTAATTGCTGGAATTTTTCAAAAGTCTTGTAACAATCATACTGTTCCTCTCTGGCTATGACTCAGTAAAGCAATGTTCCAGGGCTATCAGGGGATGACTGATTCTGTCTCATCCCCTTCCTTGGTTAAGCAACAGAGGCTCCTGGTACAGAGAGTGTTTCTGATAATCTCAAGGGGAAGAGCATCACCCGGGAGTCATTTATCAAAGCCAAGACTAGCAAGAATTTCTGACACTGTACAACAGTCTGTATTGGGTGAGGTGGGGATGCACCACCAAAGTGCTTTAAATTACATTTTTTTTGACAGGATATCAACGTAATTATATTCCATTGGGAACTGATAATCAGAATCGACACAACTAAAATGCCCTCTGTAGAATAAAAGACAGTTACTGTTTTCACTTCTGAAATTAATCTTCAGTGTTGGACGCATAATGGCACACGCTCTTAATCACTGACACAGAACCTCTCCACAGACTTATCATTTTCAAGTGTTAGATGAGAGCACGATGAGAATAGATTTCCTTAAAAGGATGGCATAGCTATCATGTCTTCTGGATATGAGAATATCAGTTCAGGAAGGACAAAGCTGTGACCTAATAACAACATTAGAAGGAATCAGGGAAGAAAACTCATTTGTAAAATATTGCTCAAAATGGGTAACCCCAAAAGGGAGGCTGTAGGACAGATCTTTGGCTTTGCAATTTCATTCATAACAGTCACACAATAAGAGTAGGAGAAATCTGTGTGCCTTGAATTACCAGTTTATGTGATTACTCTTACACAGGTCCCAGAAACTATGGCATAAGGGACAACAACAGAGTCTGAACCAGGAGCTGAATGCAGTTGAGTCCAATTGTTCTACAGGAGTAGGATGCAAAAGGACCTTAAGTGACCCCTCAAAAGAATATAAATAATTTAAAATGTATATTTAGATGGAGGGGATGGGGGGTTTTGTTTATTCACTTGTATGTTTGTTTTTGTATCAAGTTCTGCCCTAGTTACTGCTCTAGCACTTTGAGCACATTTGTTGCAAGTAGTTTGGTCCAAAGACTTTTCATTTACACATGTAGATTCACAGCTAATTGGAAGTGGTCACTTATTACTTCCCCAGCACAGCAGCAAGGTTTACAACCACACCAGGAATACCATTGTCCAATATTACTGGGTGTCCAAGCTACATTCTTCATTTCCTTTACAACATTTATTTCCACTCCTTAGTGTTTTTCTCTTCATTCTAACAGAAGAGCTCAGTTATCTCATGGAACTGGTCCTGGAATATAGAATCATTTGTTTTCAAATGGCCTTCTTCTGTTCAGTGATCTGTGTGAAACTAACCAGTGGAGGAAATTCAATTCCTGCAGCACAATTGCTCCACAAAAAGTGCAACTATCATCAATTTTATCAGAGGGATTAGACAAACCCTTAGAGACAGAGTTAACACTGAGATATCTTTCTGTCAAGCACCTTGCATTCTTTCCTCTTTGTGTTACTCTCTAAATACATGGAGTACTACAGCTATAAATGTTGCCAATTTGTCAAACTACAAAAGCAGTACAATAGCTTTCTAATTATTATATATCTGATATTAATTATTAGATAACCCCTAATCAACATTTCCATGCAAGGAACTGAGAAAGAACATAGAATGCCACACAGTCCACTTCTTTGTTTTTGTTGCTAGAATTACTTTTAGTATTATTTCTTGGGACATCAGCTGTTCCAAAGATCTAACCCAGATCCCTCCTTCAGTGCCAGTTATGTCCTCAGGAGCAGTGCAACTGCGCCATCCCTTGGTGGCCCTTCAACAGGCTGTTTCAATAGGCTGTTGCTCCAGCAGGTGGTTTTCAGCTTTCTCCAAGACACTGGGCCCTGCTACTGGAGTGGCTCAGTCACCTACTCTGAGAGGTTGTTTTTTTTTATATCATTGTCCAAAGATCTTCTCCATACATTTGGCTGCTTAGCAACCTGCTTCTTTGGAAGAGTCTGAAGCCTTCTATAGCTCCGTGCCATACCCATCAGCTACATGTGGATTCCTTGGATATCTTAGATATTTTAAATATCATTCAAAATAACCAGTTTTAAGTAGATAGCCTCTCAAATGACTCCTCATTTTCATTTGAAGATTTTGTGAAAGTTGTTTTTATTTGGTGCTTTCTTTCCTTATGTCTCTGCTTTTATGTTAAAGTGAGTTTTTTTGCTGTGGCATTCAACTTGGTTTTGTTCCTAAACATGAAACAAAAGCTCTTGAAGGTCTGGATAAGAATGGATACTGTTCTGATAGTACAATGTCAAAATTGCAGCAGTAATCCTTCTCTTTACATTTTTCTTTACACTTAGTTTTTAATTGGTCCACACAACTCCTGAAGGCTTGTATTACCTAATCTAAAAATGTATTAACAGTTCAAAGTATATTTGCTTTCACTGATGAAATATGCATCTTGAAGGCAGTTTATCTTATATAGGCTTAAAGATTTGTAGATTTTTGTTGATAGGTTGCAGAGTATAAAACATGCATGAAAAACTACAGCAACATGACTTCTGAACTATTCTGTCAAAACACTTTATCACTCAGCTACTGGGACTAGTTTTGCTGCAGTGAATTAGTGCCTCTTCTCTCTTCATCTTAGTCTCTTGATGTGAAAGGGTGAATGTTGCCTCTCTAGTTATCACCAAAGAAAGGATAGAAAGCCTAGCACACAGTGCAAGACACATCAGGGTGACAAGTGCTATTTCAGCATCATTAAAAGGAGGTAATTTTCAGTTGTTGAAGTGCAGAATAGAACAATTCAGTAGCAAGACAGCCACATGCATTTGACTTGTGTTCTTGCCAATTTCTGACCTTAGTATCTGTGTTTCATAGACACAGTCATCTAGATATCATTCATTACCTATCTATCTAACATGAGCTGGGGGGCAGGGGATGTTATTATTTTTTTCATGATTCACAGGCAGACATTATTTTCCATGCTTCTGTGAATCTAAATGAAAGTCAGATATTGGAAACTACATTGTCCAAGGGTTATTTATCTTAAATAATTTTCTCATTTATGCTACTGCAAACTAAGAACTGTTACACTATTGAATATAAAGTATTTTGGGGTTTGTAGCATGATTACAAGAAAGTACATGCGTTAATAGGGTTGAAAAATACAGCAAGAGTGTTACAAGGCCTTCTGAGAGAATTATCTACCTTCTGTGATTCCAATTTTTAGGAACTTTGAAGAACCCAGGAAGAATGTAATAACTTCTTTCTGTGTAGAAGCCTTGGAGATCCAAATCTATAATAACTTTCTTTGTGAAATTCTCATTGAAGTCAATGTAGTTCTGAACCCTTATCAAAAGCAAGATTAAACTTCATTGCCTCTCAATATTTTCTGTTCTATAATAATTTCCTTTATATTTATTCAACAGAAGTACTGAAAGTACTGACATTATAATGTCTAAATACTGAAAGTATTTAGACATTATAAGGAAAAGACAAGTTAAAATGTTTGGTTCCTGCAAACGTTTGGTAAATGCAAACATCTTTACATCTAAATATCAGGACCCTTACTTAGATGCCTAGAAATAGTCAGAAAAGTTGCTGAGAGCACTTCCTACAAACTGAAGCATTACAACTATGGTGGGATGAGAGATTTAGGGAGCACACCTTGACACCACTTGGTAACAAGGAGTCATGTCCTAGGATTTACACCTGTCAGGGAAGAAAAACACTCCCATTGTCAGCACGAGAGATATTTCAAACACAGTTGTTTCCATTTACAAAGAAATATTTCAAACCTTTAATGTGATAAAAATTATGGGAATGCTACTTAACCCCTGTATCATTGTTTTCTCAAATAGAAGGCAGTGTTTTAGAAATCTGCTGCCTCCAATGCTGTTACACTATTATGTGACCTCAACAGGACATGTTAACATAATAACTTTTCCAGTAACCTAGAAAGACCACATATTGAGATTTTTTCATGGAAAATCTATAACTAAAATGCTCCATGAATTGATTTATATTGCCTCCTAACACCCTATAAATTGATCAGGCTACGGTGTTTGTTCCTTCCTTACTGTGGTGCATTAAGCAACTTCTATTTAGGATTAGTTATGGTTTTTTCTTCCTCTTCTGGGAGGAGGGATATTTTTACTGATTTTTTAAAGCTTCATAGGAAGGCTAAGTGTACACCTTTAACAAGGTCACGCATGTGGACCTTAGAAGTGATGTGTCCTCATAGTTGTCCACACCCTTGATTATTAGCACAGGCCTTTTCACACTTTTAGACCATGAAGACTAGCATATTCTAGATTTAGACAGGGGCAAGTTTGGGGTTATATGTTAGATCTAATCCTAACAAACATTTGAATTCCCTCCCTTATTTGGGGAGGCAAAGAAGATGTGTGCATGACGTATGTGTGCGAGTTGAATGGATATGTGCTTGCAATGCCATTTGGCCCCATAATCAAAGATCATTTCCTAGGTCATTTAACTAGAATAAATTTAAATTTTGAGCACCACATTATACATTATAAAATATAATTTGTATTCATCTTAAAAGGGAAGAGAGTTGTGGCATAATTTGTGATAAATTTCTATTCAAAATCATTTATAATGAAAGACAATGAGCAGAAAGATCTAAACTGCACCAGTGGTATTATTCCTAAAAAAAAGTTATTAAATCATTTTGTCTCTTTGTTCTCTTAGGCATTTGTTTGCAAACAGATACTGATTTCTATGAATGTATTCACAATACATTTACTGAAGAGCTGAAATGCACAAGACACTTAATGCACACAATATATTTACTGAGCAGGTGAAACAAAGTACAATTTATGTCATGATTAGCATATTTTAGCACATATGACTGCTGATTTGTATTAAAAATAGTCAAGTGCTCTACAATGAAAAGAATATCTGAATTACAGTGGAATCTCTTTGTAGCAATGGTTTAGTGCTTTTCTAGTTTAACAAAATGCTGGTACAAATGGAAATGAACTGATGTGTATTATGGGGTGTTCTGTGAAAACCATGCCCTTCTGTCCTCCAGTGAAACCTGTGCTCCTGTCATCCTGTTTCCAGTTTATGATGAATTTGAGGTATTGCTGCTTTCAGAATTTGGGGGGTGATTTAAAAATTTATTGTAGAAGAAATAAAGACATTTTCTGACTATATCCTTTTGTGATAATCTCTTTCCGCTCTAATTGTCATTAAACTTGAAGTAAAACATGCTGGGTTGAACTTAAAAAAGGGAATTGAACATGAAAGGATGACCGTTTCTTGTTTTTACTTAATAAGAGTGATATTTGATGCCTCATTCTATAAGGAGCTATGCTTGTACATCTTCAACTAAAATATTGCTGGCTATTTAAAAAAATATTTTCTGAGTCAGCTTTAATTTTGATCCACTAATTGGCATGAATCAATTGAAAGATATGGGCTTTTTCACAGCACATCTTAGCCAAAGCACATTCTTAGTAAATCTATTTATGTTGCATTTCCCTATAATGAAAGCATTGCAAAAAAATGGGATAAATACTGACATATTTTAGGTTATTTACTATCAAATTCTGTATGATTTGATACCAAGACTATTTTTCACAAATTTTATGGATACATTTAAAAAACAGATTAAAATTAAAATGCCTATTACTAATATAATAGTAGGGGAATGTTTATTCCTGTTCTAAACAGAATGCTGTTTTACAAACCATTGCTTCCCTAGCAAATAAAATTATCCCTGTATTACTTTCTCAGTATTTCAAATAATTTTCTAGGATGGTTTACTAAGTAGGAAATTTTACAGCAAGGAGTACCTCCAGTCGGTATACATAGGAAGAGAATCACTGTTTTCAGAGCCTGAATTTCCACAACTCATTTGCATTTAAGCTGATGAGCAAATTCAGCAGGGATTTAGGACCAAGGGGATTAACTATGACTGGTAATATGCATCTTCTTGCTTAACTTTTTGTTTACTTTTCTACGAGGTTTGTTAAGAAACCTGAGTCTGCACTAATCCTTCCGTATCTACTTTTGACAATCCTTGACAGGGAAAAGATGAATATGAACTTTATAATTGGTGTCACCTGCACCATCCGCCCTCCATGGATAACAATCTGTTGCTTCTCTTCTACACTGTAGGGGAAATTGCTGAAAAACTTGAGTATATACACTAAGGAAGTTAAATGCTTTATAACCTGCATAATTTTCCTGGTTTTGTCATCAAATTGTTCTGGCTATTTTTCTAGTTTGATAAGATTTTTTAATTAAGGTATTTTTAATAAGACTGCAACAAATTTAAAAAGGATTGTAGATTTTGACTGAAAAAGATAAAAATAAAAAATAATTTAGCAAAACTTTTCAAACTGTGAGCTATTATATTATCTGTATCCAGGAAGAATTTTTATCTTCCTTACATATACTGTTTTCAAAGCAAATTCTTCACTTTGTTTTCCTACAAAGCATTTTCTTTATATGTAAAAAAGTATTCCGAAAAGGAAAATACATTTTTTCTTGAATATAAAAAATGTACATATCTTTTCATTAGTTGTGAGAATTTTTTACCAATAGAAAAATTTTGCAAGTAGATATTGCACAATAAAAGTGAGGCAGAAGGTAAAATGAGGGCTCTCCAAAAAAGAGATGCTGGGACAGAATGTAATGAAGAAGGCTTCTCTTCCATAGGAAACAGGAGTAGTAACAGTTTTGAGATGTATATTTTACACTGAACTATGAATTAGAGAAACTATCACTCTGCTCAAGGAAAACCCACAGAGATCCAAGGAAGTGCCAAGGCTGAATAAAGTTTGAACCATAAAACCAACATATTTCTCTCCAGGATAGGCAATCTGGGAAACAGACTACCACAGAGGCTAAATAAATGTTAATAAGTTATATATTAGGGAAAAAAAACCTGTGGATCCAGAATATTTATGAATGTGTCCGCATGAGTAGGATGTGAGAATTTCTGTAAAGATCTGAAGCCTTGACAAGCCTTTATAAAACTACATCAAACAACAGAGAGTAGAATCAAAAGGAATTTAGACAATTCCCAATTCAGTTATTTTTCTGCAGACAGGATGTCATATGGCCAATTCCATAACATAACCCACTTTATTTTTAAAGCTGTTAACTTTCCCAATTTTTGCCCTTCCAGCACTGTGTTTGGAAGGCTTTTCTAAAAACTTATTCTTTTTATTTTTATAGATATCTTTTTTTATCATCTAACATTTGTTGTCATGTTTAGTTGGCTGGGTTAATTCATAGGCAAATCAATCAGAAATGAAATGGCAATAGATGAAACAGTGGTAAATAAATGTTTTAAAACCCTCATTAATTTCACAGTTAATGTAACTCATTTGAGATAGGAGACCAAGGAGGTGATAGGAAGTAAGGTGTCAACTGCTGGTTGGTCTTATGTGTGGAGAAAGCCCAAGAACTTGACCTGGGCTTACATGATGGTGGCTTAAGCTGCCTTTGGTGGCTTAAGCTAAAAATCTCATTTATAAAGAAAATAAATAGATAAAACAAAAGATACAGGGAAGAAATGGCTTCACACATGAACCTAACACTGAATCTATGGCTCAGTATGAGGCAGATCCCTTGTACCTATGAGACAAGCCCCCAAGGCAAGACTTGCACAAACATTTATAAAAATATTCATAGACCCTCACCTGTGCTTCACAAGTTACACAGAAACTCACAAAGCTGTTGACAGCTGCATTTAATCTAGCAGAGTATAAAAAAATCCAATATTCATCCATTTGTGGATTCCACAAGTAGTTGACAGGTGTCCCTCTTAGAGCAAAACTTTTTCCCCTTCTTTCTAAGAAAACTGAAAGAATGTTCATGGCTAATCATATATTCTATCCATAGATATCTTGTACAGAATAAATTTGTTAATTGTTTTAGGAATTCAAATAAATGTGTTTATGTTGCTGCTCATACACTTCTTTTTTTTTTTCTCCTAGACCAAGCAAAATATTAAACAAATTATTAAATACTTGCAATAACTTCAGGTCTTAGTTGGATCCTATTAGGAACATTAAGATTATGGTGATGGGAGGAGAGAGCTGGTCCAAACAGAGCTCTGACAATGGTATGAACTATGATCTAAATCTAGTTTTCATTTTCCTTTTCATTTCTCCTGCAGATTTTTATATATCATTCCTTACTTTTTGGCATGTGTATCTCAAATCAAATTTTATTGCTCTATTAAATTAATACTGGATTTCATATTTGGAAAATATTCAATCTTTACATTACTTTTTCTTAGTTGCCTCTTATAAGTACTTCACCTCTCCACATTCATCAATAAACATGGAAACTGCATCCTCAGTATTTCTGCTGTGTTCTCAGCAACTCAACAAACCTTTGTATCTTTTTGTGCAAGTCTCCCCATTATTTGTGTATTACAATTATGAAAAATTAACAAACAGGTGTCTGCGCCTTCAGAAAGCAAAAACAAAACCATAAAAACCCAGAAACACTATTCACCAGTATTCTCTAATGAGGATTTAAGTTCTCATTTTTAATGGGATAAGAGATGCATACTAGGATGAAATGCATGATAAATAGGTAACAATTAACCTTTTTAATCTAAGAAAAATTTATTATATATTTTAAAGTACAACAAATGTCTCATATCATCCACAAAATGTTACTTTTAATTTATTCAGTAGGATGCCATGGTTAATAAAAACAAAATTATTTTTTAATATCCTACAGCTTTGAGGTGTGCCTGAAGCCTTCATACAGATATTCACCTGATAATATAAAGTTCATGGTTTATTCAACCACAGCAGCTGTTGTAAACCCTAGGTTGTCATTTATTTTTCAGCTCTAGAAAAAGATTTATAATCTGATTTTAAATGCAACAGATATTTAGCCCTCAGATCTGTAGCAGGAAAAAATCACATTGATACTACTAGATCCAGAAAAAGAGGGGGGAAAATATTGTCACGATAATAAATAAACAAAGTGAAATTGACTTTATTCCTTTTTTTCCTTTTTAATCACCCCTTCTGAAATCTTCACTAAAAAGATGAAAAAAAATTTAAAAATACATCGACATATTACCAAAAGAATTTCTTTTATTTATTGTTGCAAAGTTCTGATGAATATGTTTAATGAGGATTTTCTTTGTTCCTCTAAGAAATTGAGAGATTTGGTGAAAAGCACAGTGATTTAGAATGAATATTGACATTCATCACAAAAATATGAGTATTTCCATATTTAAAATGTATTTTTCTTCTTTTCAGTAAGAATTAAACCTCCATCATCTTCTCTGATGTATTCGGAAAATTGTAAACATATTTTAAGGAGTAAAAAGGCACTCTCTAAAAACTGTTTCAAGAGGACAGACTTTCTTAAACACAGCAGGACAAACTGAACAGGAGAAAAAAAGATGCCTTTTCTGAAATAATGAATGTTTGGACATGACTAATGTTATAGATCATATTTTGGAACCAACAACAGAGGTAGCGTACTATAAGCAGTCATTACAGAACTCATGTAAATCCAACACTGTGCTGCACAACACATATATTATAATTTTTTGGAGTCTTGGCACTATGGTGTTAAAAGATCAGACATTCCAATTTAAAAATATTAAAAATTCTCATATATTTATTGACCAATTTATTGCATTAAGGCATTCTGATGAGTCTAAGTATGTGAAAATGATAACAGGCACCAAGGATCTCCTTTTCACGAGAGTTCTCCTGACAGACTAGCAAACAGGTGGAAACAGTAGGGCTCTTACACTTTGCTCTTTACATTACACATGTGGAAGCTGCCATCCCAGTGACACTAAAGCAGGACCATCTTCCAACTCCCCAGAGTCCCGCCCATATCCCAGCCCAGCCTTGAACTGATCATGTCCCCAAGGAGGTGACCAAAACTCAGGGCTGAAACTGCCCCAGTGTACCCAGGCTTCTTTGCTCCTCCCTGGGGAGTGGGACAGGCCCTCGTTCCCGTCCTGACACCCCACAGGGACACCTCAATGTTCCCAATACCCAGGAAGAGGCCAGCATACAAGGTACCTGGTAGACTAATAAATACTTTGACAGGAGGCAATCTGTATTTTAGACTACAGATTTTAATTACAGGATTCATAAACCTCCAAACCAAAATTAAGTGCAGAGTCTTTACGTTTCTATTTAAAAAGGGAAAATGCCTAGAAAGTCATCATATAAAAAATTTCCCAAAATATGCTTTTTGCTAACATAGATACACTACTGTAGCAAAGTTGCTTGAACACTAACTGGCACATTTTGTTTGGGTTCAGGAGCAAAAAAACCATGCATAAAATATCAGTATTTTCACATGAACAAGAAAAACATGCTTAAATATCCTTTCCATTTCTACTGCATGCTACAAATGTATACTTTTTATTCCTAATCACTCACTTGAAGCCAAACCTCAGATCCATCCATTTGAGTGACTCACCTGTTGCTTCAGGCCAACAGAAATTTAATGCTCACCAAAACTTACTCTTCAGATGTGCACAGTCACACTTAATCATCTTCCTGTGCATTCCTAGAAGTGCTGTTGTTTAATTAATATTCACTGTCTGAATACGTTTGGCTTCTGTGAAAGAGTAGCTCAATAAACAAAGTTACTGGATTTTTATTAATTTTTAAGAGGTAGAAGTTCAATAAGTTGAAAGAGTAATGCACAGCATTCATCATAATTTCTCACCATGACTCCAAATTGGATGCTTGCATTTTAACTTTTAAAAAGTTATTTAAGACCTCTGGGTAAACAGTCCACTTTCCAAAGTCACTAAAGATTCTAATTACATTGCAGTAGCATGAAATTCAGATCACTATCCTGGGAGCTTGGACACAGATATACAAGAAAAAGTCATAGAATGCACTCATTAAAAACTAGACTGTGACCTTCCTTTAACAGTTTGAAATAAATATTTTCAGAAAGTTATTGTACTGTTTTATCAGCCATGAATGAATTAAGCACTCAGGTTCTGACTCCTCAGGTCAGTCAATGACAAAACTTATGACCATTTTAGCTACAGTATTTTCTTCATCCAAGTAATAAATATATATTAAACTTGCTGATTAAGACAAGAATGTAACACCATTAGATTCACTCATTGGCTTCAGCTACTTCACAAGGGTTTGCAACAAAATTACTTTTTCATCCTCATTTGGATAAATTAAGCAGATTGTTTTACCGTCTGCCTATATAAAGCAGGTTTCTTTGTGTGTAGAACTTCTTATCATTCTTTACAGAATCTACATGCATTTTCAGTCATTTTCACATGTGCAGCCACAATATATTTACCAAGAGCAGCAGCGGTGAAAATGACACCTTCCTATGCTTTTTCTCCATTATCTCTTTACATATTTGTGTGGTTTAGAGCACCTGAACCAGACATCTTTTTGAAGGATTTATTGACAATGTTCACAATCCAAGAAACATCTTTCTGTTTTGTAAATTTGATCACCATTTTTAGACAGAATCTTAAAACTTGTAGGCAACTTTCTACATTAAATCTCACCTTTAGAAGACTGGATTAGGTAGACCTAATTTCAGCCTCACTCTGAACCTCTGAATGAAGCCACTAGAGGAGTTATAGGGAACTGGGATATACTACAGAGGAAGTGTGAGTACTCATCTAAGCATATAGCAGGAAGTAGTACATTTTTGCTGTATGAAATAGAGCAAATATATAATAAGTCATGTTCCAAAGATCAGTTTAGCAAAAGCATTAGTGTTGGGCTACATCCCATGTCCTTAACATCAGAGAAGTCTGTGTTTGATAGTTGCCTATTCTGTGTTCTCCTGTACAGAATAACAAGAGAAGCAACAATCAAATCAGCCACACTCTTCAGTAAAAAGACACTAAGATTCACTTTCTGATTGATTCTACTCTTATCATCCTCCCAAAACAGCTGGCTTTAGACGTTCTTCATGTCTGAAATCAATATAAAAGCTTAGTGCACATAAGTATTAGCTCTTATCTCCTTCTTTCCAGGCTGATTATATGACAGTATTTTCAAGGCATCTTTTCTAGTGTCTTAATCAGCACATATGTGCAGCTGATTTTAGTGCTATCTTTGCCATTTTTTAACTTGGGAAGCTGTTCTCATTCTCTTTTTTCACAGTTTTCTAAGTCATTCTGAGTTGTCCTCTATTGCACCATGATTTATCATTTTCTGATGAGTAAAGGCATACACATTTTATATACATTTATGCATATTTTATATACATTTTATATCACTTTCCTTCATGATTTTTTTAATTATCAAAAATTATGTTTAAAGATCCTAGTTCTTTTTTTTTTCATTCCTTTGGATCTACAGATTTACTAATATTTTTGGAGCAGGATGGCAACCAAGAAAAACAAAAAAATTTTTTTTTCCAGAATTGTCATTTCCTGACCAGAAGTTACTAGCAAATGCAAAGAAAATTTAAAAACTAAGCTAGCCTTTACATATCCATGACAGTTTTTTTCCCTGAAACACCAAGGTATTTTTGCTGTATTAGATTAAAATTGACGAATCTCTATGTCATGATCTGTGTTAATGAAGACATAATTCTGTTCTTTGGCATCTCTAAGTTCTCACTGTCTTTTCTGAATTTTAAGTCTTTTCTTGTTATCAGTAGGCTTTCTTACCTTTTGCTGTCCTTTTGTTCTGTATGAGCACCACTATCAGTCACAGGAGAAACTTCTGGCACCTTCTCAGAGACGCCACCCTTTTACCAAAACCTTACCGTCAACATCCAATACACTATGGAAGAAAAACAGACAGCTTAACTAGAATGTTAATTTAGGTCCATCATTTAAATGCCTGAATTTAGATTTGCTAACATTTGGTCAACACAATAACTTTTACATGAAAATTGCACTGATAATAAAATAGCTGGTGGAGAAACCAAATATTACTGATATTTTCTTCTAAATTGCATGAAGGAAAACGTACATTGTCATTGCATAGAAATTCGCTTTTCAATAATTTTTATTAAAAATATACTATTAGAATAATCATTCTCATAACCTGTAATAAACTATACTTAACAATTAAACTTGCCATAATTTTTTTTTAAATCTTTCTGGAAAATTTAATATTCAGGTTCCTTGCATCCTCCTCCTACAATTTTCCATGCCAAGGATTAACTTACCACCAATCTCTCTTCCTAGGCGAAGTAAGTAGCTCTTTCTAGGGTGAAAACAAACCATAGTACAAAGGACAAGATACTCGAGAATTGACTCAGGAAGAGGAATGAATGTGGAAGAAAACTACAGCATCTGTATCCTTTCACCTCCCAGTATCCTACAGAACACTGTAGCCTGAAAGGCCCACAGGTATCCCTTGCGCCACACTTTTGCAATTTCATTGCATGCCTTCAGTTTCATATTACATCAACTTCATTCTGATAGGCTAGAAGATACTCATATTTTTTCAAGCACTTTTAAAAGATAAAAAGCATCAACACATTAAGAATTGTAACCTAAGGCCGGAAGGGTTAAAAGAAGCCCCAGGACCAAACACTGCATACACAGGTATGACAAATCTCTGCTAGACTGTGTTAGCCCTGCAGGGTGGGTTGCACTAAACCAGTCACTTCCTGGTAGTGAAATCAGGATTGCCACAAGTCATATCCAAGTTCCTTCTCCCCTTAGGAAATCCAATTATATAAACACTAAATGGCAAAGAAGCCAACCAAGTATTGCCTTCTGTTATTACTACATTGAATCGAGCAACAGTGATTTTCACAAAAAGTCAAAAAATGCTTGCCATGACTAATGAGCAGGAGGGAGGACACGCACTCCTCCAGGTAAGACACAACAGAAAAATTCTTAATATTACTAAATTTAATTCCTTTAGACTTTGCAAATCCACCTAAACTCCACATTATAGACATTATAGACATCATATTTGGTCAGCTAAATGCATCTTCAGATTTCATTCCCTATGTTGATTAGGGATTTTATTTACTTGCATTCATGTGGGCATTTTGTGCCTGTTCATACAGTCTGAGGAAAAAAAGATGCAGAGATATGCCTGGCAAATACAAAATAGCACCAACAGAAGACATGGCTATTCTGAATATGAGGTAAGAGAACAGTCAGGAGGCTCTCCTGGGGCCCATCACAGGGTATTGGATGCCTGTGTTTGGGCAAGTTAATTAAGTCACAGACTTCCATTGACTACAATACCTTAAACTTATAATTTGAATATAAATACTTGTGTATAATCTTCTTAATTTGGAGCCAAATCCCACTTTGGGCATCTCTACTCTGAAGTCCTTTTGAAATCTTTCATGCTTGTTCCATTTGCATAAGCATAGATGCCTAGACTAATTTCAGACATCTAAGGTATCCAGGTCATCCACACAACACTGGCAGATAGAGTGCCTGAACGAAGTTAATGCAAAACCTTTTTGGCATGCAGATAAACAAGGATGAGCAAAATAGCATCACAAACATTATTGCATCCATTAGCAGAAAAAGATCTTACAAAAAGTGCCATAGGAACTATACTAATAACACCTGGCAGGATTCACCTAAGTTTTGGGCAGTTATGTTCAGTCAATAAATATAATACCAGGCGACTGTCATATATCTGTAATATTCCTTTATAGCAATGACACTATGCTAATTGAATTCTAATTGACTAAATTGTAACCTATATGCCTAATACCCCTCTGGGAGTTCTATTCAATACAAGTTTTTTTTTATTTTCTTCCTGGAATTGTAAAAAAATTATTTTGCATACCTTATTTATTCACCTGCAGGTATCACATTACTGTAGGTTGAATTTCAGTAACACATTACATTATTTCTATGTGATCTTTATGTACCTCGAAGGGATGCTGTAAAACATAATTAATGTGTTTGAATTATTTGGAAAATTTTAAATTGAAACCAGTGGAGAAAACTAAAAAAACTTAAGACACAACTGAGAAAAATTATTGAATCATAGAATATCCTGGGTTGGAAGGGACCAACAAGGGTCATAAAGTCCTGATTCTGGTCCTGCAAAGGACACCCCAAGAGTAACACCATGTGCCTGAGACCGTTGTCTAAATGAACTCTGTCAGGCTGGTGCTGTGACCCCTTCCCTGGGGAGCCTGTTCCAGTACCCAACCATCCTCTAAGAGAAGAATTTTTTTTTTTTAATATCCAACCTAAACCTCCCCTGACACAATTTCAGGCCATTCCCTCAGGTCCTGTCATTGGACACAACAGAGAATAGAACGTTGTCTGCCCCTCTGCTCTCCCTCATCAGGAAGCTGTAGGCTGCTCTTATTCAGGCTGAGCAAACCAACATCAGGGGAAATGGTCTTGAGGTGTATCAGGGGAGGTTCAGATTAGATACTGGAAAACAAATAACTTGCTGAAAGTGTGTTTAGGTATCAGAATAAGTTCCCAAGGGACGTGGTGGAGTCACCAACTCCAAAAGCATTCAAGAAGTGTCTGGATGCGGCACTTGAGGATATGGCTTAGGGATGACTTTGGTGGTGCTGGGTTGACTGTTGCACTAGAGGATCTTGAAGGACTCTTCCAAACTTGATGATTCTGTGATCAGACATAAGACTAGCATAAATACAGTAGAGTCGATTGGTCCTATTGTAAATAAATAGTCTTACCCTAAATATTTGTAACTATCCTAGCAGACACTTGTGAAATAAAATATACTATTTTAATTCCATTAGAATTAAATGCAGAAAAAACATTCTCAGTTTAAACAGAGGACGTCCATAGCATGATTTCCATCAGATTAAGCAGGCTGATTTTAAGAAAGTAGTGTAAATTCCATTTGCAACAAAGGCTCATGGTATACTACTTCTGAGTAACAGTTATGCTCTTTGCCATGTGCTTATGTAACTGACAATACTAATAAATAACAAAACTTTTCAATACTAACAAATAACTATTTTTTAAATTAAAATTTAAGTTACAAAATTTGGACTTCAGCAGTATTTAATACAAATGGTGGAGCGGTTATAACATTACCAGGCTAAAATAAGACTGTCAAAATCAACACAAGATAATGAGTGGTGAGGGATTTAAGTGCATAACTAGAAAGCCTCAGCTCCTTGTGAGGCTTCAGAATATGTAATCCTTAAGAACAAGAATGAAGTGAGATAACATTGTGGTAAAAAATTTAATTTTTCCCTGACTATTCAAATTACAGGAAGAAATCCTTTTTCTTGTAATCCCTTGTAATCAGGGAAGATCTCATTGCTTTCTACAGCTACCTCGCAGGAGGTTATAGCCAGGTGGAGGCTGATCTCTTCTACCATGCCTGCAGTGAGAAGTCTGGAAGAAATGGCCTTAAACTGACCCAGGGGATATTCAGATTAGATAGTAGAAGAAATATTTTTAATGTAATGGTGGTCAGGCATTAGAATAGGTTGCCCAGGGATCTGATGGAGTCACTATCCCTGGAGGTGTTCAAAAGATGTCTGGACATGGCACTGGGTGATATCACTTAGCGAGTTAGGAGTTGATGTGTGGACCTGATTCTAAAGTCTCTTCCAATCTTGATGCCATGATTCTAAGTGAAAGTAATAGAAGAAAACAATGGGAAATCTCACAGGAAAAATGAAACTGTCTCATATAACTTGATCTAGTCCTCTTTGTGTATTCAGCCTTTACAGAAAGAGGAAAACATCTCATTGCTGTAAAATCTCTGAAGGAAAATCAAAATTAAGCACAATCAATACTTGATTATGTAACTGCTTTCATTAAAAATTTCACAGATATTATGTATTATAAGTGTATATATTTACAAATAATTAGTATAGAAGAAAATTTGCGCTACCATGGAGACATTAATAACATCAAGTATTCCCTAAACACTTCACATCACTGAATTAAAAATGTACTGTTTTATTTTTGGGTCATTTATTATTTAAACAAAAAACAACCAAACAAAAAGAAACCAAAAAACCACAAAACAAACCAGAAAACAAAACCCAGCCTTCTTAATTTATACTTACTTGTACTCTCAAAAGGAAATTCACTTTTCCTTAACCATCTTGGAAGCCATTCATGTAACTGACAAAGTTATTGCTAGAATGTTGTAGCTAGCTCTAAGACAACTTCTTTCACAGTCATCTTAAAAGCAGGTTTCCATGGCTTCCATTTCCCCAGAAATGAAAGCAGCAAGTCAAATAGCATTCAAAGACCACTCTCTCTCAAAAATAATTGCTAACATGGAAAATTACTTTGAGTACTTCTAAACTTCATACTGTCAATAAATCCACAAGTTTTCTCACATTTAAGTTTATATTTATTGCTTTCTTTTCCTCCGTAGGCTTACACAAAATGTCAAGAAAAATCAATGTGACAAAATCAACTTGAATGTAAAGATGAACAATTTCCATTGCCGTAAAAAAAGCCATGAATACATACATACTTGAGAGGAGATTTTGGCTCACTGGATATAAAAAGACTCCAACATTATGAATTTTCATGGACAATGAAAAAAAAGCAGTAGCAGCTCACTCCTTTTCCATATTCTACTCATTAAGGTGATATGCTAAATTAGAGTGCTGGACTGTGATAAAATTAGCATTTCCCAGTAAATACCTTAAACAATTCCCTAAGCATCTGTTGCTTCTCTGTGCTAGATATCAAAAGAACCTAAGCATTTTGTCTGAAACAGTGAAGTAATTTTATTATTTGTATGGCCAAGTACTCAGAAGTCAAGAAGTGAAGTCTGTTTACTGTGTCAGTGACTCCATATGAGAATGGCTGAAATGGAAGAGTGCATTGGCAGATGTTATTATACAGGATTGATGAGGGAATTCAGAGGAAAGTAAGGACCGTTCAATTGCATTTAGAAGGCAAAGAGCATAGAATGTTGCCCATGAAGCTAGCCAGAATGGTTCAGATGAAAAAGTTGTCTGCCATGTATTACTTCTGCGGATAATGGATGCATTCTGCTATGGCACGTATTTTTAGTACTCCCAGACACAACACAAATAACATAACTTTAAGATGTGCCTTAATTTCTGTACAACTCTGACATTTCATCTACCTGTTTGAAATATTTAAATATGGATCTGTTTACAGAGCTTCGGTGTCCTTTTCCACAATATTATTCTCCTGCTCTATAATTAACTTTTTGTTTAGCAATAGCAATTAAAATTAAATTAGCATGCTGAACTATATATTTCATGCTAAGCCTACAGCTGTTGACTTCATTTTCATTTTAATATAGGCAAGGTTCTGAAATAGATTTTCCTCCATATCATCTTATTAAAATAATTATAGGCATCTTCTAAAAGGTACAATCCTAATGAACGTAAGCTAACTTTAATTTGAACATCTGATCTTGCCACTAATATATTACAGATGCTATGCCTGACCAGGAAACATCAAATATTTAAGGAATTGTATGGAATACAGTTTTAATTATATCCTACATACTGTTATGGTACTCAATTGATTCTGTTTATTAAAATCTGTTAAATAAGCTGTTTGGCTTTTTTCAAATCCTTTATGATTTCTTGTTGTTCTTTATTTTTCACTTACAGCCTTCTTGATACTTACCTTTTCCACAGAACTCTTTGTGTGTTGGTTATTAAAGCTCTCGCAGAACAATCCAGCACATTTATCTGCTGAGAATTCTGTTCTGCTGGATTAGATAATAGTTCTTATCTCTTATAGAAGTCTTTTGCTCAAATTCATTTCATTTTATGTCACCTCAGATGTGATTCACAGCTTCTTCCCACCAGAGTAGTTTTTTTCTACGCACGTTTTTATCCTGTTCTACTCTTGTGACTATAATATCTGATTTGAATGAGCCCATTAATCTATTCTCAACTTCTTAAAATATAAATTTATGTCCCATCCACAGGTGGATATTATAATCTCTTCAAGCATTGGTCCGGCCGTCATCTATTAGGAAACAAAGAAATACATGGGTTTCCTGCCAATTCCAAGGTAAATATTCCCAAAATGGAACTTTCTTCTGCTGTGCAATAATGTTGTCAGCCTTTCAGTTCTCCAAGTCTATCCAAATCATCCCCCAGTTAGTTACTTTATTCCTCTTGCCATGATAAATTGCTTATATTTCAGCTTCTTGCTTAGTGGAACCTTCATTAAGAAAAGCTTAGATTAGACCTCAACTACTGACTTAAAGCATGGAATTAAACTGACCAAACAGTAAGAAATACATTTTGAGAGGATGGTCCATCTCATACTGGAAATCTGGAATAGGTAATTTTCTATTTCTCCCATCCAATACAAAGAAACAATACATATTACCTGAATTACCTGAAAGAATTCTGCTTTGGCTACTTCCACAGCAGCATTTATCTGCAAGAAATGTCTCCACTGTGTGATAGGTTGACCATTGCCAGCTGTGAAGCACCCATTCTTGCTTGCTGTCTTCTCCCTGTAAATCCAATGGAATGGGAGAGGGGTAGGAACCTACCTATTTTGCAATAGTCAAAACCTATGTGTTACAACACTTGAAGTCAGAAATCCAAAACATAGCACCACAATGACTACACAAAAAGTGACAAACAAACAAACAAATGAAACAAACAAGCAAAACAAACACATAAACAAAACAAAAAATTTGTGGATTTTATCTCCAGTCACTATAGTCTGACCTGTAAAGAGTGGAGGGAAATGTTGCCCTATGAAATTAATTTCTTTGTCTGGGAAAAAAGAAATGAACAGCTTTTGTCTTAACTATTTCATGTTGCGTACCCTCTTACATGCAGATCACGTTTGCTTCTGCATTTCCTTCCTGCTAGTAAAAACTGGATTTAAACAGAGTAGCTAGTTTTCTCATCTCCTCTACTCTTCTTTCCACCAAACATAACAAAGGCAGGAATAACCAGCCAGATGTCATACTGAAAGCCAAATATAACTTCAAATATAAACAGTCATTATAGATTTCCTTTTTAACTGAACATGTTTTCCATATAAACAGAGCTAAAACTTAGGTACAATTTTATAATTTAGTTATAAATATTAGAAATTAAAGGAAGACATAATAGATGACTGTAGTTTAAACTTTTTGTGCATGTGCTTTATTTCTCTCACTCTCTATTATGTACATTCCTATATAGGTGCTAACTCAAGTACCTCTGCTTCAGAAAAGAAATCCACAGCACTCAAAAAATGTATTTTTTCCACATTTTTATTTTTGAGAACAAATATACCCTACTTTGGAGGTAGTAGTGCTAATTGCATGAAACCAAACTGAGCCCTGTAATTTCTTTTTCTAGTTCTTCAAATCCTTAATGGTCCTCATGACCAGCCAAAACAAAACCAAACCAAACAAACAAGGAAATAAAAATGCCTTTCCAGAAGGTTTTCCATCTCTGTGAAAATTTCATATCTACCTTCTTTGGTTCTAAGTTACCCTGTTTTTCTTAAAATCATTTCAATATCTATATTACTACACGCCTTATTTTTAGACATTTCATTGTCTAGTGCAGTGTAGTTTGTTCTGATACAACCAGAATAATAATTTAAAAAAAGTTAATTGCTTAAGAAAGGAAAAAAAGACCCTGCATGCAGTAGGGATGGATTTCACCTGCCTTATACTCAAGCTATTCTCCTTCTCTAATCACTGGGAAGAGGTAAATATGTTCAAAGAATAATTCACCTGTCCTACCTCAGCTTTTTTTACCCCCCAAGGATGACAATTTCTCCCTTTTGAATATAAAGGTTGATTGGAATGACCAAATAACTTTTAGACAGTTAGTCAGAACAGAGAGCTCTTGGGCTTAAGAGTACACCTTCCAGTATGCTCCATCTGTTCTTAGAATTCATACCCTTTAGAACAGGACTGTGATTGATATCTCAACTCCTTCTTCTAAAGGGTGACTCATTTCTTCCAAACACTGCAGGAACATAGAAGATTTTAATTCTATACCTTATTCTTTCCCCTTCATTTATTTATTTATACATTTATTTATTTATACATTTATTTATTTATACATTTATTTATTTATACATTTATTTACTTATCACAGAAGGATACATACATAGTGATCTTTGAGTAAATATATAATCTACCATTAAAACAAGAAATTGAACCTGGAAATCACACTATAATTACTTAATGAAAAGTAAAATTATCTTGTGAATATGAATCTGAATAGATTTACGAAAAAATCTTGTAATGACGTAACAGGGTGCTCTACCGGATAAGGTAGGTTCAACCAACCATACTCCAACCAGGAAACTGGATTGCAGGTTCTGGAACTGTAAGTCCAAGTGTTTCTTTAACTGTGGCACATTTTGTTCCAAACAGATCACTAGTCCAGAACAAAGCACAAATCTGAATGTGAAAAAGACTGTGCTGGATGCTTCTGTAGTCATTCCTATTGCTTGAGTCTCCACTTGGCTCTTTTCACAGTGTCATCAAAAGCCTGTTTTATTAGTATCTGAGAACTCAGGACAGATCTGAGTTGGCAGACAAGGCTTGCAAAGGGAAGGGATGTAGATATTACAGTAGAAGCAGACCTATTATGCTGCACTAGATGTAAAATGTTTTTGGCACACTAAGATTCTCATATTAAAAATCTCTCTGTTTTGCACCAATAAAAGTTTATGGTCAGTCTAGCTAGCAGGCTTGGCATGAAGCAGTTTTGGATCAGAAAGATATGTACAGAAAGTCAGATACTTAAATCTCATGCAAGTCCTCATATGGACCCAGACAGCAGATATTTTTTTAATATTTAACACATAGAGGCAATTTGATTTTGTCTTCATTGACTATCAGTTTATCCATTTTCACCTAAAGCACACATCAGAAGGTCTGATTCCTTTTGAAGACAAGCACAATAATCATTCTTCCAAATCTTGACTGACAGCCAAGCTGGCCAGGATCAGTTTTTGAGCAGTCTTTCCTAATAAAAAAAACAAAACCAAAATAATTTAAAATGACTGAAGCCCCCACCTAGACATCCAGGAAATTTCCAACAAGATTATGAAGTCATGTTAATATAGAAAAACTATTTGGGAATTACAGATCACAAATACAACACTTAAAGAAACTGGTCCAGTTCCTGGTTCAGCACATTATTGAAAAGCTTTCCCTCCCTCAGACAGACCATTACTTTCTAGATATCACAGGATTTACACATAAGTCACTGAAAATTATGAACATACACCTTCAAATACTTCATGCTACCACTTTTGGTTAATCAATTCATTAATACATATTAGATGGCATCCTTAAGCCAAACTGATTACTCCAGAGATTAACTATTAACCATTAACTATTATTTAGAATTCTGCAGTGATCCTGTACCTCCAGTGACTCAATAAAATTATTCATTATTTAAATTAGAATGACAAACTAAAGTCAGTCTAGGATACCAAGAGCTGTAAAGACCAGGAGGACAGAATCCTATCATTGTCTAGTTCTCATCATCCTGGTACACTAATGCCAGTACAGATAACTCTGCATAGATTGCCAGATTAATACCAGCTAAGATTTCTTATTTCCTTTTTCTGCCTTCACTGGTATGGGTTGGTGGTTTGGATAGATTTGAGGTCAATACCTACTTGTGCCTTGTTTACTTTCTAAAGATGAGCTGCACAGTACAATGAAATTATGCTGATAGATAGAAAAATGACACCAGGAAGCCCTTGGGGAAATTTCTTTGTCGTGTCACTCAGATTTAATTAGGCAAAACTAGAAGATGGGGAAAAAAATAAAGCTTAGCTGAAATTGATTGCCATTAATGTATTTCTAAAGACTATGATTCCCTGTGACATGGTACTGAAAATATAAGAAGTCATCTTATACTTGATTATAAATCAATTTTAAGAAAAAAAACATTTTCTATGTAATTAACTGAATAGTGAAAAATAATCACTTCCAGAATGAACATGTTTTTGCAGCTCTCTCAGGCTCTTTTTGTTTTGCGTTATACAATACCATTTTTTCCTTTTTCTTATGATCTATGTGCTATACACATAATCTACAGAAAAAGTTGTTTGATTGATTTTCTTTTTCACTCATGTGGAAAAAAAATGACACTAAGAACTTTGTTCCAGTTCAAAACATTAGAATTTTTGGTTTCATGTAACAGCCTGATTAAATTCAACCATTAGCACTGAAATTCAGGATAGATAATTTTTTTGTAATTATAGCTATACACAAAAAGAATAAAATAAAATAAAATCTTTATACAGCCATGGTCTGGTAGCTGACTATGCAATTCAGGGAGAAGATCCTAAAAGTACATTTGATTCTCTGAAAGATGTCTAGTGTTCAGAAGTAACAAAAAAATCAGCTGAATATTAAAATTTGTTAGGAAAAAATTACAGATAGCAAAGGAAAGAAATGCAACTGCAAATTAATATTGCATATGGATCTATAAGCTTTTTACAGCTCTTTGTACAGTTCTTTTCTCCTTTTGTTTGAAAATGGATGCAAATAAATAAATCTTCAGAGAGGAGGAAAGGTATCATCAAGGATCTGAAAGAACTTGGAACTAAGAATCTACAAATTCGAAATACAAAAAGCAGAGCATGAGAGAGAGAGAAAGAGAGAGGATATTGAATATGTGAAGTCATGAACATCACAAAGAAGATGAACAGAATGTCTGTTCATTGTGTTCATTTTTCAAAAACTAGAGGTACATTTCACCTGGCTTTTCAACATTTCTACATCATGATCTCATGCAGAATTTAAGAAAAAAAAAAGAAAAAATACAAGGAAAATAGACTTAATTTACAACTTTTATACTCTAGTCAGCAGTAAATTTCACAATAGTGCCACTGGCCTAGTAAATAATAAAATTTTCATATGTGAAAACTGTACTTCTTGAGTTCATTCAAACACCTCTGAAAGTCTGACCTCTTTGTAGGAGCCTAGGGAATCCAGATCAGAGATTTCAGAAAGTGCAG
The DNA here is from genome assembly GCF_030490865.1 of Poecile atricapillus. Classification (NCBI taxonomy): domain Eukaryota; kingdom Metazoa; phylum Chordata; class Aves; order Passeriformes; family Paridae; genus Poecile; species Poecile atricapillus. Next base: position 43,091,798 of record NC_081249.1, on the reverse strand, counting down.
GGAATATGAAGATCTCATACCTTAGAATTAAATTTTGGTAAGAACCCTTTGCAAGATCTTTCTTCTTTATAATCTCTTCCTCCATTTCAAAAAGAAATCACATTGTTTCACTAACATTGTGAACATAACAAATTTTCTAGAAAGCTATTTTTCCTTTTACTATTCCTTCATAAGCAGTACTAAGTGTCATGATTATGGTTCCCAGTTCAGTCTTCCATGCTCCTGAGCCAGATGCTGAGAGAATTCAGGTTACTTAAATCACAATAATGTAACAGTTTAATTTTCCAATGCTAAAATAGCATTTCAAGATTATGATATGTTTCATGTTATATGAATCGTGTAAGAGCTATGAGGCCTTTTAAGAACTACTACATTTCATTTTTTTCAATGTAGAAGAATTAATGAAATAAAACTAACTCATTTAAGTCATTAAACTGAATGGTTTCTGCCATAAGCTATAGTAGTTGCTGGATGGATAATATAGTAACAGCCATTCTTGTGGTTTCAAAACAGCAAGTGAAACATTCTGCAGAAGGACTCTATTACAGGAACTCTCTTATCACATTCAAACACTAGTGGGTTTTACTTGTCAGAGTAAATTCTCTGTTGTGTAGCCCATGGATTTTACACATAAATAATTAATTTTTTTAAAAAACCAAATGGACATTTAATATAATATTGTTAGACAACATATCTATGGGTGCTAGCTCTGGAACAAGCTGCAGAGAGCCTGCAGAAACTGCAGGCCACATGGCTTGTCAGTCCTGCCTGAGAGCTAGCCTGAGAAATTCATGGGAGGATTTGAAAACAATCCTCACAGACAGAAAACAGCAGCGTCAGGTGCTGTTTGTCTGTCCCATGTTTTCTTGGCAAGAGAAGGTCAGAGGGTGTTGTTCACCACTGACCAATGATGGTGATGTAGTGATTTACCAACCAATAAGAGTTTCCTTTCTGTATTTTCCACGAACCAGTCTATAAAACAAGGCTGAAGCAATAAACTAAGGAATTCTCCTGTTCTGACTCCATGAGAGTCTGTGTCGTCTCTTTCCGGCCATTCCGTAATAGAGCGACATATATCCATCTCAGTTTTCAATATAACTGTTTTTAATTCTTATGAGGATTAGTCCTTGTAGCTAAGTTAGATATTACTCTTTTATTTAGATATTCTCTTCATTATCTTACAGCTTTTTCTAAAGACACTGACTGAATTATTATGAATTGTATGTAAAGGTGTGTAAAATCATTTACAAAATGTGGTGCATCAACTTTATTAAAAATGATACCTGCATGCTCACATTGCCCTTTTCTTGTCTCTCTGCTATCTAGCAAATAATTTCTGTTATTTTAAAAATCTACATGAGCTTAGTGGATTTGTAATCAGGTAATACTGGCTTGAAATTTGCTAAAGTAGGTGGCCATATTGTAAGCTTTCCTTGCAAATTTTGCTGGTACTAGTCCATTCAGAGTGGCAGCCCCAGAAGCTTGTTTGTGTTTTCAGAATCCAGGCTGTCTTCCCTATTTAAAAAGGAAAGCAAGTCAGAGATTTAGACATGTGCATAGCAAAGACTCCTGTTGATTTGATGTATTTTTTGAAGCTAAATATGTAATTGGGAGGAATGAGCCATGTGTAAGTTTAATTAAATTTATTAATCAGTCCTGTAGGCTATGTTATGCAGTTTTGAAGTTCTGCATGTGTGCAAATTTTCTTAGTGACTGAATGAAGAAATGCTGTTTTTCTGCTTTTTCCCACATTCTTCTTAGATTTAAACAATTTAGGCTGATAAATTCAGTTTTGGGTAATCCAAGGGTCGGTTTCTTCTGACAAATAAACTATGATCAAACCTGGAATACTGATCAGACCCACAGAGCATTTACAAACTGGATTAGTCCATTGGTCTGTTACGAGATGCTCAAATGTCTCTTCTGTATCCAAGCAGGGCATGTTCAGGAGTAAATTCATCCCACTCATTGTTTCAGAAAAAAATGGCTTGCAGAAATCTGATCCAGTGTTGATTGCCTCTACCCTCAGCAGATCCCCAATAATACTCAAAAATGTTTTCTTGTTGCAAACAGCATGTGTGCCTTAATGCCACTGCCAGATAGAGCTGTTTAGTAATTGAATCCCTTCTTGAGTTCAAGCATGGATTTCATCTCACTTAAATTTAGGTTACAATGTTTCTATCATACTCAGCAAAAATCTATTAAGTACAATAGGTGGAATTTGGGCAGATTTATTATACACTAAGCTGCACTTCTTTTATCTGATATGTTGTTATCTGAATATCCCTCTAGACTCATGATTGTATTGTTATGGGGATTATTTCCATTTCCATTTCCATTTCCTAAACACTGTACAAAATACTTGAAGATTTTCAAATCACCTGCCTGACGGCAACTGACATAATATGGGACTTGTAGGAAACCAGTGCCTGCAGGTGGTCACAGCTCAGTGGTGCTCAGAGACAGGGACAGCAGGGCTCCAGCATCACTGGGGCAGGAGCTGATGGCCCCAGGAGGGAGTGACATGGAAAAAAATCTAGAAAACAATTGTATGATCCTGGTATCAACATAAGAGATTGTCATATCTACTGATCAATGAAAAGTCAAAGAGATTTGCTAAAGAAAATTTAGACATGCCTAGACTCAGATGATAAAATTTTAAGATGCATGTAGCCAAGACTTCCTACATATTTATTTTTCAAAAGAATTAAAAGCAGTAAAAATATTCAGACACACCAAAAAGTGTATTCCAGACAAATCTATCAGGAAGCTCTGTTATATTAATCAATATCTTACTCAATGACAGACCCACAGTATCAGTGGTTTTGTATTAAAACATTATCCAAATTCTTAACACACTCTTGAGGTACTGAAAAAATTATTGTGTTACAGCCCCAAAAAAATTTTTGTTCAGATACCCACAGGCAATGTAGAGTTAAGCAAGAAGCAGTGAATTGTAAATATTATTGAAATACCCATTATGCAGATCTAAAGATAATTTAGAGAATACATCAAATTAATTTGAAAAGGTGCAGAAACAATTTCTGAAACACATATGAAGGGATTCACTTAATTCTAGATTCAACACTTAAGTGCTAGCATATGGCTTAACAATTTGTGTGACATATACAAGTGCTGACTGTCTGAGATCAAGTCATTTTTTATTCTTCATTCATTAATTTCAAACAGCTTGAATTCCTCAGCAGAAGGGGGACAATAAAAATCACTTTTTACATGTCATTAGTAAAAGGCAGTCCAGAAATAACATTGGTATGTTGATGATGATGGCCACCTCACAAACAAGACAGACAAGGCAGAGAAGTGTAATGCTTTCTTTGTTTTGTTCTTCAACACTTATGAAGGAATAAAGGGCTCTCAGTGCCCTGAGCTGAAGGACCAGAATGATAAACTCCCAGTGCACCCTGAAGTTGTGCAGGAACTGCTTCTCAAGCTCGATTCCTGTAAATTAAGGGTCTTGGTAGGATTCATGCAAGAGTATATCCAACAAGTTGGCTGATGTCATTTTGAAGCCTCTCTATGATTTCTGAACAGTCTTGGGAATCTGAAGAGGTTCCAGTTGACTGGAAGCTGGCTAACATTGTCCCAGTTTTCAAGAACGGGAAGGATGATGCTGGGAACTACAGGCCTGTCTGTCTTGTTGGAATGCAGTTAGGAAAAATGCTATGACCCAAAAAATGTACCCCCAAAAATGTAGACTTGTAAGTTCTTTCCCTTGTCTTGTTCTCCCCAGTTCACCTTATTGGTTGTGTAAATACCCCACACCCCTTTCCCCTGTCCTGAAAAAGGAGTGCTTATCGATACCTCATCCTCTTTCCCCCCTGCAACTTCACCCCGAAAGATCCCAAGAAATAAAGCTGCAACTGCCATCTCAGCAAAGGGAAAGAGCCTCGTTTTTAGGGTCTCCTTTGGCAGCTAATCTTCCTCCCCTGCCTCCCTGGCTGCTGCAGGGCCGACAGTAGTAGGAGAGGTGCAGGGGACCTAGTAATTATAGCATGCCTCACTTCAGTGTCTGGTAAAATTATGGAGACAATTATTCTGAGAGTTATTGTAAAAAACCTGAACAACAACACGGTCATCAGAGCATCTTCATGATGGGAAAATCCTGCTTGTTGACCTTAATTTCCTTTCACAACAAAGTAACCCACCAGTTGATACGAGAAACCATTTGATGTAATCTTTTAGGATTTCAATAAAGCTTTACTTCTCTTACAATATCCTTCTGTACAAAATGTCCAGTAAACAGCTGCATAAACACATCATGTGCTGGGTGAGAAACTCGTTTGCAAGTTGGACTGAAGGGGTCACAGTGAATGGGGTGATATCTGACTGGTGACTTGTCACTAGTGGGGCTCCACACCTTCGTAAATTATTTGGATGCAGGACTTGGAGAAACACTAAGTGATGGCACTAAAATCTGAAGAATTGTGAACTCCTTTGCCCTGAAGACAAAGAAGCCCTGTGGAGAGATCAAGACAAATTAGATGACTGGGCAATCATCAACCCTATGAAGTTTAAGAAAGGAAATTTCCACATACTGCGCTTGGGACACAGCACCGTCAGAGCACCGTTGGATGTATGCACAGACTGGTTTACGGGCTCTGGAGAGCAGTGCCACAGAGAACAGCCTGGAGTTGCTGAGTGTTGACAAGTTAAATATGACTCAGCAATTCTCTGGCAGGCAGGAGGGCAACTCTGTCCTGGGGGACATCAGGCACAGCATTGACAGCTGCACAAGGGAGGGTATTGTCCCAGTCTGATATGCACTGGGGCAGCCTCACCTCAAGTATTTTGTGCAGTTCAAGCCACCACAATATAAAAAAGACAATAAGGTATTAAGCAATATCCAAAGGAGGGCCAAAAAAAGGGTGACAGGCCTCAAGGGAAAGTTGTATGATAAGTGGCTGAGGTCACTTGGTCTGTTCAGCCTGGGGAAGAGGCGACTGAGGGGAAACCTCATTGAAGTCTACAACTTCCTTCTGGGGAGAAAAGGAGGGACAGACACTGGTCTCTGTGGTGAGCAGTGATAGGATCCAAGAGAATGGCCTGACGTTGTGACAGGGGAGGTTTAGGTCAGATATTAGAAAAAGGTTTTTCACCCAGGGGGTGGTTGGACACTGGAACAGGCTCCCCAGAGCAGTGGTCACAGCACCAGCCTGACAGAGTTCAAAAAATATTTGGACAATGCTCCCAGACACATGGTGTGACTCCTGGGGATGGTTCTATGCAGGGCCCAGAGCTGAACTTTGATGATCCTTGCATTTCCCTCCTAATTCAGGATAGTTTATGATTCTTTGAGTTACAACTTAACATTCCTTTTACCTTTCAGTGTGTACATGAAGAGTTTGTCACTATCCAAAATATAGATACCATTAAAAATTATAACTTCTTTCATGCCCAGTTGTATCTTGGCAGTAGTGAGATAGCTGCTAGCTAGACAAAAAGAAAACTGAGAAACCTTACTTTAAAAATTTGAGCTTTAGAATTATTGACTTCAATATGAACTATTATAGAAGCTGTCATTACTGTAGCTTATTTCTAGCTACACTGCTATGACTTTTCTTTTGTAAAATATTAGTCTAAATCTCAAAATTGAACATTTTCTGTCCCTTTTTCTTGTTGGGTTCATACTGTTCCTATTAATTTTTTTCTACTGGTTCTAGTACACCTTATGTGGATATAAGACTGTATGTGTAATACTCTTTTTTTTTTTTTTATTCACTATTGCTCCTTTATGTTATTTGAAGTCATTCTGACCTCTCAAAAAAGACTCAGAAAGCAGAACTTGAAGAACTTATTATAAGTAATGTCTATTTGAGGAAAAAAAAAGAACATGTCATTTTGGCAGAAGCACTGTGTATTTCTGAACCACTATGTATTTCTGTTAATGTGTCACAGCAAGAGAACAGTCTCTTCTCAGGGATAACAGGGGAAGGGAACTGTATTTTGCCTTAGAGCTTTCTTTTCTGTTGATCTGTTAAAAATGCACAGGTTCATAAATATGTAAGATTATATATATTTGCAGGAATGAACCTTCAAAAAATACAGCTACAGTGCTTCCTTTAGGACTTACTCAATGAGTTAGAAACTATTTCAAATAATTATTCTAACTGAGCTCCAGTTTTTGCCCAGGTGAGGACAAGTAGTGTGTGGGATCTAAATATATGGTTATTAGACTCAAACAGAATCTGCCTTTTCCTATATTAACTCTTCATTTCAGTGAAATCATCAAATATAACCTCAACTTTTTTCCTAAAATGAATGTTAGATTATTAAATCTCATGTTTTTGTAAAAAGGAAAAGTAAATAAAGCAACAACCTTCACTTAGACCTTGGGTGCACTATGGGTATTTCATACATTCTTGCCTTCCTCCTCTGTCTTTCTTTCATCAACTTAAATATAGTCCTGTGACTTCATCAGATTGCCAAGCGATATATTTTTATACCCCAGAAAAATTATTCTCAGAAACAGCATGAAGTTTAGATGAGAGAAGTTCAGAGTCTATTACCTTTTTGACAAAGCCTTTTTTGATCTGCTTAAACTCACTCCTCTAAGTCTCTGTCCTAAGGGTAAGGTCTGCAACTAAAAAACCATTTGCTGAAATTATTTAACTCTCACTTCTGCCTGCCTGTAAATCTTTTTATGGCACTAGCATTGATCAACATGTCAAAAAGTATTTTTCCCTACTATCGTTTGTACTCTAGTTGCTAATTATGGTATGTGAAAAGACATTACAGAACAGAAAGGGATTCTTTCATATCCAGTCATATGAGATTTCTCATCAGTTTGAACCCCAAATATATGAGGAGTAAAACCTTACATAGAAATCATGCAGCTGGACAGTACAGTGTGTCATTTTTAGTAGCATTTTTAGTTGGCGCACATTAACAACTGTGAGTGGGATGGGTGGGGTGTGGTCTAGCACAGATACAAGATACTAGCACAAAAACAAATAAATTCAAAAATTTTCTGGATCTAAACACAGCTAAATCTTTTTTTTTTTTTCTTTTCCTATAAAAGTGTGGATAAATTTTACACTCATGTCTTGAATCTGACCTCTGGAATTGATTCTTGAAATCTGAGTGGAGCTTAACAGGGATCTTGCTCTAACCTGGCTTCTTTTTCATAAGCTAATAGAGAAAAAATCAATACAGTAGTTGTTTTCCCTGCTTTTGCAGGATTTAAAATATATTTCTTTCAGGACATTTATGTATTTCCAGATGATTGTTTTTTCAATGATGACATTTTAGAGATATGAGGGTCTCTCAAAAGGTAGACTGGAGTTGTAGATCTGAAATTCCCTGTCACAAAAATAGTTTGGCAACTGTCTCTGGTCTTGACCAACAGCTAAGAAGACATTTAAACTAGTATCTTTTATATCTTGTAAGTATTTAATACAATCCATTTATAGATTTAAGTATACAAAGTATGTTAATATGATAAGCAGTCCTCTCTTCTACACCTTGATAATACACAGTATTCAAGTTATATTAGAAATTTGGTGTAGTCCAGTCAATTACCAGGACTATTAACAACAATTTTTATCTGTGATCAGATTGGGAGTTAGACCTACTTTCAAAAGACTAACTGACATTTACAGTGGAGTGATAATGTCACTTCTGAAAGATAAGAAGTGGCAGTGAATAATCTTTCAAGAAGGCTGCCAGAGCTTATATTCAGGCTTAGCTGTAGAAAGGAATTTTTAACGTGTACACCATACTACATGAATTTTCAAATCTAGACAATATTCAACAAAACTGTACATGAGACAATTTTTTTTTCTATTTTTTAATAGAGATGAAGCAGCAGTTTTAAGGAGCTGATAAGATACAGATTAATCTAGAACTAAGATCAAAGTGAATTTAGAACTTAATTCTAAACCCTTGGTGCATCAAGTGTAGGACAAAATACTACTTAATTTCTATTCAAGTTCATCTGATGCAAAGAGTAATTTCAGACTAAAAAGGGCAAAAAAATTATTCCTTCCATTCCCTAATATAGAAAATAAAAATCTTAGAAAACAAATTGCAAACCATCTTTACAGGGCACAGTGACCCAGGAATCATTGAATGTCACTCTATTTTCTTCTCTTAATCACCATGGACCACTTTGTGCAGAGGCAATGTAGCACAGTCTTCTCAAATAGACATTTGCCAGTGCCTGATCTTAAACACAGGTTTTTAAATGCATTTCTGGACACTGCAGAAAATACCTAAAAATCAAGATCTCCCAGGGATTTTGTAAACCAAGTGAAAATCGACCAGCTTTTTAAATGTTTTCTTAAAGAAGAACTGTATTTGTGGGAATGTCTTTCTTTACTTTTAAACTGTCAGTTTGGGCAATTTATTATAGTGTATGATACTAAAGTGTACTGGTTTCCTGATACATAACACTGTCATTCCTTTTTAGATATTTTCTTTTTTCTCTTGTAGCAATAAACTCTTTTACCAAACTTTATTATAACATAACTATGGTGTCTTTACCATCACAGAAATGTGAGTGGATAGTTAAAAATAAAAAAAAAATAGTAAAAAAAAAATCACTGAGCATAACAGATCTTTTGAATTCTGCTGACACCCTCAACATTTCCCTTAAGTTTGAGGTTTTTTTAATTCAGAATGAAATTTCCTAGTCAGCAGCAATCAGCCAACACCTGGCCTAACACCAAATTGCTTAGTCTGGCTGTGAATTAAATCATCCTAACAGGTTCCTTCCTGTGCCCACAATAAAGATAGCTGACAGTATCTTCAGATTCAGCACATTCTCTTTGAAGTTTCTTTGTGACCTTCTGCCTCCATTAGGTTTCAGTGCTTTCAGAAATATCATCACCACTGCAGTTACGTATGTTGTGGTCTGCCATTTGTCTGCATCCACAAAGATAATTTTCATATCCAATTTCCTATTTACATGGCATCCTAAAATATTCATTAGGTTTTGCACTGTCTTGCAGGAAAAGCTTCCTGAATATCTCATGTAACTAGAACTGGAAATGCTCCCTCTGCAGCTGAATTTATGCTATTGAGAGAACTGTGGCTATAAGTTTTTGACTTACTAACAGCTGTGAAGTCCCCTGTAAGAGCATTTATGTATAGATGTGCCACAATACGAACATGAAAAAGCTCAAGTTCAAGAAAACACAAACATTTTACTACAAGATGTTTGTTAGAAGCTATATCATTATTTTCTTTTCCATTATCATTACTTTATGTGTTATTGCACAGGTATGTGAGTTCATGAAATTCCATAGGTTCTTTATTTAATTAAATTATTTTGGTGTGCCTACTGGAACAAATAGACAATGACTTATGATTCTATACGTTATAAGTAGGAAATACTCTCCATGCAAATGGAGTAAAACTTACCCAATTGACTAAAGAGATGCTGATAAATCATCCTGCACAGTGAAATGGGTTATACAGCTCTCTGTGGGAGGTAATCTTAGAATACTGCTCCATGTTAAAGCAAAGTTTTTTCAGATACAGGGACTTGCAAAGCCCTTAGCGACAGCAAAACCCCATTAAAGTTCTCTGTCTTAGGTAATTTCTTTTCACCAATGAATATCATCCAATCAACTGGGACATTTCTAAAAGGTTTGAAAAAAAAGAAATTAAGATTTCAAAGCAGATACAGTACTTGTACTAAGTAAGCAATTTTTAATGTCTGGATTACAGTGATGCTAGCTTCACAATAGTTTTAAAAATAAGTCTTTTGGATCTTTCAGAAAGTAATCTCTGAATTTCTCTTTTGTGACATCTGAAGAATTTTTTCATGACAAGTTCCAACTTCTTGTAAGGCATAGATGATTTGCAAAATATTCATATAGAATTGATGAAATAAATTAGCTGTCTACAGGATAGAAAAAATATAAAGCTTTAAAATGTTCTCACAAATGTTCCATAACAATCAGAAAAAAACATGGAAAAAAAGACAAACATATTGATGATTTTTAATTTTACTTAAAGCAGATGATTAGTGGATGCTTTTTAAAAGAAAAAGACATGAGGAAAACACTGTTACAAACAACTATAACACTGATAAATTATAAAATCTACATGAAAAAGAGTCATATCATAGATATTAGTGTCAGAATAGGAACACAAACATAGGTGCAAATTTTAGCTTTTTAAATTCTTGGTCAGAAATTCTAGTCTGGGATACATTTCAGTTCCAGCCTGAGACAGACAAAGTCAAGCATTTTTAGTCACTATACTTAATACTCCCCACACTTGGTGTCTTCACTCAAGCAGATTTTTATGCAGGTTTTTTTTGGTTGGTTTTTTTGGGGTTTTTTTTGTAGATTGTAGGTATAGAATTTGATTTGTTCCTATCTACATAACTCTTTACAGGGTATGGGTACAGATCTGAGTACAGAAACATGGTATATTTTGAATCACAGAAACCAATACCACTGCCTCCAGAAGCCTCCAGCTCAAATTCAGAGTGTCTGCTAAGCTACAGGTCGATACAGGTAAAATTGTGCAATGAGCACATATAGAAGCTTACACACATGCCTTGGTTTTACAGATTTATGGAAATTTTTGTAAATCTATTCTCTCAGTGAAGTTAAAGGTGAGACTGGAGAGAAACAGCTTGATCTGCTTCCTTCATGATCTGGAAAAATGTTCCAAAGGTTTTTCACCAGTGCACAGAATTTGCTGCCGCTTTAAAACATATTTTAAAGCAAACAAAATAATTTAAGGAAATAGCACTGAACAAGAATACTTACCAAGCTGCTACTCATGCAACGTCTTTGCACAAGTGAAACAGAAGATTTCATCCAGCTTTTACTGTATGACACCTTAATATGCCCTCTCACCTTCCTAAAACATTATTAAAAGGTCCATCTCTTTCAGACTGGAGCATACTCATCCTGAACAAGCCAGCTGATTGATTATGGTGATCTGCTGCTGACTGAGACTAGCTGCTACCTCTCAAGTTATTATTTTTTATTTACAGTGCTGTTTGAATTTTATTTTTGCATTCCTTATTAGCCACAAATTGATTCTTCAAGTTAAAAAGAGAAGAAAAAAAAAAAAAAGGGAAATAAGGGGCAGAGCATGAGTTAAGAAACATCTTCTGTTTCTCTGTATAGAATATATGGAAGGAATGCATGCATGGTGCAATAGTAATTGCAGTATTCTTGTTTAGGCATTCATCGAATTCAAGGAACATCAGTCTTCAAGCTACCGAAAATATTACGTAGAAAAGTGGAACATGCAAACTGAAAACTAGTCAGTGATGGGTCTGGGAGCCTGTAGCTCACTCCAGCTGACATGTCCTGGTAAGGGAATGCACAGATCCTCCAGCATCATCCTCCACATCCCCTGCAGCTCTGCCTACAGTGTGCACTGATAAACACAGTGCATTACACAGATTATGGATGGAGCTTCTAGGGGCTATTGCTGTGAGAGCATTCACAATACAATTCTAAAACTATATCCACACCTTCATTAGGGAGGAAAAAAAGAATATTTGCTGGCAATCAGAATGAGACCTAAAGGTATTCAGTCCCTGAAGGGACGCTACAGGAACATGGAGGGGGATTCTTCACGAGCTCATGTAATAGCACAAGAGGGATTGTTTTCAAACTGAGAGTGGTTAGATTTAGGTTAGATATTAGGGAAAAAAATCTTTACTTTGAGGGTGATGAGACACTGGAACAGGTTTCTCAAAAAAGTTCTAGATGCCCCATAATAAAGACAAAATCTCTTTAATCATTTCAGTTCCAAGGATATACTTTAAAATCAATAGAAAAAGATACACATAAAATCTAGAGAGGAACTCTTCAGGGAATTCAAAACTGCATTCAAAATTTTCTGACTTTCATTTTTCAAGTTAAAATTTGGTTTGATATACAAAAAAAATTTAGAGGGTTTGGGGTTTTTTCCCCCCCTTGGTAGGTTTAAAAAATTGTGAAAGGGAAATTTTCTGCCTTGTAGCATTGGACCAAAAATTCTGTTTACTAGTATTTGTCCAAATAGAGTTGATCTTATGAAACTGTGTGAAGATTTACAATATCATTTAACTTTTCAGTAATTTTTCAAATGTCATCTAATAATCAAATACTATCTAATAATCAAAACTTTGGAGCTCTGTATTAAAGTGCTGGGGAAATGAACTCAAGAGAACAATATGGCATTATGCAGTTCTTTTTCAATTTTTGTCATCTGTATCCACACAATTTAGATTTTATATATTATATATAAAAATATATAATTTTATATAAATACATATATATTTTTATATAAAATTACATTTTATAAATCTCATCCAAACAGATCTCCAAGCAAAGAAGCTGTAGTAAATGGAAATCACTGTAAGTCCAATGGATTTCACATTGACACAAGACATAAAGGAAAAAAAATGTATCTGCAGAAGTCTGCCTTATTTTGGGACATAATCCAGCTGTCTCTGAAAAGCGACAATTTTTCCTTAATCTTCTGAGTCTTTAGAAGAAAATTCATTATGCCTTTGGTATTTATAATATTCATAGCATGCTGGTACCCAGGACTGAAATTTTCATAAATGTGTTAAATCTATTTTCCCTCAATCATTTTTAAAACCAGGGGAAGTACTCACAAAATTAGATGTCATTTCTTAAAAGGATGTCAAAGTCTTAGCATTTTACAAGTTAAAAGCATTGAGAAGTGTGGGTTGGTAGTAGTAGGTTTGTTTCCAATTATTATTCTGTAAATAAAATGTGATGGTCTTATAATTAAGCAGACAAAATAAATATACTAATCAAAATCTAGGAACAAGAAAATGAAGTATAAAATTATGATCTTTCTAAACTAGTTATTACCTACAACCAATGTGAGCTTGACATGAACAAATTATCTTAAACAATATTTAATTCAATTAACTTTTGTCCTCTGGTGTATTTCCTATTACACTGTAGAAATATCATTCTGCTAGACATGCTATTTACTGTTCAAGATTTGGGTAACTCAAACAATGAATTCTCAAAAGAAAATTATATCATTCTTTTATGGGTATTAACTTTCTAGCATTTGTTTGATCTCTCCAATCAGCACTACTTCTACCGAAGAAGCAAAATGATGGTTGAGTGGAGCACAGATAGACATGAGCAAGCGCATAAAAAAAAGACAGAAAGCACTTTGGCATTTAAATTTTCCACTGTGATTTGATATTTGGCTCAGAAAATCTAGGCCAGTACTTCTTCATGGTATACATTTTTATTTCCATGTTAACTAATTGTCCTGAACAACTTTGCTACTAAATGCTAGTTCCATAGTGATGGCTCCATAACTTACTTATACCAGTATACACAAATTTAAACTCCCTGCTCTCTCCTGAATAGCTCCTGATTTTTCCATGAAAATGCATTGCCAGTTTAATTCATTTTTCTTAACCCTTAAATAAGACTGCACTCCTGGGAGTTCAGCATGCACTACTTAATTTTAGCCTAAGCCAAATGCTACACATATAATATCTAGATAAATTTCACATTCTTCTTAAATGTTTTGTTAGGTTTAGACCCTTAACAAAAATTTTTTTAAAAAAAAAGTTATAATGTGATCATAGTGTAATTTAAATCCTCAAATCCCTAGCTAAAGCTTCAGGCATCTAATTCTGTATTAAAAGCTGCCCTGACCCATCCAGTCCTTTTTTCTTCTTCCAACCCACAATTCTTCATATATATCTATTTTGTAAGAGTTGTTGCTCACCACAAATTGAGTCTGCTTTTAAGTTTTCCTGAGAAGCTCTGTCCGGATTCTGCTGAATCCATCCTGCTGTACACAGTGTTTGAAATGCTTTACCACTTCAAAGGACTACTGTTTTAGTCACCCATTTCCTAGGAGCTTGCCACAGCTGTCAGGCATTCAAGCTTAGTGGGAGAGCTGATGGACAGCTCTGCACAGATGGGACACCTGACACCAGCTGATCCAAGGGATATCCAATGACATCATGTTCAGCATATAAAAGCAGATGAAGAAGGAAGTGGGAATAATGGAATTTGTCATTCAAAGCATCCATTATGTGTGATGGAGCCCTGTTTTCCTGGGGCTACCTAAACACCTGACTACCCATGGGAAGTGAATTCCTTTTTTTGCTTTGCTTGTGTGTATGGCTTTTGCTTTATCTATTAAATTGTCTATATCTCAAATCATGATTTTTCTCTTTTACTTTTTGGATTCTCTTCTCTGTCCCACCACAAGCAGTGAGTGAGGTACTGTGTCAGGCTTAATTGCCAGCTGGGGTTAAACCAGGACATTCCTTTTGTGTACAAGTGATTATTTATTAAGTTAAAGTAACTGTAATGAAGTACAAGACTGCTGCTTTCACTGAGAGTGTGGGATATGCTCCTGCATGGAAGACTGCATCTAGATTTCTGCCCCCTCTCCCAAGACTTGTTGATGGAGTCTGTGAAGTGTTTAGGAACGGAGAATCCAGAAGGTCCTTCTTGCTAAACAGGTAGGAGAGTGGCAAGAGAGGCCTTAAAGGCTCCAGAAAAAATGGAGCCCTCTGTAAGGACAATTTATTGGATGTTTAAGAATGCACACCTACTCTGTTACAGTTTAAGATAAACGTTTTCTAAAAAACCCCATCAATTATTTATGTCTGATATTAAATTATATCAGAAAGAAAGTTACGGTGTTTAGCAGGAAAAAATTACCCTTCACCATGCCAGAAACTGCAGTGATGTCTTATAGGTTCCAGAAAGGAGAATCAGAAAGGGATGACACAAGATGCCTCTGTTTTGCAGCAAGAGCTGAGATCTTGCTGGGTTATTTTTTCTGCTTCAGAGAGCTGTCACACAACAAATGTTCTTTTAGGTGCCCAGCAGACCAGCAGACATCAGCACATGGATATTAGTAAACTAAGCTGAAGAAAGTGCCATTCTCTGTCCCTGAGGCAAAGTGACACAGCAGAGCCACCCCCTCACAGCGTAGCAGTTGGCTACATATCTTTTTCAGGCCTGATGTAGTACATTTCTGAAAAGGAGACCTGGTTGTTATTTTTATCTATTTTTATCAGTTCAAAATCTCTGAAGAAAAATCTACAGCTGACTCTGAGATTACATGACACATACACTGAAGATCTGCAGTGTATCATAAAAAATATATGGGGAGTTTGAGGATTCCAAGTCTGCTTGGATAGTGCTAGGGAATTAAACAGAGCAGAGAGACCCAAATATGGAGCAGTGCTGTCCATTATGCCTTTTGGGAGTGTTTCTTGGCATCTTCTCTCATCAGTTTGTATTCAGACAAAATTTGAATGAACCCTTTGGCACAGGCAAAACTGTACTAGTGATGATACTAAGAATTCGGTAGCCAAAACAATCACAGGTTGGTGGAGAAGGCTATCCCTTGGGCATATCTTTTTGTGATGGTGTTCTTTCTTTTTGTTCCTGTTTTGTTTTGTTTTTTCTTAAAACAAACACTGTCAGCAAGGGTTTAGTTAAAATCACAACAAAAAAAAAAACTGATGAGAACTGTCCTATTTCAACTAGGAAGGAAAATAGATTTCTTATGCCAAAGCAAATACAATTCTTACTGTTCTAGTGAAGTTTTCAAGCTAAGCCAGAGACTTACTACTATTCACCAGACATAGCCAGAAGGACAGATTGGACACATAGCGGCAGCAGCTACTGCAAGCATCAGTGTGCTGGCCTTCTCTCACAGTGTGTAAGTCCATAGTTGTTTCAATAAAAAGAGGTCCCACAGGTCTAAGATATTCTCTCCCCTCCCTCTCTTGATGGTACCCTCAACCTTACACTCTTCTTTGTACACTTCATGTGTGATCAGTTTGGTCAGGATCACAGATTCAATCTTGTCCTCTAGTTTTGGTAAATTTAGCCATAGAAATCCTTGCAGCAGTAAAACAAAAGTAAGGTGCAAAAATTTTTCAGGGAGACTTTAAGTTTCACTTGGATTTAGGGTGACAGTGGGGATTAACTGGACGTACCCTCCACTACAAAACAAATAAACAGAGCTGAATATATATGTTTTCCACATTCTAATGTGCAATGCTTGAAAAGACAACAGATCATCTGAGTTTCCAAAGCTGTTTAGGACTGGCACAACAAATTCAAACTAAGCTCTTCAAATACAGTTCTAACATATATTGATTCATGACATGCAAAGCTGACAACTGTAATAGAAAGTACTTTTGATTTTAGTTGTCCTGTTAGGTATTTTGGAAAATAGGAGATTTGTTGATGCACAGTATCATTACTAGCTTTTTACCCCCTTACAAGTTCATCTTCATATTTTAAATCTCAATGTACAGTTTCTGGGGATTCTAAAAGCATTCATTATCATTAATCAGGTCTTTATGTATCACCAAATGCTTTCCTTCTGCAGTAACTGTCCTTAAAATTTGAAAAATTAAGTCTGTGCAGCAGCCTAGCTTAAAGTAGTATGCAACATTTTTTCCTTTTCATTTAGCATTCCCAGAAGACTTCCCATTATTAACTTCTTGCCTCTTCTTAGAATGTCTTCCTCTAACATATATCCATTTTATCTCAGCTTGCTTTTTACATAAGGGAGTAGCACATATTACAATAAGTTTGGCTCTATTAACTAGGACAGCTTCCTATTCAGCTCAGCAACAACACACTTCATTTGGTTTATTCTTTACATTTCTCTTGTTCTCTAATAAGTTCTAACAGTTGTTTTCTTTTATATATATTTTATATACAGTTCCTCTAGACTGGATTTCTTTGAAATTCTTTGTACTTTTTTTCTCCTCTGACAAGGAACTATCCATTTTATTTTCATTTTCACTTACTTCATTAAACACAACTAGTGCTGGCATTTAAAGCACTAGCTTACAGCAACAATTAATTACAATCAGTCAAGCTGCTTTGCCAAAGGACAGGAATTGCTCAGTTTAACCAGAGAAATAGACAACGAGGGCAACTGGTACTGCATAAGCAGGTCATCTGTTCTATTGCTTGAGATCATTTGTATTAAATCAGACTTTTATCATTTTGGAACAAGCTGTTTTAGGGTCTGGAGAGAAAGGCATATGAGGAGCAGCCAGGCATCTGGCACTGTTTAGCCTGAAGAAAAGGGAGGTGTGGGGAAACCTTATCACTCTCTACAACTACCTGAACAGAGGCTGTAGCAAGGTGGGAGTTGACCTCCCAAGCAACAAATGTCAAGACAAATGAGGAAATAGCCTCAAGATGCATCAGGGCAGGTTCAGGTTTTTCACTGAAAGTGTGGTTAGGCATTGGAACAGTCTGGTCAGAGTTGGTAGAGTCAACATCCCCGGAAAATTTCCAAGAAACGACCGGACTCAGTATTTAACACTATGGTTTAGTTGGTATGGGGGTGTTTGAAGAAAGCTTTGACTTGATGATCCTGGAGTTCTTCTCCAAACTTAAAGATTCTATAATTCTATTTGGCCTTCCACCCTTTCTGCTATTTCTGCCTCAAAGAAGATGAAACTGTTACATTTCTCAGCACTCCTGCTATCCTTACCAATAGTTAAGTGCTTAGAAGTCTATCAGGTGTTCCAAAAGTCAAAAAAGTCACTTCCAGTTAATAAGTACTGACATGAGCTTTTTTTTTCCCCACAGAAGCTATACATACTCTCTTTCAAAATATCCCTACACCTCACATTCTTCATTCTTTACCACCCTAGACTACTCATGAAGATGCTGAATCCTGATCAGGCTCGATTTCCTCTATCCAGCTTTCCTATCCATTGACAGAAGTGACTTCTTAAACCTGCACAAATAAACTCCTCCCTCCCTCCCCAAAAAAGCAGTGAATTTCTGAATGTCAAACTGCTCTGCAACTCAGTAACAAGAGTGTGAAAACTTTCCTTTTATCCAGGACTATGCTTTTGTTGTTTCTTGCTGCTCCCAATCTGCTGCTGTTTTGCTCCATTGATCTCCAAGGTTTAGATTTTAGAATTCCTTTCCTGATGCAAAGGACACCTAAATGCAGTGTAATGAAGCACGATATAGAGAGCTAAACCCAGGATCTGGAAGGCAGTGATTTGATCTATATTTGACTCAGGTCCATTCATGTTCCTTATTTCCACACATTTCATCAAAAAGTTAAAATCAAACTTCATGGATTGGTTTTCCTCCTTGAGCAGGAGGGTTGAAAGAAATCAATTCCTGATGTCCCCTCTAACTTCAACTACTCTGTGATTCTGTGATACACATGGTGTTTGACTACAGTTTTATGTGGCTTGACTATATTAAAAAGAAATAAAATTGTATTAAAGAAAAAAAATCAGTGAAAAACAATGCTCTGGATGAAACTGGATAAGAAACTAAGAGGTCTAGACTTCCAAAGCAACAATATCTCAGAATAAATTTCTCAACTAGAAATGGATTCTAGCCTGGCTTCCTCTCTTTTGCCACGTAACCAGTGAGACAGAATTTTTAGCTTTTGAGTGAGGTTTCTGCTGAGCACACAAACTGCCTATTACAAGTGGCCTCTGTATTGGAAAGCTTTCTTTCTAAAAAAAAAAAAAAAAAAAAATCACAAAGTGACTGGATTCTTCCAAAATCTATCTTTAAGCTTTATGGGAATTTGAACTCTTATCCATCCAGTCCAGTCAATACCAGTGGGGTGTCCCAGAAAGCTTCAAAATGTGTTGTTCAACTGCAGTACATTCTAAGAAAAGTACAGCAAAATGCATTTAAGCTAATGCTAGTGTGGAAAAGGACAAGAGTTCAAACTGTAATCAATATAATATGGCGCGTGTGGTTTTTTTAAAGCATTTATAGGAGAGGTTTCTCCTCCAGCTGGTTCCTCTTTTATTTTTCCAATAAAATTTTGCCTAAACTGGAAATCAGAAATAAGTTAAATTCATTGTTAGCAAAACATAACTCAGGAACTGTGAAAATGCTGATAATTTCTGTGTCTCATCAGCCACCAGCAGCTTCAACTTCCTTAATTTTCCAAGTTGTCTTAAAGGTAAAGCTACCCCATGACACATTCCTACAATGTCTGTAAAGTAAAATAATAAAAGCTGCAGAACTTTAAATGCTTTAGTAATGGGTTGCAGTTTTTTTAATACCAATAAAATTGTTTCAAATTAAAAAATAGAATTATGTTTTTGGTTTTTTAAGACTATTTTAGTTATGCTTTTTCTACTATATATAGAGATAGACTGGGTTTTTTCTTTCCTTTTTTAACCAGATTGCTTCATTTCAGTGTTTCTTCAGAGTACAAGAAAGATATATTGTATTATGTTCAGGAAAAAAACATTCAGTCTTTTAAGATAAGTGGCTTATATGTGGAAAAAAGAGCAGGATTAAAGAAAAAAAACAAGGACAAGGAAAGGGAACGCATACTAAGTGACCTTCCATGACTCAAGAGATAGAAGAAATTTCCAAAACCTGCACATCAGAGGAGTAACAAAGCAAACAAGAGTGAACAACAGCAGAGTACATAAATGTCATGAGTACATGAGTACAAATACAGAGAAATTAATGAAATATTCTTTTAGAAGAGATTGAATTGTAAGTGCTCTTCATATTTGTATTTATCGCTGAAGAGATCTTACTGGAAAGGCAAAGTAACAGTGGGGAAAAGGGAGGATAATAGAAGAACTCAGGCTGTTACAATAACCATTGAAGAGGTTAGGAGAAAAGTCTGGATAGGAAAAAAAATGTGAGGTTGGCCTTCTTTAGTGGTGGCAAAATTCTGAAAATTTTGAAGTTGAAATAACTCTAAACCTTATTCAGGATTATTATTTACCACCACCATAAAGTTACAGAGAAGTCTTCTGAATTATGAAATGTTTCAAAGTATTTAGATTCATTTTTGAGCAAACATCTATGCTGATATATATGGTGACTATTACAAAGGCACAAAATAAGATTACAATCTATAGAGACATACAAAATGCGTGACATACATACCTGCAGACAAATCACATTTCTAGGAGTCCCCTTTAAAAAAAATAGTTGCCATTTTGTGGGTTACAGGGATGTGATATCCTAGAGCAGATACAGACTATTAGTCCTTAGATTACTATGTTGTAATGCAGTTAGGAAAAATGGTATGAACCAAAGAATGTACCCCCAAAAATGTAGACTTGTAAGTTCTTTCCTTTATCTTGTTCTCCCAGTTCCCCTTATTGGTTGTGTAAATTCCCCCACACACCTTTCCCCTGCCTTGAAAAAGGGGTGCCTCTCATACCTCTCCCTCTTTCCCCCCTGCAACTTCACTCCGAAAGATCCCAATGAATAAAGCTGCAACTGCCATCTCAGCAAAGGGAAAGAGCCTCGTTTTTAGGGTCTCCTCTGGCAAGCTAAACTACCTCCCCAGCCTCCCTGGCCGCTGTGGGGGGGACAGTGGTAACAGAGGGGCTGGGGATGAAGTTATAATAGCATTACTAAGGACCAGTTTCCTGATTAATTTGTTCTCAGGCCTCAAGCATGCAAAATAAGGAAGAGGGAGGGTGACTGCTTACCCATACACCCGACACCACTTGAGGAAGACAAACTTGGGTATGTCTGTGCTTATGTCCTCCATACTAATGCCTACTGGTCTGTCTTTTATCATCCTGTCAATGCTGGGAAAGAAAGTCATACAAGTTTTCCACTGGAAATATCTCCAGCATCATCAGATTTATAAGGGACACTTCATGCATGTGAGGGCATACTGACTATCTGCAGTGATAAGTAGTAAAAGAGCAAGGGATGATCCTAAGTAAAGTGGCATCATATGATTTGTACCCATATTGCTGAGATTTAGATCCCTGTGGTTCTAAATCTAAGGCAAGTGTTATTTTGGAGAGAGCCAGCCCAGCCCAAATCCAGGGAGCAAGCTGATATTTAAGCGGTGAATGAAGTCATGGCTTCAGTCCCTGACTATTCTTTGTCTAATAACACATACATACTCCGTTAAAGGCAAACCATTTGTCTTATAGCATTTCATGTAACTGAAAGACACTTGTAAACAACCTTTCTAATCGTTCAACTGTGCTGTATCACAGTGCTGTTCTCTCCTCTTAAAATCATAGCTCCACAACAGCTGTTTTTCCTAGGAATAAACCTTGTGCTTGTCCTTCATTTCAATGTACAACAGTTTACAAGTCCATTATTTTCAGGCCTGTATCACATCAATGAATTTGTAACTAGCAGAAGAGGAAGCCAGAGGATTTATATTTTAAGGCACTGAAACTGTAAGTTGGTTCAAACTAGAGGAAGCTGAAGAACTGGATCCCTATACTACACCCATCAGAGCTGGGTAGTAAGTTATGCTGTGGTATAGAGTTAATGGCTTTTAAAAATTCAAATGTCAATATGTAACTGAAATATAAAACTCTGTCCTACCTGATAGAAAGAAAAAAAGCATAGAAACAGGCTTTTTTTATGAGCTTCATCTGGGTTTTAAAATGGACACAAAAGTTCTGAATTGGACAGCACTAAGTAATCTTCAAGCATACCACCCTTATCTAAGGAAATAAAGTGCACTATGCTGTAAAGACATTGTCAGGCTTAATATGATTAAAGAAACAGTTTTATTTATGTATTTATTTATTTATTCACAGAAAAAGGCTTTTTAAATTTTATCTGTAATTCATCAATATCATTGACATAGCTATAATTCAAGCTCAAATATTTTACCCAACAAAACATTTTCTCTGAACTAATATATATTTCTCCATGCAGTGCAAAGGAGAGTTGCCTCCATTCCTTTCAGTTCCAGTTCTCTATATCACATGATTAATGTTCTAAACTATTGACTTAGACTCAGAATCTTGCTTTATAAATTCAGCTTGAATTTTTTAACATAATGCTGTTTATATTCCAAGTGCTCAATAACAAAAGAGATTATTACCCTTATTTAAAACAATAAAAGCTTAGAGATCTCTTTTTAATGAGATATAACTGAATCTGTAGTCATACTTACTCATTTCATTGAAGCAAAGCTTCAATTTTGTTTACAACAATCATCACATGATCTTCAGATAGATTATTCTTTTCTATAAAAGTATCCATGAGATTAAATATTTTTGGGGATTGAGTCTGGTTTTTTGACAATTACTTTCCTTTTCTTTTTGTTTTACTCTTTGTTTAGTTCTGGCAACTAATCCAATGTTTGAACAGGTATCTTTTTTGATCTGTTTTGCATTTCCTCACAACAAATATACATATATATATATAAAAGCAAGATTCTAACTTGAAAAGAAATTTGAATTTCACAATGTCTAAAAATTATCATGGATTTTTCTACCTGCCCATATAAAATATGAAAGAAAAGCAATTAAATTACATCTCCATTCCAGATGAAAGTTGGGGGAGGGGAAAACAATGTCATCCACATTATTAAATAGATTTCATCACTGCAGATTTAATGAAAGATGCACCACACTGAACCCTAGCATTTCATTATTTACAAAAAGCTCCACATGCTTACATGAGGAAAATCAATGAGACTTAGCCAATAATGCTGCAGCTTTAAAAAGTCTAGAGGAACAAAATTACTTTTGTTCACTTCAGACATATATACATAACAATGTTTTTTATCAATATTGTATTAATCTGTGCTTAAAAAGAATTCATTTCCCAAAGTGATAAGAACAGTGATGGTTTCCTATCAAGAATGAAAACATAATTAAATGAGAGAGAAAACACATATTGCTAAAAAAATAACATTTTTTGGCTGCAAAGAAGCTTTCTTGAACAGAAAACTCAGTTAAGAATATCTGTGGAATAGGGGCTGAATTTGTTGCATCTGTTGAGATGCATCTCTTTTCCTTGTTTTTATAAAAATGAGTGTGTAGAGCACACAGGTAGAACTTGTCTGTGTTGTTCTGTAAAAATATTGGTACACAGAATACTTGGTAAAATTCTTATTTTAAAGAAAACAAGCTGAGAGACTTGAAATTCCTCTTGTCCTCTTTGCTTTAGGTAGATTCTTCTGTAGTAGATGAGAAGGCCATATTAAGTCCACAGGGAGAAGGTTTTAGGATGATAGAGAAAGCTGTTAAAATTTTAGGTCATACCATAGAAAAAATGTACAACTAAAATGTTGATTATTAACAGACGAGATCATCAAAGAGCTGAATAAGACTATCGTTAATAACATTAATGGAGAGATATTTTATCTCTTTGCCTCTGTATATAAATTATTGGAGTGCTTTAACACATGCTAGGAATTAAACTTCAAACAAGCCATTCCCCTTCCCCCCATGCCCTCTGGTGAGAGAGGGACAGAGGCAGAGACCATGGGTTGAAATAACCGTTTACCGAAATGCTGTAGAATAATGCACCAACCAAACATATCGACAACAAAAGTATACAAAAAAAAGGTGCTTTACACAAAAAAGGTGTTCAGCATCTTGACTCAGTTCCCAGAGTCAGGGACAATGAAAAACAGTGATGGACAGACCTCTGGAAAGCTGGATCATCTGCATTGCACAGCGCTGCCTGCTTCTGGACCATTCTGCTGCTCTGATTTGATTGAGATGTGAAAATCAAGTATGCAGGGTAGTTCCTGTAGTGGACACTAAGTCATGTAATAGATATTACGGCATTTCATACCCAGAGAAATAGATCCTCTCCTATAACTCCTATAACTTGATCTCCTATAACTTGAGAATGACGCAGTATAAGAAAATTAAATCCAGAGGACAGGAAGCTAGACCTACTTTTGAATAAACTGAAGAGATTGACAAAGAGGTTTAGCACTTCTAAATCTTATCTTGTCATCAATTAATCAATACTATCAGGATTATTCTTAATATAACTTTTTAAGCACACTAGATTACTCAATGTCTTCACCTGTGGGGCTCATTGGGTAAACCTTGTGTCCAGACAAGTGTATAAGATTGCATTCTTCTTCAGCAACCTTCTTTTACTGTTAATTATATGGAAAATTTGGGTCCTTAAATGTTGACAGTTGAGGTGAAACAAGTAATTAATACATAGGCATGATTTACACCTACCAGTAAAGTCTTCCTACTTACCCCCTACTTCATACATTAGACTGGCAACTTTTCTGCTTCTCTGTGTTTAGGAATTAAAAGTCACTTTAAAAGTCACTTTCAATTTATATGATCTTATTCCTTGGCTAAAGTTTTATGCCTGCAAATTTTACCCCTTTTTTCAGACTCCTGATTTATTGCTTACACTTGATAAAACAACTGTCTTCAAAAACTGAGGAAAACTGCAAAAAGTTGTCAGGACATTCCTTTCTTCTTTGGGAACTTGGTAAGCAACCATGTTCCATTGAACTGATTCTCTCAAAATTACAGTATGATTTACAGAAATAAATCAATTGAAAATTCTTAAATAATGCTAAAGCTTCTTCCTAAAATTAACAAGGGAAGCCAACATAGCAAATTCCCCATTTGACCTGTAGCTTCTACACCCATACCATCCTCTACATTCCTGTTTCTGTATATTATTCAGTGAACTCGTGACTTATTCCTCACTGTCACCTGTTTTCTTCTCTCATCTAGTTTTAGATTGACTATTAGGAAGAAATTCCTTACTGTGACCCACTGGAAGAGAGTTCCCAGAGGAGTTGTAGATGCCCTATTCTTGGAAGTCTTCAAGGAGATATTGGATGGAAATCTGATCAATGTGGTCTGGTGGAAGGTGTCCCTGCCCATTGCAGGGAAGCTGGAACTAGATGGTCTTTAAGGTTCCTTTAAACCCAAGCTATTTTATAATTCTATAGAAATGTCTTTTTATAACACTTCTAGCAAAGGTTTGGGAAGGGTGGAACTGAGCATGTTCTTTACTGGATCCTGGTTTTGAACTTTTGCTTTAATATGAAGATATCTATTATTCCACCTTTTTTTTTTTTTTTCTTTCTCATTTATATCAAAAAGTTCTTTGAGGCATAAGCAGTTTCTCTAAAAAAACTCAAAGCCCAGTGAGAATCACAACATCTGCCAGGGCTTATACGTGCTGTTATACACCATTTAGTTAACACTAATTGTAACCAGTCCATGAGGCTTAGTCATTGATTGATGAAATTAATGGTCAGTTTCTGGCTGATACTAACGGAAGCAGTAGGATTCACATATATCTATCCAACTACAAAACTAATGAATCACAGGTCACAGCTGCATTGCTACTACATGCTTAACAAAAATGTATTGTTAACAGGGCAACCAGGCAATGTAAGGGATGGCTGCGTTTTACTACCCACCTCTTTTTTGAAGAACAGCCAGGGCACTTGAAGGGCAGTAAATTGGCCTGTCTCCTCCTTACAACAAATCTTTTTTTTTTTTGTCAATGGTACTTGAAGATAGCCTGCTGTTGTGGTTTAAGCCCACTTGGCAACTAAGCACCACAGAGCCATTCGTTCATTGCCCTACCAACAGCACTGGGTAGAGAATCAGAAGAGTTAAAGGGAAAAAGCTTGTGGGCTAAGGCAGTTTAATAGGGAAAGCAAAACTGCTGCATGCAAGCAAAGCAAAACAGGAAATTCATTCACCATTTCCCCTGGCAGGCAGGTGTTCACCCATCTCCAGGAGAGCTGGGCTCCATCATGTGTGACAGTTACTTGAGAAGACAAATGCCATCACTCAGTGCCAAATGCCAGGCTTTATATGCTGAACATGATGCCATAAAGTTTAGGAGATCCCTTTGGTCAGATGCAGCTACGTGTCCCAGCTGTGTCCCACCCCACCAATACCTTGGTGGAATACCAGAGAAGGAGAAAAGGCCTTGACACTGTGAAAGTACTGCTCAGCAGTTACAAAATCATCATTAAAAACAACATTACAGTGCTATCAACACTGTTTTCAGCCCAAATCCAAAAGATAACTCCATACTAGTTACTGTGAAGGAAATTTACCCCAAACAATGTTAGCACACCCACTGAGCTGATTTCCTGGATCTTGTCTCTGCTGTCTCTGTCTGCACAGAGGTCTGGATATAATTTTGCTGGGGGCAGCTCTCCGCTTCTGCAGAGATGGCCAATGGCAGTGCACTTAACTAAAACACTTGCTTTTGCTTCAGTCTTTTTAATCTTCTTCTCTCTTTCTTATGAATTGATAAACGTCAAGACATGCCTATACAGATTCCAAGCACTGGTCTAGAAGGATTCACTTTCATATTTTTAAAAGTGACTCTTCTGCACTAACTTTCTTATGAAGAAGCGTATGTACAAATCTTTCTTGAATCAGACAGCTCCCACTTCTTGAAAAGGTGATGTGGGATCACAGTGTTGCTTAGTCAAGTCTAATAAAGAGTTACCAGTATTGTCTGTTTAATTTTTGTCAGGTATTCTTGAAATTTTTCTGTGGAACTTAAGCCTTTCAGTAAAGTGTCATTAAATTAAAAAAGAAGAAAAAAAAGTTTTGAATACATTTCAAAGTTTTGTTTTCAAACTCCAGTGAATACAATTAAGGAAGTAAATTATTCTGCCCAGCTATATGCCTCCTGAGGACGAACAATTGGTGAAACTGATTATTAAGTGAATTTCACTTTGTTTTACCTGCAAAAAGATTCCTGGTCTTTCCAGAGGCAGTCTTGATGGATTGAGCAAGAAGCATGTACACTATAATTTTTCACTACATTATAATAAAGTGAACTTTTTCTAAATGTCACCGTTTAAATTTCATGGGGCATGAAATCTACTTTTGAAATGAAAATTAAAGCTCTTTCCCAAATAAAAAGTCTAATCTTATAGTCAAAAACACTTCATATTTCCTGATATTATTAACTTTGGAGGGCTGCCTGTAAGATGATAAAACTATCTGACATATTAAAACTGAATTTCCTTTGTAGAATTACAATACAGAATATTTTAAATATATAAGGTTCTAAGACTAATATTAATGAGAATTTAGTAGTATTTTCATTTACTAATAGTAAACCTAAATGCCCTTCATTTTAACATGCTAATGTTAACACAAATACTAACATATTACTTCTGAAGAAAACTATTTTTGGACTAAAAATTATACTTAATGTCAAAAAATTATAACACTCAGTAATCTCAAGGAAGCTCAACATTAAATATACTCACTTGCTATTGAAGTTGTAACACATGCTGTATTTTCTGTTTGAAAAGGCGAACAAAGATTTATATCACATTCTAAACAGTTGTAATAGCACTCACACTTTATAACAATCCATAATTAATTTATTCATTATTGTGACACCTAAAGTAAGGGTTTTTACAGTGCTTTTTAGAAGAACCATGTAAACAGAAGATTTTCAAATGTCCTTAGCTTGGAATTTCTAAAACCCAAATTAGAAGGGAAAAATAAAATAGAAACCCATAAAACACTTACAAAAAAAAACCAAAAAAACCTTGTAATATCTTTTTGGAGGTTATTAGGTCCTGATAAAAAATATTTTTTAAAAAAAACTGGTTTTATTTTAGTTTGGTTTTTGAACACTAGACTTCGTGTTATTCCCATTTCAACAGTCTGTTATAAGCAGAACAGTAGATAGATAGATGTATAAAAATAAAGTTTACTTTTTATGTCAATGTAGCTTTCTCCCCTATGCAGAGCAAATACTAAAGACTTTGATCCTGTGTTGTTTAATATCTTACTTTGGCATAAAGCTCAGCCTTACATTCGAGGATAAAACATCTTGAGAAAATAAGCATGAAATATCAATTATGTTCACTTCTCCTTTATAGTAGAAAAGTGTGGAAAAGTTACCAACTTTTCTCATAGGTATCAATAAAATGTTCTTTCAGATGTTTGACTGGAAAGGAAAAATAAGTTTGATGGTTTAGACACTGAAATTTTGAAAACCCCATTTTAATTTCTGAATTCAGAACTCCTCTCTACTCACATACTTCTTAATTTTATCATCATCTAATCTCAGGTTAATTTTATCACTCTTTCAAGAACTGGGACTAGATCAGTTCCTTCACACTCCAGCTGAGAGATCTCTGTTTCCCCTGACCCTTTAAACTTGCAAATCTTCTGTTTCCCTATTTTTGCAGGTAGTATATCATCTTCCACAGATTTGTCCAGGATAAAGCTGTGCTCAGATCAATTGGTTGGCACAAGGTGCAGCCCAAAAAAGCTGCTGCAAACCAAAGTGGTTTTTATCTCAGTTGTATCTCTTGCCTCGGGTGTAGTGGGATCCATCCCCATTAAGCGTTGCAAGTCCCCTGTGAAAACTTGCTCAGTTTCATTATCTTCTGGGGCTAGGGGCAGATGACACATGCTAGCACCAATGCCAGCACCGTGACACTCCACAGGAGGAAGTGCACGGTGGCACAGGGAGCACGGACTGGGATTCCCCTGGCTACCCCCAAAGCCATGGAGGTGGGTGTGCTGTGCCATGGGCTGAGCATGAAAAGCAGAGAGCTGGTTGGTCCTGCTACCCCTTTTCTCCTGTGATTTCATGCATGAAGTGATTTTTGAGACTTTATTCTGTAGCTGTTTGCTTCGACCCTCCTTTGCATCATGAAATTGAAAGACAGATGTTAAGTGCTGAAAAAACAAGTTCAGTTACAGCATTGCTGAGTCCCCGTATTTCCATGCACCTGGGGGGCCGATCTCAGTGCTGTCAAGTGCCCAAAGTTCACAGAAACAGGCCTGTGGCAGCACAGGCTGAGAATAAAAAGGAGGAAAAAAGAGAAATTAGCAATGCTCTTTAACCTTTATCAGGGTCATTTTGGGGTGTTGCAACAGAGACCTTTTAAATATCCTCCCTGAGCTAGTACAGTCATGATAACTTAAGTAATTTATATTGTTCTTGTTTTGTATAATGCTGTTTTCTTAAATTTCAAGTGTGTTAGGTGCAGGGATGCACAGGCATACACACACACCTACCACAAAATATATTTTTTTGACATCCCCCCCTAGATAAAAAGCACTTGAGTCACTGCCTCTTGCAGACACCCAATTGCAGTTGCCAGCTATAAAAGAGAAGTAGTGGTCACTCTGTGAGAGTTCCAGATCTCATTACAATAAATAGAAAAACCAAAAAAAACCCCACAGCTTAAAATCATCTCTATCAGCTGTTTAAACTGTACTGTATTTGACATTATTTGGGCAAGGACTGTTCACATGACCCCTTGTACCGTCTGAAGCTTCTGTTGTCTTTAGGTATCAAAATCTTGAAGCATTCAAGGACAAGTTTAAGCATAATTAACTTCAGACTCGAAAAAGTTGCATTCACATCTGATGCCAAAGGCTCCTTTACTTGGAGAAATGCACAATCCTAGATAATTCAAGGGACCTATCTTAAACACTCCTTAGGAATGAATCACCCTTAGGAGGTGCATAACTTTCTTACTTGGCTAACGAGGCAGTCTAAGCTGACTAGATCATATTTCAACATCCGAATTTCAGACGTTTAACAGAGGACAGAGGAAGCCAAATCCATTTGTCTGTGGGTTTAATTGTCACTATGAGTTGTTACAATAGAAACACCTAAGTTTCCTGCAGTTAACAATTTTAGAGACTAGGGTTATCATCCATTAAAGAAAAACATTTTGTCCAATATCCTTCAAGATTTCTTATGTGAATCTGAGGTTTGAAGCCTGCTATATGTGCAGACACCAGATGTTCTTTTCAACTGCCAGATAAGGTAATAAAAGACAGCAAGGCCTAAGGAAAGCCATTTTACCTACCTGAATGCTGCAAACCTGCAGGAAATGTAAAGTTGTTTTAGTGCAATACATGCCAAAAATGCATGTGGCATGCCACAGCATATCTGTAAATAGCAGTAGCCGAAAAATGTTTTGAAGATGTCAAATCAAGGAAAGTACATTCTTTCTTGTTTTATTTGGAGCATTTTCAAATTACAGTGCTGCCTCACTGTCATGAGCATAAAGCTGTGACTTTCTTTAGTTTTCTATATCACTTCATGCAGATTTTCTAAAAATGCTTATGAGACAAAGGTTTTCAGAGACTAGCCCTATCACAGAAGCTCCAACTGAACTTTCATGCAGGCTAAAAGCAAGATCTCATTTGAGCAGCACTGACTTTTATCACACTTATTATCTGTTGTCTTTTCTGTTGCAGTCAATATGGTGAATGCCTATGCAAATGAAACATTTTCAGTGCTGAGCGGAGACGTATATCCTGCAGGAGGCCACTGTACAAGTCTTACTCACCTGGTACAGACTACAGCATTTTGCTTTTGAAACATAAGGTGTCTCCCAACCTGCAACTTTCCCAGACCATGCTGAATAAGGCAGTAAAATTAAAGCAATCCATATTTTACCAGAGTTTAGAAAATTTAAATTCAATCTTGAGAATAATAGATTATTTCTAACTTGATGTAAGAATAATTATTAAAATTTCCAATCATTTGTTTTCAGGGGCATGGTGGAAATGAAAAGGGGAAAAAAAGGAGACAGATATTGCAAAAGAAGTAAATTAAAAGATCAAACTTGAAGTTTCTTTAAATCTTCTGTGAGGAGTTTCTATGGAACTGAGAAAAGAAATACTTCTTGATTTATGATTTGCAGGATGTGGTTCGATTTCCTCTCATATTATGAGGACCCAGAAAGGCAACATCTTCTGTGATCAGTCTGTGATGAGGGATCTTGCTTGCATTAGGCATGACTTGTATCTAAAATCCTAAATTATTACTGTTTCATACTGTGCTTCTGAATATGTTACCATAAAGATACTAGTATTCAAGGTTAAATCACTTTTTCCCTATTCTAAAGTCACTAACTTGCAAAATAACCACACTGAGTCAGATCCTCCACAGGATCACTCAGTTCGAATGAGTTCATATTGTGTCACTTGAGCATAGGATAAGAACTTTTCAAGGTGGGATTTTTTTGACAATATTTCTTGGGTTTTTTTATATCATCTGATTTATGGTTTAACTGCTGAAAACACTTTGATGTTGTACCAATGGATTTTTACAGCTAATGAAACTAAAGACAAATGACTGAATTTATGTATTTTAAAATGAATAAATTAGAAAACTATTCTGTTCTATTTTCTGGAACAACACCAAAAAGACAGAATTAAAGCTCTACTAAAGCCAGAGTGATTTGCACTTTTGAAATCATGGCATTAGTCAACCAAAACAAGAATTAATCTTGTACTACCTAAAAGTATTCATCTCCTAATCAAATCACACCAACAGCTTCTTATGTTTTACATCTGTTTATACTGAAATTGGGATAATCTGTTGCTGTGTGTTTTTGTAAAGCCTGGCAAAATGAGCCTGTGAGCTCAGCTGGGGACTCCAAATGTTCTTGAAATATTTTTCAACATACCATTGATTATAATCATTGATAACAGTAATAACAGCAAATAATTGATGCCAGTGGGATCTCTATACATGTAAGGACTCAGTAAAGCATTACAAAACATTCTTATAATTTATGATTACAATTCTAACAAGGATAGTTATAGCTAATAGTAATAATATTAATGGCAACTATTTGTAATATTAAGCAAATGGTATCTCTTAATGCCACTCTTACAGAAGGTCTAGAAATATTTTGCTGAAACCTAAAATAAAACTCCTTTTAAACTTCAAGGAGTTGGATGCCTAAGGTTTTTTGTGTGCTAAAGTCTTCAACAGCTGCTTAAAATTAAATATCAAGAGTTTAAGGGTCTCCTTAACACTAATACCATCATTTACATGGCAACTAAAGGAAATAAGCTGTCACCTTAAGACCTTCATAAAACATCATTACAGAATTCCAAACTGAAGAATACTCTGCAGGCATCTACATGTATCTCTTCTGACTTGTATTTTACAACCAGCTTCATCTCATGGCAAAAGCAAGTGGAGGCAGCTTCTCTCCTCTACTGGGATTTCACTTAAGTATTC
The DNA here is from genome assembly GCF_030490865.1 of Poecile atricapillus. Classification (NCBI taxonomy): domain Eukaryota; kingdom Metazoa; phylum Chordata; class Aves; order Passeriformes; family Paridae; genus Poecile; species Poecile atricapillus. The sequence continues at coordinate 43,060,092 of NC_081249.1, read as the reverse complement.
CTTCTTTCTTGAATAAAACCCATAATTTAGAATAACTATATGGAAATTCTAACTTTATATATATGCCAAAATCCCAGAAAGACATTCAGTTCCTAGACAGAGTGATGCTTCTGACAAGTTGTGAATGTCCCAGCCTCGAAAGAGTTTAAAGCCAGGTTGAATGGAGCTCTGGCAACCTGGTCTAGTGGAAGGTGTCCCTACCCACAGCAGGGTATTTGGAACTAGAGGATCTTTAAGGTCCCTTCCAACCCAAACCAGTCCATGATACTATGATTCTATGATACTATGATCAGTGATGATGAGTTTGATGTTAATGCATCAGTTAAGAGCAGGGTTAAAAAAAAATTTGTTCCCCTTCATTCCCTTCCCTGATTTTTCTCATGTATTTCTTATTATTATAGTTATTATTATTTCTCTTATTTAGGTAGGTCGAATTTGGCTCTTAGTGAACACAGTTTATTGAACTAAAGCTTTAGTATGTCCACTTTTAAATAAATAGGTATTTAAAATTAAAAAATTATATATAGACAAATAAATCCAAAAGGTTTTTTTAAACACTATCCCTAAATCCTTTGTGAATCTTAACTGTGATTTTGATAATCCAAACCTGATTTCTGAATACAATGAAAAACATCAGAAAGGCCAGTCAATGGCAACTGGTGACAAAAGAGATGTAGTTTCTTTCTAGCCCAGATCTTTCATCCTGTTTCCTTTCTCACCACTAACACTAACTCAAAATATACAGAATGATCCCAGAGCAATACCAGGGCTGGAGCTTTGTCTCATCTTTGTCAGAAAAAAGGTCTGGCTTTAAGACCACAGCCTTTCTAGCATTTCCTCTCAGTGGTTCACTGCCCACATTTTGTCACTGGAAGAGCTTCCATCAGGACAGGAAAAAAAAAAATCCCCATCTCATCCTTTCAGTACCTTACATTTCTGTGACAGTCTGAAAAATGTGAGAAGCCAACCAATCTATGCATCTACTACTCAATTTTCAGAACAGCAACATTCTCTTGGCAATTCTGAAACTCTTCCCTGTCCTATCCCAACTTCTTCCCAATTGTTCCCACAGCACTGGAAAGAATTACCTATAAAGCCAATCTTCATTTTTCATTTTTTTAATATAACTGTCTTCCATTGTTTTTAACAACTTCTAGATGAGCACAGCTTCATTTTCATTATGAATTTAAATAGTAATGTGTCTTTCTGCAAATGCACGAGCAGTAAGTATCATTCAGGCTCATGGTGAGGTCCTGAATTACATGTGCCTTTTAGGTCATGTCTACTATTGAATTAATTTGACACTTGCACATGTAAGAGCAAGCTGACAGTGAACTGCTGTGAACTGCAGAGGAAGCAAGGAGCTGAGCAATTTGGGCTCACCCTTCCCTTAAATGTAAATCAAGGATCATTTCTAGCTGCAACTTAGACACAAACACAGTCTGCTGAATTGACTACACTCAGTAGCCATCCACTCAGTGCAAATGTCCTACCTAGCAGAAGAGCAGTGCATAATATGCCTCACAAAGAAAAAAAAACCACAAAAACATAACAAACAACCCAAAACAAAGTATAAAAAAAAGCCTCAAAAACCTATGTAAACATCTAAAGTCTTTTCCAAGACCAAATTCAGAATAATAGCTTAGGATGTTTTCAGATTCACCAGATAATTATCTTTTTGCTTGAAGGATGACCATGAACAAAATACATTCAAGAATTTAAATACAGTGAGCAGAATTTAATTAGCCTAACTCTGATAATCAAAGCACCAAAGCAGATGAACTAAGTCTACAGGAATCTGTGTTTAATTTTAAATAAATTGCGTAATTCCAATTTATTTTCACAATCTCACGTTAATTCAGGCAGTAACAATTTAATACATCAATACAAATTGAGACACAGTTAAATATAAGGCCTAAATGGAGTCAGACAAAAAAAAAAAAAGAAAATAAACCATTGCACAGTAATCCAAAGCAAAAAAGCAGAACACAGATTTGAACAATGCACAACAGTTTGAATAAAGCAGCATAATATTAATATGTATTTAAATAAGAGGACTAGATCAAATTATTTCTCTTTGAGGACAAGATTAATGCATTTGTATTTGATCTGGTTGACTGTCAGAAATTTTATGTCTGTGAGGCAACCAAAATCACGAGATATTTTTTTAAATGTCATTACAGCTTTTGGCCCATATTTTGATTCATCATTACTGTTAATTACTAATGGCTGAGGACTATGTTCTGTTAACTAAGTAACAAACTGGATTATGTTTGACATTTTAATAAAGATAGAATTCATAATTCAAAAAGAAATAAGTGGTTTCTTCTGCCCTTTCTTATGACAAATCTGAGGTCAGCTTCTTACAAGCCTCATAAATTAAGCTGAGATGGAAATCTAGACAAAAATTATTATTTATTATTTTAATTAGTTTTTAAGGCAATTTTATGGTTTATAAGAAAGGATCCAGCTACTTCATTATTGTTCATGGCAATGTTTTCCCTGTGAAACCCCAACATCCAGTAAAAAGTCAGCAAAGCCATCAATAAACAGAGGTGAGACACAACATCTCAGCCTAAGTGTATATACTGATGTAGGCTCTGAGAATTTTTTGTTTTTACAGTAGTGCACATAATGGAAGAACTGGGGCTGTGATTCTTAGATTCCATGATAATATAAACAATTATCTGAAGAAAAACAGAAAACAAAAAATCGGATTCCATTGTTCTATTTTTTTATGAGGGGTAAACAAGACTTTTCCATGTTTTGTTCATTAGCTAAAGAAACAAAATTAAACTGAGATTCCAGACTCTGAATGGCAGTCTAATGGGAATAAGGCAAGAAAATGATCACAGAATTTGCTATTCCTCTCTACTTGGTGTTGCAAAACATTGGTAATTGGATACAAGCACATTTGACTAATATTAACTATGACCAAACATCAGATCAAATGGAATCATCTGTAATGTCAGTCGGAAGAAGAGTGAAGAGTGAAGAGTGGAATCTGTCAAGGGGGACATAATCTGCTCTTTATTTTTAATGTAGTTAGAGTAAAATCCAGAAGAGGTTTGGATAGGATCTGACATCACCACTTAAACAGATTTCATTCTCAATGGCAAGGGTTCTCATCTATTCCATTCACAGCGGCAATTTTTATAGAAATTGGTCAGGCGGTTACCTACAGAAGAATTTATCATGCACACAGGTTCCAGTAAATAGCTTGATTCCCAGAAACAGTAGTCATGAAAACGTGTATCACCCTTGGCTAATCTGTCAATACAACCATCTGATTAACAAGGACAGAGGGAACAATGAAGAAGAAAAAAAAAAAGAAGAAGAGAGACAAAATGGGATGCATATCTAGATAATATACTTGCTTCCTTCAGAAGAACTTTAAATCTTTTAAGAGTACTGGCACAGTAAGACTGCAACAATTAATGAGGTATAAATTGTACAGAGATCAGTATAGTAGTTCCTTCCAATTCACATTGTAACTCTACTGATTTCATTGCAAACCTATTAAATAAGCACCCACCATTTCTACATTCACATATATGAGCTAAATTTCTATAAATATGCTCTCATGAGACAATGATGCTTTACGTTTTTGCATAACACCCAAATGTACAGAAAATACCTCTAACAAAAAACTAAAAGCCCTACTACAGGAACTAAAGAATCATCAGATCACTCTAATTACAGGCCATATTTCTCAGAGTCTGCCCTCTCTAACACATATCACTGTGCGCCTGTGCATTGCTTTAATTGCCTGAAAAAAACCCTCTCACACACACTTGCCTCCTTGGGGGAAGCTGACAGCACAAATATGCAGTGGCTGTTAATTATTCAATGCACTTACCAGAAGACACTCAGGTATTATGACGATAAGCACAGTGTAAGAGCACACATATAAAATAAAAGAACAACCCACACTGCAAAAGTCTGACAAAGCTGGAATGAATTAGAAGCTGGAGCAGACAGCAAACGTTAATAATTCCACTAGAAAAATGTTCTTTAACAGATTTTGAAAACCTATGTCCATGCTTCCTTTCTATCATTCATATTAGCACTAACCCATATTGCTTTCCAGGCTGACTGATTTTCCCTTGGTCTTTCAGAGTACTTAAGTATTATGCACCTCTCTGAGGTCATCTGTGGCTCAAGAAGACACGTACAGTGTCTGCCATGCCTTCAACAGCTGCCACTGAAAATACCTGTGTAATACTTTAATTTGGTCTTAAAAATTCTACAACTTCAAATCTATTCTAATCAAAAGAGGCTCTGGATTGTTATATAAAGCCACTAGATGAAACTGAAACAGCTCCAGACAATGTATTTCTTATGAGATCCAGCAAAACTCTTGCTATATTTATGAAATAACTGTTTTTTAAAGAAACATTTTTGCTCACTCTTAACTGCAGGAAAACGAAAACATGAGAAATGAACAAGTTTGACTCCAAGGTTAATGCAGCAGAAATCATTTCATTCCAATCCATTCTCTTTCTAACCTGTGATTTAATTATTATTATTAATATTTAAGGGATTGTGAGAGTTCAGTGGTACTTAAAACAAAATTTATTAGCAAGGAATAACATTTTTAACATGCAGGTGTTCCTAAACACTAATACGGATTTTTAGAAAATAGAATAATACTCTAGTTTAGATATTTACAAAATTACAAAGAAATATGTAGTCTACATCTGCCACCTACTGTAAGAATAAAATACTGCAGGTCTCCTACCTGAACCAAAATAGAAAGATTATTGTCTTACAATTTTTTTAAAATGGCAAATAAAAATATAAATTTAAAAATTAGAACCAAATATTAAAAAATAAATAATTACTGATTAAAAAGGGATGAAACCATAGGTGTACTATACCAATATATAAATCTATGGTTTGGAAAACATATTTTTTGTTTGCTGTAATTTTAAAAATGGGGATTCAAACAGCATGAAGAAAATGAACCTATAATTTTAGAGTTCTTGGCACCACTTGGAGATTGTGTATGAGTAATACCTATAAGCATCATAGTGAAGTATGAATGTTGGACTTTCTTCAGTGTTTGCATACTATTTTTAATATATAAATAAAATTCCAGCTTTAAAATCTCTTTAATATATGCAGAAACGCTGTAAAAAAGTAACTCTAGGTTGTGGTGTGATTTTGTTATTAGGAAATATATCTATAGGGTGGACATGTATATATATCCACATTTAAGCACTGATTTCCCTATCAGTTCTACCCTTTTTAACTTTCTCCATAGACCTGTGTTGAAGTAGTACAATTGTATATATGCATGTCTATAGGCTTTGAGGCTATGGATCTTTTTCTGACTGCCCTATTTAGCAGCAGAGGCCAAATTTGCATGAACTCACTGCAGTGGTGCACAGTCATCAACTTCTTTTACCTAATCAGGCCAGTAATAACATCACCTGGGAAAAGAGATGTGTCAAAGAGATAGCAGAAGTAGAGCTGTATTAGTAGAGCTTTCTTTAGAGCACGGGCAAAAATTCAGTGTTTACCTGGGCAGATCTGGGAACATTCCTTATGCACCCCAATCAACGGACCCAGATCCTGAACAGCAAAGAAGCTTGTTCAGCTGTTCACAGATCCACAGGATGTTCTGAGCTGGAAGGGACGCACAGGGATCATCAAATCCAGCACTCAAGTCAGCTTCTCCTTGTGACTACTTACCCTCAGCTTTGGGAAAAACCAAGATGGTTTCCCTAAGGCTTCAAAGACCAGTGTTTAGAATCTCGTATGAAGAAGACAATTAAAACAAAATCAAGTCAACTCGCAACAAGACTGTGACAAACCTTCACAGAAGCATTACTTCACTCAAAGGCAGCAGACATCTTCATATTACCTCTCAACAGAAATCTGAGCGCTACCCTTTAACAGACTAATGCCTGAAGAAAACCATCTGCTAGCTTAATAAACTTTAAGCCACATTACAGATGTCAAAATTCTTTTATTATAATCACAAAACATCCTTCTAATCTATTTCTACCTTGGAAGATAATATTTTTCATTTTCAAGGCATCCATCTAAATTTATTCAGCATTTCTTATGCCCACAATACCTACAACTTTTATATCATTCTTTCTGTACAAGGATGCCTCATGAATGAAACCCCTACCTTCTAAAAGACAATGCTATTGAGAAAGTGGAACTTTCAAAGAATGTGTTTCATTTGAAGTATGTCAACTGTTTCAGGACTATATATATATATATAGAATATATATATTTTTATGTAAGCATTGAAGTTCACATTCCTTTTTTTAATTATTTTTTTTTTTTAATATTGCTCAGAAATGCTTTTAAACTGTGAAGATACAATGTCCCACTTGGGGGAATTACATCAAACAAAATTTAGTCTGCTCTTTTTTCCTTCTGTTCTTGGTTATCTTTCAGTTCTCACCCTCCAAGTCCAACTATCACACTGGTCTCTTTCACTAAAGTACCAGAATGGACAGAATTACTTTCTCTATTTGCTTATGTTTTCCTGGGAAGGAAAAAGACATTGGGGATTTTGTTTTTGTTAAAACTTCTGGGAACAAGACTGTCTTCAGATGGGCATTTCATCTTTCAGTGTGGTTGTTTTCCACCTGGACCAAGGAGGTGCTGCTGTTTATTCCTGGCTCAGATAACCACATTCTTCTCTTTCAGGGAGACTGGGGAATAGGTGAGTAGAGGATGATATACATCATACAGCACCTGGATTCAAAATGTAGGCTCAGGCCAGACAGCTCATTTCTGTCCCACATGCTGCTTCTTCTTGGTGTAGAACTAGAGCTTCCACTTGCTGTAGAACTCAAGCCCTCTTGCACACCTCTGAATTCTGCTCTGCTGAGAAAAAAAAATATGAAGGAAAAAAAAAGAGAGCATACTAATGGAAAAACGCCTATCTTTTGCTGAAAGACCAAATATGAGCAGAGTGTCAGAATTAATTCTGTTTGACAAGAATCCCTCCCAAACATGACAGGAAGCTACATTATCCAAATAATGAGGATTCCAGCTGAGGTAAGTCGGGGAAACGCACGGACTAGTTTATGCAAATACAATGCCTCATTTAACATCTAGGATATACAGACAAGTTCAAGAAGTCCCAGTGTTAATAAAAGCACATTAGAAGATTTTGAGAATAGTCAAAATCCAATCACATTTTGCAATAGACATACCTGTCCTAGAAATTCAGTATGGTCTCTAGGGGATTTACTGTACATTTCTGAACAGCAGAGCAAGTACAGCATGGTTTACAGAGATTTGCTGCTATAAAAATGCAGAAGGCAGCGACCTGTATAACTGCATATAATGCTGCTATCCAAGCTTTGCTTTCAGAGGAATTTCTTTCTCTCACCCTACACCCCTCCCTCTGCAGAAGGGGATTGGAATTTCAGATAGCATCAGTCATCTTAATGCCTTATTGTTAACCACCTGTGTGTTTCAGGTACTAGACACCACTTTCAACAGAAAACTACTGTACCAGAAGATGTATCATCTAAGAAATAACCTTTATTTTCCTTATTTCTTCCTTATTAGGTTTTCCTTATTAGGAGTTCATTTCTATCCTCTCTTTCCATTTTAGAAGTGCTGTTCCTTAATCACTGTGTGACACCAAGTGGCATTGGAACTTCAATACTTGTGGAGAGGATTGCTCTCAAAATCACGGCTGAATGCAGTCAAAATGCCCAGGGTCATGGCAGGAGAGTGCCTTGCTCTGTTCACATTTCAAGTGAAGCGTGCAGATGGGAGAAAATACATATGCCCAAACTTTTTTAATCTCTTCATATACACAGAAACAGAAAAGACATTTGTCAATTTAAAGCAAGTTCCTCTTATTTTAAGTAACTGAGAACACTGTGCATCTCTTTTCTTCCTCAGACAATAAATCCAGGAAAAAAAAAATGCTTAAAATTGCAAGACTAGATAAAGTAACTGGTTTTTTCATTTACCACTATGAAGGACTCTTATAGCACATCTTGGTCTGGATACTCTCCACTATTAGTTTTATTTTTCCAATACACACAGTGAGCACACAAACACCATTTCTCTTCCACAGTTGCAGTATCCCCCTCAGGCAAATAAGGTAGATTGCAGTAGCTTGCTCAGCCCACTGCTAAGTTTCTTAATAATTGAAGTTAAGCACAAAAAAGCAGGAACAAGTGGACTAGTCCTTATTAAAAGCAGTGTACTAGAGAGGAAAGTTGCTTCCATTTTCTATCATCCAAATATTGATCCAAGGCTTGCCATCTCTACTTCTGACACAGAACTCAAATTTGTATGCTGTGTGCATGTGTAAACCTTACTACTAGTTTTGCCACAGAGACCTATTCTTGTTCAAAAAAGGGCTGAATTTGGCCCAGTAATTTGCTGCACTTGATAGCAGATGACTTTTAGGATAACTGGTGACCTAGACACCTCTGTCTTTAGAGCCTTTCTTTAAAATTGAACATTAAACAAGTTTGTACTGCAAGACAAAAATATGCTATAAATAGATTATATTAAATAATATATATATTTCTGAAGTCTCAGTCCCAGACTGGTTTGTGGTTTAAATATGTCAGTTAAATGAACCTACAACAGAGGAAACCATGAGAAAAGGATCAACCTGCTGAGTGTCATGGTGTCAAAAAGACAGGACTACATTATAAAAGGACTCTTTGCTAACAAATTATCAGGTCTCAGGGTTACCACTGGAGAATGCAGCAAAGCCAGAGATCCTTTGAAAATAAAAATGTCCATTGTTACAATCACAAAGAATGGACTAATTCCCTCACTTTCTTTTCTGTAATCCCTGGTCTGGGAAATTTATTGCTTCAGTTACAAGGGCAGTATAGCAGTATCATTCACCTTATGTTGCACTATGAGGCTATAAGAAAAAAAAAAGGTCATAATCTGGGCTCTTCAACAGATTTTCAATACTTATTTTTAAAACAAGCTACATAGCTAGTTTCTCAGGACTCTCTAGAATCCCTATCAGTATTTTATCAGATTTCAGATTAAATGGATTATCCCAAACAAAACACAAATATGAATCACGTTTTCCTACAGAAAACTAACTTAATTAATTAATTAATTAATAACGTTGCTTTGTGCCACTCCTGTGATGAGAAATAATTATTGAGTCAGTGAATCTGTCTTCTTTGGGATCCCCTCTTCCCCAGGGACTGCATGGATGGTACACACCTACTGCAATTATTCTTAGACTGAAAAAGCACCCTTTTTTCTGTTGAGATGGCCTTATGGGGAACTACCCATCTGATTATACACCCGTATTTTAGAACATGAAGACTCTCAAGGAGAAGGGAATACGTCAAAAACTTTTAGACTCTTCATCTGTGGTTTGCTACATGTGTTAATAAAGGTCTTCCTGGCTGTTAACTGAGAAAATTACCTAGAAAATTCACAGCATAGGAAAAAAAAAAAATGCATTTTACTTAGTTAGGGCAGGTGCTCCTGAATTCCTGTGTGTTTCATAGTGCTCTGATCCATAAAATGCAGCCTCCAGGTGCTACCTACTGGGAACCAAGGCCGTGTGAAAAGTGATCCTGCACTTATCAGCCAGCAGAGGGAGCAGGATAAGTAAGGGACAGTCAAATAGAGAACAGGAAATTTGCTTTTTTTTTTTTTTTTTTTTTTTTTAGGAACAGCACTGAAAAGTTATTAAAATCACTTTTGAAAAGTAGTTAGTTCCTTCTAATAGTCTTGTCTTCTCTGTGCACGTTTCTGGTAAGTGTACAACTTCAGGTCAGGAGTTCTGCTCTGGCATATGCTTATTTCAATGAAAATATAGACTATAGGTGACGGATTCCACAGCAGATATGAGCACACTTTGTAATGGTGTATTAAAAAGAGATAGCTAGTCCAGCACAGTCCCTTACATGTTTTAAAACCTAGGTGTTTCTACTCTAAAGATAAGGATTACGGCATGAAACGTAACTAGTAGTACAAAAAATGAGCAGAAAGATGATGTCCCTTGACAGGTAAGTCTGTGTAAACTCTTCTGCTTCAGAATGAGTATATCCAAAAGCCTAAAACTTTCATTACTGATTCAAAGTCAATGATGCAATACCTACAAGGACTGTTGTCTCTCAGCAAAGGTGCAAAATGCAACACAAAAATTATTATTATTATTATTATTATTATTATTATTATTATTACTATTACTACTACTACTATTACTATTATTATTACTATTATTACTATTGTTATTATTCTTTATTTGTTTTGTTCGGGTTTTGTGTTTGTTTTATTTTACTGTGCAACTACTACACATACAGCAAATCTGCAAGGGGGTAAAACACATGCAGCCTACAGCAATGTCTAGCTATCTTAAAGGAAGTAATATTTTTTGTACAGAACTGCAGCTGTGCAGCCTTCCCCAGCACTGAAAACTGTCCCTTGTGTGCATTATGCTCTGCTGTACCAACACAAAGGACGGGGTTTGTCTCACCTAACCTGGGATGCCAACAGCACGAACTGTTCACTGCAGGTGCTGTGAAAATCCAAGGAGACAAATAGGCAATTCTAGAGCAAAATCCTTGTCATTAATTTCAGACCTGCAAATTAGGATAAGATGAGCTGCACCCTAGAAAGGGGCTCAGCGTGATTAGAACACATGTAGAAGTCTGGATTTGAGAAATGGACCCCACCTACACTGTCTGCTCCCGAGGGCTCATTGTCTCCACACATTAGGCAGGCAAAGAGCAGAAGCTGAGGCACTGGAAAACTGTCACAGTGCTCTTATGGCTCATTGCTCTACTCACTGGAAAAGCTGGCTTTGGGGGGATTTTTTTGTGGGGTTAAGAGAAGCCCATAGTGCCTCTCTTAATTTTAATTAAAATATTCTAAATTCAATGAGCAAATTTGTCACCACCTAAAAGTAAAGAAATAAAAAACCTAATAAATCAGTATGATCTCCAAAACTCTAGACCTACACTCTAAAGCTGTCTTTATGCTTCATCAAAGAGCCTCTGACTAGAATTTTGCTCCAAACTGGCTCATTTCCTGATACAACTGTAGAGAAAGATTACAAAACTGGTCACAATTTGTACTGTCATTACCCCTCTGCAGCCAGCACATTAAGGTTGCAATTTACCTGCTATTGTGAGACTCAGAACATTTCAGCCACTATTTTAGCAAACTACCTTAATCACAAAAGTGATGGAATGATAACAAAGAAAAAAGTTTGGGATTTGGGGATTCTAATGGTCATTTTGAACTCAAACTGAACCACAGCAATGTTAGAGTGAGTGGAAAAATTATATCTGTTCCTGTGATTGCAAAATATAAGAACTGTATTCTATTTTTAAGGTGTTTTTTAAGGATGAGAAGCTATATTTGATGTTAATGTTGAGGTAATAGTTTCATTGGTTTGCTGGTTAAAATTACCTGAGACATCCAGGCATTCCTATTTTCCCTTCAGATTCTCTGAAGGGAATAGAATAGCAAGCAGCATCTTGCGTTATTTGCTGACTGCTTCTGGATTTTTGTTTGGTTTTTTTCTATTGGTTTTAGAAGTTTATTTTATTTCAGATAGTTTATTCCTGCCTAATAAACTGTTCCAATAGCAGTGGCCTGTTGCTATAGGACTGGTTTGTTATGATAATATCAAGGAAAACAACACTCATCTAAGACCAAACCCTAATGTTGCATTCTATATAATCTCTAACTGTATAGTCATTCACAGTATTTTTAACTACACCGAAAATACATCTCTTTGCATGCACTATTCCACTTTTAATGCTCCTATGTTCATGGCTTTGAGTATGCAGAAGATAGAGGAGTTTTGGTGCAGTTCTGAGAAAAGAGATCCTGTCAGAATTCTTAATGATATGGGCACATCCCATATGGCAATCAAATTATTTTCTCAGGATGCTTGTTTCTAACACGGCTTATCAATAGTATTCCAAAGCTGCACATAGGCACAAAATAGGTTAATTGTATATAAAGTCTCTACAAAAGCAGGTCATTTTCTAAGATTCTACTCATTAGGGAATTTTAACAGGTAGTTAACTTCAGGCACAGTTTCTATAATTTCATGGGGACTATTTGAGCATTTGAAGCAATGTATCTCCTTCAGTACCCTGGTAAAGTGGGACCTAAATGAATAAAAAGCCATTAGGCAACTGAATATACCAAGGTTATTATATGTTCTTACAGAACTGGTTTTGAAGAAGGCAAATATTCTGCTCTCACTAAGATCAGCTTAGTGGGTGTTGCATCCACAGTATAAATGGAATTTTATAGCTCTTCTAAAAATTCTGGAATTGAAGTTTTGCTCTAAGGATAGCAAAATCCATCCATTGACTTTTCATGAGGAAAATTAAATTTGCAACAGTCTATATTCTTAAATAGGCATGCAAGGACATTTTAGTATTAATGTACCACACAGTCATATATGTATGCATATCAGACAGATTTAACTTTACCAGAAACAGTTACTTATTTAAATTAGGGCAGTTGCAATTTAAACACACATCTACAGACTAATGCCACTAGGGCTTTCCTCAGACAAAAGCTCAATACTAAGTAATTTCCTCACACAATGCATCATATGCACTGACATAGCATGCTCATACAGTCCAGGAGCTCATATATAATCTCCATAAATTTTTTTGAATAATAACAATCACACTGTTAACATGAATTATTTTGGTGCTGTTTAAGTATCAGAAAATCCTCACTGTAAGCATCAAAGAGTTAAGTTAGGTATTCGTGGCTTCAAAATCCTGTAATCCTTCTGTTTGAGCTCCTTACCCGGGTCCTGCAGACACATGTCAAGCGACCCATCATAGTCAGCTCTCATTGCTGTTACCTAAAAGGATTCCCTGCTGCAGAACAGTCCTGTGCTGCAATAGGAATGGCAGGATACTGAAAACAGACTCTTTTATAACAACAGGAGCTTCATTTATAGTGCACACATACTGTAAGAGTAGTCCTGGGTTTCCTACCAGCATGCCTGAGCTTAATTACACCTGCGGTAGTCCTGAACCACCAGGCAAAAGCCTGGAGTAGTACTTCAGTGCCTTGCTGAATTCAAAGAATAGCTGAGATGGAGCCTGCAGACAACTAATGTGCTCCAAGAACAATGCAATAGTCTTTTCATGGGGCGAACTGAGGGATTTCAAAGGAGCTGCCACAGAGACTACACATTGTTGAGAAGCCAGAGGTACTGTTTTGTGTACTGCTCTTGCCTCTAACACTTGCACTTGGAGCTAAGCTCTTCAAAATGAAATGAGATAAGAAGTCTCCTGGATTAAATTTTAACATCGGGAGTTCATTTGTTTGTTTTTCAGCTACTGGATTGGGTTGTTTTTTTCAGTGTATACATCCATCATTCTTCTACCTTGTAAAAAAGTCTCTTTCTAGTTTTTCTTCTTTCTGCAGGTTCTAATGTTTTCTTCATCTTTTTCGTGTTCACTGCTGCTGCCTGGCATAAGTGAAAATTGGGGTCAGCATTCTGGTTTACCCTCCACAGGTGTTTCTGCAGTCTGAAACTTCTGCTTCTTTTGCAGTCCACCTTTCTTGTAATGCAAAGGTAGAAAATCTGACTCTGAGGCAACTCCTGACTCTCAAGACATTCAAGGCACAAGACTTGTTACTGTCACAAGTGACATATCTTGTCTGAGAAGGCCAGTACACTTCATGAGCCAAGCAGCCTCAGCTGGCTTTGGAGAGGAGAGCATCCCTTTCTTCATGTATTCATTGCCATCTCTGGAGTCCCTCCAGCTGCATTCAGCATCCAGAAAGTGTTTTAAGGCTCTCAACCAATTAAAAATAATTATTTTCCAACTAATTTTTGGGAAAGCTCCAAAATCCTACTTTACTGTGCCCTTGTTTTTAACTGCCTCAATCATATTCCAGCATAGGTATTTTTTCTGCTAGATCAGATAAATAATTCATTTTGTCCACAGCTACACTTACATATGCTGATAAAGTTCTCAGTTCTTTGTCCTGGTAAAATCCTTGCTCTACATGAAATTTAATTTTATCTGTTGACTGAAATATCTCTTCCACTGAATAAAATAACTGTTAAAAATGCATCAAAATAGAAATACAGACCACAGTGAAAGTCTGACAAGTTGCACACAATTTCTGTTTTCATATATTTTAGGCAAACTATAAGGTAGTCCAGCCTGTACATGACACATCTTCAGGACACAAAATGGAGAGAGCATATTAAATCATTTTTCAAGGGGTTTTTTGGGACAGCAGACTAATAAAAGTAATATATTCTACAGAAGAAGCAAAGAAGGTGCTAGGAGGAACTTCAAACTGGATTTAAAAACCTAGGGATAAGGAACTTTGTGGTTAGCTTACCCTAACTTGAAACAGCTTCAAAGAATAAACATGTCTTTATGAATAATATAATATTCAACCGTGTTTGACCTCACCATAAAAAACTTATGCCAGGATTTCCCTTTGGATAAAAAGTAAACATATTTTCAAGCTACCTTTCCCAGAAATTCAAACAGATGCTGTGTTACAACCTCACTGGGAAGGCATCAGTCTGTGCATCTGAAATACTGCTAAACAAAAACACTCAAGGCAAGAAGCTTGAGCAGTGGTGCTTCCATCACCTGAACTGCTTAACTCTTAACTACAGAGGTCAGGTTTAAACTGTGCCAAGTAGCATCCCCTGGGGCAGTACCTAGACAATGTTCAGGGCACACCACATGCCGTCTGCCATGCCTAATATGTGGTCTGGATTAGACTGCATCAGACTTGGTTCCCTTCACGCACTGCATCTCAACAAGGCTTGCAGAGCCTGAGGTGTCCCTGCTGACCCTTGTGACACATCCCAGACCTTGCAAAAGATATTCTCAGACTTGTACTATGAATTTACCAACCCAGTGAACTGCCCTCATGTTGTTTCAGACACTTTGAAATGAAAAACAAAAAGGAAAAAAAACAATACAAACAAAACTCCTATAAAATTATGACTATTTTCAAAGAACAAAAAAGCATGGCATGAAGCCCAGAAGAAATCCAAAGCCAAGTAAGGTTTGGTTTCAGACAAGATATAATACTTGGCCTTAAGACCAGAGGAAGGTCTCTTACCATCTTTTATTTAGCACTAAAGAAGCAGTCATTGCATCCTCCTATCCTATCATCTTCACCAGATTGGCTAGTAGCAGATGTTAAGGGGAAATGTGTATGAAAATGTTCCACAGGCACATCTTCCCAAATTCTAGAAGTCCTCTGGTTTAGGATTTCCAGGTTCAGATCTTGACTCCAGAACACTGTGCTTGATAGATGATTTTGTTCAGTACTATTATTTGGACTAACACACACTTTTGATTTCCAGAATGCCTACAACATTTCCAGATGAGCCCTACAACTTAATGTTCTGTCTCTGTAAAGAAAAAAACCCCAAACTTCCTGCTGTTTTAAAATTTACAGTGCAATTGTTTCATTGGTTGACACCTTGAATTTCTTTTCACTAGAGTTTATCTACAAAGCTCCTTCTCTCTGAAACTCTTCCATATCTTGGCCCACACTGCCTTATGTTTATTTTCCATAATTATATTGTGGGTCTTTCTTGTCCTACTTAAATCCTCTGGACTTTACTGCATACATTAATCAAGATGTTGTTGATTATGGTTCTATTTCCTTTCTTAATAGGTCTAACATTTCCTAATATTGCACTGCATTTTGACCTATTGAGCACTGTTATCATCAACTGAGTTGATGTTGTCAGAGAACTATCACAAGGTCTCCAGTACTTCTTCTGGGGAGTCATGAATAAATTACAGCTTAATTATATACATATAGAAATCTTATCAATAGATCATCACCTGTTTTTTTCTGTCCATTTTTAATAACCCATAAAAAAACTAATCATTCATTTTAAAAGAATATTAAAGTACATGAATTTATATACTTATCTGGAAAACATTGATTTTCCTCATGTTACCACCTTCATTGAATAAATTTTACTTATCTACAAGAATAAAAAACTTTTGTTCTTTAAGTAGTTAAACTTCTAACTCTTTCAAATCTATGATCCTATGTTGTGCTGATGCCTTAAGGCTGATTCTGCACTACTTGCAAATTATAAATCAAGAGCAGAATAACTCAGATAATATGACTGATATCAACTCAATATACAAGCTTCTACTTACACAATATAATAGTGGTTATGGAGAAGCACAATTCCCTAACATTAACAGCAGAGCTGCAGCTGCACCTATTTATTTCTCTGTATTACTCATAACAAAACAGTAGCATTTTCTGCCTCCTTTGCACTCATGCAAATGACTTCATAAGCAACAAGACAACAATGAAGCAGTCTTTCTTCAACTTGCTCTAGTTTAACAGCCCCGAGGCTGAATAAGACAAGATTTTTTGTCCCACATTACTTTTACAAAGACAGTAATATATAATAATAAATACATATTTATTTAAAAGATTGTTTTAAGCAATGATTTTAATCTTAAACAGGTGAGAACAAGGAAGGAACTTTCTGTCATGTAATCAGCCTCCCCTGGCTACTACTTGAATTTCATCAAACAAACATTGCTGCAAATATACTACTTCAACAGCAAAGAAATAACAAAAATTCCATGTGGCAACCGTTTCCCAGAGGATCAAAGAAGTCTCTGTGGACCTATACAGTGCATTCCTGACAGAATATAACATGTATTTAAAGCAAACGAAAAGAGAGAGCATCCAAATTCTATTAAAAAAAAATCATAATATATTTAATTACTCAATAAAATTTTTCCTTATCAAACTCTACAATTTTCTACTCTAAAACTATAGTTCACATGTAAAATAAAAGGAAACTTTTTGTAAATTGTAATTTAAATACAATTTTATTTCTCTTCTACTGAATTACACTCCATCGAGCTATAACTGTCTTTACCGTATCTTTACTTAATGAGTCATTTTTCATATTATTCAAGTGCTTTCAGGGCTTTGGTATTGTGTTTCTGGAGTTTGATTTTACTCATTTCTAATATAACCATTTTACAGAGTCTCCAAAGAATAAGTTAGAAACGAGTTGGCACAATAATACAAAAATGGCACAATAACGGTAAAGAGCTGATTTTTGGAAAGGGCCACTCTGTGAGATTTGAACGTTATCATTATCCCTATGAGGCAATTCAATTCGGAACTTCTGAATTTAGTTATACACTTTATAAGGCATTCTAAAGACGAGAAGAAAGACTACTTGGAGCTTTAAGAAAATGTTGCTGGCATTTAAATGAATGACTACCCACACCTTTTCATATGTTTGTTTCAGCATATTATCCTTGTGTAAACAGGACTACGAATTTCTTCTTAAGAGTAGGTAAGTACTGAATAATATTTTTAGAAAAATCAGAAAAACATCTTTTTATGATTTTCTAGGTGGCTTTATTGGATCTCAAGATATACGCAAAAAGAGTGGGTTTTAGTTCAGTCTTTCCCCACTGCTTCTTGTAATATACAAATGAGCTATTGGCAACTGGAACAACTACCTGCTCTTGCAAGAGTATGTATGCCTCATGATATATTTCTTAACATTTAAAAAACTATTAAAAAAAGGATCAGAGAATATTGAAATTCCAGTGCTGAGGCCAACCCAGATGTGCCTAGTGAAGGCTAGTTTTTATTTTAGTTCACAAACTGAGGAAAAATCCACTGTTTGTCCTTGATGAAGAGAAGGTGCTGCATACCTGAGTACACCATTCACTGCCTTGCCAGTAGAGCAGACCCTAGGAGGCTCCCAGACAGGCTACACATGCAGAATTCTAGGATCTCCACTTCCATTTCTGGATCAGAAGCTGTTTTATGGTTTGGTATGGTTTATATGATATCGATAGGTACACACCATTTGGAAAATGAGAATGGTTGCAATTCCTATTTTCTACTGACCTTATGGCATCCTTTTTCTTGCTGTTTTAAACACTGTAAATTTGTGTCATGGATTGATGCTGGCCAGATGTCAGGCCCACAAAAGTCACTCACTGACTCCTCTCTGCATCCGGACAGAGGAGAGGAAATTTAACAAAGGGTTTGTGGGTTGAGATAAGGACAGAGAGTGATCACCCATCAAATACCATCATGGGCAAAACAGCCTCAGCTTAGAGATATGAAGGGAATTTCTTACTTAAAAAAAACAGAGAGGAATAATGAGAAGTAAAATAAGCCCTTAAAAAAGCACCTTACCCCCACCCACCCCTCTTTCCCAGCTTTACCTCTTACCCCAGAGGTGCAAAGACATAGGGAGTGGGGTTACGGTCAGTTCATCACCCAAAGTTTCTCCCACTGCTCAGACAGAGTCATTCCCCTGCTGCACCATGAGGTCCCTCCCACGGGAGACAGTTCTCCATTAACTTCTCTGATGTGGCTCCATCTCACTAGCAGCAGCTCTGGGCAACCTGCAGAATATGGGTCTAACCCATGGGCAACAGTGCCCCCAAAACTGCTACCATGTGGGTCATTCTTCCACTGGGTGCAGTCCTCCAAGGACAGGCTGCTCCAGCCTGGGAGCAGGGTCCCTCTCTCCACAGGTCACTCATGGGGTCACAGCCTCCTCCAGGCATCTCCCAGCTTCAGCACAGGCACCTTCACAGGCTGCAGATGAATCTCTGTATCCCCATGGATCTCCATGGGCTGCAGGGGCACAGCTGTCTCACCATGGGCTGCACCACGGGCTGCAGGGGAATCTCAGCTCTGGAACCTGGAGCACCTCCTGCCCTCCTTCTGCACTGACCTTGGTGCTGCAGAGTTGTTCCCATCACATGTTCTCACCCCACCCTTCTCTGACTGCAATTAAAACAATCTCCTACTTTCTGTTTTGATATCACAGGGGCATTACCACCATTTCTAAGTGGCCCATCCTTGGCCAGCAGTGGGTCCATCTTTAGAGCCACCAGGGACTGGCTCTGCTGGACATTGAGGAACCTTCTGGCAGTTTCTTACAGCCCTGTAACCCTCCCACTACCAAACCATGGCCATACAAACCCAATACAATTTGACTAAATCAAAATCATGACAAGGATTTTAGGCAGCATGAAGGTTATAATATTCATAAAAGGATATTTTCAGTCCAAGGATGTTTAAAACCCTGACAATATAACACTCGCCACCATTTTCATTACCCACAACTTACAGAGTTTGGCTGAAAAATACAGAAAAAAAAATTCTTCACAGCAGTATTCTCTATGAATTAGAGACAGCTACTCTGAGATCTATCCAGTATGAAGCTCCCATACTATGTTCTGCATGACTGGAGCTTTCCAATCAGTAGAAAGCTAGCAGAGAATTTGTCACAGCCTTGTGCTATTAGGCTAAACTAAAGACCCAACACCAATATACATTTAAATATTTCATAGAAAAAAACTATACAATTTCTTCATAACATAACAGAGACGGTTTATTGCCACCAGTGTTCAACTGCCTGTTCCTTCTGAAGACATTTGTGCCACTTTAGGAGTGGAAAATCATGTGCAGCATGGAGAAATGCAGGGTCAAATCTAATTTCGGGAAGAAGTGGTCTTTAGTTAGCTGCTACCTGATTAAGTAAAAACACACACAACATTCTTATATGGTGAAATAAGTACTACCTTTCACAGTCTTTCCCCAGGTGAAATGGTTAAATTATCAGATTCCCTCTTTGAAGATTTAGTATTTGCATACCAGCATCAGGTTTTCAAGGCATAGATTAACAGCAGAAAAAAACCTGCCCAGACATAATTACCATGTTAAAAGACAGCAGGTAGCAAGCTTTTGGAAGCCTTTTTACTTAGAACACAGCAGAGGGTAAAATTAATTTCTCAATTATCTTAAGTCAACCTGTTATAGCACACTTCTGAGTCACAGGTACACTTATCAACAGCATCAATTTTTCACCCAATTTCTCCATTTTTTCAGTCCCAAAAAAGTTAGCTAGACCTACTGGTGAGCATTAATCACAGTTAATATTGTGCACTTTTTCAAAGTATACTTTTTCAAAGCCAAATGCTATTAGTCAGAAGTAGGAGTGAGAAAATGCATCAAGAGGAATTTTTTGTTATTCCATTTCCCACCTCCTACTCATCTCTCCTCCTAATTCCCCCTCTCACTCTTCCCCTTCTCTTCTTCCTGGAAAGAATCACCTATAAAATTCCACAAGTTCTTAATTAAATGGAACTAGGTTGATAGAAATGATAAAAAAATCTAATATGATTTACTGACATTTTTAAGATAACTGAATATACCTACTTATGTATTTAGGCATTTCTAAAGATGGTCAATTAATTTTTTCAGAACAAAACCCCACATCCCACAAGGTAAGATGACTGACATAATATTCAGCATGTTGTAGGCTTATTCAGCAATTTGTTCGTCGAAACAGATTAATTTAGTGTTCTTTACAAGTTCATTAGTATGCTCAAATGAGTAAGCACTTGGCAAACTGAAGTGTTGAACCACATAGTAATCACCTTGCAATATCTAAAAAAAGTGAAAACATCTGAAAAACTGAATTTGTCACACTGTTTTAGAGAAACAGAGTGATAAAGAGAATAAGTCATCTGGCTCTAGCAATACTTATCTGTGGAGAACTCTCATTCAGACCACTGGCAGTTAGATAACAGTACAAGCCACAAAAAGAAAGAGAGAAACAAACAAATCAAAGTATTTCCGGAGGCACCCACAGGCTATTAAAGCTATGATTTGCCAATGTTAGCTCTGATAAAATCTCAAACTGCCTTGCATAACCATCACATTAAAGACTTCTGATTTCCTTGTAATTAATAATGAAATTGCCATTAACATCTGAAACAAAAAGACAGAAAAAGAGGAAAGATGTACCTCTGGAAGAGATTAAACACTTCTGAAGATCATTAGAGTTGATGTCAAGCTTTTTATTGGAAACACTGAGACTGAACTTTCAACTAATGAAGCTCAGCATTTGGATTTGGGCTTGATTAATTAAATCTGTAACTGAACAAAAATAATAGCAGCAATGAAGAAAATGTAGAGCTCAAAGACAGATTGTCTGTGGCAGAAATGGCACAAACACTCTGCATATTCATTTGGAAATATAGGGAAGTAGAATATCAATAAATTCAGTCATGATACTGAACTTAAGTAGGTGTATTCCTGATTTCACTGCAATTCTATCTCTACACCTGAGCACCTTTGTGTGCTACAGGTCCAGGGGCAGGGCCCTGTGTGATCTATGGCTTTCATGGCTTATAACTACAGGTGCAGCTCTAAAGTACCCATTGTGGGGTGGTACACATGTGTGTCCAAGTAGCTTGACATAGGCTCACCCAGGCCATTCCTAGAATTTGCTGCTCTCAGTGTTTTCTATGTTTTTGCCTAGATCTGACACTGGAAGACTCAGAATTGCAATGAGAACTGCAAATGATTCAGCTTTGAGAAGCAACTCTTCTGCCAGTTTTTCCGTTTGTCTTAGCTGAAAGAGTAAAAATGCTGACATTCCTTTAGCTTACCTTTAGCATGCATAATATGGAAATTCTGCCATCCTTCAATAAAACACTTTGGGATCTAAAAACTCCAACAACTATAGAAATGCATAATTGTGTTATGCAGGTTGTTCACGTGCATGAATGTCAGAGGTATCAATAAGGACATAGAAGGCACACAGCACTAAAACCAGCATTTTTGCAACTGTGGCCCATAAGCCTTTCTCACTGTATGCCTTAAATTTCAACAGTCATGAAAACGGTAACAGGAGATCCAACAGTCTTTCACCAGAATAGAGATATTAAATAAAGATATTAAATACTTAACCTTTTTTAGTTTGAGAAATTTTGATGTGAGAATCTTCACATTTAATAATTGCATGGCTAGTGATACAAAATTAAAATCCCTGCTACTGTTGTTTCTGTAGAATTCTCCCATACATAAATATGTGGATGTACACACACCCCATAGAGACAATCTTGTTACAGTACCAAACTCCATTAAAAAAAATAAAAAGAAACAAATAGGGGTTATAATATAGAAACTAATTTTCATTCTTCAGAGCATATATGAGATTAGAAGAAAGAAAAACTTCTCCCCCTAGACACACTGTACCTGCTGACTGAAAGATTTCCTGTGTCAGGTATCTGGGATGGGCAAGACTTGTACCCATCCTTAAAAAGGGTAGAAAAGAGCACCTTGGGAACTACTGACCTGTTAGCCTCACCTCTGTGTCTGGAAAGATCATGGAGCAGACCCCCTTAGAAGCTGTGCTAAGGCAAATGGAGAACAGGGAGGTGACTCCAGGCAGACAGCATGGTTTCTTCAAGTACAAGAGTGGGTGGACTAGATGGCATTTAAAACATCCTCTTGCAACTCAAACTATTGTATGATTCTAATAATGACTATGTCAATCAGTGTTACACTTTCCATAATCCTGATTCCATGTATGAGTAAGGAAAATCTAAATATTGGTGGTTTGAGGAAGTAACTTACCAGCTTTTTTTTTCCCATGCATACCAAAGAGCAATTATTTATAGTAGAGAAGTAGCCTTGTCAAATCACCTCATTCAGAATTCCAAATTTCTCTCCCTTTCCCTTTCCCTTTCCCTATCCCTATCCTTTTCCCTTTCCCTTTCCCTCTCCTTTCTTTTTCCCAGAGAGACTGGAGAGGAGGTATCTAGTTTATACTAAAAGGGAGAAATATTACTTCCCTGCATAATTAATCCCATAATCATTGTTAGGGTTCTCAAGATTAAATAGAAGAATTAAGGTAATAAACCATGTAAATGGGCATTTTAGAAGTAAAACGTTTTCAAAATCAGATAAGAGACTGGAAATTAAATGAAATTTAGAATTGCTATCAAATATAATAAAAGACAGGTGTTTAGCAATTAAAAAGGATGATCATTGTAGCTGCGGCAGCTGAAAATGGTAAGAGAACAGGTGTTCCTTAATAGTACTTCCATATTAGTTCTATTTTAACAAATAATGCTTGATTTTCATTTGCTTCCCTGAAAATACTGCACTACTGCTAACTCCTAAAAAAATTGGAATCTAGTGATAATACTTTAATCAGCAGTTTCATAATACTATAGGATTGTGCAATAAAAATAATTGTGCACTGTTTTTAAACATCAGTAAGGTGGCTATTGCATAGTTATTTGGTAGACTTACTGAATATTAAATAATGCTTCTCAACTACAATTTCTAAAAAAACCATCAGATGATGGAGGAAACAAACAAAAAATTATTTTGGAAAAACATCTGTTGACTTAATGAATGTGCTTTCCTCCCTCATTGTTTCTGATCCTAGCATGTCCCAATGATAAAATATTTCACTAAATATTAGTCTTACTTTCCAGAAAACATTTTAGCGACCAGGTATTTTACATTATTTCTTTAATATTTATATCCAATTTGTGAAATATTTAGAAGAATTATATTTGCACTCTAGCAGTTCATAGCACTAAATTCATAAGAATTATTCACATTTTTATCAGGGTAATTTTAGAGAGATTTTCCAATGACCAATGCTGGCATTGTGCACATGCAAACATACAACAGAACAAGGTTAGATTTTTTAAATTTAGCTTTTTATTTTTGCAAATGTCATTTCACACACAGCTTGAGTGAAGAGGCATTTTTTTATATTCTTGATTGAATACCCTAAAACCAAAGAATCTGACATCAAGCTGAAGAGAAAGATTTCCCACTTCTGTAGATTTATGTCTATATCCAGAAGTTATACTGTAGATAATGTATTATACATCACAGAGATATGTCAAAACCCACTTTCAAAAATATGTGAAATATAATGATGAAAAATACACATGAAATAAAATATTTACCTCAAACTTATCTGTACTTGATGCAAAATTATCTTCCTTTTTTTTCCTCCCTTTTCCTAATCTAACTCCCCTCTGCCTTCAGTGTCACTGCCTAGTCGGCTTTTAAAAAGCATGAGAACTGAGTGGCAAGATTACACAGTCTGAGAAAAGGCCTGTGCTCTTCTGTGATAACATGACCTAACACCCAAATATTAAGTGAAAAACTACAGACATCAGCTATTGAGTCCATTGGTTGCTCCAAAGAAATGCTCCAGGTGGGACCACAACAACCATTTATTGAGTTTAATGTGAGCTGGCCAAATAATTTTCACATTGTTCATAATGTTCTTCAAAACTTAAGAGAATTGTCAGCAAACTGTATCTGAATTTGTCATTTATTTATTTATTTATTTGTTTGTTATGCAATTATATATATTTCTATATTTATATTATTTCTATTATTATTTATATTATTTATTTATAATTTATATCTTTAATTATATATTATGCAATTTTACATTTTATGAAATTATAATTTGTTGTAGATGAGTTAATTTGAAAGCAAAAAATACTAATCATTTTAGAAAATATACTAGAGCAGACATGTTCATAAGTAAAATATCCATATTGAGTCTTAGCCTGCTGAAATGAGATTTCTATCTGCCATGTTGTTACTAAGATCTAATACAGTTCTTATGTGCCTAAAATTCAGAGATTACAAAGCACAGCTTTTAGATGCCTCAGGGGTGATTTAGTCTTATATTCTACATAGAAGAAAATATTGGGACAAAGGAAATTATTCTTGTGTCGATGTTGAACTCTCGTTTTTTAATTTCCTGAAATGGGATTGAAAGTTTCATTCTGGAAAAAAAACAGAACTGACTGATGCAGAGTCAAAAAATAGTATCAAACCAGCTTCTAATCAGCTTCTAATGTCACCTTTTGAATGGAAGATAAAAGACAATGATAAGATAATGGAAGAAAGGGAAATGTCAGAGAAAGATGTGAATAATATAAAGCAACAGATAAATTTGTCTAACCACTGAGGTAAAACTTTAAAGTGGCATAGCTTTCTCAGTCTGCTTAGACGAATGTGGTCAAACAAACTGCATAATAAAATTAAGATGTATTTTTGCTTTCAATAATTGAATTCACTAATAATTGTTTGGAGAAAAAAATCTTTTCAAAGCAAAGCAACAGTATACTGTTTACATCATTATTAGCAATGTAATTTGGCACTTAATTTAAACATTTAGAATGGGCACAAATTGCTCCAATGTAGAAAAAGATTTTTGGTGTGAGGTGGAACTTGGTACTGAGATTAAATTACTCTGTTGTCTAAGATTTCCATTTTAATAATGCAATTTAAAAAGAGTGATTAATACATTTTAGTGGTTCTAAACTAAGTATAAAGGACAAAACCAGCATATTCACATGACCATTTCCCATGTGTTTGGCATTCTGTCCATATAATTAATGCCTCATTGAATTTAAAAGGCCTTTAGTGCAGTAACTCCAGTGTACTTCACAGCCATTAAAAACCCCAACTCTCTGTGACACCATATGAACCAACAAACATCCTGAGATGAAGCTGGTCTTTGATTTTACTGGTTTTGTACCAGTGACCTAAATGGGGAAAAACTTCTTCACTTGCAAGTTTCCACACAATTTGTGCCTATTCAAACTAAGCATCTCTCACAGAATCAGGAATTAGTGTGGGTTCTTCACAAATTATTTTAAGGCACTTTACAGTCTGAATGAGAATGAGGTCTTTTAGCAACTGTATTTCAGCATGGTGATTTAAATGTTTTAATGATTTCATACTGTTTCTTTCTCTGTTCTCAGTGCATACAAAAAAGTGAGTTTATGCCAGAATAATATTTATTTTGCTTCACCAGGAGCCATTCACTTAACAGCAGGAGAGATACCTATATGAGGTATTTGGAACAAAAGTTACCTCTAGGGTTATGCTTTGTATGGGGAATATCTTAATTAAGTTACATTGCAATATTGAAACTTGAGAATGAGGTCGTAGCCTGCTGTAGCATGAAAGCCTTTAATTTGCACACTTCTGTTGTATTGAATAATCAAGGAAAGTTTAATTGAGCACTCTAGAGCCCTGGGTGTTCAGGGTTTCTATGCACTTATATTGTGCTCTCTGTGCTGTGGTTTAACTCTACATAGTTATTTAGGAGCTCATTTAAGGCAATTAAAAACTACAGCTGGGTTTTTGTTGGACTGGCTGTGCTCAGCCTAGTTGGGTAATTAGACTCAAATGGATATCTTGCACCCACTTCAGCCTGAGAGTTGTGTGTGAAGCAGAAAAACATTTTTTTTTCCTCTTTGAGTTTTTGCTCTTACAGAGAACAAACAAATACGTGCAATTTACAATAGGGTCAAAAAATTATTTCTTCATTTCTAATAATAATTCACACTAAGGTGACATTTTTAAAAGAATCCAAGGTAGCTTATATTCAAAATATTTTGGCAGCTCTTGGGATTTC
Source organism: Poecile atricapillus (assembly GCF_030490865.1). Classification (NCBI taxonomy): domain Eukaryota; kingdom Metazoa; phylum Chordata; class Aves; order Passeriformes; family Paridae; genus Poecile; species Poecile atricapillus. The sequence goes on along the minus strand of NC_081249.1, from coordinate 43,033,844 downwards.
TTAGTATTGGCTTAAATCTCACTTAAGATTCTTAGAAAACCTTACTAGCCTCAGACTTCAATAACTTGAAATGTTTGCTGGGGCTCACAAAGCCACCTAAATGCCATTTATGTGCCAGCAGTTGCCTAGGTCTAAAAAGTAGGTCCTCAGGGGCCTGCCTCAGCTGCCAGCCATCCTCAGGGCTCCGGATTGCTTATGCAAACAGCTTCTGCAAGGCAGGTAGGCTGGGAGCTGAGCCTCTGCTTCCAGACATGCCCACAAATCCCCCAGCAACATCCTGTTCAGGGCCACCGAGAGTACCTCACAGCTGTGTCCTACAGGGAGTTACAAATGACACACCGTCCTACCTGCTCTGCTCTGTGCTGGGAGGCACAAAGAGAGAGGCACTGCAGGGACATCTGTGCTACTTGGCACACAAGGGAGCCAGCTCAAGCACCGAGCCCTTCTGCACAGAAACTGCTGCTGCATTTATTTCCTGCACATGGTTCGGACCATCCCAATTCTCCCCCTTAAGGATGAATATGCAACATAGAGCCAGCCTGGAGGCAATCAGCATTACACAACTTGTCAATTTTTGACACGATAATCACCGGCCATAGGCAGTGAGACCCTTTCCATTGTACTGAGCTTCCTCCAAAATGCAGCCAGGATGGACAGCTAGGCATTTAGAGGTTTAATTCTCAGCTAGACCTGAAGAGATGTAGAACACCTTCAGCATACAAATACAGCATATTTTAAGGCAGAAATTCCTTTCTGAAAGTAGTGGGGAGAAAGTCCTACAAGAAGGGAAAAGAAAAACAAAACAAAACAAAAAACTGATTCTGCAGTCTTGTCGTCTGCCCTTAAGAAGAAAGATCAGCTGAAGCACAGAAGAGTTTAAGTCATATTCACCAGATACCACATATTCTGTATGAAGTGATATAAATTCATCCACGAAGCTATACGAGGAATATGCTGCCTCAAAACACCCCACAGCCTGGTAAATAAAGATCAGCTTTAGAAAGCTGGAGTTGGAAGTCAAGAACCTACTCCAAATAAGTCAAAATAAAGGCTGAAAAGCAATTTTCTGAACTCCAAACATGGACATCTTAAATTCCATTGTGCTACTTCATTGTGGAAAAACGTGAGGAAACAATTCTCCTCTTTAATATTTTCTGTTAATTAACTTATACATCCTGCTTCTCAATATAATGACCCCTACTAAAATCATCCTCAGAATCTGATTTTCCCCATGCATGCTTATAGACGTGTGTCTCTGACCCTTTCAAAGGCAGAAAACCCGCTTGCAGCAATTCAACACATTTCCATGCCTAACTACAACCAGTACTGGAAATAATATGGGTATCTATTTCCCCATTTGGATTTACACTACACATTTCACAGTGTTGGTTACCCTGCACAAACTGTCGCAGCAATGTCACTATACTGCTCCTTGATTTGAGCTCCTTTATATCTTTCCATAGTGTTGTTACAAAGTAGGCAGAAATTTCTAAAAAGGATCCGTGTCCTTATCAAATTCAGGCTTCTATCTTCAGTTTTCAGAAGAGCATATATTTAGATCTAATAAAAGATGTAGATGCCTATGCATAGCTAAAAATAGAGTCAAGTATTCGAAGAGATTGCAAGGAGAAATATGGTAAGAGCAAGGAAAAAAGTTTACTTCTAACTGCAGATTTGATATGTTCTGAAGACAAACATATACTGGGGGACTAGAGGAAAAAACAAGGTAGCTGCAACAGTAGGACAAAAGAGAGAAATTACTCATAGAATCCACGAGAGGAGACATGAGAATACCCTTTTCTCCTTTTTTCCTTTTCCTGTGAAGGACTTCCATAGCTCATTTATGACTGTAGTTGTGACTTCCATAATGAATTGCATCAGAAGGAGTATTGGGTATTAAAGCTGATTTTCTCTATTGAAGATGTTTAGACTTTCTGCTCCATTTAGTTATTCTTCATGATGCCAAACTCTGAAAGTAGAGAGCTGCAACTAGTAATCCTATTATGCAAAATAATATGAGTATATCTATATAGGTATATATATAAACTATAAAGGTAAAAATATTTTTCTTTAAAATAGTTTTCAGTGATTTCAAAGAAATATAAAGAAGCTGTGTTCTCTCAAAGGCACAGCATTAGACCAATTTTATAGTAGTGTAATTACAAATGCAGTTTTGCTTACTTCATATTTTTTCTCCTTTTACATTAAGAGATGCTTGTGAGTTGTATCAGTTTTGCACTGTTTTTCTTCCTCACAGGAAATATAGAAAAGTTCTGGTTATAGTCTTCATTTTCATGTTAATGAGTTAAAATAATTCTGAAGGGAGATTAAAAAGGATATTTATGCATCTGCATGCACATTCACTGTGACCTACTTAGTTATGTTAATAGGGCAGAAGGTTGCAATAAAACTGAGGCAGATCTAAAATACTCCCAAACTGTCATCAGCAAAAAAGTCATAAAAAATTCAGTTTATCTATTGATTTTGTACTTCAATAACATTGGGTGCTTATTTACAGTTGTGGAAGCATAACTACAAGTACACAATCTCTTGGATTTAGACATAACCAATGAGAAGACAATAAGAAATGAAAATTTCTATGGAAAATGATCATGAAGGGAAATTTGACCTTCAGACCAGCAGATTTTTTTCATTCAGAAGAACAATGTGCATTTTTTAATTGTCTTGTGACTCCTTTCCAATTTCCTGAAATTATGTTGATTGAGACAGTTAAGAATATAATCAAGTTTGCAATAGTAGCTGATAAATGACTTGTGTTATTGTTATATAGCATTAGGATTAAATTCTTAATTAAATAGACTCAGGTAAAAAACAGTTCTATATGCCTCTGTGTTCCACCAGTGAAAAAGGAATTTACCAAATGTGTTCAATGAAGGAGAACTTGTGTTGAAAAATGTAGTTCAAAACTTGATTGATACTTTCTACAGTTTTAATTTTAAGGTCTTTAAATTGGATAGGGAAAAACTTTTGAAGATTCAAAGTTTCTTTACCTTCAATTTAGTTTACTTCTCAGTTGTTCCTTTGTCCTACATGGTTTAACATATTCATATTTTATCCCTGCTTGCTTTAGGCCTGTACTGAGACACAAGCTGCCCATTACATAAATCTGGACTTTTTCTCATATTTAAGAAATGCAAGCACTCTATGTATTCATGTTTTTATACTGGTTCAGAATCCATTTATATGCATTATTTAGTACAGGATGAGGAAACAGGATTGATAGGCTAAAAAAGAAGGAGAAGGAAAGTGTAAGCCATCCAATTTTATAAAATAAATCATTTGAGAATCATAGTTCCATCAAAGCAACTGACGTGATCAGGACGGCAATCAAAAAATTTTAAGTTACATACAATGAGTGCTAGGTAGAAACAAAAAAAAAAAAAAAGAATGCAAAATCAGATGCAAACATAACAACAGTTTTCTGCTTTCCTATTCTTCATGTTGTCCTACAGTGAAGTTAAACCCCACTCCAGCCTTAGCCTTATCACATCCAGTGGTCTGAGTTCACATCCTCTCCTTCCGTGTCTGTAGTGTTAACATCAACTGGAAAATGCATAATTGTTACAGTGACTTCAAAAGGTTTAAACTTTCACATAAGAGTTCAGCACCAATGTAATTTCATGGTTTTTGAAAGAATTGCAGAATAAAATCTTATGACCTGCTCTGTGCAAAAGGTCAGCCTAGCTGGCCTTGGAATTTATTATTTCTAGGATCCTTCTTATCAGGATACATTTGAGACATCGTGTAAGGCACAGAGGTCAAAATTGTTTTGATCACAGCTTTTCTTTCCTTGGGTAAGAAGAATACTCTCAGATATCATGAGTCAAATCCTATACAAGCACAAGATATTTCCAGACATGTTCACCAGAAATCCAAAAGAGCAAAAAGTCCTTCATGTATCATAAAGAGCTTTTGCTTTACAGACCCTAGGGAACAGAAGGCCAGGGAACAGACGCTTCACAGTGTCATGAGTATATCCACAGACACATCCACTGTGGCAGGAGATAACTTATTCATACACAACCCTTTGTGAAGGCAGTGCTGCCTGAGCTCTGAGCAGATCTGCAGTTGTTCTTCTCATTTTTCAGAGGAGAGGTGGGTCAGCTCCAGTCCTGAAGTCTGTATTAGCTGCAACTTTATAAACCCATCCCTTCTGGATTGATACCAGCCTCATTGATGTCAGGTTTTTGTAATCATCTCACAATAACCCTGCACTGTCACTGAACTCACATCTGCCTTACACCTGCCCTCTGTACACTGTGTCACACTTCAGGCTGCAGAATAACAAGGATGTCCTAAAAGGCCATATCATCATCATCTGCTTCTAACTACTTTTTTCTACCTAGAGAGTATTTTAGTGAACATTAGCTAACAGAGAGAGTAACTGTAATTCATCCTCCCTCATCAAATGCAAATATAAGACTGCCATGGGGTAGCTTTACCTTTAAGACAGCTTGGAGAGTTAAGGAAGTTGAAGCTGCTGGTGGCTGATGGGAGTTTTTCCTCCTGACCAATTATCAGTCATTTCTAAGAATTAACAGCAGTTCTGACCATTAAAAAGTGAATTCAACTTGTAAACACCCCCTTAAGATGTACAGTCAGAGGTCTCTTGCCCTTTTTGGTTTCCGGCTTTGAGAAGGTAACCGGGCTCTGTGGTAGCCTCCTCCCCTCCCCCCCCCTCGGCCGAAGAAGGCCGCAGAGGACGAGAGGGAAAGGGGGGGGAGGAAAGGAAAAGCAGAGGTGGCAGCTTGGTTTAGTTTTCAGTTTCTGCTGCTGGACTGAAACCTGACACCATGAACTTTTGCAGGTTTTCTAAAGCTTTTAATTCTTTTACTACCTGGATAAACGAACAGATTACTCCTTTTTCTCAGAAAAGACAGAGAACGAGAGAGACAATCAACATAACCACTAAAAACAGTGAAGAAAAGAGTTAAGTTTAAATAAGAAAGAAGGAATAAGGAGATGCTTACAGCTGAAATATCTTTCTGTTAAAGCTATGGAGATGGACAATAGTAGTTTAAAAGACTCCTTTAATTCATGATAAGAGTATGGGAGGAATAGAGTGTTCAAAGTGTGGACTTTTGAGAAAAAGAGAGAGTGGTTGTGATACTGTGAGTTGCTGGAAATGGGTAAAGTGAAGATTTTGAAGCCTTGGGGGGGCAAGAGGAAAGCTCTTTTCCAGGAAGTCTCACAGAGACAGATGAAGAGGACTTCTACCTTTGAATAACTCATCCTTAAAATTACATCCCTAGACTCATTGACCCATACACACCTCGAAGTGATGTGGAATGGGAGGAGTGAACTCGAAAAACTCCATAGATTAGCAGGAGACTTCTGTTTCTCTACAAAGATTGATGAAAAAACTCTAGCAAAAATTGAGACTGTTTTTGACCACCAAAGTTCTAAAATTTTTTGTCTCTATGTTATCATGTATACAAAGAAATGGTCAAGTAGTGAAAGATAAAAAGGGTTTTCTGAAAGTTTATTCTGGTGTTCTTATTCTTGTAGTTTGTTAATAAACTGTCTTTATTCCTTTTAAGTTTTAAGCCTGTTTTGCTCTTATTCTAATCCATATCTCACAGCAAGAAATAAGTAATTTTTTAGTTACTGGTTTAAAACCACGACAAAGACAATTCATGATTAAAAACCTGCTGAGTTAGATCAGTAATTAGAGAAAGTTATAATGAATTAACTGGAAGAAGCGCATATAACCAGGAGCCATGTGTAAGACAGAAATGAAGGTCTGGTTGAATATACAGAACTCCTAGATGCAAATCTCATATAATTGTGAAAAAGTGAGGCAAAACACATAAATATTGGGAGAAATCCATACTTATGCAGAGGTAGTACAGTCTCACAGCTGCAGACTTACTTTTGTTAAGATGAAAGAATTCTGCAGGCCATAAGGGAAATAATGGGGCAAATACATGAGAAAAATAGATGCAAATATTTAGAAGTATCTGAAACTCCTTAATTGAATAAGAGTTGAAAGTAGGAAAATTGGAAAAGAAACTTCTACTTAAATGTGCTATAGTTAGGGGTTGTGCCAAAGAAGGAGATTATAATGCAATCTGCACATTTTGAAATACACAGGAAGACATATGTACATTTTAAAACCACTCCCCAGTCATGACTGTAATTCCTGTTCTGTGCTTTGATGTAGCATTAATAATTACTAAGAAAGTCATAACCCAAGAGAGAGTATTTAATAAGCACATATTCAGTTAGTAGAGTCTGTTGGAAAGGAATAAGAAAAAGATCAGTCTTTGGGAAATGGCAAAATACAGGGCTTACTCTGTTTTCTTCAGATGAGTAGTCATCAGGGTTTAAGATCTGAAATGGCACACATATGGCTGTGTGAATATACAATTTTCTTTGACAGAGCTAGACAATCCAATAACATTGCAACATCAGGAACAATTGTTCAGACAAAAACAAACAAACAAAAACAAGTAGTGACAAAAAGACTAAAATTTTAAGTATGAATGCGGAAGTCCTTAAAGAAGTCTTAAGGAAGACGATTAAGAAGGACGATTAGAGTGACAGCAAAGCATTTAAATCCTTTCATTCTCATAATTTCCTCAGGTGCTTCCTTCAGCTTCATCTGAACAATTCAGTATTTTATGTAGAAAAATTTCCTGATTTTTCCCTACTCTAATTAGAGAACATTTTTAGAGGACTTTCTGATTGTTAGCTCATCTATATATATCAGCATCTGGTCTTCTTGGGCAATTGATGACAGCTGAACCAAAGTGTCTACCCAGAAACACCAAACAATTAAGTTTTAAATGTCTTTGCTATTTTCTCCCCAAAATACAAACATATTCCTGGTGATCCTGGGAAATTTGGGACTGATTTTGCCATCCTAAATTGTAGATTTCTACACTCTTCAAATTATTAACCAGTGTCAAATGCCTGTTTGGTCACATGTTGCTGCAAAGGGAAGATGAGAAATTAGATCAGTGTGTTGGATGTATAGAAGAACAGGAAAACAGTGAAGGGCCAGGCCATGTATCCTGCAGCCATGAGGTGTGGTACCTCTGTGACACATGCAAGCTGACTGGTTCCAAGGGCATGAAAACCTCACTTGGATTGTTCTATTTATCCATGTATGGATACATAATATGGATTTTTTGCCTATTAAAACAATTCTGAAAATGAATAAAATATTAACAATCTCTTATTTTGCTTAGCAAGCTGCTCTCTGCACACTGGTCCTAAATTAAGTTAATCCTCTGAATCTTTCAGTGCTTCCTGTCTTCTCTGTGCTCCTCCAGTTATTTTCTCTTCAACAGGCGTATTGGATTGGTTACAGTTGCAGTTCAACTAGAAATACAGAAGAGAAGAAAATCTCATAAAAATCACAGATCATCCCTATAATAAAACTTGGACAAGTTTTTTATTTACAGACATTATAGCCAATATCATCCAATTTTTACCCCTTCTGCAAGATTTTGAGGTATTTGCCAGGTTTTTAAACGTGCAATGGGAACAGAGAATGTGTATCTAGTTATTTTATGTGTAGATGTCAAAATTTTAGCAGTGGCAGGCTACAGGGTTGGCCTCTGTGAAATGAAAGCAGGGACAGACCAATGCCAGAATAGCTGGCTGCAAAATGGACCCACCACACAACACTGTTGAGATCATCAGCCAAGCCCATGGTGCCTGTGTGATGATATATTTAAGAAAGGGCAAAAACACAGAAGGAGGAGGAGGTGCTGCAGGCACAGGAGCAGAAACTCCCATGCAGCCCATGAATGACCCTTGCTGGAACAGGTATTTCTCTCTAGCCAGTTGAGGATCTCATTCTGGAGCAGGTGGATGGGTATCTCTGAAGCCAGTTATAGGTCATGAGGAGAGTCCACACAGGAACAGAGGGAACGTGTGATGAGGGAGGAGAAGTACAACCTCCATTTGCCAACAACCCCCCCCCCCCCCCCCCCCCCCCCACTTCACCCCCAATCTTCTCTGGAAGAGATGGAGAAGTTTGGGATGAAGTTGAGCTTGGGAAGACAGAGTGGAGGAAAATTGTTGGTTTAAGGCTTGTCTTTTTTTTCTCACTCCCTGAATCTATTCTAATTATTAGTAAATATTTTTTTGCCCACAATACCAGTTGGCAAATGTTCTCCCTGTCTTAACTTGACCCGTGAACTTTCCCATCCTATTTTCTTCCACCGCTCCACTGACGAGAGTAAGGGAGTGTCAGGGTGGGAGTGTAGCACTTAGCCAAGGTCAGCCTACCACAGTTGGTCGAGGTGGTAGGCATGACTCAGGCCTTCCTACCCCCATCTCTGTTATGGACAACAGTGAGACTTCAGTGAAATTGGTTTTCAGCCAATCTCTCTGTTGTCTTCTCCATTTTTCCATCTGCCACGTTTGTTTTTAGAGCAGCCCTAGCATTTCTCCTCACTATATTCTCAAAGGGGTTTTCCACTTTCTACAATTCTCCATAGATAATTGAGTTGAGTGGTAATACTCAACATAATTTTGAAAAGACAATGATTAGATGAGGTTCAAAGATACATTTTCTATATATTGTTTAAAATGGAATAGAGCAGAGCATAATAGTGCAAAGGGTAAATAGTGTTTATTGAGGAAATCTTCCATTTGGAAGAGTAAATGCCTGCTTGCATGGCATTAATCTATATTTGTGATTTATGGAGCATAAAATATTTAGCTTTGATGTTCTAATACATACTTTACTGAACCACAGAGAAATGTCTAAGAAAGCAAAGGTGAGAAAAAGATGATTAATAAAGCAAAGATGATAAATACTATTTTGCATAATATTGTATAGACTGTATTTTTGTCACCACAAATATACCAAAATATTGTGAAAACCGTACAATGTAATTCCTTTGATTTAGAGTGTCAATAACCTGATTTATTGAGCGCATCTAATGTAGGTCTCCTACCAACTATTACTGCAATTATTTCTAGATTAAGACTCCCTAAAGGTACACAATATGATAAACTACAATAAATCCTCTAAAATGTATGGTCTGAAGATATCCCACTGAACTACAGATAATGATTTATGGTCTGTTGGTAAGAGACGCAATTTAATTGCACTTTGAAATATTCCTAAAGCAGCAATCATCATGTCACAGAGTACCTGCAAAATTCCAAACCTTAATTTATTTTCATGACAGCATTTCTCTAATTTGTCTGTTGTAATCTTTCACTCTGAAGGCTTATCCACAGAAAATGAAATATCAAAAAAAATATGCTCAGCTGTCATCTTTACCTTGTGCCATTTTGTCTAAATTTTGTCAGAATGTATAAACAGGGAGGTGATCTGGACTCTTATGGAGCTAATCCTAATTTCTTTCATACTTACCAAGATACAGTTAGTTTAGAAAATTATGCCTAGGAATTTATGGGTAGATACAAAGATAGAAGGAAGCTATATGTATTTCAGTAAAAAAAAAAATTAATTTTTAGCCCTGTGGCCAAATTCCAATCTGCTTTCCTGTATTTTGTCACCTCTGGAGCTGTAACGCTTTTAACAGAATTAAAGTATACATCAACATATATTTGGCTGGAGTGGAAGCTATCTTTCTCAGTTTCATCAGGGGAAACAAAATCAAACACACACGTCCCAAAAAAACAACTAACCAAGCTAAAAAACCAAAATACCTCAGCCAACAGGAAATTAAGTACTCCAATAAATTCCCATCCCCTTATTCCAAAATCTAAATTTGCAAATTCATTATATCAGTCTCTCCTCTTCAAGCAGATTCACTGGCTCTCTTGCTGTTCCCTGTGCTTCTCTTGCTGTTGTTCATGGTGGAGTCTCTGATGCATTTTTTTTATGATTTGGAAGTGCCCCAGAGATTTTCCCTTTATCTTATAATTTCCCTTTGATCTTTCTCTCACAAGGATACCTCCTCAGCTGGTGCTGCAGGTCCAAGCTGTGATTATGTCTGGATACACTCCCCTCTGGTATCCACATAGAGGTTGCTCTTGGCTGTCCTAGAGGCATGTAAGTCACACCACTGCAGTTCAAACAGGAGCCTAAGGGAAAATCTTAGTTTAAAATTCAGTAATTGTGAGTCGGAACGAAATTATTACTCGTTCCTATATTCATGTCACATGCCTCCAAAAATCTCTGCTCATGGGCACACACCATAAAGTTAGAACACATGAATAACAAACCTGATAGGCCTGCAATAAGAAAGTATGGGGGAAGACCGGAAATCTTATCTAGAGGTCAATAAAAACCCATGGAAGAAAAGTTGAAGGACTTCATTGAAAGCAATGGTACTGTGTGTCTGGGCACTGCAAAGCAGCACACATGGCTCTCAGGGGAGACACTGAACCTGTACATACACTTTGAGTCCAGGACCAACTTAATAACATGTCTCAAAGGAAAGAATTAGTCCCTTTCATTAAAACCAATGACAATTATGAGTGATTTGCTCTTTAAACTGTTCAAATTGTATATAAAGAACCAGTGGAAATGCAGAGATCTTTACTATACAGACACATGCTTTTAACAGTTTACACAAGCATATTTCCAATAAATTCCAGAGACGATTTATATTGTATTTTTTGTTGTGTTCAATAGAGCTCAGCTGCAAAGGTTTTTAAGTCATTTTATGTGTAAAGTTTTTATAATCAAAGATAAGCAAAATGCCTCTTGGCAGAGCTTAGTGCTTATGCGCCACCTAAGAATTTTGAGTGAAACTTTTGCATGATTTGTTACTGCTCTATCACCAGGAAGCTTTGAGTCATAAAACAGAACCACTGAACAACTGAGGACAGAAAAGGCCTCTAAGACTTCAACTATTAATTGATCACTTTTAAGTCTACCACTAAAGCACTTGCCTAAGTGCCACACCTACGTATCTTTTAGATACCTCCAATGGCTGTGACTCTACCACATCCCTAGGCAGCCTGTTCCAATACTCAGTAACCCTAGCATGTGAACCCTTCAGTGAAGAAATTTTTCCTAATATCCAATCTACACCTCTGCTCTCGCAACTTGAAGCCATTTCCTCATCCTGTCACTTGTTAGCTGGCAGAAGAGACTGACCCCATCTCAACACGTAGTTGTAGAGAGCCATAGGACTTCTTCTGAGCCTCCTTTTCTACAGGCTAAGAAACCCCAGCTTCCTCAGCTGGTCCTAATAGGACTTGTGCTCCAGACCAGAAGCTGCCTTACTTCACATTTATCTGAGCCATGGGCTGACTCAGCTGGACCTTGCAGGTGAGAAGAATGGATAAATAATCCTTCTTCTGTATTCTACAGTGTTTTGGGCACTGAACTGGCCCATAGTGAGCTGCACAGGAATAGCAATGATTAAGCACAGAGAATTTTACCATTTTATGCATATTCAATACTGCTCAGTATTCAAGATAGTGTAGATATTAAATAAGATGTTTGAAAACCTAACATTTGCTCATAAATTGCCTAATTTTCTTAGTGAGTCTTCCTCTTATTACTTACTTGTGATACTGTCCAAAGACCTGGTCTTGCTTCATGTATGTTTCCCTACACAGAGAGAGAAAGCAAGTCCATGTTCTCAGATGTATTAAACAAATGGCTTTCTTATTATCCTTTTATGGATGAGCTACCATCATAACCCTTAGAAGGAACAATTAAAATGGTTTGAGGTGGAGGAGGTTTGTTGCAAGAGGATATATCACTGGAAAGTGTCCTGTAATGTAATATTAAGCTCTAAAATTTATGGCTGTTTTCTTCCTTCTGGTGTTTTTCAATACGCTTTTATTACAGGCTCTAAATTACACTCTCACAGAAAAGGTCTCTCTTTAAACCTTTAGGTCAGAATTGTTCAGATCTTTTCACACTGAATCAAACAGTCTTAAGCTGGCACAATCCTTGGCAGGCTTGTAAATCTTTCAAAAGATCTTATCCAATTACCCTTCATGGTTCATAGGCTTCAACAGTGTGATTGTTTCCTACCACGTGAGGAATTAAGTGCTCATAAAAGGTTAGGAACCAATACAGTTGGAAAGTAAGCCAGCACATTTTTCTGCAGTTCAGATACCATGGTTGTACCTTCAGAGACAGTGTAGAGATCTATAAAGATCTATAAAGAAATTCAGTCATGGTCAAGAACACTGACAGTTTTAAGTGCAGAACTCAAAGTAAATAAGGCCAGAAAATTTTATTTTATTTTTACCTCTGACTAAGAACATCAGGAGAAACCCAAGGCTGACCGTCAGGGTTTTGCAGCCAGAGTTATTGAGGATCAGAAACCCTCCACACTTCAACTGAAAAAGAGATATTAGCATCCCATGAGGAGGTTCAAGCAGTCTCAGAAGTTGGGAAGAGGCCTGTCTCGTCTTGGCACTGTGACTGCCATGCTACGCTGGGTGTTCGAAGGAAACATCTCCTCAGCACATCGTACCCAGTGCTGCACTAGGTAGCACTGATTACACAATGAGCCCAAATGGGAAAACCCAATTCCCCAGGAAGAGATTATGGACTAGCCAGAAGAAAGAAATTTTGGAGTACTGCATGAGAAAGTGACTTGTGCCCAAGAAGCCCCACCAAATAATGAGTTATCAGAAAATGAAAAGGGCTATACTCTATCTACTAATGGATCCTGCTGTGTGGTAGGAAGCCATCGGAGGTGAAAAGCTGCTGTGTGGAGTCCCACACAATGAGGTTTTGGGGCTGCTCAAGAAAAAAGAAAGTCAAGCCAATCTACTCAAGGGAAAGCTATGCAACTAGCCCCAGAGGTTGCTGAATGAGAAAAGTGGCCTATAGTCTATCTCTACACTGACTCCTGGATGGTGGCTGCAGCTCTGTGGGAGTGGCAGCAATGGAAGAGCAATTGGAACACAGGGATAAACCTCTCTGGGCTGCTGCATTGTGGCAGAACACCACTGCACAGGTAGAAATATGACTCTGAAGGTCCCACACACATGCCCAAACTCTGACGTTCACATGCCCAAAAGTCATGTCTCTGAAAAACATCAAAATAGGTAGATAAGGCTGTCAAAATTGAAACAGCTCAGGTGGACCTGGACTGGGAGTGGAAGTGAGCTATTTATAGCCCCTCAGACCCATTAAATATCAGGACATCTAGGAAGAGATGCAACACACAGGTGGGCTTGTGACTGAGGGGTAGAACTGACCGTGGAGGCTATCAAAGAGGTCATTCATGAATATGAAACATGCTGCAAACAAGTAAGCCACACAAGTAAAATCTCCTTTGAGTCTCAGATATAAAATCTAAGGAAAGGAGGAGGAAGAGGTGGTGTCATTCATTATTTGCAATGCTTGCCTTCCAGAGGAATTGCTATAGGTGTTGAAGCCCTGCTTCCTGAGAAGTGGCTTGCTGAGAGGAAGTAGAGAATAAACTTCTTATTTTCCTCTGCTTGTGAGGATGTAAACTTTCACATTTGCTCTTGTAATCTGCCTTTTCTCAACCTGTGAGTCATTTTCTACCTCATTTTCTCTCCCCAGTCCAGCTGGGGAGGGGAATGATAGAGCAGCTTGGGCACCTGGCATCCAGCCGAGGTTAACCCACCATAACATCTAAGGTCTTAAATCTTGTCCAGGACCACAAAATGGATCTCATTTTATCTGTACCTATCATAAAGCTTAGTCTTTGTTATATGTAATATACTTTCTTCAGGAAAAGTGACAAGAGGTCGCAGACTTCCTAGTGTTTTTAAATATGAAAAGGATTACAGTGAAGGGTGATCTGAAGAAAGCACTTTTTTTTATTTTATAGACTTATGTAACATCTCTATTAACTAAGGGAATATAAAAAATAAATATTTACTCTGGTTTTTGTTAACATCAGAAAGAATTTTGGATGTCAGCAGTTTTAACCTGCAGTATTTATTTCACTGACCTATAAAATGCAACTACCAGGATCTTGCAGAAATGGAAGAAAAACACCAAATCAGTTTCACATGTAGCATAAAAAATATTATTTCATCTCACTTTCTTGACCAGTATTACTAGAAAAATGCTCCTCCAAAAACATTACATGGGTAATAAAATCACAGTTAAGAACAAACGAGAAAATGTATGCTGTATCTTTGAGGGAGGGCTTAAACAATTATTTTCTTTGTAATGAAAAAAAAAAAAAAGGATATTGCAGTGAGAGAAATCCAGCTGCATCTTGAACCTGTGTTAGTGACCTGTAACTAAGCTCTGACATACTGTAATTTCAAATTTATATAGATAAACACATATTAAAATATACATATTCATTTTGTTAGGTACATATATGTTTATTTATATTAAATTTTCTCCTTTTTTCCAGTTCACAGTCAAAAGGACTGTTGTTTCTCAGCTGAAGAGTTATAAAGCAATCAAATGATATTCCAAGACCTTTTTTTGCTACTCCAAGACCTTTCTATGTCTGATTTTCAATTGTATCTTTTGTAATTTTTCATTTATATTGGTACAAGACATCAGGATCTCAAAATGTGACACTTCACACTATGGAACTAACTGGAAAGCAATCAACACAAGTAGAATTAGCTCCTTGCTAGTTCATTTATGTCAAACACATTTCTATTCTGAACAGGGAAATTAAGTTAAAGGAAATTTTCCTATGCAGCTTTTAAAAAGCTTTCAGTTTAACAGATTGTGCTTCATTGTATTGCTACCTCAACAAAACTTGTACTCATTTCAAACAAAAGTGTAAAATGGAAGGAGGAAATAAAAGCTCAATATGATCCCAAAGTCTATAATTAGAGGGCTTATATACATATAAGAAAAACATGGTTAGTCATTTATAGAAAAAATATTAAGGTGTCCTGGGTTTCTGCAGAATTCAACCTTTCTGGGACTTTCATGTTTATAGACAAAAAAATATTCCACTTAATGACACTTTGTCCAGTTCAGATTCTGGCGAGCTTGTCAATGTCACGTAACCCCAAACTAAATTGCATTTATAAACTCATCTGTCAAATAAATAAAAGGTCACACCTTGTTCTACAGCAAGAAATTGCTTATTATTTAAAAGGAACTTTCCAGATCTAGTGGGAGACTAGTGTTGCATTCTGAAGAGAGGAAAGTTTATTACTAATTCTGTTGCTCAGGGTTATTCCACAAAATTAAAAATTACAACACAGAGCTAGAATTAAGCAGACAAGTTTTTTTTCTACCTTTTACTTACCAGTGCTATACTTTACAATTTGAGTACCCACATAAGTTGTTGACAATTGTACAGGGTATTTTTTTGTATATGGTGTTTAACCATAGCCTTGGAGCTTTTCATCCTAGCAGGAAAAAAATGGAATAAATAAAGTTGCATGGGAACACTCAATACAGTTAATAAATTTTGATAGTCATCAACTATGTGAGATACCTAAAATTTCTGTATAGAACTGCACTTCATTGAAATCACTTTCATAAATATTTCACCTCAACTAGTAATGCCTATTAGAGAAGGATCAATAATTTTGTGTACCATAAACGTAATCAAAGTCTTATAAAAACTGGTGCTTGTTAAAGAAAAAGAAAATGAGAAAAATATATCACTTTATGAATTCAGAAAGAAACATAATTTTAAAGATGAAGCAAATGCAAAAATACTGCTCTAAAAAAAGTATATTGGTGCTTTTGTACTTCCTCTGTCTTTTTTACTAGAAAAACAAAAAAAACCCCAAAATCAATACTAGCTGAGTTCCATAAGCATTTCCCCAGCATTTTCATGGGTTTGATTTTTTTTAAGATTATTTGAATAATGATTGTTATTAGAAAATATTTGAGACCAGGTAAGGGTCCAACAAGGGAAACATCACCCCTACTCTTAAAAAGGTGAGAAAGGAAAGTACAAGGAACTGCAAACTGGTTAGCATCCCATCTCTCCCTGGGAAGATCATAGAGCAGAATCTCATGGAAACAATCTTGAGACACACAGGAGACATGGAAGGCAGAATGACTTTTCTAAGGCCAAATGTAAAAGAGTCTCCCAGAGAAAACCGTCAGAATGTAGTGAACAACTGAATATTCTAGCCTATCGTTTTGATACTGATAATTTCAGGCTCTAATTCAACTGATTCAACTGAATATGAAGACCTCAAGAGTAAAGAAAACTTTTGTTTACACCTTGTATCTACAGTCATTGTATAACACTTTTCTGGAATGAAAAAGGAAGGCTATGTATCCTCAAATCACTAAAATTTGATGTGAAAATCATGGCACCGTTCCAAAGATTATAGTACCATGTTGCAGTTATTACAGTCATTAAGATGGAGCATGTCTGCTCTTGCTATTAGCATTTGCTAACACTTGAACCATTTAGAGTCTGGTTTTTCATTCTATTGTGGGTTGACAAACGTTACTGATGAAAATGTATAAACTGCCAGTTCAGGCTATACACAGTAATGTCATGAGTAATGCTTCAAACCTTGAAGGATTAGTCATTATGAAGAGGGCAGGCAAAAAACAAAAGGCATATCTGTCCAAGCAAATGAGAATTATTGCAGTTCCCAGTATAATTCAGAAAGGTTTTTGAGCCTGTTCAACTTGTGAATAGCCACTTACAGCTCTAGAGGCATTCAGTGATGGGTTGGGTTTTTGGAAGATCCATTTGCATGATCCCTGGCTGAGGGAAACAGCAGATTCAGTCATTCCTGAACTATTTCTGCAGTGTGAACATTCACTTTGAAAACAGAGACAATTAGGGTTTTCCCCAGAGACTTTCCCCAGAAGAGGTACAAACCATTTTTATTCACACCTTCTACAATTTCAGACTGAGCTTTTATCATTTTTTATTGTCAAGTTTGAATTAAATTTAAGATGAAAAAATGCATTCCATATTTTGCCAGAATTATGACTAACTTCAGTAATTAATCGGTTTTTTATTTTCTCATTTCATCTGTCTTTTTGATTTATTAAACTGTGACTAGTAAAAAATAGAATAAAATTTATAAAATGTCAAAAACTTTTAAATAAGGTAATTCAGGTAAGCTCAAAAGAATTCATTTATTTAATTCTTAGTACTTCAGAGAAGATAGGGTTTTAGAAGAATTTATTTTTTTTTTTAACTTCAAAGTGTCCAGTTCCTGTGAAGTTGTTATTCTATTCCTCATGCTTGTTGATATATATCATTTAGATTTCCCAGGGTTCATGTGAGTAAAGAATAATCTTCACTTCTGCCTCAGAATCACTCTATGGTTGAAGTTGGACAAAACCTCTGGAGGTCATCCAATTTAATCCTCCTGCTCAAAGCAGGGCAGCTAGAGCAGGACTATATCCAGTTGAGTTTTTAATATCTCCAAGGATAGAGGCTCCACAGAATTTATGAACAATCTGCTCCAGGGTCTCATGGTCCTCACAGTGAAAAATTTTTCTTATGTTTAAATGGAGTGTGATGAGTTTCACTATTGCTCAATGCGGTGAGTTAACTGACATTGTCTCCCATATTCTGACCAAGCCCCTCTCACTCATGTTCAGCAGGATGGAGAGAAAATAACATTTTAAATCTTATGGGATCAGGTAAGGACAGGGAAATCCCACACCTTTACAATTACCATCACCAGCTGTAAAACCAGTTCAATGTAAAGGATCCATCCACTCATCCACAATCCTTTTCCTTTCACCAGAAAGGTTAAGAATTCCAAAAATTGCATTAAGAAATAAAGCACCAGTAAAATGAAGGCAGCAGATATTCCAATCTGAGTGACAAAGCTTCAAGTCTCATTTTAAATAGAAAGGCTTTTGAACTCGGCTGCTGTAAATCAGAATCCACCCCATGAACTAATAAAGAAAACAAACTAGAATTTCTATTTTCCTCTTTTCTCAGTCCTTTGTTCTATTTTTTTTCCTTGGACTGTAAACTTCTTATTGATTTTTTCACTATCTGCAAAACTCATTCAATAAGCTTATCACCAAGCATGGCCCTAAAAGATGCTCAAAGAAAAAGTGTGATATCTATTCTCCTTCAGTAATGACTAAATTCTCCTTAGTTACAGAGAAGCCCTCATGGAAAAAAAATAAAACTCTAGCAAAAAGCTAGAAGATGGAGTCAAGCATCATATTTACCAGCATGAGCACATAGGAAGATCTGGTCAAAGGACAAAGGAAATTATTCTGGGATGCATCCTTGAAGACAATAGTTTGATAGTTAAGCTTCACTACTTCTCCCATATGTTCAAAATCTGGAAACGTAGGAGTGGGGTGATTCTTCATGTCATGAGATATGCTTGAGTCATCCCTTTATAACCTAAAACAGAAAAAGCAATGCGAGGCCAAAATTTTCTTGCAGGAATCCTCTAGGATCATGTTGTAGAAGAGATGATGTACTATCTTCTATGGAAAGATTCTACCAAAAAAAACCCTCAAAACAACTCACAGTCCCATAATCCTGCAAGGATCCATGGGTCTTTTTGCCTCCACACGGGCACTCATAATCTCTGTGTGATATTCTGTGATTTAGACTTCTTTTGTTCTTCCTATATAGAGCACTCCCAATCTATATACTTTCAGTGTATCACTGTATATTTAAAACATTATAAAGATACTCTTCCAAAATCCATGGTATCTTAAAATATTGTTATAAATATAACATTAAAAGTAACAAGATGTCAAAGTCTATCTCTTTGATCACTTTTATATATTTGACAACATCACAGAAAATGAGTGATCTGTGTTACTTGAAAATTGCCTCGGTTTATCTCTTTGAAAATATGTTATTTGATTGAAAGGAGTTATACAAAAATAAACAAACCAGAAATAAATCATATCAGACAGAAAAACCCAGAAGCCCAAGAAACCTTAAGAGGTGAAAAAGGTGAAAATTACTTATTTGTGTTTTACTATTAGGGCAAATATCTCTGAGATGTATACATTTGAGTATAGCCTCATCTCACTGACTGTACTCATTTGGGTGAGTAAATGGTGCACCCATTTAGAATTAACTAATTTGAATCACTTTTAATCATCTCACAGGATTCAGGAAAGATGTCTTAAAGATGATAATTATCATTAGCAGACAGATATGGCATTATGTGAGAAGATGGAGGGCAATGATATCTGGCATTCTTTCTATGTAACCCTGACAGAAGAGCAAAATTATTTGGTTTGCACAGATATGCCCTGGATTCAACTCATCTATAAAATGTACAGGAGATGATTTGAAACTTGGGAGAAGATTTGAAACTTGGAAGTAGGGTTCAGGGGTACTAGGAACTGTTCATACACTAAGCTTTCCTGTACGTCATTACATGAGCTGAAAAAATGTCTTATTTGTTTATGTTTCTGAAAAGTATTAGAACTCTAAGAACTTATTCTTTGGTACACTTGAAAAAGAGGTCTCTCATCTACAGAAAAGCTTTCTATGCAGTCCTTTTTAGATATCTCTTACTGTTACTAGCATCTGTGTTCAACAAAGCATTGATTCAGCAGCAAGCCTTCTAGAAGTAAACTCTTTGGATTTTGTCTGTGTAGGATTTTTTACAAGATTAATTCTGGCTTCTTTTAGTGACCATTCCTTTGGTTTCTCGAACCTATCTTTAACTACAGATACTCTGAAAAAATGTTTCTCATTTATTTCCAGAAGTTGGAAGGAAAACTGACATTTTTAATATCTATTTGAGAGTTTAAAGAGTTAAATTATTTATTTATTCTGAGATACCTTTCATTTTTTACTTTTGTATACAAACAGTTTAGACTTACTTATGTATATGAACAAACATATTAAAAAAAAGAAAAATACATTCATTCTTAGCCTGGACATAAAATTATAGCTGTGAGGCTTTCAGGCAAGGTTTTCTACAGAATAGTAATTGCGTTTTTTGGTAATGTTCTACTGATATACTTCAATATCAGAGACAACAATTATTTAAAAATACTGCAATAAGTTCTGCCTTGATGCTGTAGAGACAAAGCCACACACAGAAAGCTAACAATGCAGAGCTCAGAAGTAGGTACTAAAATGACTGTTTAAGTAGTCATTACAATACCTCCTACTGGCTTTCACAACTTCAAAGGAAAAACTGGTCAATTATTTCCTTATGGGTGGACATGGAAATCTAAAGAGTTATAGATATGCAACCCCTCCATTCCAGTAGTGAGCCAAGTTGGATAAGTCTATTGCCAAAGGAAGAGTGATTCAGGTAAACAGTCAGTAGTACAGAAGGTTTAGAGCTTGATGTTAAGACTTTCTGATGTCCAGAAGCACTAGCTGAATGACATGAACTTTTCATAAGAATAATTTTAAATATCTTTGGAGAAAAAAAATAAAAAAAGGTTTTTTTCCTGGCTATCAAGGTAGATGCTAGCCTATTTTATAATAGGAATTTGCAGCTCTCAAGTGTCCAAGGATGCTCATATATGAATAAGGATTTGTAGAGTATGAGTTAAACAATTAAAAAAAAAAAAGTCAGTATTTTTATAATCTTAAAATTTTCTAATAATTATGCTCTGAGTACATAATAATAATTTATAATGCTGTACTGTCTAAAATCTCTCTAAGGAGTTATGAAAGAACAAGTCTGTTTTGTCAGAAACAGTCAAATTTAAAACAAAACACTGTTACTACTTCAGAGAACTTTCCACTACAAAGATTGAATCAACAATTTTTAATCCACCTGTCTCAATCATTCTGTTGAAAACCTAGTTAGAGAAGCTAGGCACTTAGCAGAATTACACCAGCTGAGCTAAATTATCCTGTGGCATGCCAATCATTTTCTCCCAACAAAGAAATAACCCATGGCTGAAATGTCACCTGTGATCCAGGAAACTGCTATCAAAAAATGAGGCACTGAATATAATACATGACAGAGGATAGAAGAAATTATCCAAGGAAGGATACCTTAGGAAACACAGATGAATGTCACCAGAGATCATCACCTCCACCCGTCCTGCTGAACTTTCCTGTTTAACCAATTTTAGCCTTGGATAACTCTTCATATTTCCTGCTGGACTTAAAAGAGATCCAGCTGATGTTAAAAGACAAATTTGAATTCTTTGGTTATTTGAAAGTACTAAAGTGCAATGGTTGAATTGGGTTTAAGGCAGCTGAAAACTTTGTTTTCACTGACCATTTCAGTAGGACACATTTTCACTTTGAAATTCATCAACAACAAAAGGATAATAATATGAGTTACTTCTTTATATGATCTTTTCCAGATTACTTGAGATCTTCCCTTAATAGTACAAGAAAATAATCACTAAATAATAGATCCTCTTTCTCAGGACAAACCAGTATCACTTCTCAGATTACTTGATATTAATTATCTCTCCTAATTTTCTGTACATAATTAACACAGTGGCATAGGACACGGTAATAAAACATGGTAATAACATTTTACTTCCCCTGGATTTTTTACTTAACTCTATGATTTTACTTAGATAAGCTGGAAACCTCTCAGATTCACAGGAATAAATAAATCCCATGATTTTTAAGAAGGTTATAAGTTACATGCAGATTTCATTTAGATTGACAGGAGTTTTTTCATTGACCTTAAAGCAAAAGAGAATCTACAGAGGAGTAGATTATGCAGATTTGCAAAATGGGACAGACACTTCTAACACACATTAAATAGCATTATCTTGGATAAATTCTTCAGAATTAGAGTGTATATAGTCTGGGAATGCATTTGCTTTTCCAGAGAGAAGCAGTGGCAAAGACAGTTCATACATCGCAAATTATTTAAATCTAGGTTGACTCCTTGCTCATTATTCTTGTGATAGTCTACACTTAACTCCATTTATCTGAATATTTCAGTAGCCTTTAAACATTTTGAATAACCAGAAATAGGTTTCATGCGTTTCAGGGATTTTCAGTCCACAAGTAATGACTGGACACAGCTTTGATCTTTCCTTAACTGTAGATCACTAATTTTCATCTACTTACTTCCAGTCTTAATAATCTGCCTTCATTATATCACCTCCTTGGAAGTTCATTCTAGTATTCCTCTACTCTTGCTAGGAAAATCTTCTGCTCATCATTTCCTTTGGACTTTCCCCATTATCTACAAAACAATATTTCAGACCATGGGCTATCTTGCTTCATGTGCCTGGGTGAGGAGTGCCAAGCACAGAACCCACGGTCAGCACTGCTGCAAGTCTACTATCACCAATAATAAAAGGTAAAGCTGTGCCTGAGTGTGTGGGCTACTTCCAAGAGGAGCTCTGCAGTCTCTCCGAGGGTTAACTGAAGCCGGAGGAACCCAATTTAGCTCAATAAAATCGTGGGTGTGCTCATTTCCCGGTGCTGATCATCCTCACTTGGGCTATTTCTCTGAACACAAGGCTACATTTGGGGTGCATTGTGATCAGAGCAGCTCTGGAGAGGTCAAACACCCTGCTGCAGTGTCAGCCTTTGAAACTGGAAAGTGCAAAGGAAGCTGCAGGGAGTCAGGCCTCTCCTGCAGTGCTGGCGGCAAAATGGCCTTTGCTCTGTTCGTGCTGTCCTTTGATTATTGTGCCTTTTGTTCTCCTGCTAGTGGGCCTGGTCCTACCCACCTTCCCAGAGAAAACTAGCCTGATTTCCAAGAATGTTTTTTGCTTTTCAGGACCAACAGGTTTGGGCATAGGTTTTCTTAGTTGAGTGAAAAAAGGGGATCTTGATCTGTTTTCTGTATCAAAATGTAGTTTCACTTTATTTTCCTTGAGGATACTTTGGGACAGTACTTAAGCAAAAGGTAGAATTATCAAAAATTAATCGAAATTGTTAGGATAATGTGTAAATTCATTACTTTCAGAGAATGTATATATAAAATAGAATACATACTGACATGTTAGGAAAGCTCTTTATTTACCTTAATGACCCATGAATATATCTGTGTGGTATTTAAAATAATTTAAATTTTTTAATTTTAATTAATTGCCATTAACTGGAGTTTTCCGATGCCTTTGTAAAAACTCACACTAAACACTCCTGATGTGACAAGCCGTACAGTACCTTAAATCTTGTATTTTAGAAAGGGTAGCCCTACAGCAAACTAAGAAAGTAAAAAATGGTAAACCCTACTAGCATGGATTATTAAATGGCAGTGATGTACAAAGCCTGTTGAAAAATAACTGTTGATTTGCTAAAAAACTTGAAGAATTTTACTACTTACAGTGAATTTCCAAAAAAGTCTATATTTCTCACAGGGGAAAAAATGCACAGAGAGAAGGGGAAGTTATCTTAAAGTAGATTTGAACCTGTTTTGTCTAAAAAAAGAGACAGTTTGCTTTGTGCCTGGAAATTAAGCACCAGTACGGTAGTTTTTGTATTCATAAATGTAAAACAAAGAGATTGATACTAACATTAATGTAATTCAGAAGAGGCAGCATTAATAAAAATAAGAATTAAAAAATGGAAATGTATTCTATCTAAACTCATTAATAATATGTTTTACTTTTAGAATTCTCCCTTAAAAAATATTAAGAGAATAATTCACATCTCTAACTGGGCAGAACTCTATAGGGAAAACAAGGAAGAAATACAAATGGAAATTCATAGCTCATGTGTGGATGGAGTGCCAGAGGATAAATACCATATTTGGGGATTCTTTGGCCCTGGAACCTCTCTAGCATGCAGGAATAAGCAGGGGATGGGACACCAAGTAAGTCAACAATGTCCCAGCCTTTTTGTCTTTGCTCCCCCAAATGGAAATTTTCAAAGGCAGTTACCATTGCAAATCCTGTTTCCAAATCAGTTTGAGAGGTTCACACTGTAGGGACCCCAAGAGTGAGAGGCTTTAATCTGAGTCATAAGTGAGCCAACAGCAATATAGAGAGAAATTAATAATTGCACCAGAAAAATACATTTGCTACATTTTTTCTGCTGCCAAACCCTTAAAAAATGGCATTGCTTCTGACCTGAAGTAAAGGTACCTTGAAAGAGAACTTGATCTCAGAATAGTATAGAAAAACCCAATTAGCAAAATATAAGCAACCTGTTCTTACATGAAAATTTGAAAGCAAAACTTCTGTATGTCCGTTCATCACATGTGCCCCTTTTACCAAATGAGAGAAGTAAGCGTTTTCAGGAGGGGATACATGTTATTTTAAGACAGATGTGTGAGAGAGATGTATTGCATTTTATAGGTGACATTTTTCTCTCCGTTGATCACCAAGGTGACCTAGCATGAACTAGATCAAGTTTTGATGTCTGTTTTGTAGATAAGTTGAGAAAAAAATTATTCTCAAGCTGGGTTTTTGCCATTTCTTTCTGAAAAAAATGTTCTGGTCCCTCCAATCACAGAGGAGTTATGAGAAATATTTTTTTTCTTCAAGACTAATATATCCCTTTCCTGGAAAGATTTTTAAATGTCCATTTGCTCTTTGGGAATCAAATCACAAAAATTGCAAAAAAAATATTAAAAAAAAATTAAATACTCAAAAATAATTGAGAATAAACAGATTTCACCCAAACAATTTTTTTCTCACCAATATTAAAAAGCCTCTCCCTGTCTTTTTGCCATGAGCATACTAACAGCTTTGAAAGACCAGCTATGACAGACCTAAGATATTGTATCTGCTTCCCTCATTCATTTGAGAAAACATAAAGAATACTTATCATGATGTTGTGCCTTCATAAAAAAAAAAAATCTACATAAAAATGGAAAGTCATATTGAATAGGTAATTCATTTATAGCTATCACTATTCACTAAAATAATCCATTTTTAAATAAAAGTATGATTTACAAAACAAGGAAATGTAAAATACATGTGCTGTATATACATTTTCCTTTCTCTGAACATATTTGCAAAAATGATGGTGAAAGAGATCCAAGAGTTTGGGTTTTTTCCCACATAATCTCCTAGAAAGTCAGCTGTGGTATCTAAGTTAACAACCTCAAGTGAGTTGTACTTCTTAAGATAAAGTGTTGGGTTTGGCTGGGATGGGGTTAATTTTCTTCCCAGTAGCTGGTATGGGGCCGTGTTTTGGTGTTATGCTCAACACAGTGCTGATAACTCAAGGAGGTTTAAATTATTTCTAAGCAATGCTTGCACAGTTTCCTGGCCTTTTCTGCCTCTCATCCCACTCCACCAGGCTGGAGGGCAGGAGGATTTGTGAGGTGACACAGCTGTGACAGCTGACCACAACTGAGCAAAGAGTGAGTGCACAGCCCATGGCTCAGCATCTAAACTGAGGGGAATGAGCTTTGCTTTGCCTCTGCACACAGCTTCTGCTTTACCTATTAAACTGTCTTTGTTTCAACCCACAAGTTTTCTCGTTTTTACTCTTTCTGTTCTCCTCTCCACCCCACTGGGCCGGGGGGGAGTCAGCAAAGAGGTGCATGGGGTTTAGTTGCCAGCCGAGGTTAAACCACAGCATGAGGTTGTGTGGCTCTGTGTGGAAAACAGTGATTTTGACCATGTTTTAGTTTTAGCCCCTCTTGATTCCACCATCTTGCTCCATACCAGGGTGAAATGAAAACAAGGTCCAGAGCACAGTCCACATCCATCTTACTGCTTGTCTGAGACTTTCGTTTGAGATCCTGGGACCAGTGCTAGAGCAAGCTACAGCACGGGAAAGCATCTAGTTAGATGCATCTAACATAAGAAGTTAGAGTGGTTTTAGGCTGTCTTTTTCAAAACTGCTTTCTAGCGACAGTCTCACAGGCACTTCAAACTCAGGTGAACAAAACAGCTGCTGTTGGTAAACACAGTATAAACATACACAAAGGGGATCACAAAGACTTTTTTTGACATAGCTTTAAGACAGATGTGTACTATGACAAAGCAAACAACAAAAACCAAACCAACAAACAAGCAAAAAGAACCCATTTCACGGCATTCATCTCCTGGAAAACCCGAATGTTTCATCTAAGGCACCAGACCTTACCCATTTTCTATATGGTGATCACTTCTGTCCGCATTTGATGTCTCCATGTCAAAGTGCTAGTGATGACAATGGGAAATCTTCATAGACAGCATTTGAAATTTATGGTGCAAGGGTCCAGTGATGCAAACTGTCACAGCAAAAGGGTAAAAAAAACAAAAAAAACAAAAAAAAAACCCAACCAAACAAAAAAATGTATTCATAACAACTGAAGAGTTGCATCAAAAAAATATTTTGTCTTTCTTTAAAATGGCTTGATAGCATGGATGAACCCTGTATTTCCTTAAATTTCTGAATAAATAGGTTTTCCTCTCTCTAAGAAGTATTTGAACAGTCCTTAAGGAAGAGTACCTTAAGGATCCTACCCAGACTCAAATCCACGTGATATGTCTCCAACAGCAGGTTTTGGGCTTTAACTACTAAATAATTTTTCTGATTAAATTACTTAGTTAATTTAGAAAATCAAAGGGTGCAGCTAGTTCCTTTTGTATTTCTTGATTTAGAAGGTTCATTTTATTGTATTTAGTGCAGAAGAATATTTCTATTCTGACAAGTGAAATATCCTGAGGGAAAAAAAATGTGAAGTGCTTCATTTTCACTAACAGAATGCCTATGGCATCCCCCTAACCAAGATACTGCTTTTGTAAAAGGGAAAGAAAATATAGGAAAAAAAGCAAAGTCCAAAGAGCAGGGTCTTTTTAATAGAATTTTGACAAATAATATATGCAGGAGAACCGTTAGCCTGCTTAAAGAAAGGTAGAATTTAAAACTATAAAATAGGAGACTCTATAACAGAAAGGAAAGACCTTGATACTTCTTTCTTTCTTTCACCACAAATTATTTTACCTTTTTCTTAGTCAGAGGTTGAATAGAGGCATATGATGCAAACAATGAAATAGGCTGTCTTCCTCCTCCTAGAATAATCAAATTTAATTATATTGTTAGCATTTAATTTTAAATTTTAGAATATAGACATAAAAGTGATGATTTTTTAAAGCAAAACTATTTTGTAAATTTGACTGATTCTAAATTAGCCACTTAAAATGACTGTTTAAGGGTCACTTAAACAGAACTTAAAAATTTTCAAAGAAACACAGAATGAGGTTGAAAGGGACATCTGGTGGTCAGCTTGTCAAACCCACTGCTTAAACAGGGCTGCATAGTGTCTGATGTCCAGGACCACATCCAGATGAATTTTTCATGTCTCCTGAGACAGAGGCTCCACAACCTCCCCGTGCAACCTGTGGCATCTCAAAGAAAAAAAAAAGCCACCTCCTTATGTTCAGAGGGAACCTCCTGTGTTTCAGTTTGTGCCCATTGCCTCTGGTCCTGTCAGTGGGCATCACTGAGCACAGCCTGGCTTTGTTCTCTACACACCCTCTCTGAAGGTGTTTATACAGCCTTTGATGAGATTCCCCTGTGCTTTCTCTTCTCCAAGGTAAACAGCCCCAACTCGCTCTGCCTTGCTTCATTGGTGAGGTGCTTCAGTCCCTTCATCACAGTCTATTTTCTCTCTGCTTATTCTTTAAGAATTCTAAGTTTATTAGCACAGACATGCACAATGGGGGCACCACACTTAGACACACATGCTAACATGACCATCCTTCTTAAAGCAGCATTGACTTTGCTATATTCTGAAAGCATTCATTTCTGCTTTATCCTTCAGACCTATTAACACATTTAACAGAGAAAGATTTACCGGAATCTTTGGCATACATAATGGACAGCTGTTTTGAAATGTACTACCTTTTCCTGGCTCTAGGGGATTTGCTTTCTGAATGTTTCCAAAATGTGATCTTTTCATACAATTCCCTTCTGATCACCACAAAGGATACTCAAAGGCTTTCTGCCAAAATACTGGTTTGTTCTGCATCGGTGGATGATGCGGGCCCTTCCTGAAACCTCACAGGCTGAGCCTTAGACAAAACAAAGCCAAGTATCTTAACATGACCACTCACCTCTCCAGAAGTTCCACTGTAATAACCTGGTAGAGAAGACAGTGTGAACCCTGCTACCAGTATTACAATATCTTTGGACTTTATAGCCTGTATAAGGCAGAAAGAAGCAACATACAAGTCCAATACAAAACCTTTTTGGATTAAAATTTAAAATAAAGACCTGACAGATTAATAATAATATTAACATATTAGAATAAAATTAATTGCAATCAAAGGACTTCAGAGATACACAGGAATTAGTTTACCAGTAATTTGTTATTATATTTTCAAAATATTTTTAAAAACTAAGGATATTAAAGCTGAATTACACTGAGATCTAAACATGAAAATTCTGGTTCTTAATTTTTTTAAATGGCTATTTTGTTTGCATTATAAAAAAACAGATGAGGTGGTGAGGGTCTTTTGCCTTATGCCTCATTATGCAGCTAAGGTGTGCATAAATCTGCACAATTTGATGTTCAGCCTGGCCTTGCCCTGATTACTTAAATGAAGTTTTATTAGGGAAACTATAATAATAAAGACTAAGATGCAGCTCTGAAGCAGTCCTGCCGTGTATGACATTAAAGGAAGAAAACCTCAGGGATTTTTTTCATGTCTGGTTTCTTTTAGCCTTGGATTAAAAGTAAAAAAACAAAACAAAACAAAAAAAAGTGATAAAACACTAATGCTTAGAATAAGAAATAAACGAATGTATAGAAATACACAATGCCTTAAAGTTTCCAGCAGTGCTGCAAAAGCACTGCCATGTGAACATTGCCATCTAATGGTTTATTTGAGATTAGTAGCTAGAACAATTTAGCAGCATTCCCGTGTTCTGGCAGAGTGAATACCTAAGCAATATTAGGAATGCTAACAAAATATTTATTAGTAGAATTCTGCACTATCATAATTTAGAGAAATTACATTTTTATGTTATTTTTATTGGGTTTGACACTGTTCTTATTTTAATGTATAATATTTAGAGTTGATTGCAACATGTAACTATCATAGATATTTGTTTTAAAAGCATTCTGCAACAATTTCAGTATTGAAATCATAAAAATAAAAATATCTTTTGATACCATATATTAAAATATTTTTAACTTAAAAATCAAGAAATAAAAGGTCAGAATGGAAAATAAAGGTGATACTGACAAAGCATAAAAACAGAGGGAAACCTCTGGAGTTTTTTGCCATTCTTAGCTAAATGCAAAACTGAACCACAAGAACTGAAGAACTCTAATTTCTCTAGTCCTTTTCAACTCTGGCTTCTTATTCTATCTTCCTTTAATAGTTTGCATATTAGGGTGGTTTTACTTCGTGATTTTACTTTAAGTTGATTTTGGCTATGCAGCAATATTTTCAGTGTAGTGATCTTCATGGAATTTAATATTAAAAAATAACCTTTATATATAGCAAGAATTCTACACAGGGAATATGTCTCTTGTGTACTAAAATGGCTTAGAATAAATAGAACTAGAAGTTCCTGTGGAGCTTTAAACCACCATATAGAATACAGTATTCCTGTCACAGTATTCTATAAAAATCTATAGGGATGACAACATACTCTTAAACCATACAGAACATTTTTTCTGCAGGGGAAAAGAAAAAACCAACTGTAGTCACAAAAAAAAAAGAAAAAAAATAAAAAATAAAAAAAAACCCACAAGGATGATTGCTGTAATAAAGCTACAGGCCATGTTTTATTAAGCTATAAACACAACCTTCAGCCACAAAACAAGCTAACTGTCTTTAGCCTACTCACCAAATAGATACATTTCCAGACCTTCCAGACACGTAAGATATCACTTACAGCTTCTAATTATTAAAATTCCAAGCTATAACCAGTTCAGGTAATGCAGAAAAAAATCTCGTAATTATGTGTACTTGATGCTACTGATACCTATGTTGCAATATCTCAAGGAACTTTAACAGCAGTTAATGAAGTGTAATTAAGGATGACCTTGTTCTTGAGGGCTTGAGCTGTGCATACATTCTAGTGCAAAATTCCATCATCACATTGCCACTTACAGACCTCGAGTGCTCTGCCCTCCCTAAAATGGAGAATTGCCACTAATGTTAGAAAAATAAGAAAAAATATAAAAAAAAAATAAAAAAAAATTAGAAGTGGTTCATATCTGCCATAGAAATGAGGGTCTGGAGGATATTTCAAGGGACCAGAAATTGTGAAGGCAGATCATTCTCTATATTTACTGTGCAAAAATTCAGTGAAGCACATAACACAGTCTCACAGTGTTACACCACTCTCAAACTTAGAATAACATTTCTCATACTAATAATAAAGCTGGTTTTTTCTTCCAATTAAACTAGTGTCATACACTTTTTCTCTGTATAACTGATCATTTCCTAAAAATTCCATCTTAACTATCTTTAAGATCAAACAGTGCAGAGCAGGTTTCCCCCTGCTTGCTTCATGCTTTCCAAACCTTTTAGTATATTTTATTTTTGTCCTGTGAATTCTGTCATAACCATTTATGTCTTCTTTAACACCTGGTGCTGAAAGTGGAACGAGTACTCTGTGTGAAGCCTCTCCTGCTCTGGTCAGAGTGCTACAATGAATTCCTCCCCATGGCTCATGTGCAGTGTTGCTGCTAATGCACTTCAGAGTGAGAATTGAGTGTTTAGTGGCACACAGCATGGACAGTTCTGTTTTGTGTTCAAGCATGATTTCAGAATTACTTTCACCAGACCTGTTGCCTATCCAGGTTTTCCTCAGGCTGAGGGCTCCCCATCAGGCCGTGGGACAGGGGCTGGCCAGCCAAGGGTCACTACAGCCCCCTGCCAAGAGCATGACAACTTAGGGTACTGGGGCAGCCCCAGCCCCTGGCAGTGGGCACATCCCTGGGGATGGGGACAAGCCAGGACATCAGGTCAGCAAGATAGGGTCAGGATCAGGAGGAATGAGGCCAGTCAGAGGCATGATAGCTCAGGTCTGAGCAATTCTTAAGGGTGGGAAGCAGGAGCATCCCCACTTCTCCCTAATTTCTCCCAGCTCTTTCTCCTCCCACACTTCCGCAGCAGCTGGTTCAAGGGCACAGACCCAAGGAGTATCAGAGCTGTGCCAGTGCAGGCTGCCAGCACAGCTCCTGGGGCACAGGAAGAGCAGCCAGGCCCAGGACCATGTCACTTCTAATCCCACTGTATGAGACTTGCATGGCCAAGCTTTAATAGCAGGGGGCTACAGGGGTGGTTTTTGTGAGAAGCTGCCAGAAGTTTCCCCCATGTCCAGCAGAGACAATCTCTGACAGCTCCAAAGATGGACCCACTGCTGGCCAAGGCTGGGCCAATCACAAATAATGGTAATGCCTCCGTGATAACATAGTTAAGCGTAACATTTAAGCATAATTATTGTGCAGATGTAATTGTGGCCAAAGATGAATGGAGTGAGAATATGCAAAAGGAACAACTCTGCAGACACCAAGGTCAGTGCAGAAGGAAGGCAAGAGGTGCTCCAGGTGCCAGAGCTGAGATTCCCCTGCAGCTTGTGGTGCAGCCCATGGTGAGGCAGCTGCGCCCCTGCAGCCCATGGTGGTCCATGGGGATACAGAAATTCATCTGCAGCCCCTGGAGGAGCCCATGTTGGAGCAGGTGGTGCCTGAGAGGAGGCTGTGAAGCTGTGAGAAACCTGTGCTGGAGCAGGGTCCTGGCAGGGACCTGCAGACCCATGGAGAGAGGAGCCCCCACTGGAGCAGTTTCCCTGGTAGGACTTGTGAATGTATGTGGGATCCATACTTGGAGCAGCCTGTCCTTGAAGGGCTGCACCCCATGACCCACTCTGGAAGAGTGACCCACACTGGAGCAGTTCACAGAGAGCTGCTGCTCATGAAATGGACTCGTGCTGCAGAAGTTCATGGAGAACTGTCTTCTATGGGAGGGACCCCACAGTGGAGCAGGGGAAGGACTCTTATCGCTGAGCAATGGGAAAAACAACAGGTGGTGAACTGACCATAACCCCCATTCCCTGTCTGTCTGCACTGCTGGGGGAGGAGATAGGTCTGGAAAGAAGGGAGGGATCAGGGGAAGGTGTTTTTAAGGGCTCATTTTACTTCTCACTATCCTGCTCTAATTTTGTTAGTAAGAAATTCAATTCATGTCTCTGATTCTAGCCTGTTTCACCCATGACAGTAATGAGTGAGTGATCTCTCTCTGTCCTTATCTCAATTCATGAATCTGTCATTATATTTTCTTTCCCCTGTCCAGCTGTAGAGAGGAGTGAGAGAGCAGAGTTGGTGGGTGCCTGACATCCAGCCAGGGTGAACACAATAAACCCACCTAAAACTAACTCCCACTTTGATCAGAAGTAACCAAAACCTCTTTTCTGTCGATGGCATTGTGACCATGTTGTGCCCAAACTTCATGGTAATTTCCTTACTGTAAAAAAATTTTGATTCATCACCACCACTTGCTTTTTCTGCTGAGCAGAAAAAAACAAGCTAAAGAGACTTGTTAGGCTGAATAGGGTATTTCTTCTTTGATCTCCACTGAACAAGGGGGTTATGGTCACAAAGACAGAGGTCACCCTAGTTTGCAGGCAGGAGTTCACAGAATTTTGACCAGTTTATCAGGCACCAGCTGTCCAGAGGTGATGGCTTGGCAGGCAGCTTTAGCACCCTGTTGGGAATTAGTCTGAGCAGCAGTTCTGTGACAGGTATGCAGGCAGATGGATTTCACGGTAAAAAGCTGTCCTGAAGTAAGTGTTGCTAAGATTTGGGAGTGACTCAGGTGGGTGAGTCGTTTTGCCATTGCCATCTCATGAGTCAAGGAAATAAACCATAGTGACTCATTTTGAAAACCCAGGCACTGGGCAATGACTGCATAGCTTATGATTTCATCCTTGTCAATTATAGAGAAAATACAAAGCTTGAATTCAAAATTTCTTTTTAAATAGTAGTAGGTCACTGAAGGTGAGTCAGTTAAATGATCAGTAATTCTGATACGTGAGAAGCAAAATCTGTTGGTTTGATGCCCAGATCCTTTACTCAGAATCTTATGATCCCCCATGCTTTCCCGCTAATCTCCACTGTTTTTTCTGGCACTCCCTGTGACCTCTCTAACCTTTACTCATCATTTTGAAACGTGTGCATCCTTTATCCCTTCCACCTGTATCAGCTCTATATCAAGGCTTTTTCCACTTCCCCCTCTTTATTCTCATGGGCTTTTAATTAATCTCCGTTTCGAAAGCACAATTTCCCCTTTCCCGTACCACTCACACAAGCGGACGTTCAGAAGTCATAAGCCCTGGAAGTTGCACGCGTTTATCAATAAATATTTCATGTGAATTCTTGTTCAGAATGGGAAAATAAAAGCGAGTGTTTCAGACGACTCTCCGGGGCTGTCTCACCTGCAGCAGAACACCCTGCAGTGGAGCGGTGCCTGGATTGATGCTGCCATCTAGCGCCGTCGGGAAAACTAAAATCCCTGACCTACTTTAGCGCCGTTTAGCTCTTTCTTTGGCTCAGTTACCTCCGAGCAGACACCCAACGAAGTGTGTAAGGAGATAGCTCCGAAACTGATATTTAACGTTATATTCTAACGTTAAATTCATGTGATGAATTTAGATTTTGTGCCAAATAGTGCACTTATTAGAAGTATTTGGGGGGTTTTCTCCCATAAATAGATATATAGTAACAAACCAAAAAATAACATAAAATAAATCAACAGTTTGTTATTTAACAAGAATAAGAGCGTTTCTTCAAATGCTTTGTAGATATTTCATTTTCTCAAACATCTTTCCTAGCATCAGTTTATTTGAAAAAGGATTTTTTCTTATATTCTAAAAAGAAATGGAATTATGGAGAAGTGCCATTGACTTCAGGGGATGAAGAGCAGACATATCTCAAAAGCTATAAAATAATTTCAAATATATAGTTTTATTTTAGAATAAATCTAAAGCATGAGTTTTCAAGCATTTTCGGGGTAAGAAATCTGTCCTAACAATTCATGAATCATATTCCTTTTCTCCCAGGATAACTTCATTTGTGTCTACACTCAAAGGCAGAATACTGAGCAAATCTCTCTCAGGAGTTTTTCAATGGCATCTGCTTTTCTCCATTGATTTTACAGATAGTTAAATGTTAGCTTTAAGAGGACTGGATCCTAAAACTTGAAATGCCTTCCTCCAAGAGAATCCCTGCTAGATTTTTTTCCATCAGTGAGAGACTGTGTCGTAGATTAAGAGCATTTGTTCTACCAACCAGTCTTGCACTGCCTGGAAGTGTTTTGTGTCAGTGCATGGGATGGCAGGCAGATAGTTTGGGGGACTTAAGAGGGATAGAAGTGCTAAACTTCTTGGGTGTGAACTGGGTCAAAGATAATAAAAAAATTACAACTCTGAACAAATATGAAAGCCTGAGCAGAATCTATTCATTATCATTCTAAATAGGTTATAATTTGTTCATTCCAAAACCTACTCATCACTAAGAATAGTATTGTTCTTCCTCCTATATTTCTATGACAAATTCCCTAGAAATTCAGTCTTTACTTCAACAGTGGTATTAGTAAACAACATAGATAGTTCCAGTGCAGATACTTATAAAGTCATTTTCCCGAGTTCACAAACCTGGAATAGGAAGGGGATCTATTTTCTAAAAGCCTTGTTTTCATACACTTCTGTAAAATAAATGGAATTGGTCTACAGAATTACACCATGCTTTAACTTAGCTATAAACCTAACTATTTTAGATATTTTTATACCTAGTCACAATACTGTGAATCATTATCACTATGCTAAGCAGCTCCTACAAAATAACAAGGGTAAAATAGTTCAGTGCATTTAATAACTAAGCTTTCATTCAGATACAATGTTTTATTCCTTCCTTCTTGACAACCATCAAAATAAAATTCACATTAGGAGAAGTTCACAGAAAAGGGGATGGTGAAATGGCTGTATCTATGCTTAACTCTACCATTTTCTTCACAGTGATGAGAAGCAGCTGCCAAATGAGAAAATTGTTGCAGGCTCAAACAGAGGACTGGATGAAAGTGGTGAAAACTCAACTCTGTAAAATCTAGTAAAACATTTGATGCTATCCCATATTGAAAAGCTTATATTTACACAAGAACACTGAGATTAGTAGATGAATTAATAAACTAGTTGAGTTTAGTAAATTACTTACTAAATGTGAAGAGGGCAACAGGTTATGCAGAAGAGGAAGTTTCAACATCCAGATTGAAAACAGGGCAAAAATACGTTATTCCAGATTATCAATTTTATATAAAATTTTGGTTGTAGGAGCATCACACTAAAAGCTGGGAGCTGTAGATGGATTTTGAATATGGAGTAATGGGGATGTTCAATACTGGAACCAGTATTAAAGACTGGATTAGTGAAATGGGAAGTATAGAAGTGAAAAAAAGATAGATTGCATTCAAAGACCCATACAAGAAAGCTATACTCTGAACTGAAAATTTAGCAGCCTTAAAATGAAAGCAGACAAAACCCAGGTTTTTTTCTCCCACACTATGAGTTGGCACCATAGTAGAGCCAAAGCAAATCTAATCCTTTCCAGCTAACAAACTGTTAGTTCTGTTGTCCTGCTGAGAATCTGAGGAACTGTGAACAACTCTCTGATGAGCCTATTGAAGAAAGGGGTTGTTCATAAAAAAAAATTTCAAATAGACATAGAGGAGATCGTGTGGTCTTAAGAAGAAAAGGAAAGAAGCCCAAAAGACCAGACTTGCATAGTTTATTGAAACCAAAATAAAAGGATATAATTAATGGTCCCTTATTTCTCCTACTGGGAAAAAAGTGAACAACTTTTTCTAAGTGTGAACTTAATTTAGTGTCATTTCTTGATTAAAATTAGATATATACTGTTCATTCTGCTTTGCCGTCTTATAGTGAGGAGAGAATTCAAGAAGAAGTAAAAGACAGACGGTTTTGGTCCAATGGAATGATCCCTAAGTCATCATTCCACCCAGCATGACTTTAAAACCTACTTGAGGTTTCTATAAAGCTATTTTTCATACTGTACTACTAGGATCTTGGGGCTTTCACTCTCCAGCTATGCCTACCATGAGTTGAATCACAGTGTAAATGTCTAATTATATCAACTAATGTCACACGTTCAGACTGCAGATCTCTCACTAGTCACCTAAGGCTCCCTTCAGAGCCAACAGGAGAAAAGTGGGACTTATGGGCACACTTTATCTGCCTTATCATAAATTTGTGCTGCAACATCAGTTAAATAGCATCCCAGAAGGTCATACCGAATTATTAGCTGAGAAATGGAGTTCTAAAACACAGCAAGCAAGATTAATCTCTCTCTGTCTTTCTAAAATACACATATTAAAGCACAGGCTGTGCACGGTATCCACACTCCTCAGATACCATGGACTCAGGAGAAAATGAAAGCCACTCTGTTTGTGACAGAGATAAAGACAGTACTCAGAACAGCTGTGGTCTGGGTTATTTATTTAGTACATATTTTAGTCAGAGCTGCACATGCTAGAAGCAATTCTCACAGATTTTTATTTTTTTTGAAAAATAGCTCCAGAATGAATGCAAGGACTGAAATTATTTAGGGAGTCCTTTTATTATCATACACTATCATCATGAGAATAGAACTAGAATCAGTTTCTGTGAGTCAGCAAATCCAAAGCAACAAATGTAGCTCTGCATGCACTTTGGGATCATATTATGCCTTTTACAGTTTTTGTTTACCATTTGGCATCCTGAAGCATCATCAAAAATCAACGGCCTTCACTATTCACTGTTTAGGGCTCTGAAATGCTGCTGAGCACTATGATGAGCCAGAATGAATACTACCCGATTAACTTCATTTATAGAAACATTCTGTCCCTGAAAGTCCATTACCTACAGACTACAGGTTTAATATTTTCCTTCTTTTGCACACAGGTTGAAAAGAGATGAACATTTTTCTGTTTGTACCTGTGATTACAAATTAATTTAACTTCTTTCTGTTAGTTGAATATAAACAACAATGGTAAAGTCTGTGGGGTGACAGACAAGAATATAAGTGACAACTTTCCTCTGCTATTAACTGTTGTTTCATTGATTCTAAGGTGAATAATAAAATTATATTGGATAATATAGTCAGTTAATATTATAAGAACTATGTATAACTAATAATTGTCACTTTTATAGCATATAGTATGTGGGTCACAGGAACTCTCATTTCTTGTTGGGTTTCATTTTCTGAATTCAATACAAAACAAAATAATCACAATTATCACTGTGAAATCAGTGTATACAACTACATACTCTTGTAGATAAAAGAGATTAAGTGCATATATCTCCATTATCTGTTTCAGGATATTTTGGGAGCCAGCAAAGCCAGATTTTCTGGTACCTTGTTTTTATTTTGAGTAGCATATGAATTTGCTTTAGGCAATTTATTTTCCTAAGTTAATTTCTTGTAGTGTCCAATGAAGCTCAGAAAGAGAAGACATGGGTTTGTAAACACAGTGACTACCCAAGTCACCTGTGATATATTTAATTGAATAAAATCCCACAGCCTAATAAATAAGGCAGCTATACTTACAATGATACTCCTTGGATTTCAAAAAATCTTACTGCCTTTTACTAAATGAACTGGATTAAGATATAATGATTTACATAGACACAAAATATGACATACATCTGAGTAGATTATAACAGCTGAAACAAAGAAAAATCTTAGGCATCAAGGTTTTTATTATTTTTGGAAACACGATTTTCTGATACAGTGACAATGCAGCTAAGAGCTCAGCCATCAAAAAAAGCCATGTTCTTGTAGGATACCGTAGTACTGTTGTAGAGCAGTATGTCTCCATATGCTAAGTGATCCAGGCATGTAATTCCTTTGAGATCAGTAATAAAGTCCTTGTTTATGTCAGCTGAGGAGTTGATTTAATATATGAAAATCATAAACGAAAATATTTAATTATCATCTTCTAGTTGTCTAGTTAACAATGGCCTCATATATTTTCTTTTTTTAAAAAAGCCCAGCAATTTTATTGCTTTCATTTCATAAGATGAATGCTGTGGGTTTTTTATAAAGAACACTTGTGGAAGAGCAGGATACATCGTACAGGACTATGCTCTTTTTAAATTTCCTAAAATCAGCAGCTCCTTAGTTCCAACAAACCTAAAGACCAACTGTGCTTCTGATACCAACCCAAATGTAATTATATGAACATTTCTCCAGATTTCCTATTATTCTACTATGTTGCTTGGTTTTTTTGAGATTTTTAAGAAAGATAACCTAGAAAAATTCTGAGTTTGGGCTTTTTCTTCACCATAAAGTATTTGCTGATTAATCAGAAGAAATTTAGGGAAAACTCTCAACTTTTATCTTGAAATATTTAAAATTATTATTTTAACAATAATATTTTAATATAATAATATTTTAAATTTTTAAAAATAAATTATTTAAGATTTTTGCATACGTAAAATAAAAACCCTAGGAACTTACATTTTTGTGTTCTGAACTGACTACTAAAGCTATTGATAATATCTTGGATCCTGTAAGTTTTCTCACATCTACTTTACATTTGGGTATTATGCTAATTAATAAAATTGTATTTGTTGTAAAACATAATGTCTTATCTTACTTCCATCACTATTCTGTTGCTTTTGCATGATTGTCCCAAATGGGAAAGGAAGGGGAAGGGGAAGGGGAAGGGGAAGGAAAAGGAAAAGGAAAAGGAAAAGGAAAAGGAAAAGGAAAAGGAAAAGGAAAAGGAAAAGGAAAAGGAAAAGGAAAAGGAAAAGGAAAAGGAAAAGGAAAAGGAAAAGGAAAAGGAAAAGGAAAAGGAGAAAACAAAATAAACTCTGGATCAAGCCAGTCAGTTACAGTCATATTTCATTAGAGATCTGAGCTAAATTCTAAGAATATTCTGCTTTCATCTCCTCTCTTGTCCATGTTACCCTGCCTAAAAACTTCATAGGTAGGAACAAATACAAGTTATGCCTGATCAAAAAATACAGGCCATGAGTTTACATGATTAGAAGCCACTTGGGTGGGCTTATTTGGCACTTGGTTGGGAAAAGAGAAAATACTTGCTTTTCTCAGCTTTTTTTCTGTTATTTACAACTTGGAACAGCTGGAAAGTATGTTTAACACAATCAACTACAACTCTCCAATTTAACAATTAAATTATAGTACCAGCTTCCACTTGTGAAAATGTGAGTTTAAAGTCCTCTAAGATAAAACATGAAAATAAATCAGTAGATGGATACAATTAATATTTTAGGCCCCAATGCAAAAATACCTTTTTTTTTTATTTTAACTAGGAGTTTCATTAAATGAAGACTTAGGAACAAAATAAAATTCAGTTATCTCAGCACTGTTAACACAAAGTGTCAGCTTAGAGCAGACCTGGCCAAATTCATAAAAACTTCACATTTTGTCTCATGTAATTTACTCCACAGAGGCCT
This sequence comes from Poecile atricapillus, assembly GCF_030490865.1. Lineage (NCBI taxonomy): Eukaryota > Metazoa > Chordata > Aves > Passeriformes > Paridae > Poecile > Poecile atricapillus. Next base: position 42,994,761 of record NC_081249.1, on the reverse strand, counting down.
GGACCATTGTTTCAGCAGCTCTTAATAGTGTAACTTCCCTGGTCTGCAGTTTAAAAAGGATAACTTAAAAAGAACATGTGTTTCTTTTAATTCTTTCAGGACTTTAAAACAACCACAGGGACTTTGCTCTTGGTACAGAGACCAAGCACAGAACACTTCAGCTCCAAAGGGAGATGTGTCAGAAAGTTGTGAGAACACCAGGATATCATGGAAATTGTTCCGTGACCTTCACAACAGTGGAGACAAGTAACAGCTACTGCAATTAAGAAGTCCAGCGGAAGCAAAGTGACAGAAGTCAAACTGTGTATCCCTTTTGATCTCTGTAAAGTCCTGATGCAGAGATAGTAAGAATGTAGACCAAATTCTGTCACTGTGATGTTGAGTTTCAGGAGAAATTCACAATATACATACCTGCAAGATAATAAAGATTTCGTGTCACAGTGCCAGCATCAGCTCGGACTTAAAGGTAACTATTTGTGTCATTATCTTCTGTGTGATGCATTATGAAAATGATGTTTTCATGAAAAAGTATTTGTACATTGATAAATCTCTGCATCTCTGTTTTTTAGTTTTTTTAGGGATTTTTTTTAGTTGTACTCTAAATGAATATTAAGGGTATAATATTTCTTTTTAAAATAATATGCAAATTATGCTTTGTTAAAAATTGTGACTTAGAAAAACTCAGACAAGTCAGAGGAACATAAAAAAAAAAGTATGAAAGAGATGCAAATTCCAAGCAGCTATTTCAACATCTACCTAAGAAATTATTTTCACTTATTCTGATAATTAGGGGCTTCTTAATCGCTAAAAAGTTTAACTGAAACTTTTACTTTTTTTCCCAATTCTATTTAAACTGAATCCTGGAATCATTTTCTCTGATGTTTTGCTTTTTTTTCCTTTAACCAAATTTTTGATCTTTTCCTCTACTCCAAACCTTGGATTTTTTTATCACATGCAAATAATCAGATCTATCTAGAAGCATTAGTCCTATTTACCATCCACATGATAAATGGAAAGTTAGGATCTCTCTAAACCACTCAGTTGTGAGTATTACTCAGTTATGTATCAAATCTAGTATCTCTGCTACTATCTCAGCCTAACCCTGAGATCCCACAGCTCAGGGTCTCTGGAGGTAGTGCCTGAATTGTAGTTATAGAGCTGCCACGGATGATTTCAGATGTGCTGAATACATGTGCCTTCATGCACACACAACAATTCTAGAAAATGTGATCTTGCAGTGGAATTTGCAAATATTAAGAAAAAAAATTATTTGCAAATACTTCTCAAATAACCAGATTTTTCACCAGTGCTGATCCAGAATTTAATGGCGGAGGATTGGGGGGGGGGGGGGGGGGGGCGGGCGGGGAGGGGCGAGGGGTTTGGAAATCCCCCGAAACTCTCTCTAAATGGCATAAATCCTGAAGTCGTGCCACTGATGCCCTGGATTGCCCTGCTGGACCCCGTGTGTTTTCCCTCTGTCCCGGTAGGTGGCAGCCTCAAGAGGCTCTGGTTTGTAATGATCGTCTTTCCAGGCTCAGTAGGGAGTTTCATTGTTACATAAAATATTGTTCAAATACCCAAATGTAAACCACTTTTGAAGACATCCACTTAAGCTGAACAAATTCATGAATACTCAGCTTCAGGTTATTGTTAATTATTTAACACAGTAACTTCCCAAGACAATTTTTTACATCTGGTGGATTTCTGGCATGTGTCCACTTCACAAATCCTGTTCTAAAGACACAGTCTGTACTACATCTCACACAACATATTCAGTCTTACCCCTAAAATAACTAAATGTACTTTCAGCACTTCGTTAAGGGCTTTCAATCTCATGTGTAGATGGACTGGCCTTAAATGACACTGAAAGAATAAAAACTATGGCTTCTCTCTTAGCTGGAATAAAATGAATAGTAAAAAGAGGTTTTTTCCCTATTTCTAAATCAATTTTTCAAAGCTTATTCAGGATAAAAATTCCTGAAAAGAAGACACACTCTGAACTAAAAAAAAAAAATTAAAATTAAAAGGATTAATAAATTTGCTTCTTACAAAGACTGTGTGTCTGAAAAAGTGTTAATTCAGTGCTCCCGTGCCCCCACTCCCAGCCTGCAACAAGTATCTGATAAACAGTTTTTAAACTGAGGATTTTGTAAGTTGTGAGTGTGCCCAAACTCCCATTACTGCTAATGGAAGCTACCTACACACTCTCTGGATATCTTTTAATGTTGTTTTTTTTTAATTTCCTTGAAAGGTACATTATCTAAAGCACTTAGCACTGTGGAAGCTAATAGCAAGCACAATTTAAACAGGGAAGCGCTAGTAATGTGTAAAGCAGATCTCAGTTTGACACATGCTTGACATGATTCTATGTTTCCAACATATTTTCTCTTTTTTTTTTTCTGTGATGTTAAACATTTTAATTTACACTGAATGTATAAATGCTGCAAAAAAAGCAAAATTACCACAAGAAACAGCTTATTTCTCAGTTTGGAAAAGTACTAAGATTTATGGCCATGGATGTTTCCTGTTGCCGGTTTTAAAATTGTTAAACTCCACTGACAGCAGAAATTTTTAACATTATCAGTGAAAGAAGAGCCTGACCCTGTTTGTTTAAGAAGAAAAGCCTTGTCCTTCCAGCCTCAGCCAAGGAGCTCTATCCACATGGGGAATCTCCTCTTAGCTATACAGGGCATTACATAAAAATCTTCACACACCTTGTGCTATACTTACTTCAGCTAAGTTGCATGACTAGGAGTAGACCAAACCCCTGTGCTAGTAACAATCTGACAGGTTTTACTTGAACTTTTTATTTTATCCCAGGGAGAACAGTTTTGCATGATCTCAATGTGCCTCTAGACATACAAGCAGAGGAGATGCACTACATCACCTACAAGCAGCTGTGCCTTCAAGACAACACATTTTTACCAGATCTTTTAGGTGTAAATAATGCACTTATTTAACATGTTTGTCCATGTCCCTTGTTCTAGTACACAATTGTACCTCTGATCTTCTCATTTTCTGCATGTAGGAGTCAGCAATGCCTCCTCCCAAGCCCTTGCATGGCTCAGCAGAGGTAGCAGTCTCTTACTACCTGTCTCTGTGGCCTCTTTCCATGTCATTCTTTAAAAAACCATCACACAAGCTGGGCTGACAGGATTATTTTCCCACAAAAAACAATGCATCTCTCTTTAAAGAAGCATGATAATGGATCTGTAAATGAGTGGAAGAAAAAGAAGCACAGGGAGAAAAGACTGCTAATTCAGAGGAATTGGACCCTTTTCCACAACATGCAAGAACATGCTTTGGTTCAAAGTGCAAATGTTTGGTTCAAAGAGCATGTATTGTTTACTATAAACTATTTTCAAGTGATATTCTAGAAAAGTGTTCCTTTGCATCTTAACCCAAATGTAAATAGATAATATCAAGATATGCAAAGCTATTTACAAAGATAACTTCCCAGATGAGCTGTTCTTGCTGCTTGGAATGAACCAGTTGTCATTGTTGTTGTTGTTGGGAACAAAGAAACTTATTTCAGGTATCTCTTTAATATTACTCTGCTTATTTTTAAAGGAAGCTTACAGATTCTCCTTTCTTCAAAGAGAATAAACAAGAGGAGGCTACCTCTTTATTCATAAATCCAAGTCTGGTTTTTGGTCAGCTCTGAGCCTAAAAGGAGCTCTCCTTATCTCTCTCTTGGCTTCCTCCTGAAGCAATGCTCCCACTGCTTCCCTCACTGTAGAGCTGTTTTCAGACCTGTGTAAATATGCTTGCTCATGGATATGGATATGTGAGCACATGCATTGCTTTGTTCATTTTAACTCAAGTACAGTAGTGATCATCTCCATTTATGCAAAAAAAAATATCTTCAGTTACTTGGGCCAGCTAATGTTCGATGCTGACATATGACTGGGCACAAGTCTCCTAACACCTCAGGCACGAATTAAAAAAGTGCTTCCTGCACTTTGAAGGAGCTTGAACAAGACAGAATTAAAAAGTTATTATCTGCATGAGCCTGGCAACAACACCATTTAAAATTATGATTTCGGGTCAGAAGGAGTTTGTTACATCATTTACCTCTCGCTTAGTATCTTCATCATTTATGCAGAATTAGTCACTTTCTAAGGTGATGTGTTTGTTGGCTAAACTGGACACTATCTGAGGGACACCTCACCTAGCCTGTTTCTTGTTTTCAGGTTTTTTGTCATATCCTACTGTGATGGTTTTGTCTCCATCCTACTCTCAAGTCCATGTACCCGCACAGCAGTCACTGGCCTTTATCTCTGGGAACATGAGCTGACTTCAGGACGTTTCTATAGTAATAATAATAATAATAATAATAATAATAATAATAATAATAATAATAATAATAATAATAATAACAGTAACTAGAGTATCAGTTATTACTTGGATAGCTGACTATAGCATAAGGTCATTTACTTTTCAGGGCCTATTATGTTTTTCTATTGTTTTAGCAACGCTCAGTCTTGGTTTCAGAGTCAAACTATTTTCTTGCCAATGTTCTAGGCCTAGCCTTCTATTTTGATATTGGTTTTGATTCAACATCAAAGGATCTGAAAATATTTGAGTCTTCAGGCAATCTTGTCGGTTGCTTAACTAAAATATAAACTACCTACCTACAAAAAAAAAAATCTCCCTTCTAAACACTAAAGCTCCTGTAGTGGTGGGGGTAGGGGAGATGACCAGAAAAATATTTACAACAAATAATTATTTAGAAATCAATTTTTAAAATTAATATAAAAATTAGTCTGAATTGTTCATTTAAGAATACCTAAGTTAGGAATGAGAGAGCAGCAGACATATTTATTTTTTTTATATTCATATATCCTCTTTAGTATGTCCATGAAAGCCACTTTCAAGACCTTGTTTTCAGACTTTAGTTCCTCTTGTTTTATTGCTCTACAGCTGAGAACTGTGCAAAATGGATTAGAAGAAGACATGGATGAGAATTTCTTTGTGTTTAGAAGCAGTGTTTGGCAGTCAAATAAAAAAGAAGCAGATATTTAGCAAGTAATGAAGACAGAGATGGTAACCAGCAAGTTTTTCAGCCCTTGAGTTTTGCTGTGATGCATGTATCTTGCATGTGACGCTGTATTGATTTTCCATTCTCACTTTCATAATCTACCTACAGGTAATACTGTATTTCCTGGGACACCCTTGGCTTCAGAAGTTTTAAAAAGAAAGTTCTCCATCCTGTCATTGATGAGACTACCCAAAATGTCTTTGCTATATCAAGTGACAAGAGCATTTCTTTACTGGAAGACAAATTCATAGCAATAGACACTTGTAGTTCTATGACCACAGCTGATGTTGGTATATTATCTCTCACACTACTCTTTCAGGAAAACCTGACAGAAGATGAGCACTTTTATCCTTCAAAGAAGCTTTGTCATTTAATTCTGAGAACTTAAAATAACTAATAGATTACTGTGAGGGTCAAGGAAACCCTTCACATAAAGGTATCAGCCTGTTTTTCAAATACCATTTTCCTGATGGATTTCCTCTGAAATTCACATCTTTTTGACAGTTCTGATCTGAAAGTTCTCATAATTTTAATTTCTTTTTACTCCATATTGTTACTTACAATATATTTTTCTTCTCTTTCAGAACCTGGCACTATTATTGGAGGACAAGCAAGTTCACAGAAAATGGGACAAAGCCAGTCAGATTAAAATATATAAATAGCTATTTAGCAGAATGTCTAGCAGTAAATACTGAATCTATAATAAGCATAGCATTCAAGTCACTAAAGATTGTTGTATCAGTACAGAAAATTTTGGTGTGTAAACATACCATCATTTAATCCAACTGCCAATAATGAAATCCTTTCCTTATCTGGGAACTGGAATTTTCCTATGGATAAAATTGTGATTAAGACTATCCCAGTATGTCTCTTGCCATGTCAATTATTTTCCCTATTCTTGCATATACCATTATATGTATAGACAAAGAAAGGCTCATTTTTCATTCTGTAAAATGAGAGAATGAATACTTTCTAATCCCATATGATACTGGGAATTACGCCTACTTCTCTAACTTGAAAATCATGGATTCTAGTAGGAGTAAGGAGTAAGGAAAGTTACTTTTACATACAGTAAAAGTAGCCTATGAAAATGAAGTCTTTAAGTTTGCTGTCATCAGACTTCTACTGATGACGTGTAGGTTTATATTTATGTATTTTTTGTATGTATTTATTTTTTATGTGTGTATATGTAATGTGTCTCTCTATAAGATGTACACAGATGCCACAAAGTAGTGAAAAAAAATCCAGCAACAACTGATTTCTCAGTCTTTTTACAATGTACTCATTGAGCTTGTTTTTCTGTTCAGCTACTTTTTGTGAACTGAGACCTGTAATTTATAGTAGTTTCATATGCTGTTGAAAAATACCATTAATTTAGTTACTGTAACTGTCAGATGCTGTATCAATCTAGAATGCCCATTATCCGAGCTGTATTAGTTAATTTTACATAGATAAACTAAATATGCTGTTTCTTCCTTTCCTATTAGCTAAATATGCAGGATGTATGGGTTACTGACTATTTATAGAAATGAACAGTGAAGGACAAGTTTGTGCAGTCTTGCTTCATTTTACGGACACTTAATAAACCACACATTTCTTAAAAGCTGACAGCTAGTTAGTTGTGAAGAGTCCACTCTTGAGACTCATACAAGAAACTGTTCTCTTCATATATTGAGAATACATTGTTCTATCAGGACTTGTAAACAGAAGGGAAAAAAATTGAAAGAATTTCTAAATTCTACTTGTTAGACATTTTTTTTCTTTTGACAAATAGTGAAATCCTTAATTTTTTAAGGTACTTTGAAATGGAATAATTTTTTTTTATAAATTCTGAGATTTACAGAAAAATATTTCAACTGAACAAAAAATAAAAGTTCTTGTTGAAAGAATGTTGTTAATGTCATAGAGTCATTAACTCATACACAACTTTTTTGTTTTCTTTAATAGGAGGAAGTTATGATTTCTTTTTATCTAATATATATGTAGAAAATTCTTATTTATCCACCATTGTCTGATTCTGAACATACAACAAGATGCAACAGGAATGCAGAATTGGATACCACCCACAGTCCCTAATATCATCATTACTAACTACCTTATTTATGAAAACAAACACCCCTCAAACTCCTTTAATCACTTTTTTTAAATAAATTAGATTTATGATATTCCCCCACCTTTCAAGACTTTGAAATACACTTTTGTTTGTTTGTTTATAGGACATATATATTTAGATAACTAGACGGTAACTGATACAATGTATTCATTTACTCCAGAGTTATCAAAGGTCTGCAAATATACACCAGCAGTGGTTTGGAGCATAACAATAGCAAACTAAAATCTTCATAAAACAGGAAAAGAGAATCATGATTCTCTAATATCCATGAAACTTCTTTGAGAATGTCTCTGAAAAGTCCCTTCTGTGAGTTCAGGTAATTGCCCATGCCTCAGTTCCTTCAGCATTAAAAATCAAACTATAGTTGCTGCCATGCTATGCTCAGCAGCAATTTAAAAAGCCCAGATTCTCATTTTCATCTTAACCACTGTACTGAATTTTTATCCAATGCCTAAATATCTATTCAGAGTTAGTAAGAGTTTGCTTCTGATTCAATGAGATGTTAGTTGTCTGTAATTTAGTTGAACTGAAACCCTCTGTTCTCCTCGAGACAACGGCCAGCAGTAATCAGATCCAGTGGTAAGTGATCTTCTGGCTGTGACTGACATGCCTCTCACCACATCCTTTAGTGTTTCCAGGTTATAAAATTGTTTGGTTTTGAGGGTTCAGTTACGAAATTAAAGCAACAGTCTTCATTTGTGTTTACTTGGTTTAGTTCTAGGGGCTAGTTAAGCTAGTTAGATACGCAGCTAACTAAGGCTGAGACTTGTTAGTATCTTCAGAATTAAAATGGTCAAAAGGCTTATGAATATGTAAACATATCTAAATATATAAACATTTATGTGTATAGAGTTCAAAACAATAGAATGATCATTGTAGTGCCAATGGAAGCACACATGCTCCACAAGACCACTTAAGTGTACTTACTTTTTAAGGACAATAGAGAACCAATTATTGATTTTTTTCAACTAGTTCTAGTTACAACAATTAGATGTGAGAACATGCAAGAGATAAAGGTCTTCAAGGACAGGAAGGGGAGTACACCGTGATCTTACTGGCAAGTAAACATGATAGAAATTAAGAATCAACTATAATAAAAGAAAATCAAAAGCTCTAATTATTTAATGAATGGGAAATTTTCAGCTACTGAAAACTGATGAAAAAAATACCAAATTGGAAATGAGCTGATTTATTCCATTGTAGTCCATAAACATAACAGCTAAAGGTTTCCATAGAGTCATTAACTCATAAATGTACAAACTATTCAGCGAAGTACACACTACTCAGTCAACAGTTGCAAATGCTTCAGATACATAATACTAACAAATTACTATTGGTATGGGAACCTTAATCTTCATTCTCCATTTATTTTTATTTTAGGTTTACAATGCAAATAGCCAACAATATAATTTTCTATTGCACTTTCTCTCCACCACCCCCCATTTAACTTAAAAGGAAAACAAAAATTGTACTTAAAGGTTTACCACAGCAAAATATGCAAGTACTTTTCTTTGGTGTCAGCTCACAGAATATTTGGGTTTTTCTTCTATATTACTTCAAGCTCCTGCCTCTTAAAATGCATGTATTTCTCCCACTTAAAACTAAAAATATTTAGAATAAATACTCTGAAAAATTGCAGATAATGTGCAGTAACTCCACCAATACATGGCAAAACCAAATGTTCAAACTCTATATGTGCATTCACTGTAAATTGCAGAGTTAGAGCCTGATGATCCTGGGAAACTTTTTTTTTTTTTTTTTTTTGTTTGTTTGTTTGTTTGTTTGTTTGTGTAGTGCACAGGTTGCCTCGCCATGCACTGGAAGTTCAGCTTTTGCCATATGGATTTACCAGTCATGAAGAGAAGCCTCTGTGTACTGCATACACAGTACCATATACGGAACTAATGCCTTCTGTAACATCACAATTTCTTGGACATGATTTTATAAAGCGTTCAACACTATTTCCACCTGGGACTTCTCACAGGACACATCTAGATTAGCTTATTCCAAGCACTGTTGTACGCATGTAAATCAAAATCTATCAAATTATGTCAATGCAGAGACAAACCTCAGGACCAATTCCTGACTCCCATTTCATTAATTAGGACACATCCCTTAAGCCTGCTAAAATCTGAGCATAACTTAAGATGGTAAAACTTAACCACACAAATTGCTATATGTACCAGGAAAAAATCTGGAAAAAAATCAGGAAATAAATTCAGTTGTCTCTGGTCCATGTTCCCAGCACTTCTGGTTTTGGCCTCAGGATAAACTAAGGTTTATTGGGTGTCTCTGGCTTGGTCAGTGGTATCTTTTGCTTCACAGCACACTGGTTTCATTGCTTTCATGTTAGCCAATCGTTAATTAATGAAGAACAAGTAAATCTAAAACCATTAGAGAGTGCCAACATAAAATAATGAAATAAAACCTAAAAGTCTTATTACACTAGTAAGAAAAGGAATATTTTTTATCTTAAATCTGAAATACCTTAACTGTAAAACTCTCATTTTAATCTGACATTTTGTTTTCCAAGAACAAATAAATCTAAAATTTGTGAAAGAGAAATGAGAGTATTTTTCAGCTCTTCTGCTTTCTTTATTCTCACTGAAATTCACAGAAAGAATTCAGTTCCACTTAACTGCCTTCTAATCATTTCACAAGTTTCCTTAACCTGGAATATCACAAACAGGAAATGCCTTGCCACTCTCTAGTAAATGTGTTTTGGTATCTGGAGGCAATGATGTTGGCAGATAATACATCAGTGCAGATGGCAGTTGGTGTTCAATGTAAACCACAGGTCAATGTGCCACACTGTTAGTAGCCATAATAAATTATTAAGAGGAACTACCTATGACATTTTCAGGATGTGTGTTAGCCCTACATGGAATGTTTTCATCACAATTCATAAATATCTTCTTAATTGCATGCAAAGTGACACAATTGTGCAATAATCTATAGCTGTTCAGGATTTAACCAGAAATTATTGAAGGAACAGAAAAAAAAAGTCTTTCTGGTTTTTGCCACTTTAACCTTTCAGGCTGAAACACTTGACTTAGGCAATTCATTTTAACTGCTAAAAGGAGTTCTTGACCAAAATGTAAAATGTACAACCTATCTCTTAATTTTTGCATGAAAACAAATTAAATGTAAATTGATAAAACAATTCTGGTATTTCATATAAAAATTTTATTTTCCAAGGCTGCCATTCCATTTCTTTTTGAATCAAAATATTTTTTTTAGTACCAGGAAAAGACAGTCCTAGGTCTTATATTGTAAGACATGTTGTTATTATAAAATAATTGCTTTCTTTGAGCAATAGCAAACACTCAGTATGTTCCTAGACTATAAATAGCACAATTTTACCATTAATCCAATGCAAACCAGCTGCTGTTCACCTAAATGAAAAGGCTTTCCAGATACATATGCTTGTGCAGTCTATACAGCATTTGATCTCTATGATCCCATGTGTGTACTGTAATCCAGTCTGGGTGGATTACTTTTGTTGTGAGGGACATCATTAATCTGATTGACTCAAGGGAATAACCCTGTAACGTCTTCAATAGATTTTAGCATCAGCTAAATATTGCCTAAATATTTTTTTTTTACCATTTGATAGAGAAGTTTCAACAGTTTGGATGAGTTAAAAACTTCTGTTGAACTACTTAAATGGTTGTTCATTATTACAGAGATTTGTACGTCAGTTATATTCTGAGATCATGATTATATTCTGAGATTATAGATTCTGAGATATGAGCCTTTCCTCATAGGGCAAGTAATCCACTTGCAACCAGCCTGGTGACCATCCTTTAGGCTGCCCCAGCTTGATGACGTCTTTCTTGCTTTGGGAGAGGATGCAGTAGTCTGTATGTGGCCTGAAAAATGGAAGACTAAGGGGGATATTCAGCCTCCTGGCTACAGTCACTTCAGGTCACTCTACTCACACCTGTTTAGACATCTATCAGTGCCAGATATCTCTGATTTTCCCAGAGACCAAAGGAAGGAAAGTCCTTTTGTCACAGGAGCACCTTCTAGCTTGCCAGATACTGTCCTTTTTCCTCCTTTAGAAGATAGGCGCAACAGTTACCTTCTCCCTTCATCGGACAATTTTCCCAATCTTCACAACCTTCCAATTATCACTACTCAATGATATATGAATATAAAATATCCCAGTATCATGTCTGGCTGGCAGATGGGTGCCTCCATATCCTGCAGGAGGGAATGTCTGATCTCTGTCACCCATCACTTCCTTCTGGAGCTCATGCTCACAGAGTACTTTGAAAACTAATCAGCACATCAGAATTTCTGAGTACATATACGCATACGTATACGTATACATATACATATACATATACACATTTACATATACATATACATTTACATATACATATACATAGACATAGACATAGACATATATACATATACCTTTTTTTAAAATACTTAAACCATAGCTTATATGTGTTGTTTTTGAAAATTATTTTCAAAGTCATGTTGATCTACACTAATCATGAGAAAAGTTAGATCAAAACTAGGAGCCCTTCTCAAATTCAGCTCTATTTGTGCAAGTCTCTTCTTATTTATTTGAGTAAAATAGATAGCAATTATTTCACAGAAATGACACTTATAATTTTTGTTGAAAAGTTGTAACTAGTTTTCACTTCAGCGATTTCACAGTAAAACATCTCATATCCGTGCTCTTTGGCAATGCCTATGTGCTCATGTTTCTCCACATGTTTCGGCAAGTCATATTGAGCCTACAATGACTAGCTTTTCAGATTTCTCTCCTGTCATATTACTGATACCTTTCACTAAAAAAACTGTCAGACTCATAACTTCAGTGTACCACAGTTTTACTTTCTATTGTCCCCAACTGGTGTTGAAAAGCTTGTCTTCAAAGGTCTGTAGAATCAGCTGGAATTCTCATTTGGTGAACATGGCATCAATCAAATACAAACATTTTATCTGCATAGATAAAGTAGATATTTTTCCTGATAAGATCTGTGACACAATTCATCAAATGAATTTATCCACAGATACTGATATTGAATGAAAGATATCTAATTGTGTGCATTGTACTAATTCACGTTTTGCAAAAATATAATCAAATGTAAATGTTGGCTATTAACTATTTGGTTTTATTTAAACTTTTCCCTCTTTCCCTCTTTTTCCCTTATTGTTGTAGCATCTCTCCATAACCATAAAATCTCTTAATAAACACAAATTTGTTTTCCCTGCTTAATCAATATATATTCTCATGCTAAATAAAATTTTCCAAATTTCTAGGATTTTTCTTTGTTTAAATTGTAGGGTTTTCAAAATATCAATTTTATTTATTGCTCTGTCTCAAAAATAGTATGACATATATTTAAATTGGAATGAAAGTGACTGTTCCTAGAGAAACTAATCTTGGCTCCATAACAAAGCAATCACTCGGAAACAAAATAAGAAAATAAAGGGGGAAAAAGCCAAACAAAACAAAATATATGAAAAAAAACCCTTTACTAATTTCAGAACATTGAAGATACAGCATATATTATATTTCTTCTTGATGACTGCCTCAGAAATATTAAAACCACATATAACGAAAAAACTCGACAGATTAAGAATTATTCTGTAAACAACCAACCCTCTGATACTTAAATTTCTCCTTCTTCTTAGCTTTCTCAAGGCACCATCACAGACTTATCATCTGGAACATCTTCTAATCAATATACAGTGAGTTAATTATTTTTTTTTCCAGATTAAAATTGTTATATCACTCCTGGAATTTCTACAGGCAGCCACAGTTCTAATATCATACTATAACACAAAACTGCAGAGTTTATATGGTCCAGTTTCTTATTATGTTTCTTCATTTCACATTCTATTTAATGCTTGCCCTTCAGGTTAAAAATATAGTCTTAAGACTTATTACAGTTTTACAGATATCATTGTAAATATCATTGTAAATTACATCACAAAATATGAGAAAGGTTCAAAAAGGAAATATGTTTAAGTATTACCTAAAAGATTCTTTATTCCATTAAACAGTTTATCATCTAAATGGGTAAATTTCACAAGCTAGGTAATGGACTTCCAATTTTAAAACTTTCCAATTCATCTTCATAACTGTCACAGCTACTGCTAGTTATTTGTTGCATGCACAAGTTTATCCAGATGCTTATATGGACTCTAAATTGATTCTGCATACAGCATAAACAGCATGCTTCTTGGGTATTTTCCTGGAAATCATTATAACTTCTTTGCATCTCCTGACTTTATTATGCTGGACCTATAAATGTGAGCAAAATTTGCCCTTAGCTTAATTTTATTCAGATCTGAAGTACAGATTTGAAAAGGATAATGACAGAGAAACTACAAATCTTTCAGAAATGTATGGAATAAGGCTGAGCCTTGCCTTCAGTGATTTCAATCTTTTGTGGCTCACAGAGACAAAAGACTCGCACAATGACTACAGCTAGTGACTGATCGAAGTCCCAAACACATTGTGTTCTCCAACAGACATAAACATATCCTGTGTTCCTACTTGTTCTAAGGATAATAAAGACCATAGGGACTGCTCATGTAGGTTAATGTTAGAATTTGCAGTTTCTTAGCTCTCCTTCTCATTGCATTAACCCTAACATCATATTCTCTTTCTTTACAGGACTATTTTTCCTGTTTATTATTGTAGCATTCAACTTGAAGATATGGTGCGTTTGGGTTTGTTTGCATACACTCTAAAACTCTAAATTCTGTCATTGGGCTTCGGATTGCATCTTTTTCTTCTAGTCCCAACTAAATTTGGTGTCATACACAGTACCCTGATTTTCTAAAATATCCCTGTTTAATCAGTTAAAGAAAGATACAATGTCAGAAAAAGAGTGCATTTTTAACTGAAGGAGTTTTGTTCCCTAGTCCACGAGATGGGCTTAAACAAATAAACAGAAAGAAGAACTTGTGCTGAAGAGCCTTTTCAATTTGCTTCAGTTTAGCTAAAGTGGCAGATGGCAGCCATCTCTGTTCTTCTCCCAGTCCTGCTCTCTGTATGTCTTCTCTCTGCTGTTCAAAGGAACTCCACACTCTATACAAATTTCAGAAAAAGGAATATTAAGGTGGTAGCTGAAAGAAGTGCTTTCATGAAAAGCAGGAAGCTGCTTTGTGGAGAAAAAACAAGCTCGTTGTTGACAGAACAGGACGGGGTAAAGCAGTGTGGGTTTGAGTGGCAACAGAATGCACCAGGATTTGAGTATCACCCTAAAGCACTTACAATAATATTGACTAAGCCTAAATTACAATAATACTGAAACAAAAATGAAGGCAAAGGTTTTTGAGTTTTTACTACATTAAGAACAATTTCTCATCTCACATGGTATTTTGTTGAACAGGAAATTCAGTTTGTGCACTTCCCAGCACCAATTGTATATTAATATTTTGCAAATGCTCATTTTGTTTTAAAAAATAATCAGTTCCCTGTGATTGTTTAGTTCACTTTAATTAGCATAATAAATCCAAATTAATGACATACATTCTGGTATGAATATCTAGTGGTTTGGCATACAAATTTTTCAGAATTTAAGTAAAACCAGATAATTCTCTAGATATTTTTTTTTTTTCAATTTTTAAAACACATTTTTCATCGATAACTATATACATTTAAAAATAGGTAGCTCCCACATTTTAATTTCTACCAAATTTATCCACTGTAAAATAATTAAGGACTCTATTTCCTACTGTCACTTCACTAACTAACAGTTTGCTTCTGGCATATCTAAGGTTTGAATATCATTCAGATGCCACTTTGCTGGGTGCTGTGCATATGCAATAATAAGACATCCTGAACTATCAGACTTTCACTAAACACAGAAAAGAGGAGAATGGAAGCTATTGCTTTTAGATTAAAAAATAAAATGGCTAAATACCTATGCAAATTGAATCTGAAAAAGGTTATGATTTTTAATTACTTTGAGTTTTTATAATTTAGAAAGAATATTGCTTAAAAGGGATTTTTTCCTTTCCATGTTACCTTTCACTTAAAAAAAATTAAATTGAAGAACAGAATCAAAACACTTACTCTCTTCCTTTCTCCTCGCTGAAAATTAAAAGGAAAAGTTTAATGATCAAAGAGAAGTGAAAGACAGGATAAGAATGAGAAGTGGAAGGTAAAAGATGGATGCAAAAGGAATTTTTTTAATCAATTTTCCAGAAGATAGGAAGGTAAAAGCATGGAAAGAACATTTAAAATCTTCAGTTTGATGCTGGTTGCTTTTTACCACAGATATAGCTTCCTCTCTAAGGTAAACAATCATGAGAAGCAAGGAATCAGTAGAAAGACAAGCCCTGAAATCCTAAAAATAAGTTATGATTTTGAAAATACGTACATATCTCTGTTTAAAAACCATTTTTTTTTTACCATTTAAAGCAAAAATGAATTCAGGCTCAAAGTGTTGACTAGAATATTTTAGTGGGATTTAGCTATCTCACTAAGTTTATGCAGCTACGCTCCTTCAATACCATTTATCTTTGCAGCTGATCAGGAGATACATACTTGAAGACACACATAGAACTGCTTTACCACCCATCAACTGGAACAGTTAGAGAAAAAAAAAAAAAACAAAACAAAACAGGTTATATGTCCCTTTATGTATTTTTCTCCATATGAAATGTCTTAATCACATTAAGAGAGGGATCAAATAAACAAATTCTAAAATATAAAAGCTTTTTTAAAAAAAGTTTTTTAAGGAAGATAAGCATATGTTACCAATATTTTTGTCTATAGTTTTATCTGTAAGGAAAATTCCCCCTTTATTTTATCCAAGCAATCAGCTGAATCTTAAGTTTTATAAGGGTTTTTTTTTTGTTTGTTTTTTTTAGGTAAAGAAAATATTTTTGTGACTTTCTTACCTCTAAATGTCAACAAATTAAAATAACCACTGTTACTTAGAATCTCAAATCTCATTTTTCCTAGCACTCCAGTGTCTTGTGGCTAAAGCAATGTGTTGCAAGACAACGGCTTATATTCACAGATTCACAGAATATTCTGAGTTGGAATGAATCCACAAGGATCATTGAGTTCAACTCTTAAGGAAATATCTATGGGATTGAACCCATAACCTTGGTGTTATTAGTACCATGCTCTATTCTGTGTGGGTCTTTCTCGATGCCTTCCACAGGTAGGTAGTTTTCTTAGTTTGTAATGCATTTAGCTCCAGCAAATATTGGCACAGTGCTCTATCTAAATTTCTGTCTCAGGGAAACTCCTTCTAACAACAAAATTTACTTCCACATTTGGAAGCTGTCCTGTGTTTTGAATGCTGGCTCCTATTTTTCAATTTTCTGTTCCACGAAATAATGTATTTCTCACATCTATCTGTACCTCTCACATCTATCCTGGATATATGGCAAAAGTTATGTCCATAAGCTTCAGAAACTTTTCCATTGTCTCTGAGAGCAAACATCAAGTTGCCCATAGGGTTGCAGGGCTGGCTTCTGAAATATATCAAGGATTGAAAGCTTTTTCCCTCTCAAAGGGAAACTTCTGCTTTTCATTTCCATCTGCACTAGCCCACACTCCTACAGCTTACTTAAAACAAGTGCTGGTGATAATTTGTTCACAAGATAAACTGATTTACCTCATTAAAATGGCAAAAAATCCCTAAGTTTGCAGAAGATTAAAAAGTAAAACAACCAAAAACCAAGAAGGGTTGCAGGGAGAGCTTAGTATGGTTAAAGATACAGAATGTTAAAGCCAGTACCAGAAAGGAGTAAATAATTCAGCTGATAGCAGGAATAAGTACAGGAAGGAAGCAAAGAAAAGATTACTCAAATGAGCTTATAAAAAGGTATTTTTTTTCATTTCTTTTTCCTTTTTCTGTTACTGATAGCCAGCAATTTGGCTCAAATGTAAAGAGAAATCAAAACAAATTAAACTGAGCAGGCATTGTCAACTCATATTTAACTCTGAAGTCTGTTGCTTCTACAACAGACTGAAGAAGGGATTGTATGTTTTTTCCAACTATACAGGCTATTCTAAGAAAAGATATTGCCTCTACATACGTATCACATCTTTTCTCAGTACAACAGACTGCTTGATTTGTCGATTATGACTCCTAAGGATGCCTGTAATATGCCAATGTATAGATACCAATCAATGTATAGATAAGACATTAAAAATTGTTAAGTTTTGTTGATGGTGCCAGTTTCAGTTGAAGGCAGTAAGACAATAGCAACTATGCTCTCCTTAGCAGAGACAAAGCCTCTGTCAGAGACAGGTCCTCTGTTAGAGAATAAGGAACTGTGACAGTTTGCAGAGGCTAACCAGTGCTGCTTAGATCTTCTATGAAAAGTCGCATCTTGTGTCACCAGTGTGTTAGAAAGCTCCATGCCGATTGCCAGTTGCTAAAGCTTTTGTACAAAAACTTCAATCCTATCTGAAGTGTAAGACAGATCTGGAGGTGACTAATGAAAAATGGGTGTAAAAAGTTGAAGACGCAACTGAGGTAATGGGGTACTTTATAAATGGGGAGTTAGCTGGGAATCTACAATTAAAGCAAGTGCCTCAAATAATTGCAGAAGTCCTGGCTAACTGACAAGACCTGAAAATTCAGCTCCTTAGAAGGAAACTGTTAATACTTTTCTATGGTAGTGTATGACAAAAACTGGGACTTGGTGTCAGGCAAAAGAAACTGATGGCTCTAATCTCTTTGTCAGGAAGCCTCACTGAAGAGAAATAGTGACAGCCTCAATCACCCCTGAAATTAACTATTTTAACCAACTATTCCACTTACCTCTATTGCCAAATTCATTTGACATATAGTCTGTTCAAGAAAGGTCACAGAGAAGACTGTGCCAGTGATGGATCCCACTGCTTTCCCACTATGTCATAAGGCCAAAAATATTCCTAGATCCCGACTATGGAGATGCCAAAGGTCATTCTTTGGAAAATCATATTTGAGAATCACTGAATTGTTAGGGTTGGAAGGGACATCTAGAGATCATCCACATGTTTTATAAATGATTTCCCAAATCACGAATTCAGAAGAAAAGAAGGAAATCTGTTGATCTAGGAAAACACACAAGAAGTCTTCTATGGCCCAGAGAGAGTGAAAGAAACAGTTTTCCGCATGCTTTTTTTGTGAAAAAAGCAATAAGTGACACTCCATTTGATTTGGTCCATTTTATCCATGCTGTTTCAAAACTGAAAAATTCATTGGTATAATCTGAAAACTGCATTACAGAGCAATTGCTCAGTTGAGCAAAAGATACATGCTGGGGCCAGTGTTAAACAGAAACTGAACCCATCAGGGTTATAAGATAGTTTGGGTGACAGCTGTAGTCTTTATTTTTGCCAAATTAATTGTTTGTTCTTGTACATCTACTTAGCATTTGCCAAATCTATTTTAAAAATACCAAATATTTGAATTTTCACTGCTTTCCCTTAGAGACCATTCCACAGCCTAATAAATTTAGCTTTCAAGATGTAAAGGACTAATTCTGAGTATTTTCATTTTCTTATGTACAGTTCTGCCTACATTCACTCTCAAGCCTAAATTAGATTTTTTTTTTTTTTTCCTGAAAATTTGTTTCAGAGTTTTGCTATTCTAGCACTGCAAGTTTTAAATGATACATGAATAACCTACATCAGGGACCAACTGGAAGTACTAAAGTTGGAACTACTGACTGTTTCTAAATATTGTATAATCTTGAGAGAATGAGAGGAAACACATTTTCTTTCAAAGGCCTCTGCAGAGAGAGCCCTCTTAGCATGTGTCAGATTACATCTCTGACATCCCTCTGGGTGAGCCTCAACACTGTTTAACTTCCTTCCAGAACACTACATAGTTTGATGTAAATGTTTACCTTTTTTTTTTTTTTAATCAAATTGCATGCAGTTTTTTTCCATGAATTTCACTACAGTGTTTTTTCCTAGTGCATTATATTTAGTATATGCTGAGAGCGCTTTGGAAATGAAGTCTAGTCAACTGAATGTATTGTTATTTCATATTTTATTTCTCTCAAACTGAAAATAATAGCCAAAAATTATACATATATTCAATATGATCTTCTGTAAGTCAATCTTCCAGTCATCCTTTAGTCAGAACAATACCCATAACAATTTTTCTTTTTTGTATTTGCTGTATTCTAAATAACTTTGATCATTCACTTTGTGATTGACTGCTTTGCCTTTTATTATTTGGCACCATTACTGCCTACTCATAATCTGGCATTATGACTTCAGACTTAGCTGGTTGAATGGATTCTTTTTTTTAGTACACATATTGGAAAAGTAAACAAATTATTCTGTCATATGATACATTCAACAAGTCAGAAAAAAGATCATCAGGAAGTAAAAGTGTTGATTTATGCTAATTTCTCTTTTGCCTTAATGGTTACAATCAGATTACAATCTGAATTAATAATGGAATAGAAGGCTACCTGAAGCATAGTACAGATATAGTGCTGTGTCACTTCCAGCTCTTTGGAGCCTCAGTAGTATGAGAAGGTTCAAATTTCTGAAGTGATAGCAGCTAATAAATTAATACACTTCAGCTGGTCATCTTGATCCATTTTTATAAATTAGGGTCTGTTATGAAGTCCAGTTTTGGGTTATCCAGTAGGAACTGATTCAAGTTCAGAGGATACAAGGAGGTTCTATTAGAGGCAGCAGCTGCCTCTGGTCATTGTTGGTTCACCATCAAACTTCTCCTTGCTTAAAAGCAATTATATCCTTTCTGTGGGTAGTGAAATATCTATTCGCATACTTTAGTTCAGCAAATTAAAGTCAGTAAATGCATTTTTAAATACTCAAAATATTACTATTACATTAATACTTTTAAGTATTTCTGTCTTGTTCTAAATGCAGAGAATATTGTCTTATCACTCTACTGTGCCTGAATTTGTATCTTCACAAATCTGTGAGTATTTAAATCTAAATCAGTATTTAGTTTAACTAGAGGTAACCAAATATGTTCCTGTAAAATAGGATGTCCCAGTACCCTGTTAAAAATAGTAATTTAAACTCCTGCCAGTAACTGATATTAAGGTTAACCACCTCCTCAGGAATTGCATTAAGCTTGAGGATGATTGATATAACCAAACCCAATTTGAGTAAAGTAATTTAACATGCAGCAGATGATATTCACAGAT
Source organism: Poecile atricapillus (assembly GCF_030490865.1). Classification (NCBI taxonomy): domain Eukaryota; kingdom Metazoa; phylum Chordata; class Aves; order Passeriformes; family Paridae; genus Poecile; species Poecile atricapillus. The sequence goes on along the minus strand of NC_081249.1, from coordinate 42,974,485 downwards.
GGGATTTCCCACTTGTGTCACTTTGGGGAAAGAGTTAGTGTTATTAAAAAAAATCAATCATACCATTTTTTACATACTTACTATAGGAACTCCCCTAAAGAACACTGAAACTGCCAAGATTTTTGTTTCAACACATTTAATCAATGCTTCTTAAGATAGAGGCCACCTTTCTGAAGAAATCAGAATTTAATCCAACTTAATTTATACCTTTTTTTTTTTTTTTTGATAGTAATTTTTTCAAACTAGAGACAAGCATTGAAAACATATTGATTTAGTTGCCTTCTTTGATTACTTTTTTCAATCAGCCTGTTCACCCTTGTCAACCACTAACGAGCAACTGTTCCACTTAAACTCTTAGCAGATCATCTATAAGTAAAATTAACAACTAAAATTACATAGTTAAGAGAAAATGTATTCAAAACACAAACTCACATTTTATTCTAGGTGTATAAGCTAGTATAAGGAAAAGGATAAAACTCATAGATTTTCAGTGTTCTTATGTTAAGGGTGTGACTGGAAATATGAACTGGGAATTTGTATGATGAAACCCAAAATACAAAAGCAATAAATATTTATTGTTCTTATTTAAATAAATGCAACCGTTTATGTGAGTAGCAACAGAAGATCAGGATCCCAGTGTTCACAGTATTCAACAAATACAGGAGAAAATACATAGCCCCATTTCCCAGAAGCCAGCATAAGAGCACGCCTCATAATTTTGAGTATTTACAGTTTTATCAAGAATACTGTTTGTTTGGGATTTTTTGTTTTTAAAACCACATATGTAAGACAAGGACATTGAATATAACATTATAATATATCCTAACAAAACGAAGCATATACATCCCTTCTTGCCTGACAGCTGAAACCTACATGTTTCCAAAAAACTTACAATCTAGGACTTGTTCACACTGTAGGTTATGCATCCCCCAGGCTTCCCATAAAAATGTTCCAGAGAAAATGATTAAGATTTACCTTTAAAATAATCTACATTTTTTTCAGCAACAGTTGGTTTGGTTTTGTTTTTTAAATCATTACCACACCCCAATTTACGATTGTAATAGTGAAACAAGGTACCAAACAGGTGAAAACTACCACAAAAGCAGATCATTCATTAATTCTTGGCAACCACTCTTTTGTTCATATTCCAGACAAGGTTACACTACTACACCTGATTTGACTTTAAAATCCTGCTGCAGAGTTGTATTTTCCTTCTATCTGAAGTAGACTGAAATAACAAGACTGCTTTAAATTTTAAGTTATGCAATCGCTCTTTAAGCGTCTGAAGAACTTTATTATACCACCCTATGAACTCTAGAGTTTGCTTTTCCATGCCTTTCACTGCTTTGTACAGCAGGACAAGTCTTTGAATTTTTCAGTGACAGAATATACGGAGTTTGATTTGCAACTGAATTTCCCAGTTTTGTGACAAATGAGGTTTCACTGAAATCAGTGAGATCAAAATAGCTCTTTGCTGGCACAGTGCCATTTGGAACAAGGAGATATAGACAATAGTTGACCTGTTTTTAGCTACGCTCACCTCTGAGGGGAAGCAGTGAGGGTGAATTGAGTACCCCCAGCACACGTAATTCAGAACTTAAACTGAAAATGGGGTGTGTTATATTTTACATACTTGACTGTAAACTACACCCTCTCAGGTACAAGTGCAATTCTTCTTAGCACAGAAGGCAGGCTTTTGGGGAGGAAAAATTTGGGTTAGACCCAACTCAGATAAATCCATGCACATATTTGAGCAACTATCCTAGCTGTTATAACTAACTCTAGAACTCAAATTAAATCTCTCCCAATCTGATTCTCTTGCATAAAGCCAAGAGACCTCTTTTATAAAACCATAACATACAAATTATCCTTCTTTTCAATGACCAAAGCAGAAATCTATCGAGTTAAAATTTGGTGTGTGGAGTGTATAATTGGAAGATAATGTTTATAAATATTAATAATATCTCACTGAACATTACTGTGTTTCAGGTAAAAAATGGAGGGAAAATAAAAAAGAGTTAAGTACAAAAGAAAAAGGAATCAAAGTTATAATTAAACACAACAGAATGAGAATGAATTAGCAAATGCTCTCAGTGTCTTGATAGCAAGAAGAGAAGACGTTCATTTGAGCGAGGAGTTCATTTTGCAGCCCAAAGGGTGTTAGGGATATTCAGTAATCTTTCTGCGCAATGGCGTTGAAACTGGCACCAGTAATAGACAGTAAAGCACTGTGCCATTGCAGCTGGGTAGGAATCCAAGTGCTAGCTTTTTGAAAACCTAACAAAGATTCTTTTGGAGTCTTTACATTTCAATGTAACTGAATTAAAGTACTGACACATTCCAGTTTATCTGTCACCCTTTCTGCCAGTGTAGAAGCTTTAACAGTAATGGATATTGCATTTTCCCTGGGTATTTGCTTAGAAAACACTAACATTTTCAGTAATTTTGGGTTTTAATAACTACTATATCAACAAAATATGTTACAATAAAGAACTTTAAAAAAAAAATCAAAATCCACTATGAAATTCTGTGTGTACTATGCCTATAAGGAACCAATAATATTAGAAATTTCCCCTCTCTTTAGCTATGTCATAAAGAATTTATTGTAAACAATTGAAAAACTGTTATTCTGATAATTTTTCCCAAGATAGGGAAAAAAGGTCATAAAAGACTGTTTTATAAATACATTGGGGAAAAGATGAACATTAAGGACAAGATTGCAACACCCTTACTCACTCTGAATAGTAATGTTGATCATAACTGGTTCCACTGTTGTCAAAGGGATTGCCTACAAAAAGAACACAGATTTTATATGAGGAAGAAAAATCTAGATCTAGGAAAGTAATAAGATTATGTGATTGAAAAATAGACACAGATAAATATCATGGTGACATTTACTGTTTTCTACAAGCTGAATCATGAAAAGCTCTTTCTGTAGGCAATCAAGAAATACTGTGAACAAAAAAGATATTTAGAGAAAAGAATATGTGTCATATATTCACCAAAGACAACGCACACACTCAATTTTGTTTCGTTGCATCACAAAAAGCGTGCAAGTATAACTACTGGGGGGCTGGAACCCAAAACATAGACACATGCTCTTAATGTTTTAGGCACAGCAACAATACCTAGGGGGTTTTTCCCATTTTGTATTTCCTCAGGCATTTTTCCTAAATCACTAATTCACTTTGGTCCAGCAGAACTTGCTTCCATTTTGTTAAAACCACTCCCATCAGTGACAATTTTGCTATCCCCTCTGTGAGCTAAATGGCCATAAACAAATCACAAAACATAAACTGTTTCCATTCAGAAAAGAAACTGATGAGTCACTTATTTGGTGTAACTTTATTTTATTCTTGTAAGGTGTGTATATAGTAATCATCCCTAGAGCTGCAAAGTCAGAACTATTTGCATTTCACATAAATGCTCAAATTTCTTCAGCTTTTACTTAATGACAGATACATTATCACAGAGGTTATGTCATGCTTTTTTACTTCCTTCTTTTTGCTCTCAGAGATTTTCTCTTTCTGGAGGTGTAGTTCAGTGACAGATATGAGCCACCTGTTGCTGCAGGAGGTGGCTATGGACACCAAGCCCATCTCCTCATTTTCTGCCTCCATACCCAGCTGTGCAGGTCACATTCCTCTTCTACTACGTCTCTGGCTCTTCCTGGAAATGCCCTTGGGATTGATTTCAACGTCTAAAAGACCTGAAAACTAAGCTTTTCTTTATCATGTTAATTTTCTGTTAATTTATCAAACAATCTGTTCAGCATGTCTGAAAAGTGCTAGAGTGGATGTTGAGAGGGACCACTGAGATGGGCATGGAAGAAGCAGAACCATCTCAGTACTTAGGTGGCAGTTGGATATTGCATTAGCCATTTTGTTGATCTATACCTACACATGCAGCATTTCACTAGAACAAGATTCACAATCTCTGCAACAGCTTTATTTACATTTCTGTCAGATAACCTCACATTTGTGTCTATTTGGGGTACTGACATGCAGGTATGTTTAAGGTGTGGACTCCTTTGTTTTATTATTGGGAGGTAATTATAAGGGATTCTAAAAGGCCCTTAAAATTTAAATTAGCCTTTTAAATGAAGAATAAAGGCTTCATTCACATGCCTCATTCAGTGCCTATTAATATATCCAAAATTTGCTGTGTTCTGACTGATGAGGCCAATATGTAGGCATTTGCCACATATTTTTGTTGATAACAGCCCAACACCAACACAAAAAGGATTAAAATAATTTAAATAGTAACCCCTAAAAAGCATGGAAAGAAATGTGCAATGCCAAAAATTGGATAACAGCAGAGACACAAAATGGTATTTGGTGGCAGTACAAAGGATGATTTGCAGAATTCCCTACTTGACCACAACAGGAGTTATAGTGTCTCTCCCACTTACTTCCACTGGGAATATTTTATCTCTGACCATGTTTTACAACCTATTCTGGATTTGGATGTGGTCCCTTGTCTTTTATTCATTTTTGGACCATATTATTCCCTCCTTGCAGTTGTTATTTTCTTTGAGTGCTATTGTTTTTCTTCTTCTGCCAGCTTTAGCTCTTGCTTGATGTTAAAATTTCACTGTTTGTTTCTTTCTATTTAGCAATAAAATACAGCATTTTGTTACTGTATTTGTGCCAGACATAGGTGGAGAAAGCTAGCTGCAGGCTGCTTTTTTGTTCCCTGAACTCCTGACAAACTGAGGGTTCATCTGCATGCCTTTGAGCTGTCTGCTGTTATGCCATTATGTATGAAACACAAATAGAATTTGGCACATTAATCCATTGCTTATACTGTGTCTGGTTCTTTTAGTGTTTTTACTGATTTACCTTGTCATGAACAGGGTAACACTATAAGAATAAAGTAGATCTCAATAACCAGAAAGCCAGCATTTTTCTTGGGGTTTTGTTGTTGTTTTTCTTTAACATTCTTCATTTTGTTTTGCTTCTTTTCTACTTATTTAAAGCAGAAAGAATAGATGGACTTGCTGCTAGCACTGCTCACTTCTCATTTAATAGGTAATATCTTTTGTCACTTAAATTTAGCAATGGGGGCACCATATTAAGGCTACATAACATGTTGACTACAGTCAAACATAGCAGGAATGCAAGTTCCCTATTCACAAAATAAAACAGGCTGTAACTTACAATTACTCCTGCCCTGAGAGATTTATACTTCTCTTAAGTGGATATTCAAGCAGATTTGAACTGTATTCTTAACTGGGCACTTCCCTCAGAGTTAGCTGTGGCAGTCTGTATTTACCACTGCTGAAGACAAAATGTGTCTTTGCCTGTTCCTTTGTTAATCAAAGTAAAACCTTTTTTTACAATTATGTGTCCAGATCTCTGTAAAGAAAAACTCTTTCTTGACATATGGAAGATGAAGTTTGCTTCAAAATAATCACATCAGGTAGTTTCTGTTCTATACTAGGAGCAAAACATTCCATTTTCTGTTAATTTAATTAGCTTCCATGATGCACTGAGTATTAGGAATTCTGAATGTTTTTATTCTTACAGATTGATTGATACTTACATATTTGGCAGAATAATTTGGCAGAATATTACCAAGTAACATACACAGATCTCTGGAACACACTTCATGTAGAACCAACTTTTTTAAAGTTCCGTCTGTGGATTTCAAAGTATTTCCTAAATATTAGTTAATTGTGTCTCTTTAAATATCTGAGAAAAATTAATCCCATTTTACAGATGAAGAAACTCGGGCCCAGATTACAAAAAATTTACAGAAACATATTTAAGTATTCTGACAATTAAAATAGGGGACTTAGAGTCATCAGCTTTTTCTTCCCTCCAGCAAGCAATAAAGCAGCAACTGATAGCAACGCAATGAAAAGAAACTGAACTATTCCGATTAGTTTTATTTACTGTCTCTGTCTTATGTCAGAATAATTTGTAAGTTATTATCTGGCTCTTACTACAGGAAACAGAATCCCTCAGCAAAATCTGTCTTAAAAAATATCAGAAGTTATAACACTTTCCATCACACCTTCTAGGCAATCCTAATGATCTGTCATATATAATTACCCTAGAAAAGTAAGAGTTGATTATTAATCAACATCAGTAGACAAAAGCCCAAATAGCAAAGCAGAGGAAAAGCTTACTGTCTGACTCAATGAGTTTGGAGTTTTTTTCTTTAAAATAGAAATACACCATCAGAATGTTTGACGGATTTATCTTCCTTTTAAATGTGCAAAAGGACATTATTCTGAAAGCTTTAACTTTTTTTTTTCTTTTTTCCCCCACAGGGAGTTTTGGTAATATGATGAAATGAAAACACTGGCTGTGTGAAACTTTGAACTATGTTAGTACAGACTAGGGACACAGCTGAATCTAAACTAAATTGCCTCTGCTGATGACAAGGTCATCCTTCCCTTACTCCAACTGTCCTCCTTGTGAGTGCACAAGGATTAGGTATTGAGACAGCTCTGGGGCCAGCACAAGCTCATTCTGTGTAGTGAGAGGTCCCTGCAAGAATAGCTCCCTGATTTGGCAATGGTCTCGCAAACACTCATACCACTGAAAGCAAGGTGGTGGAAATTGGTGCAGACTGGGGAGGGCATCACCACTTCCAGAGGAGCAAGGCATCATTTTCTCATGAAATATATTGGAGGAAAACATTTACAATTCAGTTTAATACTTGAACAAAGCAAACTTTGATTTAAGCATCCAGGGTACAAATAGTTAGTGTGATTTGGGCCATCCTGTACCCTATCTATTTTTCTGGGTAGGGATAACTGTATGCAAACCTCTGACTCAGCTGTGACCACTATTACCCTAGACTTGAGATTTCATAAAGGCTCTTGGCAAAAGTCAAAGGCAAGGCAGTCCCCTTACAGGCTCAGTGACTGGGTCAAGTGAACCTGAATGGAAAGTGAAGGAAGGACCCTTTCTGAACTGGTATTGCAGAAAGCTGTCCAGAATTTTTAGGATTGTTTGAATCCATGGATTAAATCCATAGTACAGGTCACACTCCTAACAGCAGCCACCTTTCAAAGCTTCTGCTCCTCAAAAGCTTTGTGGAATTTTGCTAATTCCTGTGATTTTATCCACATACTGGTACTGTGCATAATGCTGCAGCACCCCTATTCCTACATTATTCTTAATTATTATACATAATTATTCTTAAATTAATTGAAAATGTTCCATACTTTCTAGAAAATGGAAAAAATCCCTAATTAAGTACAGATACTACATGAGATCTTTAAAATACATATAAGAAAATGTGTATTTCAAGAATGATACATTCCCTGTTATGTCAGAGGTGACACAAGAAGAACCAGTTCTTCAAAGGGAATGTACAGGATGAAACAATCAAAAAGAATTTTTTCAAGGGGAAAAAAGATGTTTCTTAGTGTATAACTGTATGATAACTATTCTAGCACTAATATAAACAATCATATTTTTAAGGAATAATTTATAGAAGTAATTTCTCCTCTGAATATGGAGTAAAAAATCAATTCTTTATAAATCAATTCAATTGTCTTCCAACTCTCTGCAGCAAAGTTATATCACTGTTATCTTCCTTTCCCTTTATCATATTTACTATCCCTCTCTAAAACAAGTAATAAGTGAGCAGACAATGCTGTTTTATAGCATTTTACATTCAAAGTTAGCACAGGTGGAAAAAAGTTTAAAAGATTCAAGACAGCACAGTATTATTTTCACATTACAGAAATTTGCATATGGAAGTAACTAACAAATTTATTTGTCTTAGTGCAAACCCCAGTTTAGAATAGGTTAGCAAACATATATCATGTACCAGTGTTAGTCTAAGTAAAATAAGGTGACTTCATTTAATGTGGTAGACATTAAAACAATATTGCAGGACAGATCTTTCTCAACTGAAACTGCTGTAACTCTATTGCAGCCTCATTACAGCAATAAAAAAGTCCTAATATGTAGAGATCTTATAGCTTTTTTTTTTTTTTGCTTTTTTTTTTTTTATGAGATCACATACCAAGTCAGGCCAGGGCTGTTCAGGACAGATATTGGGTGAGACTCAATTTATCTAAATTTTTAAATTTACCTAAAAACAGTCAATAGAGAGAAAGGGATGCTGTCTGGCCAAACTTTTCATAAATTTTTAATGTAGGATGAAATTAATTACTTTTTGGATATGTCTGGTTTTTTACAGTAAAGGATCGAAGAAGTCTGAAGTGACAGTTTCAACAAAGGATGACTAGCTCTTAGAAATTTAGTTTAACCAGATGAATTCTAAACATTACTGCTATGCAGCCACCTCTGATCTATAGTTACTCCTAATATATAGGGCTCATCTAGCAGCTGGAGATCACCAAAATGCTCTTCCTTAAATATGCATCCTTTCCTCAGTGTCAAGGAAAAGGTTTTATTAAGGAGTATGGAGATGTTTAATTCCTTACCAACAGGAACAAGAGCTGGTTGACTGACTCTTAAAGGGAAATATGGTATTTCTAATGCATTACAGTAAACCTTTAAGGAGTTTAATAAAGTATTCCATGAAGTATATTTGGACTGCTGACCAAACACCAATACCCTCTGCAGAAGATGCAACAATACCACACTCAGCCTCTTTCCATAACACATCCAGGATTTTACCATATAGCTCAGCTCCAGCATTGCCTGAACTTCAAGTACTTTGTGGCTGGATGTGGGGGCCGGGGAACCCACTGGCTCAGCGATCCTGGCTCTCCCCTGGAGGCAAGACACCTTGCACTCAGAGAGACACAATGTGTCGCTCCCAGGGATCTTTGAGTTAGTTATGTTAAACTGTTGTGCCCCGTTGGTGTTCCCCCCTGCCGTCCCACCCTGATACAGGTATCTCGGGCTCCCCCCGCCCCTCTCCTCTCCGATAAATATCCCGGGTTTTTCCCTATTCAGGAGATTAGCTGTTGCTGGATCCCTTCGCCAAATCTCTGCCTGAATAAAGGTTTGTGTTTAGCGGAACGCTGGACCAGCTTTCTCGTCCCTGCTTCCTGTGTTGCCTGCCGCCGCCGCTGAGCTGAGCTGGAATCACTCGACTGCCCGAAGCTGCTCACACACGCTTCGGCCCAGCCCTTCTCAGGGCTGCTTCTCTAGAGAAGTCGTGGTGCTCTGGGCTTTCCGTCACCACGGCAACTGGACACTACAAAGCTCCAGAAGTCTGAGTACACCACTGTAGTGTGATATTCTGAATTTTGGTGGCAATTTCTGAAATTCATTCAAACTGGGAATTTTGCATTCCAAGTAGCTAAGAGCTACTGTAAACTTGAGCTTACAGCTCAGCCCCTCCACTAGTCTTTCTGCCTTCAAGGATTTATCTCAAAGAAACTAGCTAGTAAACTCCTCTACTGCACTCTTCACTCTCACACGTCTGCGGCTTTTATCAGTTTGGAACAGTGAAATCAAGTGGCATTTTTCCTACTGTCTTCCTTGCTTGAGTCATCTTAAAATCTGTAGTCAACAGTGAGCTCATCTTCATCCTTTAGCCATCTCAAAGGAAATGCCCACCGTTTTTCCACTATCAGTGTTCACCAAAGTCCAGATGCCTTGATCTGTGCCTTCCCTTTCCGTATTTATTAGCATCAGGTACCCCCGCATTTCTCCTTATCAGATCCAGAAGGTCAAAAATACCAGTTCAACACTTCCTTTTTAAGAGGGTAAGGATAGAGTGCTAAGAAATCTATCCCTAAACCCACAGAGTTATCCTGAGGTGAACTGTATGACTAACTGACAAACATTTGCAGACGTGTTGCCATAAAATTGCCATTTCTGCCCCTCCCATTTTTTCTTACAGCCTCATTTCACAGCTGTTTGAGCTACCTGGCTGAAGAGCTTATCTTCAGTATACTCAAGATCATATCACCAGATCATCCCTTCATTTAACTAAAGTTAAGGGAAAAATACTTCTTTTGTGTAATTCCTCAGGAATCCACACTGGAATTTTCAGGGGAATATACTATGAGTAAACCTTCTGGGCTGGTTTACTGATCTGTCAGATTCTGATGAAACGAAAGGTTAAAGTCTTCCAATAAAGTAAAAGTATTTATTTTTATAGAGAAAAAAGTCAAACTCATGTATAGAAACAAGGATATCTCAAGTGTGTTATATGGTTGAAATAGTGTCTCAATTCATGTATTTTTTCAGTAGGCGCACACAGTATTTTCTAAAAGGGTATATAAAAATATATGAACTCCAGATGTGCATGACACCCTTGAGTTTCTGTTTAATGTTTTTAAGAAAATACAGCCTTTTTATTATGGTGTACTAGAACAGAAAAATATTAAGCCAGGTTTAAAGTGTATGAACAGGGGAAAATACAAGTTTTTGACTGAGATGCCTGGAAAAATGTCTATTTTAACACTCTGCTTTTATCAGCTGGTGTATGAAAGATACTACCTATCCTGACTGATTAGTTCTTCCTATATTTTTTAATCATCACTTCTACAACAGCATCTTTACCTCTAATATATTATTCATAATTTTCCATATAAGTACTGCTCATCGTTTCATAAAATTATTTTTACTATTCTGTATTTTAATTTATGATCAAATAAAAAAAATTAATGAGTCAATATGCAACTTCAAAGTCTTGATATGGAAAAGTAAAAGTCACAGTTCCTACAGTAATTTATGTGAAAAATACTAATATATTTGGAAAATCCTTTTACAGATTATCTTGATGTAAAAGACCATGTGACCGTTAGTTATAGGCAAGTATTTATGCACTGAATATAACATAATTGATTATTTTTTGTTCAACTCGTTTACTTCTTCCAATTGTATAGGATTTTCTTAATTATATACAATGTTACACTTTAAAACCCTCAAAAAAATTCAAGTGAAAAGAGTGAACAATTTCACTTTAAATACCTTCTAGAGACTGCCAAATTCAATGTTTAAACCTTCTGCAAACAGATTGACAATATTTCTTGCAATATATTGCCATCTAGAGGAAAAAATGTATGTTGCTACAAAATAAATATGAGGGTTTAGGTGCTATTTATAATTTCAATATTTTAGTATGGAAAACACACACTGTGTTTTTTAGGCAAACTGATGTGTCATTCACTAAATCAGCTGGATATAAACACATAAGCACAAAACATGCAATAAGACATAAGTATGCAGCTCTTAAATACTGTGTGTGATCCAACCACACACACATACATGTATAAGTATGTATAATGCATATATGAGTATGTATGTATGTACATAAGCCAAACAAATATTATCGGAAATTTCATCCTGTCACAACAAATAAAACAGTTTATAAATAAAATTCACTTTGTGCATCCCAAACCTGTAACTGAATTTCTAATTAAGGCTAAGTAGCACTCTTTTCAGCTAGTGGCACCAAAAATATTAAATTTACTGATTAGATGAATAGAAATAATTGAGATGCACTGCAGGGTAGCTCTGTAGCTACATAGTTGATTGTACCTAGAAATAAATGGGATATATGAGTATAATACAAATAACTGAAGGTATTAGGTCTGAGTTCTCTCATGTAATATATAATAAAAATATACTGTATACATTACTGAAGCAGTTTAGACATTGAATACATTTGGACTGTCAAGGTCTCAAAACTAAATTAGACACTAAATACTGCTGAATCAAGACCTCTATTTTCAACTGTCATTCTTATCTTAAATATGACTACGGATATTTTAAATATGAACTAATGATAAAAAATATTTTGTTACACAAACAAATCCTTTTTATTAAAGGTTTCTAGCTATGTTTCAAATACTGAAATAGTAAAAAAGAAATACACTCAAATACACAATTGAGGGGAAATAGAAAATGGAGTTTAAAATCCTTTAACCCAGTATGAGGCCAATTAGTGTAACTAAACTCACATATAGCAAACTCCATTGCAGGTAATCCTTATCTCAGACTCCTCAAGTGAAGCTAAATATGGACTCGTCTGTACATGCAAGGCAGTGACCTTAGTTTTTCCAAAATGTGGCAAAAAATATGAATATTAATTACCTCAAAGAAGCAAGAACGTGAATTCCTTCTTTAGAAGAAAAATGCAGACATTGGCATTTAAGGTTCCACAAGGGGAAGTGCAGATTCCTACACATGAGAAGGAACAGCCTTAGGCACCAAGGAAAGGCTGGGGGCCACCTGAATGGAAAAGACCTGAGTGTCCCGCTGGACACCAAATTGAACATGAGGCAGAGATGTGCCACTGTGGCAAAGAAGGTTATGGGTGTGCAGGGGTGCATTAAGGGTAGTGTTACCAGGTCAAGGAAGGTGCTTCTCCTCCACACAGCACTGGTGAGGACACACATGGAGTGCCACATCCAGCTCTGGGCTCCTCACTACAAGAGATACATTGACATGCTGGAGTGAGTCCAGCAAAGAGCCACAAAATTGATAATGGACTGGAGAATCTTATTAGGAAAAGCTGAGAGAGCTGGGACTGTTTGGTCTGGAGAAATCTCAGGGGATAACTCATCAGTGTGTACAAATACATGAAGGAAGGGTGCAAAGAAAACAGAGCCAGGCTCTTTTCAGTCCCTCCCAATGACAGGAACAGAGGCAATGTGCACAAATTGAAACACAGGAGTTTCCCTCAGAACAACAGGAAACACTTTCTCACTGTGATGATGACCAAGGACTGGCACAGATTGCTCAGAGAGGAGGTAGAGTCTCCATCCTTAGAGATATTTTAAGAAGCCCATCTGGACATGCCTGATAAACCTGCCATAGGTGGCACTGTTTGAACAAACAGGTTGGACCAGCTGGCATCCAGGGGCTCTGTCCAACCTCAGCCATTCTGTGGTTCTGTGATATGAATACATATTGCTGATATTCAGACACTTCAAGATGGGAAATATATATATTGACAAGCAGTGCAGATAGTGGGGGGAACTCCATCCTCCACTATTTTATTATTGTTTTAGTATGTCCCTCAGAGGAGGTGGAAGGGCAGAATTCACTAATTTTCACTTCTGGTTTCTTTCTGAGACTTATTCCATACTTACATACTCTATATTTACTAATTTTTTTTTTCACTGAAGCAAAGCAATGCAAGCATATAACTTTGTATTTTGTCAGGAAATAAAGGAAATCATGCATTCAGGGCAAGAAGTTCATTGGAGGTCATTTTTCTCACAGAACTGATGTCTTCTAGACTGCTTCCTTGCATTTGAAACTGACTTAAAAATGAAAAATAAGACCACAAAGAAGTGTGGGTCTGGTTATTTTAGCAGGAGACTAAGTGAACAAAATTTTAATTAAAACACTTAGACACTTTCAAAATAAAGGGAAAGAAAAACTTGCCTTTGTTGGTATGAGTGCTGCATTTGGAATTTGGATGGCCTCTGGAAATCAAATTACTTCAGTTGTGTTTTGTTTGCTTTTCTTAAAGCTGTTATTTTTGCAACATAATCAGTAGCAATTTAGGTAATAATATGATAATAGTACCTGTAACAAAGACTTAATTAAATCTGTCAGTGTCTGTATTATACAATAACATTAGCAAAATTTAAAAAAATTATATTAATACTCAAATTTTACTCTGTTTTCACTTTTACTTGGGAGTCAGATAAATCAAATCTCATGTTTAGTTATCTAAAAATATATTAAATTTGACATTTAGTGGGAGTTTCACTGAAAAAAACTTGAAGCTAATAAAAAATATACTGCAAGAAAATATCTTAAAGAAAATGACAAATGAAACTGGAAAACTAGTTTTTTAGACAATATTCAGAGACTTACTGGCTGGTGATTAATATTGTATTTTAATACAAGCCAGCAGTCTATGACACAAAAGGCACAGTTTCTCTGAAATCAATTGCTCTAATTATCAAATTTTGTATATATTTAGATATAGCTTCATTACAATTCTATGGACACGAATAACCACAGCACCTACCTAAACTAGAAGACAAGAAAGTGAACTTTCATAAATGCTTGATAATAGTTTGTTATCTTGCTTACACATGCTTTGGCATTGCTGGGAGCCAGCTTAAACATGCTGTAATAGATTTGAAAATACTGGAATTGCCAGATTTTTTTTTCCAGAATTTTGTCACCCTGTTTAGAAATTAGGGTGATTTACAGTCAGTTCCTACTGCACCTACCATCAATACATAGAGATTTGTTAAAAGCAACGTAGAATTTGTTTTGATTGCTATAATTTATACAATTGAAGAGAAACATGAAAAATAACTGGTTTACACTCTAATACTGAGTGAATCTAATATCAAAGATTGGCTAATCCATTACTTTAATACCACCATTTTTTCATAAAAAAACAAACCACAGCCATTGAAAGAATCACTTTGCCAAGTTTAAATAATCATTCCTTACAAAGCACATTCTGACAGTCAAACCCTAGGCTTTCAGAAGTTACTTTTGGCTGTAGTGATGTGGCTGTTCAGTCCTGAAACTGAGATGTTGTAACAGGATCCAACTAAAACAGATAAGGAATGAATTCTGAAAATCAGAGTCTTGTCCACAGGCAAGCAATCACTTATATGGAAAAGATGAGGAAAAGCAAAAAGCTTGAAAAACTGGTATGTAGACAACATGTACATTCCTGAAAGCAAAGATGCATACAGGTGTGCAGCCTGTTACAGAAGCACATGGAGAGTAAGTGCAAATTCAAACCTCATCTCTGAACCTGCATCACTTTACAAAGTCTCCTAAGGTACTTCTTACCTTAACATCAGTTATTTTAGTGATTCAGAAAAAATAAGAGAACTAGCATGTTTTACATGTATTTTTAAAAAGCAAACTCATTATATTCCATATATTTCTTCTTTTGTCCTGCCAAATCTAGGATAGGATAGAGGCAATGTGCTTTGTTTTGAAATTAATGCAAACTATTATAATAATTAGTCATCTGATAATGAATAACTAGCTATAATAGAGGGTGCTAGTAAAAGAAGTGACAGCCAAGAACATAGAATATTTTTCTAAGAAAAACTTACTTTCCAAGAGTCCCAAATAACTCATGATATGTTATTCTCTCACGGGCCTGTATTTCACTACATGCAGTTTTCCCCTTGCAGCTGTTCCTGCACAGTCTTCCTTATAGTGCTTCATGGCAACCTATATTTTGTTCCTTGGCTTCTTTTCTGCATCATTTCTATACTGCCACCTTCCTTTGTGCTGGCACTCTTCCTCTGGTACTATATTTGCTGTAAAATTCTATCTGCACTGCAGCCATCACCATGCATCAGCAATTAGGGATTGTCTGTTTCAAACTTACTGGAGTCAATTGACCATAGTAGTCACTTTTTCTAGTAGAAAACAAATTTCCTAGTCCTTCGAATTTGGAAAAAAACCCAAAAGTTTAATCTGAAACCTTGTTTTAGTTCAGTTGAAGATACTGCAGGAGTATCTGCTCTAGTAAAGGCACACAGGAGAGATCCTGCCACTTCCCCTGATATTACAATCATGTTTCAAACAAACCCAAACTCAAAGCCATGTTATTCACGGGAGGTAACACCGAAGCCCATTTTCCAGCTACATTTTAGTATTTTGCCACCACTTGTCATTACAAGCATGAGCATGGATCTCTTCAGAAAAAAATCTGAATATCATATTCAACATGGAAGGGCAAAAGAGCAGTATCTTCTAGAGAGACAAATTATTAAAAATTGTTGGGTTTTTTTGTATTTTATTTAATACTATATTATTTTACTTGCAATATTTAAATGAATAAAAAAAAGCTGTTTTCAATACTAGAACTGAGTTCATCCTTATTGTTACTTTCAAGTTAATTGGCATTTCTGTGCACCATGAGAACTGCAGGTGACTGAGATCATCTTGAGAGAAAGAAAACATAGGACTAAATTATCTGTCTTTAATTGTCACATATAAAAAATATCTGATTAAAGGAGACTATATCAGAAATATCAGCTAATATTTTAAATTAAGTTTGAACACTTCATGAAAGCTCTTTACTCCTTAAAGAAAATTTAAATTGACAGTTTTAACAGTTAAATCTAATAATGTCTTCTTTGGCCATTGCTAGAGTATCTGAGTATTTCCAAGGAAAAATCAGTAAATAGTATGGTAAATTAAATAATTAATATTTCTTTTAGTGTTAAGGTAGCCAAAACCAGTGAAAAATATTATCCTGTAAATTTTATAAACTAAAGCCACCACAGACTGCTATCCAGTGCCCAGATTCCCTTTTCTGGGCAAGTGTTGGTGAGCACATTTCAGTAGCTTTTGTCCTTATTCCTTTTTGGTCAAGGCTGAAGTCAGGACATGCCAGAATGAGCTCATGTTTTCACACTGCAGGTGTGAAGAGACACAGTCCTTCATTATTGTGGTTCTGTGTGTCTGTGTAATTTATACAAATTCATGGAAGGAAATAAAGAAGTGTTCTGGTATCTGGGGTTTAGGTTTTTTCAGGTAGATTCCAAATTGTCAGAATTCTGAAGTTTTAGTAGTATTAATATTTTATACATTTGTACATACTGCATAGCATGCACAGCTTAAAAAGAACATGCAATCTAAAGAACTTTGTATGTACCCGCAATAGAGTAGAGGATATAGATCTTTCTTGTTTGATACACTTCCTGCATGTTCTTCAAAAACCTTTTTTTATTTTTTTTTCCTGAGAGAAATGAGCGAAACCAAAGTCAACTTTAAAACTTAGGAAGTTCTAGAGTTTGGAGGTAGCTGCTATCCTATGAGACTGCTGTTGCAACAGTTACACTTCCAAATAGAATTAGAAAGTTTCAGAGAAATTACAAAGATCCCAACTTGTAACAGAACATTTCCACTTCACCAAATAATCTACCTTTCTAACTTTTATTATTATTATTATTATTATTATTATTATTATTGTTGTTGTTGTTGTTGTTATTGTTATTGTTATTGTTATTGTTATTATTCCTAAGCGCAGTAACACAATTTTTTACAAAATTTAAGTTCAATAAAAATCTAGGAGAGAAGAAGCAGAAGGGGAGCTATTTCCAAAGTGGAACACTACTGCACATGGTTCCTGGGAATTCTTCCTTCCCAAGTCAAACTTGAAAGTCCTTTTACTCAGGCTCTCAAATCATTCCAGGTCTGCCTGAAAAAAGAAGAATCTACTTCCAAAATTACCAAAGAGATGAAGATGCCAGATTCTCACTGCTATATACCTGGTGTGTGTCTCTGTATGTGTAGGATGTTCTAAATGGCGGGACACCCATTATGCAGCTACCTACCAAAGCATTAGCACTTACTTTTATCTTGAGCATGTTCAGATCAAGAGTCAGAACCCACCCCCTTTTTTCTTCTGGTTTCCTGTTATTGTTGCTGCAGCTGTATATTTCTTCTTCCATTTCACTTTTTGCCTTCAATAAAGAGCTAAGCTGTGACTCTTGCCTTAAAATTGTGTCAAAATTATGAATGTTGGTATTGAATCACTTTGCTACCTGAAGATTGTTGTCAAAGTGACTGTTTCTTCTTAGGAAAGGAGGTAAGAATATATCTGTTCTACCTACATCATGTTTAGATTCTTGAAGTTCCTGGCATCTCTCTTGGATTTGACAAATAGAATTTGAAGTGACTGATGAAAAAATAAGGTGATGATAAAATATTTGATCCTTCTTAAAGAATTTGGAACATCATTCCTCAAAGTTTTTTACCACAACAGGTTAAAGCTTCCTTCTCCTTTGGATTTTTTCTTTTCACCTTACTGTAGAACCATAGCCATGTGGCAAGTTGCAAATATTCACAGGAGATTGCTCTCATTTCCACTGTATTTACTGACAATTTTTCTGGAAGATAAAAATTGTTAGTTTTAAAGCAAACAAAACATGCGTTTGTAATCTTTTGCTTGCTACACAGTTTTTCAAGCAAGATGGTTACATTTCCTTCTAGACTGTTCTGTTCTAACATAATCTTGATAATTCCACATTCTTCAGTTTATAATACAGATGTGTAAAATGGTCAACAACTGAAAAATTGGTATTTTTTTCTTTCCCAGAATAATTGGAAATACATGTCTCATTTTTCACAGCTAAAGCATCCATCTGCAAGCACACACCCATGCACAAATACACACATATATTATTTAAATGAGAATATATTTAACATTTAAATTTTAATCACTGTACGAAAAGATTTCTGTGTTATACTTTTCCTTGCCTTTTTTTTTGGGGGGGGGGGGGGTGGGAAGGGGAGGCTTTGGTTGGTTGGTTTGGTTTGATTCAGTTTTTTGGGTTTGGTCTTGGTTAGTTTGTTTTTTTTTTCTTTAATACCTTCTTTAAATATCATCATACATAGAGCTTTTTACTAATCTCAGATTAAGTAATTTGCTGTGGAATAAAATACTCAAGTTTCATCACTGGTTGAAAATAATTTCAAAAGGAGTTGAGTAGTACTTTTTTGGGAAAAAGCATTACTATGTATTTCCTAAGTGATCAGGAACGTGGGATTTAGAAATGCAGTAACATTTGGAGTCTAAAGTAAAAAACACACCACCTCCTGTTTGGTTACAGCTGAGCACTCAAAATCATTTTTTTATCATTCTTTCAACAGCTATGATTTTGCTTCACTTCCACATTATTCATCCAAGGGGAAAAATACAACCCTTTTTACACTTGGTCTCCTACTTCAAAGCAGACAAAACCATTGCAATCACAATCCCTCTTCTCATTTTACATTAGCCTGGGTTACATTAACAAGCACAATGTGAGAAGGAATCTTTTTTTTTTTTTTTTTTTGGTAAGATTTATTACAATAGTCTGAAATTCATATTCCATGAATATGAACATCAAGTCTAGTTCATGAGATGAGGCTATTCTGTATACTACCTGTGCAGCTGATACTTTGTTAGGTGCGTAACAGGTGGTTCCTATAGCTGATATGGGAAAAGCTGGCTGAGTTAAGAATACTGAGCCATGAGAGGATCTGAACAGGTTGTACTCTGGCAGGCAGCTGCCTCTGGATCATGTTCAAACTGCCCAGAGTAGGCTCTGAATTTTCACTTTTGCAGGATATGAAGGGCAGTCAGCTAAACCTAGCAACCTGATTCTTAGCACATGAATTAGAAGCCTGTATTCTGAATATAACTGGTAGCAAAAAACTAACACAACTGGTTCTTAAAGAGGCTTTGGTTGAAATTTATCACCCACTATAACAAAATGCATGTGTTTTGCTAACATCAGAAACTGGGATGACCGAGACATCTTTCTCCTTTCCTCACAAGCCATTTTTCCTAAATGTTTTTCTTCTACCTGCTGCTACATGAAATACTCATCAGAGTTAAAAACATTAATCCTAACTCTTTAGTAGTCTATCAATGAAGAAAACTCTACAGCTTCTTCCTAAGACATCTCTGTGATCCTACAAGGACAAATTTGGTGTTTTCATTCTCTCTGCTTACTCTAAGCCTCAATGTGTCTGCAGAAGGATGGAGTCACTGTACAGTGAGTTTCCTGAAGAAGGTCAGCAGGTGATGTTGGGAGAGAAGTGTGACTGAAATAGGTCCTGACCCCCGGGCTTCACAGCACTTCTCTTTGTTCAGGAGGCAAAATCATCTTCCCAAGGTGCAGTGTGGGAAAAGCAGGAGCACTGGTGTAGAGGATGCTCATTATTACAGGACTTATCTGGGAAGTGAGGGGCCTGAGATGCTGGCAGTACCCTTCATAGGGGATTGTAAGCAGTAATTTTGTTTTCCTGTAAGGTGCCTTAAGAGCAAGTATGGCAAGGCTGCTGGGTCACCCCACAAGAAACAGTACCATGCACTCAAAAGAGAAAGCCAGAGAAGAGGAGATTTGTTCTCCTGTCTCCGTGGGAAAGCAGAAGCCCTGGGGTCTGCTCACTCTAACTGAAAGGAGCGAGTAGTTTGTGACTGGCAACAAAGACAGGATAAGTGGCAGCAATGGTAGGTGGCTGAGAAATGTGACCCAGGGGACTCAGGGAGCATAGAGCAGATTGTGGTGATTATTACACAGCTCCAGGGGCTGGAGTGAGAGGGTGAGTTTTGGCGTCCCTGAGTTCCCAGGTTGTGATGGAGTATCGCTTCCCACAGCAAAAGGGTGATAAGAGAAGCTGTGCCCCCACCGACAGTTAAATCTTTTCCTTCCCCATCCTGAAGCTTGAGAAAGATCTATAAGCTCTTTCACACCACATCAACAGCTTGCATAGGAATTAAACAAATCATGAAGATCCTTTACTCCAGTTGTTCTCAAGGGTTTATCAAAACAAGGGGGAACCATAACCCTAATCAGAAAGTACACATAAACTAGATTCCAACCAAAGTTATAAATCTTGTTTACTTTTTTGAAAACTACCTTTTCCCCTAAATTGCATACATAGATTTCTGGATTAAAAAAAGATTTAAATAACTGTATGTAGTAGGGCAAATCTGTGACTTCCCTATTACAGAGGAATAAGATATCATAAAACACCTCCTACTCGCCGGCTGGAAGAAGAAGAATACGTGAGGCAATTTTCCCCTTTCCCATGCATGTGGGCAGAGGGTGGGCTGGCAAGGGGAAAAAATAGGAGAAAGACTGATTGATACACTACTGAAAAGGCAAAATAGACTAAACAGGACTGAAAAAAACACTATTAGCCCAGTGGTAAAGACAGACCAGTTTGCCTAGTGAATAATAGCAAGAACAGAAGTGGTCTAGTGGATATTTCTTATCAGACAGTTATCAGAAGATTTACTTAAAACTTGAGTTTCTTAAATAAAATTTAAAAAATCTTTTATTTATCGAAGAATTATAAATTAGTTTAAAATTGTTTATCCAGCCACTCCAAAAAGAAAAAATTGTAAGAACTGAAGTAATATACCACAAGAACAAAATTACTCCAACACACTTCCTTAAAAATCATTTTGGTTTCCAAAATTAATGTTCATTTGAGTAGAGTACTATACTGTAACACCGACGTTAGGCAGGATTTGTGCTGACTGATTGATGCCATCTGTTCGCAACTTGGATGTTACTTTCTCTAGCTTTCAAAAAGGGAAAACAAAAAGCAAAACTAGCTCTTCCCATTCTCAGTTAAGGTATTTAGTGAATTGATTGAATTTTCAACATTTACTGCACCGTTTGTTTTTTTTTTAAAAAATAAAAAAAATAAAAAGGGGAAAAAAAAAAATAGCACCGGTACCATAACATTCAGTAATGGTTTAGGAAAAAGGACTCTGCAAGTTATCCGGGCTTTAAAGAGAGGGAAGCATTGTAATTAGCAAGTGTTTTGCTAACAGCTAGAAATGTACATCCACTCTGTAGATTTGTTGGAACATAAACTGCTTTTTTCTGCCGACATCTGGTATCCATCAGGATAAAAAGGGGACCTAGCAACCAAACTTTACATGTAGCATCTTAAAGAGGCAGCACAATGGATCACTCCCTTCCTTAAGTAACGGGGAACCCTTTTCCTGAAACAAACGGAATGAGCAGAGCTGGGTGTATGGGGAGTGCCAGCCAATTCAGATATCAACCCGCGACAGGTTACCAATCTGCTGTCAGCAGTGTGAGCCTGGGATTATTGACACTCACAATATGCAGGCAAAATTCCTTCCCGGCTTAATTCCTTTGATTTCATCTGATTCCCCCGACTTCCTTAGAGCCCGTTCTCCTGCGGAAAGCCCGGCGCCCTCGCAGCCTGTCCCTCAGCGGCATCGGGAGCCTTTCCTCCCCGCACCCGGGCAGGGCAGGGCAGGGCAGGGCAGGGCAGGGCAGGGCAGGGCCGGGCAGGGCCGGGCCGGGCCGGGCAGGGCCGGGCAGGGCCGGGCCGGGCCGGGCCGGGCCGGGCAGGGCAGGGCAGGGCAGCGCAGGTGGGTCCCGCCGGCTGCCCCTCACCGCCCCGGGGAGGAGCCGGCCGGGCGTCCCGGCCCCCTCCCGCTGCCGGGGCCGCGCGGGCCCGTCCCGCGGCCGCTGGGGGGCAGCCGGGCGCGCGGCGGCGGCGGCGGCAGCGGGAGGCGATCGCTCGGTGCCGGCGGCTCCGTCAGGGCCGAGGGCGGGGGTGTCCCGGGAGGAGGCGAGCCGGGGGGAACTGCGGGGAGCGGGAACAGGGCGGCGACTCCCGGCCCTCGTTCTTCGGCAGGTGGCAGCCGGGGGAGGCCGAGAGCGAGAACAGCGCCTGCCTGTGCCTGTGCCTGTGCCTGTGCCTGTGCCTGTGCCGGTACCGGTGCTGCTGTGCGGGCGACAAAGAGCCCCTTACCTGCACTCAGAGGTGACCTGGCCGCTATTGGGGCCGCAGAAACGCCTTGTCCCGGTTGGGTCAGGGACAGAAAGCTCCCAGGAGTGGCGGGACTGGCAGTGACTTGCTGCGGGGAAGGACCAAGGTCTGCAGCCGCTATGGCATCAAACTGCTCCCGCAGTGGGCCCGGGGCTGGCCTCAAGGAAGCACCAGGCAGAGGCCGTGGCGCGGGCCCACAGCATCCTGACACCGGCCGATCGCGTACAAGAAGGGTGCCCAAGAGGAAAATTACAGAGCCGCTCTTCTGGACACTGGGAGCCGGCAGATGTCAGGGAGTGCTGGGGCCCCCCACTTAACAGGAGAAACTGGTCCAGTAATGGGTGTCTAAGAAGGTCGGTGCCTAAAACATACCCTAGAAGAACAATGGGGTGGGGGAACTGAGCTTTGGTGGTCCTGGGAAGAGAAGGCTAATGAAGGGCTTAGTGATTGCTTCTAACTACTTGAAGGGCTACTATGAAGGTGACAGTAGTGCCAGATGATGCAGAATTGCCACGTGTAGTCTTGGGAGGTTCAGGAGGGTTGTTCAAGTCTAGGAATTATCAGGACTGTCCTTAGAGCACTTCAGACATCACCCTTGACCTAGGAGTGGAGTAACACTCTTTCATGTAGGATACTAACTCTCACGACCTCCAGAAACCTTCCAACCCTTCTTTAGCGACTCCATGATTTGTATGCTTGTCAACTTTGACATCTCTGTGTCTCTACAGAAATTAATATCCAGAAAAGGACAAAAATGTAGTGTAACTTACCAATAAAGTTTTGTGTTTATGTTGTAAAAAGGTTACACTGCTACACATGGTTTATTATTTTTGCACATTATTTCTCTATATCCCAGGATCTGTAAGTGCCTTTATAGTTAGGTGAATGAGATTAAGAATTCATTTGTTTCTATTATGGAGGAAAATTCATTTGGGACAAACCTTATGTCCTGGTTTAAACCACTTGGTTAAACTATGATACCCTAATATAGGAATTCTCAGCTTACAGACATCCCTATCCTGCAACTACTTATGAAATAAATTAGTTGACCCATTTTGAATCTCTTGGCTCACTAGGTGTGGGTAGTTTGAAACCACTTTATGTATTACTAATAGAGAAAAACTGCCTCAGACATCAGGTGCTGCTGTTAGGAGATAATAATTCTGTGAAGCAGGTGTTGTGTTGTGTTATGCCTCGTCGTTGTGTGTAGATCTCTGGCTAGATACTGGGAGTAATAAAATGATAAATCTGAATCTAAACAACAGTGATTTTTTTCCCTCAGTACCTCAAAGCAGCATTACCAATGAGAACTGTATCTATTAATTCCTGACTACAGAGTCTAATTTATCAAGATACCATAAAAACAAAATTTATTTAATTTGTGATAATACACTTGACTATATTCAAGTGGCTTCCTCCAGAAGCAGACATGAGTCTTAAACAACAAAAATTTAATCGAGAAAATTCCAGTGTAGTCCCAACATGTGTAGGTTTTCACGCTTTTCTATCTATTTTTCTTTTGAAGCAAAATTGACTTTTATTTTTCTCAGAAACTGTAACTTTAGTTAAAAGAAGAAATTTGAAGCCTACAGTGAGAAATACCTAACTGTAGTATTTAACAAGGAAGGCAAGACTAAGCAGCTGAAATCTCCTGACATTTTTGCAAACAGTATTTAACAGTGATAGCTAAGAAATTAGGGGTTTTTAATAATTTTCTTGATTTATAAATACTCAGTATATTTCAATACATTAAAAGAGTATCCCAGGTTTCCTGCTTTTTATCCAAGAAAAAAGATGCTGTTTTGTAGGATCCAGAAGTATGACATCTGATCTGAAAAGTTATCTCTTTATGGTTCAGGAGTCATGGAATAAACGTACATTTCAATGTATTAATGAAAAAAAAAAATCTTATAATTAAATCTTCAACTCTATATCTTTTTTCTCATTCTTCAAGCATCTCATTTATATAAGTGACCTAACATAGTTCACAATATTTGTTTCTTCAACAAAATATCTGCTGAAATTTTTTTTAGGGTTAATCTCTCTGTGTCAGTTGGGATGACCGAAATTAAAAATGAACTCATCTTACACTGGATCTCATAGTAAATAATATTTGCCATTGCATTCTACATCATATCTGTGCTCTGAGCCCTCAGCTAGCTTCTGTAAGGAGTGCTGTGGCTCTGGTGGTTAACTTCATCCACAGAAAACCATGAATATCAAATTTTCCTTAGGAAGTAGATGCTATCTGCACAAGCCCCTTTTTCAAAATGTAAGATAACTAAGCAAGGAACAAGTGCTGACACCCTTCTAAGAGATGAAGAATGGCCTCAGGGAATTCCTTTCCCGTGGACATTCTCAATTATCTCTGAAGGCAAAGTGGTAATAGGAAAAAAGAGGTAAGTTTGAATGACGTTTTTCTTCACCCTTATGACCTTAATACTGTTCTACAGCCTGTACCAAAGCATAAAAAAATGCATTAAGGTCTTCACATACAGAATGGTTGAGGTTGGAAGGGACCACTGGAGGTCATTGAGCTGAACCTCCCTGCTAAAGAATTTTAGTCAAGATTGCATTCAGATGTCTTATGAGTGTCTCTGGGTAAGGAGACTCCACAACATCTCTGAGCAGCCTGTTCTCGTGCTCAGTCTACTGCACAGTAGAGAAGTTCTTCCTCATACTCAGGTGGATTCTCTGCATCAGACTCTGCCTGTTGCCTCTTCTCCTATTGTTTGGCAGCATCAAGCTAAACATGAAAAAGGGAAGGTAGGAAAATGTTATCAAATATTTTACAAGATAAAGGCCAAATTTTATGTTTTCTGACATAAAAAAAGATGAAAGTTTTCAAGTTTTTTTAGTGTTGTGATAATACATAGTGATAATAGATGGAATAACTAGTACTGTTTGTGCATGGATTTGTTTTATCAGACCTCTGGTGTGCATATGCATTTGCATGCAGGCACAAGTAGACTTACAAAGGTTTCTGCTAAGAGCTATATAGTGTTACACCTAAAAAATATGAGAAGTGCCAGTAGAGTGAACTGTCCCCAAAGCTGTTGGATTTGTTGCAGAAGAAGCTGGGATTGTTTGTTTGGGATTTTTTGTCCAGAAAAAAGAGCATAAATGAGTTAACACTTATATAGTGTGAATGATAAGGAGATGAGGGCTCAGAAGTAAATTGGGGAGGTATGCCATTTTATACAGAAGCAGATGTATCTTTTGAAATCTAATTAAATTTAAGATTTACACTATCATCCAAACCCAAATTTAAATAATATTTAATGGTTTATATTAATTGGGTTTTTTGGGTTTTTTTCCCTAGCTTCTCAAAATGGTAAGGAAACAGGAATGATAAAATCTATACATAATTTTTGTAATGGAATTATAATGGAGTTGGGCACTTCTGGAATTAGTCTTAAACTGGTGCTTTTAATAACATTTGGACAGAGAACACTTTCCCAATTACACCAAATGGCAATTATTGCTATTAATAATGTTGGATTCTACACTTTTTCTATGAGGGTGTGTTTTTGAGGAAAGGCCATAAATAGAGGGGCTTTGTTTTAGAAATGCTTCAGTGGTTACTTAAAAATTGCAAGACCCAATCACACCTTAAACTTTGAACAGCCTCATGATAATCAAAGGGTTATTCTTCATATTTAAGAAGGTGCCAAAGGCCTTATATTTAAAGCTTAACAAATTAGTTAAATGAATACCTTAGTAAACTGTATTGGTTTACTAAAAGACTATGTAAACAATACACACATAAAAATGGAAAGAAATAGCTTTAATACAAGTATAATGTTAGATCTCTTCAGAATATATATAAAATATATTTTTTAAATAGTAGAAATAATTTGAAAGACTGCGAAAGTCATGCAAATGGTGTTTATGAAAATGACCCAAACAGTCCTTATTCATTATGTGGACAAAATGGTAATTAAGGAGGAAATTTTAGAAAAAGACATATTTGGACAAATTATTTCAGCTAAATTAAAAAATATATTGGTAACTGTATAAATAAAACAGAGTTAATACTCCCACTTCATCTCAGCTGCATAGAGAATGTGATTATACTTCATATATTCTAATGCATTACTTTGAAAACAGCTGGAAATAGTACCAGCTCCCATTGCTTTTTAGAATTAAAACTGGAAGACAAACTATTCTTTCTATGAATAGGTTATATTCCCTGTGAGACTAAAATCTACATTAACAAATTCAGGTTTCATTTGAAACCTTCCTATAGGTGTCTATTTTTTTACACTTAAAACTTTCAGGTATAGAAAATCAAAGAACCTTCATTCCACAGGGATTTTTAGGGTAAATTCCTCTCAGCAGATTGTGGACATTAGTCATGTAAACAATTGCACCTGAACCAGTTATCTTAGGCTCTCCTTGGAGAGAACTTTTGGGATACAATTAATCTGACCAGCTTAAGGTTTCTTTAGCAATTTTTGTTAAATTACACCAAAGAATCACCTACTTCTTTCCACCGACTGTGAGAAAGGACTGGGACACATCCTACCCTTTGCTACTGAGCTGTCCTTTAGAGTTTTGCCTTGCATTGAAATATAATCAGCAGAGTAGATTCTATCTGCATTCCTAAAAAACTAGATTTATTGGATTATAGATTTTGACATGTAACAGTTTCAACATGATTTGATCACTCAGAGCCTGAATAACTATGAAAATACACCAGAATCAGTTTTCTCTACAGTACCTTGGATTACTGAATATTAGCCTTTCTTTTTCTACTTGGCTTTTTCAGATTTTTCTTTCCCTGATTTTCACAAGTTGTTTTGAAATATTTACAGATATGGTAAAGTTGTTTCTATGGGTGTCTCAAATTGAAATTTTCATCACTCTGAAAGAACCAAAATATACATAAAAACCAAAATTTATACAAAAATTGCTGAACAGTGAAATCCATGTATGTAGCTAAAACTGTTCTATCTGAACAAGCATTTGAGACTGTGTTGTACTAAATATTGAGTTTGGAAACGACTTAGGACAAGAGCATGTTTCAAAGCTGCATTTAGCTGGGGCTCTTCTGCATGGAAGATGTCTTCACTGCCTCAGAAAACATACATAAAAATCCAGTAGAGCACTCACAGTCCATAATTTTAAGATTTATCTCATCTGTATCACTCACAGATATATCAGTTTACAGAATTTTACCTCATATTTTGTTGTCAAAGCTAAAAAATATGAGAAATAATTATCTCAGACCGGTAAAGTAAAAACGAGTTACATATATTTATAAGAGCTGATGTGAACAGTCAGCATCAACTTGTACATATCAGGGAAATACAATTCCTTATAGCAGCCTGAAAAATTAAAAAGAAAAGAAAAAAAAAAAAACCAAACAAAAAACCTGAAAATTTAAAATGCAACAGAAGATCTTATTTTGTGTAAATGTGAAGTTGTATTATGGCATTTAGGTCACCAAAACCAAAAAACCTCAAAACCCATAGTAAAACACTCATTGCCTTAATAACAGAAAGAAACAGTGCTTAATGTAATCTGACATTCTAATGCAACTAATTTTAAACAGATTGTTTAAACCTACTTCCATGCTTTTACAGTAGTATGGAGGGTATAGAGAAATCTTCAACAAAGTAAATCTAACTTTACAAATTAAACATTCCTCTCTGATGGATAAGGGAAACAGGGAAATTTGGACTAAATGATCATTATAGGTCCCTTACAATTGCACTATTCTGTTTTCTGTTCTAACATTATTCCCCTTTCTACTTCCCCTCACAACTATTTCTACATCTGATGTTCTAACTGCATTGTCTTGGTCTGCTCTTCTGTTTTATCCATTTTATATCAGAATTATTTCAACAAAATTTGAAGCTCAAGCTTCAGCTTCCACACACAGGTAAGCCTTCATCTTTTGAAGGATGTTCTCTGGTCCTTCAAATTTTTAGGAGACTTACTAATCATGTTCAGCTGTCCCCTAAACAGAATGAGAAGCTGTTTCAGTCTTTCATGCTGTTTATATTTTCCCTGGTGGAAAATCCTGCAATATTGGGTGATTATAGACTGGAATCTACTATAGAGCTAGTTACAGCAGATGTGGAGTGATTAATCAGATGTAAATTTGAAACAACTAATATTACATAATTTATAATATAATAAATAGAATAGAATAGAATAGAATAGAATAGAATAGAATAGAATAGAATAGAATAGAATAGAATAGAATAGAATAGAATAGAATAGAATTATATAGTATTATATTAATTTATTAATGTCTATCTCTTCTCTGGGCTGAACCTTTAATCTCCCACCATTGCAGCTCCAAAATTTTCAGTAGCACTGTCACCTTCAAGTGACATCTTTATCAAAACATTGCTAAGGGAAATTTTCAAAAAAACTATTATTTAACTTACTAGCTTTCTTCTTTTTAAAAACTAGAAGTATAGAACTGACAAAGTATGTGCAGTAACTGTTGCTGTGTCTGTTTGGAAAAGTAATTTCATTTTGGCTGACTTTGCACCCACTTACTTCACTTACCCTAAAATTTCTGTCTGTCTTAAACAAATGGTTCTCCGGAAACCAAAAACTGCATGGCTCGGTTTTACTCCACTTTAGACTCCTTGAAATTTGCACAGTGGCACTAGTAAATAGTTTTGGCTTAGGAATTGACAGCCTAATATCATATTTATCTGTGAAGGACGCTTGAACTCATTAGAGAAAATATTGTGTGTAGTACATTAGAGACAAAACTTTGCCAACTAAAACTGAATTTTGGTTGATTTATTTGTTAGCTATTCTTTTCCAATGAGTAAAAGAATGATCCCAGATATTATAGATTGAAAAATCTATTGAATTCTTATATAGATGTTGAGAAAGATAAAATAATGTTTTGGGAGTTAGAATCTCAGACTTCAAGTAGCACTGACAGTGGCAGGTCCTCTGAACCAGATTCTTTAGATATCCATGATGAGCTAAATCTCTTGATTCTTGGTTTCCACACAAAACTGGAAAACTGGACTACTGAAAAAATTGTGTTAAAAAAGATAGATCCACTCTCCAGCACATCTGTACTTCTGTGTGTTTCACTACTTTCCTGAAGTACAGAAATTGATGAATGCAGGCACTTGTGAATACTTAAAATATTCTAGGTATTTTGTGACATACAATAGCTAAGGCTAGTGTTATGTTGTATGCCACTAACCAAAGTGATTAATTATTCTGAATATTTTAAGAACACAGCTTTCTATAATGCAGTGTATTTATTATGTAGGGCTTTTCCTTAATATCACTACTTAACAGAGGAGGTCTTTTTTTTATGTTTTAAGTAGGACTTTCTACATAACTGCACTTCTTTTTTTGGAGGTTGGTTTTGGTTTTATAATGGAAATAGTGACTCTATATTAAAGGTTGCTGTTTCTCTCTATTTTCTTCTAGCAAGCCTTTGGAGGAAGGAGATGGAGGAAAAAAACAGGCTTGGAAGGAAGCCTAAAACATACAGGGGGGAAGTGAACAGTATTGATATTTTTCTTTCTTTTTAGCACAACTTCCCAACTCCTAATATGGACAACTTCTATTATATGACAGATAAAAATTCTTTAAAAACATAAGAGAATTAAGGAACCAGAATTTAAAAAAATGCTGTCCCCTCAGTCATGCCTGGATCCTGCTGTTACGTTTCTAGTACTAATAACAGGATGAGGGCATATATATTCAAGCACCACCAGCAAATGGTCTCCTGTAAGAGGTGATTTGCTAGCACACAAGCTTCTCTGATTTCAGTCCTTCAAGAGGCTCTGGCAGAAAATGTTTAGATGCTCTCTAGGAAATACCACTGGACAGAGACTTTGCTGGATAGTAAGGAAGAGGCCATCTTATGTGGAAATGAGAAATTATTTTACCTTGTGGGTGTGTTTGTTGCTGACATCAGGACCAGTAGACCAGCCTTTATACCTTTCATTTATTCATATAGCTGTAACCTCAGGTTTTGCCCTATATGATTGGCAGCCAGAAGATAACCAAATAAAAATCATTTATTTAATGGGAGTGCCATTGGTTTAATGGGCCTATGACCTGTTTGTTATTCTGCTAAAGTTTGCAGAAAAGCTTAAAGGAGGAAACAAGATTGTCCTAGCAGAGTAGGATAAACTGCCCAGTGAAATAATTGCAAAAAATAATTAGAAAGTTAGAAAAGGCAGAAAGAAGTCAGAGAGGAATTTAAAATATGCCTTTAAATAACTCCTTGAAGTCTGCTCATAGTTAATCATAAGGATTTCCTAGTGTATATGTTAGCCATAGAGACTGAGGAAACAATTCAGCTGCAGCCCATCCCTGAGTACTGCCTTTTTGGAATCAGTTCTGAACTTTCCCAGGAACAGGAAAACACTACCATTTCTCCCAAGCCTCCACAGTGCTGCATCCTTGAGCAATTTTATTTCCATCTGGTACAAATGCATCCTCTCTTTCTTCTTTATTTTTCCTTTGTCTTCTGCTGTTATTCTCAGTTTGACGTATCTGCTGTTCAGAACAAATCCATCAAGCAGACCTCATTGTTCTTTCAGGTAGCTTGTTTGATTCCTAGTGTATTGTTTATTTGCATGTTTCTTCTACCTTAAATGATCTTCTAGTTAACAAACTGTTTGCAAAACTCATATAATGTTTAATGGATATTCTTAAAGAAGTATTTTTATATGTGTGTGCATGTAGGTATGTGCATATGCACATACCCACCTCCCAAAAAAATTGCCGTTCCTAAACTTCTGTTTAAATTTTCACAGCATAAAGTATGACGATGGTGTGCCAAGCAAAGGGTCTTACTGAATACACCACAGCTTCTTCTCTACTCATCCAAATAGCTATAATTGCTGTCATTCAACTAGAAAGCAGCTGGATCCACAAGCTGGAAAATATTCCTAGGTTCCTCAATTTAGACAAGTTTTTAATAATACAAATTTTATTAACAGGATAGAAGAAAAATCAGACATGTTAGAATCAGACATGTTTTGCTTTCTCTTGCATGTCTTTTGTAATTTTTTTGTAATCTTCTGCTATTGCAGTAACAGATGATAAAACATTCCAGTATAAACATTAATTAATTTTAATACTAAATACTAAAACTTAATAATTCAAGGTTTGTTAAGGTTCTTCAATGAGCACAAGAGCTAATGAAATCTGGAAAAAGAAATCTGCTCATCTTTATTAGACACCTAAATGCCTAGAGTTTGTTGAAGCTGTATTTCTAAAGCAAGTAGTTAAGTTTCCTGGATATTCAATAATTAGACTTTGTTTCTCAAGAGGGTGATTTTGCCTCATTCAGTTTAATAAGCAAAGTTAAGCTAATTGGATTTCCTTACAGTACCTTCAAAAAAATCTAGTCTTCATCATAGACTGTATAAGAAACTCAGGTATTGTGAGAACAGTTCAGTAGCTTCCAGGATGGGATTAACCATACCTGAGTTAAACTGTTTAAAATCAGATTATCTAGTCTAACCTTTTTGCATACATTTCAACTGCCATCAATAGCAAAGGCCTTTTCTAGCACAATTCATCTTATCCTCTGGAGATGTCTCCACTGATCATGGATACCCTATTGTGAAATAAAAAATCATCAGGGAATGAGCTCAAACACTGGATAAATACTAAAGATACTTAATTCTTTGCTCTCTGGAAGTGCCTCAGATTTACAACTTATTTTCTCCTAGCCAAAGCCACCATATAATATGTGGATGCAACTATAGGTATTAAAATTGTTAAGCGAGCACCAGAATCAATGAAAATCTGAAGCTGCACTCTGTCCGTCTTTATCAGACACCTTACACCTAGGTTTTGTATGTTTGTAGAAGCAGACCTTCTCAAAAAATACCTAAGTTTCCTGGAGAATGAACAGTGCTATTAGGGCTAGTCCTTAGCCATGTTTCACTCAGCACTACAGATATAGCCAATATGACTAGCCTGGGTAAGTAACTCTCAGATGGCAGTGTTGGTGAGGTAACTCTTACCTAAGCTATAGGTGGGAACAAGATATCCAAGTCAGGTAAATTGAATTCTTGTACTGACAAGTTTGTAGCAGGCAGTGCATTGCTAGCCCTACCAAAGCTGCTTATTTGGTTTGCTTTGTTTTCACAGCTCTTTCCGCTCTGCAGTCCCTGGCCTTTATGATGGACTGAATTCATGCTGAAGATTTTCTTTTATGTATATTAATAGGGCCTTCTCTTCCCAAGTACCAATTTTTATGAAAACTTCAAGACCTTACATATCTTTGGCACTCTCAGCTCTCTGTCAGAAGTAACTGATCAAGCAGAAAGTGACTGAGATTAAGTTAATAGCATATACATACCATACCTGCACAGCCAGTGTTGCCACAGGAGTCTTGTTTCTTTAGGGGATCATCTGAAGATATTTTACTAATGATCAGTAAAGGCAAATACAATGTAATGTACTGTCCCTGGTTTGGGGGAAAGAATTTGAGATATTTGTTAAAAAATAAGTGGCCTTTCCATATGCTTTCAACCTTTATGAGAATGAATGCACAGTTGGCCTGAAAATAATTTATCATTGTGTGTCGTGCTAGCTTACTTACTTATACCAGTATTTTTATAAACCAGATTTATTAGGAAATAATAAGAAAAAATATTTGAATAAGAAAGCATTTTAAGCATACAGAAAGGCATCAGACATCATGTAATAAATTTTTCCAAAAATTATCATCATCCACTTCAATCCTTAGAGTCACAGGACTGGTCAGTCTGGAGGTTTTCCACATATATTCTCTTAGGATGCTTGTTTGCAAACAAATATAAGTCAGAGACCAACAGGGTGATAATAGACTCAAATAGCAGTGTATTTTTCCCAAGAGTTGCAGGAAATGAACGCTTCGTAAGTATAGTTGTTTCATGTATCAAAAACCACACAAAAGCTCTGAAATTTGCTTTTCTTCTAGCTTACCATGCTGTGAGATTACTGACTCAATCTTTGAGACCTTTTAACTTTAGCTAGTGTCATTTATACCATTTCATAAGACCAAAGGCCAAAACTGTTGTAACCAGCTGGAAGCAGCAATACCCTAACATAAACAGAAATGAAAAGAATATTTTTGTTTTCGCTCCTTCCCATAAAACTTCTGTCTAAACCAATTCATTTTAAATTCTCTTACCTTCAATTTCACGGTTTCTTCTATGCTGTCCTTTAAGTCTTGAAGAAAATAATATATATCACTAAAATACTTCTGTAAAACAGCGTTTTATTCCTTTTGGCAGAAATCCATGTTATAATCAAATTTAAAATAAGATGCACACCAATTTTAAATTTGGTCTTTAAACTAGACAGCTGGGAAATTTTCTGTTTGGACTGCATTATTTGTCTAATTGAACTCCTTTCTGAGCAATGCAGATTGTGGTGAAAGGTGCCCTCTAGCAAGATGGCATTTCTAATTGATTCATTTGAACTGTAACATTATTGCTGCCATTCATTTGATTGTGCCATGTGTCTGTGATCTTTAGGGAAGGTGGATCACCTCCCTAAATTTAGAATGTTATGAATTATGGGCTAAAAAACTGTTGTTTGCATACAACCAACCAACTGAATTTCTTCCTGACATGGTCTGTTACTACAAAGACATTAGAGATGCTATTTTAAGTCACATGTGCAAGCTGCCTGGAGACTATAATCAGATTGACTAATCAGGTGGCATGGCAAATTTGGCCTGTCATATGGTACATTGAATCCACTGTCTTTGTATTCAACTCTAATATATTTTACTTACTGAGAAAATAAAATCTCCTTTCTCTTCACTTCTGTTTAAACTCAACTCATCCAGAAAAGTGGGTATACAGTTGCACTAGACTAGTCAGTTATGTGTAAGCATCAGATATAGGGTAAAACCTCAGGGTTTTATTCAGTATAATAACTAGGAGCTCTTATAAGAATTATTATACTGCATCTGCTCTTGTTTCAGAGCCTTGATTAAAGACAGAATGAAGTCTGTGTTGCTAATGCTTTGTCGGTTTGTGGCTCATTTGGTAGTTCTTCCTTTCCAAAATATTGCTTGCATATTTTGTAGTCCATGATTATGCAGAAACAAAACCACAGATGTTTGTATTACTGAGGTTTCCCTCTTCTAAATGCATACTCTCTTAAGCACATCCCGTGAAAAAATCTATGTCTTACTCATTCATTTCATAATCGCATTAGAGATGTTCTAGAAGCATCATTTTATGGTTTTTTTTGTGATTCTCCTCAATCTCTTTGTCTTCCATTCTTCATTATTTCTTTCCTGCATGTCTCCTATCTCATTGGCATGCCTGACTTCTGGCAACACTATCAAGACATCTATCCACTTCTGTTGTTGTGCTTCAGATTCAATAAACAATCACTGGAGTGATTTTCCCGTGGCCAAACCTCGGCTGGACGTTCTTCACAAGGTCAAACTGGTTCCCAGTGGCACAGTCATACCAATGGTAGAAACTTCGGAACAAAAAAAATATTTGTTGTCTTTCTCCCAAAATACAATACCAAGACGTGAAATTTGGTTTGCCTTCCATCTAAGCAAAATATTTCTGTAGAGAAAGGGGGTTGGGAAGGATAACCAACAGGAGGATTTGATTAAGACATCTGACTGTAGGTGTTTAAATCATAGCTGGCCTGTACTATTCATCTAGGCTTCTTACTGTAGAAAAATAGAAATTTAAGGATGATTAATGCCAGTTGTTCTTAACAGACAGGAATCAATCTTTTGGAAGACCATGCATCATTGTCCATAAAGGGAGCTATCTTATAATTCCAATGCATCTGCTTCATGATCCAGTGGAGGAAAGGTTAGCTATTCAAGACAACTTCTACAAACCTTGGAAAAAAAAGTAATGGGAAGGGATTTCAAGTTACAATGACGATACAAAGGAAGCTTGTTTTATCAAGCAATTTCAGAACTCATGTATCTCTTACTAAGTTAGGAAAGCATATTTCATTATTTCCAGAAACTGGCTGAAGTGGGAGCAATGATAGAGCAACTGCTATGCTGACAAGAGGCTGTTGCATTATTCAAGGAGCTTTAGATAATACTGGGTGTGTTTAAACACACTTTTCTCATTATTTTTGTTTGCTAAAGACATAGATGTAAACTCTTAAAAATTGACATAAATACTGTTGCTCCATATAAATATTGCTGTTGTCTCCATTAAGGCACTGCCTTCTCTTCAGTTTCAAAATAATATTAAAATACATTTTGCTTTCCCTAGCCATGAGAGCATAGCTGAAAACAAGAATTGAAAGGAAGTAGAACTGTGAGTGAAAGGACAATCTTGTTGGTACCACAACTACCCTCATCTGATATTAAAATTGCAGATTGGTAACAAATAAAATATTTCGTAATACAGTCCATGATAAAGAAAATATCTTCTTTTTATGAAAGTCAGGTTCTAAACCACTGTAATTTTTTTAAAACAATTACTAGCAAGTTATGTCTAATCATATCATCATGATCATTCAAGTTACAAAGCTGCATATTTCCTTGCTTTAAGTGGACTTCCTTGCTCACATCAAAGTTCTCCACAATTGATTAAAAAATGAACAATGGTAAGGCACCAGAAAATAATTATTTCTGCCTCTGCTCTGTTTCTAGAAACATACCTTGAACCTCTTTATATTCTTTCTAGAGAAACATCCTTTCTGAGTAGTCCCAGACTGAAACTGCAGGTATACTTTGACACAATTCAAGATTCTTTGAACTTTTAAAGTTACACCATTTTCTCACTTATGTTTGAAGCTCTTCAAAATTCTGTTTGCAGACAAAAATACACCAACATAGCAGTAATAACCCTTTTGTTTCAAGCTAATAATGGTGTTGTTCCAAACTCTAGAGACATAAAACCTGAAGAAAGATTCAGTGAGATGGGAAGGTAGACACTAAGGAACTTGGAAGTTAGAACATGTTAATACAAAGTTTAGATCAAGAATAGTGTGTGTATGTGAAAACATAGAAGACTGTTGTTCAACATGTGTCTGGGAGGAGCTTGATGATCCATCTGTTATTGTGAATATCACATGCAATGTTAACCTTTGGGGTGACAAAGGGTGATCAAAGGTATTTGTGGGTTGCAAGGCTGAAAGCTATTTTTTTGAATTAGATCTTGGAGGCTGATCTGCAGATGTATGAAGGCATGCTATTTTGAGTGGAAAATAAAACAAAACATTTGATAGCACATAGTAAATACAACTCAGGTAGTTTTAAGAAATTGCAATACCTAAGCTTTAGCTAGTCAGGGTAGACTTCATTTATATGTAGAAGAAAGGAAAAGGCACTTTTAGGAATTTATTATGGACTTGAGTATGTAAAAAGTCCATTCTAGAAGGAGCTGTTTCCTACAGTGTAAAAAAGGAAGGCCAGATGATTACATCAAGTGTAGAGTCCTACAGTTTACAGATGTATATTTACTCAGTAACTGTTTGCATTTACTAGCAACATTGTTGGACATGACTTCATCTATGGCCAAAAACTGTCTTGACTTATATTGGCTGACCACCCCTTAATAACTAAACACTGAAATTATTTCTCAGTTGGTGACTGATAAGGAAATCAGTTGGAATTCATATTAACTCTTTGGCTGTTTTTTAGTTCAGGAAACATGTACTAGAGTTTTTGTTTTGCTTTAGGTTTTTGTTTTTTTTTTGTTGTTTGTTTTTTGGTTTTTTTTTAATCTAGTTTGTGGTAGGAACATGGGCAGAGATTCCATATAAAAAAACCAACATATTCAGCATGTTTACATAAAGTAAATTCATAAGAATATTAGAAGGTAGAGATAAACCCAATGGATTTTAGATAAAACTTAAGGTAAGTTCTAAATAGGGTAGAAAAACATCAGGACAAAAATACTGAAATTTACAGTAAAGGAAACAATCGAGGAACCATTCTGTACAAAACACAGACTACACTGTTTCCCAGTTTGTGCAGGAGCATTAAAAATAGGCAGAACAGGAGTCATTGAGTATTCAAGACTATTCCACATCCTAACTTTATGGGGCAAAACTTAATGTCTTCTTCTCTATTAAATGTGTGAAACAATTTTGAATATACTAAGCCAGGCTCCTTTGATGTTGATCAGTTTGACCTAGGGTCCTGTGAATGACTTACATGATATTCTACACTGAGGGGACATTTTGGCAACAGAGGTGGAGGTGTGTCATACCAGCACCATTCAGTTATGTAATAGTTTTCTCCTTTTTCCTTCCTTTTTTATTTTTTTTTTTTCTCCAGAAAGCTGAGAATTAGATTCTTATTAAACGTCAGAACACAAGTCTCTCACTCTGTTTAGTCTCTCACCACTGACGAGTGGTGTAGTAACTTTGCACTAGCAAAAGGCAGGACACAGCACCCACCCAGAATAACAGAAGTCATGCTCACATTTACTGCTGTTAAATATAATGTCATCTATCCATGCATGTGTTCTTCTGGCAGGTAGCTGTAGAGACACTTTGAATTTCAAATGGCAATACACAAGATGGGTGACTGAAGGTTTCAGTATTTTCAGGTTTCAGAACTTCAGCAACAAAAATACATCTGGCAGCAAAAAATGAAGATGCATTTTTACATTTCACCTTTATCTCTGATGGTGCTTGCAACAACTATATTTTATTATGTCTTGCTCCAAGCCGATAAAGACAGGATATCCTTTCTGTGGAGCTTGGCCGTGAGAGGCCCCACATTGTCTTTTGTACCAAACTAAAACGTAACATGCTAAAAGCTAACAATAACATACTACATGATACACATAACCAACTGGACACTAACCATGCTAACACTGCAGGAAGGTGGTCATTATTAAGAGCCCTCCAGAATTACACTGTAACTTGGAGAGGTTAAGCCCTGGTGTACTGAGGCTGTGCAGTCTCACATGCTCTGAAGCTTTAAGGTCTAATTTATTTAATTCTTCCACTTACTCATCCACAGGTAGTGACTCTCCCACTTTTCCTTTCAGTTTCACTAGAACAAATATCAAGACAAGACAAAACATGCTTTCTCAGTGCTATTTGAGAAACTGAGTGTTAAATATGGACAAGAATTTGGTTTGTCATCATTTTTTACTAAGTACTTTAATAATGATCCCATTGTATTATATAAGGTAAATGCAGACCCTTGTTTGTATATCTAAACTTATATTTAAAATCAAAGAAAATTCATTAAATCACAATCAAACAGTGTCAGGCAACAATAAAAACAGACCAGACATGCAATCACCTATTTAGTTTCTACTTGTGCTTTTGAAAATGAGAAAGTCTAGAATAAACAAAATAGACTTCTATTATATTATTAAGAAACATGGAAACACGCTTTGAGAGCATTTTTCCCCTGTCATCTGCATAGATTCTTTCACTTCATTTCACTTTTATGTGGCCTTTACATTCTATATTTATAAATATGAATAAATAAACTCCATATTCTCAGGATATGGCAAAGCATTTGCTAGATCTTCTTCACCAATGTTAGCATTGTTTTCTGATTAATGTCAGTTAATAGCATGTGCCCCTCCATAAATAAACGGAAGCAGTTACAGGCATGACATAGAAACAAAATTTTCTTCCTATTTGCGCTTGCTGATGCTTGGGTGTTGTAATATTGATACATAAACTGTGTGTTCTATTTCATCCATACAAAAATGAAACAATTTCTAAACATTCCTGGAGTCATCCAACAGCAACTTAGAGAACTGCACACATTTTCATATCATTTCAGTATCCAGGTATCTAAGTCATGCCTTCAGTTTCTCAGGTTTTCCTAGCTGAATATGTGAATCTTGCTGTTTGCCTTTGATTTTCACTGGATATCTTTACACGGTAACAGTGTCTGGGTGCCAGTCAGGATACCTATATTGCTAGAACTAATTTTGCAGCAGAGGTTAGCACTGCAAGGATTTATATGTAACACCCAGTATCTAATGGAATACAATACCTGAGACATTTTTTCAGTTTCTATCCATTTCCAGCTAGGTATGTAAGTATAAAAACAGAGTATTCAAGCAGGATGTCCGGCATATCTGGGAAACTCGGTCCTGAATGGCAGTTTGCCTTATCATAAGCAGCAGCCATCTATTTTTTTCCATTTTCTGGATTTAAAAGTTTTGAACTATTGCCAAATGGGATATGCACATCTGTCTATTAAATAATAATTTATAAGAAATAAGATATCAATATTAAATAAAAGAGAAAAACTCACAAAGATGAAACATCAGTAAAAACCTAAAATTTTACTGAAACCCAAATTTTTTTAAAAAAATCAAAACACAGAATCAAAATACAGCCCCACTGAACCAAACTAAAACACTCAAAGCATTTAAAGTATATATGAAATAATGCAATTTTCTTATTTACAATCACTTTTACAGCATCCAGGGATTCAAGTATTACTCTGCATTCAGGAAGATGAAATTTTTTTTTAAAAGAAAGTTGAACTATCATGTGATTGAAGAGGCATCTAAAAAAATCCCACAAAAATTGTTTATATTTGATCAGACATGGAATCACACAATGAGATAGAACACTATACAAGGTTGAAATTCAACTCAGCAAAAAATTCATAACTGGTGAACAGTTAATTTTCAAAATTATGAATTGAGAATACAGTAAATTTGGAGAAAAGCCCTAAGTAAGCTCATACAGCAACTTACATACATTTCAAGGAAGTAGATAAATTAGAGATTTTTGTGTGAAAGAATATGTAGGAACAAGCAAATCTTACGTGTGGGAAATTAAAATAGATATATTTTAAAAGTTAGCATTGAAAATCTTGAGAAGTACAGATTTGTTTACAATAAAATATTTAAGGATTTCAATAAACAAAATCAAGATACCAGGAAAAGTAGTGGCATCAACAAGAAAGCCTAAATAATGGAGATAACAGATATATTTTATTAATGTAATGAAAGATGACAAACGTAAAAGGACTGTAATAGATAATTCTTATTACTGATTTTTAAAGTCAGGAACTTGTTTTTAGCCTCCATGTTTGCAATTAATTTTATCATTTATTTGTTCTGCAGAAGACTTCTTGTAAAACAAAGGGGAAACAGATGCTGGCTTTGAACTCAAGCAGAGGATCAAGCCAGAAAGTGAAAAAAAAAGGGTGTGTCTAAAAGTCAAAACATTTGAATAACAAGACAAAAATACATTTAATTATTTTAATATTAACTTCATTACAAAAATTTATATATGTGAAAAGAAAAAAATCATTAACACTTTCTAGGCTATAATGATACTCAATAGAACACTATCATAATACGATGCCTGATGTCCTTAAATCTAAGCATATATGTGCTTACTCACTCACACACAGAATTTCCCAAATATACTGTACTTTGGGATTTGTTTTCCATAAAGCTACAGCATGGTCATTTGAAAAATATCCAGCATGTTTCTTTTTTTTTCAGAGAAGAGTAGTAAAGCTTAATATCCTAGTGGATGCAAAAGTCTATGTTCTTTGTTAATTTTTATTCTATCTATTTGTGTTAAGAGACCCATAAATGCTGTGATCATTTGATGCATCTAGCTCAGTCTATTTGCCTGGTTAGTTAACGACAGATGTTATTACATCTTGTAACAGATGTTGTATTTACTGTAAAGTACAAGTGGTACTGAAGAAATCATAAACCAGAAAGAGAAGGTAGAATCCACCTTTCCCAAAGATAACTTCTTGAGATTGACAGGTCTGAACAACAGCACATGGCAATAAAGACATTTAGATCTCTGTTGTGGATGTCGGTGTCTGTTGTCCAATTCTGACCTGACATTCTAATCTTGGTTTCATATTTGGTCACCTCTGCTGTTTAAATCATGTTGTCCTGTAGTGGGGGATTTTTGACAGGATCATCCAATCTCATTGTTGTACTACCTTCTTACCAGAATCAGGGACTTAAAAATGTAATGAAACTCACTTCAAAGTCCAGTTAATTAAGTTTAGGTCTGGGTTGGGGGTTTTTGTTGCTATTTTCTTTGTTACTTTCATATGTATAAACACAAATAATTAAATGCTGCTTTAAAAAAAAAAAAAAAAAAAGCCCTGTAATTAAGTGGGAAATTTCTGGAAGACAGATTTCAACAGTTTTCCAAAGAGCTGTCTCCTCTTTTCTCCCCTCAAATCAGCAAGTATACATTTGTACTGTAGTAATGAGGAGTTAATTTACAGCTTCTTCATTCCTTATTTGGAGAAATCCATATGAAGAGGGGAAACTATTTTTGTTCTAGGAACATATGGAAAGAAACAGGGGAATTCACATCTTACATTATCCATAATCTTCAAAATCAGAATAAAGACAAAGATATTAAAGATGGACTAACTGAACACCTTTGTGTATTTTAAAAGTATGATTAAATATCATCACATTTCTCCCTCTGTTCTATTTCTCATTATTATTACCTCTACAACATTCTTATTCTCTTTTATTGTCTATGAAAGTTGATTCCTCAATTTGATAGAGCATAAGGTCTTGGGTTGTAATTCACTTTATATTGTCAGTACCAGTTTGACTACACCCTCTTCTATTCTGCAAGGAATTTGTTTTTATCTTCAGTCTTGCATTTGTTGGATCAAGTTGCTAGCTACCATAAGGTGTCAAAGTCTACTAAAATTATGATACTGATAAATCTGTCTCATGTTTACTGGCCAGAAA
This sequence comes from Poecile atricapillus, assembly GCF_030490865.1. Lineage (NCBI taxonomy): Eukaryota > Metazoa > Chordata > Aves > Passeriformes > Paridae > Poecile > Poecile atricapillus. The sequence goes on along the minus strand of NC_081249.1, from coordinate 42,932,691 downwards.
AAGCTATTGAGAAGAGTCAATGTTACGTTAAATATTTTCCTTAGATACTGGGCTGCGGAAAAAGACAGAGTAGAGCAAAGTAGTGCAACTTTTTTTTTTCTTCCCCCTTTTAGTAAAGCACTATCTTAAAATGGTTTAGATTACACATTAAAAAAAAATAATAATTTGTACATATTGTACAAGCTCATTATTTCATATTGTTTATGCTTATTCACAAGAATTTGAGCCTGAGGTTCTCATTTTAGAGGTCCTAGAAAACTTCTTCCCCATTGTGATAAAAAGTAAACCTTTTTGTAGGCACCACAATGGCATAGGTACATTGCAACCCCCCAAAATATCAAATTCATCCAATATTAAATATTAGAGTTTAAATTCAGATTACTTTTAAGCTATTAATATTGCTTGTCTGCTGACCAGATAATTACTGTAGGGAAGCTGACTGGTGTAAATGCCCAAAGCTGAAATTGTTTTGTAAAAATAAAAGGTATGGATAATTCCCTGTGCTGCATTCATCAGAGAAAAATGATATAATATTTAAGGAAATATTAATCTGTCTAACACAAGCACCACTGCAGATTTTTTGTCACGAATACCAGCTGACCAATAACATATGCATATGTGCATTATGAAAATAAACTTGTATGTTTCTTTTTGTTTTGACATTACAGCAAAACTTCATTTTCAGTCTTAGAAACTGAAAGACACAATAAAGCATGCTGCTAATATCAGTTTGAAAATATAGCTATACAATAAATATTCTAAGTACATTTCTGAAATTCATAATAACAAAGTAAAATGCCATGGTCAAAATGTTGCACTCATATTTCTGATTTGTTCTTATTTGAGCACATAGGGAGGCAATGAGTGTATTAAAACCCCAGCAGGAGCAATCAGGGCATTTTGCATCTTGCAAGTTACTGGTGCTCAGCAGTTTTAGGGGAAACAAGAAAAGCACTTTGCAAGTGCATTCACAGGGTACTACACTGCAGCCTGGTGCTGTGGTACCTAAAGTAGCTTCGTTTGTGTACCAGAAACGTGCTCATTATGCTTGGGCTAATTATAGCCTGAGAAGTCTTCTTGAGGGAAGAACCTAGAGAGTGATGCAGATGGAAAAAGAGATGATGGAATAAAACAAAATGAGAAAATATTTTGAAGATAAGTAGAGAAAGTATACATGTGAGGCTTTTCTTAAAAATGTTTTATTAAAACACTTTTTATCTTACAAGATGGAACAGGATTTGCCTATTTTGATTAATTTTCTTTTTTTTTCCTAAAAAAAAAAAGAAAAAAAAAGAAAGAAGGCTAAGATGTTTTTTGGACAATCAGCATTTCATCAGAGTTAAAAATAGAGATTATAATATTGTTTGCTCATGTAGGGAAATGGTGCAGCTGAGGTCAAAAATAGCTTTATCATTGCTCCAAAAGGAAAGTGACTAAGCTTAATTAATGTGTAATTCTACAAAACATTTTTAAACACATATCTAACAGTCATAACTGCTATGTCTCTTAATGATTACAACAAATTCTTACAGAAGAATGAGATATTTTTATTTGTTTCTCTTAATAAAATTTCTATTTTACCTCTTCATTTGTCTTGTATTTGTTTCATTCCAATCATAATGTTAGGTCAAAGTATTACAAATTATTTGACATATCAACCAAATTATTTAGTGTATTTTTTAATTTTTAGTGTATCATTCCACGACAAAAAATTTGATTTCTTCACTGTTCAATGTCTATGTTGTTTTTTTTCATTTCAATAAATCTGAGGCCATGTTCCATTGACTGAACTTAACATTACTGCCAGGTTTGTTTTCATTGTAAAAATGACCAATCAACTAACTGAAACTGCAACAGCTTGTTTATTTTCAAAACTATTAGATGTTTATTTTTACACACACACCTGTACAACACTGATAATTCAATACTATTGGCTTCAATTTTTAACTTGTCAGTTAAGATTAAGAGTTATAATATGTTGTTGTGCAACTTCATATTCAAACTCCTGTGTACCATAAGCAAACAAAAAATTTAAATTTGTACACTATGTAACTTCATACACATGCTTTCTTTCATTTAAGGAAATCTATCATTTAAATTATATGTAGTTAATTTATCCTAAATAAAAAGATGAAGATAGCAAATGCTAACTCAAATTGATTTGTTGTTTTTTTCTTTAAATCCTAATGTAGTGGCTTCTGAACATTGAAATAGTATGAAACTATGCTGTTTGTTTATGTACCTGAAGAAATAAGGAGCTTTTCACAATTAAACTCATTTAGAAGCTCTATTGATGACAGAAATAAAACTGAGAAAAGTATACCACAATCTCTCATTGACACTTTTTTTTCCCCTTAGGTTTAATCAATAAGGACTAATCAAACGGATTTTTTTAATCAGTAGACTAGATATGACATGGATTAAATGGAAGGAGCAGATCCACTGAATAAGCAGAGTCTATTTCTACAAGCATACTTCAAACTTTAAATACATTTGATCAACTTCAATCCCATTGTAACAAGAACTCCTTAACTGAATTTATTTAATTAGAAAAAACTAGGGGCACTCTCACTGTCTTTACAGATATGCATAGTATTTAAAAGCAAAAGTTAAGTTTATATTAAAAAGATATTACTTCCCAGAGAATTTTCAGGAGTCTCTTAATGCAGTGAGTACATTTGAATAAACAAAATTATTTTTAAAATTAATGTCTATTGTAACTTAATGAAAAGTTATCTGTCCTCTAAATATGATATTTGTGATTCCCATATTTTTAATTTTCAAATAGTATTTGTCAGATTCTCCAGAACAGCTTTTGTTCATTACATTTTTATATCTATATTTTCATTCACTCATTACATTCATAATCTAATTGCATCTACATTTTGAAATCTTCAGATAAATATATGAGATTTTAAAATGTGTGAATTTATTTTGTTTTTAAAAACCAGTATTATTTTTTTTTCAAACATACTCTGCTAATAAACACTATGTTAAGGGCATGAAAGTGACTTGTAGTATATGAAAGCTCACCAAATGTGGCATTTGTTTTGCTGTAGTTCAATATTTTAAGTTCCATGCTACATTTTAGCCCAGCTCTAGAACACACTATATTCAGTTAAGACAAATCTCTGTTCATGAGAGAATCTAGATTAACTTATTAGAATCTAGAAGTAGTTGCAGACAGTACTGCAAAAACAGAGCTGAGATATGCACAACTGGAAAAGATTTAAGAAGTTGATAAAAAGGTGACGGAATTTGTCTAAACATAGTTGAAAACACAACTTTATTTGTATCTGATATGTATGTACCTCTCTGTACAAGTAGACTGCATGTCTGAAGTATGTACCACAGATGTTGGTCAAACCAATTAATCAAAGGTGCTGACACTGAACAATTTTTTCTTCCTTTTCCCCACTCTTGTTACTACTCTGCTACTGACCACATAGCTCTTGTCCAAGTCTCCATTTCTGGAAGAAATTGTATTTTCTTTCCTACTGATAAAACATGAATTGTAGACTAGCAGACACAAGGAATGGTGGGTTTTGCTGTCAGCGCAGTGACAGCATTTATTATATTATCTCACTTCTAAACCTCTCAGTAGCCTCCCTACCATTTTGAGTAGGAGAAAAAACCACAATGAATAATTGCAAAATTCAGCTAAATGTCATCTACTCTATACTTACTGTGCACTACAGCCTAGTCAGAAATACCTTCCAAGCAACAGAGCATTCTCCATCAGTCAGGTTAACCTACTGATATAGACATCTTGCTAGTAATATCTAGTGAAAATCACCATTAGAATAATAGAAATATTTTTTGTTCATTACTTGCAGGCATCTAAAATGGGAGGTAAGCAATTTGGAAATTCCTCTTAAGAAATGACCTATCATTTTTCTGGAACCAGTGTATTCAACCCAGCTTGCAACTGTTGAAAATTCTCACAGGTGGCTGACCTGACAAAGGATTTTAATCGATGTGCACATTGATGTCACCAAGAACCACTAGTCTCACTGACACAAAGCTACAAACACTCTATTAGTAGACTAGGGCAGGTCGAATGCTTATGACATCATTACCATTTTTATTGGTGGATAAATGCATCAACACATATGTTTATTTTCATACAGTATTTTCAGTACGGTGTCACAATGAAGGGTAGAGTAACTGTGCTCTTCACTATATACATATGAACAGCCATATACTTGAATTCAGTGACTTTTCTCACTAATAAGAAAGAATGCTTTTCAAAAGTCTGCACACAGCTAGCCTACCTGCCCAGATAATGTTGGGAGAAAATGAAACTACTATATTTTCCTGTAATAAACTGAGTGGTTTGAGGTAAAGCTACATTAAAAGGAGAGAAAATAAATACCTTTAGTTTTTTCCTACCTTGAATAATGTCTTAAAATCATTTAAAATGAGAAGAATATGTATATCCTTTTCATCTACATTTTTTTCACAGTTCCTCACCTCAGAAGAAGGGATGGATGGTTGCTCCACAGAGCTTTGTAAGAGCTGCGGATGGCACTGGAGAGAAAAAGGACTGAATGTTTGCAAAAGTGCTAAAGAAAGGTGCATGATGGAGAGCAGGCAGCTCACAGAGGCTGGAGAGCTTCATTCTCCCTTGGGATGAGGACATGTCTGGTGTACCCAGATGCAGATACACTCCTAACGAGGGCTTGTCAAAGGATGTCTGATGTGCAACACTCACTGTTGATAGATATGCTGACAGTAAATGGAAGTATAATGTTTATTACTATACATTGTCCATAAAAGCTTATTTCTCAAGCATCTCAGTCCAATGTGCATCCCAAATATTCAGGACTCTGACTGGACAGCAGGGTTGTGTTTGGTCAAAAAAGCTGCCAAAAGCTTCAAAACACATTAGCATCAGCTCCTCTGAGGTATTACTTATATCCTGGTGCTGGGGTGGTCCTTTACACACTGACTTATTTCAGAGTCAAAGGCCACCAATGGAGCAGAAGACCTAAAGGACAATTTATCATCAGTACTTCAGATTCTGGGGAGAGCCAGAGGTATAAATTTCTTAAATACAAATATCAAAAGTTTACAGATATTATTTTGAAGAACATCTATAATATCTACAGGTGTTACTGTAAAATTCAAAAGGTCCCCTGTGCCTTGGTATTCAGCTCACGCTCCCACATGAACATAAAAAGCCTCTCAAATTCCCATTTTTTTCAGCACTCATAATTCCCTCTTCAATACTAATTCTCTCTCTCCCTTAGTCTTAATCGCCATATTCCCAAATCCCTGCAGCACGTATGTTGCCCCAGTCCTCCCACCTACCAGTCATCCTGTTCCACTACTTCATTGTTAATCTTCATTCATATGTGAAGGTATATCACATAATTATTTGCATTAATGTGCCAGAATTCATTCTTACACAACTGTTGAAAAACTCTCCATTCAAGTGTGGAGAAGAGATTTTGAGGAAGGGTACAACAACCACTTTGCTTTATCTCTCCTGGCATGTTCATTTATTTAGCCTCAATAAAACACTGTGGGGCTTTAAACTATGCTCTTAGTAATTCTGAATGTTTGCAAAGCAAAACAAGAAGTATCTGCTTTTTGCATGGATGCCAAGGGAACAGAAGATAAGAATTATATCTATCAGTACCTAGAAAGGCTGAAGCATGGACTGATTTATCGAACATTTATAATAACCGAGCACAACTTCATGCTGGAGAGATCCTGTCCCAATTGCTCTCAACCTTTTCTCTCCCGTCTTTTCAGAGTCTGTTCTTAAGCATCTTTTTCTTACTTCCAAATCTCTTCTTACCACGCTCCCACCTGTGCTTTTCCCCTCCCTCTCCCCCCACAATATTTTTAGATCCAGTTTGGTCTGAAGTAAATCCTGTGGCTTCTCCTGTCTTCCAGCTGTTCAGTGTTTTTCACACTACCTCCCTCGAGACTGTATAGAACACAGGTAAGATACTTTTCTCTCGGGAATTGAGAAAAGGAAAGGTAGTGAATAGGTTGAAACAGTAAGTAAGAGAGAAAGTTTCAACAGCCAAGAAAGATTGTGAGACAGAGGACAGAATAGTTGAAGATGAAGCAACAGATCTTCAGTCTTTCTCTCCCCAGCAACGTTTGCTTCCTATAGCCAAGTCTGGATCACAGTAACAGAAACATCTCTCCAAACTATTTCATAGTAGCCCAACATCCTACTGGAGAATACTTCCAGTTTCTTATTATCATTCTTGAGAAACCTAAGGCAGACCTTGCAACAAAACTTGTCTGCAAAAAACCCCCACAGCAGCACAGGCTTTTGGCCAGCTCAAGAGAGGGATGTAAGGGTCCTCCTGCATGTTCCCAGCCACTCCAGCCTTGGAGTGCACAAAACTTGAGCCGCAGAGGACAGAGGTAAGGGAGACACCACTGCAAATGCAACACTCTCCAGTTATAAACGTTCCCTCTTTTCATGCTGCTTCAGCTCCTAAATTTTCCTCTTTCTGCAGATGCTGAAAAATACCCACAAATTAGAGACTTCCATACCTCAAATGAAGCTAACATATAAAGGGGAACATTTTTACAAGTGAAATGAATAGCTAGTCTGTGCAAACACTGATCTCCAGATAGGATAACATCATAAACACTGGGAAATAAAATTAATGGTTGAATGATAGCAGTACTATGCTCCCAAGAATAATAATCAGATATAGATGTTTAACTGCCTGTGACTGAGGACTCCTGTATCTTGTTATAACTCACCTCCCTACAGAGTATATGCCTCCTTCTAAATATAAATATTTGAAATTATGATTCATGTGTATTTGAGTATGATAAAATGAGAAGGAATTTTAAAGGCTTGATTTAAAAAAATGGTATGACTGAAAAGGATAAGCAAATCCTAAAAACAAAGACACCTCTTCGAACCATTATGTTTGCTGTTTGGACAACTTTATGTAGTGGTTTTGAAACTGCATGTGGAATAGCAAAAATTATCTCTGAAAAAATCAGTAATTCCAAAATGTTTTACTTTAGACGAGTTTTTTTAACTAGTTCATGCATTAGCAGTGATAAGTAAATATAAAAACATATTGGAGAGTTGTTAATCCTGTTTTCTCCTTTCTGACTGAAATCAACTAAATCTGTCATCTGTTACAAATAAACAGCTTGTAATACTTTGAAATAATTTTTTTTTTAAAGGTAAATTTTTGAAGTTGGAAGTAAAATACCAAACTGTAGCACCTTCTGTTGGTCTGTCACTACTTGTTTATTTTCTTTATAAATAAAAGACCCTAAAAGCACCAAAAATGTTACAAATACTTTTTAATAAATCTCATTCTAATAAAGAGCATAAGGACAAGGAGCTGACATCACTAGTGTACATCTCACTAGATAATGCTGTTTGTTTAACAGACTTATAAGTTTTATTTTTCCTTCAGGTAATTTTTCTTTTCTTTTTAGAAATAGCTTGATAAAGTACCTAATTCCTAAGATTTCGTATCAGTGTGTACTGCATAACATACACATTACCTGTGATCTTGAGTGATGTATAAAGGAAACTTATTCCATATTCTTTTTTAAACAGAACTGACTGGCCTTTGTTAAGGTGCCAGTCTTGGCTTTGAACATAATTTCTGTACTTCATTACATCAGATTCCTAATCAGCTATACAGGAATAGTAATTGCCATGTCACACTATTGTGAAGGTAAGTATTATGATGTGATGTTCTCACCTACTGTAGCAAAGAAAAGATGGGCAGTGCTTTATAAAGGACAAGTGGGTAAGTTCATACGTGTTAAAGGGCAGTGACTTTAGGGCCTTAATTTCTGAGTGTTTTTTTCAAGATACAGAACAGTATTTACTGTTTTAAAAATTTTCCATTAAAGGGATTTTAGAGTTGTGTCACTTTTTCCTCTTGAGGAAAGCAGTTCTCAATTTAGTGGATTCTACTCCAGTGACATTTAAATAAAGTTATCTGTAGGAGAAATCACTAGAGCTATGAAACATAAAACATGAAACAGCGACACACTTGCTCGTGGATGACCTGTGCACACAATGGCTTTATGAAGACCATTCCGCTGGTTTCAGTAGGAGACAGATTGGGTCCTATGAGCACAACCATTTGAGTCAGTGAAATACTACATTTCTCTTCATCAATAGTCTGTTTCTTCTAGGTGTGGGGAGAACACAAGACACTTATGTCCTGAATGCACTATCCTATCTCAATAAAGTCACTGAAAAAAATGCAAATGAATAAAGTTACTGGGGAAAAAAAAAAAAAAGTCTAGTCTTCTTCCTCATTTATGCTTTTGCTGGCTCTTTTCAGCCAGTGGAAAATTTGGTGTGGTGTGATGTTACGTTCCCTATCACTTCATTTACTCTAGATTCTGAGGAGAATACCTGCCTAGCTTTGCAAAAGCCATTTGGAATCTTTGGATATAAGACAAGGGTTGAAACTTTACCTGTTCAGTCAGTGGGACTATTGCCACTAACTTTGGCAAGGCATGGAGTTCATCCAAAGCAGCAAGAACAAAAATATCCTTTTACTTGCATCTTACTATATTTTGTTGGCCTTTTTGCCAAAGGTTAGAGAATTACAGAGAAAAAAAAAAAATTAAAATTACAGAAATGGTTTTGGGGGTGTGGAGAGGTAAACAGGGCTAAAGGAGCTTTGGCTGCAAGGAAAAACAACTTCAGTATTACTAAAATAAAATGTAAAAACCAATTGCACTTTCCCTTACTGTGGTTTTAAAAAGCAGCTGTGGTTCTGAAAAGGTCATTTATCAAACATAGAATTGTCAAATATTTTTTGTAAACATCAGTAAATATATATTTAAGAGAAAAAAATTAAACTCAAACTACAAGGTGTGGATGAGAAAAAACTTACAATCTACTTGTATGACATTTGACATCACATTATATATGAATACTAAAAGAAACCCCAAACACAACTCGTTTTTTACATTCCAAAGATTCGTAAAAAAAGTAAAAGATACTGTTGTAGGTTTATTGAAATGTATTTACAAGCACAGAACTACTGGTGTCCTATTCTGAAAAGCTACAAAACTAGACAAACTGAGGTAAACTTTTTCTGTTATGTGCTGAATGTTACTAAAATAATTTATAAAAACAAATATGCTAGTTTGCAGAAATTACTGGACAACAACGTAATACGACAATAAATAAACCGTCCAAGTGCTTTAGAAATGGCAAATTCAGGCTATAGTTTTTCTGGTGTTTTATTCAGAAGCAAAGTGATTTTTCTGTTTCTAATGACGTAAAAAACTACAGATATGTAAATGCTGATCTATCAAATATCTCTATTGTGCAAAACAATGCAATATAATATCAATAACTAAAGGCACTTTCACCTTCTAAAATACAGGATTTATCTAGTCCGTAAAATAAGCATCTATGTAATGGAAACGTATGTTCATTTCCAACTATCGTTTTCTATCACAGTCCAGAAAACTGAGGTGAAGCCAAACAGGAAAACCTAGTCACACACCTCACTTACGCACTTTGCCCCCTCATCTACGCAGTTTTGTGGCAATGAAGGTCCTGGCGCTTTCTGCCGGCCCCGGCCGCGGGTCCCCGAGGGCCCTCGGGGCAGCCGCAGCTGATGGTGGCTCCGAGCGGGACTCAGCTCCCGGGGCTCGCCAGCAGAGAACCTGCCCAAGACGGCGGGTGACACCGGCGAGAGCCCAGCGCAGCCTCCGGAATTCCCACCTGGGGTCCGTCTGTCGCGGGTGGGACCCCCATCCGAGACCGCCGGACCGGGATGCTGCTGATGCTGCTCGCCTCCCCACACCTCTCCCACTCGCACCCTCCGAATCAGGTTTCCTAGCCTGCCATTCCGCCACATCCAAGCGCAGGAGTTCCCACCGGACAAGTGCAGCCACATGCGGCACCACCCCCTCCATCCCAGAGCTCCGCGTGGGGCCGGGGACGCGGCTGGGGCGGGACGGGCGCGGCACTCCCGCTTTCCCAACCGCGCTCAACTTCGCGGGGCGGGCCCAGCCCTGCCCGCTCCCCACGCCCGGGCCTCCCCCGGCCCTCCCGTGACCGCGGGGCCACCATGTGCATCTCCCACCCCGTGCCTTCCTCCCTCCCTCCTTCCCTCCCCTTCCCCACCGCCTGCGCAGGCAGGATGCGCGCGGCACTGCCATCCCCCGGCGGGAGCCCTGCGCGGTGCGGTGCGGTGCGGTGGGCACCCCGCTCCCCTGCCGCGGCCCGGCCCCAGCGGAACCGCGGAGACAAAGTTTGCGGCGGCGGCGGCGGCGCCCGTGCAGCGCGGGGCAGGCCGGGCGGGCGGCGAGCTCGGTGCATGCCTGGTGCGTGGATGAATCGCAGCAGGCGGCGGCGGGCGGGGGCGGGGGCCGCGGCCGGCGATTGGGCGGCGCGGCGCTCGGAAGCACTTTGTTTTCTATTCTAATGAGGGCGGAGCGGGGCTTGTGGATATTTACGTTGAGGCGGGAGCCGCCGCCCTTCATTCACCCACATGGTCCCCGAGCCCGGCCGCTGCTGCCGCCGGGACCTGCCTTCGCGCCACTTCCCTCCCCCCCCCCCCCCGCCTCTCCCCCTTCATCCGCCCCGCCGGGGAGCGGCGCGGAGTGGCTCCCCTCCACCGGGCCGGCCACGCCGCGCCGGGGCCGCGAGAGAAGGAGGAGGAGGGAAGATGGTGGCGGCGGCCGCTGGCTGGTGAGTGTCGCTGCCGCGCGCGTGTCGCTGACAGGAAACCTGTTGTGAGGCGGCGGCGGCCGCCCGGCTCGGGGGGCGAGCCCGGGGAGGTAGCGCGGCGGCGGCGGGGGGCGGGCGGGCGGCTCGGAGGCGGCGGCGACGGTAGCTGCTGGGGCCGCTGCGAGTGGCCGGGGCGGTAGGAGGGGGTGTGGGTGGGCGGCGGGGGGAGCCAGGAGAAGGGCGCATGGCGCGGCGCCTCCCGAGCTCGCACACGGGGCGGGAGGGGCTGGAATGAGGGAGATTTGAAAAAGCGTGCGCGCCGCTCGCCGCTGCAGTGAGTCCCGCCGCCCCCTTCCCGCCCCCCCCCCCCCCTCCTCCCGCTGCGCTCCGGGCCCGGGGCGCCTCGCCGGGCCAGGGTGGCGCGGGGAGCGCCCGAGCCCCCGGGACGGGCAGGGCAGGGCGGCGTGCGCGGCACAATGGCAGCGGCGGACGGGGGTGGGCGCGGGCGGGGATTCTGCCCCCGCGGCCCGCGGGGGGAAGGCCCGTCCGGGAAAGTTTGCGCCGTGCCCGGCGCGGCTGCGGGGGGGAGCTGGCGGCGCCAGAACAAAGCCGCACGTGGGGCAGAGGCCGCGGCGGCGGCGCGGGGGCTCCGCTCGCCGCCCACGCCCAGCTCGGGAACGGCAGCGGCGGTAAAAGAGGCGGCGGGTGGGGAGGGACGGGGGGCAGGGCGCGGGTCGGGGGGGGGCTCTCGGGGAGTTCCCGGCGGAGGCGCTTTGTGCTCCGTCGCCCCCCGGGGGAGGGGGCTCGGGGCCCCGGGGAGGGGGCAGCGCCGCGGGCTCCGAGCGCGTCCCGGGCCCCTCCGCATGGGCTTTTGTTCACAGGAGGGGCGGGGGCGGCGGACCCGTCTCTTCCCCCTCCCCCCCCTCCCCTCCCAGTTCTCCGCCGCGGTGCGGGACCTCCCGCTTCTCCGGGGCAGGCGGACGGGGGATAGCGGGCGCGCCCCGCGCCGCCGCTCGAGAGCCGCGAGCTTCATTACGAAATCGGCGCGGCGGCGGCAGCTGCGGGCCCTCGGCGGCGCCATGTTGCTGGGAAGGGGGAGGAGGCGGGGGACATGGCGGCGGCTGCGTGCTGAGGCCGATTGTTCCCTGTTAGGCCCGAAGCCGCGTGTGGGCAGCGGCGGCCCGGGGAGCCGCTTTCCCCTCCCCACGCCGCAGCCCTTTCCCGACCCGGGTGGCCCTCGGGTGCGGGCGAGCACGACCCTTTTGCGTCCACCCGAGCTGCGGGGCTCGGCGGGGCCCGGGCGGGCGCGCGGGGGGGGCGTCACGCCGTAGCCGGGCTGTGACCTCCGCGCTGCCGGCGGCGGCGCCCCCTGGCGGCCGGCTCTGTGTTCTCGGCGAGCACGTGCTGCGGGGAGCGGGCCCGGCCCCGCAGCCGCCCCGGCCCGGCTCGGGCCCACGGCTCGCAGCCGGCAGCGTGGGAGGGGTCCCGCCTAGGCGCACAGGGGATCCGCTTACCGGGAAATAAGCGTGAGCGGTGTGGTGTGTCGCACGGGGCGGTTCATGGGCGCCCGAGGGGGTACGGAGCGTTTCGCGCCCTCCCCGGAGGGGTGGAGTGGGGATGGGGAGCGCTGGGTTTGGGAAGTTACTCGGTGACTTTGTTCACTCCTCAGCAACAAAAAGCAAGTAACTCGGTGGTTTTTTTCGCAGTATCCACACGCGTAGCTGGATGTAATGAAGCTTTCTGTGGATGTTGCAGCAGTGTGTTTGCAGAGGAAGTTCGTTTCAATGGATGATGGTAAGTTTTTATTTTTTAATTATTTTTTAAGTATAATGGCAGAAGCAGTTCTTTTGAGGCTCAGGCTCTGACTTCAGTTAGGGCCACTAAATTCCAAACAGTTCCTTGAGATTGGATGCATGTGTTGTAGTTCACAATTTGACTCATTTAAAGTAGAATAATGCAAGTTTCCAAAGCAATCAGTTGGTTGACTAAAGCAGTTGGATAGTGAGGAAGTTTTAAGAATCTTTAGATTTGATATCTTGGATTTTTCTTTTTCTCTTTTAACAAAGCTCCTTTATTTTAGTCAGTCTAACAGAAGCTAGTTTTATTGTAGCTTTAAAGTACTATGCTAAATTGGCTGTAAGTATCAGGTAAGAGACATTGTATTTACATGTTCCTTCAAATTTATATGCCTATTTCAGAAGGACATAAGTTTTCAAATTTTGAATCTAGTACTGTCCTACATTACTGAACCTCAGGTCTGTAATAAGGTGTAATTTGGTTGTGGGTAGTATATTTTACAGCCATCATTAGAACCTGCATTTTGTTGCTAGATAGACCAATCTAAATGCCATGGTAGGAATTGTAATTTGAGACAGGATATCTGTGGCAGTAGCAGCAAGTATTCTAACTGGACAGCAAAATGAGTAATTGGAAAACTTAGAAAGGTACCTGCCACGTCATAAGGTGGTTTCTGGACTTCAAAAAGCTGATGGTAGGATATGTTCAATCTGATTTTTTGGAATTGGATGTAAACTTTTTAATTGAAGAGAGTTGGTGGGAGCTCTTAACCAAATTCAGGTTTGTCTTGGAGAAGTCGGTTATTTTTAACTCTTCAAGTTGTTTTGGCATTCTGAAAATAGTGTGGGAGAAGCATTTGTTAAATTTTCACATTTGAGTCTTCTACTGTGAATCAGCATTGATTGTGATACGCTTTAGTATTGCATATGAGTGTCCTGGACTGGGCTGATGGGCTGCTTCAGTTTATTCTGAAGGAGGTCTTCAGCCCAGAAATGTGAATATTTGTTCCAAAGCTTGTAATTTGAAACCTGATCAAATACTCACTTTGTTCTTTTCTTTCAGCAGGTACAAGGTAGACAACATATCTTGAATTACTAAAAAAACGCTGTTTGCGTCAGAGTAATGTCAAAGTGCTTACAGTGCAGGTAGTGATATATAGAACCTACTGCAGTGAAGGCACTTGTAGCATTATGTTGACAACTGCCTCAGATGATCTTGGAGGACTTCAGAGAATGGAAAGGTACAGTGTGGTGGTGTCGAGTGCTTTTTGTACTAAGGTGCATCTAGTGCAGATAGTGAAGTAGATTAGCATCTACTGCCCTAAGTGCTCCTTCTGGCATAAGAAGTTATGTCTTCATCCAGTCACTCAGGTTAAGACTGTAGATGTTCCAGTAGTTTTCTGCTTTGCAGACTTCTGTTAGTTTTGCATAGTTGCACTACAAGAAGAGAGTGGTTGTGCAAATCTATGCAAAGCTGATGGTGGCCTGTTACAATCTACATCGTGGACTTTGAATGCTTTCTGCTGGTTATGGGATATTTTGTGGCCTTCCTTATTTTAACAGCAGTCTAGTGAATGACAGCTCTTGTAGCACTAAAGTGCTTATAGTGCAGGTAGTGTTCACTAATCTACTGCATTATAAGCACTTAAAGTACTGCTAGCTGTAGAACTACATAATAAGTATGTCTTAGAATTTATTTGTTGTTTATTGAACACTGTTCTCTGGTTAGTTTTGCAGGTTTGCATCCAGCTGTATGATACTCTGCTGTGCAAATCCATGCAAAACTGACTGTGGCAGTGACAAGTCAGTCAGTGAGTGTGGAAAAATTATACCCCTTTCTACACAGGTTGGGATCAGTTGCAATGCTGTGAGTGTCTGTGGTATTGCACTTGTCCCGGCCTGTTGAGGTTGGTGGGGATAGAGGCTGAATGAAACACCCTTGTAGCTTTAAGGAATTACTCCTTCACTGATCCATGAAACTTTAAATTTCTTAGTTTTGTTTTGTTTTTTTAAATGTCATGTAATTCTCTGTGTAACCAGACTTGGATTTATTTGTATTTGGCTTCTTGTTTGTATGTATTGGATTTGTTGCTGACAGTATGTATTCACTGAAATTCTTAAATGTGATTTTTTTTTCCTTAAAGCTTCTATCATTACTTTTTTATTAAACTAAGGTGGATGCTTGTTTACAGTTTCTTTATGAATTTGTTGGGAAGAAATGGGTCTTGAGTACCAAAAATCCGGATGAAAGTTCAAACTTGTTCAGTATAAGCTTGCTTTGCAAATTCAAATTATATTAAGGATTCAGCAGCTTCCTTTTTTAATGCTTCTTAGAATATTGAAACGCTACATTTTCTAAATGGTAATGGGGGTGCATTTTTAGCCTTAGTTCTCCATCTAGAATTTGTCAAATTAAAGAGGTACAAGTGAGGTTACAGGCAGAGCCGTAATCATTCATCACCTATGGAACCTTTAATACGTGTCCACTTACTGTGGAGTATCTGCATTGATGAGTGTAACAGTGGTCAGCTTGTAACCTTTTTAGTGAATCTCTTAGCATGTGACATATATCAATGAAATAAAACATCTCTTGAGCTTCCTGAAGAACTTAATCTGAAGGAAAAGTCAACCAAATAACTGCTTCAAAGAGGCTGAGATTGGTTGTTTGGGAAAGCTGTGGTAACCAGCTCTGTAAGAAGGAATCACTAAAATCTGGAAGTGGAGCATTCAACACATCTTGCATTGTTGGATGAGCTGCACAGTAGTAAACTACACTCATAGCTTAAATATTGATGGGTTTAGTTCTAAAACAGGCTTCCGGAGGACTAAATAAATTCAGATTACTCACTTAGCTGCTTTAAGCCACCAGACCCTATATAGTGGTTTAAAGTAGAATAGAGTTCCTTTGTGATGGGAAAATATGGGTCAATGCTGCCCTTGCTCTTCTTACTTCAAATTCAAGTGGAATATGAAGCTAAATGGGTCGTTTCTAAAGAGTGTTTGAACACAGTATTGCAATGCTATCTTGCCATATTACTCTGTCTTCTAGCAGGAAGTTGAAAATAATACATAGATAGCTTTGGCATCCTTAAACTTCTTTCTGAAGTAATCAAGCCATGTTGGGCTTGTGCATGCTGCTCAGTTACTACTGCTTTTGCTGTCTCTATTCAGGAAGTATTGCTTAGATAGGTTTCTTGCCCCAAATACTCTCTTCTAAGCTTAGAATTTTTTTCTTAGTCTTGCTGATTAGAGGAAGCTTGTCTCTACGGAGTTAGCAGATGAGGTGTGTGTCTTGTCCCGATTTCTGGATGCTCAGTTTCTGCAGTAATCTGCTGGTGGCAGGTTTAACTCTTTAAAGTGTAAAAGCAGTATTCTCAAAAGTTAAAATGCAGAAAATGTTTTAATATGTTATCATGTTTGTACTGGTCATGTTTATACCATGTAAGTATGAAGTTTTGAAATGCCTGAAGATGTGTATTAGTTGGACAATGAAGCCTTTCAAAATCAAGTGCTTGCCACAAGCAGGTTTTATGCCAGTGGAGTTTTGTCTATTGAGTGTGTTGCAGTGTACCTGCTTTTAATACTTTAATCTGAAAATTAAAAACTTTGTGGCGTATTTTGTGTTGGCATCATAAATCCTTTCAATGCCTGGACTCCAAAAAAAATTTTTATGTGATGCAGGTATGAGAAATGATTTTGTAACTTACGCAGCATCTTCAAGATGCGGTAAGCTCTTCTTTAGTCAAAAAGCATTTGTAGCACGGCCTTTCTAATGCTGGGCTTATTTTCATGCTCTCAATACAGCATTGGCTTATTGGTTGTAGAACTTAAGTTTCAAGTTAGTCATACGCTCTTTTTGGAAAACACCTAACATTTTAATACTCAGATTATACTTTTGCACTTCAACTTTGTATTCTCATTGATATGTAATAAGTAAATCCAGTCCTGTCTTACAGTAAGTTCTGTGTAAACTGGGCTTTTTCAGTCTCCTGAATGTTTCTTAAATAATCACTAGCTCTATACATTGGTTTCAGTGTTGCTGAGACACTGCAGTAGTTGACAGGAGACTGTAGGGAGAGAAGTGATGCTGCCCAAGTTCAGCTGGTTTTACTGAAGTAAGTTGATCCTTGTCTCTGATCTTCATGTTGATGTGACTAGAGAGTAGTGGTTAAATGGCTGAAAAAAGTGCCAGTTGAAAAATCCTGCAGAAATCCCAAGAGACATTTTCATGCAGGTGCATTCCACCTGTTAAAATGTCACATGTACATGGGGTGTATATTTCTACTCGCTTTGATACAGGTACTTGTTTTTACACTGAACTGCTGTGAATTAGTCTGAGCCATACAAACTTCCAGGAGATTGATTTAATGAAGATAAACCTGTGATAAATGGATTTTTAGGAATTGTCTAAAATGAAGTTACTTTTTTAAAGTGTATTATGCAGGAAGAGCATAGCTTACACTGTCTTTCTAAAATAAAAGTAAAAAATTCCAAGCAATAGTAACACTTCCTGTAGTCCTACTATAGCACAATTACCCTTAAAAGAAAAACCTTAGCCATAGAAAATTCTGAGTACTTGGTATTTGAAAGCATACTGGGAAATGAAACATTTTTTCACTAATTTGTCACTGGGTGATGTGGAAAAAAAACAGGTCAGTTCTTTAGAATTGACTTTCTTGTGCTGACATTTGAATATCAAAATTGACTAGTGAGATGACTGTCAGGCACAGACATTTTGAGCTTTTTCATAGGCATTAAATGAACAGGACAAGAAAGGAGGTGGCGCAGAGTTGGAGTTCTCTAGCATAGATGACTTTCTACCATAGAAAATTAATGCAGTGCGCTATGTTCTGCAGTACATCACTCGTATTTGTGTAGTTCATAAGTGGTGTTGTGTACAAAGTCTTGGTAAAGACTCAGCTTTCTTTAAATCTGTGATCATTGGAATTCATTTCCATACCACTTTTCCTTATCGTCCCCCAATCATATAATTGGTTCCCTGAAGCCTTTTCTCTGTTTGGTTCTGATAGCTTTATATGAATAGGTTAATGGCATTCAGTATATGAAACACAGAAGTGTCATGGATCCAGAACAGAGAGGAGTGGACTGCATCATGTTGCGACTCTTCATAGAAGCATTGCTACGAAATCTACAGTTCTCTGAAGAGCCAGTTTCTGGTAAATTTCTTCCCTGCTCCCATTTTTGGGTGATGTCTAAAGGAAAAGATGCTGGAGGAAAATATAAATGTGCTGTTAGAATTCTCCATTTAGTACATCTATTGTAATGGGTATCTGCTGTGCCTGTGTCTCTTGTATCTGTGTAGCATATATCTTTAATGATCTAGCAGGAGAAGTGTCAAAGCAGGTACCTGTCAAGTGTGATGCATGGGAATTGTCTGGAATCTGAGATTACGCATGCATTCCCACCCTGCCACTATTGAATGCTACAGGTTCTGAAACTCGGAAGGCAGTCTGGAACAGGACAAACAAAAGTTTTTGCATACATTCATTCCAATAGAGTTAATACAAGGTTGTTTAATACAGCCAGTTGGGTTCTTGGTGGGAGGAGAACTGACTAATAGGTGGAGATGGAGTTATAAAATGAAACTTATTCTGGATTTTTCACTGCTGTAAGGAAGACAAAACTATAAAAGCCGTTGTAGCGTTTCATTCTTGCTGTTAAACAAAACTTAATTTTGCCTAGTTCCTCTTTTAAATGGGTGAGCAATTCTGTGAATTTTGGGCTCAAGTGTTCGAGTTTTTGGTGTCACTGGGGTGGTTTTTTTCATTATATTTAACTTGCTAGGATGACATAACGTGTAATTCTAGTCTTAAATGCCCAAACAGAGTGCTCGAATAAAAAAATTTAATACTAAAAATTATTTCAGACTCTGATAGTGAGTCAGGTTCTTCGCATGGTAACAAACTACAGGTAAAGCTGTAAATGCAAATAGTTGTGACTTAGGTAGCCTTCTGTGGCATTTTATGACTCTGGGAGATTAGCACTTGAAGGACTGATTCCTTTGAGCATTACGAATTTGTACCAGGTTCAGACATCCACTGTAGCTGAGGGAGGCAATCTCCCTAGTTAATTAAAGGAAAAAAAATGGTTTTTACATGTGGCCAGCATGCTTTGCATGGAACAATTTTTGCACAAGTTATGTAAACAGGAAGCTGAGACTTTGAACTGAAGAAATGCTCCCTTGGATGGTGTTTTGGTAGTATCTGTGATTCAGACAAGTTTTGGTTACTGTTGGCGTACCCAGCCAGTTAATGCTAATTATCAATGTATAGCTTGAGTTAATGGGGCAAAGTTTGGAAAGAAAAAAAACCAGTCTGTGATGAATTCTTAAGTGCTATACAAATAATCTATATTGTAGCTAGTGCAAAATACATCTCTGGTGGTTTTGGTTGATTTAAAAGTGTGTTTGGAGGAATCTGATTGATAGGTGTGTGTTAGTTTACATGAGTGGTCATGTCCCACTCTTAGTGGAAAAATGTAGGCCTATTCCCTCTTGGAAATAGTGTGATGCTGCCTGGGATGTGGAAGGTAGTCGAGGATGCACATAAAGATGGGGAAGATGAAAAAACTGAATGGATGGTAAAAGAGTAAAAAGTTCAGTTAAGGCAGAAGATTAGCATAACTTGGATTACTTATCTCTGTTTTGTGTGCTTTATATGCTGCTGTGACTGACAAGAATGTTAGAGCAACTGTCCTGCTGTGGGGCATGTTAGCAGTTGGGACAGAAATGATCAAGAATTTAACAATGGATAAGATGCACAACAATAAGAAATCCCTTGGGTGACATGTTATGGAATCTTTAAAAGATTCCAGATACGCGCATCTTTTAAGTGCATTTATGGCAGTCCTTTTTTTCCTGCTGTGGGACAAATTAACTAGCTCCTGTTTATTGTACACGATGCAGGGATAAAGCTGATTCTACTGTTCAAGAGGACAGGCATTTTTCTAGTTACTTCTGTAATTCTTAACCTGTCCTCTGCAGAGATGTAAAACACAAGCTCTTAGGAAGTACTAAGTCAATAGTTGTTTTGATATATGTGTATCATTTTATTTTCTCACTCCACACTACTCTGGCAAAGGACCATGTTTTATGTGGGAAATAACACTGTACTTCCTGAATATTACTGTAAGAGTTAAAAATAAAATATACTTGTGTTAAACCCTGTAAAACTGAGTTCAAGTTGGTTTTACTTTTTTTAACTTTCCTAGTAGTTTTCCAAAGACCGGAAAGTCTGTCTTGAAGAACATTGATGTATCTCATTTTCCACAGACAATCTTGAGAACTTAGCACTACTAATTTTTCTAATTTGATAAAACATTGACATAAAAGGTTTCATAATGAAACAAGGATGTCTTAGCAACAACTTTCTTAACTGCAGATAAGAGTATTGGTGTGTGTGATAAGCTCTGCTAATAGGGTTTTAATTCAGGTAAAATCTCCTTCATTACCTAGCAAAATGTTTTGAAAGATAGGTTGGTTGAACAGTGATTGATACCTAGATTTTGTGATTGGAATTACTCTATATGGGGTGAAGGTGTTTGGTTATGCTATAGTAAATCATTTTTGGTAGAATGTATTTTAATGAGTGAGATACTATAGTTCTGGGATGCAGTTTTGTGCATCAGTGTTATCAGATGAAGCATAAAAGCAAATCATTACTATATATCTGTGTGTTTATCAAAATAACTGCTGCACTGCAAGTCACTAATCTCTTTGAAATTATATTGTGGTTATGTTCTCAAGGCTGGTGGAAGATTTTGTGTTAAGTGATCTCTTTCAGGCATCACAGGGAAATGTTGCAATATGACACTGCACAGGGTGGATAACTTCCATGAGCAAGTTGTGTCCTCTGAACTGCTCTATTCATAATTCAGTTCTGGTCTGAAGGTCCTAAGCGGGTTTTAATTGTTCTATATGTCACCAAATTGTGTTCTTTGTATTTGTCTCACTTTCTGGAACAGCTTTAGCTCTGATCTTGCATTAACAGATGCTTCTAAAAGTATTGGACTGGATTTGTGTGCAGGTGAGTATGCTGTAAGAACTGATTAGGTGTTGGAAAGCCCAAATAATGCTTACTTACATGATTTATGAGAATGAATGTAGAGTATTTTGTGGTTGCTTGATTAACAATCCTACCAGAATTTTTTGGAGTATTTTTCAATGGTCAGACAAGAAGCTTGGAATACCTCAAACTTTGGGGGAAAATAACTAGAGATGCTAAAAAAAAATTGGGCTTAGTCACTCTCCTCCTCACCTCTGGGTGACTGGGGGGAGTATTTAGGGAAGTAGTTCTTTACAGTTTTTCCCATTCATGTTTCTTGATTAGTAGAAACTTACTGATCTGATCCCATGATCAAATCCAAATGCTTGAGTTAAGAGTAGAGCCTGGCAGGCAGCATTTAAGAGGCTGCTCTAGCAGTAAAGTGAAAGGAGGTTTTGCTCAGGGAGGTGGCATGAGCAGTCTGTAATATGGGTTATCCACAGAGATCAGTGCAAACAAAAGTGAGCATGTTCTTTGTCTGGCCAGGTCTGAGTCAGCTCCTGTTTGAAGCTGTATTCTGAATGAGGATGATTCTTTTTACCTTTATTTCCTAGCAACTCACATCCAAGGATTGTACGGATCACTTTGACAACAGATGTTCAGTTGTTGGTATCTACTATTCAAAGTTATTTTTGTCCCTTTTGAAGGTTTGTTTATTAAATTCAGCCAGTAATTAAACACACAGTCAGTAAAAAGATGCAGTTACACATGAATTCAAATATGTACTGCACTTGAAATTTGGAAAGAAAACTAGCATATTTTCATGTGACTAACGTGTTTCTAAATGGGAAGTTGAGGTGGATAGAGATGGATTAAAACACAAGGGTAGGGTAGGCAAGAGAGAAAAATAATTCCTGGAAAATAAACAATCTGTTGGAGAGACTAGAAGTGTGATCTCTTCAAGAAAGCCTAGAAAGTCTAAGGTAAGCTGCTTGGAGTGACAAATAGTGTTTTGCCGTTTTTGAATTCATAATTCTGCAATCGTCGTATTTATTGCAAACTTAAGTTTCATTCTAAGAGTGAAATACGTTTTCCTGCTTTTTGTTTGGTGGATTTGGTTTGAGGTTTTGGGTCTTTATTTCAGAGGGGTGGAAGGGGTTTGTTTTCCACAAACAAAGAGAAGAGAGATAGAAAAAAGCCTGCAGAACTTTGCTGACTGGTAGACTAGTCTCAATTGTCTCAATTCTAACACAGATCTTGAGTGTGTCAAAGAGTATTTTGACTTTGCTGAGGTAGTCCATTCTGCTCTGGTGATGTGTTTGACATAGAGAGGCTTAGTTTTGAGGGGAAGGGTTTTTTTGGCATTTATAAGAAAAAATTTGAGAGTGTTAAGAGTTTTGAACTATACCATTAATAGGGTAAGTGAAGAGTTCCTCTTCATTTTAACATGAGTTTCTTGATTACAGAGAATAGAATCTTCATAGGTCACTACTTCAAACTGCTGTTTTTCAAATTATTTTTTTCTTTTTTTGTAAAAATCAAAAACTTTTATATTAATTTTCACTGAGAATGAAGAGTGGTTAAAAAAGGAATCAGAGCTTTGCAGAATCCCTTTTGCAGTATTTTGTAATGAAAGGAATCAAAGACTGTCCTGGATTCCATCTGAAGATGATGGTACTCTTGTATTAACACTACTTTCTCTTCCTCCCCAAATCATCAAGTTGTGTCCTGACAACATACTCTAGTATATCAAAAAGCATAAACCTTTTTGCACTGGTTGGATGTTTCTCTGGGTTACTTTGATGTAGTAGTTGTCAAAATAGCATGTCTGGACTCAGCCTGGAATTTGAGCTCTATCCTTTATCTACTGAGAAAATTCCCATCCAAACTTAAGCAGCGTTATTGGCCTTGGCAGACATACTTCCTGCTCTAACATACGAGTGGTTACTTGGGAAAATAGTTTGAAGGAGCTGCCAACAGCATTGTACATACTGTGATATCCAGTATTAACAGCTGGGAGCCACATTTTGGGTATCTGGAACCACGTGGAGTAAAGCTTCAAAATTATGTGCTTCATCTGTGGATGTGTAGTTCTACTTGTGAAGTGCCTCTCTAGTACTAAATTAAGAGCTCTGTCTAAAATGTATAGATTTGTAGGCCTGTTCCCATTTGGGGATAGGAAAGCTATAGGATGTTAGGGATCATCTACTTCTAGAAATCTGCTGATTTCTAGGACATTGAAATTAGGTTACATTCTACCTTACATTCTTTTATAAGAATTGTGGGGAGCCAACAAGAATGTGTGTTTTTACAGACATAGCAGAAGCAAAGTAACTGTTTAAAATTCAAGGAAAATTTAAGGGATATGGTATATTTGTAAAACATGAACTATGTATTTCAAAGTTCTGCTAGCAATTAACTGAGCTTCCCCTCTGTAGCCTAAAGGGAACCTTGGCCAAAGAATCTAAAGAACAAATAGGTAAAATAAGTTTACTAATCATCTAGGGAATTCTAATAAAGCACAGTGGAACAAAACCTAGATCAAGATTTTATAAAAATATGCAGGTGTATGTCTTGCTTGTCTGTGTGGCTGCTCAGAAGCATTCCTTGGGATTAAGTGGTCCTTGGTGGTGTGGTAAAATCGGCTCCTTGCTTGAGCATATGATCTTTTAAATTGTCCTGCACTCTCAGGTTGCTTTGAGCATCTTGTTTATGGGTGTCTGGTTTTGGTGTGACAGTGGCGCTGCTGAGGAATACAAGCAGGTAGCTGGGCTTGAAAGCTGCACATTGAGATGTGAGTTGATCTCCAAGTGAGAGCCCAAGACAAGAGGGTGGGAGCTGCCTACCTTTGGGATAACAGAGGGGGCATGAAGATGGATGGTGCCAGCGAGGTGAATGGACACTGAGAGACACAGCAGGAGCTGGGAATTGCTGGCTGTTTGGATAATGAAGAAGATGAAGACGGGCATCCCAGCAAGGTGGATGGACACAGAGAGGGGGCAGGAGCATGGGGAGGCTGAGGAGATAAAAGCCATGGGGTTCTTTAGGAAGGGGTTCCTTCTCAGAGGCACCAGCTTGGACTGTGTAGTAGTGCTCAAGGAATAAATGGCTTTCTGGAATGAGGCATCTGAGACTGCTGTGGGAAACTTGGTTTGACTGTGGGTGGGGTGAGCGGGGAGCCAAGCAGGGCTCCCATCAGGTCACTGATGCATGTTTGGGAAAGGGCTGTGGTCCCAGCTGTGGAAGTCTGGTCTTGGGGAGTGTGACTGGGCGGGAGCCCGTGAATGGTCAGTGTGGGAAATTTTACCAGCACTTGATGCCACAACTTGAGCTCGTGTGCAGTGTGCTCAAGAGACCAGTCCTGCTTCCATAGAGCAGCAACACCACCATGTGTTTTACTGGCAAGGCAAGTGGTCTTTCATGTGGTAGCTGTAACTTGTAGAAGTGGTGCATTAATCAGTAATTGAATCTCCTGTATCATTTGTACACCCTGTCAGAGCTGCAGCTCTCTGCTTCACTAATCTTTTCACTAACTAGAGATTTATCTCTATTTTACTCACTGGGAACATCCTCATCTATTGGTTTTTTATGGTCCCAACAAAATCAAATTCCCTGGCCCCAAATTCCCTGGTGTTTGTGGTGTGCTGCTGGTTGGTAGGTGGGAATTTGCACATACGTGGTAAGGATATAGACATGTATAATTGTGATTTGTCTGATTGGTCTGTTCTAGTATCAGGGTTATGTTTGTCTTTTGCTAAGACTTTTCAGGCTCCTTTTTTAAGATCTGCCAACAAGTCTGAAATATGCAGCATTTTTATCAGTCTTCCTCAACTTTGTTTAAAAGTGTTCTAGTCCACTCTATGTATATAGGTAATCAACCTTCTGTAGCATTATTTAGGAATACTACCATGTTAGTCAGAATTTTACAAGTACTGTGGATTCCAGGGAACATCTTGGGGAAACCTTTAGTAAAACTACAGATATTTGCAGTTTCTCTGATTTCCTCTGACTTGCTCTAAGAGCTAGCCTTTCGCTAAGTGTAAAAGGTCAAAAAAAGTAACTATGCTCCCAAATGATGTTTCCTCTTTGTCCTTGAGAGGCCTAAGAAATAGGTTATAGACAAACTAGATGCTTTTTTTTTACTTTCTTCAAACTTCAGGAATTGTTCTTTCTTCACAGCTGCTTCTTGTTTCCCTAGTCTATACTTCTCTTTTGCAGTATATCTCTGTGTTTCTGTATAGGTAGATATATTTATTGTGTATATAAACGTGTGTGGGGGAATGCTACTAATAAATGAAAGCTGGTAAATATTTACATCCACAAAATGTAAGGCAGAGAACAAGTAAAATCACTTGCTGCTTAATATCTACTAAAAATGATCAGGAAATGGAGAAGGAACCACTAGTTTGATACATCATCAGCTTGCATGTGTATTTCTGTATTCTCACTGGTGGTGTCTGTGAAACTGAGTTCTTCCAGGAAAACATGTTTGGAAGAGAAAGAAAGTTTGGTGGGGGTTGGTTGGTTGGTTTGGTTTTCCTGCTCTTTTTGAAATCCTGAAATATTGGCAGGGTGAGCTTTTCTGCCTTAGTTAGACTGCAAACATGGGAGGATGCCAAAATACTTTCGGAATTGTGAGGGGTGCCATTGGACAAAATGGGGGAAGGATGTGGATGGAATCCCTTGATGGATGATGAAAGCAGTGAGCAGTTCTTCAAGCAGTTCTGAAGTCACAGATAATTGGAAGCACATGAAGGGAAAGCATTGTATTTTTTCCTAGGGATCTGCTATTACAGTTGGGATACTGAGTGAACAATTATACTTTGCCACAGCCCTTTATACATGCTCATGAAGGAGCCTCCACCAAGGAATTGGGTGATTATGCAATATTAACGGATCTTGGATGGCTTAAATATCTGAAGAAAGTTTTGTGTCATGAAACTTCTTGTAGTTGATTTAGTAAGACAGTTCTTGCTGTGGAGTCTGCCTCAGTATATGTATTTTCTTATGTGCTTGTGCTATTATTTTATAGTAATGAGTGCAACATTGTGTTAAGGTAAAGTGAAACTGATCTAAATTCTGGGTTTCTCATAGTTGAACTGTGCAGTTGGCTTAACCTTGCAGCTTTCTTGTTCTGTCTTCTACCTGGAGACTGCAGTGCTGTAATATAAATTCATCTTGTTCCAAGATGCCTTGTGAAGTGAAATTAGCACTATATACTGTTGCCTACTGGTTAAAATTCTCTAACTTTGTTGTGCTCATTTTTCAGGTGTCCCTTCTCTTCTGCTGATTGAATTCAGGTAAAAATAGAGTAGTTCTGTTGGAAGGGACCTACAACAATCATATAATCTAACTGCCTCGAACACTTCAAAGAAATAATGTTCCTCAGGACACTGTCCCATTGCCTCTTAAACATTGTCAGGCTCAAAGGATTGACCACTGCTTTAGGAATCTTGTTTCAAGGTTTGACCACCCTCTCAGTAAAGAAATGCTTCCTGATGTCCAGTCTGAACCTTCCCTGGTGCAGCTCTGAACTGTTCCCACATGTCCTATGACTGATCTTGGAAGAGATCAGCACCCCTCTCTTCACTTCTCCTCAGGAAGCCGTAGAGAACAATGTGGTTGTTCCTCAGTCTCCTTCTTTCCAAACTAGTTAACATCAAAATCCTCAGTCACTCATGGAACATCCGTTCCAGCCTTTCCACCATCCTGGTTGCTCTCCTCTGGACACATACAAGGACCTCAATATCCTTCTTAAATTATGGACCAGTACTGCATACAGCAGTCAAGGTGAGGTCACACCAATGCTGACTACAGAGGCACAATCCCCTCTCTTGACAGGCTGGTGATGCTGCGTTTGATGCACCCCAGGATGTGGTTTGATCTCTTGGATGCTGGGACACACAGCTGACTTGCACTGATCCTGCTGCGAATCAGCAACACCAGACCCCTTTCTGCAGGGCTGCTCTAAGCCACTCCTCTCCCAGTTTGTCCTGGATGCAGAATTTGGTATTTGGACTTGTTAAATTTCACCACATTGATGATTATCTAATGCTCCCATCTATCTAGATTCTTCTGCAAGGTCTCTTGCTTCTCTATGGAGTCAATAGCACCTCCCTGTTTGGTGTTATCAGCAAACTTGCAAATAGTGTTTTCAACTCCACAGAATGTCAGAGCTTGGGACAACTGAGACATTTGGCTGCCTTAACTGAGTAGTAGTAGAGCTCCATGACAGAAATTTATTTGTAAATAAAGTAGGTACTGTAAGGAAATGAAATAGAGGGAATTAAAACATGAATTTGAAGTGAAAAGTTCAAGATAAACTTCAAAAACATCAAGGTTTAGCAGAAACATAGGTGTTCTTTTAAGAGTGCTCTGAGGTAACTTAATTTTGCACATAATAATTACCTTTAACTATTTTAAAATTCTGGATATAATTGTTTGCAGTAACAAATGTATAAAACCCCTTATGAAAGGCTTGTATGAACTTCTTATGACCTAATCTGCAAGGAAATGAATATGCTGCATAGTTTTATATAACTGTCTTATTTGAGTGTCTAAATGAAAGGAGAACTTGGAAAAGCTTCTATGGTATTAGATAAATGTCATATCTTTAGAGATGGCAATATAATAATTTGAGATGGGTATCCTTTTTATGCAATACAATTTTTTCATCATTTTAATGGGATGAATATAATTTTGTCTTAAGTAATGAAGGAAACTCAGTGGTCCCAAAACTTAACATGATATGCTATATTTACTATTCTGGAATAGAAGTTAGGTAGCTGTTGCCATGTTTGAACAGTTGGTGGCTCCAATGCTTTGCAGCTACC
The DNA here is from genome assembly GCF_030490865.1 of Poecile atricapillus. Lineage (NCBI taxonomy): Eukaryota > Metazoa > Chordata > Aves > Passeriformes > Paridae > Poecile > Poecile atricapillus. The sequence continues at coordinate 42,905,402 of NC_081249.1, read as the reverse complement.
ACAATACATACTGCTGAAACAAGTTAGTTCAAGTCTAGCTGTACTGAACTAGTTAGAAGTGTAAAAGGAAAATTGGAATCAGGAACTTAGTAAATACCCAAGCACTTGCATTTTAAGCCACTAGGCAAATACCTCCTTTTTACTTCTTAGATAAGCATAAATTCCACTAATGCTGTCTAGCTTAAGATAAATTATAAAGGGGCTCCTTTACAAAGTGCCAGTTCATAATCAGTAGCAATATTATTAAAAACAGCATAGCTGGCAGCATCCCTGCTCTATATTGCAGGATCATACAGGTAGACAGATGACGGCTATCCTGACCAAGAAAAAGAAGGGAGAAAATAATCAATCCATTTCTGGAAAACAGGCAGAGATGACCATGTAGACAGTCTTTAAACTGAGACTTGCTCAAGTGCTTATGTACCTAAAAGGGAGAAGTACTTTTGTTTGGGTGTGGAAATAAAGGATTTAGTGGGCACTAGTGCTTGATAAAGCAAGATGGCAACTTCCAAACAGAAGAGCAGGTGCTACTTTTAGCTGTCTTTGTAGTCGTTGCAGGAGCATTTAATAAACAAAAAACTGAAAGGGGATGAAAAAGGTGAAAAATGTTAGTCCTGGAAGTGTGGAGGAAGTCTTAGATAAATGTGTAGACATGAGACTAGAAACTTCTGGTGACTACTCTTTCCGGCTTTTTGACCCTCAAAAATATGACTGGAGAGATGGAACAGTACTTCATGGGTTTTCCATGTTCTGGAGAAAAGGAAAATGTAGGATTTATTTTTGTTCACCAGTGCTGGAAAACTACAGTTGGTCTGTTTTTTATTAAATATTTGTATTACGCCATCCTGAACTACAGTAGGTAGTCTGTTACTGTTTTCTGCCTTCTTTTTCATCTGGATTGTTATTAACATGCTTTGTTCTTGAAACTTCTGTAGTTTATGGTAGAAACAGCACTGCAGGAGAATCACAGGGAATGCAGACTTGCAGGTACAGCATGGCCCTCCAAATCAGAGTGATGTAAAGAGTAGTTTGAGAAGATACAGTGAATGAAATCACATAGTGACCCAAAGTTACGTGCAAGTGCAGTTTAGGTGTAGCATTTTTTTTCCTGTATGGTTGAATATTATATGCTGTTTGAGGCTGAAAAAGAAGGGGGTAGAGGATTTGAGGAGTCTTTAATGTGCAAACTTACTAAGACGTCATTTTTATTTCCTTCTGTTTCTGGAGGAGATGAACAAAAATAGCCCTCCTGATCAGAATTTGTATGTCTATTTGGATTGCTGTATAGCGTTATACTATCTTAGCAATATTTCATCAAACAGCGTATACTAGCAAGGTGAAGCAAAAAAAAAGGTATCAGTTCAATACGTAGCCTCACTTTTATTTTCTTCTTGAATTAATATCTTTGATCTGATTTCTTTATATTATAATCATCTAAGAGCTGTACTTGAAGACAAGACTGGAATATGGAGATACAATATTTACTGGAGAACTCCCTTAGCATTTCTTCTAAGCCTATAAAAATTCTTTCCAAATGTGTTCTGTAATCACTTTTTCCTAGTTTTAATAATATTTTTATTATTTTAACATTAATTGTTGGTAAGTTTTATTGAAACCAGGTAGTACTAAGATTGAATTTACATGCTGGTATTATCTACACAGTACTCCGGAACAGCTCGTGGACAACAGCAGACTAAGACCTTGAAGTACTTGCATGCTGCACTGACTAATTATTGTTCCTACAGTGGACTCCAAAGTAGCAAATTATGTGTAATATATAGCTTCCATGAAATATATGTTAATGCTATTGAGAAGAAGGGAAAAACACACCAATCTGAGACCCTCATCTAGGACTAGTCAGCTCATTAATGGGGATCAGTTTGGTTTCAGTTTGTGGAAGATTTTGTGTCTTACAAGAAAAAAAATGAGGTCTTACGTGTGGCAGTAAGATGAAGTAGGCAAATTTGTGTTATCTATGTATCTCCTTAACCACAGTATTGTTTTTCTTTCATTAGGTCCTTGACCTTACTTTTTCCAGATACTGGTTTCATTTTGCTCTTTAATACAAAATGAGAAATAAACTTGAAGCATGCTTCACAAGTAGTTCAGGGATGGAAGTATTCATAAAACCTTGTGTGGTGAATGGCTTTGGTACTCACACTATTTCCACTTGAAGATTTCTCCTGTAACTGAGGCATTTTGGATATACCTATAACAGAAGAAAAATACCTATTAACAAATAACTATAGGCATTATAGATGTTAACATCATTACACAATGACTTTTTTTTAAAAAAAATAAATTAGAGACTGGAAATTGACTTCACATTGTGAATTTCATTATCAAGTTAATAAAGTTTTTGTGTGCTGATAGAATTTGTGTCCCGATAAATATACACTGGTCCATAAAAAAAACCACAATATGTGGTTTGGTAGGAGGTTCAACAGCCTTTGAATAGAAAACTGGTGGTATTTTGTGTATTTATAATGCAGGAAAAGATGAGTGCTAGCATTTTTAGAATAAATTCTTGGTCATGTGTAGAAAGGGTATCCCACTTGGTAGATTAGTGTTCTGGTTTTCCCCAGTCCAGCTGCTACAACTACTACAGTGCACGTTAAGGTAGTGTCAGAGATTCCTTGCATAGCCTTGCCCCTTAAAAAATACATTAATATCTTGTGTATTAACTTGGGAGGAGTGGGAAAGTTTGGATCTGTGTCAAACAGAGACAGCCAGTCACTTGAACCTTCAATCTGTGGTTGGCATCAATGAAAATGAAGGTGACTGCATTAATTTTCTTTGATACTTAGGTACATAAGCTGTAACAGAGTTACTGTGTTTTGATCTAAATGCGAGACCTTGTATGAATTCTTCACCTTAGTGTGTCAATTCAGCGGGGACCTAATGCTCAGGTAGGTCACCTGTTCAACGCTGGCAACTGTAGCTCCTAGTAATTTAAAAATACATGCCTGAGAGTTGTTACTAGTGGAAATTTAAACCTTTACTGACTTTCAGGACTGCCTAGGTCTGTCCTGATTTTTAAAATGAAAAGAAAATAAGAGATTAAGAGTGTTCACCCCAGAATATCTAAGGAAGTCTCCATGGAAACAGTGTACCTAGCAGTAAGGAGAAGTACTTCTGAAAGTAAATGGCTGACTGCTGAGCTATGTTTGAAGTATAAATTATTAAATGAATAAAACCTTTATGAAAATAGATGTGCAATTACCTTCTGGATACAGTACTCTGAAGTGAGTACTGGAATTTGGAATTAATGTGAAGAACGGAAGCTGTGCTTGTGTAGGCAGGATCCCAGGGCTGCACTTCTGCACCCTTTTCACTTTCACCTTAAGGGGAAGGTCAGCACTGCAGCGCTCAGGGGCGGCTGTGTGTGGGTGAGGACCTTTCCTCCCACGCCATGTCCCCAAGGCGAGGGTGCAGCCACGGGAGCGGGGCAGTTCCCGGGAGCAGTGGCAGCAGGCAGGCACAGCACTCCCTGGGGTCTGCCTGGTGACGGCAGCTGGCTGATTTCCCCGGGAAGATGAAGACTGTAGAGAGAGTTACGGAGAGGCTGGGACCTGGGATAGCAGGGATGCTATGGACCGTAATGCGCGGAGGAAGCCTCAAGTGAAGTTAATGGAAGAATAGCATTCACTGCGTGCTTGGGGCAGGAGGAGCAATGCTGGTGGTCTGTGATTGTTGAAGATGTCCCTGCTCAACACAGGGGATTTGGACTAGAGGACCTTTAAAGGTCCCTTCGCAACTTCACTATGATTGTAATGGTCTCTATGGTCTGCATCTGCTTCCCCAGTGTTCTCTCTCTCATCTGTCTTTACCTGAGTTCTCAGCTGGTAACTCTTTGTTGTTGCAAGCATGAAACAATAATACAGTTTTCTCAATAAGGGTTCAGAAAGATTTTCAGTTAAAATTCATATTTTTTCCCTTCTTTTAAAAACAAGATATGCCAACCAACATTTTTGAGACTTTATCTCAAAATCAGTTAAAACATTTGCAAGACTAGTATCAGCTCTTTCAGCTCTACTTTTAATGAACCAGTGGATGAATTAAGAGTTGTGTGTGAAGTTCTACAGGCCTCACTAAATTTATGGTATCGCCAGTTAAATGTGTTATTGTTATGTGTTGTTATGAATACAAATGCTGTGTATATTTTAGTCCTATATTACCAGCTTTATTATTCCAGCCTAAAATAAGAGAACTGGTTGGTGGTTTTGGTCTTTTGGTTTTTTTTTTGTTTTTTTTTTTTTTTAATTTTTTTCTTACTATCTATAGAATCATTATAATAGTTGTCTATAACTGAAGAAAAAGTGGGTGAGTTGTTGTGTGGTTTTTCTTTTGTTGTTGTTCCTGCCCATGCTGTCGCTATAACTTCAAGAAGTCCTATTTTAATGATATGATCCCTACTCTGTTCAAAGCTATATAAAAATCAAAAGGATGGTATCAAAACCAAGAACTTACAGACAGCATATATTAGATCAGAAATATAATTTGACACTGGAAGATGATGTGAACATACCAGTCAGCAAAGACACTAGTCTGTCTTCTTAATCAATAAAGAACTTCTTTACTGTGGTATGTATAAAAATAATAGTCAAAACACTTGTTCTTCTAAATCAGTCTTCAAATCTTTTTTTACTATGAGGTAGCTTAAGAGATGTTTGAACTACTTTCAGATACATGCATGAGACAAAGCAGCATGAAAGTATATGATCACTTCAGAACTTGAAGATGGATACAGGTCCTGTAGTCCTTTGGAAGTAGGAACTCCCCTTTGCGTCCTGAGATGGGACCGCTTAGAAGGATATGCAATCAAAGCCAAGCAACTTGTGTTTGACACGATAAGGACTATGAGAAAAGTGAACGTGGTCAAAGCAACAGGTTGGAAAGGGTTATTTTTGTAGTAGCTCGCTGAAGGGATGAAAACAGGAAAGGTGGCACAGCCATATAAAGTGTTTTGAGTTGTTAAAAAATGACAGTCCAAAGGAGAATGTCATTTGTGTAGATGAGAAGGAAATGTAGCTGTGTGCCAAAAATACTACTAACCTTCATTTTAGCTTCCTGTGATTTAGAGGGATCCTCCTCTGGCATTGCATGAGTGTTTCAAGTAATAGAGGAGTATTGTTTGTGATTAAGGAAAAGAAGCAAAGTGAGAATTTGTAGAAGGGGTGTTCCTAAGTCATCTTGTGCTAACAAGTAGATATCCATGATGAGCTATCAGGTGTGTATGTTAAGGCTTTGGCCAAGAAGATGCAAGTCTAGGCAATACTAATGTTCTCTCATAAACTTCTTATATATGTATATATATTCTCATGTTAAAATGAGAGGAGTTCCCTTCTTCTGAAAACCTACTCCATCACAGGTATCTTACAGGGTCACATCCTCCTTCAGGCATCCACTTGCTCTAGCATGAGGTTCTCCATGGACTGCAGGCACATCTCTTCTCCATCGTGGACTCATTCACAGGTCACAGTCCTTTCAACTCAAGTTCAGACTGAAGTTCCAGCCTGTCCAGTACAGCAGCAAAGGAACAGCAGCCCCACTCTGGCCACCTGCCATCCCATGGAGACACATCTGCATGGCTCTTATCAAAGCATTCCCAGGCGCAATACAGTAAGGTGATAAGCAGTGCAGAACTAGAGCTAGCAGCAAAAGCAAAATGTGCCCACAAAAAAGCACTAGATCCAAAATATGGTCACAAAAGGTGAGTCCCATGGTAAGAGACAGGAGCCTGCTCATTACAAGCTAAACAGCACTAGCAAATATAAATTTAGTCCAGTATATCCCAGAAAAATTAATTCATGAAACCTGTTAGCTAAAATACACATTTTAAGACCCAAATCAAGGAAGCGTTGAAGCACAAAACCTGAAATTAAATTCAATCTCCTAATGAAGTAAAAAATAATTACTTCCTTCACACTTCCTATGCTAAAGTTATTAACAAAAAATAAAAATCAAAAAACCAACTCTCCAAATCCCCCAACAAACAAAAACCCACTTCACCTTTTGGACTAAACTAGAATCTTTCTCATTGTGTAAGATCTAGCCAAAACATGTACATTCAGTTTCTTACCAAAAACTTCCTTTTTCCCTTAAACTGTAGTGTTGGAGGATAGAGGTTTCTCTGAATTGCTGTTAGTAGAGAACATGAGAAAGTAATGGTTCCGTTTGAAGCAAAGGGGTTCTAGAGATTTCCCAACATCATCTCTTGCTGTAGGCAAACTTCTGTGTGGTTGTGTGGTAAAGGATAAATCTGTAAGTAGGAGCAATTATATGTTTTTCTTGCAAGAATTTTTCCCTGAATATAGTACTTTATTTTTGTAAGTTTCCTGTGAGTGCTGCACATCTTGTAATAGGTGTTGAGGATGGCATTTCATCATTTCCAGAATTTGCTCTATCATCTTTAAGTTGCTGAATAAGATCCTGTGTTCTCTGGCTCCCATATTCAGGTTGTTTTCCCCAGTGATATTTTTCAATATTTTAAAAAAAGTATTTTACTGAATGATAAGAGGTTCACCAACAACTAGCTTCCACACAAGACATTGCAAGTTATTTATTTATTTTAATATAAACAAAATATTTTTATTTGTAGTATTCTCTCCTCCCCCCCTTTTCTTCAGGGGGGGCCTAAAATGTCTTTTGCTTTGAAAACTGTCATCTGTGTTCACTTTTTGTCATCATCTTTATAACAATGTATAAGAACAGTAGAACAAATTCTGTTAGAGGACATTTACTATAATCTATGTTGGAGCTTGCTGATTGCTGACAGAAGGAAGTTGCCAAGTTCAGGAGTATGGATGATTCAGAAATACTAGTCCTCTCTCCTTATGAACTGTCATTCAGTAGACTGGATAATGACATTGTTTTATTGCTTTGCTCAGTAGTGGCTGATATCTAGTGTCTATTATAATAACTTGTGTTTCGGTTTGTTAACTGTTCAAATGAATGTGTAGAATAATCCACACTTAGAACTGGTTTTGCAGTCTTGTATTGAAATTGCTGACACGGATTGAGGATTTCTTTTAAATTGAAAGCCTTATGTTTTACAGTACTGAATGACCACTTGCAGCTTCAAAGCACACTAAGAAAAATTTCTTGCTGTAAGGGGTAAGGTGTGACATTTAAAATTTGTGCATAGAGAAGATTCTTGATTTTGGCATCAAGAAATCTGTTCTAATGATACCGTGATGCCTCCTAGCTGCCTCCTTGCCTGCTCGTACAGTTCCCATCGGACTTCAGCTTATAGACATTACAGGGGCTTGTAAATTGGTCCCGTGTCACGTTTGCCTCAAGAAACAGAACCTTTTGAAGATGTCTTGAGGACTGCCGATTTCTTGGAAACTTTTTTCAGAAAAACAAAAGTTTGCCATTTCAAGCCAAACTGAATGGCGTACCTTACTGACTGTTAAGCCTGTTGCTAGCAGTTCCCCACAGCGCTAGGATTTTTTTTTTTTTTTTTTTTTTTGGGTGTTTTTAGCTCGAAATTGCTCCCCTACCATGCCATCGCTTCCTTTGCCTCAGGGTTTCTCCTCCGCAGTTCGCATTCCCGGGTGTACGTGGTGGGAGGGGGTTTCCTCTTGTCCCCAGCCCCGACCCGGGGGCTGGCAGCGCCCTCCCGCTGCCGCCCTGGGCGTGAGGGCCCCTCCTCGGGCGGGGGCCGGGCCGGGCCGGGGGAGGCTCCCGGCGGGGGCGGCGGGCGGTGCCTCCCCCGCGGAGGCGGCTCGGGGCGCCTCGGCCGCGCTCCCTGCGGCAGCTGGCGGCGGTCGCGGGCAATGGGGGGGAAGAGCTTCCGTCTCGGCGTCCAGACCCTCGGCGTCCTGCTCTTGGCCGCCGCCTCGCAGGGTGCGGAGCCGCCGCCGAGCTGCGAGGCGGTCCGGAAAGTTTTCCAGCTGCGGCGGCTCGGCCCGCTCGGCGGCGTCCCGGAGTCCCCGCGGGCAGGTAAGGCAGGGCTGCCCGGGCAGGAGGCTCCGGGAGCGGCGGGGCCGCCGCGTTTGAATTTGGTGCCGCCGTCAGCGATGGGTGGGTGGTGCTGGCGGCGGGGCTGGGCCCCGCTAGCACGTCGGGTCCCCCGCTTCTCCGTAGCGACATCCCGACTGGCCCCCTACTCAAGAGAGAAAAAGCTGTTGTGGAGCTGTGGGCTCTGGAGCACCCCGACACCTGCCTAAAACCCCCTCGTGCCCGCCCACCTCCACTCCGTATCGCGCGGAGCAGAGCGAGCTTCAGCTGGGGCCGTCCCGCTTCCAGGCGGCTGTGGGCAGGCTCAGGTCCATGGGAGTCTGGGGCTGGGGGCAGCCGCCGAGCCACGACTGGCGCTGCTGGAGTTACTCTGCCGTGAGATGGGGATGACTTACACCGCGGCAAGCGTCCGGGCTGCGCATCTTCCCTGCTTGATGTCTGCCTGTCACTGGAGGGTCATGGAATAAAATTGCCGGGAAAGTAGAGTCTTAATGGCAATTTAAGTATATCTAGCATCTGTATAAACAATGATTTTTTTTTTTTAAAGTAGATTCTGAATGACCCTGCACTGCACGCATATAGTAAGGTGTACGATTTTAGATTTGAGGTTTTGTTTCCAGGTTTGTGAGAACCTTAGCTGAACTCAGAGAACTAAAATGCAAGTATTTTAGTGATCAGCAATATAGGATGAGAAGACAACTATTTTTTTTTTACACGTCTGTAAAGTGTGTTCATGTTTGGATGACAAGTTAACTAGTAAATGTGAGTCAGTACTTTTTTGACAAAAAATGCAACAAAAGCTGAATTAATGTCCCCCTCACTTTAAAATATAAATAGCTAGCCTCGTTATTTATTTTAAGATAATTTGTGTGGTTTTTATTAACTATACAAGTTAAGACATACTAGGTTTATTTTAAAGGAATCCCTCCAAAATACAGCTTTTAATGACTCTGGCTTTAAATGTGACAGACAATGCTTAGAACAGTCAATATTTCAGTGTGTAGTTCACAAATTAGAGTACTATATTTATTACTAGTACGTTTATCAACATGCAGTGTTGTCTTCTTGCATTGTCCTAACCTAAAGATTTTATAATTCTCTTTGATAAAAAAGGAATAAACACTTAAGTTGAAAAGCCTGATGAGACAGGTACCATGCAAATGAAGGTGTCTGGAAAGTGCAATCTGAATTACAGCCCTGTCGGCGACGTAGTTTTTTTGTGTTGATTATTTGTGTGAATAATCTCAGTATGAATGGGATGGTATCACTTTATCTATGTTCTTCTCATTCCATAGCCTACTGTAATTTTTATGCTTTGTCTGTCATTGTCATTTATCTTGGTTACAATACCATTCATTTGTGTGCTAGGGATAGGGAGGAAATATGTTGACTCAAGGAACTAGAGTACCTTACATATGTTTCTTCTGCTCTGCTCCTCCGATTTCCTCCTTTCCCCTATAATATTTTTTATACCTCCACTCACTTTCTTCTTTTGATTTTGACTTTTGTGCATTTCCTGGTTGAAGGAAAAGCCGTATTTGAATTGTAAGAATATAAAAGAATTCCTTTCTCTGCTGCTGCCCTTGCAAACGGTGGGCAGCAGGAGGTGTGGTACAGCTGCATGGTCAGCAGCCTTTCACTCTTTGAAGGAATTACATTGCTGCCGGCAGCCAGAGTTCTTGTTCTGAACAGCACTGATCTCAGATAGCATGGAACAAATAATTGCAAACAGTAAAATCTATCCAGAACTGACAGTGACAAGAAAACAGGGATTAAATGAGTATTTCGGATGGTTTAGGTGTGATTAAGGGTATTTGTAGGCTCAAAGCATGATGTGAAAAGAAATGTCACTTTTTGCTACTAATCTTCCATATTAAGCCTTCTTGTGAGGCAAAATGTAAAAATTATTTTAAATTTTTTTCTGATAGCACTAAAAATGTGTTTGTGTATAAGACACACACATGCACCCATGCAACACACATGTTTTTTGTAGCTGTCCACTTATGAAAAGAGATGTCCAAGCTGCTTCTATAAAGTTTAAATTTGTTGCTGAAATGTGGGCATCTGGGAGAATTTTAATTTTCTTAGTGTTTCCATAATGTTCTCAATGGGGCAGACAGATGCAGTAACTCTGGGAAACTTATATCTTTCTGGTAGTGCAGTGTGTGGTGGGTGGGATACCTTTGGCATCTCAGGTGCTCCTTGTGGGCTGCCACAGTGGACAGCCAGTGCACTTGGAGCATCTTGGAGCTACTCCATTATTAAATGTTGGTTTTGTCTTCATGATAAGCTGCATAAATGTCTCTTCTGCGTTGTCTCTGTGTCTTTATTTTAGTGGTGCCTTAGACATAACTTGTTTAAAACCACTTTCATTTAAATGTCTTAAGCTGAATGTTTGGGTTGGAGTAGGATCATCAGCTGAAGAAGAGCAGGAATGCTGGTTGATGTATGTTTTTTTGTACAGTGGAAGTCAATGAAATTACAGGACTTATATTTGCCTTGGTCTCATTGCATGTATAAAAAAAAGGGCTGTATCATTCACATTTTTCCTCATCTTAGTAGGAATAAAAAAAGTAGTCATATAAATAAATCATGCAAATTCTAGTTCTGGAGATTGTCATGTGTCTGTATTTTGAATATCTATTAGCTCAAAAACCTTTGCATTATTTTATATAAGTAGTTTTGTGGCTGTTGTAGAAAGGTTGTATATCTTTAAGGGAGAAAAAAAAATACCTCTGTCATCCTATGCAAAAATGACATATATATATTTACATGAAGGTGATCTTGGAGGATATGGTAACTACAAATTAGAGTTTGCATTATTGTTCACATAGTACAAGATATAATAGTGTTGAAAATGGCAGTTAATAATCAAGATAAATTAATATATTTACCAGTCCCAAGATACTTATTGCTACCCCTAGCAATCACGACATTTGACTAGCTGTTCTTGGTGTTTTGTAAATGTGATTTGGGAACTATAATGCAGACTTAATGCTCAGTCCCATCCCATGCTATATTGGAACATTTATTGCATTCATGCTGATTTTAAATGTTAGTTGCAAAAATACTTTGTATTTTTTTCCTGTCTGGTTCTGTGCTACAAGTACATTTTTGGTGGGACTGTACAGAATAACCTCAGTAATTAAAAATCCTAAGGCACTTCTTTGCTGTATGAAGAATGAAATAAATATGAAAAGTACTTAAAGATTAGGTTTGGACTTCTTTATTTTATTCTGGATAATCAATATGACTTGGATTATTTGAAAAAAAGTATTGTTGTCTGCAAAATACTTTTTTACATGTTTTTATTTCTTGTGTTCAACATATTGTATAACCTTTCTGGTGTTGTAACCTAAGCAACTTTCTTGAAGACTTCCACTCTTTTACCCTATATGCTAGTAAATCTAGAGCTTTTAGCTAATTTCAGCAGCTTATTTTTTTTCTTTTTCAGACAGATTAAATGGGAGCTCTGAGCTCTTCTTCTGTTATATTGGTTGCAAGTAATATTTTTCTGGTTTCTTTCTCTCAGAATGCGTAGAACAGGAAATTGTGGATCCCCAGTCCCTGAAAGTTTTCAAGACCAAGCTTGACGGGGCTTTGAACAACCTGGTCTAATGAAAGATGTCCCTTCTCATGGCAGAGGGTTGGAACTAGGTATTCTGTAAGGTCTTTCCAACCCAAACCATTCTATGATATGATTTTAGCAAGAGCAGAGTGGGATGGCTGGTAAACCATTCACTCTTGCCTTCTTAACAGGGAGCCTCTGGTTGTTATTCCAGTGAACAAACCTTCAGGCTTCTGTTTGCACCAAAAAGCTGAATTCTGTGGCTTATTGAAAAATGTTACATTTATTGTCACTTTAGAATCAAACAATTCCCACTGAACTCAGGGTAAAAAGGAGATTTTTTTTTTACAGCAGTTTGTTTTTTGGTTGGTTTCTGTTTGTTTGCTTTTTTGATTTTGGGTTGTTTTTTTTTTCCAGGGATCAATCTAGGCTTCTTTTCAGAAAATGTTGGGAGATCATGTATGCAATTATGAGAACAAGAAGCATAAAAGAGAGTGAAGACTGTGATTAGTATAAATTTTATTGTGAAGGCTTTTTGGTAGAGAATCATTATGAATATGAAATTGAATAAATGAGAAAAACCATGCTGGAAGGATGAGATAATGTCAGAAAAAGTTGGTCTGTGGTACTATTGTTAATTCAAATTAAAATATTCTTCCCAATTCCCCTTGAAGTAACAATAGAAGTCAGTTTAAAATCTAGCCGGCTACTTTAATGCAATTCCAAGATCATATTGGAATTTTAATTTGGGTTTCTAGTATAATTTACATTCAGGTAATTTGGATCTTGGTTCTACCTCAAGTCAAATTAATTTTTTTTTTTTTCTGTTTGTTGTATGGAGTCAGGGACACTTCTAATTACTCAATTTGTTTAACAGACATTCAGAGATCTGGAAAATGATTTAGTCAGAGACAGAAAGTGAATTGTTCTGTCAAATCAGTTACTGATGTTCATTGTATCACATCTGTTTTTGAAAGGACTGTCGCCAACAACATAATTTTGTGTGTGTGTGAACATTTCACGTCTAGATCCACAGAATCATTACTGTGAAAAAAATTTGACAATATTTGGAGATTAAAAGCAACAAAAAATTTGTCTCAGCTGTATAGCAATTCCCCTATCTCAGTCTCCTATCTTTCAACTTCTTTAGGAAGTTATCAGTGCTCAGGAGTCTTAGGACTTACCTAGCTGGATTGGCCTGAAAGGTGGTGCAGCTCAAGAAGACTGAGTACTGCCTCCTGAATCTCATGCTGAGTGGAACAGACAGGGTCATGCCTACATTGCTAATGACTGGTGTCCTGTAGAAGGAATGGACTGCCCTCACTCCATGGGATTGTCTCTTGAATCTCCTTGAGGACCAGTATGATGCTTTTGTGATCAAAAAAAATCACAAAAGACACTGTGGGTTCCCCTGCCCTGAAATTCAAGCAGTCTCAGAAATAAGAGGGCTTTTGGACAGGACAATTTGTTTTATTCTGTGAGCTGTAGTCTGGGTGTTTGGAGGGATGGCTTCACCTTGCTGGGGTGCTTCTTAGTAGGCAGGAAGATGAGCTTGGAGTGTATAAGGAAGGAGCCAAACTTGTACTGCAGTGCTCTTTGGAGTGTCATTTGAAAGCAGTATATAGAATGCACCATCTCTTGAAGTGCAGGTGAGAGAAATACTAGCACCTGCTGAATAGAACCACAGAAAGAAAGGAGGTGATAGTTCAGCAGTATCGACAGTCAGGGCCTGGTGCTTGAGGCTGATCCTCATCTTCTACTGAGCAAAGCTCAAGTACTTTACAACACTCATAGTGATAGCAAGTAATGTTAAATCTAGAGTGGTGCTTGTAACAAAAATAAGTTAATAAATGTTAAAGGATAAGCATGAGAAGGACTTAATGTCTGATACGGGTTCCAAATCCATTTTGAAATGAACCACTGATTTGACAGTTGCTTCCAAGCCATATGGCATTTCAGTGCTGGCTTCTGGAAGACTGTTTGTAATGACAATCCTAAATCTGTTTTGGGATTTTTCAGACCCTGGATTTGATCTCTTGGAAGTCTATATAGGCAGAAATTTACCACAGATCTGGTATTTTCACTTCCTGGCAGTTAATGTCCTCATCCTGTCAGCATTTGTTTAGCTCAAGGTACTGAAAATACAGATTTATACAGCTGAGACCACAAACAAAAGTTTGAAATCAGTTCCAGATAGTTAGACTTACACCTCAGAAAAAATTATCTTTTTCTTCCCAAATTGTCTTTCTTAGACTCATCTAGATTATTTTCAGTTCTAAAATCTTTCATATAGTGTAATTGTTTACTTCAATGTATTTTTATTATAGGCTAAGGCATTTCACTTCTAGCTGTCTTGTGATCTTGTCTCAAAGTGGATCACAGTGTAAAGCCATCAGAATTCGGTACTGAAAAGAGCTAGTATGCCTTTTTGGAGTAAAAAGTGTTTTCTCCCTCTATTTCAAAATTGGTTATTGATAAAACAATTCTTGTGGAAGATGGAAAGTTTTTTAGATGTGAAAACTCAGAAAAGTTGTGTGGATTTTTTAATATTGCTTGTACTGAAATAGAAGGACCTGTTTCAATTTCTGTTTTACGTGTCTTCTGAAACACTATGTGTATGAACTGGTCCTTGTTCTGCAGTTCTCTAAAAATCAACTGCAAAACCACTCTGAGTTTTGACAAACAATTCAATTTTTAGTCAGTTGGGTTCTTTGTATGTTGTATTTGGTTACTTTCTTCTGGCCAATGAAAGCAGCTGTGTTTAATGAGCTGGAACAAAAGTAGGTAAATAAAATATACTTTATATGTACATGATTAACAGTCTTAAAACTATAAAACAAAATTCCCTTAGGGTTGGGAATGAGATCCGTGTTAAAAATGGTGCTTAAAAAAATATTTTCCATAAAATCAAGGGAATAAAGTAATACTGAAGAGTCATCTGAAGTCATACACAAATATGCATTGTTATTTTAGGGGTTTGCTGAAAGTGTGTCTTCTTGAAGCTATAATTAAGTCCATAAAGCCTCGATAAAGTTTCAAATTAGCTTCTGCTTTACAGGAGGCAAAGGTTTGAAAGCTAAGCAGTGCCTAACAATTGTTTAAAATACTAAGAAAAGTTTGGGTAATAGAGCTAATTTTTAGGTTATTTCATTTTAATATTAGACAAGTGTTATTCATGTCTGTGCCTGTGTACACAGGGAACTGTATGCGAACAGTTACCCTGTATATTATTTGTTAATAATTAAAATGTAATGTAAAATAATTAAAATGTAGAAGTTGAAAGGTCATGCAGATGAAAATAAGTTTATCGCTATGTGTCCGTGAAGTCTTGTCATATCTGTCAGTGAAACAGCATATTTGAGAGCAAAATTTGGATTGGATATTAAATTTTGTATTAATATAATTTAAATTCTCATATTTATTTTTTCATTATATGTTTGTTCTTTATATTAGAAAACATTACTTAGATACAGCATTAAAAAAAAAAAAGATTTTGAATACCACATGATAACAAGGAAGATGAATAATGCTTTTTATGTTTAATTATGCTCCAGTTGTAAAGTTATAAAAGTACTGAAGTTTTCCTTTCCTCTGGGATTTCAGCATGCCCAAAATTTTAAAAAATGACTCCTTTGTAGAAATGTCTCCCAACCTGTTAGGGAGGTAGGGATTTGGTATCATGGATTCATGGGAATGTTTGACATTAGAGAAAGACACAGGGAGATTAGACTGGAAGTTAGGACTGCTCCATTTAGAAGTTAATGTACGTGTGTTCATAATGAACCTGTCAGGAATGGGCTTCCACTGGTGAGTTTATAATGTTTGGAAGTAGTTAGCTTTTTCTATTCCAAGGTTTACAGAAGCACATCCAGCCATGAGCTGCTCCAGCAGTTCAGCATTCTAGAGGATCATAGGATCACAGAACAGTTTGTGTTGGAAGAGACTTCTAAAGGTCATTTACGTCTTCTAAATGAGCAATGCAATGAGCAGGGACATCTTCAACTAGATCAGGTTGCCCAGAGCCCCATCTAACCATATCTAGAGTGTTCCCAGGGACAGGACATCTACCCCCTGTGACGTACAGTGCATATTTAGTACATTTTACCAGTACTAGTTAGCAATATTCACAGCTGCAACAAGATTACAGTGTCAGGGAATGACTTTCATTAATTGTAATATGACTTTCATTAATTGTAATAAGTGTTCTCTTCCCATAGAATTTTAATTAGTATCCCCTTCTGTTGAAATGTTTTAAAGCTTTGGGTATTTCTTTTATGTGTCAATACCCATGTGAAAAAGAAAAAAAGGCAGTTGTTTTCTACGCGTTTGTGTTTTGCATACCTCTGTTTTAGATTAATCAATGTTACTGCCTTTTCCTTAGGTGTTGATCTCCAGGTTTGTACTTCTAAAAATCCAACATGCTGTACCAAAAGGATGGAAGAAAGGTATCAGACTGCAGCAAAGCAAGATATGCAGCAAGTGCTTCAAACATCAAGTGCTACATTAAAATTTTTAATATCTCATAATGCAGCTGCTTTTCAAGGTAAAGGTTTCTGCTTTTTGTTTCTAAACTTGTTCATACTTTTCTTGATTTTCATCTTTGATTATTTATGATGTAATAAAAGTTATCTATTAATTTTTAGCTTCTTCCTATGCTTTTATGTTTTCAAATAAGGAGTACTAAATAGTGCAGGTGATTAGAAACTGTGTTACTTTTGTAATTTTTGGCTTTTAAAAATTATATTTGAAAAAGTAAGATAAAGTAAGAAGAAGTAAGATATTCTAGTAAGATGCTTTGATTTTAATTGCAAACCTGTAGCTTTACATTCCTCTTTAACTTCTTTAACTTGGGCTATACAAAAATGCAAAATTAATGCCTGGAGTGCTACAAAAGAGAGATTTTTGTTATACCACTATTGCCACCCACTATATTCTTTGTCTTTCTCTAGTAGACATTCTTCGGTAGCTTGTTTTTGAGATTCTGAGGTTCTTTTTTGAGATCTAATATTAAAGACTTTCAAGTTTCTAAATATAATTAAAAAAAAAAAATGCAGGTTGAACAATAGTTGTTTTAATAAACAACAGGAGGTTACCTGATAAATAATTTGACTTGTGGTGGGATTTCCCTTTTTGTGATTACTCTTCATGTACTATTAATTCCCTTTGGATTTAATTAGGCATAAGTTAATGCAGAAATTGGTTAAGGAGCTGAGAAGATTTGAAAATAGTAGAAATATGAGGTTGTATATGGTAGAAAGAGATAGAGAGTTCACATGTGTTGAGAAAAAAGCCCTAAAGCCTTGTCATTTGTCTCCTAATATGTACTTACTAACCTTTTTGCCCACTTGATTGGAAAGGATAACATGGTAGCTTCATACAGGCTTGGGAAGTTGTCCTTCTGGCAGCTCTCTTGTTTTTAACCTGTGATGCTGAAATAATTAGCAGAATGGGGTCCTAAAATGCAAAGTTGACTTTGGAATCCTAAGGCCTCCCCTTTTTTTTTTTTTAAATTTTGGCTGTCTAATGCTAAAAACAAGCTGAAGTTGTGAATTGCTCTCCAGCTTTTGGGAATTTTGCCATTTAGCCTGTCTAACGCAGCTGTCAAAGGTTGTTACAATCAGGCAACCATTGGTAAAATGCACAAAGAAATCTTTCCATCTCTCTTCTGCCTTTGTTCTTCCTTTCAGCTTCTGTGCATTATATTTTTCTTGGTACCACAGGAGTTAATCTAGAGTTAAATTTGGTCTGCTGTCTTTGGTCCATCACTTGCATTTAAACAAATATTTTTCAAAGCATATACTTAAAAGATAAATCTATTTTGTACACTTTATACACTTGACATATTTTCAGAGTACATATTTTAGTCTTTAGTAGTTCTGTCTTTTTTTTCCTTTTACAGGAAGAAGTACAACAGAGAGAATGTTGCATGGATTCTGATATTATTTAGATTTAAAACCTTGTTTAACCTTGAAGTAATTATTTGTGGAAAAACATGCTATTGAACATATCACTAATTTTTGAAGAACTGAAACCATTGCTAACTAAAATTAAAGCTAAATGATTTCAGATTCAGAAACAATAGTAAGATGTTGCTGATGTTTTTTTAGCTTGGAATTCTAAGAACATAGCAAGACATTATGTCTGATCTGAATTCAGTTTTGACCCTGCTTTGAGCAGGACTTTGGTCTGGAGACCTCTTTGAGGTCCTTTAGAGTCTGAATTACAGTATGGCAGGGTGCCATAATGTCAACTGTTTAGACGTTCTTTTATGTTTAGATGAGGCTGGGCTGGGCAGCTAGGAATGAATGTGATTATCTCTTCTGCTACTTTGGCAACTAGACAGACATCTCAGGAGTTGTGCAGAAAACATGAATGGGAATTGTTGGAGTGTGTAGAGAGGGGAGCAGATGTCATGGATTTTGTCACTGCTGTCACCTGCCTCTTCTCAAAGTATGTTGAGGCTGGCCTTAAAGGGACTAGATCCCAACAGAACAAATAGCTTATGTTTTGTCTCAGTTTCTTACATATTCAGTAGAGTGAAGTAGGCAGTTAAAATAAGTGATCTGTATCTGACTCTGGAGGTGTTCAGAAGTGTGTTTTCATTCAGCATTAAATACAGTCTAGAGATCTCAAGTCTTCAGGGTGTCTAACTACCAGGGACTTCATGGTGACCGTTTTGGTGAAATGAAGCAGCTGTCTGCCCGTCTGCCTATTAACTTGTTATGTGTGTGAATATGTCTTTGTATGAGAATAAATTCATCTATATATATTGACCTATCTCTGTCACCTTTTAATGTTTGTGAAATTTCTGTGGCTCTCTGTTGTGGTAAGTGCTGCCTCCTGACAGTAACTATTGGCAATTTTCAAATGTTGCAAAAATTTAATGTCTCTTAGGACATGTCTAACTGCATGGTGCATATTGCTCCAGTTGTGTACTGGGTCCTACTGAGTACTGTTACAGTTTTTTCCTTATATTTGGGGTGTTTCAGAATGTGTGTTTTCTTTTTTGTTGTGAATCTATTTATTTTTAATAGTTTTGAGGAATGGTAAGGGAACAGATGGATGGGTGACCATTAGTTAAATAGTTAAATAAGTTAAATAAGATTTAGAAATCTGGTAAGTGGGAGATACATTATGGAGAGCAATAAATAATTTTTCCCTTGAGAAAGGTGACTATAGAACTTAAGTTGTATGATAATTTAGTTTCAAGACAGTCATTTTGTTAGAATAATGTTCTTGCACATTTCTGATTTTTAGTATTTCTTATCTTAATATTTGAGGAAGAGATTGTTGCTGCTGTACAGGGATTGCTATAACATCTCTATCCTAGTAACCATAAACCCAAACCCTTTTTAAACCTTACATTTACATACTGTAAATGCCTCTCAATATGTACACACTTATGGTTCTTAGATGTTACTCAAAGTTCACACTGACCTTTGTCTATATCTGTAATCAAAAGATTCAGAAATGCCACCAGGGTTACAGTGTAGTCACATTGCAGTGCTGTGTTTTGTTTAGAGAAAAAAAGAAATCCCTACAATTTCTAAAATTTGGAGAGGAATTGAATAGACATCTAAAAATCTGGTGATCTGTGGTAGATGGAGTGCAACAGAACATCAGATCTTGTGTCACTTCATTGTTTTTCCACAAGATAAAAGCTTATCTGGTTGAGAGGGAAATTTTGAGATTAGAATTTTGTTGTGGAGTCCAAATCAAATGGACATTTTTTTGTGCTATTATATTTGGCAACTCTAGTACTGTAGCTTATAAATATATTCCTTTATAAATATGGAAGGATCAATCATTTCTGAATCGGGCTGCCTGTCACAGAAACAGTGGACTTGGCAAGCGTGTGTCTGTATGCAATAGGTAATAAACTGCACTCTTCAGTAGAGCATTACCTGACACTTTCTACTGTGTAGGAAAAATTTAATGCCTTTGCCATGTAAATTCTGAAGTATATTGAATCAGGCTTTCTTGATGCAGTTTCACATTTTTCTGTGAAATTATTGCTACACAGTAGATCAATTTCTACATTATCCTAGAGCAGAATTAAATGAAGTCACATTGTTGCATCGTATTGTTTGAGATCACAGTACAATTATTACATTTAAATAGGATAAAGTTTTAGTCAGTAGCTAAAGTAAATTGTGTGAATTAGAAAATGTGTTGAAATCTTCTGAGCTGCTTTCTCTGGTAAGCCATAAGAAATAATGGAATTTCTGTTCATCTTTGTGAAAGTAAATGTGCCCTGGCACTGATTCAATTGCTTTCCATTTGTGAAGTTTTCTGAAGAATGATTTGAAGATCAGAAAACTTCCAGCTAGAGCTGCTATATCTCTCATGGTTTCAAATGATATGTTGCCCTTCAGATCATTTGCAGTATGAACTGCTTTGATGTTCCAACATTTTCTTCCTTTTCATCTCCATAATCCTTTATATTTTAAGTGTGATATAAATAAGCCTAAATCTAAATACTGGTGAATCCCAACTTCTTTTAATTAAATGAAACTTAAGGGTTCTATTAAAAGACAAAAATGTGGACAGGTTGAGAGACTTCATTTGTCACTCTGTTATATTGGGGGATGAAGGTCTCTAAAATACCTGTGGTTCACCAGAGTTATGTTCCTCTTTCTTGGTTGCTCTGCAGCCCTTTCCCACAGCTATGATCATGTTCCCATCTGGACTGAGGAAGCAGGGAATTTTAATAGCAAAGAAGAATTGTTATACCCACTGGTTGGTCTAAGGAACAAAGCTGTTACACAGACTTCATTAACTTCAGAAAACACCTATTCATATGGTATTTTGAATCCTTTATAATAAAAAAGCAGGATAAACATTACGCTAATAAAACATAGATTTGGGCCCAGTATGTCTGTATATACATGAAACACAGCATTAAGGGACTGCTGTAAGAGCAGAAATCTGGAGACTTAGATTAATACCTAAAATTTCATTATTAATCCTGAGTTTTATTTCTGTATTGCAAGCAAGTCTTTCATCATTCCAAAGGGATTTGGTTCTACTCTATCTCATTCTTATCTTTAGATACTTCTTTGCCTTTATGTGTGCTGTGTCTGTAGGCACTCATGGGGTCGGTCAGTCCGTCTATCTATCTATCTGTCTGTCAGTCTATCTGTCTATCCATCCATCCATCCATCCATCCATCCATCCATCCATCCATCCATCCATCCGGATTTAATGGGCTCTTCTGTAACAGTTTTTACCACATCAGTCTTCTCTTAAATTGTTCTTTTCAAGTGTGCCCTTGTGCTCCTGGATTCTAGTCTCAGCCTGTTCATTTACCATCAATTATTTCTCCTAGTTACAATAATGTCTGAGTTACAATTAAGCTGATGTTGATGCACTGTTCAGTCTCATACTTGGTGAGTACTATGGTTTTGTTTTTTTTTCATATTTTTGTTAGTGCCCAGCTAACTACTGTTTTAGTTTATATTTCTGTAACAGTGATCAGTACAGACATATGCTGATTTAGATTTTTTTTCATGCTTTATGTAGTTCTTATGCATTTGAAAAAAGAAGTGAAGTACAAATTTAAAGCATCATTCCCTTGGGAGCAGTGGCCTTAGAAAATTTGCATTTTCATGTATGCCTGCTTCCTGCTTATTCTGAGAACATTGGGAAGCTGATAGCTGACAAAATACAGGAGTCTGAAAGACTGAACTCCAGCAGAGAAGGTAGTATAAACTTAATGGTTTTGAATGAATGTTTAGTATTATTTCAAAGATAGAATTGCCTGCAGCCTTTTAGATTTCCAAGATTTTCAAATATGCATGGAAATTTTCACTTACTATTTTTATTCTGTGTTAAGAAAAAGAAAAAAACCCAAGAAGTTAGCAAGTCAAGTCTTGTTGAAAGACAGAACTCAAAATAGTCCTGACACAATGGAGACAAAGTGTGAAAGAACTGTTGTTCAATAGGAACAAATGCAAAGTGCTCCATTTAGCTGGGGAGGAACAGTGGAAGACATAATAGTATGGGGGATATCTTGCAATGGATTTTTTTTCTGTAGGAGAAATTCTATGAATAATGATGGATCAAAAGATGACAGAAGTCAGCAGTTTCACACTGTTGTCAGGCAGGCAACAATTTTAAGATTCTTAAACAGAAAACAGCAGATATCTGTGAATTGAAACTTATATTTTGCATTGGTAAGCTGGAGAACATCATTCAGTTTTGGGTAGTGTACTTGAAAGACACAGACCAGTTGGAAAGAAGAGAGAAAAAATATGCTCTGAAATCTACATATAAAAAAGCTACACATGAGAAAGTGCTTATCTGTACTCCTTTATAGTAAATAAAGCCCCAATGGTGTCGTACTGCAGCAATGAAAATATAGGCTCAATATTAGCAAATGTTTTCCAGTGACAACATTAAAATGCTTTTGGTTAAAAATTTTGGGGATTCTATGTCTTAGAAACAAGCTGGACAAGAAAACAGTTGCCAAGAATTACGTTGTAAATAAGACTAATACTGCTTTCAGGCCAGGGGTTAAACTGGACTGCTCAACAGAATTTTATTTGCCTTAGGACAGGTTTAAAATGTGATTTAAAAGGAAAAGCTAAGAGATTAGAATGTTTTAACTAGTTTTAAGATTAATCTGTGGCTGTTATGTTCTAGCAAAAAGGGTTTGTTCATTAATCTCTCTCCAAGAAGATTACAGAGTTCTTTACTGTAGCATAATGGGATGGATTGCTTCAGTCATAAAGACTCTTGCAGAATGGGTTTAAATTTAGAGTATTATGCATCAGTATTAAAAGAACACATATTTGTTCATAACTTGGTACACCTATTTTTTTTTTTCATTGTTAGTCCTACTGCGGAACTATTGTGTATAGAGCTAACAGATCTGTACATTGGCACTTCAACAGATACTTTTGCTATTATGAGCTACATATTCTACATGGGAAATTCAAAGAATTGTGCAGTTTTTACAGTAAAGACAGTCTTATTTTTAACTTTTTTTTTTCAAATTGCATCTCGGTGAACCTGACATACTGCTTAGAAGTGGAATCATGTACTGCATTTCAATGGCTTTGTAAGAGGTAAGACCAGTTGGCTTTCCCAGCAAAAACGTTATCTGGTCTTACATGGAAATTTTAAAGATAGGTATGTTTACATCTAGAGTTGGTAAATCTGATTGTATTTTAAGTGACTTTTAAATTAGAAAACCATCATGTCAAAACAGCAAAAAGGAAAAGTGAGGGAGGGTAAAATTGCATGAAATTGGAATTAATCAAAATACATTATTACAAAATTCAGAAAACCAAGCACTGACTTTTCTTGTAAAAAATTATACCTGTACTTGAAGTAGATGAAGTATAAAAAAGAAAGAATTAAGCCAGGTAATATGCAAAAAAGGACTGTACTGTACACATAAACCTGAGAGGAGAATTTTGCTCCTGTGGACACAAAACCCCAAGGTTACTGCTGAAGACCTAAGGACTTACCAAATGTCACTGGAAACCTATGATTAGACAACTGAGCTGAGCCCAGTGTCACCATTGACTGTAATGACAGCTTGGATACATAGCGAAATTTCATGTGTTTAGATACCTACACTGAGATGTATCTGGAGCTGGGCCCCAGTGAGTCTATTCCGCACACCAAAGTAGCCCTCAGAAGTTCCCTACTCTCTGAAACCTTACAGCCACCCTGTCTAACAGTGCAAGGGTGTGAGTACAGTTTGGGCACAAAAGCAGGTTATTGAGCAGTAAGCTCACACTTGAGTTTCCAACCTATCAGCTGCTTGGAGGTGATTGCTTTTATCCTGATGCAAATGAAACCTGGTTTATTGCTTGGAGCTTCCCTTCTGATGGAGAGGTAGAAATGTGCAAGAAGGTTCTGTAAACACGTTGCCAAATCTGTTGTTCATGCTTTTGCTTATCATGTGGCTATTTGCAAAATAAGAGGTGACTATCTACTTTTCTTTTTGTTCTTCTTGAATTAAGCAGAAAGGTATGTGTGTCATGTAGTGAAGTAGGTGACAGTGATTTTAACGGTGGTTATGAATAAAACTTATTAATACAAAATGTGTCATGAGCCAATGTCAGTAGTTCTACTTTGATTCTTTAAAAGAGCTATTGATACAAGTAATATCCAATTTTAATAAAGTACAAATTTCATTTTGCATTAAAGGCTTGAACTTAGGTCCGTGCAGACTAGAGGAGTGCCATGATAGAGATCTGCTGATCCTTGAGTTCTGGAAGAGAACATTTTGTATTCAGTATTTCAGTGCATTTGAAATGCATATGCATTGCAGGTCAATACGGCATACTACAGATCTGCTGTAGATCAGCTGCATAGCCATTCAGTACTTGTACCGTAGCCATTTATGTAGGGGTTTTTGATAGTGTCTAAAAAAACCAGCAGAATTTACTGAGGAGAGTTGGCTGTTTTCTGGGTTATTTATTTTGTAGTGTGCAACTCTTCCCTGTTCTAGCTGTCTTCGTCTGTATACCTACTTAATATCCAGTGTGATAGAAGCAAAGTGAAAAATTAGCCCTGTAGTTTGGTGGTTAGGGTACTTGTGTGCCACAAAGCAAGGCTACTGCTCCAGTGAGTAGTTTTAATTGTCTGTACAATTTATAAATATAGTCTGCACTTGCAGGCCTGAATCACTTTAGAATGAATGTTTTTCAAGTTATGTAGGAGCTCTGGGCTGGATATACTTTCAGTGTCCAGATCTCATCTATTTCATTGCTCTTTTCAGTAAATCCTCTAAGGTCACTAGACTTTTAAAAAAATAAATTATTTTCTGATTGGGAGAAAATTATCTAACTTCTCTTAAGAATGATGAAATATGTATCTAAATTCCAGTGGACATTTCCCTCCACTATTACCACTGTGATAGCCATGGGCTGGCTGCTTGTGAAAATAAACTTGTGCAAAGTATAGCAAAGATGTTCTGCAGGGCCTGGCTTGCTATATGGCTGAAAAGATTTCTCTCAAGTCAAGTTAATGTGTTATTTTTAAACTGAAGCGTACCAGTCTTTGTTCCCTACTTGTGTAAAATACATTATGGATATGTAAATATATTTGTTTATTTATTGTTAGGCATCTGAAAATAATTAAATATTTGAAGTATTCCTTGTTCTTTATGTTGTGCCTGTGAGGCCTTTTGAGTTTTGTTCGATGGAGTAATGTAGTTACAATTTACAAGGTTTGTATATGTACAGAGAAGGACTAGAAATTTGAAGTTATAAAATGGCTTTCCTTTGTGTTTCCATTATGTCCTAACAGTTTGAAACTGAAATAGTTTTCAAGCTAATTTTATTTGTTTTGCCTAACACAATTTTAATGTTATGTTAAACAAATGGCTGGTAAGGTAAAATTCCAGATTATCTCCAGTGAGTAGTTTTTTTCACTCCAGATCTGTTACTTAAAAGTTGCAGGCCAGAATCCTATAAGCAAAGTAAGGCCTAGTTCAACCATATTAAAATTCCGTGTACATTTTAATTTAATTTTGGCTCTGTGACCATGTTATACTGAAGCTATTACCTGGCTCAGTGGTCCCACAGACAATTTCCCTTTCTCATTCCGATTTTATTGTAAATGATTGTCAGCATAGTACAGGAAACTGAAAATTCAATTTTGATCAGTCCCATGAGAGACTTGATTCTTCATGGGCTTACTCTTGTTGTTTTGAAAATAAATTGAAATAGCCATCTAATTTAAGGGTTTCCTTCAGAGTAGAGGATTAAAATCTGTGATTTGTTTTATGCAAAGTCTTTATTGTGTTATTAGGTAGAAGCTAATATTTAAGGAAATTTTGTAGTGATTACTCCCATGGGAAAGATTTAGTTCTTCATTTAATATTTCCATTTTATATTTAATGGTTTATTAAGCTGGCTTTTTTTTTCCCTTTCTTTTACACCTGGGGATCATAAACCTGCTGTTTTCTTTTAAAGACAATGTTTTTAGAGTATTTATTATAATTCAGGATTTAAAGATTGCTCTTCCTCCACTCACTGCACTTTGTCCTTACTGTGAGGCAGATTAATGACCCTTTTGGTTTAAAGAACTTTGATTTTTGCTTCCTCTTTCAGTGCTGTTACTGTGGTACAAACTAGCCCAGAACATGGAAAATGCAATAGTGAGAAGTTAGAAGAAAAGAAGAGAAGAAAAGGTAACTGCCTAAGAACAGAATGGTTTAATGACAGTTCAGTGTGACTCTCCTAGAGGCAAAGATGTTGACAGCAGTTCATTGGGATGAGGTTCAGGGCTTGATTCAGCTGCACAACAGGCATCTATCTAATACTGTTTTAGCTGTCATTGGTGTCCTTTCTGGACTCCTGGACTAACAGTACAGCAAGATACTGATCCCACAGAGGATATCCTGCAAAACCTTGAGAAAGGGAAATTACACTATTCTGGGCAAAAGATTCAAGTTCACTCTTTCAGAATGTAGAAGTCAACAATGCAGTGTCTGTATGTGAGGTAGGGGCATTTAGTCTTATCATGTTCAAAGGAAATGAGATCAAGTATGTCTGTTTTAAATGGAGTCAACTCCAATGATTACTCCTTTTTGCTTACATGAACTGTATATAAGATACATGTATATTCTGAAAGTAAGGGGCTAAGTTATATTGAAGCTCTAGACAATGTCACTGCCACAGAAGAGTCACTGGAGCCTATGGAAAGAAGATTAAAAAATTTGCAGTTCAAATTGCCGCTTCTCAGGAACATCCCAGTTAAGATGCAGGACAGGCAAGGTAGCAGGGTGAAAAAAAAAATAATCATGATCATAGCTTTGTTTTTGCTTCTAACTACAGATTTGCTTCACTAGCTGAAATAGTTCTTTGATACCCAGCTTCCCTCCCTGCAGTTGCTATGGTTCCTAATGCAACTGGAACAGAAACACACTGTTAAAAAGATTTGGTAAGATGCACAAAGGTGCAAGCTTTTTGCATATTTTCTTAAAACTCCACACCTCTTATAAAACAAATCAAGAATACTTACACTAGTGACAAAAATAATTAAAAATATCCCTCCCAATTAAAGATCTTCAGAAAATATCTCAGCATTAGCTTTTTTCTGTGCACTCATCACAGAAGTAGATTAAAGAAACCAAATAAAAAAATCGGAGATGAATAAATCCTAAAAAGCCAATCTTTAGAGAAATAATAACAGAAGTATAAAATCAGGACATTAATCAGACAGAAGAGGAAAGGGTAAAACGGTGTGTCTTTTTAATTCCTTCATTTTCCTAGAACTTTACAGTCTCAGTTCCCCCCCTGCCCAGTGTATAACTAAATGCAACAGTACTTTCTTGAGAAGATCTTCACCTAAACTGATGGTGAGTATCAGAAAGGAAGGTGAAAATCAAAGGCAGTATTAAGAATTAATCAACTAATTTTTTCAGGGAATCCAGAAAGTCTCTTTTCTGCTTCTCAAATGAGGACACTACTCTCCTTATGTAATCTAAAGAAAAAAAGTTTTGGTTTTATTTAGGAGTCTATGACTCCTCTCTTCTTTGTGTTATCTAGCTTAAATTTCAGTGAAACACAGTACAGCTAGAAGCTGCAGCTGTAGAAGGAGCAGTGCCCTAACTTGGCTCATTTACATGAAAGTAACTTCTGTGACACTGAAAGAAGTCCAGTCTTGGCATTTTCTTACTGTTCATGTTGAGAATTCAGAATAAGTGATAGTTTTTTAACTTAACACACCTGAAAATGTAAAACCTCATACAGTGTGAGAGCAGTGCTGCAGTATTTTCAAACTTAAAAATGAAAATTCTGAAGACCAAGAAAGCTCTATTTAATGTTCTAGGAAAAGGAAGTCAGAAAAATATTCTGAAGAGAGCATGTCAAGCTTAATTCAATGTTTAAGTTGTTTCTCAAAATAAAAAAAAACTTCTAACTTACTTCTGTTCCCATAATAATACAGGGAAAGGTGGTATTGGTTACTCATGACTCAAAGTTTTAGAGTGTGGACAAATTCTGGGGAAAAATGTGCTGGTTTGTTCTACAGCTCTATTTTCCTATTTTCTTTTGTTCCTTTACTATTTAACCTTCAGAAGTTGACACTACCTATTTAATATGGAGATGCAGTGTTAGTTGCATTCTTTTGCTGTCCCTTGGGTCCACAGTGAGAGAGTGAATACTCAGCATGCGAACCTAGTGCGCTACTAATTAAATCCACAGTGGTGAATGCATCTTCTAGGCAGGGTGATCTCTGGCCATGAGGAGGTACTCAGCTGGTTGAGATGCATTTCCAGTATCTAGGCAATATCTAGGCCAGTGCTTCCCCATTTGGTTAATGTACATGGGCCAGGTGGACCAAGCCATACATTTTAATGGTCAAGTTGATTAGCCATTGGAACAGGTTATTTGGGGATGATAGAATATCAACCCAATCTCAAGTTCTTTAGGTCAGATTAGCATCCATCAGCTTTTGAAGATGCACTGCAATCATATGCCAGCCACTGCCCTGTTTTGTAAATAACTATTTTGCAGGCTCAGGGTGTGTTACAGCAGTCAGATCTACAATCCTGTTCCAGTCTTAAAAATGGTGAGTGCGAATGTAAGAAAGCATTCATCATAGTACAGTCTGGCGCTGGAATGATTCTTTGGGAGATGTATAGTGTCAATTTAATTAGAAAACTGAATGCAGTCTTCTCCACACGCTTCCCCCCATGTTTCTTCCTCATGCAGAAATTTAAGGGAAGACCACTAAGTTTTTCAGTTGCTCCAAAATGCTTTGCAGCTAAGTGGGATTTAGCATTATATATGTGTCACAAAATTCTATTTTACTTTCTTATTTAGACCATGTCTGTCACATCAAGTGTTTATGGTTGATTTGGATACTCTTTGCATGCTTTACAAATTTTTAAAGACCTTAGGATCTATGTGGTTTTGTATCCTAATTGAATACTTTCTGAATGGTTTGGGTTAGGAGTATCAAGTCATGTTACCTATTTAGGTACTGAAGTCACTTATTTTTTTTAACATCACAGACTTGTACACCGCTGACATTATTGCTCTGTGCAGTCAGCTTTTGTATGGTTATTCATTAAGGCTTTTTTAAAAATCAGATAATGGCCAAAATTTCTTCCTTTTATTTTGCACTCTTCTCCATGATTCATGCTGTCTAACTGAAATTGTCTCAGGCTTTTAAGAAAGTAGTAAAACCTGAGAACTATCGATGGGACTTCAAACTATCAAGTTTTAAAACAAAAAACAAGACTTCAAAGATTTTGGCAAAGCTTTTATTTCTTGATCACAGATGGAGAAAGGTTGTGCATGACAACTATTTTTTACAAAACTGAGATACTTTGAGCATCTTGACGTCTTATAACACTGCTATTTTACCATGAAGAAACAATTTCTGCCTGTTTCTGCCCCAAGTCATCTTCCCTTTATCAAATGAAATCTGTTAGCTCTATGAAGGGAAAGAATGATATTAGGAGCAATGAACCAGAGTTATAAGAACAGTATAGTGCTACATAGCCTTATATAGATGTAAAAAAATTAATCTAAAGAAAAAGTTCTTGTTCTCTATGCTGTCTGAAATAAGTTCTACTCCAGGAATTTTTCTTTGAAAGAGTTTTTCCTGGCGTCCACTCCCAGATTTATTCCAACACCAGTATCTAGTTGCCCTTTGAACATCGAGGCCTGTTCTAATCTATTTGTTGTTACTACCCTAGTAAGGTTATGCTTTGAAGCACCTCTGAGAAATGCATTAAGTGAAAGCACTCGTGATTTTTATTTTTCTCTTGTCGCTTTGATGAATTTTCAAAAATTAGATGTAGCAACTTCTTCCAAGTATTTACTTTGTGAGACCACAGAAACCAGAATCTTCCCTAACACTTTTATTATGCTACTTTTTCTGCGAAACTTTTTGTTTGTTTCCCTTCCTTTCTGTTCAGGGAGGGTAAAGGTGTCTACCTAGAAATGGACAGTAGGGGGACTTGGACTCTGTTCTCTTTTGTATTTATGTATTTTATTTTGAACAGCTGGTGAATTCAAAACATAGGGTGCTTCAAACACTGACAAGACATCCTTTTTTTGTGTCCCCATAGCAGGGCCTAAATCCCTAGTTCTTTCTGCCTTTATCTCTGAGTTTCTGATGATAATGAGAGAGATTTTCTCTCTTTCCCACCCTGAGAATTTTACATCCCCAGTTAGAGGGTGGCTGTCTGACTTTTCACAGGACTAGTGAGAGGTGCTTGCTTACACATGGTTTATTAATCCCAAGGAGAAGCCCCATATGTCTTTTTCCAGATTTAAAGAAAATAATTTGAGATTTGCAAAAATGTTCAGGTTGTTATTTGGTGTTTAAGATCAATATTTATGTATGTATATTTTAATAATCTATTTGATTTTCCTCTTGAGTGATGTGTACAAAGAGTTAATCGACTTTTGCTGGATTTTAATACATCTTAAAGAAAACTGTCAATGCTTTATGTGTTAGGTATTTTAACAACATGGACATCAGATCTATTCTGCTGCTGCTTTTTTTTCCTGTCTATGTACAGCACAGATATCATATTATTCCTTGCCTGAGGAGGCCACAGACAACTGGCTTGTCAAAGGATAAAGCCAGGGCGTAAAATACAGAGGAGCTTGAACACTGAGCTAAAAAGCGATTCAAAGGCTTGTTGTGAAGCTGGAGGGAGAAATGTGCTCTTCAGAGAAGAATTTTAAACTTTATTCCCAAATACTGTGCTAGGGAACTCTAGCATATCTGACTTCAGGAGAACACTGCAGTATGTGTACAGACCTTTTGTTTTAGAATCTTTCCTATGTGTCTGTGGATAAGGTTTTGTTGTTTTGTTCAGTTTTTTTTTTCCTTTCTTGCTTTCTTTCTTGGTCTGTCTGCATGATCTTTAGATCAGTTTCACAAAATTAATATATTGCAAAAATAAACCCCATTATTTTGCCAAGGAAACAGAGGTAGTAGTCATTCACATGTTAGAATCCCTGATAATGCCTTTGATAGATACACCAAATTCCTCAGCAGAATAAATGTGGTGAAACAGAAACATATTCAGTCGTAGATAACAATTCATAGCCAGCTCATAGAGCAGGAAGAGTTCTGGTTCTTTTTTAGTGTACTTTTCCTTCTTTATATCAAATTTTAACTTGCATCCATCATTCTCTTGCTCATTCATGTACATTTTCAGTCATATTTATCTGATGTTCCTTCTTATGCTCATAACTTTCATTCTTTGTCTTGGCTATTTTTAGTTAGCACTTTCATTTGAGATTAAAATCAGTAATACTAAAAAAAAAAAAAAAGGCTATTCTGTTCCTGTGTATTACACAAATTAAGCTTTTTTTTCA
This sequence comes from Poecile atricapillus, assembly GCF_030490865.1. Classification (NCBI taxonomy): domain Eukaryota; kingdom Metazoa; phylum Chordata; class Aves; order Passeriformes; family Paridae; genus Poecile; species Poecile atricapillus. Next base: position 42,874,559 of record NC_081249.1, on the reverse strand, counting down.
GTTGGTTTCCTAAGCACAAACATTAATACTATCTGTATTCAATGGCCTGAAACCTCTTACCTGGCCTCATGGATTGTTCTGAAGAAGCACAGTTCTCCTGTGAATTCTGTGGTGCTACGTCTTCCTGTCACAGGTGCTCTGGGGTCCTTCTGTTGCGCTGTATATTTAAGGTTATTCAAGTTGCTTTTAAGCAGATTTTATTAATATTAGCATTGACAGCAGTTGAACTGCTGGACAATAGCATTTTTAACACTGCTGCTTAGGAATTAGCTGAATACAATGGTATTGTGAGAGTAAGCTACTTTTTACTCAGGAGGCATGAAAAGTTTAGTATATATCTATAGTTTACTGGGATGCATGCAGAAATCTGGCTTTCCAAGGAAGGACAAGGAATATGATATAGTTGCCTCTTAGGAAGAGATCGACACCTGTTAGGGTCTTTACTGAAGATATTTAGCCTGGAGAAAACAAGGCTCAGGAGTGACTCTGTACAACTACTTGGGAGAAGGTTGTAGCAAGGTTGGGGTTGGCCTTTTCTCCGAGGCAACCAGCAAATGGACAAGAGGAAATCGCCTCAAGGTCTGCCTGGGGAGATTCAGGTGGGACATGGAGAGGAACTCATCAGGAGGAATTTTTTAACTGAAAGGATTGCTAAATGTTGGAATGGACTGCCCGGGGATGTAATGGAGTTATCATCCCTGGAGGTGTTTAAGAAATGACTGGAGGTACGGTCTGACACAAGGTCATGTTCAGTCAGAAGTTGGACTCAATGATTTCAGATGTCTTTTCCAACCTAATGGATTCTGTGGTTCTTTCAGTGTTTAGTGTTAAGGTAGCAGAAGCTCTAAATAATCTGATAATATTTGTTATTTCAATGTACTTTTTTTTCTACCTAGACACTGTTTGTTTCATTGATTATATTCTTCTGATGGCAATACTTACGGTTACTGCGTCCTTTCCCAAAAAAGCTTAGAAGTCAAACAGCATTTTCTTAGGTGTCTCTGAAACCCTTAAAAACAAAAGAGCTCTCTTTTTAGACAGTGTGAGTATTTCAGTCAAAACTAACTTGATCAAACATAACAGATGATGGAGATTTTAACTTCACTTTCAAAAGACAGCTTTGTTGATAATGTGAAACTTAAGCAATTAGTTTGCTTTCCAGACTTCTCAGCTGTTATTCACAAGGAAAGTATTGTGAGAATTCTACTCTTGCCTTTGACCCTTTCCTTCACACTTATAAATACATGAAAGTGAAAACCAGTGTTCTCTGTTCTTGATAAGTTTTTCACTTAAAGCTCTCTTAAGAATAGCCATGAAGGATTGCATGTAATGGTTTATAAGTACAGTTACTCTTATACTTCTCTTTCAAGAAGAATAGAGAACCATTGTGGTTACATTTGCTTCAAAAGTTAAAATTCTTTGTGTTGAATGTCTGCAGTATCAGTCTGAAGGAAGGTAGTTGAAAAAAACATTTTATAGCTAAAGAATTTTCCATACTGTAGCTCAGAACCTACCTACAGTAATTCATCAATTTTCAATTTATGTTATCTTTTCTGGTACCGTAAAAGCAGGAGGTTTTGCAACATACACTAATGTGTTCAAGTTATATAGTTTCGGGGGATTTTTTTACATATTCTTAAAGAAAAGATAGGTGTTTTTCCCACCTTCCCATTCATACACTGAATATGTGAAGACCTTGAACTCCAGGATTTATATTTTTCGTCTGAGAGGTGGCAAGTGAAAAGTACTACTCACTGAGAGTAGTTTTATAACATGGTGATTTGGCGTTGAGTTACTCAAGACAGCTGAGTGGTGGAGTCACTGAGATAATTAATTCATCTGTTGAGGATCTGCTGAAAGACTTTGCCAAGACACGGCATCTGATTTTGCCACTGAAAGGTACCTATTTCTTACTGTTGATCACTCATATTTAGTGATTATAAGTTTTAGAAATTCTGCTGGAAGTTCTGTCCTAAATTAGGCAGTTTAGCGCTCAGTGTTGGCTGTGGAGAGAAAGGATGGTGAGGTGCACCATTCATGACTCCTGGTGGTATCTTTATCTATTAACAAGAGAAAACGCCTTGAGCCATGAGACTCCTTGCTGCCTGTGCTTAACTGGAGTGCGTTTGAGCAGCTCGATTAAATCCACAGAGAGACCAAAACCCATCTTCCTTCCATGTAATTTTGACAACTATGTTGGGAGCCTAGCTTTCCTGAGTTCTCCTGTAATCAGCAGTGAGAGAAAGGTACAGAGGAAAATTAGCCTGCTTCTTCATCTCCCACCTCAGTACCCCAGTTGCTCCCTCATGTTAGACAATGTCAGCTAAGGTATCAAGTCACATCAATTTCAGTAGGAATTGGGTTGCCATTATGAATTTGAGTATTAAAAAGTACATTGTTTTAAGTATTTTGTTTTCTAACATCTGTGTTCAAGCTTCTCTGCAAATAGAGGTTCAGTGGATTCAGTTAAGAATCTGCTTCTCTCTGTTGGGTTTGTGGAGCACCCTGTAATCCTGATTTCCTTATTTAATGCAGGTTCCTGAATTAAAGTCAGTATGAGTTTTTAAAGTATGGCTTTTATTTTCATGTTCCATGCTTGCATATCTCCTTACCTTTTAAGTATCTGTGGTACTGGAAGGGTAAAATTTATTCTAAGGTTTGTGAACCAGCTGTGTATTGTAGATCACTTCATCTTCATTGATTTGTATCAGAAATATTTATACTGAAGCATAGTATTCTGTTCAAACAGAGTGGGCAATTTCTTTGTCTGGCAATTTCTCAGTTAAGTGCCAGTTTTCATCATGGGTATTTCTAAAGCTCTTTCTTACTTTTCTCGTTGTTTATTTTTAGCATCAATATGAACTTGTAAGTTATTCATGTTCCTTCCTTGCTGACTTTTTGACAGTATGTGCTTTGTAGTAACCCAACCACTTTTGTGGCTTCTTAGTGAAGTACAGTGGGAAAGCAACACTGGATAATTTTTCCTGCTGTATTATGTTTAAGTTGGATACTTTCCCTGATCTGCTTCGTGGAGCAGCTGCACAAACAGTTGTGTATCTGTCTGGTGCTGCAGCCAGAGACTTGTGAAACCATAGCCTAAGTCATGGTGCTTTTGAGCTATCTCCAGTGCTTATAATTATAAAGGCAGCTATGATTACATGTCTGCCATAACTTCTGTTTTTGTAGTCTTTCTTATTAGAGTAGGTACTCACATTCATCCCAGTGTTGTAGTTATTAACCCCATCTGTTTTACTGTAAATCAAATGGGCTATTTTAAGTTCAGGGAAAGGAAGCAGTAGGACAGTTTTCTAACTTCCAGTGATTTGTATAACTAATGCTAAAATGTGTTATTTAATTAAAAGGTTGACATAGTTTGGCTGTAGTATAGTGTAATTCCTGTTTACTTGATTATTTATAATCAAGTAAATTCATCAGAACAATGTTCTACTTCATACAGATTCTTTTGCAGATTCTTTGCATGAGTTCTGTACAGCGCAGACTAAAAAAATATAGTGGTATTTAATTAATACACAAACTTCTCTCAAGACAACGTACAGAAACAGTTCTAATACAAAATGGGACGGCTACACAAATGATATCTTTAAGTTACTGTAGAATTTCTGAATTGAACTCTGAAATTCAGCAGAACTTAATCTGGGAATAAATGTTAAGGTGCATTGACATTAAAGCAACGGAAGATATAAATAATACTTAATAAAAATATTTCTTCTATCCTGTGAAGTTGCATCCATCTGAAAAAAAATGCAGTTTTGAAGCTTAGCATCTCTCTCAGCTTAGAGGTGTGGTTTATCCAAAATATTAGTATTTAAGGTGATAATTAATAATTCAGAAGACAGTTATGAATCAAAAGAAGAGGGAATATATTTCTGTACTCTTGTATCTGACCAGCAAAATCTCAGAAATAGGAATTAATCTATAAGTAATATTTATTTAGAAACTAGCTCAAATACTTCAGTTCTTTCTCTTTTTTGCATTTTTCTTTCAAGTCTTTCCCATCCAATTCTTGCTTCACATATACTCCTCATTTTCTGGGGACTTTTGGACAGAGTAAACTTGTTAAGTTTATTCACTTTTTGGACTATGATCTGAAAGAGTTATTGTATTTTCATTTTATCATTGAAGAAGTATACATATATTGTTCTTAGTCAAGTGGGACTTCCTCTCAGCAGATTCGTCATGTGGCGCTCTGACTCTGCTAGGTTTTAGTGTAATTGTTTTCAAAAGATTTATTTTCAAAAGTGTTTCTTATCAATGAGGAGTGTGAAACATGTCTTTTTTTTTCTGGGGAGCAAGTATTACACAAAAGTAGTGTAGAGATTTTAGAAGTGAAGGAAAAAAAGAGGCAAATGTTTGTATTAACTGGGGTTACAAACATTCATTTTGATCCAGATGTGTCAGGTCCTTCTGGAAGTTTTGTTGTAACCAAGCCTCTGCTGCTTGCAGATGCACGAGCTGTCTGTGATTTGCAAACAAAGTGCAGCAAAGTAATAAATTGGGAAATCAGCAAGCTATTGAACAAAAGGAATCCTAATTCATCTAGCAAGTGTAGAGGTAGACATGTGGGAGAAGTGGAACTCTTACTCTCATATGGTCACAGAGATGGGACATCACGCCATGGCCATGCCTTCATTAAGTAGTTACTCTCACTCAGGGTGACAATACTAAGATCTTGGGCTCATATTCATATTTCCTGGCTTTAATATGAGCTGCATCTATACTGATAAATAGCACATTGCCTGGGAGGAAGGTTGAAACTATTATTCATTCGTGTTGCCTGAGTATTAGTGTTTTCTCAGATAGTGTTTGACTTGTGCCATGTTGTGCTTCCTAAAATGTTTATCACAGAAACAAATCCCTAAATGCCATTTGGATGAGACTGTGGTATCTTTGGCTGTATTTATCCTGTGAGGACCTCAGACATTTTTGTCATGACGCATGTTCTGTTATATGCTATGGAAAGGTGCTGCAACTGACTGTGACACACCTTCAGACACTTTGGAATTGATATGAAAAAGAAATGGAAACTAGGTGCTGATGGCATAAGGTTCACCAGCTACTTGGTGGGCCACACCTGTGCTTCAAAGGTGCTACAGACCACCCAAAGGTGACCTGATCTTCAGGATGTCTCTCTTAATGGTACAGTCTGAAGGGGCTTTTGTTTTCATTTAGGCACTCAAGCCCAATTTAATATGAGATTATCTCTGAGTTTTTTATATCTGAACATGCTGAGCTTTATGAAGAGCTTCCAGAGTATATAATAAGTGGAAGATTGAGTGATACTAGTATATTTTTAATGTCTGTCATGTATAAGAGCTTTCTGGTTCACTATATAGGTCTGTACTTGAGGTGTCAGCTGAAGAGGAATAAGTATCTTGCCATGAGTATAATTTTCTTAGAATTGCTTGTACACTATGGCAGTGAGTATGATAGAACACATGACACATTTTCTTTTTTTCTTACTGCATTTTGTGGCTGACATATTTTAAAGTATTCCCTTAAATATTTTTGTGTTAGGTCAGAGCAATCTGATCTCTTGCAGTTACTGCATGCTTTACTTTTCTACTTACCATCACACCTGAACAGATGCATTCTGTTGTTTACATCTGTTAAAGTTTTTTGTCCCTAGTTGGTTAACTCACTTTTATTAATGCACATTAAAAATGTGGAATCCAGAGTACTAACCTTTTATGTCTTTGTAGTGTTCAAATTCACTCACACTGCAGAAATTGATTTTAGAGCTGTCTTTAAAATCATACATGATTCCTATAATAGTTAAAAATACACAGAATCTCTTTTTCTTTTGAAATTTCATGGATTAAAATACATACCTAGCAAATAAATGAACATAAGAAAAAAGCAACATTAAAAAACATTATGTGATGGATTAAATGTAATAACCTTAAGGAAGCAAATTTCCATTTTCTGTTGTAACACCCGCAGGTGTTAATTCAGTTGTAGTTTTATGTTCTGGACTGTGAATTGGAAAGGATGGATGTGCTAAATGAGGTCAAGCCTGCAAGACTGAGGTATTTCTCTTGTGCCCACTACTGTTTCTACAGAAGTCCAGATACTTTACGACACACAACATTATTTCCTATGTCAGTTTGGGTGTCTTGCTCCACTCCAGTATTAATGCATAACTCTGTGATGTGTGGCTGGTTTGTACTGGGGCTAAGTTTGGAATAATCACCATCACTTTCACTATCTGCATGTGAAAAAAAGTATATTATTCTTTCACAGATCCGTTCATTTAATTCCTTACTTGTAGTTTTTGACAGTTGAAGCCCTGTCCATACTGTGACGAAATATCTCATAGTATGTATCAGTAGATCATCTAGTCAAGCATTATGTTTTTACATCTATATAGAGTTTAATAAATAAAATTTGGCTAAAATTATTTTCCAGAGAGGTATCTAATTTTGTTTTGAAGCTGTAAGGAGGAAGATATGGAGCCATTGTTTTCTTTGATAATTTGATTCAGTAGGTAATTACACTGCAAGTGAACATATTTTCTGTTAAAGAGCCCTTTAATATCCAGCATTTTCTCCATATGAATGCAATTATATAATTCTCAATAATTGTTTCACTAAGCTAATCAACCCACTAAGTACTTTACTGTAAAACATTTTACCTAATTGTGAAATAATTTCACTGGTGGAAATTATGTATCAATTATGTATATGATTCACTATAGCACTGTATACAGAGGTTAAATTTTCTGCATACTTCTTCTGCATTCTTAATAATACATATTTGTATTGGGATTTTTCCTGAATCTGCCTGTGATATTCGTTACCATATCTTATACTGCAGCTTTTCCTTCCATGATTAGCCGAGTGATGAGGAGTGACTGGCACTTCTTCCTCCACAGTGTCATCTATGGTGTTATTGTTATGAAGACTTAAAGCTTTCACCTGCTGCTCAGTAGAGCTTTTGGAGAACTTGTAAGGAGCAATATCTGTAGTGTACAGATAACGTTACTCTGATCCTGAAAATATACAAGGTAGTGTTAACACTAATAAAAAGTTACAGATGTAAAGTTGAAAACTCAACCCAGCTAAGTTACATGCAAGTAAAATAAATTATCACAAGTCCAGTAAACTGCTTTTTTTTTTTCTCTATAACCAGGAAGCATTAAGCCCCCTGAAAACACAGCGAATCTAGGGTTTAGGAAAGACTTGGTTGTAAGCCTTGTGCATTCTGGATGAATACAAGATGGAATGACAGAATGATAATCCTTTCATTGCTAATTGGGGCAATATTTCCCATCATCCCTTCCTGATAAGAGAAATGAAGTGCTTTTGTAATACAGCCATCTTCTTCCAATGCCAAGAGAATGAAGAGAATTTCCTGGGATTTTTCCCATCATTTCCAACATATTGGAAAAAGTTAGCAGAAAAATGAGACACTTTTTTTTTTTTTTTTTCTTAGTGTTTGTGAGGAAAGAGGAGGGCCTCCATGTCCCACGTCAGGTGAAGAGAAGAATGCAGAGAATCTTCAAGATTTCTTAGGCTTAAAATATGTAACAACAAATTCTGGCACCTCTGGTGTATAAAAGACATTTTGGTGTCCATATTCCTGGAATGTTCAGCAAAGGTGTTAGCTGAGAGGTAAAGAAACACAGTTGGGTTTTTACTTTTCATGTGAAGAGTATACAGATGAAGGAGAAATCAAGCTGGAAGCCAAGAATTTCAAAATATGGACAAATATGGAGTGCAAGGAAAGGCTGCTCTTCTGAGAGGCTACACAGACAGTTGAAAACTTTTAGATAGAAGCCTGGTCCTGTGGTATCTATGTGGGCTCACATCTGTAGGCAAAACAAGCTTAGATCACTACAGGCTTAGATCACTTAAGAGTTCTGTGTGGACATGTCCTCTCACTCGGATTCCTTCCTCCCAGTTCTAGTCATGTACCTTGTGAGGTTAAACACAGTGGCCTTACTTGTTCACTCGAGGGAGAGAGGTAGAATGGAACTTCAGGGCTATGGGAACATGACTATTCCATGTTTTGAGGCTGGAATAATCAAATAGCATGTTAGAGACTTCAAAATGATACGAGAAATGGATCTTTGTGATGTATGACAGTGTGTGAGAGAAACTGCAAATAAAAAATGGCTGGATTTCTTAGTTAAGCAGGAGTTATGGGAGAAATGGCTGAAAGTCACAGGTGATGGGATGGGGGAGCACTGAAGATCATTAGAGGTGCAGAGTCTTGCCAGGCTGGCAGTACATACCAGTTGCAACTACTTGGTAATGGTATCACATGTTCTGAATTTGAGTATGAATGTGGCAAAACAGGTACCAAAGAGGACAAGCTAGAGGTGGGTTGTGTGAGAGGAGATTGGGTGGAGACAAGGAGACCCAAGAGTGGTGAAAAGAAGAGCACAGGAATGACAGAAGGGATAAGATGCTGTTCAAGCTGTGTGATGGATGGTGGCCAAGAGGACCTGTCAGGTCACAGCAGACAGGGCAGGGCAGTAAACTACACCCCTTGTCCTGACCATACAATAAATCAAACTTTTATGTCACAGGGGATTGGATAAGGGAAGCATCCTGTGTTTAATCATTATTTCTCACAGATCTTTCTTAACGTTTGCAGTCTATTTTTTGATAATTTATTTCTGAAAATTTAGTACAATGAATTCTGTTGTATTCAATAACTGAAAGATGTCTGCCTCTGTGAACAATTATGCATCTATTGGTCTTGCATGGTAATGCCAAAACCATTCCTTTTTAGATCCCCATTACAAGTTTTTCTCCAAAGAATGTATTCTATCTGCATCTTCTATATTCATCTAATTCCCATTCATTTGCACTTTGTTTTACTGAAATGCAAGTGTAGACTTTGCCCTTAACTATGGCTGATCTGCTTGTCTTCCTTTTATCAGTGTGAATAAAAGACACTTATTGATAAATCAGAGTAAATTAAGAAGCCTTTCTTTTGTACGGGCATATTAATGTCTTCTATTTATTAATTTACAAAGCTATTCTAATTCCTTTGGGAAAATATTTTTATTTTCATTACAGTCTTTCTAGATCCCTTTATCTTCTGGCAGCTTAAATCTCTAAGGAGAATGTTGTATAAACAGAGTCATATTTGCCTTTTAAACATTCTCATGGTCATTTCCTTCTGGAGTTTTTGATATTCTGTATTTGTTTGTCATATGCAAGATGATTTAGAAACAATTTGGATCATGAGCTAATTAGTATCTCTGGTAATACAGTTGTTTGGGGTTTTTTTATGCCTGTATGTGTGTTTTAAAAATTTATTCTAAATTTTTAGATCATTTATGGTAACATAAATGCTTGTACCCCAGGAGTCCTGTTAACACACACACAAAAAAGAGTTTTGTAAGGATGATACCTTAAATTGTGTATATATGTGTTTTCCTTTGCATGACTGGAAAGAATTTTTGAAGTATTCATAATCATGGACTATTTATCTTTACAAAGGTTAATGAACACTAGTTAACAACTAAAAAAAAAAAAAAGCTTCCCTGGCATTTGGCGTCTTTTTCTTTCTTCTGAAATACTTCATATGTTAAAAGTGGCTGTGGTTTGGCTGTCCGTGGAGATTCAGTTCACTTCTCAGTTAACAGAAATTTCAGATAATAGCTAATAATTACTAACGCTATTCAGGAGGGAAGAATAATCAAATGTTACACAGGATATGTATGTGTGTGCAAGAAGGTCTTACTTAGGCTTGGGTACACATATATCCTGTCTATGTATTGTGTTGACTTTGACTGCAGAGTGTTGTCAGTTGATAAAGTTCTCTTACAATCATACACACAAATCCCAACTCTTTACCTTAGATTTTTTTTCCTTAAGATAGATCTATCAGTGATTCAGCAGATTTCTATTTCTGTTTCTGTTCAGCCCATGATTATTAAACCAAATATGTGTTAGCTCAAAATTTTATTGCTTGGGGATCATGTCAGTTGTTTTCACAGAGGATTAATTCTTCATTACATTTTTTTTTAAAACATTTTTTCTTGAGATGATAGTTCTGTTTACACAGTCAAATAAAGCAGTACTTAAAGATGAATTTATAAAAGAGTGGCAATTGGGACTTGTTACCTCAAAATTCATCAGTGTTTTTCCTTTCTTTTTATTGGTTAATAGGCATTAGAGAAGATACTATGTGTGTGGATGCTAACTCTGAAACAGAGAGCTGTAGAAGTTGCAGGCCGCATAGCTTCTCAGTCTTGCCTGAGAACGTGGCCTGAGAATTCATGAGGAGGATTTAAAACAATCCTCAGAGACAGAAAACAGCCTTGCAGGTGTTGTTTTTCTGTCCCTTGTTTTCTTTGCAGGAGAAAGTCAGGGGGTAGTGTGCCCCACTGACCAATGATGGTGATGTAGTAGTTTACTAACCAATAAGAATTTCCTTTCTCTACTTTCCACGTGTAAGTCTATAAAAAAGACCTGAAGCAATAAACTGAGGGAAATTCTCCTGATTAACTCCTAGAGAGTCTGTGTCGTTCTTCTCAGCCGTTCTTAATAGAGCGACACTATGTGTGTTCCTGTATATAACAGGAGATAGAACTGGTGCTGCATGTTAATAAAAACATGCTCAATGAGGTGTGACAAGTTAAATTTATTACAATATTTTCCAGTTGCTGTGAGAATGAATCTAGACTGAGAGGATTTCTGAAACTCATGATAGTGTGACCAAATAGCTTTTAAGATGAGAGAGAAGTAGTGTAGCTTTCCAGAAAACATTGCAGAGAAATGAGGATGGTGTGAAGGTAGAAGATTATAGCTGTAAATAATACAAAATTTGATAAAAAAGTGTGAGGATTTTCAGGTGTTGAATCAGAATAAAGGAGAACTTTGTTTTCCTTTTAATCAAGAGGGGTTTGAAGAGCTACGAGGAAATCAATCCAGAATTGCAAACTGTTGTTGATTTCTCTGTTCACACTTGTCTTCTGTTGGAAATCCACTGCAATAGTTTTCAGTGATTTACAGGATATTCCTGTTCCATAAAGTTGCCTGCTATTACCAGTCAATGAAAATGTGATCAAGTACTAATATGTATCCTAGAATGGCATAAAATAATACGTGAGAAATGGTTTTCCATACCTTTGTACTGACTAAAGTACCATGATTTTTCTGAGAAATCTACAACTGCAAGTCCGTTAATATAAAAGATGGAGAAAACATTGAAATTTCAAATACCCTAGGTTTCAAAGTGTAAAATACTATTTTATTTATAGATTGATTTGCGATTTCAACCTTCTGGTTTGAAAAGAAGTTAATCTGTTCTTTTAATATTGGAGCATAGGTTTTAGATGCCCTGAGGGAATTCTTTAAGGACAACTCATGAAACCAGCCTTGCATCAAACAGTTTAGGGAGTTATCAGTGCAATGCAGAACTCTTTCAAGAAACAAACACTTCACATTAAAGTGTAAAGAGAATCCTGGATATTTTCATAGAAATGCTTAATGCTGTGCTACTGCAGTGAGTAGCATATAGCACTGTGATTCTACATTTAATGTGTTATTGCTTCCCTATATGCTTGGATTTTGGTTTGTTTCTCTGTTTTTTGTTTCCATTTTTTTTAGTTTTGAAGTTTTTACAAATAAATAGAAGAAAAATGTATGTTCTTGAATTATTGTAAAGTTTTATATAATTGCATGAAGGGTTCATATAAGAACATGTTGTCTGCAATTTTATTATGTATTTTTATTGCCAAACAAAACATAATAAGTGAAGAAGACCATTAATTTGTTACTTGGAAAGGATTATTTATTCTAAGGTGACAGCTCAGTTTTGTCAGCAGAGCAGCTTTATGGGAAGGATTACATGCTAGATACTTTGCACATCTTGATCTGAGCAGTATCCTTTAAAACTCATAAAATTCTTCCCTTGGCAAAGCAGCAGAGTGTAATTATTCTATTCAGCCTCTACACCACCAGAGAGGGGAGCATTAAAACAAAGGTTTGGGGTTTTTTCCCGCTCTGTAAAAAAAGCACTTTCCAGAGTATAAAGTCAAGGGGCTCTCCACCAACATCTTTGTATGACTGTCTTATGATGGAAAAACACTTTTTCACCAAATGTGCAAAAAGGGAAAGAAAGACAGAAGTATTCCCTTTTTTTGGTACATCAGACTGTCCACAGCCCTTTCAGTTATGTTAGAAAAAGAAAGGAGCCAGCCATGCTATTACAAAATTAAATTAAATCAAGTAGCCATTTTTGTTAGTCTGGGAAGAAGTATTAATATTTTCCTCTAACTTACACACTCTTAAGATTGATGCTGAAAAGCAAATTTAATTTTCTTTCTGTTCAAGTGTGATTACGTTTGCTATATGCTAATTGGGAAAGTTCAGTGTAATTTAAGATTGAACTATGTTTAAAACAGGAGGTAATAAGGTAAATATTTATGATTTTAAAATTTATGTAGTTTTTGGAGGATCCATTATAGAAATTTAGAATTAAATTTCTCTTCTTCAAAGTTGCTCTATTCACCAAGGAATCATTTCATGAATTCACATGGAAGTCAATCATGTGTACACTTACCAAAATTTACACTAAATATGTTTTGCTAAAGATTTTAAAACCAGAACATGGTAGTGATAGATCATATTAAAAGATTTGTTTGCAAGCATTGTGTGGCATGTCGACCAAGAATGTCCTATATTAATATATTTTTTAACAGAGGTACTTTGAAGTTCACTCAAAAACATTCAAAGGATTGTTGTGGTGAATGATATATTCTATTGCATTTATATGCTGATTTGCAGTGTTGTAGGTGCTCATAACTGTTAAACCAGATATTATTGTGAACTAACAAAATTCTGTCTGGTAAAAAAAGTCTGTCAAAGCATGACTTCTTTTATTATGTCCCTGGTCAGTACATGCTTATTAATGGAGAAAAAGCTAAGATGGCACATTAGAATGTGTTTGGATTGCTAATCTCATGCTTTGATATATTTGTCCTTACTTCCCTATGTATTATTCAGTAAAGGAATTATATTCTATCCCTGCTGACTATATCCTATGTATGTCCTATGAATAATTTTCTTGGGCAAGAGTACACATGTACTTTTTTCTCTTAGTGGTCAGTAATGACCTGTTTCCTTTTGGAAATTATTTTTGTTATTTTATTTAAGGTCAGCCCTATGTTTTAAGCTGTATATTTCTTTGAAATGAGAATTAGAAGCTATAATGCACTGTCTTCAAAATATGAAATGATCAGTCACCACAGCTGACAAATTCTTATGTCTTTATACATTAAAACCTATGATTTTCCTTGAAAATGAAATCTAAGAATTTGAATATCTAAGTTTCTTACTTTCTAGAGCACGGGGAGTTAACACTACATTGCTTTTTCCCTGAAATAAGGTGGAGGTTTTGCACACTTCTACAGCTACCACTAGTGACGTTTTAGGACTTAATCAGTTTAATTCTGAATTTGAGAATCTGATTTTTGGTTATGGAAAGTTAAGTTACGGCAAATAGTTCTGGCAAGTAGATATACTTAATAGAGAATTCTGACTAAGGCGCAGAAACTCCACAGAAGACTGGAACTCCAAAATAATTTTGTGTTCAGCATTTTCCAGCATTTACTGAAGATAAATTATGTCTTTCAGGTTGAACAGCAGCAGAGCTTATTTAGTCAGCCTTACTAAAAGATTAAATTAATATTTAATAGATCATTGTACAGCTCAGAGGTTTACACCTAGCCCCATTTGTGTGGGATTTTAAGTTACTGCCATTCCTGTGAATCAGCTGTCTGAAGTCCAGGACCTAACTTTCAAATATTTTCTGGTCTGAGTTAAGGATATTAAAGCATATTCTCTGCGTTCATCAGCACTGTATGTTTGTTAATGGCTTTTCACTTGTCACGCTTGACCTGTGGAAGGGTCAAGCTCCAGCTAAGAACTTCAGGTCTGTGAAAATACAAGCTGTGTTTTTACTAATTCATCAGTAGCAGAGTATCCAGGCAAATGCCTGTGCTCTGGAATTGACCATTCCTATGATTGACAACTATGTCAGAACATAATTGCTTGTTAGTCATCTAGCATAATATCAAAAACTTCTTGTGTATACTTCTGCAGGTATTATGTTTCAAGAACACCCACTGCTGGAAGCTGGCATGCTGGTTTAAAGTGGATATGGGTCATTCCACACAAATTGTCTTCCATGACAAAGTACATAGGCATGTTTAATTCATAGAGATGAAGCTTAAGTGTCACAGATACCTGTAGATTAAAGTTCTCAAAATTATGTTTTTGACTCTTCCAACAATCTGTTCATAGTCTGCTTTTAATAAAACACTATTATACCAGCACATAATAATTAGAATTCTTGAAAAGTTTAGCTACTAATATTGGCATTTGGGGATAATTGGTTTATTTTTTATTTTTTTTTTTAAGCACAGAAGGTTTGAAGTTGTGTTTTAGTATTGTGCTGAAGTGAAGTTTCTTTTTGCCTGTGGTATCTAAAGCAAAGAGCTTTTATGTGGGATTTTTATCAGAAGCTGCATCTGATTAGGAATTGTGTTAATGCGAATTTAAGATTAGGTCTTTTCTTTTTTGTCTTTGCTCTCTTGACTCGCTGTGGTAGAAACTGAGTACAATGATGGAATGCTCTGGTTCTAATCTTCCCAGTAAGAATCAAATGATCAAGCTGCTACCAAGCAACATGTTGGCCAATTGAATAAGTCTCCTAGACTTTGCAAAAGAATGTGCTGAGGAAATGTGAAGGTTTCACAAAGCCATTTAATAGCAAACTGGTTGCAGAGCAGTTCATTATTGTTTGATGGAATCACTGCTGAAGTATAGGAATCATATGCTTTGTATTTCATAAAGGCTTTTAAAACAATCCTCAATCCAAAGATGGGCCTGACATTGTTCAGAAAAGATTAAGGAAATAGCATGTGATAAACCATAGCTCAGAGTTTCAGTAATTTCAGTGGAATCCTACCATAAAAGTGATCAAGTCTTAAACTTAATCCTAATGAAAAAGTAGTTGATTTGCAATGGCACTACTTTATATCTGCTTCAGAAGTGAAGAACAAGTTATGGCTGAGAAAAATAGGGGAACAATCGGCTTGTTTTTTCTGGTAAGTTCTTGGAAGCCTGGTGTATTATATTTATTCAGTTAACATATATATGAATATTAAACTATTTATAATGATCTAATTATTTGTCAGAACAGAATGATGACTTAGGTGATTCTTGAGGCTCTTAAGAGGGTAGGATCTGTGTAATGGTAAATTTACCTTGCAGATTGTATTCCAGCCATAGAGCTGGAAGAACAAAAAATTTGTACGCAGTGAGAATGAGGAAGAAGAATTGTTAGAAGTCCTTTGATTTTCTGTCACTTCTACAGTGTGTATAAAAAGAAAGCAAGTGGCAGCTGTCGTTAGTCTT
This sequence comes from Poecile atricapillus, assembly GCF_030490865.1. NCBI lineage: Eukaryota > Metazoa > Chordata > Aves > Passeriformes > Paridae > Poecile > Poecile atricapillus. The sequence continues at coordinate 42,859,158 of NC_081249.1, read as the reverse complement.
CTAAACTTTAGCTTATATAGGATCTGTAATGTTTTCTTTTGTGCATATTCTCTTCTCCATTTAAAGTAGCTGAAGAACTGGACATGACTCAAGTAGGATAAAGTTACACATCTGATTTATAGTTAAAGGATGTGATCTCTGAATGAGAATAAAGAAAAGGATGAAAGTGTTTGCACTCACATAGGGGAATGTTAATAGATTCTCCAGGTACATAATAGCAAGAACATATACTTCAGGTCTTCTTAAAAATTATTAGGTACTTTTATAGCCTGTAGGGCTTTGATAATGTGGCTTTTCTGTTTATTAGCTTCTTTGTAACATAGTTGGGGGTATATAAATATTGCGTGATTGTAGCATCCCAATACTTTACCAGAACTCACTTGTTTTAATATTTCAGTATCATTCACAATTAATATTGAAGCATAATACTCAGCAAATATAGTCTAGCCAATTAGAATAAAGGTAACCAAATAGGATGAAGTTCATAAAGCTATATTTATACTCATAAATTGATCTTAATTATCTCAGTTAAAAAAATGTGACAGAGATTTTTATAGAGATTATTTTAATAAGATACGTTCACACTATCTAAAGAACCCGACTCTGCTGATAAAGCAAATAAAATTTTGCCAATGATCAAAAAAATAAAATTAAATTTTTTTTTAACTTAAAAGGAGACTTGAAGGAAAAAAAGTATGAATTAAATCAGTTTAATTAGGTACTGTGACTTAGACCGTAAGTGCTTGTCAATACTACATGCTGAAAGAGTGGTGACTTAAAATGTCTTGCTTGTTTTCTTTGTACTCGAGATACTGAAGCGATGTGTTACTGTCATCTGCACAGAGTAATCTCTACCCAATTGATCTGTTGTTTTATTTCTGTATGTCTTTGACAATGGTAGAAGCAGTGGTTTCTGTCACTGTTAAACACTACAGAGAAAACATGGAACTTGTCACGAGAGACTATCAGGTACCTGAATTATACATTTCACTTCTTAGCTTTGAACCCCCAATTTATTTGTCAGCTTTGTGGTTAGTATCAAAATTTGGACACAGCCAATATAAGATATACGTGATTCCTTGTATTTTCAGTTAAATTTCTGGAATTGATATTTGAGATTACCAATTTGTATATATTTCATCAAAACATGTTTATTGTATATGCACATAAAATCTCCTATAGGTTACCAATATTAAATGCAATTTCTAAGAGATTATTTCTGAAGTTATTTCATCACACTTTGCTTGTAGTGGTGTTTTTTTGTTTGGTTGGCTGGGGTTTTTTTCTGTTTGTTTTGGTGGTATTTTTTTCCCCCATCCTGTGGTCTTGCAAAGAATCATTTCTCTGTTTAAAACAATTTAAAGAGGAATGCTCAAAAGGGAGTTCTCCCCCTTTGCTTTAACCAATCCCTTTCCACCAACAAGGAGAAACAAAATACGAGTAGATGTAAGTAAACAAAGAACAATTTGCTAACAAGTGAAACTGCAACAGGAAAAAATAACAGTTTATAATCCCTAGATACAAAATTCCTGAATCTCACAATCTGCCCAAGGAGAGACACCCAAAATGGCGGAAATTCCCTTTCCAAGATGGCGCCCACCACAGGCAGTGGCAGTGTATGTGGGGAGACAGGGAAAATGGCATCAGACCCTCCCCCCGAGTTGGTGACCCTTGCAGGTCCCCGTGCTATCTGGGAAAAACAAAGGGAAGGGATAGCAGCAAACCCTCTTGGGAATATGGGAGATTACAAAAGAGTTCAAGTGGCAGAAGCGCTGGCATGTGCGGGGTCAGTGCTGCTGCCTACTGAGGGCGTCCTCCTGCCGCCTGCTGGGCTCTGCCGGTGCTGGTGATGATGTGCTTGAGTTGGATCTGGGAAAAAAATGGTCTGTCGGTGCCAACACAGGGTGACCTGGCCCCAGGGACTGGCTGTAATAGATAACATTCTGGGTTACCCACCACAGAGCCTTGACCTGCAAGAAGCATAGTTTCAGTTCATGTTCCAGCTTCATTCATATAATTTTAAGGAATTTCCTGATTTTTATTGCAATCTTATGCCAAATTATAGCAGAAAACAAGAAGCATAAAAAAAAGATGAAATACAGGCAGACATCTGTCTGTTTTTGAGAGCACTGAGATACAATTCCTTTGAACAGTGTATAAGCATTCAGATATGAATTTGGATATATGTAAAAGATCTTGGAAACATTTTGATATTACTAAAGGATCTATTGATCTAGTAAAGACAGTATACAGAAAGTTTTTAAAAGCCAGTGGTAACCTAATGTTAATAACTTCAATATACTTGGTATCAAATTACACCTAATAATTTTTGCATTGATACCATTTTTTTAATCTTTACCATATCTTATAAAGAGATTTCCATTCTTGAATGTAAAGATTCAAATTATAAAGGATTTGTGGTATTTTTTAGGTACATTACGTCAGTAATTAGTGTCCTTAGTCCTGGCAAAGGTGTACCTTATTTCTCTTACTGCGTAGTGTAGTAAGAGTTTTCATTCACTCAGTCTTGTTTTCAGTCACTTACTGCCAGACATCTCTTACCCATGCAGGTGGGAGCAAGACATTTCCAGGCATGCTTTTGCCTGGAAAATTTTTGCAGGCCCTTTTGAAGATTGTGTACTTTTACCACCATTTTCAGGGGTTTGGCATTTGTTACATGTATGTGTATATGCATGAAGAAATAAACTGTTGTTACTGCAATGGTGATGAGTGTGCTTGGTCTGTAATGAGTTACTGTGACAACTTACTGCAAACATCCTTGACCCTCGTATCTGAGGATTTCAGGAGGCATAGCAGTCACTATTCATGTGCAGCTAAAGCTGTAAAATTATGGAAAACACTATGGAAATGTATTACTCATTATTATGTCATTTATTGACTTCTTGATTTGGGCTGAACTTCTTAAATTTCTTGCTATGAAGTGTAGATTATAGAACTGATTTCATGTTCTTTTCTGAATGGTTTCTAACTTTTCTGCATTCTTTTCAAAAAAATGGTACAGGATTTTAACACTGGTTTCACTGGGTTTATGTATGGGTGCATCAATTCTGACATGATATAATCCCAAGACCTGAGTTATGCTTTATAAATGCACTGTCAGAAAAGCAATTTGAACTCAGTTCTCTGTATGCCAATATTTCCAGGTCACTCAGTATCAGATTATTTAAAGATACTGCACTACCATTCTTATATTCCTTTGAACTCTGCATTTGGCAGCTGTATTTCATGTCTGTGCAAATATCTGCTTATTACCGAAAGATCTAGATTTAGCTGTATGATTGGCCTCACCACACCATTATTTATATTCCTGCCAATTTTATGTCACCTGCAAATTGTATCAGCAAATATTTTATTTTCTGTTCTATTAAATGCAGTTAGTCACAGCACAGGATATTAGAGAATCTAGTTAATTCTAGTGACCCAGGAGGGGCATTTACTTAATTTTTACTTCAGGTGCTTGTTCTTGTCTTAATTTTTAATTCAAAGGTTTTAAGTTCTCATCTCATTTACTTTTCTGAGCTGAAAGATCTTGTGATCTCATTATAAAGTAGCAATCTTGCCAAGACCACCTATCTTCCACAAAATCACACTTCTTGGAACTAATTGTGATTTTACTCCTATTAAGAACATTTTGTTTTCCCAGGAAAGCATTATATTGCCTGTAATCAATATCAGATTAGTGAAACAATATCCAGTTAGCATGTGTAGTATTTATGAGCTCTTTATATTTTTCTTCTTTTTGTTTTATAACTATTATTACAATATACATGTTTTTTGAATAATTTGGAAATTCTGCATGATCAAATATTTTTGGAAAACCCAAATTATTTGTTCCAGATGTAATTTGTAATAGACTTGGATGAACACTATGTTGTTTTATTCATTTAATAAAATTGAATACTTTCTTGTCATTCCAGTTATCATGCAGAATAAAATGTCTTTCTCATTTACTATTTCTGTGACAGAATTTTCCTTTTCCTATCAGTTTTCCTGAAGGCTGTCAATACTCTTACTTAAGTCGTGATTGTAAACCCGTTTGGCGCTGCTCTCATAGGGAGGTTAACCTCTCACAATCGGTCTAGGTTATTTTGAATTTTGGAAATTGGAACTTTGTCCAAATTTAGGTATCAAAGCTTTGGAGATCCGTGTCTGAGCTAAGTGCTAGGTAGCATTTAAAGTCAGTGGAGAGAAAGAGACACAGTGCAACATGTTCATACTTTAGGAGCAGATGGATAGTGCTTTAGACAGCCAGGTTCTCCATATCAGTTCTACAAGTATAGACTAATAGGATTAGTTAGGTGCAAATATTTTAAATCAGGTCAGATGAATTTTAAGGTCTCTCATAGTTTTCATGTAGAGATATATATATATATATATATATATGAAAGGCTCTTCTTTGACCTACAGAATCATCAGAACTTTGCAGCAATCAATCCATTTAACCTGTTAAAGAATGGAATGAATCGTCTTCTGGAGATTTATCTGTTTATTTCTTGTAAAGTGAATGTGTAGAATCTATTTAAATTAAAACAATTTTATTTAAAGCAACTGTATAACTGTATTAAACTTAGTGAGATGAAAAACTCATAATGTGCAGCTGATTTTCATCAAGGATGGACACAAGTATTTTTTGCTTAAGACAGAGCTAATTCAAATGCCTGCTGTGAAGATGGTTCTTGAATGGAAACCTAAACATGTAACTCTGTTCAACTAAAATTCGTCTAGTGGTAAAATGTGGCACACAACACTACACTAAGATCCAGAGGTATCAGAATGAAGAAAACTAAGTTAACAGTGTGGTTCTACTCAAGTTCATGTTATGGAGCTGCAAGGGATACCATTCTCCTTCCTAATGGTTAAGATTGAAGGCTGCTTTTTCCTGTAATCAAATACTCTTTATTACACTCCGCTTACTTTAAAATACTCGAAAGCAAAGTCATCAGAGAGGGCAGAAGCTGTCAGAACATCATTGCAAGTAGCTGTATAAGAAACTTTGATCTGCTGTGGTTGAAAGATAATTACATGTTTGCCACAGAGAGGAGAACCACAGTTCTGCATATCCAGCAATATATGAAAATACATTCAGAAGATTTAGCAGATATTACATAAGATTTGCTAGCAAAATACAGAAAGTAAGAGGCCATTTTGAGGCCTCTACTGTACCCTGTCTGACCACTAGCTGTGCCTTCAGAAAGGGCCTTACAGGCTCATGTCACACCTGCCAGTCTCACATGGAATTCACTCCTAAAACAGCTTCTCTTGTCACTCAATGCTTTAGAGAATCGAACATAACCTCTTGGGTTGCGTTATTAGAGATCCATTTTCCATTCCCCAGGACAGAATCAAATCCAGCTGAAATAAAAAAAAGGCAGAGGCTGGCATGTAAATACACCAAAATCTGTTACTCTATATAGGATGTAAATTATCACCTCTTCCAAGGACTTTGAGAAAGATTCTGTATTATGGTGTGAAGTGGGAAAATATGAACAGCACAGTAGGAGTATGCAGTAGCTGTGAAATTTGACCATTATGCACCTAAGTGCTATTCAGCTTGCTATTTTTCTTAATTCAGACTTGAAATATGTTGACTGCAATGGACAGGACAAAGGGTAATGGTTTTAAATTAAAAGAGGGCAGTTTTAAATTAGATTTAGGAAAAAAAATATTTACTCAGATGATGATGCAGCACTGGATCAGGTTTCCCAGAGAAGTTTCAGATACTCCACTTCTGAAAGTGTTCAGGGCCAGGCTGGATGTGGCCCTGAATGACTTGATGTAGTGAATGGCATCCCTGCACATGGCAGGTAGTATGGAACCAGATGATCTTTAAAGTCCCTTCCAGCCCTAACCTTTCAGTGATCTACAATTATGTGTCTAAGATTAAAAAAAAAAAAAAAAAAAAAGGGAGTGTCACTAAATAGTAGTGTTACTTTATCTTATGGAAGTTGCTTATAATTTCTAGATTTTTATGATATGAGGTCAAAGAACTTACAGTTTTTAATAGTTCACGCTCTGTTTTCTAGGTAAATATTGACATTTTGGAGCTGAGGTAAATTGTTGAAGCATCAGTTACAGTGTAAATTAATTTGCTTGCTCTTGAGCATCTTCTTCAAGCAGATTTGCTCTCCCAGAATTTGAATCATACTCTTTGGAGTCAGTTAAGAGTTGAAAGTGAAATCATTAAAGCAATCCAAAATTAACAATTCAAGCTGCAGCCTCATTTTATCTTCTTAATGGAGACTGTGTAGCAAAAGTGTATGTTTGTTTTAGCATATGGTTTAGCAATAGCATACAATTTTTTAAAAGATAACTTGAAGAATGAAAAATCATCACATCTTGTATCACTGTGTGGCTCTTCTGTTCATGTTCTCCAAAGTCCATCACTAACAGATCTTCAAATAAAGGAATAGATAAGGGCGTTAGTAAGTGGTTTTATCTTTATACTTTCAAACAGATGTGTTCCATTGTTATGAAATGTTAGTGCTATTCAGAAAACTGTGGACAAGTTATTTAGGCTCCACATAAGAAGATAAATAGTAATTTATCAGAACAATTACTCCCTTAGGCATAATTAGTGTTGAGATCACAGTAAATCAGTTGCTGTCAGTTACTGACAAAGGTAATTGCTCTCAACTGTAAGCTCAGGGGAAAGATTTACTGTATATACCTGCTCATGTACTTCTTAGTGTTGAAGAGACTGCATGCTTATTATCTTAAGAAACATTAAGGACTCTGTCTTCACCTGGCAGCTCTTTAAAAGCAGAAATGACAGTAAAATTTTGGCTTAGGACTTGGCTCATGAAGTTCTCTAGAAAAACAGGTTGTGTTAAGAAGCATACATATGTGGACAGTAACATTGAGACTGCCTCTCACTTTGCAGGAATTATTCAACAAAGTTATTTTTTATTTCATGTTGGTGGTCTTATTTGTGTTGTAAATTAAAGTTTTTCAGTGCAGTATGAAAGAAAACAAATACAAGGATTTAGCCTGTAGAAAAGTTGTCAAATGAATTAAAAATCAAGTAATTAAGGGAATTTGTGCTATTTCATGTCACACTTACCTGACTACAGTTCGTTCTTGAACAGCAAAAACAAACTTTGAAACCAATAAGATTTTTCATCTAGAGGAAAATTAGAGGAAAATAGTGACATCTTATAGTGCTTTGATGTTAGAAGAATTTATTGTATGAAATATCTGGGAACGTCTTTGATCCACTTTCAAAAAAATCCAAAGAGAGTTAGGAGCACTGAATGTCGCACAAATATTAGTGCTCTCATTTCCTTCCCCTGAGCTTTTTCTTCTTTGTTCCATATGGTTTCTAATTTTTGAGAGGGGAGGTTTAGGAAATTCAAATAAAACAAAAACTCTGCACATAGAAGATGACTAAAATGAAGAAAAAAAAGCCCCTAGGAATCTTTTTTTTCTTACTCCTCATTGCTTTATACATTGTGATTGCTGAAAAAAATAAGGAAAGTAAGAAAGGCTTCAACTCAAAGTAGCAAAATGTTAGATTTGAAAGATGGAGATGTAACCCACATTTGGTGGAAACATACAGTTGAAATTAGTTTAAATGTACTTCATTATTTTGATCCTCAGAACTTTCAGTGGCTGTACAAATACTTAATCTTCAGTTGGGCTGTAAAGCCTCTGTGATTTTAAATTAAGCTGTATCTTTAAAATTTCCTTGATATTCAGGATAACACATGCATTGGTCTGGATTTTGATATCTTATTTGGCTTTGGAGTAATTATTTAATGAATACAATCATCTCAAGCATGAATTTAAATTTTGTTTAATTAGAAATAGAAATCTGTTTATATAGTGATCTTTTTTATTATTTTAAGTGATTACCTTGGGATAGCATTAGTTTGTCATGGAGTTTTTAATCTTCATTATAAACATATTGTTTCGCTAAACTTTGAGAAAAAGCAAAATTTCTAAGATATTTCCCTGATTTTTTTGAGATTGTTATGAGTGAATAGGAGTTAATTCAGATGTGTGGAAGATATTCTATTTGCTTTTGAAGAAAAAGTTAAATCTATGTACATTAGATTCTTTCTTCAGCTGAAAAAACGCAGTCTTGTCTGTTCCGGTTCCAGAAAGATTAATTTTCTTTTGGTTTGCTTAGGAGTTGTCACCTATTTCTAGTACCAGAATTATTAGAGAAAATTTAGGTAATACCTGTTACCCTGCAGGTAGCTGCTGCAGATGCTGCAAGTTTCTGGGGCTTCCCTAGGGGTCTTAGGTGGTATTTGGATGCTCATCTACCTAAAGATGTACTGAAATGCCATTCTAGGAAGAAGAAAAGTGTAAAACTCTCAGAAATAAGCAAATGCAGTGGATTTTAGTTAAATGGCAAAAGAGCTTCCAGAGCAAAGAGGATGCTGCATAAATAGGCACTTAAAAAGTTAGGCAGACTCAGAAAGTAGAGAAATGTGATATGTTCTGAATTATTTTTGGTAACCCTGTTGAAACATAAAGGAGATTTACATAAACTAGTTCCCATATTTATTATCTATCATGCAGTCAAATAAGTAAATTCATTTAAAAAGTAAGTGATCCGTTTCATGACTGGCCACTTGGCTACTGTGAGAGGTAGTTAGTATTCATGGCCATCCTTTTAGTAAGTAACAACTTTTTAGTTTCCACAGACAACTGTACCATAGAGAACAACATCCCTCACACTCTTTTTCTTGCCTTTTCTTTTCCTTTGCCTTTCCTTTATTTGCCATATACTGAAAATGTATTTAGAAACAAACAAATTTTATTACCAAGCAAACTGATGAAAAAATATCTTGTAATGAGAATAAGCTACAACTTTCCTTTTTTGTTACTCAGACTGATCTGCAGTTCATTGCCTAAAGTTAAGTGTAAGAGAGAAAACTCCTGCTTATATTTTAAGGATCTCTGTAAAGAATTTCAGTTCCTTACAGGCTTTCACCTATATACTTCTAACAGATTTTGATGATAATTCTTGTTATATTCAATCAGATCCATATATTGTTTAGTGACACTGTTCACTTGTTATTTTTCAGTATGCAACATGTGATTACACAGTATTTATTTTTTTATGTTACACAAAGTATACTTCAAAAGTCCATGAAGACAAAAGTGTTCCAATTCGCTTCACTGTAAAAATAATGGATTAGACTGCAATACAAATCCTATTGTCAGAGTTTGCTACAAGCTTGTTGGTGATTAATAACCATAATATTTTTATAACACATTCTTTCTGACCTCAGGTTCCAGTGAAGCTAAAGGGCATTGGATCTTGTGAATAAGGCCAGCAAAAGACATTAATACAAAGTTTCCTTAATCTTAGAACCTGAAAACATCTGCTTGAATTCTGTAGCATGTTGTGTAGGTTTTCAATGAAAGCAGCTTTTAAGAAATTGGCTGATTTTGCTCCCTGCAGTGGCTTTTCTTCAGCCAGTGGGAAATTATTTTGGAAGGATTTAGATGGTGCAGGAATAATTGGTTTAGTAAGAAAAAAATAAGTCAAAAGTTAAAGAAGTCAAGCACTTTTCTACTACATTCATATATCTCTTCTTACATCAACTGTTATTTAAAAGGAAAGTATTATACCTTATTTAATTCTCTTTCCTGCTAACTTAATGGCAGCAGAACAAAATAAAATGGATGACACTGCAGTTGGTTTCTCAGTTATTACAGAATAATGGTTTTACCGATGCACATTCTATAGTATTTTCATGATCATTAATTTCACAGTAAGGAATAACTTCTCATTTTAATTACTTCTATTATTCAAAAAATGAAAAGTACATAATTATTTACATTTTACAGAAAATTAGTCTTGACATTTGTTTTAAAACTGAAGAAACCCTGCTTATGATAAAAATGTAATAGAATAGTGACTTTAAAATACAATGTACTAATGGGGCAGAGAGAGATTGCATTGGTATAAATGCTTCAAGTTGCCTTAAATACACAGATGAATCTGCTACCATACAGAAATTTTTGCAATACCAGATTGTTTTCTTTAATAACATTGACTAGCAGGAGTCTGAAATACAACATTCCTCAAGATTCACAATAATTTTAGGCCACGTGAACATTGTTTATTTGGGTCTTGGGTACTTGCAGTGTTCCCAAATCCTAGTCAACAGTTCAGTCTGTCTCCCTTCCAACATTCAGTGTCTTGACAAATTCATTAGGCACTTTCAGATTTTGGCTGGTAATCACTTGTTAGCACAGATTTAGTCTGTAACTGAAGAAATGTCTGTTCTAGGGAAAGGAAAGCACGTGCCTTATTTCACAGATGAGTTTTTCAGACAGCCTGAATCAACCTCACACATGCAAGCCCTACTCATAGGGAATTTTATTCATCCCAGTATCTGCTGAAGGGACAATGCAGCAGGACATAGGAAATCTAGAAGTTTCCTCAAGAGGACTGATGACCAATTCCTGACACAAGTGATACAGACATGCGTAACTAGACCTCATACTCAGGAATGAAGAAGGGCTCATTGGGGATGGGATGACAAGGCAACCTTGGCTGCAGTGACCATGACATAGTGGAATTCAAGATCCAAAGAGGAGAAAGCAGGGCAAAAAACAAGATCACAAGTCTGGACTTCAGGAGAGGAGACTGACCTCTTCAGGGATCTTCTTGAAAGTCCTGTGGGATGAGGTCCCTGAGGGCAGAGCGGCCAAGAAAGCTAGTTGATATTCAAGGATCAAGTTTATGAGGTGTCCATCCCACTGGTCAGTAATATAGGAAAAAGAGGCTAAGAGTAGTAAGTCAGATTTAAGAAGGAAGTATCCAGAACGTGAAATCATGGACACGTGACTCATGGGGAGTACAGAATTGCTGTCCAGTCTTACAGGGATGAAATTAGCAAAGTCCACTCGAAGTTGAAACTATGGGAGAATGTCAGAGACAATAATAAAGGAGACTATGAGTATATAAACAGCCAAATGCTAAGGAAAACCTGTACTTGCTGCTGAATGAGCAGTGGTCATGGTGACAAAGGACATGGAATATGCTGAGGTATTAAATTCCTTCTTCTCATTCTTTACTAATAAGACCAGTATCCTGTTTTGGCTGCTCCTCTCAGCATAGATAAGACCAAACCTGGAGTACTGTGTCCAGTAGGGGCTCTTTAGTACAAGAGAGACATGGATATATTGGAGAGACTGCAGTAAAATGCCACAAGGACAATTAAGAGACTGGAGCATCTTTCATACAAGGAAAGGCTGAGAGATCTGAGCCTGGAAATAGAAGGCTCAGGGGGATCTTACCAATGTCTGTAAATACCCAAAGGGAGGGTATGAAGAGAAGGGGGTTAGGCTCTTTTAAGTGGCATCCAGTGACAGGAAAAGTGGAAATGGGCACATACTGAAACACAGAAAATTCCCTCTGAAAACTCAGGAAACACTCCATTGTGTTGGGTGTCCAAAAATTGACACAGGCTGCCCAGAGAGGTTGTGGAGTGTCCATCCTTGGAGAGTATGAAAGTCATCTGGACATGGTCTTGGACAACTGACTCGAGGTGGCCCTGCTTGAGCAAGGGAATCAGGTCTGCTGAACTCAAGAGGTCTCTTTCAACCTCAGCCATTCTGTGATTGTGTGATATGAGGCAATTTTTAACTAGGTCCCACCATGGCTGCCTGTTTCTCCAGCTTAAGGCAGAGACATACGAATTACTTCAATTCTAACTGGAGAAACAGAGAAGTTAATTATGATCAATACTATAAGCTGTTTCAATTTATTTTCCTTACATCCTAGAAGAGATCTCTCATCCCTGGTCTAGATTATACTGGAGATAAGTAGTTCTGTTTTTTTTTTTTGTTGTTTCCATCTGGCTCTTTTACATGCGACCTAATGTAGTATAGGTAAGTAAAAAGCTGTTTTCAGTGTGAGTGCACTATTTTGTTTGGAAAGGGAGGTGTAAGGTTCTGTTCCTAGAAATGACATTATTTTCAGAGTACATGCATTCAGAGAGCAAAGATGCAAACCCAGTTCCATCCTGGAACATCTGGATTATGTTTTTCATGCAGATTTCTATTTAATGGGACAGCAATAATTTTGGCAAGAGGTGAAATAATAAATTAAATTTTAGATTTCTTGAGGTAAATGGAAATGAGTTATATTTGTTGTTAGTTTTGGAACATCTGTGTGACGTCTTTTAGGCATTTCTTTGTATTAAGTAATAGTAACAAAAATAATCAAATGACCAAACTTGAAAGAGATCAACAATTATACTGTGGGTTTATGGCTATATATTGGGATCTCTTTAGACTCAGTCTTGTGGATGTCTAAATTGTAAAAGGAGAGTGGTGTGAGTTGAGAGCTGCAAATTTGGAGTATTTCCTGGTAGAGCTCTGCAGTCTCATGCTTAGTTAAAGCTCTTCAAAGAATGATATCTATATATATCTCTTACTGTATGTCAGTTACAATGGCTAAACAGCTAGAGGTAATGAGGGAGTATGTATTACCTTATGTGATTTTGGAAGTGTTTAGAAGAGGATGCAGTACAGAAATTAAATAGTACTTGGGGTTTGCAGAGTGGCACGCCAAGCATTTTACTGTGTCCTTAAATCCATTCCTAAGCAGCAATATACACAAGGCCGTATTTAAATGCTCAGTTGTGTTGAAATTTTAATCCTGCCAAGTCAATGAACTTAGCAGGCTCGTCTAAGAGTTAATGGAAGCAAGACAGGTAGTAAAGCTAATACACCTGAACAGTTTCTGGAGGTTTCCAGGTGCAGATCGTAGTGTTGGCAGTGTTCAGCTCTCTATAAAGACTGCAAGGATGGTTGGAATCCCTTTATATGGCATCTCTCAATCATTTTTGAGTGAAATTGTTCAAGACAAACAAAGTAAGAGGACTGATTTTTTATCTATTGTCAATCAAATGGGTGGGCTTTTATCACTAGCTGAAGTCCAGCGTAGCAGTACTTAAAAGAGCAGCTACAGAGAATACAGAGACTCTCCATAAAAGAGCCACATGGAGGTGACATGAGGAAATGGCTCCAAATGGCATTTGGAACACTTTCATCTCAGTACAAGAAATAAAGTTTACAGTGAGTAAATGCACATTTTACAGATGAGTACCCATCATTGGAGGGTTTCACAATTCAATTGGATAGGTTGCTTGATAACCTGATCTAGGCTACCTTTCCCACAAATGGCTGAACCACTTTGCTCTTTCAAGATCCCTTCCAACCTGACTGTTCTAGGATGGTATGTATTATTATTTTCTTTTTTCTCTGTTCTTTTATTTGACCTTATCCAAGTCACCATCTTAAGCAGAGTGGACCAAATTAAAAGTTATTATATTATCGAACAAAACATGGTATTTTCACCATTATCTGAAATACATACACTGCCTTCCAGGATGATAAATGGTACAGCTTCAGTGATTTCTTTCCTGAGGCTGAAATGAAGAAACCCCCATTTTTCTTTTCTAAAGCATTGTCTCTTTGAGGGAGCTGAAAAAAGCATTGTTAAATATTTTGAAGAAAAACATTTATTATGTGTTTTCATATTTGAAATTTTAAGTCTAAGATGAGTTTGCCTACCTTAATTGCCTTATGGCAATATACAATACATAATATGTATTTTTGCATCCCTTACACAAGGTGAAACAGATGGTGATGTTCTAAAAATATATTGTTAGACACAATTTTATGTGGTTTTGCTCTTGACATTTTTGAAGTATCTGGAAGTTTAGATGTTACGCATCATATATATTTATGTGAATTGGAAACCTTATTTTGCCTGTATATTTGATTTAATTTATTTAATGTATGATAAAAGATAAATGTCTATTTTCCTTTCCTCTCCCAGAAAATCATAAGCAGGTAAGAAACCACTTTGTTAAAGTGTTGAAGTGGAATCTCTTGAAAAGTACAGTTCTTTGGTAGCCTGTCAATTACTGTGACTGACCAGTTTGGTTTCTGGTTACAGTTTGCTAGTATTAATTGGCCTGGACTTATTTCTCTCTGTTTTTTGTCTCCCTTCCTTTCCTTGTCCTCACAACTGGAAAAATATTGTCACTCTCCTCATATCCTAATCAGCTATTCCACTGACACTTTGTTGTTAACATGACTGCCCTTACTATGTGTTGTTTGTGTCTTTATGGCTTCTTTGGCCAGAAACTCTCAGAAGGAGCAGGCAGTTGTTTCATGTACCCTGGAAAGAACATCCACCTGAGATGGAGTATTTGTGTTTAAATTGTATAAAGTTGAACATCTAGATTAGAATTGTCTTATTTGCTAGGAAAACGGTGTTAAATATTGGCATTAAAGCAAAATTATATCTAACTAGCCTCACTTTGCAAGAGATGTAGGTAGTTGCAGTGGAGACACAATAATGAGGGTTCTTTCAGACCTTTAGGCAAGAGAAAGATGTAATTTAATTTGACCTTATGTTACTTAGGAGTGTAAGAGGGAAACAGCTGGCTGTGTTCTTGTTTCAGGACACTTCTGACCTAGAATATGTGAATATCCTATGTATGGCTGTACAGAAAACTGTCAGGACAAGTGAGGAATGTGTTAGAGTGTCTAAAGCTCTAAGAGTAAGCAGTGATGGAAAATAAATTTTCATAAGCTAGTTATGAATAAAATTGCTACTGGATCACATTGAAGTACATTTTTCTCCAAGTCTCCCATGCTACTGGTGCTGTGCAGAGACATAACAAGGAAAGTCTAAATCATAAAAAGTTCACAGTGTAAGTAAATGAGAAAAAGAAGCAGAGAGCAAGTAGAAAATTTATTTTCTTTAAGTCCAACAGGTGATCAGTGGCAGATGAAAGAACAAAGGCAGTCTTTTTCTGAATTTTGATCTAGAATCCATTAGTTATATTTCACTACATATAGGGTATTATTGTTATTCCATTCCACTTCTTATGTTCCTAATGAATGATGCAATATAATATGAAATGCAGCAGAAGTTCCCTCCAGCAATATTGAGTCATTTGCTTCTTTTGAAATTTTGTTGCATACATTATAAAAGTGATGTTTTAATAGCAGCATAGTTTGGTGTTTTGCATGTCTTTGTGGTAGGGTTTTTACTAATCTTGCCTGTCACAGCTTGGATTATACCTGTCATGCTTCATGTAGATCAGCAAAGACATTCTTGTAATATTGTAGAATCCCTAAGCATTTCTTTGCACCTTTTGAACTGCATTAGGCTGTTTTTTTTAGTTCTTTTGTTCTTCAGATTTTCTATTGAGCATGGAATTCCTTGAGTAAGCAAAGATTTTTGTCTAATACCCAGGGGTAGTAAGAAAATTCACATCATTGTGGTTAACCGTGAGAATTTCCAGTAATGATTTGTGACTGTGTCTTTTAGAAAAAAGTCTTATTTTGAAAATGTTGATGATAGTAACTTTTAAAGAGTTAGCTTATTATCAAGTTGTTCCTTTACATTCTAATGCAGCAATGTGTCACTGCAGGGGAATTTGTTTGGGTGCCCAGTCCTGTAACTTGAAAGACAACAGATGTTTACCTTCTAAAACTTTAGAGCTATAGAAAGTCAGAATATTTATGGTTAGTATAAAACTATATATAACAAAACATTTTTAAACCAGGTATAAATAGCTACATTGTAAGGTAACTGACTGTTTTAGACTGTTCTAGGCTGTTTGAATTTGACAAACAAGAGGAGTGTACTGTGACCATGAAAGCAGTTGGCTGTTAGCTCTTTTAGAGAGTTATTTTTAATACATAAGTAAATTGCTGAAGATAAAACTTTAGAGTTTTCATTATGGAAATATGAAGGAGCACTGGAATCAGTTTTCAGTTACTGGTAATATTTTGGGTGTTTGTGTGACAAAATATCCCTCCTTTGCTGTTAACTTGTCATCAGCCATTTATCAGTCATAGTTTTGGTGTATTTGTGTGATTGGTCATGGACCAATCTGTACTGGCTGCAGCTATGTGCATTTGTGAATTCCTTGAACTCAGATGTGGTGCTTGGTCCTATCAGTCTGACACAAGCAGACCCTGCAGTGCGGACAGATCCTCTGCCGTAACGTGTCTGGAAAGAGCATTGGCTTGGGGTTGTGGGAGTAAATCAGGCTGAGTCAAACTTTGAATGATTCAGACCATTGGAAACACTTTATTTTGAGGTGGTTTTATTTTACCTGTGTTTCTAGAAAGAATGATGCTTTGTACTTCTGTTTCATGAAGGAAAGTGGAAGAGTATGGCTAATATTCTCTACAGCAATGTAAGATTTCTACCTACCTATCTCATCTCTTGTTTATATTCTTAATTCTTTGTTTTCATATACCAACAGAAAATCTCTCAACCCTCATGCTGTTATTTCTGTGTCTGTTTTACCTGGTTTGTATCATCTTCACACTTTTTGAATCCTGTCTAATTGCCATCCTTAGCGCATCCTTTCAGTGTCAATCCTATATTGCTGCCACAGCTGCATTGTACTGATTTTATAGCTTATTAGACAGCAGCTTGTTTATTGGATAGAGATGTTACTTCGGTGTTTTTTTTCTTACGTGGTACATTAAGTTGTATCTAACCTCTAAAATTATCTCATGACTTTGAAGAAAATTTTAAATCAAATTAAATAAAACATAGATTTGATATCAGAAATGATGATCAAAAACATGTCCTTAATTCCCGCACTGTAAAAGATAAAATATGGCTTTGAAGCCCTAGAAAGAGGACACAGGATACAGTGAGTCCTCACATCTTCACAAGCCTTTGCAAAGGCACTGCAGCTCCAGGGCATTACTGACTCTGGGGATAATCTGTCTCAATAGAACAGATTTAGCACGATAATTCTGCACACCAAGAAGTATCCATGAATAATGGTGTATATTTAGGTAGTTCTCACCTCTTACAGGTTTTACAGGTTAAAGTCCTAGCAGAAACAAAGTATATTAACATTCCAAAGTCTGTGTCAGAATGATGCTCAGCATGTGAAATAATCTGTATAAGAATGATGATAAGATTATTAAATATAGCACAAAGCTAGTCTTTGAAAGAAAAAAGGGTCAGGTAATTCACATCTATATACTAGAACACCAAAGAGGTGTATAGTAAATTCTTGTATGAATCAGTATCAAAGCTCTAAGCTGGTTTCAATTAATATTTTGTTGTAATGATAAATAAAATCAGCCCTAGAGTTAAGCATATTAGCTAAGTGCAGCAGAGAAAAAAAAAATCCCAAATCAGTCAACAAATTATTTTTATTAGCAATATTTTTTCCTTTTAAAGATTATTACTTAGCATGGGCAGTCAGTCTTGGTGGAAAGTATTCCTACTTACCTTAAAGCACAGTCTAGAGTTAGCACTGATGCTAGCAATCATGTATTTATTTCTTTTTACATGATACAAAAGTTCTATGAACAAAGACAAAACTTGCTTGCCCCTTTTCATTATTAATTTTATAATTGTAACTTTAGGTGGATGAAAATACTGAATTGTTAATTTTTTTATTTTTTTACTGTTGAAAAAAACCCCTGTGTCTCACACTTGTGGATACTGTGGGATCATTGAGACTTTCTAATGACATTATCTGGTTCTGACATATTAATGTGGGCTTAGAATAGATGTTAATTTGCTATCTTTTTTATTAAGTGTCACTGCTTAGAAGAGGTTAACTATGAAATGCTAGATTCTCTTAAGTCAACTTTCTAATCCACATTTAAGGCCAAGATTTCGTGCCACACCAGCATGATTCCCTAAGTTTTTAAATCAGGTGGGCTTTATCTATCAATTAGAAGGGGACAAATACTATCAATTGTACTTTCTACAGTGATGTTATTATAGTCGTGTTCACAGGAAATAGAATTGGTATTTCTGGTGGGATTATGTTTTAGTAGAGCTGTTATTTCTGAAGCTAAATGTGAAACATTTATATGCCTTTTTCTGCACATGAAATCTCTTAATTTTTTTGCCATTCTGTTCAAACTTTATATGAGAGTATACAAAATTTTTTTGCATTAGATGTGTGCAATTATCAGGGCAAAATGAGAGCCAGCTTCTTCCTACTGCCCTTCCATTTCAGTATTGCAGGTTTTTTCCAAACAGAAAATAATGATTTTATTGTGTTGCAAGCTACTGTAATTATCTCTTAAAAATGGAAGAAGAAAGTTTTCATATCTTACATGAAGAGATGTGTGCTGTGCCCAGAGTTTTCCAGATGAAATAATATACTTCAAAGAAGAGCTGCTGTGAAACTACATCTTAATTCCTGTAATCAACATACATTTAAACCTGCAGAGTTGAAATCTGCATTAAGTTCATATTGCTTTTCATCACTTAAATATGTTATTGTACTCGTAGGTTTTTAAAAATCACTGTAATTCTGTGATTTTTTTTTTTTCAGAAGATTCTGCTCATTTATTTAAAGCTTGCTTGAAGAATGGATCCATAATTGGATCAAAAAAGAAGCTACATTAACTGAAAGTTGATCAAAAGTGAACAAAACTTTGTTTCAGTGTCACATTTCAGCCCATCTTACTGTTTTTATAGTTCCACAGTCTCTTCTCGGAGGCCTTTTCAACCATCTGTATTTGGTGCTCTCAGCCCCCCAGGCTGCAGCTATTTCCACAAGTACCTTTCTGAGTGGCCATCAAGTAGATAACGACCAATAAAGCAGTTACTGCATGTGCAATCTTTCTTTTATTTAATCAGTAAACATGAGACTGTGCAAGAAAGAAACGAAGTGGTGTTTGCTTACTTACGAGTCATTTCTTGGGGTATGTTTGAATGGACTTAGGGTCATTTATAATTCAGGGAAAAGGTAAGGATAGCAAAACATAAAGAACAGATTAGTGGCACCTGGAGCAGTTACAGTCAATACAATTATTACAAAAATATCAAGGGAAAATGGAGGACTAGAGAGAAAGTAAACTTATTAATAAATAACATAGATTAAATTAATGATTAATGACTCTTAAGCAGCCAAGTGCTTAAGTGATTAAAAAACCCAAAATCAGTCTTGGGGGGAAAGAAAAAAAAAGAAGGAGGAAGGTCATAAGCAAACACAATCATCTTGGCGCATCTGTTCCAAACCTCAGGAGAGACACAGCTATGCAATCTGGGTGAAAAACAGGTATTGAATCAGGAGGCTGAGATCCACATCTGACCGTGACTTGCTTTTTTTTCTAAAATCATGCTCATGGTCATGTTTATCTGCCAGAGCACACTATTTCAGCTGTGCAGTGGGGAATGGCAGCTGATGAGGCACTGCTGGCTGTGGTTGATCAGGCAAACTCCTCACACTGCTTTTCTCTCTTACAGCCTGCATTATGGCCTGGCCCTTAGTAAGTAGCAGCTGGACTTAAACCAAGTTAGACAGAAATTTGCAAACTGTAAAAATGTGAATAGACCAAGTGAAGTTAAACATGGTTTATTACAACTGTAATTTATTCTAAAGAAAAAGGAAAATTGAGAAAAAGTGCGTAGGCACTGAGGATTAAGAAAGAAAGTTGAGGTGGAACTGATCTTCAATAACTGAAGGGGAGAGGAGGGAAATGATCCTTATGAATTCTGTCAGTCTAAATTAAATCTTTTATGATGAGGAGAAAACCCTTAGAAACAAATTGTAAATTGAAGTGTAGGAGCAGTCAGTTTAGCAAAAAAACCCAACCCTGTGGAGTAAGTAAAATGATATTTTAATTATTTATTCACATCATCATAATGGTATTAGTGTCAGTGATTAAAAAAGAAAGAATAGGGGAATAGATCTGATATATGTAGATGTCCTTCTCCCTTTTGGATGCAATCTGGGATATTGGTAATTGTCTGCTGCACCTTAACAGTCTACAATGTACAAAGTAACCAGAAGGCATCACTTACCTTGTGATCACTGCACTCAAAGCAGTTCCCTCTTGATACAAGCTAGATTTGCATCCATGTATGTATATATACTTACAATACATCTGCATATAGATTAGCATTGCATATTTGCAGTGTTTGTCTTTTTCTGCATGTGTAATACATGTATTTTTGGGGTTTTTTCCCATTTGAGTTATTTCTCAGGCTGCACAGTTGGAATGAGTAATAATAATAATAATAATAATAATAATAATAATAAGTAAATAACCTATTAATCTACTAAGGAAGAGCACAGGGTAAGACAAATGAGTTTATTTTAAATTTACTTTTATTTTACATATTTAATAATATTTAAGTTAGAGTATGCTAGGTTATAAACAATTCAGTGGGTCTGAGAGAGGTTAATTTGGAAAGCAAAGGAGAAAGAGAACCCTAGAAAAACTTTACAATAAAATCTCAAACACAGCAAAAAGTGAGAACAGTTTTATTGGAATTGTGCATATTTTTCAACATTAACATCTGTACGGTTATGTCAGATAGTTTGGTGCTTTAAAAAGCTCAAATCTACATTTATTTCTATAATATTTTCGTTAATATTGAAAAATATTTATTGAAATGGACACCAGTTTTCTAGGAAGTATTACTGAAGGACATCTCTTGCAGGTTTCACTGATGTTGAGGAGTATTTCTATGATAAATATCCAGGAAATTCCAAGTATATGTTTGAATTTACCAGAAATGCTTACTGTGCCAAGTTTTACAAGAATACACTGTTTTCTCATTAAGTTTTCTTATTAAGGCAGCCAAGTGTATGACACAGTGGGGAAATCACTAGATACAGTCACTAGCCAGTCACTTATGGGTCAGTTCTACAGCATGACTTATAGGGATTTTCTTTTTCTTTCATCTTTGAATTGCAAAGGCAAAAGGAGAAATCATACCTGTTGCCAAGTCTGTAGTTGTTTCATCTTTAACACATTCCAGGTATTCTCTTCTTTCCATTCTGTGGGAAGTGCTCTTGAAAACCAACAGCAGTGTGCTTGTTGATAAAGCCATCAATATTACCAGCTTAACCTCACTTCAAAGTACAACAAGATATATTTGCTAGGCACACTGTTATACATATGTATCAAATGACTGAAAACCCTTCTGGCACTTGGGTCTTATTACCTTTCTTGATTACTATCAGTTCTCGCTGCATATATAGTTCCTTCCGAATTTTATTCATGGGCTCAGGGTCATTACCTTAAGCAATGTGCATTCACGGTAATTTAAAAATCAAAGTAGACATAAGGCGTCAGAAATGAAAATAAATAGCAATTGTGTTTAATGTATTTAAAATATTTTTTAAAATTTCTGCAGTAAGATAATTAGTTATTAAAAATTCACCGAGAAGTAACTTGAGAAGGAATATGTCAATTGATGTCCATACTGCTTTTAAACATGACTGCTCTTGGCTTGGATGGGTACAGTTTCCACTGAATAAAATTTTTTATGGGTAGCTGGGCCTAGAGAGTGGTTGTGAGTGGAGTTAGACACAGCTGATGGCCAATTGTCAGTGGGATTCCCTACAGCTCAGTATTGGGGCCAACCCTGTTTCATATCTTTATCTGTGTTGTGGAGGAGGGGATCAAGTGCACCCTCAGGCGGTTTGTAGACGACACCAGGTTTGACAGGAGTGTTGATCTGCTGGGGGTGGGAAGGCTCTGCAAAGTGTTGAGGATAGTGGGCTGAGGCCAGTGGCTTGAGGTGGAGTAGTATGAAGTGCTGGATCCTGCACATTGATCACAACCCCAAGCAGCACCACAGGCTGGGGGCAGAGTGCCTGAAAAGCTGTCCTGCAGAGAAGGACCTGGAGGTGCTGTTTGAGAGTGGCTGAACTTGGGCCACTTGCCCAGGTGGCCAAGAAAGCCAGTGACATCCTGGCCTGTATCAGCAATAGTGGGGCCAGCAGGAGCAGGGCAAGGATTGTCCCCTTACAGTCAGCGCTGGTGAGGCTAAACTTCCAATCCTGTGTTCAGTTCTGGGCCCTTTCACTATAGGAAAGGCATTGAGGTGCTGGAGCAAGTCCAGAGAGAGGTGATGAAAGTGGTGAAAGGTCTGGAGTGGAAGTCCTGTGAGGGGCAGCTGAAGGAGGTTGAGCTGTTCCATCTGAAGAAGAGGAGAGAGCTGGAAGTCCCTATCACTCTCTACAGCTATCTGAAAGGAGGCTGTAGGCAGGTGGGGGTTGGCCTCTTCTTCCAAGTAAGAAATGATAGAAGGAGAGAAAAGAGCCTCAGATTGCATAAGGGGAGGTTTAAATTGGATATCAGGAAAAAAATCTGCATGGAAAGGGTTGTTAAACAGTGGAACAGACTGCCCAGGTAAGAGGTAGAATAACCGTCCCTGTAGGTATTTAGAAGACGTGTTGATGTGGCACTCAGGGACATGGCAGTGTGAGGTGAATGGTTGGACTCAAAGAAACTAAGGCCCCTTTCCAGCTGAAATTCCGATTCTATGATTTTCTTTTTCCCTCTAAATAAAAATACATAAACCCCAGCAGTCCCTGAAAACAAGCATTTTAAAATAAATTTAATCATATTCCTTTTAACAAAATAAAAGGTGTCATTTATGCTAAATAGGTCTCCATTTTAAAATGTAGTAAGTAAGCTGATTGTTTCTGAGCTACGTGAGTGATGTTTTTTTCTAAAATAACCCAGAGAAACTAATAAAAGTTTCAGATTAATGGCTGTCCTCTATTTCAATGTGAAACCAAGAATCTAATTTATAATAATGTTTTGAGTTTACTGTAAAACTGTTAAACTTCATTAACTTATTACAGCTACTTCGTACATATTACTCAGAGCTGTTGTGTACAAAAAACATCATTATATCAGCAGATTTGTTTTATTTGTTGCTTGTTATTGTAATTTAAAATGAAAAATTGAAGAATCTATTTTGTATCACTTTAATTCCTGCTTATATGCAGTTGGCTAAAATCTGTTCTCTACCAGATATTTTTTATGATTCAGATGTGGGGCTAGAGGACACTATAATTTTGCAATCAACATCAGAAGGCAAATCTTTAGAAATTATGTTGTTAAAATTGACATGACGAGTTACAGTACTCACTGAAAAGTAATGTGTTTTTAATATGTAATTTTATAACTGAACTTTACCTGTAGAGATTGCTCTGCAGGGAAAAAAATAAAATTATTTGCCTTGCTAATTCAAGAAATGAACAATTCTGAGTTTATGCATGATACATGTGCTGTATAAATTTCCTGTGATCTCAGTTTCAGATAAACACTTCACAAAACATATAGAAATTCAAGGGACCCATTTGTGCACTGAAAGATAAAGTAAGCTTCCTTTTACTTGCCTAAACATCTGTGTCTTTCTAGATCTAATGCTGACTTAAATTTTTTCTGAGAAAATCTGTATTGGCCAAAGTAGCTAGAAGATGTCAAAACCTGTGTAAGCTAAAGCCAAATTTAAGCAATTTTATTTTCTTAATCAAATCTTAATCTTTTTTTACATTTCAGCTTTTCAGCACGTAATTTGGGTTGTAATTTTGAAAGTGTGAGATATAGGTGAAAATATGAGAGCACTTGCTTATGTGTATTTGAATTTTATCAATACTGGAATTCAGATTCTCGATCTGAAGCACTACCTACGTAATATGTAGCAGACGTAAGACATATTGAATACATGTTGAAGAAAAAAGGCTGAAACAATAGTATAGCCTGGAAAGACAAACAGCTAATGATGACACAGCATAAACAATGGAGGTACTTAAATTTTTTCTTTAAAAAATAGCTACCCAGTGGACCTGAGAAGTACACTGACTTGCAGAAGCAAAGAAACTGATCCTATACTTGGAATTTATTCTAAATTATTTAGTAATTTTGCATCTTTAAAGCTCCAAATCATGCAATCAGTTCATGCAAAGAACTCCACTAAGTTAATGGTATTAATCAAGAGTTTTCAGGATTGGGACCCTAATCAGCATTTTCTTGCTTTCTCACTTTTGCAGCATATGTGCAGCTAATTGGTGTTTTGACTGAGTAAACATATGAATGGTAACACCAATGAATCAAAGGAGATTGTTCTCATTAGAATGTGGAGCTAGAGAAGTACTGCTTTCCAGAATAAATATTATCCTCAAAAAATATTCTCATTAAAACAAATTGCCCTTTGCAGCATAATAGTTTGTGTAAAGAGAAACATCTGGCAGAAACATATAACCTACTGTAGTGTAACATTTGGAATGAATTAATTTATTTTACTGTCATAAACTGCTTTTAGAGCTTCTACATATTTTATCCAGATTTAAATATATCAGTGTGTTGGGTTACATTATTTTATATATTCAACTTGTAATTCCTCTAAAATAATTTTTTTCTGCACATAAGAACCCCTGGAAAATGGGATATGTTGTAGTTAAAGAAACTTCAGGCAAGGTTTTAGACATAGTGTACAGTGGTACTTTTCATCATAAAGTATTTTGCAAGGTTTCCAGCATCTGGAGGCTCTAAGGTGCAGGTGTCCCAGTGTTGACAAGAAAATTTGCCTTACAGTAGGCAATAGAAAAAATCATGCTCAGGAGCTTAATCTAGAGTTTCTTCATTGTATCTTCTATGTTTATAATATAAGTAGTCTCCACTCCTTTTATGGTCTATGGAAAAAAGGAGCCGTAGTGCAGATTACTCCACTGGAACAGTATTGGATGCCTCTGTAAAACCAAAATGTAGAATTTGTATCTGAAATACACACCTACAATGAAGATGTCTGTCTTTCCTTAGATTAATTGTACCATGACTGGTAGTTTGATGAAAAGTTGAGATAAAAAAGTGATTTTTTACGTTTTTGTGAAATGTGCTCAGAATGGTCACACATTTTTTGTCATGTCCCTGTAGTTGCTGGACACTGAAAATTCAGTTCATACAGATCACTCAGTTCGTACAGATCTGGTAAAGGTACCAGAACATAAGCAGAATAGATTTCCAAAGTGTTTATATGCAGTAACAATATGGAATTTAAATAACGTACAATAATAGAGATTTGCTCTGGGTCGCAAAGAATGAATTGAATGTATATTTTCTCACAGTTGTTCTCTTATCAGGCTGCTCTGAGTTCTGTAGCCAGCCATGCAAGAAAATGAATAAGCATGATACTGATAAGGCAGCTGTGATACAAGAATTTAAAGGTAAAAGAATCATACATGCAGTTGTAAAGTAATAATGTTGCTCAAGAGCATGCCAGTGGATTAAATCCTATTATACATATACCTACATATGTATAATGTTGATTTTTTCCTTTGATGCCCATAAAAACTAGTTCAATGCATGCAATTTTGCACTCTTTGCACTTTAAAAATTATTTTGAAATATGTTCCCGGAAGCAGATTTGGTCTTCTGAAAGTATTTCTCTGATGTATGCATGCTGCATATTCAGTGTATACAGATAGATACAGGACCTAAAAGCAGTTTTATTGTCGAGTCCAAAGTCTATTGAGTCAACAGAATTCCAACAATTTGTATTTGTATACAGCCCTCTTCACCTGTATTTTTGATCTGAGTGTCTAGCATATACATACCTTGCTCAAATCATTCTTCCTAGAAACATGAGTAATTTCTTTAGGAATTGTGCAGGTTTTGAGGTTGGTTTTTTTTTTTCCCCAGGTCATGATAATTTGACCTTAATCATAGAATCTTGTAATTGTTAGGGCTGGAGGAGACCTCTAAGATCATCTAGTCCAACTATTAGACTAATGTTGCCAGGTCTGTCACTATGTCCCTAAGCAATCATCCCAGTCATCTTTCCACTCCCCATCGTAGAAGACCTAAGGTGCACTTTGGAGTCACTGAAGTAGTGTGAATACTTTCTTGTGGGCATCCTTGGTAACAGTAAATGCCTATAGGACTATATGGCTTTATGTTCAAGCATTTTTTGTCGGCTAATCAAACTACATGAATATGAAAAACTATGAGGTGAATACACATTCTGTTTTTTCAGTAATTGGTTTGTTTTAGAGCTAATTTTGTGATGCTTTGAATATTACTTCTGAAGCTGAAATCTGTACCTGAAGTCGAGGTATTTGACGCATTTAAAAAGTAAAGTAGTGATGTTCTTAATAATTTATTGGATTATATTTATTGTTAGTATACTTGTTATGTCTTGGCATCAAGAACATGACTGCATGAAACAGAATTGAGGAAAGAAGAATACATATTTAAAAGATCTTTCAATATGAAACCCACGTCCCCCTAAATATAGTATTGAAAATTCTGTTTGAAAATATCACCTATGCTTAATGACTTGCTGATCGTAGAGAAGTTCTAGAAATGCACTTCCACGAATTCAAAATACTTCCTTTAAAATGGCTGATATATAACAATAATTTCAGATGAGAGACTATATAATCTTGTGGTTTTGTTTGGTTTTTTTAAGTACACTGTAAGTAATAAATAGAATATGTCTGGTATGATGATTTAACTAAATATTGCAGAAGGCTTTCATGAACAATTCTGATAACTGCTTTGGTGTTTTCTGATGAGTGAAGGATAGGTGTAGAACTCTTAACCTCACAAAGGAGTTGCCACTCCTCGCCAAAGCACTTGCATACACAACTGATTCCACAAATCACTGCAGAGCAGTAGTTCCAAATGACAGTGATACAACAAGCAGCACTGTTGTTATTAGCTAATGAGGGAAATTTCAGTCCAATACTTCAGTATCAAATGCATGATGGAGCACTGGCTGCTGCTGTTGGAATGCAAAGCAGAGCAGCTTCTGATGCACAATGGGCCTACCATCACTGGTTTTTCTGGGCAATATGTAAAAGTTGTGCTATACTCCTAAGGTCTTGCAGGGATTAATTTATTGGCTGTGGGAGTGAAAATTAACTGTGTTAATCTGACAAAGAGCAAAGGGAAAGTTTTACAAATTGGCCTCTGTAATATAAATTGTAGGTATACAAGTCTGAAGGTGATGACTTGTTTGTGCAAGATTGCCTTCCATATTTAATCAAGACCTAGGAGACACTCACAGGCATGCAATTATAGATAATAACCTGTTCTATGTTTGCATCAAAATAGGAGAGTAATAACATATTTGGCTTAAGAAAAAAAATGTCAACCTTGACCATGTACTCTGACTGCAAGAATCTTAGTGATATTTAATTTTTTTGATAACCACAAAAAACAACCTGTTTAATTCTACCATGAATTCATCTACTTTTTAGATACATAGCTTGACTACCAATGTACATGTATGGTTCTGAATAACATTTTAATCAGAGGTTTTATAATGCAAAGGGCTGTGATTCAGCTCATCTAATTATAGATGTTTTCAGCATAGTTTTCTACAGCTTGGGTAATAATTTTTACAGTTGGGGAAGGAACTGCAGGTCATGACTGATCTATTCCATATTAGTTGTACATTTTAGAGTGGGAGGATTCATACAGGAGCATGTTTCACTATATTTCTCTCTATAGGAGAGGCTGTACAGCTAACTTGTATCTTGATGTTTACACTGATGATGTAAAGGGACAGAAGTATTCCTCATAAGTTAAAAGTTCAAGATAGAAGCTTTTGAAATTGAGGCATCCTTCTGGGACTGACATTCAGAATTCTGTGTGAGATAAAGCTATCATATTTCCTATTAAAAACCATAAGAAGTTAAAAGAATGTGGAAAGCAGGTAAAAGCATGCACAGCAGTTTTACCCCAACTTGAGGACGAGCTGTATATCTGATTGCTCAAGATCAGGTTATAGATGTTTAGAGGGATGAAGAAGTATTTAAAACTCATTACTGTCCTGACTCAAAGCCTTTCACATGCCAAATCATAATTCTTCTGCCCAGAATTGAATTACTGCCACAGCTGCACTAGAACCTTGAAGATTTCTCAGTGCAGAGGTTCATTAAGTCTCCTGTAAGTCTCCCTCTTCTGCTAGTCTAAAGCCTAGGTTTCTGTAAGTCAAACTCTTTGTAATTCCCTTTCTCAGACCGCCCCAAATTCCATGTCTGGGACTCCAGCTCTAAGTACAGTCTCCCAAACCTTATCCACACCAAGTCCTACAGCATGTTTTGTCCTGAGACCTTATTTCTTGTGAACTCGTGTAATACATCACAGGGCTTCCCCATTCCTCCAAATGCACACCCTGCCTGTGCTGACTGCTCACCCCAGGACCCTCAGCAGTGCTGCTCAGCTCCTCCTGACCCTTGTCCTGCCAGCACCCATATCTGTACCCTGTGGCATTGCTCACAGCTGCTGTACTCCCCCATTAGTGCAACCACTGACAGAAATCATCTCCAGATTTGGTTTTTCCAGCTGAAATTCTGGGACAGATAAGCAATACAGAGCCACTAAAGAGAGGGAGAAAAGCATCTGGGTGAAACATGGCGCAATCACCCCCAATAATAAATAGTTACCTTCACATGAAAATGTGAATTATCTTCACATGAAAATGTGAATTATCTTCACGTGAAAATGACATGGGTAAGAAAGAAGATCAAACATTAACAGTCAAGAGATCTTCCATTTTTTACTCAAATGTTACTCACACTCACTTAACTGATACTTCTGTACTTAAAAATATTAACCATTTCATTGTCATCTGAACAAGTATTTAATCCTTTTTTTTTTTTTTTTTTAGTTTCAAATTTTAACACAGACCCGTGCGACTTGGTGAGATCTCGTTCCATTACAGAAAACTGCTTTTCAGTATTTTGGTAGGTGGTGCAGTTTCACTGGAAAATTCTGATCCAGTGGCAGTTCACACATTCCACTGGTATATTCTGATTGAGGAAAACCTTTCATCATAAAAATCAGTAACTTTCCTTCTTGAGTTAACCTTTTTCTGGTTTCATTTTCTACAGGCCTACCTACATTCTCTTGGGTCTTTGAGCCTTGGATCTTTTGACATTTTTTCCCCTCTTTAGTTGATCTGTCTTCCAAGCTCCTTCCTATCCTCTGATTATCCATGCTGAAATGTTAATTTATCAAGCATCCTGGCTATCAGACAGCTGAGCTCAGGTAGACCCTTGATTTTGTATTTCTTGGGCTATTTTCTTGGTCACCTGTCGACCTCAGACAGCTGAGCTCAGGTGGACCCTTGAATTTGTATTTCTTGGGCTATTTACTTGGTCACCTGTCGACCTCAACTTGTCATCTCTTGCCTTTGCATCCAACAGTCAGCATTTTCTTATAGAATCTCAATTCCCATCTTAACATGATTTTGCGGAACACACTTCTCTCCTGATTTGTCACGATGGTACCGAGTATTGTAACCAGCTCAAGAATTCAAAAAACTATGAAGTCTGGGGAATGCCAAGACAGAATCTCTTAAAATGTTTTAGGCTGGAAACAGCCAGGGACAAAACTAAGCAGCTTTTGCCTGACTTGTCTTTTAAACTCTCACTGATGTTTACTCTGCACTTGCATAAGGCAATCTGTTCCAGACCATAGCAATCACTTCTAATAAGCTTTTCTTTATGCCTAAATTAATCTCCCTTTCCAAAGTTAAAGCTTATTACTACTTGCACTATCCACAGTAGATATAAAGAATATTTTTTCTGTTCCTCTCTGCCGTTACCGTCTATCATGCCTTTCCTGTTTTAGTCTGGATTTAATTTGTATGTTTCATTAGAAGTCATTTAAATCATCATCTCAGATGATTTTTTTTGTTATTGTGCCCTCTATTTCTTCTAGACAATCCAGGTACTTTGGGGACTCTAGTTCCAAAATCAAATTTAATATTGCAGGGAAACGGATCTTAAAGCCAGCTACAGCAGAAAGATTATTTACATGTTTTGCAGATTATATTCTCTCTTTTTTTAATGCACTAATTGTCCAGTCTCTTCCTTTCCTATGTGGCCTACAAGACTCCTGTTCAACTTCATGTGCCTGAAAGCCCCCAGATGTTTTATTTCTTGCAGGCAGTTATTCTAGAGTCTGGATTTGTGCCATTGACTACTTCTGCCTGAGTGAAGTATTTTTCACTTTTCTTTGGGGAAATTAATTCTGGTTTTGCAGAACATGTATCCAATATGTTCTGGTCAATTTGAATTTTAGTTCTGTCAGCAAAAATGCTTACTGCTAACTTCAGCTTGGCAATACCTTTGTATTTCAGAACTTCACATTTATTAAAACGATGCCAATGTTGCGTATTAGGGAAAATACTGATTAGGCTAACAGTAGATTCCCAGGAATCACAAATCAGTATATTCTTGTTTATTAGGGAACCATTTTCATATCTCTCAGTATATTGTTTGACAGGGAACCATTTTCATCTCTCTGAATATAGCTGTCAACTAGTTTTGATAATTAAGAGTAACTTAATTTAGACCATTTTAAGTCAGCTTATGGGAACTCAGAGATCATTATGTATCAGAAGCTTCACTAAAGCTTGCTTTTTCCTATTAAATAAGTAAAATGTTGTTTTACTCCCCGTTTGCCCCCCATAGAAATTTGCTTTCAAAAATTGTTTCACTAACTCATCATCCCTTCTGCTGACACTTGCATTTTTTGTTTGCTGATATATCTCAGTGTTTTTCTTGAAATGAGGAGTAGTCTGACTGATACACAGTTTTGACTGATAGAGAGTTTTCCAGCTTTTTTCTCCTTTCCCTTTTTCAAGGATGATAGATAGGTGACTTGTTCGGTTTTTTCAGTCTTCCAGAATCCCATTCATCATCCATGAGGTTTTGAAGTGCCTCTGAAATTGCTTCAGCAAATTCTCTGTACTCCCTGAATTTCATAATTTCTGAATGATTTAAATCCAACTAACTAGTGGGTGTATTCTCTAACCTGCTTCCTTCTATCTTAAATGCATTGTTGTTTGTGTTATTTACATTATCTTCCTGATTACATCTAACTCTGTTAGTGAAGACTGAAGCAGTAAATGCACTAAATGTTAAAGTTTTCTTATTGCCATGACTTGATAGCTTTTTTCCCTCTTGAATAGTGGACCATCTTTCCTTTTTCTTCCCCTTGCAGTTAATGTTCTTATTGATCTTTTTCTTTGTTTACCTTGCATGTTTCTTGCTAGTTGTTTCACATTTTGTGCCTTCACTTTTCTCAGTGTGTGCTTCCATCTGTCTTCTTTTGTAAGGTCTGTCTTCTTGCTTTCTGTTTTGTGTAACAAATTATTATCAGTCCATGCAGAGAGATTGATGAATGGTCTGCATTTCGCTACATTACTTTCCCAAAAGAGATTTGGTATGTTGGAGATTGGAATTATCTCTGATTTTATTTTTCAGGCAGTATTTCTTAAATGTATGTAAGAGTTATCTTTAACTGTTCAGTCTTCGTGGTTTGTCATTAGTGCAATAAGTCCCCACCTTTCTTTCCTCATTGTTATACAATAGAACAAGCAATCAGTAATAGAAAACATGGTAGTCACATATGACAAGTCATATATTTTTATATATTTTTGGAATATGTATACAAAGATGTAATATTAATGATATTTCAGAAAAACTTCCTGTCTTCATTTAGTCATAAGTGTAAATAGAATATTTATGTCTCTTGATGTATAAAACATGCTGATCAAATAATATACAATCCTCATAGTCTCCTTCTATACTTCTGTAAGTAAGTATATTATCCTAACACTGCAAAATAATAGAGTGGGATGAGAGGAAATGATTTCATGTTGTGCCAGAAGAGGTATAGATTTGGTATTATGAAAAATTTATTCACCAAAAAGGTTGTCCAGCACTGGAACAGGCTGCCCAGGGAAGGGTTATGTTATCAGCCCTGGAGGTTTTTAAAAGACATGTAGATGTGGTACTTGGGGATGTGGTTTAGCGGTGGACACGGCAGTTCTGGGTTAATGCTTGTGCTTTCTGGTGTAAGAGGCGTCTTCTAACCAAAGGAATTACGGGACTTCCCCAAATCTACACAGATAGTCAGCATCTCATGGTTTCGAGGATACTGGAACTTGAGTCTTCATGATTCTCAGTACTATTCAAACTGCCCTACATTATTGTGGGAAATACTAACTTTTTTACTTCTATTTCCATATCTTCAGTTCTCAGTCATAAGTAACGTAACATCCATTTCAGTCTGTCATCTCAGAAGACAGTTTCCCACTATAGCCTAACTATATTGCACTACTATGAAACAGATTCTGTACAGTACCCTATCATATGAATGAGCATGTATGATGATAGTATCCATTGATTTTGTATGGAGTCTGCCAGTATTTCTGTTACTGAAACACACACAACTCAGAAGGCCTTTACTTGAAAATGGAGCCACTTTTGCATGATGTAGAAGCTGATCAAGTTTTTTTTACAAAATACTATGCTGTTAGCACCTATCCAAGAATATATTAGATCTGGTCTTAGATATCTTTTAATGGCATAAGCAGTCCAACCTGTTCACTCAATTAAATGCACCCATTTCAAAGTGCTATTTAATTGCTCACTGTGGCTGTAACTATGACTGACAAGTGATTAGTACACTGTGCTATTTATTATCTCACAGTAAGAAAACTAGAATTTTTGTTCAGATTTTAGCACTTGACACTCAATGAAAGCAAAGCTTCTAAGTCTGCAAGTCATCTTTAAAACATTAGATCAAGAAAGTAAGTCTAAAGAAGCAATTAAACACCAAACAAGGTAGTTAAGTGCCAGCCTCAATGGGCTTCTACATTAAGATCTGACGCACAAATTGCAGTGTGAGGTGTGACAGACTGATGAAGCATAATATTCTATATCAACCTATAAACAGGCAGAAACCCCTGATACAAGTGAGTGAATAGGTTTAGTGTGTCCAGCTGATAACTGTCTTTCATGTGATGCCAGGAAAAAGTCAAATTCTATTGAACAGCAATATTCTTAGATGATTCATTCATAGACTTCTCTTGGATAGCAGATTCCAGAAGCTGGAGAAAACTTCACTGTCCACCTTCAGAACTGTAATCTGAAAACATACCATTTAGCTGGTACCTAACTCTACAGGTGCTGCAGTTTCTAAATTCCCAAAGGTGCTCAAAAACTGTACTTCCATAAATATGTAAGAACATTTCAATTTCTAATGTTTCAGCTTTTAACTTACTGTGATGGTGGCATGCAAAATTATAGGTCCCCATGCCAGAATCTCTTGGATCCTCATTCTCACAGAGAACCTAGGTTGATCTCAGCATGAAACACTGTAACAGCCCTGGCTTTCTTTAGAGACTTCCAAGGAACTTGGAAACAAGTCTTGCTTTGTGTACTAATCTATGACACTGAACAGAGTGTAAAAAATATGTCTGCACTTGCTTTCTCCCTGAAGGAATTAAATAAGTCTATTTCATAATTTTTAATGCATTCAGCATGAAAATGTAAGCTGAAACTCAAGCAGCTTTGAAAACTTTTCACACTCTCTTCTCCAAAGTAGATTTCTTTCCTGCTTTCTAAATAATAGAACAAAACTGTTCCCACTATTAAGCCAAATAATTGATTTCCTTCAGATAAGTGTGCTTAACACATTATTTGAAAATGCAGTATGTTTTCTTTGTCAGCATTTGATCCAGGATCTCTCTGACTCGCTCTGGTTTTTCCTTCCTGGGAAGAAGTAATCACTGAGTTCCATAAATGCACAACATGAATGAATTTCCTGTGTGTTTCACAGTCAAGGATCAGACGTAGTACAGCACAACAAAAAAGATCAAGGACCAGTAACATCAATAAACAATGACTTCTTATCACTATGACCAGTATGAGATTCTAAGCTCAGTCTCCCTGCTGACCTTTGAAATCAAATATCAGCAAATAATTGTGTGATAAAACAGAAATAACTGATCCCACACACCATTGTTTTTCTCAGTGGAACTTAGAAACTGTTACCGGGTAATCTCTCTTCCGGTCTGAAAACTATTGTCTGTGGAGCATTAGTGGAACTAGGCTATTTATTCTGTCCCATGCTGTACTGGAAGCCACTTTGGGACACAGATGCCACAACCTTTGCTGTACTTATAAATTAACAATATATTATGTTGTGTGTTATTTTCAACTGATACTCAGAAAGAACTCTCAGAATATTTTTAGGACTTTAGCTTATAAAAAATAAATAATATTCCTAAAGTGAGATAGAAGTGGTTGTCAGAAAAGGATGTGCTCTGAAGCATTGGGTTTTCTCCATCTTCCTCTGATGGGAGAAGACTCTGCTGCCCCAAGTGTTGGTAAAACTCATAGTTCTCTTCAGATTCTGGCTAAGTTAGGAAGACCAGAGAACATCAGTGTACAAATAGGTTTTCATTCACCTCCAGCATGTTTGGATGTTGCTTAGAACTTTTTCTGAAGAGCTGGCTCAGCTTCATATAAAAGCATTCCTAAAAATTGAAGTGTTATTATTTAATAATCAGTGGATTCCTACTTTCACGTCTCGCTCTCCTGCATGTTTTGATCATAGATCTTCTTAGGGAAATGAAATTTATTCTCTGGAACAGGAAATTGCTGCATACTTGGATTTTATCCTAAATTCAGGAAATTAGCTGGTCTTGCAGCCAGACCCAGGGAAAAAAATAAAAATCTGGAATCTTAATGTGTATGGAGATCCAGGTATTTAGAACTTTATTTTAGGTGGATCTTTGGAAATAAAGATTTAGTTCAAAAAGTTGTTTGAAGTGGGACTGCAGTGGAAATAGTAGTATGCTAGTAAAGGTGCCTTAAAGTTAGCACAGTACTGACTTTTCACTGCAGTATTGCTTTTCTATGGGAACTATTCTATGGGAGTATATCTATTTCTATGGGATGAATAAAATATAATTTCAATATAATACAATATTCTTTAGGAAAAAATGTATTGAAATAGCAGTGTGCTGCATCCTTACTGTAGAAATGACAAATGGGTATTAAATTCTTAAAGGGATGGTTACTGACGTGTATGTCAGGCAACACACATTTATTGATGTTAAAAACAAATATATTATTGGTAGATATAAAGACATTTTAACAGCTAAAGGTTCCCAAACAGTAAAGAATCCTGTAGTAAAATATTTTTCCCTTTTTTATTTCCTCTCCCCACTAAGTGTATTAATTCATAGAAATTATATTTGTGGCAGTTAAAGACCCATGAGCTAGGTAAACTCAGTACTAAATCCACCTGGAGCTAAACCAAATCAAATTTGCAGACTCGAATAAAGGGATTATGCTTCTCTAATTTTAATAACCTATAAAGTAGCTAAAAGAGTGTCTATTCAATTGCTTCATTTAGGTTCAGCCTAGATCATTAAGAAAGGAATTCCAGAGTTCAACTTATTCCATTGTAAAGTGAATGGTTGCCATAATCAGGATGAATTGTGTGAGTGGGAACTATGACTTACAGAGTTAAAACATCTTTTTAATTAATCAGTAACCTTAGATTTGCCTTGGGGATAAAATATGAGGAGGTGCCTATCTGATTATCTAGTGATTATCCAAATAGTTGGGGTAGGTGAAGTGTTTGACGTCTGTATGGCTCAAGTAAGGTGAAATGAATTCTGCTTTAAACTTTGAAAAGATGATGTTTTGGCAGTAATTGTCTCATTATTTTGATACTACAAATTGCAATATTA
This sequence comes from Poecile atricapillus, assembly GCF_030490865.1. Taxonomy (NCBI): domain Eukaryota; kingdom Metazoa; phylum Chordata; class Aves; order Passeriformes; family Paridae; genus Poecile; species Poecile atricapillus. The sequence continues at coordinate 42,823,832 of NC_081249.1, read as the reverse complement.
TTAATAATATAAATATATTATTCACTTCATTTTTCTCCCATCCCAGAAGAACACTGTTAAGGAGTAATACAGCTGCATTGTTGTCTCACCTTCCTGTATAAATTAAGCCATACAGTAGTACTTATTTGTTTACTTATTTATTATTGAAAGCTATTGATTTGGTGAGATTGTAGCAGCAAGTTATAAATGATGCATAAACTGCATCAACAGATAAAAGACAGAATAAAGCCAGAACTTTGCAATTTTAAAATTGTGTTACTATTTATTGTGGGTTTAGAAAAACTAAAACCGGTAAAGCCCAAGAAGCAGGGAACATTCTACTTGAAATGGAAAAAAAAAATTCTTTATTATATAGATTTTTTTTTTTGTCTTTTTTCATTACTCTTCTGAGTCCTTTTTTGTATGCGCAATCTATAAAGACATATGACTGTAATATGAGTGCTCACAGACCTGTGTCTGCTCAGTGGAATGGTTTATGGTATGGTGCATTTTTCCACAAAAAAATATCTATGGGTGTCATCTTTGCTCATGTAGATGAAAGTTTCTTAAGCCCCATATTTTCAGTTGATGCACAATGACTCTTAACATGGTACTTCTTTTTTTCATGCTTCCTAAATGACCCATTACTATGACTCATGCTGTACAGAAAGACAATTAATTTATGCACGTGGAACCAAACCATGCAGAAAAATGTCAGGTCAAAAAAAATTTTGAAAAATCCTTATCGTAGGAATAAGTCAAAGAAATTGTTGTTTAAAAAATGTTCTGATACTCAGCGTCACATAGGTAATGCTCACTGAAGCTTCAGAAGCACACTTCTGAAGTGCTTTTCCTTCTACACGTGCTCTGTTTTTGAGCCTCCTACTATGCAACTAGTCTCATGGTTATTTTATAGCAGCATTAAGATATTTTAAGGTATATTGATTTGCATTATCTGCTAGCTAGAAGAGAAAAGGATGTCTTCCTTGCTGTTCACTCCGAGTCAAATGACAAGTTTCTGAGGGCAATTTCTCGTCTTCAAGAAGGAGAGTCCTTCATCAGCAGTCATACTGGTTTGAGGAGTCTTCTTGAACCACTGAGAGCAATACATAAAGAGTCTCAGGAAAGAGCAGAATGATCCTGTATCTCTGCTGTAAATGCTGTCCCACTAAGACCCACTAATAAATAGAGAAAGGAAATTGCTTCTTAGAACATTCCTGTAATACTAAATATGCACAAAGTACACATATGAACTTCTGGTTGCAGAAGAGAATAGCCGGGCACCTAAAAGAGTCTCAAGAGACTTAGACGTTCCCTGCTGTTCACCTTCCTCTTACTTTCACAGTATGTTATTTGCTAATTTGGAAATATGATCATTCCTGCATGCATGGGATTGGAGAGGGGAGTTTTTTATTGCTTTTAAGACAGACGATTTTTATGGTTATGGAGAAATATCCTGTGTTCAAGAGCTGGAATTATCGCTTATCCCTCAGAATTAAAGTGGGACTGATTTCCATGTCTTTCTTTTAAAAGAAACATACTACTGGAACTGAAATGAAAATTTTCTCTCCTTGTATGATCACAGCAGATTGGTGCTCTTTGTTTTCCTTCTCCTATGCCATTTGTCATAGACTTCAGTACAGAACTGGATTTGGCAGGGAATTAAAAGGCATTTGGTAAATGGAGTGGAGAATGGGGATGCTTCTTCCAGTCTTCAATGGCACATGACTTGTATTGCTTTTTTCTCCTGCACCTCTTCCATCTGTTTGATCTCTATTAGTAGAGGGTGAGGGAGCCCTGTGATGAATTCTGAAACTGCAGATAACATTCAGAAGTGAGACCAAAGGTACACATGAGGAAGAAAACACTACAGCATTGCCCTCAACTTTACAGGAGGAAGATTGCCCAGAACTCAACAATTGCTGCATCAGCATTGCTAACTGTACAGGTCTCAAACTGTATCAGACTGCAGGCCAAATAATACTGTGTGTCTCATGTCCACACCACTTAGGGCTTCTTTTTACAGCAGGATGACCACATCCTTTTCATGTGCTGCTTGGCTGTGTGTGCACTCTTGATTTTGCAAGATTTTTTTTTAAATGCATTTTTTAAGTCTGCAGTAATAGGAATGATGCACTGCGCCCACCAAAATAAACCCAGTACTTTGCTGTATGCCGTGGGGTGTCAGAAAGATAAAGGGAATGGGAAGCTTTGAAGTGCAATATTGGAAGAGTGTGGAGAGTGTTGAAGCTTACACAGCTTCAGCTATACTGTTGTTTTCAGAGTGGTCCCTATAGTAAGCCTGTCTGTAGAACCACACAGGTGTTCTTGGAAAGAACTAGTAGGAGTGATTGGAAACAAATCTGGGAGTAAGCTATTAATTATATGTCCAGTGGTAAATATGTATAAATAAAAGAAGATGCATACACGTTTATTTCCTGTGACTATTGGGTCAACATCAAACTAAGTGACATCAAAAAGAAATGGAACATGATGTCCAACTTGCAGAGGCATATTGTTCATCATCTGTACAGGTTGTATATTTTCTTTGAGTTCATTACTTTCACCAGAAATTTATTCTGTGATACAGATTTCATTCATGCAGTGGAACTTGGATGACTACATAATTTAAAATATTTTATCTACTTGCAAGAAAATAATCTCTGGCCAAATAAACCTCTGGAGCAAACAGAGTTGGATCTAATTTTCTACACCAAGAATTCAGATACAGCTCTTCCAAGACAACAATGTGGAAGTTATAAGTAAATTTGTAACTGAGATAACCAAGATAAACATGTGAAAAAACAAAACTAATGATAGTTAGTATAATAGAGTGGATTGATGAGCTTGTCACCATCAGCTCCCTCTATATAAAATGGAGAGAGGCAGTTTTTTGGCATGATTCATGCCCACATAAATATTTTTGCGTGATTCATTTTCCCATAAACATCTAAAATGTGTCAGATGAATCATACCTTAAACATCCCATAAGTTTTTGCTGTTGAGAAGAAGAGAATATGGTATTTAGCTGAGGTGGTAGCTGAGATGAATCACTACCCTGGATGCTTACATGGCAGGTGTAATAAACAGATGTGATCTTTATCTGCTGTCTTGAGGATTTTGAGTTTGGCATTGTCATTATTTAGTGATTATCAACTACTTTCATCAGTATTGACATGCTTGCATTCAAAGATATAGATGAACTGGACAATATAACATTGAAAGCACTATAATGAACCTTTTACTTTGTGTTACAGAGGTAAAATGTTTTTTTAATAGATGATATCACAATATATGCTATTACAGGGGCAGAAATCAGGTTCTCATGAAGAGCCATTAAAAAAAGGAGGAAAGGCATGAGGAAGATATTCCCACACGTCCTATTGGGATCCCCTAGAAACAGTTTCATCTATCACCCATGTTGATCAACCTATTATCAGGTAAAGGACCCCTCTGTACAGCGGCGGAGCAGCATTTGTAAGACATAAGCAGAATTCAGAATTGTTTTCCACATGGTTTTCATTGATTGGTTTCTTTCTTTTGTCAAAATACACATTCTAAAGTGCCCTAGTACTTGTCTTTGGATTTCTAGAGGCAGGAAAAGACTGAAAAGGGTGAATGTTTTATTTTTTGTTAAACAGAAAAGGAAGAAACATTTTAAACTTCTTAGCCTAATTTCAATTATTGGGAATAAAAAGCTGAATTATTTAGAGGCCAAAAACAAGAACATACCAAACAATAACAATGAAACTGTATTTACTGGTAACAAGTTGGGTTAAACTAATCTAATTTCCCTGTAGGGAAATTGATCCAAAATGTAGGTATCTGAGAAGCAGAGGTGTTAAGTCAACTGGCTTTCCTAAGTCTCTTTATGATCTTCAGTGTGGCATTCACATAAGTAAGTTGGGAACAATCTTGATTAAATTACCACTAAACAGATACTCAAGTTTTTGTAAATGTTAATTTGATTAGTTAGCAAGTGTTCATAGTGAGAATAGAAAAAGACACTTCAGATGTGTTTTTTGGCCAGGTACAGACACCATTTTTACCACTGTGTTGAATGGTGAAATAATCAGTGTGCTCTCAACGAGGGAAAGCAAGCAAGAACTATTTCATAGGCTGGAAAATAGAGCTAGAATTCAAAATGGAGCATATGTGGATTCTGAACTGAGGCAGGAATAAGAGTGAGCTGAAGACTGAAGGACTGGCTCAGCACAGTTCTGTTGAAATGCTGTATAAAGCTTAGTGTTTCCCACTGTAAACATGACTTAGAGAAGCCATGCAATTCTGAAATAGTTTAGCAAAACATTTTTGAAGCAGCTAATCAGGCAGAGCTGAATTTGGAACTCCTAAACATCCATGTCTTCCACTTAAGCACATAATTTGGGTGATTTAGACTTCCTTTTGGTAGTATTTAGAATTAGTTTCAACTACATAGGGGTGGAATGTGCCCCCTTATGACTGAAGGAAGATGGTTAATTTTAATAAAAAAGAGAAAATATTTTCAAGTTTTCAGGAGTAAGATTCATCTCCCAGTTTCTCTGAACTAATCACCCTCTTTCTCTATATAAATAGAGGAGAAAAGTAGCGTGATTCATCTTATTTCCATGTGGACATCTAAACTAGGTCAGATGAATCATGCCATCATCCTCTCTACTGGTAGCTGAGTTGTAGACAAATCAGATTTGGAGGTGCATTTGGTCTTTAGAGATGTCTTCTGTCATTTGCAGAGGATCTAATCTGAAATAACTAAGAGGAGGAAGAAGAACAGAATTTGTTCTTGTTGGTAAAAGCAAATGGCGAAGCACTGAAATTATTTTCTTGAAGGTTGTGGCTTCTCTCTTAATGTGCATATTTTAAGGGTAGTTTAGATGAAGATGTTAAAATATAAGGTCATAAATCTAATTGAACCTGCACGGAGTTTGACAGATGGATTAGAGCACACCCCAAGTGCCTTCTAGCCCTGTGTTTCTACATGGTTTCATTCTTTAGTGATAGATCTTCCAGTCCTGTGTAATCTAGGATACATAACTGGAGGGAGTGGGGAGGGGATGATCCAGTTTTGGGTGATGCCAGAAATGCATACCCCTTGTCACATTGCATGATGGGGCAAATCACATAATGGGGTAGAAATTACTGTGGGCTTGTAGTTTGGAAGAGATATATTTCCATCAGCTAATATCTCCAGCTCCTTCATGGAAAGCATCACGTGCCTTGAGAATGTGTGAGTCAGCAGTGCTGCAACAGCACTTGAAGAACAGGGCTTAGCAGAGCATCTGCAAACAGTGGCAGAGTGAAAGCAAGTAAAGCTGTAAAAGTAGGTAATGTACTGATTATACTCATAATCACTCTGAAGCAAAAAAAAGCAGCATTTGAAAAGGCAAATTATCTTTTGTGTATTTGAAAAGAACTTGGTGAAGTCTAAAGAGCATTAAGATATAAATTTTAAGAGAATAATTTCATTATATTCAGCCCATACTCAACCCATATTTATGTAATTACACAGTAAAACATTGATATGCATTTAAATCTAACATCAGTTGTTCTCTTGTCCATTGAATGAGCTCTGACTAAACATTAATAGTTATAAAAAGGCAGAATGCAGAACAAATAATAGGTGAAATAATGATCTCATAAAAAATGTATAAATGTATTGGTATTTAAGAGGAGGATGTAAAAAAAATTCAGAGTAGTCTACTTCTAGCAAACATGTGTAGACTATAGAAAGAAATATAGACTAAATAAAGAAATCCAGGGTTTGACTTCTTCCCTGTTGCCGTGAAGTCAGAGAGCTGGACTGAAAAACCACATAGGAGATCCTCTGTTCTGCTGCCTCAGCAGAGGTGGGGCCTTGGAGATCCATGGCCTGCAGGAGAAGGAAGGGGTCTCAGTGGGACCTAAACAATTCTTTTATTCATTCATTCTAAGTGCCAAAGCTTCTAGCAAGTGTGGGTCATTTAACATGTATTATTTAATCTCTATTTCCTAAAGAATGTGTCAGAAGTTGGTGTAGAAATCAATTGTACTAAAATCAGGAGTCATACTGGATAAGGAAGGATGAATCAAAGTAGAGTGAACTCTTTCAATCCATATCAATATTTGATTTTAAGATGTTATCATCAAAAGCAGCTACACAGAATATTCTTTACATTTGTAATTTTAGAAGCAATTTCTCTTTCCTGGGATTCCCCTGGAGTACAAATACCTTCTGAATTTCACTTAACTTAGATAAGTTTATATTCTGAAACTGAATGTCCTTTTCTAACCAGTTTAGAGAACTGGAGTTTTATATTTTTGACAGGTACTGTTTTCTGCTTGTAATTGTGGAAGAGAACATTTGGATGCCTGGTTATCTACTTCCTTTGAGTTTATATCTTGTCAAGTGAGAAATGCTACATTTACTTACCTGTCTGAAACTTGGAATTGCATACTTCATTCCTTTATCTCACATGTGCCAAAATAGGTACTGAAATACATGGCATAGACCAAAATACTTTTTGTATCATCTGTGTTAAGCAGAATTTTGCCCATATCACTGACAGTGGTGAGGCCACTAATCACTAGTATACTAGAGCTATACAGAGGAACATGCAGTTTTTTCTTGTTGATATCCAATATTTACAGAGGAACACGGAACAAACTTCAATAGAGTATAGATGGAGTTATAAAATTCATTGTTCTTTAATCTTCCATGAAAAACATGGATGATTGTTTAAGATACGCAGCCTTAAAGATGTTTTTTTCATCTTTTTTCTTTTTTTCTCAGTAAATATGAAGTTAAGCAAAGTGAGTTGAAAGATAATAAATGCATCTAATCCCTTACCAAGCTCTGGAGGATCTTTAAAACCCATTACAGGTAGTAATATGTCAAGTAAACAGTCTTCTTGAATTCCTTTGACTGCCTGATCTGGTAATTTTTAGTGTGGAATTCCTCAGACTATCAAATGCAGGAATTCACCAAACCTCAACCAACACTTAGAAAAAAGCTGTGAGATTAAATATTCAGTGATACAAAATGAATATATTTACTTGCTTGATATGCAAGAAATGTTGATCTGTAGTGTTGCATCTTCCAGAACCTGATTAACATTTCACTTTAATTTGTATTTAAAAAACACAGCTTACTGAAGATGAGTGAGTATTGTCACCATAAAACTGGGATAATTGGAAAAAATAAATAGAAAGTCAGGTTTTAAACTTCTAATTAGAAAGACAAAACCTTCATCTGATGTCAGTCATTATCATAGCTTTATGGAAATCTTCCTGAGGTTGTTTTTTTAAGTGTAATTTGTCTGTGATTCCCTAATAATTAATTCCTATAAAGTCAGTATATATAGACATAATGCTACGAAGCTCCTTGGAACCAGCCATGCATTTCATTCTAAGAAAAGCAGATTACAGCTGTGAAGAGGGAAAAAAAGATTTGCATAAATGCATAAGAAGTTTTTAATTTATCTACCATTAAGACCACTTTATAGAAGCATGATCATCTCAGCTCTTTATTTGTATAAATTGCAGTTCTGAATTGTGTTTAAGGACACTTCCCTTTAATACCAGTTCCCTACAAAAATCTTAGAGCTTCAGTGTCACATCCCTTTATAGTACAAGGGAGAGGAACAAGCACTTCCAGTGAGCACTTCATCTCAACCTAAAGTAGTCATCTAAAGTCAGAGAGATGAATCATGCCTTAGAAGTGCTTCTTAACTCACGTATGTATGGTTTGAAATTATGTGAAATGAATTTATCCTTCTAATCAATTAATTTTATGACCCTCCTACTTCAGTATCATCCTGTTGTAAATTCTGAATAATAACGTTTTCATACATCTTAGATGACTTGCTGTCCTTATTTATTATGGAAAATGTGTAAAAATGGTTATCTTAAATCAGTATCAATTTAATTTCCTTTGGCAAACCATGCATAGCATTTTGCATCAATATATGTTCAAACAATTTTGTTAAAGGATACCAGTTTTAAAGCTCTGATTCCCTGGAGTGCTCTGCTTGCAGCTCTGGGTATATTTTGTTCCATGGTAGTAAGCAATATATTCAGAATTTAGAAATATTTTCCTCTGGGAAAGTATTGCCTGGAGAGCAATGGAAAATCAGAGAGAACATAAGCAGAATCCAAGAGGGAAAAAAAAAAATGGTCTGGTCAAACTCTGTTAATTGCTAGTTATTTCTTCTCCTGGCACCATAGAAAACAATCTGCTCATGTTGCTTCCAAAATGACAACATGAGTGGTTCTATAGTCATCACTATTAAAAGGATAACACCACACTGAAAAGAAAAGGGAAGAACAGTTTTGAGAGAAAAGTGGAATCACTGCTTATAACTAGATTAAATGATAACCTTGCATTATTCATCATTTCTTTCATTCATATGACAGACATTCAATATTAAAATATAATGTGCCAGGGTAAGATTAAATACTTTACATTCCAGTTAGGATTTAGGAGTATGTTAAATAGCAAATTCAAAGGCTAGATATTTTAAAATCAACAGCAGTAAGTTTCACTGAAAAGTTAAAAAATAATCTTTTCTATTTTATAAAATTTATAATTGTGATGATTTTCATTAAGTCATAAAAATGAACTGAACTCCAAAGAACTGGATAAAAAATAAAGTTATCCCGACATTTCATTAAAAAACTAAACAACAAAAACCAAAATAAAACAAAAACAAACCAACAACTCCCCTCCCCCAAAAAACAAACCAAAAAACCCCACAAACAAACAAACAAAAACTCACAAAAAAAACCCAAGCAAATGACAAGATTTGGATCATTGTGTCAAATCACCTGAGCTTGAGACCTCTTGCGTTATAGGGCTGTTTCTCAAATGCATATCTGAGAAGATGGAGAAGGAAAGGAGAACACACCTAAATTTGTTGATTTAGAAAGCAAATTCTACATAGCAAAACAATTTGTGTCAGGATTAGTAAGCAAACATTAACACTCTGTGATGATATTAAGTAGATTATAAAACAAGAATGAGAAGTACACTTTCCAATTCAGACTAGTGAAAAAATATAGCATGTAAATGAGTGAAATTCATCTCACCTGGCTTTAAGACATATTTTCTATGTTCTATGTATTGGTTAACTTGGGAATGAGTTTCTTATGAGTCCTCACAATTTCATTGGGAGGAAAAAAGAACACACCTTTTGAGGTAATTTGAGGCAATTTGCTATTTCATTTCAAAGTGCAACAGTTCTTTTTAGTGTAAGTAATGCTTATAGCCTGAATTATGTATGATACTGTATGATTGCTAATTCTTATTAATATTCCAGCTAAAGCTGTCCTATGCCAACTTCCTCATGTCCTGATGCTAAAAAGACCACAAAAAGCCCCAACATAAACTGCAACTAAAAAAATAAAAAAGACAGTATGACTAAACCAAACTCAAAATCACAGGATATGTAGGAAATTCCTTAAGTATATGAATAATATGCAACTGAACACAGAGCAACTTAGGTCGTGGTCAACCAATTCTAATTCAAGTCTCGTGAATGTTTCTGTTTTTTTCAAAGACAGCTAAAATAAATTCAAGACCAAGCAAGATCTGGAAAGTTCTAAAGTCTGTTATGATTACTTTGAGCTATAGAAGCCTGAGGTGCTTCGCCATCCTTTGGCAACACCAAGTTGATTATGCTACAGGTTTAATCTGTTATACCTGTTTTCTTACTGACTTCATTGGTGAGTCTGCAATGTAGGAAATGGATTAATTTGAAATACGTTTTAATGAGGAGCAGTTTCAGTGTGTCTCAAATCTGTTTGACTGGCCCTTACCCTATTGATCTCTCTCCCATATAACCTTCACAGGTAATGCCCTAATGAGTTAATTCTGTATAATTCATTTATATGTCTTGAAGACATGATTCTTCAAGCTCATTTTTCTGATATGGTAAATGATTCAGGGATTTTGCATTATATCTGTCACTTTGTAATTAGGAACAAATCCACCTATACGTATTTCTCTGTGTGATGTATTTTAAACAAAGATATTATGAATGTAATGCTGTGTGGATTACTTCCTTCTCCACTATTTTTTTTTTCATACCTTTTGAATGCCTTTTGCTTACCTGGCTTTAACTTGCACCTGAGACATTCATTGTGACTCTAGAAGGACAACATATGCAAAGTACATTTGATTGTACTATAAATCTTTAGAAGAAGGGAGTATGATGCTTCTGGTTTATTTGTGCTTCCCATAAACAGAAGGAAAACTTTAAAAGATCGCCAAACATCAATGGCAACTGGAGATACTTTCCCGTAGGATTTTTCAAATCATCATAAATTTATAAGGTTGCTAGGTTTTCCAGGTTTGCTTGGATTTGTTTATTGATTGCTGTACATTATGGGCTGATCCTTAAGATACTTCAGGCTCATCAGTTTTGGATCTCCTCTGGACTGTGAAAGGCAGTCTTGCTAAATGCAATGTCATAAATCAAAGATGGATTTTAACTGTCTGGTTATAATTTATTGAGTTCTATATGTTACCCTAAGTGTGAATTAATTTATATTATGTAATTTAAGCTGGTGAATTATTGCCAAATTATACGACTTCACAACTTGTTGGATGACTACTAATACTGGAGTCTAATAATTTATTAGACTACCTCTGCATTAAGTACCATATGTGTTTCAAAAGGTAGTGCTCAGCATATAGCTATGCATTTTCTCATTTAACAGATACATAGAACATCTGTGTAAAGAAATGTATAACAACAATATATTATTTATTATGAAAATACAGTTGTTATACAACAGCATGGTTCCACAGAAATTTATTTCAGATTAATTTTCTAGGGTACCTATGGTATAAAGACACTTGGCCAAAGCTGTTAAGGATGAGAATTTCAGGGCTGGTTTAAAATCAAATCCAAATTCTATTTCATTCTGTGCAATATTTCCATTAAATCTGATTAATGTCCAGCAATAAAAGAACTGGATTTCTTTTTTGTTCTCTTTGTTCTAGTAAACAAGGCATGTGTATGCTTCTGATTTTTATTTTAAACCTGTTTGTCCACTGTACTAACAGGTATCTTGAAATTTCCTTACAATTTAGAACTACCCATGGCTCTCAGGAACTGAAAAGTTAAAGGAAGGGAAGAGAGCAGATCTTTTAAACAATGACCTGATAGCTATTTTACATCACTTTGTAATCACTTTGTTAAACACACTATTATCAAAAAATAATGTATATATTTACTGGTATGAAGTATCAGCTGAAAAAATGGTATACATAAAACAAACAAGTTCTAATGTACAAATTTCCTAGCCTCATGTTTTGTTCTTATTAAAATCAGGAAGAGAAATACTGTTGTTCTTTCAAAAAATTAATTGTTTAAATATTGACAACTCTGAAATTTGATTTAGGAGTGTAAAAACAATAGTTTTAACTGTCACCAAAGAAAAACAAAGTTGACGTGTGATCTGTGGAAAAACACTAGACATTATTAATAGTAGGGTTATCCAAAGTATCTATAGGATATTGTATAGCAGTTAATACGAAGATCTCATAAATCATGGAGACACTGACCCTGAAGATTAAAAAATCATTTGATAACAATAAAAAGAGCTTGTCTAGTTCATCTTAGTTATACTTAAAATGTATATGTAACAGATTGATACTGATTGCAAACTCATCACATCTTTTATGTTGCTGAGAAATTAATGCTGATTGTTAGTCTCAGCTCATAGATTTAAAAGATAAACACATTGCTACAGCTTTCAGTATTGAACCAGTATAACTTGATTTGTCACTGAAGTATCAGAATGTGTTGTAAATGACATATATTGCCATCATAAGGTGTTCACAAGAGCTCTTCAATATTGTAAGTAAACATAGGTCTGATTTGCTGTCTGTCAGCAAATTTGCTGAGAGCAAAACAAATATCTGAAATAGCCATGGTTATAAAGTAGAAAATGAGCCAGTAGGAAAAAAAAAGAAGAGATTAAAAAATTCTGTAAGAAATCATAAAACGACAATTAAATAGTATGATGCAGAATTGTAAACACAAGAGGCCAGTATCATCACATCCTATTTAGAAAGGCAGAAATAGTCAGTAGATTATGTAGTTGATTATTGTACTCATTCATCTGGTGATTGCTAAGGCACTAGGAATGTAGTTCAATATTGAAGATTTGTTATTGTTTATACCACATTGTAAAATCTATTGATTGTCCATGTGCAGCATGATTTATTCTTTCAACTAATATTTGTGCACTTGGTAATAGGATACTGCAGCCATGGATTTTAACAGACATTTTAGATCATAGACTTTGTGGTTTCCATCTAGGAAAAGTAATAATAAAAAAACTTGAATGTTCTTCACATTTTATTATTTTAAACCATCTAAACCAAGAATCAATTTTACTTAATTTTTTGTCTTTGCTCTTCTGGGCTGCACCATGATTTTATATGAAGGGTTGTCAAGTCTGTGATAACTAACTACATATCTAGAATTTAGTTCAATGGTCTCAGCACAGCCACCTAGTACCATTTTAAATGTAAAATGTTTATCAAGAGCCTACAGATAGGACATAAGACCAGCAGAACACACATGCCCTTTCGGACAGGCAAATAAAAATGGTATCTACCATTAAAAATGCTATCAAACACTCTTAGACAACTAAAGTTTCCATAGTAGGACTGCATGGTCTTCACATTCCTTATTTCCCCCAATAAAAATGAGATGTATTATAATTAGATATTTATTAATTTAGGGCTGTAATTTAGTTTCCCATGTACCTGTGTGTCCATGGGAGCTGCATGTCTAAACTGCCTGTACAGCTGGTGGAGATGTTATCCTTGGTTCAGGTGCATTAAAGTGGGCATCTTGATCAATTTAATCTGCCCTGACTTGTTGTGCTTCATTTGCTGCTTCAGAAGGGAATGGTTCTCCCGTAGCCCAGGTATGAGGTGTGAGGCACTGGTGGTGTTGGGAGCTGCAGAGCTACTCAGCTGGTACTTCTGCCTGTTAACTCACAGGATAAACCCAAGAGGCTTTTCTGTGTTGAGTGGGTCTCCATTGGTGGAAACATAGCTTCATGAAGGGTACTGACTTCAGGAGTATGACTTTTGAAACAAATTAATCCCTTTGCTGAATCACTATGATATTTGGCATCTATGAATGATTATAGTGAAATTCATGTATGAAGAGGCTCACATGTGTATGTGACAGTGACATAGCAACAAAAAAAATCCAAAAACACATAAGTGGGATGCACTTTCTGACTCTACTGTGAGATGTCAGCACTTTTTTTCCTACTTATGTGGATGCTGGAAGAATAGAAAAGAGAACAACAAATTCAATTTAAGAGACATGAAATACGAAACTAAGATTTACAGAGGAAGTCCTATAGCAGAGGAATGATTGTTATTTATCTCATTTTTATTGTCGAGAGACTGAATGCAAAATATATGTGATCTTTCCAAAAAGCACGCAATTTCAAGCTCTCTGCAATCATCAAGAATCCTTTCACTGACCTGAACTGAACAAACTTTTTATTATTATATGAGGCACTTATGCATAGGTGTTTATTAAAGATGTGATAGCCAGTCTTGTCTTTTTTACATTTATTCTGGTTTTCCTACTATACATTTCAGTCAGTGACTGACCAGCAGACTTCAGGTTGCTTCAGAAATTGCTTGACATAGTTTGACACTTTGATTATGCCTGTATTTAACATCAATGTTTAGACAGTATTAAGTGTATTTCAAGCTTTTCCTTAATTTATTTTTACAGTCTTACTTAAAAATAAACATGAAAAAATACATGGAATCTTGTAAAGCTTGAAGTCACTAACTAAACTGTAGCCATTCAGTGTATAAAATGGTTTTATGTTTTTAATATGTCTGTCTGTGTTTCTGTTCTCAACTCTAAGCTAAGTTTCTTTTTGATCCATATATTGCTTCATTGCCTTCCTTAAAGTGCAACCTTCTCAGGCAGATCTAGGGAATTCCTCAATGTAAACACTCTTCTTCTCCTTTGAAAACTAACGTTTTCTCTTACCTCCAAATCATAGGCCAAGTCAGGAAAGGATGTTTTTCCAGTATACTTAAACTGCTTTATTAAACACTGCTCAGTGTATTTAAGGATTACCACCTAAAACGTGAAATGCAAGTTTGTCCATTCAGGCTTTATTCATTATGGAGTTCTTGAGGCTTAGCGAGGGATTATCCATCAGTTTCTGAGGAAAGCAGTTCTTGACCATACCAATTGCCAGACCAAACAGCACTGTTTAAAATCATGTTCTCACGTGTGTTTGGAACATCTGCTTCCTCTGGAAGACACAAAATAAAAACTGATCTTTAAGAGTTGAGTTTTAATAGAATTGAAGTGTTGTTTATATTTTTTAATGTTACTTTTCCCCATCTATTTAGGATGGTAAGAGGAATGACTTGGAGTTAGTGAGAGCATTCAGCTGTTTATTGCAACTTGCAGAATGAGTCGTGAGATGAGAGAGCTAATGTGTTTATATACATAGACAGGTACAATAGGACTTTGCTGTATTTTGTAACTTAATAACTCAGCTTACAATTATTTCCTGTCATATTTTTTTTGTGTTTTATGTAATCAGCAAAGAAAACATGGGTTATTAATTGTGTTGTAACATTACTTGTAAGGTGCTTCCCTATATAGAAAAGACAGTTGTAGTTTTTGAGAAGTTTGTCTCCTCAAAAATTCTAATGCAAAAATTCATTTGGAATATATGTAAGTTGTCCTAATGTAACTGTTTGATGTTCTTATTCTAATTTCTTATTTTTTTAAACCTTAAAAATAATGATTGATTCATTGATTGACTGATTTATTGCAGAAACCTTTGAAATGCTTATCAGACTGGCTGAGAATTACACAAGCACACTTTTCTGCAGTGCGTATAGAAACATGGCTGCTGAGGCTACTGTGCATGTGCAGGAGTTTTTCACAGATGTTGGACTCTTCTTATTTGGCACAGACATCAGCACAGAGGAATTTGTGAATAGATTTTTTGACACTCTGTTTCCAGTAGTCTACAACCATGTGATTAACCCTGGTCCGACTGACATTTCACTGGAATATGCGGAGTGCCTGCGAGCGGCAAGAAGAGACATCAGGCCCTTCGGCAACATCCCCAAAAAGGCCATAGGACAAATGGGAAGATCACTCTTACCCAGCCGGACTTTCTTGCAGGCTCTGAATTTGGGGATCGAAGTGATCAATACAACAGATCACCTGCGCTTCTCCAAAGACTGCAGCAGAGCATTGCTGAGAATGCAGTACTGCCCACACTGCCAGGGGCTGACGCTGAGCAAGCCCTGCATGGGCTACTGCCTCAATATCATCCGAGGCTGCCTGGCTGACGTAGCAGAAGTTGATCTCCACTGGCGGGAGTATATCCAGTCCCTGGAGGAGCTCTCTGGGGCCCTGAGTGGAGCAAACAGCATTGAGCACGTGCTGCTGAATTTCCATTCCCTTGTTCACGATGCTCTGGTACAGGCTCGGATCAACGGGCCAGAATTATCTGAGCAGGTAAGACACTGGTTTTATCCACACTTGGGGTAAACTTGACAGTAGGAAAAGTATCACTGATAGCTGCTATTTCTCCAGCCATTTTTATGGTGAGGAATACATTTTATGGTGAGTTCAGCCTTATTTGACTAAGCAGTTTCTGGGAGCACAAAAAGTACTTTTCACGAACATAAGAAAATTGTTTCATTGTTATCTTAAGTGCACATTATGATAAATGTCAACAATCCTTATTTTAGATACCAGTGCCCCACCTTGAACCTATGACTTTGCATATATTATTTCCATAATTTTGTATGTTTCAGAGGAAGCAGCACAGTACATTTGTAACATGAAATAAGTCCTTCCTTACACTTAAAAGGAAAAAAAAAAGTTGCGTGAGGGCTCTCTTAGCTGTGAATGTGTGAAGTGAAGAATTTTAGGATACTGCATGGAAAGTGGAAACTATTTAACTACACTGTAGGGAAAAATGCTAGTATATATGCTAATTTATGAGGGTAAGTACCAAAATCTGAATTTTCTTTGTATTATATTTAGTCTGCAATTTTTCTCTGTATTCTTACATGCAGACTTTACTGACAGTGACATATCCATAAGTGCTGGATCAGATAGCTTGGTTTGGGGAGATGCCTTTAGTTTTACAGTACATCCTAAGGAGGCTGTCCCTGTGCTGTGACATCAGCTGAGGTGCAGGAGCACTCCTAGGACTGCCTCAATATGTGATTAGCTGAAGTTAAAGCAGTGCCTTCTGGTAAGCAGCTGACATGACCTCTGACAATAAACAACTTGGCCTAATACAATAGGTAGAGGTTTCTTCATTTCTTTCTAAGACTCAGAGTCTGATATAATGGGTTCTTCATGCTGCTGTAGTCAGTGAATAAGTGTTAATTTCTACAAATTTCCGACTTTATCACTTTATACCAGCCAGCTTCCTGAGCCATAATATCCTGCTGCTCAACTTCCTTGAGAAAACCTGTCATTTTATTGGAAAGGGGTTTTTCACTAACAGTTTGACTCAAAGTGGCTCACTGATGTCTCTCTAATTACCAAATTATTTCAGATCTACAGCTACCTTTTAAGGAAATATGCTGTTGCTCCTTTGATTTCTGTGGGATCTTCTTTGCCTACCATTTTCAGGAACAAGCTAGAACAAGCAAGTAAAGGTTCAAGGGAAGGACTTGTGTTTCCTACTTCATCCTGGGTCATTTAATCTGAAAAGTTTTAGACTTGGATTTCCAACAGTGAATTGTCATTGCCCCAGACTTAAAAATCTCTCAGCACACTCATGTTTTCAAAATGAAAGTTTTTACAGTTCAAAGTAGTGTATTTCACTGAATTTTAGTAAAAAATAGTCATTGAAGAGCCCTCCGCTCAGTGTTTTTGCTTAATGAAAATTTCATATAGATCCAAAATAGAGGGCTTTATTTTGGTTTTCCTGAGAACTCCATGCCTTCCTTCTCCCTGTCCTTCATTCAATGTAAGGAGTACTAAAATTTCTTATGTAATGATACTTGTTGCCAATGTGTTTGTTCAAAGATCATGTGCTTACTAATGTTGAGTTATAATCATCAGATATAGAAGCATTTCCCAGCTTCAAAATCCACAGCATTCATTTTTGACTCCAACTGCACCAGAGCTAGATATCTCTTTCACCTAATTTCTCTGTTATAATTGACCGGTCCTTTCTCTCTTTGATCACTAATTTGGTCAAATAAGATAATGCAATGATCCCTTGAAACATGGTGATCTAGTCAGTATATTTAATATTTTCCCATTTATTAGGTATCAAGACCTAATTCTGAAATGTAGTAAATACAGTCTTACAGCTTTAAGAGGCAGAGGACAGGAATTTCATTGAAAATGTCTCATTAATATTTATTTTATCTTCAGAGTGACTCATGAACTGTTTCAGGTTTTGATAAGCAATTAATGCATCAGTGACTCTAACAGAGAAAAGATGATTATGAGCAAGCAAATAATGGTTTGTTAGGCACGCAGCAGTCTCTGCTGTTTTAAAAGAGAATTTCATTACATTTTGTGAGTTTTAAAGAAGCAAACAGAAAAAAAAAGTCTAAATGTTTGGAAGGATCATATATAATTATGCAAGTGTTAGTGTGAGAATCTACAGAGTAGCCTGCTTAATGATACATGTAGTTGTGCAGTCTTTTTATTCATTCATGGTTATGTTTGTGTAAATAACCATATGTAAAGAATTTTTTCTAACACTTTGCAGGAGTATTTAAATCTGATGTATATTCATGCTCTGAGCTCTGTGTGGCTGGAAAGAACATTAATGCCTATATAGCATGGCTTCCTTTTACAAAACTCTTTTTTTCTAGTAATTTACAGCTTGTTCCCTTTTCTGCTGGGTCAGCAGAGCAGTGCCACTTTGTGTCCATCTGGAATTGTCTTTCTCTTTCTTCTTACTGTTTCAAAATCACCTTCAATTCCTGCCTCCCACAGCTCTGCTGACTGACACATAAGCGCAGCACCTGTTCCTCATCTCAATACCTGTGCATTATTTGTTGCTATTCTGCAGAATCTAGTGGAGTTGTGTGGGTTGTGCAACTATTCACGAATTTATGTATTTTCACACCTACATATTGTCATATATTTAATGCCACTTCTGTTCCTGAGATCTATACATGTCCATATATTGCTCAGTGCATAAGGTACCCTATGCTTTTTAGGTGGAACAGAGATTTTTTAGCCAACATTTGTGTGAATGCTTGTACAGATATAGTGTAAGAGAGATTTAAGAGAGCTGCACCATACAAAATGAGAACACTGTGCATTATTAGGATAATCTGAAGAAGGTGGTATGTAGTTCTTACACATCTAAAAGTGCCTGTTGTTACAGAGCACCTTGCAGACTCATCATGTGCTTCTTTTGTGCTCGGCCCAAGTTGCCACATGCTGGTCTCTGAGCTTGTGTATAGCCAAGGAAATCCCCCTGGAGGGTACTGTACAGCCTGATGAATGCACAAGAACTTTATGACACATTTAAGTACATGTAAAAAACCCCAAGCCAAACCAAAGCACCACAAAAAACCAAAAAAACAAACAAAAAACACATGGAAATTTGCTTAGAAGTTACAATAAATTGTTTCAGGTCACCCCCATTCTATTATCAATGTTAAGACAGGAGGACAGAGAGAAATTTTAGCAAGATTTACAAAGTTTTGCTGTGGATGGAGCCTACTATCCCCAGCATAAGAGCATTTCTCCACTCCCTTTATGTATGGATTAATGTCATAGCCCCAGGCCATGGAAGAGCAGCCTCCTGTGTCACTTACTGTGTGATTCAACAGCAGTTGAAGCCAGTCTCATTCTGGATTGTCCACGTCCTGCTCTGGCACCATCCTCAGCTCTCTGCTCCCACCCCTTTGCCTCCGTGCGTGCTACCCTGGCAGCTGAAAGTCAAGCTGGTTGAGGGAGTGTCTGTGCTCTCAGCCAGTTTTGTTTTGCTGTTTGAAGTTTTGTGCTCCCATGCATTGGGTAACCCTCAAGTGAGAGGTTCACTGGAGTGGGACAAACAGAGGTCCTGAGGGTAGGGGAAATGGGTCTGAGGTCAGACAAAAGATGAAGGAAAAGGGGGAAGAAAAGAAGAGAAACCTAAAATTCTCAGGGCTTTATAGTTAAATCTTCCCTGCAAACTTTGCATATGGGTTTTGTTCTTGATTCCCAAAAGATCAATGGTGTCTGAGTTAAATATTGAATAAAAGAGATGAAAAAGAATATTGATTAGTTGTTCATTGGCTATTCTGAGCACTGAAGATTTTGGGATCTGAAGGAAAATTAAGTATGTGACCATGATACTAAAAGATACATATGCATATAAAATGTGGGAATCAGAAACACAAAATAAAAAAAATAAGATCACACAAATTCTGGCATTTCCTTATTTTGAAAGTGAGGAATCTGTGCTACAGGTTTTGTAAAATTCTTGCATGTACTTTTATATGTAATATAAACCTACAAAAATTCAGAATGGGATTTTCAAAAGCACAGTGTCTTCACTGTGTTCTGAGAGTTTTCAAAACAGTTGGAGACAACAAAATTATAAAAATTGTGGAAGCTCTTCAAGTCCTTTAATCTCAGTCTAATCCTGAAAGAATATCTAATTTATGTGTCTTCTAAAAAATAAGCATAATTAAGTTCTATTAAGAGAGACTTTTGTCTTTTTTTTTTTTAATCAGCTGTCTAATACTGGAAAGAAAGCAAGATCTTTCTTGTGGTATAGAATGCTAGCAGAAAGAAGAATTTAATAGACTTTATTTAGAGGTTTATTTTTCTTCCTGGAATTAAGTAGGTATAAAAAGCTAGAATTGCTGTAATAAAGTGATGTCTTCAAAGAGAGTAAGAAGGATGATACAGGAAAATACAAGTTAGTCAACCATACCTCCATCCATTGAAAGGTGATGGAGTAACTAATCCTGGAAACTATATTCCAAACAGATGGAGAAAATGTTGATTGGGAGTAATGGTTAATGTACTTGACACCCGTAATAGTAGAGCCATACTGATATGATATGGGTAGAGCAATGGATGATGTCTACCTCACCTTTACCAAAGCCTTTGTTGTTGTCTCCTACAACATCTTTAAATATAACCTGTCAAAATGCACAGTGAGGAAGACTGAAAAATGGATGGGTGGCTCGCCCAAAGGATTGTCACCAGTAGCACGAAGTACAGCTGGAGACCAGTCGTTAGTGCTCTGACCCCCAGGTGTTGATACTGGGGCAGATATGTTTTAATGTCTTCATTAATGGATGGGGTGATAGTACAGCTTACCCTCAGAAAGTTTGCAGATAGAACAAAACTGGGAGGAGCAGCTGACACACCAAATGGTTGTGCTATTCAGAGGAACCTTGTCAGGCTAAAGAATTGACCTGAGAGGAATCTGATGAAGTTCAGCAAAGGGAAATGAAAAGTCTTTCACCTGGGGAGGAATAGCCCCACGCATCAACAGCTGCTGGAGGCTGGCTGACTGGGAAGAAAGGGCATGAGGCTCCCGGAGAGCGCCAAGTTGAACATGAGAAATGCACCTGTACAGTAAAGAAGTCCAGCAGCCTCCTGGGTTTCATTAGGAAAAGCACTGCCAGCAGTTGGAGGGAGGTGATCCATCCTTTCTCAGTGAGACCTCATCTGAAGTGCTCTGTCTGGTTCTGGGCTGCCCAGTATGAGAAAGTTATGGAGTGACTGAAGTGAGTCCAGCCACAAAGATGAATATGAGACTGGAGCATCTTCTCTATATGGAGAGGCTGAGGGAAATGGGGTTGTTAAGCCTGGAGAAGAAAAGGCTCAGGGGGAATCTTATGAATGTGTATAAATACATGGTATCAGCCACTGAAGAGGAAAAAGCCAAGCTGTTTTCAGCCTTGCTCACTGACTAGGCAAGAGGCAATGTGCATGAAATTGTACAAAATGGGCTGTCCAGAGAGGTTTTAGAGTTTCCATCTTTGGAAATACTCAAAACCCAACTAGACATGAATCTGGACAAACAGCTGTATCTGACCCTGATTGAATTAGGGATGTTGGACTATACAGCCTCAAAAAATCTCTCCTAAATAAATCTGATTCTTTGAAATTGTTTAGAAGGTGGTTGCATCAGAGGAATATTCTTAACTGAGGAACCAACCATCTTCTACTCAGTAGCTGTGGTGGGATAGGACCCATATAGAGGGATCATGGACAGGGCAAGAACATACCCTGTTTGTGGTGTGTTAGTGAAGGATGTGGGCACAGGTTTCATCTCATGGCTGGTGAACATTGCATGTAAGCATGTTGCTAAAACTGAATTTTCACAAGTCTGTATGCACTATTTATTTCATAGATCTTTGGTCAAAGCAAAAGAATGAATTGCTCTTTATAAAATCTCTGAGCATGGATAAAATTCCCCACAACAGGATGATAAAATCTGAGACTAATGGAGTGATAGCCTGGAGGTTCTCAAAGGAAGTGGTAGCCAAGCTACTACTCAACAGTAGTGTTGTAATGTAGTTAGGAAAAATGGTATGACCCAAAGAATGTACACCCGAAAATGTAGACTTGTAAGTTTTTTCCCTTATCTTGTTCTCCCCAGGTTCCCTTATTGGTTGTGTAAATTCCCACACCCCCTTCCCCTGTCCTGAAAAATGGGTGCCTCTCACACCTCTCCCTCTTTCCCTCCTGCCATCTCACCCCAAAGGATCCCAATGAATAAAGCTGCAACTGCCATCTCAGCAAAGGGAAAGAGCCTCGTTTTTAGGGTCTCCTCTGGCAAGCTAAACTACCTCCCCAGCCTCCCTGCCCGCTGTGGGGGGGACAGTGGTAGCAGAGAGGCAGGAGACACAGTTACATAGCACAGTACTACTTCTGTGCTCAGCAAAAGTGGAGGTATTGCTGATAAGTTATGGAGGGAAAATGAGCTTTGGTTTAGACATTGGACAGATACTACCTAAATCTGACATTGTGGGAAAATTATATTATTTCTGTCACCAAACTATCTATCTGGACTTAGCCTTGTACGCCATTAACTTTCAGTGAGTGTATGTTCCCATTACCAATTTGTAAAAGACAACCCCGAAGAGAGCCACTTGCCGCAAAGTTCCATCATACTTTGAAAAAAGACCAAAAAATCTCCAAACCCCTATCTTTTTCAGCAAAGCAGGTTTTGGAATAAAATTGTGGAATTCTGCCTGAAGCTTTTGGCATATGACTGTGCCATCATAACTTTGCTGAATTTAAATTACTTGATACATTGATGAATTTAAATTACTTCACAAAATCGGTAGAAACTCAGTTGTGAAAACTGATGAACAATAATTGGATTTAAAGTCTAATACAGTTGTGTTCAAAAAGAAGATTCCTGCTTCAGCTAACACAGAGTTGAAGGCCATCACCTTCCCGTTCTCTCCATTCATATATGCATCCAGCCATATCTGTAAAAGACTGTATTACTTGTATGATACAGCATAGCATATTTATATAATGGCATATTTTTATAATGCCATACATATGTCATTTTTTTAATGCAACATGAAGTAAGTCTGTTGCAGTCATGACCTCCATCAAATTCACATTCTTGTAGTGTTGTATTTCACTTCCCCATTGTTTCATCATGGGAAAGCTTCTTGCATCTATCAAAAAGTTTTCTTCTGAAGCTAAGCTGGGTTTTGTTCATCAGGAAAGAGAATGGAGAACTTTGAAAACAAAGTGAAAATCACCAAATAAAGAGATTTTTATAAAATTAGTTTCTAACTAATGAAAAGTTGTTTTCATTAAATAGTATGCTTTATTCCTACCTGAAGATACTTAGCAATTGGACAGCTCTTCCCATCTCTTTTTGTTTGTTCCATCCTTTCTATATATTTCAGTACCTTTCATTTACTAAGGTCTGAACTGTTACCCTCATTTCTGGCATTTGTACCACAGACTACATATTACTACAAGTTCCTATGTTGTTTTTTTTTTTGTGGCTGAAATTGGTGTTTATCCAATAACAGGAAGATGCCTGCTACAACATTTAACATAAAAATCGTGGTAATCACAAGTCAGAACATTTTGTTGTTGGAATGGTAGTTGTATGCCATGTGCTGGATCATCTTCAAAATTGGTGTCCTTTTACACTGCCCTTGTTTTACTTTTTTCTAATGTGTA
Source organism: Poecile atricapillus (assembly GCF_030490865.1). Classification (NCBI taxonomy): domain Eukaryota; kingdom Metazoa; phylum Chordata; class Aves; order Passeriformes; family Paridae; genus Poecile; species Poecile atricapillus. The sequence continues at coordinate 42,800,697 of NC_081249.1, read as the reverse complement.
GGCATAGGGCTTGAAATCATGCACAGAATATTGGCAGAAGCAATAATACTTGCATAGCTATGTGCACATTGTGGAAAAAATGGGTGTTAGGGTTATGATCTGCTCCTTCAATATAGCCAGGCATTGTACTCAAATGCAAATTGGAAAGCCAAAATATATAGACATTTCTGGACATACACTTGATAATATCCTGTTTGTCTTTTAGGTTAAGGTTTATGTTACACTGGGAGATGTGTGGCAAACACTGGAAGCACTTGTTTCCGTCAACATTTTAAGCATAATAGCAGAACGTGAAACTGTGAAACCACAACTATCTAAACAAAATCAGTTGCTATGTTCCTCAGCTTTTCAGAATTTAAATATATGTTATCTCAGCTTTTGGTACCGCTTTCAAGGTAGATCCTTTCCTATTCCACTTCATTTTCCCCCAATTTTCATTTGTGGAAATGACAGAGGAGATATTTCTCACTGTTGGTGAGAAGATGTTCAAATCCAGTGTCAAGTTCACAACTCACACTTTCCCGAAAAGTGCTTTTTTAAAATTCATTTGTCAAATTGTCCAGATTCCTCCCTTGTGTCTCCCACAGTAGAGTTACTTGTATGGGCTGAAGTTTGCACTGGCATTATGACTGACAATAATCCCCAGTCCCCGAGCCCCCTGCAGTACTTAGGGGACTGAGGGGCAACAGAAGAGCTAGAAATGAAGGAATGAGATTTACCTTGAGATGGAGAAGATAGGAGGAGGGTGTTTCTAGTCTGAATTTTGTTTCCCACTGTTGTAATCTATTTTTATTTGCAATATATTTAGTCTTCCCCAAACTGAGGCCATGACATTAACTGGTGAATGGTCTTGTCTTAATCTCAACCCACAAGCTTTTTCTTCTTATTTTTCTCCCCTGATTCTTTAGAGGAGGGGGAGAGAGAGAGCAGCTGGGTGGGCCTTTGGCTCTTAGCCAAGTCTACACCACCACAGTTATCAACACACACGCATGCCTTTGGCAAGCAGTGCTGAGTAGTGCAGGTTTACATGAGATATGTTCAATCTGCCAAGTAAATAATGTAGGAATATATCATGGCATACATTATGCATTTGTATATAATGTGTTTTGAATGAACCCACTTCACAATTTGAAATTACTTGAAACTTATGTTAAATGGTTCAATTTTGCTGCATTTCTTTTTTAAGATGGAGGTCTGTTATGTCAGGAAGGCGTAGGATCTTTAATATACCTTCCGTTTTCTTTTCTTTTTTTTTTTTATATATAATAGAAGATTAGGCAAAATTTGGGCAAAATACACAGATCTAAAATGGCTTTTCTCCTTCCGGTGACTGCATGGGGACTCAGAGGTCTGAAAAATGCAGAGTAAGCAGTCTGGGCTGCCATCATGGACTGGGTTTAGGTGATATGTTAGATCTAACTCTGGCACAATGGCAGGTTTGTCTCATTGTGACTACTGGGCTCTTGGGCTGAAGGTGAGGAAGATTCTCTGGTGGAATGAAAATACTGCGATCTGATTCTTCATATTTGCAAAAAGAGAAGGAAGGAGACTTCTCACTCCTTCCCCAAAGATGAGTAGAAGGCATGAACAAGTGTGAAGAACACTAACAATCCTTTCTGTAAGCTGTGTATGTGTTTTTTCTCTGCTCTTCATTTTTCATTGTGAAACAGAGTAACTTCACAAAGAGAGGGGTACTGAGCTGAGCAGACTTTGGTATCTTAGCTGGTTTTTAAATCACTACCAACCTTTTGTAATGAAAAACGTTTTTAAGTGTAAATCCAGAGATTTTGAAGCAAATGAGCTTTTTGGACTGTTTTGGTTCATACATGAACATGTATGAATTAGTGACTGTCTTGTACGTTGCTGAAAATCTTCAAAGAAAACTGGTTTTCCCAGCTTCAAAGAAGAGAGTGAGGAAGTACTGAAACACTTAATATACAGATACAGAAAGTAGAAACATCGATCTTGTAAGCTGCAGTTTGAGATGGGGAAGAAACACATAGGTTCTCTGAAATACTGACTATATAGTGGTTTTTTCCCTCCTTTTTTTCTGATGTTTTTTGATTCTTATTATCATGAAAAGGTGACCCTCAAGTTACAGAGAGTTATTGACAGTGTCTAATGCTAAATGAAATAATGAATTATTACTGTTAATTGAAGTGGACATGATTTTATTAACTTACTGTTGTTACAGAATTTTGCTAACAAAACTGCTCTGCTCTTCACAATTTTGCAACATAAATTGCAGCCTGCAAGAAGGTGTAAATACATTGTGCAGATACGCTGATGGAGCCACTTTGGTTTGCTTTCACTAATTCTTTATGTATTGTAAATTGAAATATGTTTTTTAAGTGAGTTATGTGCCTGATAAAGGTTATAGAGCCCCAATTCTGTTTTCATTAACAATCACACTTCTACTGAATTTGTTTATACAGATGACCCTCAATAGTCTTAGACCTAGATTTAAAGAACAACTCTGCATGTGTCCTACAAGACAGCACAATGTTAGCCCTCTGTGTCAGAGCTGTATTTACTGGGCACACAGAAATAAAGAGTAATGAAGTATATTTCGACCGCAAGAAAGCAAAAATAAATCAGTCAAACTACACACAAGCAGCTGATCTTTGGAAAGGGCTACTCTCGGTTTTATATAATTTCTTTCTGGAGGAGAACCACAGAGTGAAGTTTTCAATGAACATAAATGAAACACCTTGGCATCCGATGAAGCAGTCTTGGATTGGGAGAGCTGGCAGCCTCTCATAAGAAGCAGTTTTTGTTGAACTGCCTTTGAAGAGTTTGAACTGGCAGTGCTGTATTCTGGCTACAGGGAAACTTGGCTGAGAACATTCGGATTTCCCCTGACATTAAGTCATTTAAAGTAAAAAAAAAAAGAAAAATCATTTCCTTCCCTCCCAGCTCCATTCAGGAGGAGAAAGTATTTTTACTGCCAGACTTGCTGAGTCCCTCATGAATGGAACAGCAGAATTAAAACCATTTACAATTTTAGTAGTTAAAGACCAGAAGACACAAATTAAAAGTATATTAAGTAGCTCTTAGATTTGTTTTTGTAATCTCCAACATGCAAAATTATGAAGGAAAACAGAGATAATTAAATACTGACAAGATATGAGAACAGTCTCAAGACTCTCAAGAACTTGGACAGGATTACTGATTTTGATAAATGTAGTAGTAGGAGGAGGATATGAGTCTCAATCACGTGAAAGTTGGGGACTGTGACTTCTAGAATCCAACAGCTTGAACAACAGTCTTACAAAACCATATGAAAAAAATCTGATTATCAAAAGCTGGTTTCCAAACTCTTTGCATTTTTGTCTCTTTCCTTGGTCTTGGCTGAAGATTTTGTTGACTCACAGAATGGTTTGCATTGCAAGGGACTTTAAAGATCATCTAGTTCCACCCCCTTGCCATGGACAGGGACTCTTTCCAATAGACCAGATGTTCAAGGTCCCATCCAGCCTGGCCTTGAATACTTCCAGGTATGGGGCATTTCCCCATGGCTGTGGTGCTGCATAGTGCCAAACCAAGTGGAAGTATTAGTTCAGTATCTCCAAGTTGTACTTCAATTTATATATCACAGAAAATTACTTTCCTTTTATTTCCAACATATAATCCTTCAATTTTATTCCTGAGAAGGCTACCACTGCCTTGCTGCTGGGTGTACATTCTGTACATCTGCAGCTTACTTTTCCTCAATACCACCTGGTTGGGTTTGAGCTTGAAACCCTTCCAACTCTATGTCTCTTGAAAAATTATAACTGCACATTTTCATGTATCACCTGAAATTTCAATTGTGAATAAAATTTCTTTGAAAATATCATTAGCTGGCAAGTCTATTTAAGACTTGTCTCGCAGGGGATTCTAAATTGTTTAGTAATTTGAGCGAGCATTCTAAGTGTCATCTTTGCTCTCTAATTCTCTAGTCTTTTGTTCACAATGTTTTCCTCTTCACTTGTCATGGACTTCTGCAAATTCTGTAAAATGCTTAAGTGTAGGTATGAATCTTGTAATTTGCCACTGTAACTCCAGAACTTGCTTATTTCTCTATGTCTGAGACATATTGTTAGAGTCAAGTAGTCACAGATAAAGAAAACAAAATTTGCAAAGAAAGCAAAGAAAATAACACAATTTGTTCACAGTTTTCTTGAATAGCAAACCAGTCTCACCAGTACTTCACCAGTCTGTCCTCACATTAATGATTGCAGATTAAAATTTTTCCTGTTCTGAAGGGAAAAACAGACAATTATTACCTCATGCACAGTTTTCAAAACCTTGGAATTTGTCTCGATAGGGAATACTTTAATTTCCCATGCCATGTGTACCCTCTCATATATCAAAATGCATTTTTTTTTGAAACAGAAGTTTGAGATTAAATGAGCAACTGTTCCAAGAAAAAAAAAAACAACAAAATCAAAACCCCCAAAAGCAATAAAAGGCTGCTGAACTGCTTGGGAATACTGAAATACTTATGCTCCCTCTCGTGGTTTAGCTGAAACAAAACAAACCAAGGAAGCTATAACAGTTTAATACATTGTTTTCCTTGATCAATATCTTTGGTAGTTTGATTAGCAATCTGGTGCTGGAAATGCCAGTGGCTCACCAAGAATATGTTTCTAAAAGAAAGTATTCCTTGGGTATTTCTAGAAAGGAAAAAAAAAAAAAAAAAGTTAATCACAATTTCATTCGTAACAAATGTATTTGCAACCAGCCTGATACTTCATTCTGGCTTTGTTTTAGGGTTATTAGATTTCAGCTGTCTATTAGCTCATGAGTGTTTGAGGGGTTTTAACTGCAAGGACTGTGGGAAGTTTACAATCTGACAACTAGAACTGAAAGTCACCAGACTAATCACTAACTAAAACTTGTATTAAATAAAAATCAGATTATGGCATAGCTAGTCACTTAGACTGTACTGTGCATCAAGGAACAGGGGAGAAGATGCCTCTCTGGGTCCAAAACCTCTTGGTCTTTTACTCAGATCTGGCTGGTATCAGAATCAGGAGTCTGAAAGCTGTCCTTTCCTTTATTTAAAGAGTTCCTTTAACTCTTCCATGTTTGTTTTGGTAAGTTTAGCAAACAGTGTAAGTTTTTGATACATATATGTATATATCTCTAGGATTTCCTAGAGATAAATTGAATATATGTCAGGTTTTAACTAGATTGATCCAGTCTCTCAGATCTGCAAGGCATCAGTGTGGTCATGGTACATGCAGGCATTAAGACTTGAGTCTACTGAGACTTGGTAAATCTAGTTTGAAGTGCATCACAGGACTGTGCATCGTTTGCTTACATCATTTGATGTAAAATAATTTCAGTAGAAATGCTAAAGTCAGAAAGAACCATTTGCATAGTGGGAAAAAAGAGCAAAAGGCACAAACCAAAACTGAAACAAAGAATGTGGCACATTTCTCATACTGAGTGTCTGAACTTAGAGGGTAGTGTCCGACCATTATTGATATGATGCTCCCATCATTTTGCTCTCCTGTTTAAATACAAAGGTTTATAATGCTCCAGTTTCCCAAACTGTGAGTAATCAGATAGATATTCTAAGGAATCACACCAAGCAAAATCAAACTGCTGTAAAGTTCACGTGTGGCACTAATTGCAATTTAACTGCGTGGTTATTACAAGAGCTTTTAATTAACTCAGTCATCATACTGTGGCATACAAATCGTGCATAATAGCAGCATGCTGACTATAATGACAATAGGTTTGTCTGAACTGTGAAAATCAGGAGTTTTATAATTTTCTGAGGTTTCTTTTTATGCCCTTAAATATTGTGTGGTATTTAAGAACATTTCAAAAAAGGGGAAAAAAAAGAAAGAAAAAATCCTAGCAAGTTTCTGAGGCTTGCCTGTTTTAAAATTTTGTGGAAGTCTTTTATTCTTCCTGAAATTCAGTAGGAGGTAACTCAATGAACTATTTTTCTGATGATTTTTCAGTTTCACTTTTTTATTTTTCATTCCCTTTGAGGATCATTTTACACACTCTGTTTTTGAAGACAAGAAGAATGCTGTTTGTGGAAACATTCAGAGGAAATCCCATTCCAGTGAAGCTGAAAGATAGTAAGAATACATTCTGATGAGATACTGCTGCAAAATGGTCATTTATTAATTCAGGAGGGTAGTGAGAGCATTGCTCTTCTCTCAAAGTTATGATTCCAGTCTCTCAAGACTGGCAGTAATAGAACTGAATGTTTTCTCAATTGGAAGGTTAATTTCGCATTCCAAAGACTAAGAATTAAGAAACAACGTAGCTAATGGATATGGTTGCAGTCCTTAAGAAAACACAAGAAATACAACTAGGTGGTGTTAGGCTCACCGCATGTACTTCTTCCTGTAGATACAAAGAATGCGTTAAAAATTAATTCAAAGCAGACATTATTATGGAAGCTGTATTTATCTGGTTTTTAGGCTGTCACCAGCCCTGTACTGGGAAATGAAATACTGGCATATTTGAGTTATAAATTATTTGGCTCACAGACAGAACAGGCACCTGAAGGCAAGACAACAGTACATGACATTTTCATGTGCACAAGTTTACTGCAGAAGCCAGGTAATAGATAATGAAGACTGGACTAGTGAGGGAGGCAAAAGTAAAGTGTCATGCACATAAAGGTAATGACATAAAAGTGACAGACACTACTGAACAGTTAAAAATCCCCAGGCTCGGTTCAGCTGGGTGAGCAAAATGAGCATGATGTACCAAACACAGAAAGAAGAACCAACACTGCACAAAGCCAGTGGTCCCAGAGGTTTAAATTTCACAGATACGAGATGCTGACATCATCACTGTAAATGCTGAAGCAGCTCGTCCTTCAGAATCTGTGTCTGAAAATATGACTGCTAAAGAGCTGATTTTGTGCTGCTGCTGTCATTAACACAGCTGAGTTCTCAGCAGTATGATAACTGTCATACATATCTTTGTGAGAATGGCAGAGGTGTATGTGGTGCTTTTTTGTAATGGTTTTTATTAGAATTTTCGGAATTTCCCAACACTGGGGAAAAAATCAGTTCTTAAAAAGACATTTCAGATAATTACTGGTTTTTAATTTTATTTTTATATTTAAAGTTTACCCAGCATTAATTTTTAAGAAAGTTTTTGTATTGGAAACTAATGTTTGTATTTGCATGTATCAGTGAATGCAAATTTCCAAGTATTGCAAATGCATTTCTTGAGACATTGACTCAAAGTGAACAGAGGAAGGCTGTTAGACAGTATTTTGAAACAACTGTTTATGTACAGCACATATAAAACAAGCATCATCCATATTCCAAGTCACTATGACTGTAAAAAAAATATTTTTTTGTTCATTTTAATCAGAGAAAAATATGATGAGACTTTATTGCAAATTCAAGAAATACGGATAGATGTGGATTCTCTTGTTTTCCTAGCGAATGTGAATATGTGTATGAGTTTTTTTCAGTTTATTATAGGTGGAACCAGTTTATTTTATTTTCCCTTTCCTTTTTTTCCCTTGAAGGACTGGTAGTCATCTGCTCAGGGGCTCCATTAGCCAGCAAGTCATTTCCACCCTGTTTCTCCTCTCCCCTCAGGTTCTCACACTGCAGTCGGGCTCTGCAAGTGCCTGGACAGCAAAGGTGCCTTGTTCAGATGTGCAAGGCACCTGAGACCTGCAACACCCTATACACCTGACCCAGGCCTGTCCTGAGACAGAGCCTCCTTCCCAAACATCTGGATCTGACTCTCACTCTCTTATTTTCATTCTTGGTAAATCAAAGAGTAGCAGAAGAGTGTATGGGAAACTGGAACTGAGGCAGCTTGAACAATCACTTGCTTTGTCATAAAAGCTGATCATAAGCATAATGCTCCCTGTGTCACATCAGTGAGCATAAAAGAATATGATAAAAGTGAGACAAGTAAAATGATGGAAACATTTTGTGTCTCTGATACATATATCTCCATTATATTGGCATAGAGTGGCTGATGGGATATGCTGCTGCAGAGGCTGGAACTGAAGGAGCAAACTTGCATAAGGATGCATGAAGTATAGAAAAAGTGTAGAGACTTGGAAGGGGGGGAATGGGGAGTCCAGTTAAGCTGGTGGGATATGACTTAATATGTTCTGAAGAATAAGTAATGGGGGCAATAGTATGAGGGAGGTTTGAAACTGACTTTGAGGACAAGAAGGAATGTGGTAAGATGCTGTCCAAGGAATCACTGCCTCTAAGAAGAAACAGTGAAATGAATGCCTGAAGTGATGTTCAAAGTGTAATCCCTTAAAGGACATTAGTCATATGTCCAGAGATCATTGTCTTGAAGGTAAATTCATGTGTTTCATTTGAAGAGGGACTAAAGTATAACTTGGCTGCCTGAGTTGTGACTTGTGAACCACGGCCTAAAAGGACTACTCATTTTCAACTTTACCTTCAATTTCAAATCATAAGGTGAACACTATTTCTTATGTAGTAATAATGCTGATTATTTCTTCTTTTCTCTGCCCTAAGCAAGTGCATTCAATGAGTCTTTCATTATCACCACATACAACATGCTTGACAGCAAACTCATTAAAATTAGGTGTGTTTATTCTATTTTAAATTTTAAATGTATTTCTTAACTAGCTCTACGGGAGTTCTTACTTGGAAAGATGGTCCCTAAAACTTGCACTTCTTTCTTTAATGCGTGATGATAACTTGAAAATGAGATTTATTTGCTGTCTCTGTTCTTAAATGTGGGGATATAAAAAGCAATAGGAAACAATAATCCTTGTTGTGTAACATACATGATCCTTCCTTCACATGGTAGCATTTTGAATATATTTCTATTTCAAAATTTGATGCCTGCCTTAGATGCCACATTGATCTCCTGTCTTCCTTTTTCTGTCTGAAAGTTGACTCCCTAGTTGACTACCAAGTTTTCATAAATCACATACAGTATTAGTTTTTCACCAGTGCTAGCTTACACAAATGCATGCTGTTCAGTCTGCTTAATATATCTTGTCAGATGTGATTACAAGCATAACTATCTCTTATTTAATGACTAGGAAGAGTAATGAGCTAAGAATGTGGATTGATGTCCTATGTCATACAAAATGCTCAGTATCACATTTTATGAAGAAAATGAGATTTCATGTGAATTTTTATCTATTGACATCTAGATCAGAAAGCCAGACATAAAATTCCTTGATATTTTCAACATCTGTGTTCCAAAATCATTAAACTTACATCTTGGGTCGTTACCTTAATGTCTTTCAATGTTGTAATGCAAGTTTCCACCATGCTGTTTACTATATCTTTGTGTAACTGGGCTGAACATACCATAATAATTCATCAACCCTGAAAGAAGGCACAAAGTTCAATGCATATTAAAAATGTGATTGGGATACATTACAGAAAAATGGAAATACATGGCTGTTCTCAACACATCATATTCTCTGAGGTTACTGATAGTGCCTATATAAAAAAAAATATTACTTCCTTATAGGTAAGAGAAAAAAGCCATAATCAATAAAATACGTGGTGATTTTCTTATACACTTGGTATGCCTTAAAAAGGAATGCTTTTACTATTTTTTTCTACTATAAAATGACTAACTATGTGTTTGCTGCATTCATTATGGATACAGTATTACATAGTATGATAATTACACTCTTAGTCTTTTTTTCTTTCTTTTTTGTTAAAATGTAGTGAAACTGGATTGAGAGATGCATAACAATTGTTGCTTACATATGTTCTTTCCTTTTTCTTGTGGCTTTTTTTTCTTTTAGGTGAATAAGATATGTGGTCCTCCTGTAAGGAAGCCTAAACAGTCTCCAGGTTGCTCCTTTGATCAGACCAAAGATAATCAAGGCTTGAAGATGTTCTCCAGAGACAATGAAGAAACACTCACCAACAGAAGAAAGTAAGACATTAGTTTTACAGCCAGAAAGAAAGAATGAAGTAAGCCATTAATTTTACAAGGGAGTAGATTATGCTCAATGCAATGGCATGCATTACTAGAGAATAAAGTCTCCAAAGGAAGAAACATTTTAGCAACACAGTCTACTCTGTTACATGTTGGTAAGGGTAATTTCATGGTTAGATTTTGTTTTCAGATGTAATGGACATACAACCAGGGTCATTTGATGTGGTTTAAAATATTTAGGAGGGTGGATAACATTGATAGAATGAGTGTTAGAGCTATGTGTAATTTTTTAAATTACATTTAACTTTACATATCAGCAGGCATTATTAAATCTGACAAAAAGTGACTGTAGCTTTTTACAGAAAACTGCTTGTACAAGCTGATAAGACAGAAAAAATGAATTACTTTTCTTACATACCTTTCTACTGTAAAGAAAGAGACAAGTAAGCATTTGGGACTAAATCTTGAAAGCCTTGTTCAAGCAAGAGCTGATGAATTTTTTTCTCTGGCTGGTATTATGAATGGAATTGACTGCAGAGGCCTGGAGATTTCATTTAAACCTGGCTCAGCATTGCAGGGTGAACTTTGGTGTAACTGTGTGAGTTAGGTGTTTGAGCTGCCATTACACTCTCTGGAGAGGAGAGCTGCCCACACGTCTGCAAACATCCAGTGCCACTCTAAGATACCCCGGGGTATCCCAAAGGGTTTTCTCCTGCCGAGAAGAGGTGTCCCATAAGTTGTATCACAGACTTCAAGCCTGACAGAGCTGAAGAAGTGTTTGGAACATACTTTCAGGCACATGGTGAAACCATTGAGGATGGTCCTGTGCAGGGCTAAGAGTTGGACTCGAAAATCTTTGTGGGTCCTTTCCAAATCAGCAGATTCTGTGATTCTGTGATAGCCTCCATCTTTCTACACGTATTTTAGGTAGCTGAAGGAATCTCAAAGGCCAGTCTATGTTTAGACAAGTTAATCAGGTTTTTAATGACTGTAAGAAGTAATAGCACTGTAAGGCATTAGGAATGTTACAGTTAAGATTAAAGGCTCCATTATGAAAATAAAGCATGAAGTTAAAATCAGAAATTTCATTTCTGTCATAATGTTGTTAAAATACAGAGGAGTTTTCTTTGTCCTCTTTCTTCCTCTCATTTCACTTTGTAGTGCAGAAGAAGACAGAAGTGAGAGAATTGCAGGGAATAATTGCTCACTCCTGGTGTTTGGAGAAGAAAAAGTGCCTCTGAGCTTCAAGGCAAACTATTCTCAGTTCAAGGACCTTCAGTTACTAAGTAGTGGAGAAAAAAATCACAATCTAAAATAAAAATGCAGGGTTTTTGAAAACATTTGTGGTAACAGAAAGACATGCAAAAGAGAAGTTTTCTTTAGCCAGCAGAGAAGTTTTTTTAGTGAATACCCACTAAACGGGTGCATGTTTCTCAGTTACATGTAGTTTAGCAGGTTCTTGATGTTTTGTGGTTGCTAACCCTCTGCAAACACAATACCATATTCTAAAATCTCACTTAAACCAGGACTGTTCCATGTTTCAAAGCACAGAACACTGGATATTCCTATCTGATATCATCTGCAGTTGCTACCTCCTGGATCACCTCCTTCCTTATTAGTCACAACCATTTTACATTTCACTTTATATTCCCATAGCAACTGTAAGAACCTCACATGAAAGTATGACTTCAGCAAGTGCTTGCAGCTTGCTCTTAAGGAAGTGCTCTTCTCTAACTCCACCTTTATTACCTCCTTTGGTGCCTCTGTTTTCCAAATGCATGTCCAGATGAAAGTTTACGTTTTAAAGTACAAGTTGGGCTGCTGCTACCTTTACTTCTTCTGAATTATTTTTACCATTGGACCTAAGCTGGCATTTTCTGGTAGTGTTTGGTATAAGAAGCAGAAGAAATTTCTTCATTCTTTTGATGCCAAAAAATTGTTAGATGAATTTTAAAAATCCAAGCAAACCCTTCCATAGCAACATACAAACTTGAAAATATGTAATGCTTTTTTTCTCCAGACCTTCATACTGCAGATATCTTCTAGTGCAGAGGATGAAATTGTAAAATAAACAAATAAATAAATAAAAGAACATTTCTGAATAAACAGATAAAAATGTCTTCAACTTCCACTGACTGTAATTGCACATTTGTGCTCAGCTGCCTATAATTACACGCTTACATCTGGTCTAGAGGATGATCATGTGAAAACTGACATTCATACCATTTGCCCTTCTAACTACTTTGGTCAGACATCAACAGGGACTGAAATCAGTTATTACTTCTCTATTAAATTTAGTTTTGCCTCAGGATGTATTTGGTAATAAACTGAATGGCCTTTCTGTTAGAATGCAGTTTGTGACAAGATATTATGACAGCTATATTTATTTATTTTTATATCTTCTTCAGAAGAAATTCCAACTGTTCACTTTGAGAGGACTCTCTAAACACTATTTTTCACCCAGAATGTCGACAGAAAGCATAGACAAAATCAAAATCAATCCACTCAGTGGCATTTGGAGGGAAATTGCAAACCCACTGTGCACACTGGATTAAATTTTGAGTGTGGGGAAATAAAGTATATAACTATTCATGTCTAGGAGAGTGTGGATGAATCATATTTAAAACCTAATGCACATAGGCAATTATATGATGCATAGTCAAAATTGACCCTACATGGTATTTTTCAGACCTGCAGTTTTAGAATTAGTAGGACGCTCACATCACATTTAATAGACAGAGTAAATCAAAACCGCTGTAGTTTGTCTAAAATCTTTGCCCTATTACATGAAAGAGGGTATGGCTTTTTAAATGATGGAGTGTATAAATCACTGATGTTTTATCTGGTTTAATTTGAAGTAAACAATACTGAGTTCCCTATAGCATTTTAGTCCTATGGTGACTAAATATAGGGAATTGTATATACTATTTCTTTCATTATTTCACAACTCCAGACACTATAAAAGATGTTAACATAAAGTGGAGCTTGCTGGGTTACAGAGCAATGAGTACAGCATTTGGTGTGGCTTTTCTGTGTGCCTGCAGGTCATAGATAACTCAGTAATGTGTCATGTTCCATTCCAGAATGAATAAGTATTGTAATTTTTCCCAGTAGGAAAGGGTCTCCCAGGATGAGATTTTCAAAACAAAAATAAACAATTTATATTAAATATCACAATTCTGTTAAGAACATACCAACTAAAAAGTAATTCATTTGATTTGAATTAAGTACAAAACCTTATCATTACCTCAGGGTGTCTTGAAAATTATTTAAAATAACAATACATAATTTATAACCTGCCAGCACAGCACATGGTAGAACTGATACAATCCTTCAGACAGTTATTTAAATCTTTACTAAGTATGTAACACCTACATCTTAAACCCATTTTAAATCATAAATCACATACCTAAATCTTGAGTTGCTGCATAACTTAAAAAAATATTTTTTGTAGTATTTGTAAAGATATGTGGGAGACTTCTTGTCAGCACTTTTGAAAAACAGGAGACATTCATATGCACCTGTGTTTTTATTTGCTGTTCTTCTATTTTTGGAGCATTTTTTCGTCTGTTTGTCCAGCTATAATATTGCAAACTGTATCACTGCCATACAAGAAAATTTTAAGTTGAAAGAAAATAGTTTCTGTTCCAAAGCATATGTGAAGCAGGGTTTGTTTTTTTTTTAATTTGACGTAAATTGGGAGTATCAGCTTTGTAAACTAATGAAGCATATCTAAAATAATCAAACTCATCTGTTGACAGATCAATTTAAAATATCACTGGAACCACTGGAGTATAATGGAATAAACATGCTCCTTATCTTTTAGAAATGCACAACAGCAAGATGGCCTAACGTTGTTGGTTGACACTGACAATTACTTCTCGTGTTCCCATGTGCAGAGAATTTGTCAGCCAGCTCCGTCTCTACAGAGCCTTTTACGGCAACCTGGCGGATCAGCTGTGCGGGAATGAGCTGGCAGCTGCAGATGGACTCCCGTGTTGGAATGGAGAAGATGTCGTAAAAAGGTAGTTTTCTGCCTCACTTGTCTTTTTTCTCTTGCAAGTCACATTTCGCTAAAACAGCTTCTATTCGAGTCAGGTAAGATGTTTCCCTGTGTCTGTGTCAAGATTAGTTTGAAAAATAAATAAATAAGCACGAGTTCCCTTCTCTCAAGCTTCACCTGTACACAGTCAAGAAAATCTCCCTGCATCTCTGTTTAGGAAAAAGAAAAAAAAAATCCAATGTTCTTCTGACACGTTTCCTTCAAATTTGCAACACCTAAACATGCACTGGAAAAGAAGCTGGATTTGCATTTACAACATACAGTTGGACAAAAAGAATATGTATTTTTGTTTGAGTTGGTCTTCATAAAGTGCTCCTTTTAATGCAGTGTGTGGTAATGGACTCAAGCTCAAAACCTTCTCTGGCTGTGAAGTATGAAGTAATCTCTTAATACATATATATGTTTTCCCATGAGAGAACTGAAAGTTAAATGTGAAGATAAAACATTTTAAAAGTGAAACACGTATTTTTTTAATATATGCAGCAGCTTGGGAGACATCATTCAGCAGCAGTGGCAAAGAAGAGATAATAAACTGCTACAGTCCTAGATGTGTGTCTCTGGAGTCAATATGTTACACAGCTTATAAAACACTAACATTTTTGGATGGCAGAAAGATTTTCAGAGAGCTGATCTCTGTTTTTGCTTTATTGCTTTGATCACTAAAACAAGTATTTCTCTGAGCAGGAAATCCTTTCCTTCCTGGTGACAAAAATATTGAAAGGTTCATTGCAGTTAATTGTAATAAAAGTCATGATGTTAATGTGGTGTGTATTAGTAGGTAGTATCAATGGTCATGTCAAAGAAGGCTGTGAGGAAAGTTAGTAAAGTGTGAGATAGCAAATAGAACAGTGGACAATATGCGCCTTTAGGTATCTCTAAAAAGTTAGGTAGGAGCTGTCGTTTGTTGATTGATACCTAAGGGAACTTAATGGACATCTTTTTAGCAAACAGCTGCAGGCCCACTTTTCTTTATCTTCTTGGGTAGTCCTGTGCTTTGGCAGCACCAAGGTCCAGTGAGTGCTTGATTCCCTTGACAGTCTTACAACCTTTGTCCCAGGATTTCAGCAATCTTCCGAAGATGCCATGTTCCTTCTTTAGGTAACTGTATTTGAGGTTTAATCTCAACTGTACCTCCTTGGTTTTGTTTTTCTGACCAATCCCTAGTTCACTTAAAGTATAAAGTGAGGGTCTTGTAATTACAGATTTCCCAAGAACAAGGTTATTCTATTATTACTTTTGGCTGCTTATATACTTACTAATAATATATTAGATATTTTAAAACCTATATTATATTATAGTATAGTATTATATTGTACCTATTATTCTATATGATTATTATATATATTATATATGTATTATATATGATGATACTATTACTTTGTTTATACTATTACACTGTACTGTTTGATTTTGATTGATTAGACACTAAGCTCCTGATAAAACAAACATTCTCTAAATTTTCTAAAGTCATAGTGTTCTTTAAAAGTAATTTAATATATATGCTAATAAACATATATACATATATATATGCTTATATAAATATATAATACTATATATATTGCATACAATATACATACAATATATTTATTATTGGATCCACCCAAGGATATAATGGGTGACAAAAGCACTGTATCTTAAAAGAAAGAAATAACACTTTGGTATTAATTTAGCTTAAAAATTTCCTTATCGAAAATATTTTGTCTTTGTATGTATATATAAAGTATATATATTTTTATATTTTTGGTTAGCAAATGTCAGTGTCATCTTTCTGAAAGAGCTGAGTTGTAGATAATAGAAATACAGGATGATGATTAAAACCAGAAGAGAAGGAAACTCTGAATTGCTCTAGATTATCAAATGGAGCTGAGACCTTCAGATTAGTTCCTACATCTCAAAACCTCTGATTGTACACTAAATACATTGTGGTGCATAATCTCCTTCTTCAGTATCTCTATGAAGACACTCAGATCTGTCCTCTTCCACCCCTTCATTTTGTCTTCTTATTCAGTCAAAATGCCCTTTGTTCAATTGTATTTGTTTATGTTCTTTTGTCACTGAAGGGGAAAAAGCTGTCCTTCACTTTGACCAAGATAAGGTTTTTTTTACAACTAGTATTACTATTACAAAAGTGATGACCTAGGGAGAAGTGTCTATTATTGGCTTTTATAATAGCTGGTATGCATAGCAAGCATTTAAAATATATTCTGCTTAAACATTAGGAAGAGTTTTCCAGTGACAAGGACAAAAATATATAGTTTTGTTGTCCAGCATCTACATAAAGAAGGAATTAGACGAATAGGCTAGGCAGGCACTGAGAAACGATGCAGCCAAAGCTGATTTTTCTTAGCGATATGGAGATAAATTGGGTAACTTCTTAAAATCTCCGTTAGCCCTATGATTCTGAATCTAGGATTATCTAAATCCTGTGTTGCTCAACTTCTATTGTCATGATCCCAGGATACTGTGACATTTTAGAAGCAATAATGACTGAGCATCATTGCTTTTCTCTCTAAATACTGAAGAACCTGTACACTCACTCTCTTTACTCTTTTTTTCCTCTTCTCATCCTGCCTTCTCACTAGCATAATAATATATAACAATAGTATAATAATAAATAACAATATTGATGAACTCATCAGTGCGTCTCACCAGTGTTTCTGGCACTGATGGGGAAAAGTCTACATTGTTCAAATTAGTTAAAGACAAATAGATTTTATCTGTTTTGAGATTCTTCATTCTTTCCATCTGTTTTTGCCTTCTGTTTCAAAAACATGTGCCATAGCTAGCTGCTGATGACTGAAATTTGGGCTTGACATGAGAAAACAATATAATGAGCTGTGTCTTGTTGGTGTATCAGGACCCGAGGAGATTGCTTAGACTTCTTGCTATATCTGTGTTTCAAGCTGCAAGTAGAAAAAGCCCTGGAGACAGAAGACATGAATGGGGAAAAAAAAATAAATCTTTGCTGCAGTTCTTCATTTTTCTTTTTTGTGCATCTTTCTAAAGGAAGCATTTCAAGGGTTTTAACACTTACAATATTGGATATCAGATAAATCTTATAACCTTTGCCTTCTCTAATGCTATCCAGGAGATTATCAAGCCTGGATGGGAAAAGGTCAGAAAATGAAGAAGGCTGTTATTGAAACGAGAGCTTACTTAACAGTTTACATTTCATATGCTTCAGCTGTTCCATTTTTGGTTTAAGCCTTTTTTATTTTTTTTTTCCCCCATATCACAATGCCATGGAAATATGGTCCTTGATTCTGCAATTATAGAAATTGTTCTGGATCTAGCATTTCACACAGTAGTCTCATGCCTTCATCAAAACCTCAGAATTCCCATATTCCTGCATTCAGGCCTGACAGGATCAGTAGTGTCCAGGACTTGAGGCAGCAAGACCACTCTCATGAGGTCTGTGTCACTGCAGCAGGAGGGACGGGACATTTCAGAGGAGTGAGTCATCAGCCCCTCTACTGCTGTCTTACCCAATTGTGTGACTGCAGTGGTCTAGCATCAAATTAAAATTCAAACTTGGCTTTCAAAGCCACAGCCAAGTGTTGTGATGAAGTACCTGGAATATAGTGTTACAGGATTCATTAGGTTCAATGAAAATGAGGAACTGAAATTAATAAGTTATGCACTACCAAAGTGTATGAGTTTGGAATTTCAGTGGCATCTTAGCATTAAAGCTAAAGTAACGGGAGCTATGCAAATAGACTGAGATTCTTCCACTTCACAAACATAAAGAGATTTAACTGACATTTATACAGCTTTGGTTGTCCAGAGAGCCTGGCTAGAATGTGAAGAGAAGTACATTAAAAATACACAGAGGAGAGCATAGTATGTACTGTACTTTTTGAAACCAGAGACTTAACTGAAATAAAAATAGATATGAGTGAAAAAAATAGTAATATTTTGTGTGTTGGAGGATTCAGGAGTAATGGAGATTATTGAAAACAGCTAATCAAGTTTTGAAGGAAGAGTTTCATATAAAGCGCATATCTGAAGTATCCAAATTAAGAGAAATTAAACAGCATGATTGATTTTAATTGCTGAGCAAATTGTTAAAAAGTAATTATAATAAGCATCTCTCATCAAATAAATGCTTAGCTTTAGCACAGCTCTTAAGCTGGGGAAATTTTCTCTCTTGATTCTTAAACATTCTGAAACTACTACAGTCCTGTTGCTGTTCTTACCCAACAAAAGAAGATAAATGGTGATATAATGGAAATCAATAAATTGGTTTCAATTTCTTTCTATTTGAACTAATCATCAGCTTTTAAAACAAGGAAGAATGTAAAATGCCATCAAAGTACCACTTGACACCTATGCAAAAGATGTACCTGAGCAACTTAAAATGTAGGAACAGCCCATTTTGGCTCTTACTGTTTTGCCTAGTAGGCTGCTGCAAACAAAGACCAGCAACAGATAATAGAGAAAAAACAACTGTAAGCTTGTACTTCCCCAAAATATGCACATTTGCAAATGCCTGACCCAGAACTGTGGACATTCAATCTTCCCTTGAACTCAAAAATCTTCACACCACTAGCTTTCCACAAGAGAGACAGAAATTTTCAGATACCAAAGCACTGAGTCAACATAGAAAAGATATGAACTGGCATAAGATCCCATGGTTTATAATAATTGTGGGATTTGTTTCCTGTTTTGCCATGAGTTATAACAATAGAAGTCATTCCTGCTTTAATATTGGTAATAGCTGTTCTTGGTATATGCTTAGATAAATCTCATGTTGCTTCAGGATGGAATGGATTTAATTACATAAAATCAGCAAAATATGTATTGCATTTGATAACCTCAAAATAAGTGTTCTACTTTTCCTTTTGTTTGCTTGAGTAAATATATCATTTTCTGTAGTGTTTGCCCTAGAATCATTGCACTTGTTTGTCATGCACAGCAGAGACTCTAATGGAAGGGTTCTGACAGTGGGTGAATTAATTTCTATTAGGTTGATAATAATTTACAAATTGTATTGACTTTTAAAATTAAAAACATGATTACCACCATGTTAAATAAACTGTAGCATTTACAAAGTCATAGAAGACTATTCAAAGGTAGGTGTGAGAAAGAACAGTAACAAAGAATATTCCAAGTTCGAATTATTGCATCATCATGCCTTCATTTTGGAAGGTCTTTCATTTTACACAGTCATGGAAAAATAGGCCACACTATTTAATATAAGTTATCTGATGAGTCTTAAAGGTTTTCCAAGTGAATTCAGGACTACTTTACTACCCTTTATAGCATGAAAGAATGGAGGCAATAAAAAGAAAAATCTATTGTCTCCTTTTTGTATAAAGGTTCATATTAAGACCAAGAAGAATTCATGCAGGAGATTTTGATGCATGATTCAAAAATAAACCTTGCATAGAACAAATACCTGTGAATCATAGTAGATTATACTAGACAGAAAGTTTGTGCCCTTGTGAAGTTCTTATAAAAGAAATATGCTCTTTCTGAATTCAACTTAGATATACAGGTTGTCTTTCAAATACTAAGTTTAGTGATATTTTACAGTGAGGCTTCTTTTACACATTGATACTCTGAAACATTTCATATTTCTAAACCCATGTTACTTACCATCTCTAGCCATGGCAATTTGATACATCAGCCCTCACTGAATTACTTAAACAATATTTTGGGTTGTGAAATCTTGTCTATGATGACTTCTTTCACTGTAATGCCCACAGCAGTTTTCTATAAACTCTTCCAGCTTTATGAGTCCAGAGAAGAAACTTCAGTGTAATGATGTTCAGCACTGTTCCTTTCAACCTTTGTATTATTATGTAACATCTGCTGAAGACTTTTTCTCTTGACAGCTATAGGTCAGATTTTCATTGAGCATCCTGCACTGACTGTGAAAATGTGAAACTGTTAAAGCTATTGAAACTTAGATTGTGCTGAGGGTTTTGCTTTTTACATTTTTTCAGATGATGTAGATACTCGAGCAGGGTGTCTTTAAAGGTCTGAAAACTGGTTGGGAGTCTTATGTGAAAACCACTAATTTTTCCTATTAGTCTTATCTTGAAAGTTTGCAGAAAGTTCTTCTTTATATAAGAAAACTTACCTTTATGTAGTCCTATTTTGATGAATATTCTGTAGATTTTTAAGTGTACAGAATGATTTTTATTGTCATTTATATAATACAGGTGTTAAAAAATTGGTATTAATGCAGTTTTATTAATGGATTCAAAAAATTAGTTCAGTTATTATTTTTTCTAAAAATAAATGTTATTCTTTCCAGTTGTATCAAATTTTTCTTGCTGCTTTTGTAGTCAAAAGAGTCATTAGATCCTCTCTGATGAAGTAAAACTAATCTGCCATTTAGAGCTGGGAGTCTATGAGCATGTACTTCAAAATATCATTTTGTCCTTCTTAATAAAAGTTGTGGTTTCTTATCTTCTTTAGCAGCTCAGCTTCTACTTGTATGTCTTTAGAATTACATGATTGGAAGCACAAATTGGCTTATATTCATTAAAATTACTATTTTGTTCTGTTTCCATTGTAACACAGCATTTCTAGGTTCGAAGTTTTTTAGCACTAGTCCACATGTGGGCTCTCAGGAAAATCAAGCTACATTAATGAAGACTGTGAATTTAGAAATCAGTAATATTAGCTCATTCTTTTTTTTCTCAGTTCACTGAATAACCCAAACTGAAGTCACTTTAATTCAGAAGGAATTTTAATTTTTAAAGTGTAGTATCCCACACAGAAATTTAATGAGGCAACCCAGTTAATGCCTACCTGCTATGAGTGCTTCTGTGACAACTCTCTCTGAAAAAAGCCTGAAGCAAAACCCAGTGAAGAGGACATAGGTACACACATTTATGCCATGCTGCAGCCTTAGTAAATGATCCAGTCAAGCACTGATGTGAATAGTCACATCCAAATCAGAAAGGTTTTCATGTTATGTAGCACCAAAGATATCAGAAGTTATTATAAAGAACAGATCAAAGCAGCTGAACTGAGTTACTACATTCATGCAACAGGAGACTGTACAGATTCTTCCTAAAAACATGCTTTATACCTATTAGACAGAGGAAGGTAATAAGAAACATAAAAGCCAGTCCAATATCACAATGAGTTGTCTTTCTTTCAGAATAAAAAAAGATACCTCTGCTACCAGCAAGACCTTCCTTCAAACTTTCGGGAATCTTTACGCATATTTGAGAAAATCCCTTGGATGAAGGGGTTGGATTCTAGTGTACTGCTGTGTCATAAGATGTAGCTTCTCCTCCTAAGTCTGAGGAGTGAATCTCAGTCATGTTAAACACATTTATATCTTGTGTTAATAAGAGCTTGCCATGTTGAAAGTCATGTTATTTTTGATCTTATATACTCCAGGTATTTGTGTGGCTTGTTTTTCATACAAGAATTTTTTACCAGTTAGTTCAAGAGCTGATAACTAAGCTCTGCTCCCCCTCTGTAATTCTAATTACTTAGTAAAGGAGTATATTTATAGTGAAAAAGAATTGAGTCAAATAGCCAGAAGTTGTTTATTTGCCTTGACACCTGTGAGGAATTTAAAATTATAATTAATTTAGCTCATGTTTCAATGTATCGTGTTTCAATGCCATATTTGAGTGCACAAGGAAGTGTCCAACAATTTGATTGTACAACTTCATTTTTTGGAGTGAGATTCAACTGACCTCTATAGCTGTGCAAACATAGGCATCTGATCTGGACTTCTTGTGTCTGTGCAGTCAATGGAGAGAGACACATCCTGCTTAGTGCTAGTGGACTGGCTGTTTCTAGCCACTGTAATCACTTGGGAGTGTGCAGCACAGAGTGGTTGCATAGCATAGGTTCATCTGAATCTTATCCTCAAGAACATATAAGTCTGATGGTGAAACATTTGTACCCTGAGGGAAGATTGTCACGGTTTAACCCCAGCCAGCAGCCGAGTTCCATACAGCCACCTTCTCATCATACCAATAGCAGGATTGGGGAGAGAATCAGAAGGGTAAAAGCTAGAGAACTCAGGCATAGAGATAAAGACAGGTTAGTAGAGAAAGCAAAAGTCACACACGCAAGCAAAGCAAAACAAGGAATTCATTCACTATCTTCCTTGAGCAGGCAGGTGTTCAACCATCTCCAGGAGAGCAGAGCCCCATCTCATTTAACAGTGACTTGGAAGGCAAAACACCATCACTCCAAATACCCCCCTGCCTCCTTCTTACCCCCCTCCACTCTATATACTGAGCATGATGTCCTATGTAACTAACCCTTTGGTTAGTTTGGGTCCCCTGTCCTGGCTGTGTCTCCTCCCAACTTCCCATGCACCCCCAACTTCCTTGCCACCATGGCAGTATGGAAAGCAGAAAAGGTTTGACTCTGTGTGAGCCCTGCTCAGCAATAACAAACACATCTCTGTATTATCAACCCTGTGTAGCACAAATCCCAAACATGGCCCCATAATTGCCACTGTGAAGAAAATTGGCTCTACCCCAGTTAAAATCCACTGGGTTAAATAACAAACATATAGAGACAATTCAGAGCGTATTTCACAGCTACCAAAAGGAAAGTACAGAAAGGGGTCACTTCTATCCTGTGCCTCAGGAAGCTGTAGTTACAAGTGCACCACTGTGCACCACCCTTGGCTATTATCAGAAAGCAAAAACTCCTCAAGTTTTCTGGACTCCAGCTAGAGCTCATTGATCTGGTGTTCCCTGCTTCCTTTCAGATTCCTCTAGGCTCTGAATTCCTCTGTAGAGAGCGCCTGTGTGGCAGATGCTTCAACAGTGCTGTTGGAGCGGTTCACAGTGGTCGATGCAGCACACACAATGAGTCAAGCAGATGCTCGTGACAAGAAAAACTCTTGTCTCAGCTGTGTACACAAATTGTACTGGAATACATGAAGAGCAGCCATATGCAAAAAATCGTACAGTTGTTCAGATGAGCAGTTTTCTCTAATAATTGCATTGATTCCCAAAATGTTTTAATTGTTTGGGATTCATACTGCCTTTTTTTTTCCCTTTTTCCAAAACTATTAAATAGACCTTGAGTAGAATAGATTATCATTTCAGAGGGAACGAAATCTTTCTCTTGGTACAGAGCAGTTTATGTCCTAGAAAAACATCTCCTGATAAATAGGCAGTGTATCAAGTTATTTTTTCTCATTTATATGTGAGTTTGAAATTATTCTGCGCTTATGTATTTAAACTTGTGTGGATGTAATACTCTATCACCTTCACATTTCTGCTGACAATTAAGAGATACAAATACATAGTGTAATTATGTTCTAGGAAATTTTTTTTTCAGAGAAAAGATATTCTGTCTTTTAAAGAAATCAGAGACACAGTCATTGTGGGGATTTTTTAACCTTATTTTTGTCTTAAATTTTCTTGCTACATGTTCAAATTAGTTTAAAAATAATTCTTATAAAAAAATTGCATAACTGTAGCCACAATGCATGTGCAAAACCACTTATGAGAAGTCAGCATTAGTTTCCAGCACATCTAATGCTAACTTTATTTTACATTTCATTACATTATTATGATCAGTGGGAGGAGTGGGCTATATTAATACTTGTTGAACTGCACCAAGTCTGATTAGCCCATAATCAATTACCCATGCTCAGAGCTGCATTCTTTTTTTTTTTTCCCCCACATGCTCATAGCATTGCAAAGTCAAAAAGCAACAGGAGAAAAATCCCTTGTTCTGGTGGTCCTGCGGACAGAGCTGTTCTGTATTTTGCTGTATCCTACGTTGCCACCCAGTGGAGAAGACTGTAACTTCTCCTGGTCACCATCCCAAAAGTGAGAAGCCTTACCGTGGGTTCGTAGATTGTCCTGAGTTGGAAGAGACACACAAGGATCATGGAGTCCAACTCCTGATCCTGTGCAGGACACTCCAAGAATCACACATATGCCCAATAGTGTTGTCCAAACACTCCTTGATCTCTGGCAGGCTGGTGATGAGATCACTTCTTACCCCCTGCACAGTAGCCCTTCGTTCTGCAAGCAAATCCATGGCTTGGTCTTTTTGGGGAAACATTGATTTTTTTTGTTGTTGTTTTCACTTTTTCTGGTATTTGCCCCTTCTCTCTATATATTTGCTGAGTTTGACCGGTGTGAAAATGTCATATAACATGGAACAACAGCGCGATTCCATTTACATTCATGTAAAAACTGATCAATGTAGCAGTGGATCAGAGCTGTGATTTGCAACAGTGCCTTATATTTTAGAGAAAAAAAAGATACCTTGTTTTCACATTCCTTTAAGTTAAGCTATGTGCTGTTAAAATCTCTTCTAACACAAACATCTTTTGGCCTTAGGTATGTTTTTACAAGCAGCTCACAACTTTGAGGAAAGAAAAACAAACCACCCAAACTACAAACCTGTTTTTCACTTCATATTACTGAATCTTCTGACTCAATCTGTACTTATTTAATCTAAGTGTTTGCAATTTCTGTACTAAGCTAATATAGGCAAGTTTTGGCAGCCACTGGTATATAAGTAGAGTATCATAAGGAAATAGTCTGAGTATTTAGCAAAAGGAGGGCAGAAGAGAAGGTTGAATTACAGTACAGAAAAAAAAAAAGGAAGGGCACTGATGACTGATGGAGGTCATGTGGATGGAAGACAGTGACTAGTAGCTTCCACATCAGAAGCAATCCCTGAATAGCCATCACTTGGCCTTGGTCCACATCCCCAACAGTGTCCAGAGGAGACCAAGTAGAAATGAAGAAAGATATCTGGTAATTCCTTTGTCTTTGGAAGTCTGTTGTAGGCCATTGCTGTGACAAAAGCCAACTTACCAAACAAACAAAGAGTCCTTCCTTCATTTAGAAAGATTAAAAGCAATGGAAACTCAGTCTGCAATTGTCCTTCATATTTTCAGCTGAAAAGAAAGAAGCCTCCTTATCTAGTCTGATACCTGGTATCTCTTAATTTTTCAATTTCTTCCCCCAAAGACTTTATCAGGAGTGGGAAGGAGAGGAGGGCAGGGCTGATTTTGCCCACAAATGCTCCTGGAGGGTGTTAAAACTATTTGTGAGATATTATGCTTCTTTAAAGCCCTCTTAACATCAGCATTCTGCTTTTATCAATCTTGTCTTACCATCTTTGATGAAACCAGGTTGTAGCAGGTAAGGCAGGGACTTGTGAGGATATAAAAACTATGTCTGTATTTTTCTCATTGTCTGCAGTGTGAATGAAGAAAACCAAAAAACATGCTAGTACTTATAATTTTCAAGGTAAAAATATGCACGAACTGCTGCAGTTCAGGATTCCAATGGGAAAAAGAAAGATAATATTTTTTCACCTTGTGTGTAGAATTTCTATTGTTAGTAATGTCTCAGAAGCACAGAAAAGCTTGCATTAGGAAGGGACCTGTGGAATTGCTTGTACAAGTTCTGTAAAAAGTCAAGTCCATAGATTAGGATATCAGGACACTGTTAGGATGAGTACCATTTTCAGTGGCAGATATTTTGCTAATTTTTATAGCAGCCTATTCCAATGTTCATCTGTTCAGGTGCTTTTTCTTTTCATATATCTTCACAGCCTTTCCCAAGAGCAACTTGTGCATGTTAGCTCTTGTTCTGGCAGTGTGCATCCTTGTGAAAAGATTATACCCTCCTTCTCTGTAATTTAGGTATTTTTTTAAATTGTGTGGGGAGAGCCCCTCTCGGCCTCGTCTGTCCCCGGCTGAATAAAAAACAATTCATTCATCCTCTCTTTATATGTCAGGCTTTCCAACTCTCTTAATATCTTGGTGTCATCTTAATGGATTCACTTTCCTTTTCAGGTCCATAAAGACCCATATGTTGTCATGACATTTGCAATTACAGTTTTGGTTTGTGTTATGTCCTTTTTTTCTTCAGTGCTCTGTCTGGAGTGTAGATTGGGAAAGGTAACAGAAGCACACTCTGAAATCCACTGCTCACCCTGAAAATGACCTCTGTCACGCTTTGCATATAGATCTGGGTATTTTTCTAAGATAATCATTTTATTATTATATTTTATTTAATTTCCAGAACTAGTTACATCATTATTCAGCTTTCAGACTATTTTTATTCTTACATATTCTTGAAGATTGTATCCTATAATCAAAGGTGCGTAAATTGTGGTTAGATATTATTAATGTTTGATATACAGATATATATAACAAATGATTAATAGAAAAATAAATATTCAGCAGCTAAGATGTGGGAGAGTTCTCGGACTAGAAAAAGACCTCCACCCATTTTGAATCCTGAGTATATGTGCAGGAACTGGAGACAGATTCATTCCTCCTAAATGATGGATCTTTTTATTGTCTTTCTACATGAAGGATCAGATACAAATGCATCTACAGTAGCATTTTAATTTGGATCATGAGTGTGCTTTTGACATAAATCTCTCAGTCATCTCTAGTTCAGTTCATGTTGTGGAACAGTCTTGGGCCAAATAAACAGGATTCCTTTTAGATGAAACTAAATGGTAAGGTGTACCTGAAGATCACTTCTAACACACCCTGATTACTGATAGGCATTCAGTCTCTTGGGATTAAAATAAATCTAATCAAGTATTCTCTCCCCCACAGATATCTGTAGTGTAGATATTGGTCCCTAAGCATCAAGTTCTGATAGGAAAAGATAATAATCTGTAAATCTGGGGTTACATAATTTAGGTGCTTGCTAATATTGGACACAACTTGGCTTGTTATGGCTCACCACAGGGAGCTGTGCATGTGTTTGGGAGGAAGGTAGACTGGTAGACCTGTGTACAAAACCATTGTACAAAACCTGCTAAACCTGGGTGCATGAGATGAATAGTCTGTATTTCATTTAAAAAAAAAAAAAAAAAAAGGAGGATCAGCATGTGATATATTTGTATTCAGCCTATATTGCCTGTTCATTATTCTAAGACTAATTATTTTGATGGATTATATAAAAATTAACACACTTTTTTTAAAAAAAGAACCTTGTTGACACTTGTATAGAGAAGGGAATTGTTAAATTATGTGCTTGATATAAGGGCTTGTGATTGTTTGAAATAATCATGTTTATAGCAACACAAACCTCTAATGAGGCATGATGAACTGGGACATCTACTTCAATGGAGGAAAATAAAGTGAAACACACTTCCTCCAAACAGAGTACATGCTCTGTTGTTTCAGTGGGACAATGATCATGTACAAAGCAGTGTATTGGGATGTTTTTCAGCCTTAATTGCCCTGTCAGTTACAATTAGAGGTGTTAATGTAACTGTGAAATGCTACAAATTACTTGTGGCTTTTGCTCCTTATACATTCTCAGCTTGTCTTGCACAAAAGGATATCAGAATGACTGAGATCTCTTGCTGAGCCTGTTATTAAGGTTTCCTTGTTCTGCTCCCTGGGTACAGTTATTCACTCAGTGTGGGTTCAGTATTATGGGTGTAAAGATTCTGCCTGCAGGAGAATGGAACCTTTAAACATAAAGGGAAAAAACCTTTATGTATTAGGCATTTCTTCTGAAATAGCTGAAGCTATAACAGCAATTTTTATAGCTGTACTGTTTAAAAAATTACAGTTTTTACAACCAAAGTTGTTATTGGTATGAAATCTTATAATTTTCAAGATCTTCAAGATCTACAGGTGCTTACTGATTTATAGGGTTTTGACATTATTTTTCTTTTATACTTGAGGAGCAGATGTATTTCAAAATCCTGCCAATGTGATCGTCTGGAACAAAGAGATCATGAGAAATTACACAGAAATTTTTGACTCTTGGAGGAAACATGAACTTGAAAGGGGAGTTCTGAGGACTCTATTTGCTAGTCCTCTCATTCCATTAAGCAGTATCAAAAGCTTATCTGGTCCAACACTAATAAATAAACCAAAGGGGATAAAGCAAATGGACAATGTGATACTGTACTCTGATAAACAGAGAAAAAGAAGAAATGCAGAGGATTCACAGAAGGGTGGCCAAATGCTCTTGGTAGGTTAGATTTTATTTTCTTCCACTACTGAAAACTACTGAGTGCAGCAGTCATTTAGTGGGCTAATAGACTTACTTCATCTTGTTTTGAAACAGCTGTTTTGCATTTCTGCAGTCTTAGAGATTGCATTGCTTTTTGAAAGGGCAAGTGTCTCTGACAGTGGATTAAACTCCCTAGTGTTTACTTCAGAGCTGGAAAAAACCTCACACTGCAGGATGGTTTTATCCTACTGCCTGAATCTTGGAACACTGAATAAATTGTACACAGCCAGGGACGCTTCAGTTTCATCACTGAAATGATGGATGACTAGGTAAAGTGACAGATGTGTTCAGATTTGAAATATATATACTGCTTAGTGAAAGAACTTAAAATATAACTCATCATTATTGTTTATTTGGATTAAAGACTGATTACTGAAGCCCATTATTTATAAGGTAACATTTTAAATGGGATTAATCCAGAATAAATAGTTTCTCCTTAACATTTTTGTTCTTTTATCTGTGCAGTATAAGCATCCTGGTAAAATAAATGTAAACTTTAAACACTGTAAAGCCTGCCTATGTTTTTGAGGGGAGATGTCAGTATTTGAAAATACTTTGAAAATAGGAGAAAAGTCTTTAAAGTCTTTATCAGTCTTCAAAGACATGAATGTTTTTCAAAAAGGCTTTTTTAATTCTCTTAGAAATTTTGAATTTTTGAGGCCAAACGTGTTTTGTATGTTAGGGAAGTTTTTAACTTATACCATTTTCCTCAGCAAAACAAATGAGCAATTGGCTAAAGTTATGCAGTGATTAAAAACTGCAGTAATCATTTATAACAATTGTTTAAGCCATGAAAAATAATGATAAAATTGGCAACAACAAAGACCTTATTTTTTGCATAATGGCAAGTATAGATTCTTTTAGAAATGTAATGACCCTGACTTATGCACCTGTATTCTCTGTGTGTGTGTGCTGACATGTTCCCAAAGGAACATTCTGTAAACTGAAAGCATTAATGTATTCTCCAAGCAGACTAAAAAGATTGTATCACCAGTATATGACATAGTATGTAAATGAAATCAAACATGATACTTACCAACAAAAACTTAATTAGATAGCTATGTCAGTCCCATATATGTGTGAATATGTGTATGAATTTGGCAAATTAAAGACCAAGTAGCAAATTTGTCAGATCTACAACATGTAATAATTGAAATTGCCTAATATTGTAACTTTTTATATCATAGCAGTTTGATTTTCAGTACTTCTTAGCCATAGAAAATGCGTAGAAAGAGGGTTTGACTGCAACAGTACCACTATCACCACAAATACAGATTATGAAATATTTTTCTTGCTGAAGGGAAATGTTTCTCAAATTGGAATTTCTGCATGCCTGGCCTAGGGAGAAAAAGCTGAACCTTTTTCTGTCTAAAATATCTTTGGGATGAAGCTTTCGTGTTTGCTACTTTACATTTCTAGTCCAGCCAAGGAAGTGGATTTAGAGACTAAAAAAATACATTTTAATGCTGCCACAGCGTGGTGGATTATGTGCTTCAGTTCCTGGTCTGCAAACGCTGGGAATAATGGAGCATGGTTTTAACCTGGGCTTTAGGCATCTGACTTTGGGCTTGTTCATAGGCTAATCTCCTAAACAGCAGCCAGAACTGGACAGACTGCAAGAAGGTGATTGGGAAGCCCTGAGTTAAGCTTCTCTAAGGAGCTCTTTTGGAGAAGCAGCCACCTTTCTCCCACAATAACATAGGAAGCCTTGCTCAAATCCCTCTGATTGATCTTTCTTGCAGGCTTCCTTTCCCTTGACTTTGTCATCTGCTTAACTCAGACAAGAAAAAGGCATTTTGGAAGGTAAATGCAGTCAGAGAAGTATTGCTGAAATCAAAGGAACTACTTATGTGTGTAACCACACACACACACACACACACACACAAAAGTACTTGCAAAGCTGGGGTGTTAGATAATGAAGTTTTTGAGGAATATGCTCTCTGTTTGGCAGAGTTATTTGTTAAATAAATAGTAACCAGACAGCACTATTTTTGCAATCAATAACTGTAGTATTTCTTTTCATGTTTGTGTTTAGATAAAAATGTATTTATGTTGAAGCTGTTGCAAAGACTGACTGAGACTTTAAAAGTGGCATAGTCACTCAAATATTTCACATGTGCTTTTCACCAAGGGATGACAAGTTTTATTTTTGTATAAAGGGTCTTAAGATAAACAGAAATAACTATGCTGCTGTATTTCATAGATACGGCTGATTTTTTAAAGAAATTTCAAATATATTTTCACACCAACATGCAGAAACATAAAGACATGAATTCTTTTTATTTAACACTACTTGTTCAGATACTGGACAGTTACACTTGACCCATTTCTGATCTCCAGAGTAGAAGGTGATTAACTGCAGGCTTTGCTCCCCTACTTCATTGTAGCTATCTAGAAACAAGCTATAAAAAGGCCTATTCAAGGGAAAGAAAGAAGGTCAGGCACTCAATCAGACTGTAAGAATTGGGATTACTGTCAAAATGGAATTTTTTTTCTATAAAATAATAACTTTTTCTGTAATAGTTTTTTCTGTTATTAATATAAAACTAGCATAGGTTTTGTACAAGTTTTTTTTTTTTGTTTTTTTTTGTTTTTTTTTTTTTGTTTTGTTTTTTGTTTTGTTTTTTTGTTTTTTTTTAATTTGGATCTGTAATTCAACTATTAACCTGCTGACAGAAAGAGCAGATTAAGCTGTGGAAGACCAATGGCACCCTGAAATAGAATGGAAGATGCAGCATTGGTGGTGTCTGGGTTTTGGGTATTTGTGTAGGATCCCTAATGGCTTATGGAGTGGAGAATACACTAAAATTGTTAAATTATCTCGACATAGCATAGAAAATATCTGAAAAAGAAAATAATAGGGAAAAGTCCAATTAGCAATTGTAAGTAGACAGAAATAAATGTTGTGTGCTTAGTGGGTGAACTGGTTAGGTAGCTGCTCTCCAAGGAAAGGTGAGGTAGCTGTGCTGCATCACAGTCAGAATGTATTCCAAGAGAGATGTGCTGTTGGAAAAGAGGAAAGCATGTATCACAGGATGCTAAACAGTTGTATATCTTCAACTTTAACAGGACAAAGAAAGGGTCAGCCAGAATAGCATGGCCAGCCAGGGTAAGCAGGGCATGGAAAGAGCAGGTTCCTGCTGAGAGCTGTGAGACACAGTATTCATAAAGCAGTGATGGACGGTGGCATACTCACAGAGTTTGGGCTCTGTTTAGTTGTTAGTTCTTTTGTGTCATTTTGTTGTGATATTGGCACCATTAATACTGAGCAGTGTTGCAATAAAAACAGAAAACAGAGCAGGATTGGGAAAGATACGGAGAGAAATAACACTGGTCAGAAATAAATCATGAGAGTTATGTCTGAGAAAATAATTCATGATTTGTGAAGGCATCACATATCTCAGGTCCATCTAATTTATTCTGGCAACACTCCATTTACTCCACATTAAATTAAGTGTTTCCATAATGGTATTAATAGGTAAGGGCATTCTCTCTCTGCAAAGCCAGAAATCTTCTCTGAGTTCTCTGATATGCCCAACAGTTAAAGGTGCAAATTGTGGTATTTTGTTAATCAGTTATTATTACATAGGCATTTTCAAAGGACAGAAAAGTCTTTATCTGATTTAGGACAAAAATTGTAGTTACTTCTTCACATTTCCTTAGGAAAAGAAACAGCAATCAGGAATCCTCCACTGTCAGTGATTCCTGATGAACAGGACACAAAGTCCTTTGAAGTCAGCCATGGCTCAGGGATTTTACAGCCATGTACCAGATGAGTATGCTGGGGTTGTCACACAGTTATAGGATGGTTGCAGGTACATCTGGAGAACATTCAGTTTAGCTCTCTGCTCAGAGCAGGGTCACCTAGGGCTGGTTTCTCAGGGCTCTCTTCTGTCCCACTTTTCCTTAGGCTTTCTTTTGCTTATGATGTTCCTGTAGAAACTTCCCTTACTATCCTTTGTGACTCTCCAGATTTAACTCCAGGTGGGTTTTGACTTGCCTCCATCCTTGTACCCTATATCTATATTTGTCCTTGGTGCCTTGACCCTACTTCTACCTCCTACAGATTTCCTTTTGTATTTGAGGGTAGACAGATGATACTTGTTCATCCCTGTAGGCCTCCTGTCTCCTTTCCTCGACTTCCTGCACAAGAAAGTGGACTGTTCGCAAGCTTGGATAAGATGAACCATCTTTTTTGGACCTGTTTTTTCCCTAGAACCATCTCCCGTGACAGTTGTCCAAGCAGATATGTGAACTGACTGGAGTCTACTCTCTCCTCCTTTCTCCCCTGTTATGCAGGGCTCTTGAGAATAATAGAAAATATTTTTAAAGCTACTTTGAGGTCTTTAAGGTATCATGCCTGGGAGGTGAGCTTCAGACATTGCTACACAGCTTGCAGAATGTTGAGTCTGTGTCCTGTTCTTGTGCCACCATCTATCTGACTTTTAAATTGTAGTTATTTACCTCATGTCCATTCCTGGTTTTGAACAGTGTGTTTGTATGGAAGAAACCATTTTCCTTTAGCCTGTGTGTGGTTCTGCTAAATTAAAGAAACTCTTCCAGGACATATCTTACCTGCTTAAAGGAGTGGATTGCAGAAGGTTCCTAGCTGAGCTGGCATGTCCACCTGTCTTGTGTTGCAATGCAAGATGTAACCAAAAGTATGTATTCGCTTACTATCTGTTAAAACCAGGTGTGGCATTGTTCTTTTTCTCTTCCACAACCCACCCTCCCTCCAGGGGGATCTCTTCTGTTAATGAGCCATTGAGTCTCACTGCATGACTGATAAAATTCCATCATCCCATTGTGAGATGCTCCACACAGGGGGAGGAGCAAAACATTCCTACCTGGATATAATCTGAGCCGTAGAACACTGCAGTCAGCCTTTCTCCACTGGATTTCCAGAGGAAAAGTAGACCCATTTATGCCCTTCGACAGGATAATTGCTTTAACAGAGCCACATCTGTCACTCCAGTAGTGACACCAGGCAGCTACCACTTAATTGGACTGCTACCAAAACCCTGACCAATAGGGTGCCAGGTTGTACTGTGACTCTCTCAGTGTTGGTTTTTTCATACTACTGCATTTTATTTCAATTTTCCTAGTAAAGATCTGTTATTCCTATTCCCATATCTTTGCCTGAAAGCCCCTTAATTCAAGGTTATAATAATTAGGGAGGACAAATGGTTTACATTTTTTCCATTTCAAGGGAGGTTTCTGCCTTCCTTAGCAGACACCTGTCTTTTTAAACCAAGACACCACCCTGCACTGTGTGGAGGTGCCATTCCCTGGCACCACTGTAGATGAATATTAAGTAACACCAATGTTCTTTCTGCTGTTGCATTTGAAGATCCTGTTTTTTGTGCCTGGTACGTTTGGTAGCTCAATGTGATTATGTAATCAAGTTCACTTGATAGGGAAAAGAATTTTTGTTAAGTACATAAACCTAATCTTGGGAAAAATGTGAATAGTATGAATTTAATGATACAGAGCTCTGTCACTTAATTTCTGACTCCTTCTACTGTACTTACCCGTGACAATCTCTGGTACAAATATCAGACAAGTGGTGAAGGCAAACTGGGTACACTAAAGTAATGTTTACCTTTCCATTGTCAAATCATATTTATGTGGCATAAGCTGGTTGAATTTATCTAAAATGTACCTATTTGCCCATCTGCCAAAGCTGGTTTAGAGCATTTAAAGATTCTTCTTCTTGTTTTTGATTAAATATCAATTTCAGGACTCCAATACCATTAAATTATCACAAGCTGTTTAATTACAATCCACATTTGATTCACAAGAGGGTTTATTTCTTCTTTATTGTATTGATAGACTTGTCATAATTAAAATCAAGATTCAATTTTTTAAAAATAATAACCTCCATATTTTTTAAGCTGTGAAGGAGACTTGGAAGTGATAAATCCACAAGTTAGAGTTCTTTTCCTTAGGAAGCTAAGTGTTTCTTTCTGTTAAAATCATGTTGTTTTTGCTCTTGCTGTCACAGAGAACATGAGTTTTTCTCAGCACCTTTGTTAGTAAGTAGATGGCATACATATGATGAATTTGAGTTTTCAAATTACTGTTGGTAAAAATATTAAATGATGAAGGATCTTTGAAGGCAGATAAAATAAACACAAAAATTAAGAAATTTAAATGTCAGTGTTCTTGGGAAAGAAATACTAAGTGTAGTAAGTACTATGAAGATTGAATTAAACTTTAGAAGGGGTTCTAAGTATTTTCCATGTAGTTGTAGGAAGCTTATAGAATAGTAAAGTGTTATCTGAAAAATTGCTAGCAATGGAAAATTATGCCCAAATCACATATTTGAGAATGTAACTATTGAAGATGGTGATTTGTTAAACAGTGGTCAAAAGCTTTTACACAAAAAAATCTGAGATATTAAAATGTGCTCAGAAGATTGCTATTAAAATAGTTGTTTGAGATCTTCAGGTTTTGAAATTTTTATATTCATTTGTTTAGTCCAGATTTTTCATTAATTTAATCTTTTTGGGAATATAGTCCACTACAGTGCTCTTTGTATTTTGCTATTATTATTTAAATTTAAGCTGTAAGTTTTTCTTCATTCTAGAAGGTATTATCAATCACTAATTACAAAAGCCAGACAA
The DNA here is from genome assembly GCF_030490865.1 of Poecile atricapillus. Taxonomy (NCBI): domain Eukaryota; kingdom Metazoa; phylum Chordata; class Aves; order Passeriformes; family Paridae; genus Poecile; species Poecile atricapillus. Next base: position 42,766,162 of record NC_081249.1, on the reverse strand, counting down.
GCCAATCTTGAGTGATAAGATTCAGTTCTGAAATTCATTTTCCTTATCTTCCTCCCATTTATCATGCCAACTGAATCTATTCCCTTACCTAGATAAAAATAAATTTCAATACATACTAATATTTCCTGACCATTTCCACAAAATACTGATTATAAAATCAAATAATAAAGTGAATAAAAGGAAAAATGAAATAAAATACCAGCAAATTATCAATCTCTACAATGTTCTTTTGTTCAAGTGTATATGAATATTGGGAATGTATATAAACTGTTGTGAAACAGTTGCCAGTTTACAAGTGAAATAGCAAAGTGTATAAATTAAATTATTTGTGCGTAAAAGCCACTACTTATGCATTTATACCTGTATGTAAATTATTTACATATTATTTATGATTAAGCTTGTAACTGTGAAACATGCAGAGTGGGGACCTACACTGGGTTCCATAAATTTTTGTACAAACTGTGGTTTAAACCCATCAATTGAGCAAAAAGGTTAATAAAAATGCCTCCCAGATTCCCATATCAGCTGTTTTCTCCCTCCCTGGCAATGTCATAAAACCCCAGTGCACCTACGGATGTTGTGCAGCAGTCACAAGAGCTGTCTTTATATCAGCCTACAATAACTCAGGCTCACCTCCCTGAAGTTTTTTGGAGTACAGCTGGACACAGCATCACCTAAGTTTATCCAAATGATGTTCACATGAAGAACCTTCAATTAACTCTCCTTAACTGTGCTGAATAACTTACCAGACACTATTTGTTTAGAGAAAAAATGGTACAAATCCATTGATTAACCAAGTAGAAGCAGAATGGTTATATTTATATATATGGTCCAACACCACTGATTGGCTCCCGAGATCCTCGGAGGAGGATGATGTGTTCAACAGGATGTCATGCCCTGATTAAAGCCCAAGCCAGTTAGAGCAGCTCAGTGCCTGATGATCTGGTTGGTGAATCAGCTGTGGTCAAGCCTAGCTCCAGTCATTGGATGGAAGTGTGCTGAGGAAAAGGCACTGTTTGAGTTTGAACAGAGCACAGGTTCTATGGCAAAATATCAGAGTGGGATTTAGTGAAAAAACAGAACTATTACTATGTTGTAGCAGGCAGGAAAATTTGTGCATGTGAAGATTTTTCAATACTGCTCAGTTAGGGGGACAAAAGGTAAAAGACACCATAAGACAAATTATTAAAAGGACAAATGTATAGAATGAGGGAAGAAAAGGAAAGGAAATTAATCTGAATAAAGCCCAGAAAGTCAGTATCTGTGTTGGAGACCATTGCAAATTTTCTTAAATGTAGCATCCTTTCACAGTTGTAACTAGCCTGCTGCGTCTGAAACAATGGGTCACATCCATATTTTTAAATCTACAGAAAACTCTGAGTAATTAATTAAACTTGTCAACTTCTCATGTAGTTAAACATACATAAGCTTTCTATAACTGTTTCCCAGGGAGTATCAGAGAAAAAAGAAATGCAGGAAATTCCGAGGCCGTTGAGCAATTTTCATAACTAAACAGTCAGTGATAACTACAATGTGCAGCCAACCAAATATTTACCCTTTTCCTTAAATATTTGTATGAGATACTATTTCATAATTACTGTTTTCTTTCTTTCTGTTCAAAGATTCCTATAAAATAGAAAGAAATGGCCTGGTATATATTTAAGTACTCATTTGATACATGAAATCTTTTTTATTAGGCAGGTCAGTGAAAGCACAATTGTGCATTACCTTGAAAAATGAGGGAGTTTCTTTCCATACTGACTTAAGTCCTATTAATTTCATTTTCAGTTTGCATCTCTCAGAAGTAGCCTTTTGACAGTCATCTCAGCATTTAAAGTGCCTGTCTGCTCTCTGTGTGGTAGCATCAGCTTTTGCCCTAGACCTTCATGAATCATTGAAAAATGACCATTCAATCAGTTCTTAAAAATGTATATTGTCAGAAGATTTTAAGAATCTTGTTAGTGGTTCTGACTATTTTACCTAAACATATTTAGAACACATTCCATACAGTAATTTAAGATACTTTAGTTTAATGTAATTGTTCTGTGGTTTTGCAGAGACGGGTTTTCCCCAAAAGGTGTAAAACACCTAATTTTTTCCACAACATAGTCAATTTTTGTATGTCTGTTTTTTTCTGGAAGTCTTTCCCTAAGCATAAATTCTTGAGTTTTATTATAAGAATGATCATTTTTGCTTGGTTTATTTTTTTTCCTTGTATTATTTTTTACTTGTAACCTTAAGGATACCACCATGTGAATATTAATTTTGGGTAGGCACTACAGGTGTGGGAGATATGGGAAATGACGACACTGAGCAAATGAGGTGCAGCTGTCCCAGTGAAACTGGGTCTGACTCCAGCCCTGAATAATACATTACATCTTAGCTGGGTTTGTTCTGATTTGAAGCAGTCTTTGATGATGTCAGAGAAAGTATGATAGGAGGGAAAAGGGATTGATGCATTCCAGAAGATAAAAAATTAATTTAATGTTTTGTGGCTCATTTATAATCACTTTCCTACAGTATCCTCTAATGTTTCTTTTGTATCTGAAGGAGCATGCTAATGAACGTGCTGTAAGCTACACTGGAATTCCCCAGTGTGCAGTATCAGAAGAATCGCCCTTTTTCCTTTCTGCTTATAATGCACTGAATTCACAAGAGAGTTAGGAAAGGGTACTCAGAATCCGTCTGTGCTTGCACCAGTGTTAACTCCAAGGGGCCTTTATTAATAACATAGTGCAGTCATGCATTTAAAAGACTGGTTTACCATTGATTAGATGTTATTTTTTTATATGTCTTCAAGCAGTTCTGTATATTGACTGTCACTCTGATATTCAAATACTGAACAATATTGAATGCTGTTAGGCCACAGTATAAGTAGCACTTTTATATTTTCTTCTGTCATGAGAAACAGGGAAGTGTTGTGTCTGCAGTTTGCTTAGTTGCACTTTTTAAGATAGCAGCATTGCTCTTAGGGATGCAAGCTGGCTTGAGGTTGTTAACGAATGTAGAGTCAGGCCATTCTCAAAGAATATTTTGTGGATAAAGATGTGACACAGCTGGCCTTTCAGTGACCACTGGGATTTTTATGCACTCCCTTTACCCAGGGAAGGAGCTCACTAGCTTTTTTAGAAAAGTTGCATTTTGCTATGTTATCCTCTAAAATCTGGCAGCATGACATCAGAAGTATGGCAAGTACATCTCCTCAGTGAGTGTTCAGTGTCATCCCAGTAAAGGAAGTTAGGTATCATTAGTGAGATTTGTGAAATTTCATTACAGGAATGCCTGAAAACTGAGCAATTTCATGTTTCCTTGCAGTTGATTTCTATCCAAATAGCAAGGAAAACAAATCTGTGCAAAAAGAAAAAAAAAAGTGCATTAAACCCCATGTCTGTTAAACAGTCTCAGATTGGAAAGGTGGTGCTGGGTATTAAATGTCCTCTTGTTACTGAAATCTCAACTTAAAATTAAAAATGTATACCAAAATAGATCAGAACATTCCATTAGACACAGATAAGAACATACCATTAGAGCACTTCATGGTATTTTTAGTAAAATGTTAAACTGCTTTGGAATGTTGAGGGCAGCTGTTCTGGTACTTTTGTACCTACAGAAGGCACAGATAAATGGATTAGCAAAATGTGCCTTAGGGCAGCTTAAAAATTTATAAATGGCATATTAAAATCTTTTTGGGGGGCCAAAGTGATTATTGATACTCAAATGAGGTGTTGCTCAAAAATTCATGTTATGTTTTCAGTGTCCAACCTGTGTTGATCAGTGCTGATGGGACGGTATCTACTTCATAGGAAACAGATGGAATCATGCATATATGTGATAAGAAACATTAATTTAGGCATACTTTCTTCTGTAGATAATGTAATTCTCAGCATTAGAAGTAACTGTATGATTTGTCCTTATATAAGGTCCCTCCTTTGTCCAATTTACAGAAATTTTATGTACTTACTGTAATATATAAAATAGCTCAGGTGTCTTAAGGTATAGAAAATAAAAGTTTTATTTTAGAGTTCATTAAGTTCTTGCTTTGAGGGAATTGGGGGAAATAAAAGCTATGCGTATCCTTTGCCCTACATTTTGAAGTCTGAAAAGTTATTTTTAAAGGTTAAAATAGTTATTTAATATATTGCAATTGAAAACAGAAAGTACAATATAGAATACTAGCTAATTCCAAGTCAAATTAATTTCCAGACCATCACTTTAAATCCACATTCTGCCTATGAAAATGGAGAATTCAGTAGTTTTTCAACAATTTGATGGAAAAAAGCCAGGATTGAAAAGAAATACTGAAGAGAGACTTTGAAACCTGAAGATAAGTAAAAGAAATGCACTGAGTAGCAGAAAAAAGTCAGGTTTTCATTTACCTATACTCACAGAGACTGAATTTCAGCAACTTCTGATACCTTCAGCTCCCAATAAAGTCAGTAGAAGTTTCTTATAATTGCAGTACAGCACTGCAAACAGGACCTTCCAATTTTGGTGGTGAAGTTCTGGAAATACAGGTTTTATCCCTAAGCAGATAATTTTAAAGTCAACTGAAGTTAAACCTCTGAGAGGGTTGGAAGTCAAATGAATGCACAGCAGGGAACAAATTACAGAGACTGAGAAGAATCTGAAGTAACAAAGAAAATAAGACTCTAAAGATGTTTCAAAAAAAAGAGAAGAAAAGGAAGAGCAGAAAGATGACAGGAAATCCAAAGAAACCACTGTATGTCATGCAATGAAACTGAAATTTAGAGCTGAAACTTCTAACATTTAAATGTACGAGACAGGAGAATAACACCAGGAAATAAGCATAAAGGAGAAAAGGTAACCTGCCAAACAGATCAAACAGTTTGCCTCTGAGTGACATACTTCATGCTGTTTGGAAAAACATACTTCTCTACATTTACTAGAAGACAGAAAATAAATCTTCCTATTTGATCCAATGCATCCCTCCTCTGGCCTTAGTTGTATCCTCAGGCATATACAGGGCATCTCAGCCTTGCTAATTCTGCTGAAAATATTTTTCACTACTCAAGCAAGGCTGTCATTTCTATCCCCCTGCCAGCTGGCCCTCTGCTGATATATTGAAATAACCTGTCATCTGAATGACAGCTGGCAGTAAGAGAACTTCTGGTGATGGAGTTGATTACTAAGGCTCATTGACAGAAGTAAGTGTTTTTGCTCAGTCTTTCTTCAGCCTTCCTTCCAGGCAGAAGAATAAAGATAAATATTCATTGACAGACTTTGAGTTTAATGAGAATACTCAGCCATGTGGATTTATTTTTTCCTTCTTTTCTCTTCTCTCTTTATTATAATTGGTATGATTCTCTGCCACAGTTTCTTAATGCTTTAAAGGTGATTCCTTTCTCTCAAGCTGTTTTTATCTTATAATAATATATTTACATGCTATACTATATGTTACTATAATACAGTTAAAGTTATTTGGATTTTTTTCTTTGTCTCTGAAACATAGATACAAAGCCTGAACTGATATTATTTTATGCTTTCAGACAAGAATGTTTCCTTATTCAGAGTATAATGCTGGATATATTCACAGCCTTTGAAGGCAAGAAGTGACAATGGAAGATAAAAGGAAATTATATGCTCTTTGCCACTAAAGATGGTCTCAAAAACATGCAAGCAGAGAGCATATTAGGAACGATGTGGGTGCAATTATCAGTGGAACTTATGACACTCTTTTCAATGATTTCAGCAGCTGATCATAGATAAATAAACCCCTAGATACACAGATAATAATAATTTGAAACTCATCAAAGCTGTGTGTTCCCTTGGCTAAATATCACACTGGCAAGCATTGCATCAAAAAAAAAAAACATCCCAGCAAAAACTGGTGTATAATTTTCAGGACTTTCTTCTTCTAAAGAAATGTCCAATACATTTGTTTTTAAAACTAATTCTCATTCTCTCACATTCTTCTCCTTCAAAAAAGTAGTTGATTCTTTCTTTTAAGAATACTAGATTTGTTAAAAACCTTTCTAAAACTAAAGCATTCAAGCAAATTCTTTGAAATGAGACGGATGGGAGAGACCACTACACCCTTAAAATCAGGATGGTAAGGGAGTCAGACCACAGATAGCAAGGACCATACTGCAATGCCTTCTTAAGAAGGCTTAACTCTAAGTAAGTCTCTGGCATCATATAAAGTGAAGTGAGGTGTCTATTTTCATACAGTACATACTGTGAAGACTGAAATTTTCTCAGCTATTTTTTAAAAATTAAAATAAAAGTTAAATTAACATGAGGTAATCTTTTAAAGATCTTGGATGTTTTTCTGGGTATTCGATACCATGTAATCATTGAAAGATCAGAAGGAGTGTTGACAATTTGTTATAGTGCTCCTGCTAACAGCTTTTGGGTTTGATAATAACAGCTATGCCCAAAATACCCAAAGCTTTCCAAGAATTATCAAACTCACTTAAAAAACCACAATGTTATTTCTCACTATCTCTCTCATATACAATTACTTCAGATGCTTGATGACTGGAAGGAGTCAAGCATCTGAGGTAATTGTATATTTTATTGTTTATTTAATAGTATATTGTATATTAATTCTAATTTTATTTAATTGTATAACTTTAAAAGGGACATTTGAAACTCTAAGTCAGGACCAGTCTTTAATTAATTTTAATCACAGAACTAAGTGTGAATAAAAAGGTATCTTCAGAACACCAGTGCACTTACATTTGTGTGTTGTAAAAATATTGTCCTTAGTATCAAAGACCTTTATCATAAAATCATAGAATCGTGGAATGGTGGAGATGGGAAGGGAGATTAGAGGTAATCTAGGTTCAACCCTAGCTGCCATGGGCAGGGACACATCCCATTAGACCAGGCTGACCAATAAATGTGGCAGGAACTAGAATTTAGAAGAGAGGATATATGGTTAGAGTAGTCTTGGTCTTAGAAACTTTGCCTTTCTCTGATTCTCCACAAAAGGGTAGCATCACTTACCTAGCTGCCTTATGGGGGTATAATGAATATAAATTAAATCATGCTTCTAAAGTATTCTGATAAATTATCATTGCTGTGTTAGTTATCATGAGGATAATCAATACTGGGTGAGCAAAATTCTACAGAGCATTGTCAATTGATATGAGAAAAGACAGGATAAAATCTGTCATTGGATTCTTAACTTCATACACCCTTGTCAGACTTTGCAGGCAGACTCAGGATAACGTGTGATATTTCTTATCTAGACATAGCAAGCTGAATAAGGAACAGATTGTCAGCCTAATATATGTATCACAGTAGCCCCAGGGCAGAGCAAACCTTTATGGTCAATTTATGAATGCCTGAAAGGTTTAGCTAGGAATAAAATAATTCAAACTGGCAACTTTAACTGTATTGTAATTTCCCAGTTTAAAATGTTTCTTGTTAGAATGAATCAGTTTGGCGATGGTAGCACAGAATTGATTGTATTCTTAAACTCTCAGAATAGTCATCACTTTTGCAGTTAACACTGAATGAACTTTTAATGTGTTTATTCTAATAGTTCATTTCAATAAGTACTTGTATTGAATGAACAATAGATCTGTATTGTCTCCAGTCACCCTCAGGGAATGTTAAATCTAGATCTCTGGTCCAGCTTTAAATTAAACAAGCTTGTGCACACACTCAGACACTACAGCAAATAACCTGAATGGTTTTACCTTTAGGAGTCTCAAAGAAATAACTCAGCATAAGAGTATAATTGTGTGTAAGTGAATTTAATGATCAATGACATGTAATTCAAAGTAATGTATTTATCTCACTTAGTAGATTGTTCCGGTGGAAAAAGAAGTTATGGCTACAGTGTTTCAGATATACAGTGTTTGTGTCTTATCAGAGCATGAATTTGCTTAAAAAATGGAAAGCTGTTCTGTTAGGCAGATGTACCTTTCATCTTTGTCAATACTATATAAATAGTATTTTTTTTTTTTTCATTTTGATGTTTTATATGGAAGCCATGGATCTACAGGATACAAAGGTGTTAAGCTTCCTGAAATTAATATTGGGGAAAAAAAAATTAAATCAAGCCCATTAGTAGATTGCACTAGCCTCTAATCTTTTCTTCTGGGAGGGGAGGCCATGGACAAAGCTGTTGATACCTAACTGAGAATGAAGGCACATAGCAGATGGAAAATTACTTCAGTATATTCTCACATTGGCCACACCGTGGAGCTACAGCTAAATGAGTCAGAAACTTTGAAGCACTCTACCACGTCGACTGAAACAGCAAACATATAATTGAGACAAAGCATTAGTTAATCTGCAGTGTGTGCAAATGCATTTTAATTTTTATATGATTTTTTTTCCCTTAAAAATAATATGCTAATAGGAAGGCTTTCTACTTTTTTTCAAGACTGAGATAAAACATTCTCTGGAAAAATAAGATACATTTCAGCTTTCCTCCTGATTCATGCAGCTATAGTTTGAAACTAAGGCATGTTAGCATAAGGAAGCAGTAATGGAGTACCATAAGACATCTTCCTTATTGCCTTCAGTCTGTGCCCAGAGAAAGAGAATTAACAGTCTGTGCCTTAATTGCTATAGTTACTGAAATTGCAGTTACTGTTCTTATTCAAACATTTTGTCATATTTTTTAAGAGGTTTTAGTATCTTCCTGGATAATGTCTTAAATGGTCTTCCAGGTTTGTTTGCTCTTTCTTGTTCTTTACTGCTTTCCAGTGTGTGTGCATTACTGATTTTCATAGGATATACTTAGAGCTTTAATAACTTCAAATAAAATAAGAAACTTCAATACATTTTCAATAAATGAGCCAGTCAACCTGAGAGGCCCTGTCTCAGTGTCCAGATTATTGGCTGAAGTGCTAAAAGCTTGGAGAAATTCTTGTCTTTAAAGAAATGTCAGGTGTTTGTTTTCAGAAGGTTCTGGGGTTTGATCTGGGGGTGAACAAAGGATTCTGACTTAACAGACAGGCTTTCTGAAGTAATTGCCTTGAAATGTCACTTCTTCCCAGTCCGAATGCTTCACAATAGCCTGTTGTCTAAGCAAGTCCAGTTTGGCTTGTAGTAGATGATTTTGTAAAGATCCCAAAGTACTCAGGTTATGAATTTTCTGTTGAAATAAAGAACTTGGAGTTTGGGTTTGTTTTTTGGGGTGGTTTTTTTTTTCCCTTATTTTTATTTTTTTTTTTAATTTGCTTGGTGTTTTTTCCTCACTCATAGGGCCTCATAGCTACTTTTTGCCTTTTCTTTTTTTTTCCCTGTCTTTTTCAAATATCAGAAGTGAGCAATGTGGTTAAAATTTGTGAAAACAAAGGGGGGAGCTCTTGCTGCGCTGACAGGTGCTGCAGAGAGTCTGCTGCAGGAAGGTTTCTGCTGCTTGTTTAAGCCACATATCAGAAGGGGAGATTTCCTAGAGGGCTTGGAGTGATCCTCTGGCTACTTCTCCTCTAACCTTTGCCTTGCACGTGCAACTACAGGTGAAGTTACTAAAAGATTTGTGCTTGAAGCAACATTTTAGAGCAAATCAAGGCATGCAATGCAAGACTGATTTTTTCCTCTCTTGGACTCATTTCTGTGCCTGCAATTTTATGTAAATACCATATGAAGTGTACATTCATATGTAGAACTGAAAGCATTTGATTTGATATTTTTTGTGATTTGTCATTTTCTATTTTGATGCACAGTATTAGTATCAGAAAGCTTGACTCATGTTTGAGTATAGCTTTTTCTATACAAAACTTAATATATAAAATACAGCTTCTGTTTCTTAAGTATATTTGTCTTGATTGTTAGTTTAATATAATAAAAATTTTCAACTCTCAATAATTTAAAGATGGTCATGACAAAGCAATCCACAGGTACATGGAAATTCATATAATTTTAGTGTACTTTTTTCTGAGCAGTACAAGGAAATTTTAAATGTATAACACAGTACATATCCAAGTGTGGCATCTAATTTCCTTTGGGTCTGCAGGGTGAAAATATAGCTCTCTTTTTAAAGACTAGACTATGGAAAAGCTAACTGTTTGCAGTTCAAGAAGTATTTACACTGCAGGAACACAGAATGCCATCCATGTTTGTATGTTTACTCTTCAGTCCTGACAGGTTGTTAAATGTTTGATTTTAGAGGTACTTCTTCTGCCCTTGGGAAAAAAAAACAAAACAACAACGTAACACTTTTCCTTCTCTTCTAGCTCCTTTAATAGAAACAACCTCCTGAGTATTGGGAAAGACTTTTTTATCTTAAAATACATACATAGTATTTTTAACTTTCACTTTGAGTTTCCTCCAGAAAAAGGCCTTCTTTTTTTGCTGTTATTGGTGTTTTTCTTTTTTACTTAGGTGCTTCTGTTCTGATTACACTGGCAGATCTGTCACTTTCTGCAGCTCCAAGAAGAGCCTTGTACCTTTGAAATTGCCATTACCTTTTGTCTGGCTGCCAAGATTTCTGCCACTGTAGTGTCCTGATGCAATAGTAGTACCTCGTACTGCCCAGAGACTCCAGATTATGGGGAGTGAAGCTCCAGAATGGAGCGAAGGTATCAACATGCTTGTTTTTTAAAGGTATTTTCACTTTCTGATTGGTTATAGGGACTTCTGGTAGAGCAGGACTCAGCCTGCTGCTGATATGAAGTTAGCCAAGAAATAAACCACCCCAAAGCCCTCTGGATTTAGCAGTTTTCTTCAGCAGATTGAAACCAAAGGTGAAAGGAAGGAGAAAAGGAATGGAGTGATGCCTAATAATGGTGATGGTCCCTATGTATAGCATTGAATCAGATACATATTTAATACCTTCTTGAAATGGATGAATTGGAAACACCAATATTGTTGTTATAGACATCTATACCTGTATTACATTTTGAAAATGACTGTTTCACCTGGAGAAAAGATGACTGAGAGGGAATCTTGTCAATCTTAAATTTTGTAAGGCTGGGCAAGAGTATGGGGCCAGACTTTCCAGTGGTGCTCAGCAACAGGACAAGGGGCAACCAGCATAAACTGAAACATAGAAAGTTTCAGCAGAATATGACAAGAAACTTCTTTACATTGATGGTGACAGAACACTGGAACCAGCTGCCGCCCATTGAGGTTCTGGAGTTCCCTTCCCTGGAGATAATAAAAATCTGGCTTCTGGCTGCAAAACAGTCCCCACTACAGCCAAATTCCTGTCAGGATTTCAGTCATCTGAGTATAAATGAGCTGTACACATGTCCGTGGTTACACTAAGTGGTAGCATTATGTTAGATAGTTATTTGCTAAAAAGCATCACACGGAGGTTTCCCCCCACCTACTGCTATTAAACATGACTTGCTTCAGAGTACTTTGTCATTCAGGGGATGTGCAACCACTGTTTTGAGGAGGGCTGTGTCCATTCTTGCAAAGCTGAGGAATGATGTATGCAGTCCTTGTGCCTTCATCTGTATGTTGCAAGAAATAATGATATTGGTAATAATTGCCCTGCATATGGCATATACAGTGGGAACTCAGGGAAATTAGTCTTATTAAGGATACTGCTAGTGAATTCACTTTTATTTTTCTGTATTTTTTAATGCTTATTATATTTTTATTTTAGAAGGTCCTCTCCCAAAAATTGCCAATCCAGAGTTTGTGTATCTCCCTTTTCAAAATACAAGAAAAAGCAGGTACAAACCAAACTGGATCAAGCCAGCAGCTTTTTGCTTCCCTTCCAGCCAGATGGTACTCATTAGCAGTGGACTGACTTAAAAAATTTCCCACAGCATCACCTTTTTTTTTCTCATAGAAATTCCACCCAGTGTAGGCTTGAGAAGATGGACTGTGCAGCTTTTATGAAATATTATGGAGTGTATTAGATCCAGAAATAAGGGGATCACTTCAAAGGGAAAGAGTTCACATGTGTGAAGCTGCCTTGGCAGCCATTCCTTTTACATATACAGGAATTCTTTTACACCCATTGCTCATCATAGCAGCGCTGCTTAAATTGCGGAGAAGAAGAGTCTGCAAAGTGAGTGACAAGACATTATTGAATTTATAGATCTAAAATAAAATTATATGCTCTGAGCAGAGTCTGGATAATTGATGTCTAAATACCCTTATAGAAGCCAACATGACCTTCTACTGCTGATAATTTCTTTTTTTATTTATTCACGGTGATTACTCATTTGGTATTTAAAATTCAGAAACAAATAAGTTAAAGTTACTGTTATGTGCTGCACCAGTCTATCAGTGATATCCAGAAACTACACTTACATAAACAGAAGTTCCCCATTAGAATGGGCTGAGCTGGTATCCATTCCCAGAAGTCCTGCTTTCCTGTTGGCAGTTTCCAGTGGGGTCTGACAGGAGAAGGTGGGTTAAGGAAAACAATTTTTGGAAGTTTTTCACTAGGGTTTTTGTGAAATAAAGAGTGCCTGGCCAAGCAGAACTTCTGGTCACACGAACAACCATTTTAATGTGTTTTTATATGTGTATATGTATGTATTTCTTTTTTATATGTGTGTATAAAATAACTAATGCTCAGGAATGTATCAAGGCATTGGAAAAGTATCATCTGTCCTGTTAGGTTATTAGAATAGTCCCGGGAAAAGTTTTGATTTATATCAACTGGCACTTCCCCAAGCAATTCCCAGGCATAATTTGGGAGTTTGAAGGTTCTAGGCAGTGTTCCCAATAAGCAATATGCTGCTATCACCCTGTTTTGAAGGCTGGGAGATCTCACTAGCATAGGCAAGGGCTGCTTCACACCTGTTTATCTTGGTGTCAGGAAATGCTCACTGCACACAAATGTCAATTTAATATAATACAGATAGATCACATACACTGGAGAATGAATTGAAATATTCAGGCTCTCTGTGTGTTGGATGCTCACCATTTCAAAGTAATTATCTTTCTTTCAATTTTCCATCTCCCCAAATCACACTGTCGTTTCTTGAGAATTTAGGATTTGATTTTCTCGTGTTTTCATTAAAGCAAATGATTACAGTGTATACTAAATTGAATACACCTAAACAGATGCATTCTGCATTAGATTCTAAATTGAGATGTGGCAGCACCATGTGGTAACAGCATCTGTGGTGTCAGTATTAGAAAACTCAAAATCTTTTTTGTCTTTTTATTAGTGATACTGGGCATGCAATTGCTTGATAACAAACTGATGTTGTGTGTTTAACATAATGAACTCCTTTTCACTTCTGAAGTTTTGAACCCATCTCTTCAGCTTCTGAGCTATAGCTATAAAAGCAAAGTAACTGTCCACATCTGTACTTCTCTTTGGAAAATGCCAAGATTGCTATCCTATGGTATGTTCCTGGATATTCTTTGGGAATGATCAGGCAAGGGAGCAAGAGGATGGACAATGTGCCCTTTTGTCTTACCTTGCAAATATTTGCAATTCAGACAAATACCAAACTACACTTGAGAACTTATAAGTGTTTGTGGCTTGAGCAGTCATGTGTTTTCAGGTGGTCATTTATCCATTAACTGATTTGCTTCCCAGAGTTTCAGTGAGAAAGACAATATTGTTGCACTCAACAAATGGAAAATAAAAGCAATGAGAAATGAAAAAGTTTTTCCAAAACTATTGAGCTATGCTACAACTGCCAACATGCTGTTCTTGTGCACATCAGAGATTTTGCTACCAAAAACGCAGAAACTCTTTTCCTCCCCTCTGGTTGAGAGTTGCAAGCCTGGCCTCAGCACCTGCTGCTTTTGCAAGTTTGTTTAAGATTTTTAAGTCATTAACCTTTAACATTTCAGTCGCTCACATATGGGTGCTCAGCACAAACTGTGCAGTAGACGTACACAGCTGACCTTTAAATTTTTTGTTCTATTCATTAATCAGATATTGAGTTCCAGCTTCAGTTTCCTGGGGCTTTTTTCCCCCTAAAGCCTTTCTTCACCATATTTAATAGACTAGACAGATTATTTGTAACTTTACCTAAACTTCATGCTGCAGTGACGTCTATATCCAGGTGAGATGGCTTCGGTTTAGTAATAAACAGGTAGACTTCTCCTTCTTTTGCTGCATATGCATTTGTAATAGTTTGCTGCCTCCAAACAGTATTACAATGTTACAAATGTTAGAAAAATTGGTCCTCTGGATGACCAGTTCTCCTAGTCTGTCTTTTGGGGACCAGTTAGACTTTCCTCTGGCTGTTTAGTGGTAATTTCCATATATAGGTTGTGGTCTTCAGCACAGAAGAAACCCTGGTGTTTCAGCAAGTCTGAAACAGCCAAAATATACGCACCAAAATACCTTACATTCCTGCTAACCTGCTTCCAGGCTTTTGCTCATAATCCAAAAGACATAGGCTGCTCATATTTTGCTTCAGTTTTTCAATTGTTAAATCTTTGGGTGACTTTTGTTTTAGTACCAGTTACAGTGGAACTTTTGCTTTGGAATTGTCTGTTCATAACACTGAACCAGTAAGAATTTTCCTGATGGTATTGAGATATCATCTAAATGACTCCAGGCAAATACACTTTGGCATTTTTACTGCAAAGGAACTTAAACAGAGGTTCAAAGTGAAATTTATGTTTAAAGTTCAGATCTTCAAGATCTCCAAGATGACGCAAAGTGATTTCCTTGACTAGCAGGTGAACACACCAGACAGACTCAGCATCATGGTGTCACCATTTTGGCCTTTTCTTGCTGTGAGTGAGATCCTAACTCCTCAACCAGCTCAAGGCAGCCCTTCTGCCTTTTTGCAGAAACAATGTAAAAAAGGCTTTGGCTTTGGAACCACTTTGGGAAGCCAACATAAGAAGCCTAGGGTTGGAGCAGGTGACTTAGATCATGTACCCTTTTTTGTCAGCAGCAACTGTGCTATATTATTCCTATCATAACCTTAGTAAGTTCTACTTAAAGTTGATTAGTCCTTATTCCTGTTTCTCATGTTTGTGATTTACTGATGGTACCTTCATTTGCGTTCATTTACCTTATTCATTATTCAGCTTATCTTTTCCTATTATTTAAGTAATTCTCTTTTTTTAAAGAGAGAACTGTAAATCTTGTTATTGTTTATAGAAGTATATTTGCTCCTTTCATCATTGTTGCTGAGATTTAAAAAATGAAATCTTTCTTGGTGTATATTTCGATCTGTCAGTATTAGTCCTCACTTCATCATCCTCCAGCTATTCTCCAGCATTCTGATGACTGGAACTCATCTTTCCAAACTTTGGCACTGTACACATTTTTTTCCAAAGAAAGACTTTTCATAATGGTATTTTTTTTTCTGTCTAATCAGTTTTTCTTTTTCTTTCTTCGTGATCCCCTTGTCTAATTTTCTTGTCTTCAACTTCCATATTCAGGTTTTTCTTTTCTTTTCAGATGAGTTCTCAGCTTCATGCATCTTAAATCCAAGAATATTTTCAACTTCAATATTCTCTATTCCTGTTTCCTTCTTTCCTTTATTCCTTTTGCTTCCTCCCCCCCCCCCCTTTTCTTTTTTCACAGCTGCTGGTTTGCTTCTCTTGTGTTTCATGTTGACTCCAGTTTGGTTAATACCGTTCTTCCTAATAGCACACATACATGTGTTTAAATACATAGTTTATGCATCTAGGCAAAGAGTTACTAAGCTTTTATACTTACCAGGGTTGCGCCAAGTAGTGGTATCAAACACAGGATCTAACTCTTAACCTGTTTGAGGTATCTGACATGATGGAAAGTTCATCTGAGCTTCAGATGTTCCTAAAATTTCAGTAGAAATCTTCTAGTCAAAGTGTTGGCTCAGTTCTTGGCTGTTCTTACTATTTTCTTCATTTAAAAGAAAAATTTAAGTAAACAGGTGTTGCCGCTGAAGATGAACAGATCACACGGACACAGGTCGAGGTGTGGTGAAGAGAAGAGAGGAGTTTATTTTTCCCTCCAGGATTTATAGGTTTCTGACCACGGCCAGAGATTGGATGGTCAGGATAACACTTTCTCACAGCACTGGCCATGAGAGATGTCCATCACAAGACGTGTAACAGAAAGAATGTACACATATCTATGTTTACAGTTACTGTCCTGGGAAAGTCTTTAGAAAATTATGTTACCAAGCTCAGAAGCTGAGTTTTCAGGGCGACAAACAGGGATATTTTTTTAATATATTTTCATATGTCTGCAATGCAAAATGTCTAAAAATAGAATCTTTATGTAGAGTTTTCCTTTCTTTTTAACTACAAGGTATGTATATGTGGATTTCTGCTTTGAGGAGTTAGCTGTATCCTTTACTGTTAAAACTAACCAGAATGGAACAAAGCATTTAATGAAATTAGGGTAGTCCAGGTGATAAGAATTGTATATTTTTTATTCTTCTAGTTTTTAACTTCAAAGTACATACCAAGAAACCAGATGTCTTGTAGAGTTGCCTAGGTAGAAGTGTAGGAGCAGGACTTAGCCTTTCCCTTCCTTGAACTTCAAGGGATTCCGGCTGTCCCGTTTCTCCAATTAATTCATCAGGGATGCCTCTGAATTGTAGCCCAATTCCAGCCTATTGATTGCTCTTCCACAATTTGACATCACCCACCAACTTGATGAAAGTGTGTTTCCTTCATTTGTAAAAGTTGTTAATAAAGCCGTTAAACAGTATCAGCCCCAGCTCTTGACTCCATTGAAGTGGTTTTCAATTAAATGTTCTAATGATCACAACTCTCTAAAATTAGTGATCCAGCCAATTTTACAACTACTTTACAGTCCATTTACCCAAGCTATATCTCATCAGCCTGGCAATAAGAATATTATGCCAGGCTGAAGTAGATTGTAAGGTACACTTTGTAAGGTACCCCCCTCACCCACAGAGCCACCATGACAGGTGATGTTCCCAGAAGGGTCAGGCACTTTGCTTTTCCTGTATCTGTGCTGTCTGTTCTCAGGGCTGCTTTCCTTTTTCCTGTGTCTACCCATTCAGAAAATAAAAGTCTGTGAGCATAATGAACTTCAAAATCTTTGAAAGCATATAATGATGGATGATCAAGACTGTTAAGTTTATTTACAAGAATTTATGTAAGAACGTACTGCAGTTACATTCATGCTTTCAGGTTTCTGATAATCTCAGATCCTCCTCTCATCAGACCTTGTAGAGGAGGCAGTACATCTTCAGTGCCAATTCCACTAGAAATGCAAATAAAGCATAGCTGTTGGAAATGAACTAGTGATATCCTGGATTCAGGATGTTATTTGCAGAAATAGAGAGTTGCAGTTTTTGCAGTATAAACTATATAGCGAACAAAATTTTAGTGACAGGTGAGATAGTGGAATTCCCTAGGGGATGTAATGAGAGCTAAGAGAAAGGGAAAATATAAAAGGCCATAAACCAAAATCCAAATCAGATTGGACTACACTTGTTTAATTCCAAATCAAGAAAAGTAGAAGACAAACCTCGCAAAGGTTTGGATGATCTGTAAATGTAAAAGCAATGTGGGGCTGTGCCTGACTGTATGAATTACACCTCTAGTATTTTCCTGGAATTTCTCAGGAAAAACTGTAGCAGAACAGTTTACCTCTTATAAGACTTTAGTCAGTCTGTCCAAATCAAACACAATATATCATCTGAGCACAAGAGAACAGTTTGTCTTGTGCAGCAAAATTTGAGGAAATAATTCAGTTTGCAGAGGAAGGGGTGGTGTGTGTGGAGAGGGTGTGTATGTGTGTGGCGTGATGGTGCTATTAAAAGAAAAAGAAAAATTGTTTCAGAACCTAATTCAGTTTCTGTCAAATTGGTGAGAGCCTTTTATTTGATCTCAGTCACAAAGGAACTGATCGCCAGTGGTTAAACTATTAGTATTCCAGTCTTAGTCAGTGAAATAAACATATTAATTAATATCCAGGAGATAACCTTCATAGGTTAAACTAGATGCATTTAGAAATGCTTTTACTAATGTCTGTAGATGGCATCAGTGTACTATATGCAAGGCAAAAATAATTAATTATGATGATAAATCTTTCTTTCCTGGCTTCTGTTACCAAGTAATCAACCTGGACAGTTGAGCAAGGTCTCCAACATCTAGGATAGCAATCTTCTGAAACAGAATACACGGAAACAGGAAAAACAATGTCTTCTTTCTTTTGCTACAGATAAGCATGGACTCCCTCCATATTGTTGGAGTCAGCATTTTTTATAACCATTGTCTAGCAGGCACTCAGAGAGGCATTCAAGTTCAACATTTATTGATTTTTCTCCTGTTGGGTTATAATAGAAAATTCTTCCTGGAGTCTGATTTACAAAAGCAGATGTTCTAAACTAGGATATATGTAAATATGTTTATAGAAGCTAAGGAGAAAAGAAAAGCTGTTTGTTCTCTTTCTACCCTCCCAAAAGTAAATTTCTTTTGCAACAAGTAAAATATTAGTGAAGAATATTTTTAAATGAAACTTTTAACAGTAGAGATTATGCTTAGGTAGAGCCTATATTGCCTGCCTCTAAGCAGGTTCCAGGCATCAATCTTTTTCAGCAGCAGCTGAGAAATCTCCTCTGCAGCGCAGTGTATTTTACCATCAAGTGGGAACTAGTGACCTGTCAGGATCTGCACTTTTGACCTGCAGTGCATCAAAAAAAAAGGTTTTCAAGCTTTAAACTAGGCTGAAACATGACACTTAACCTCTTAAGGGCATATACAACACAGGACTTATAAAATTGTGACTTAAAAAATATACACAAATGTGCAGCTTATCTTAAATCTCACAGTATGGAAACTATGAGATGGACAGATTAGTTTTTCTTAAGCAGAGGCCAGAAACTGCAAAATACTGGAATAAATAGTCAGTCTTTTTATATTAATTATATTATTTGGAGAGTCTTAAGCAATTCTGTAATACTTTCAGAAGAGGGTCCACAATGTTGTCATGGAAGTGTTCAAGGCTAGATTGGGTGGGGCTTTGAGCAACCTGGTGTAGTGGAAGGTGACCCTGCCCATGGCAGGGGTGTTGGAACTTAAGGTCCCTTCCAACCCAAATCTTTCTATGATTTTGTGATGGCCAGGATGACTGGGATCCCTGTATGCTCTCAGCTGCGTAAAAGATTTTACTAAATCTTTTGAAGACATTCAGTAAATCCATTGCCATATTTAAGATGAATTCTAAGATTAGATACCTGTAATTATGTTAAGTTCTTATGTTTAGGCAACTTAAACAAACTCCAACTAGCCAGATATAATTATGTAGACATAGAAGACGTCTGCTGAACCTCAGCTGCCCTCTGCTATCAAAAGCAAAATCACACAATCATTCCTGCATGTTTAGTAAGCTTTGTGCTGCAAGTAGTTTGACTGTATAATCTCTTCACTCTCTTGAAAAGCTATTTTTTTTAATTTCCTTGTCCACCTTTTTTTCCAGGAATTTGTCTTCGCATATCAAAATATGCAAAAACACAGTATTACTAATGCCCTTTTCAGTGATAAGAAACGCTGATAGTTTTGGATTTTGCTGTCTCCTGTGCCTTTAGGGGTTTTTTCTCAGCATTTTTTTTTTTATTAATTTCCTTTGCAGATATGTACTTCATTATCACTTTTCTGTAATAAATACTCAATGTTGTAATATCACTTAGTTCTAAACATGAACTTAGTTTATGTGGCTTCAGTCATTCTTAGTAGGTTAAGGTGACATTTTTTGCTGTTTCAGGTGGTGATTTATAAAATAGTTCCCTCAAGTAGTAAAGCCATAATCTTTCCTAGGTTTACATGTTCTAAGTGACCTAGGTTGTGTCCATTCCGTTTTTCTACACGGGACTGAACAACATTATTTAGTTCCAGATTTTCCTGTTTATACTTTCATGTAGTTTTTACCACTCTGAAATGTCCGAATAGCCAGGGCAACTTTATTCTCCTCTTTCTTTTCCCTTGCCTGGCAGTTAACATAAATGACTATGATTTTTCAGTGGAAGGAAATTAATTCTATATAGTCATCGTTTGCTCAATGAATTGAAGCAGTGTGGACTATATGTGCTGTAAATACACCTGCTCGGTGTAGTGTCAACAAATGCCCAATGGCTTATACAGAACACCAGCTGTGTTATATAAATTTGTAATAAGCAATTTGGGAACAGAGATTGGTGCAATCTTAAAGAAAAAAATCCCCATATGATGTCTGTGCACACTTTAGCATAATGGAAACCATCAGAGTATTCCAGGCACAAGTTTCATAATATTAGAAGAAAAAAAATTACAAAATGTGGGTCTATTTCTTTTCCATTCTGCTTTTACATTTTGTCACAGTCTTAACCTGCTTGCACTACCAAAATACTGTTGTCCAAGAGCCTGATTTTTTTCAATACACTCAGGATTTTAAGAATGTCACAATTCCAGAGAAAGAGGGCCTTCAGTCACACCTGCCAGCCTGAAAAGCTCATAGGGGATTTATCAATATATCCACATTTTCCATGAAGCACATTCTCAGCTTTCTATTTAAAGGCTTTATTCAAATCACATACTTCATCTCTGTATCCTCAGATAGAGGGCTGTTTTCACAGGAAAGTAGCCAAGGCCATAGATTTTATTTTCCTTGCTAATGAAGAGTATGGAACAGCCTCAACGCAACAAGCTGGGTTAGTTAATGCCTTGATTTAACCCCAGCCAGGATCCATGCCCTACACAGCCACTTTCTCGCTCCCTCACCAGCAGGATTGAAGAGAGGATAGGAAGAGCAAAAGCTGGAGAACTCACGAGTTGAGGTAAAGACATTTTCATGGGGAAAGCAAAAGCCACACACAGAAGCAAAGCAAAAACAAGGAATCAATTCGCTGCTTCCCATGGGCAAGGGGGGTGTTCAGCCATCCCAGGAGAGCAGGGTCCTACTTAATGGTGACTTAGGAAGACAAACAATGTCCCCCACTTCCTTCTCCTTCCCCCTGCTTTATTTACTGAACGTGATGTCCCATGGTCTGGAATGTTCCTCTGGTCAGATTGTGTCACCTGTCCCAGCTGTGTCTCCTCCCAACTTCTCATGCACCCCCAACTTCCTTGCCAGCATGTCAATACAGAAAGATGTTGTCTGTGTGTAAGCACTGCTCAGCAATAATGAAAACATCTCTACAACCCTATGTTCAGCACCAATCCAAAGCACAGCCCTTTACAAAACCCAGCCATGGTGAAGAAATCTACCTCAGCCCAAACCGGCACAGCCAAGTAGAAAGAACTTGTGCAGCCAAATAAAGAGAATTTGCTGTAAGTGGACTTGGTTCCCTTTTGGTGTAAACTGGCAGTGTGGGTTTGCAGCCCCAGAAAATGCCTCAAGTATGCCCCAAGTACTGCCATATTCTCTCAAATGTGCTTCCAGATTGCTGGTGATCCAGTAAGATTATTAACATAGCTGCACTAACTGGGGTCACTGAATCTTGTCTAATTTTATCCCAGTCATTCATCCTGCAAAAATCATTTTCTTAGACCATCCTTTGTCTTGGTCACTCTTTATCAGTCTTCCACCTTTATGTCAGGTCCACTTACTCCCTCACATCTCAAATGATACTTTTATTCATTAGTGCTTATTTTCAATTTTATTGCAAAACTGAATATGCTGATTACAGCAGAATACCAAAATACTTAAATAAAGCAGAATTGTCAAGTTGCTTGGAAAAAAAAAAATACAAGGTCTGTAAATATGTCTGTGGTTGGTCCTTTTCTGTGACCATACCAATACCTTACTGATGGCAATATCTGTGCTGCATCTTGATTAAACCCTGTGAGAGAAGCCAATGCACCAACTCCATCAAAAAAGGAAACCTGGGGATGCTACCCAGGTAAGCACAGCACTGCAGTCAATTGCTTGAGTGATCTGAGTAGCCAGGGCCCTGGATGCACTGTAGTGTGGGCACAACCTCCTGTAATACCTGTGGGGCTCTAAGAAAGCTTGGCTGTTAGATTGAGATGCAGTCTCAGAGTGAAAACAGGGAGTATTTGAATTAGGATTTAGGGTACATGCATCTCATTCACTGCTTAAAGCTGTAGTGGTTCTGCTGCTGTCCACTCTCTTCCTGGTCGTGAGGAAGTCAAGGGGAAATGACATTAAATGTTGTTGGTGTCTTCATTGATCACACTTTAAAATCTATATTCATGTTGACTTCAATGTATTTTGGCTGTTTTCTTCAGCTCTGTCTCCAGCATTTTGCTGTATTGCATATGTGAGTATGTATGGCTCATAAAAACTATGAGTGGATCTGAAAAGTGAATAGTGTGACTATTTGAGTCTTTGTCATTAGCAGTGAATAGACCATCTTGGACCACAGAAAATAGGCTTTGTGTTTAAGCAGTTGTTTCAATAAGGCTTTGAAATGGGTTAAAATTTTATCATACAAATCCTATTTTTTCATCTGTTAGTGTCAAGTGACATTTTTTTTCTGTTTTCTGACCGGTTTTGCTTTGATATGTGGAAATAGGTCAAGCGGTATGAAAATAATGCTGAGCAGATGGTGTCACAATGATTTAGTAAAAAAAAAAATTCACACGTTCACATTTGCATGGCAGTATTCGTACTATATAATGGATTTTCCCTCTGCTTTGAGTTGACATTAAAAAAACATTTGGGACAGAAGTGACAAAAGAGATCTGGATAAATCTCATGGCACATGTTTCAGCTCTTTCATGCTTTTCCACAGTTTTGAAAAAAGAGCCAATGGAAAGCCTCAGTAAAATATGAAAGTATCTAAGTGGATTAAATTAGCAAATTTTCTATTGAGAAGCTACTGACCCTACTACTGTATAACTTTTCAAAGGTCTTCAAGCAGCTTCTTTTAGGCATTCCTGGTCACTTTTCAAACTAAAAGTTAGGGTTGTGTGCCACTCTTGGTTTTGCGTGTCTTCTAATTTTGTTTTTACCAAACTTTGTGTTCTATCTTTTGCTGTCTTCGTTCAATGATCAGGTCTCTAGGGAATGAGGAATAGCCACAAATGCGTGGGTGGGTTCTTTGATTAGAAAGGAGACCAAACTTCAGGCCTATCAGCAACCAAAGCTGAAGTCACTATTCACATTTATTTATCTATTTATGCTTGCATTTTTTCCTATAACCTCTGTAGCTCATGTGATTATTCTTAAAACTCAGCATCATCTTCCAAAAATAAATTAAATTTTTCTCTCAGCCTTGAGATATAGAGCCCAATTGATTTAATAAAACAGAATGAGGTAGCAATAATCCAAAAAAGTTTCTCAGGTGCAGTGAAGAGGACTTGATGTGTTGGTATGATGTATTACCGAGCTGTCGGGTTTTCTTGTGTATTTGCTGAAGGACAGCGTCAAGTGCAATAAAATCTGTGTTAATTCTAGGTACTGATGAAAAGTTATCTTGTTATATTTTGAAAAGAAAGGAAGCTTTATGGTATTCCTGTCAGAAATGCGCTCATCCTTTGAACATCTTCCCTGGCATGAACAGCTTTTTAATTTAATTGGCAGATCAAACTGCACATTTACCAGTGGAAAAGGTTACTGTACATCATGTAAATTAAAGGCCACCTAGCAACATCTTTAAGAATGAAGCTTGGTACTAAGTTTATATAGGATTTCAAAAATTAATTATTTTAGCTGACATTAATGATTCAGTTATACATAAATTATGCATTAGAATGGAACTGCAGAACAGGGAGAGATCAACTCTTCAATTTTGGTTGAATGTAAATTACATTTACACTCATTGAAAGTCCCCTTAACCCTGACAGTAACATTTAAATGGCCTTCAGTATAAATGAGAAACAGGCTTACTATGGAATCTTGTCATAAGAAAGTAAAAGCTTTGCTTTTTTTTTTTTTATTTTTAATTTTTACATGAGCAACTAAATGTACAAAACCTGTTAATTGTTCAGTGACTGTTTCACTTTCACATACTTAAGATATTTAAAATACAACCTTTAAATACTGTCTTGCACTGACAACTATTTTCATTTCCCTTTCTCTCTTAATTTATAATTTTTAATATTATTACAGAGTGAGTATTTTTAATATTGTTAGGGAAAGAGTATTTTAAGACAGTCTTTCTCTTTTAAGAACCTCCCTGTATACTATACAGCTCTCTGAAAGCATTATTTAGGAACCAAGAAGGCCAAACTGAGTAGTACAGTGCTTCATTCTAATATGTAATGATGGAGTTAGAACTTAATTTGTAGCCCATCAAGTGTTTATTGAAATCTGTCAGAAGTTATATTTTGGTAGGTTGGTCTTGTTTCATTTTAATGTGAGAGAAGGCATCTTTTTTTCTTGAAAAAATTGAAGTAATTTGAAGCCTAGCTTTTCCCAAGTTTGTGTCCTAGGAATCACAAAGTTTTGTTTCTTTTTTCAATGATAAGAATTTATAGATCATTGAAAGAATGACTACATTGTGAGGACCTTTCAGTGTAGGACAAAGTTTGCTAAAAAATGTATTTATTTCTTACGCCAGTTGAAGAGGAGTGTGTCTCTTGAGTCACAGAATTCATGTTAATAGTTGCAGTCCACATATCTTATTGGAGTAAATATGCTAATTTAGAAAAGACTGAAATCTTCCTTAAAATTCTTATCAGAGTTTTAAATAAGTGAGAATATGCTGAACTGTTAACAATTTTAAATGGCTTTCCTAGGACACTATAGTTTTGTCAGCTCTTGCATTTTATGTGACTCAGAAGATTTCATATTCAAAGTGCTCTGTACCACATTTTACAAATCATTAGTTTCTCAGATGAACAAGTAAAAACATCATTCAAAATTTGTGTTTGTGGGCAAAAAATTATAGGTTCTGTTAAACCAAATTGCACACCTGAAAAAACAGACATATTTGGAGGATACAGATCTGAAAGAGTTGGTCAAGTAGTTTTTCTCCTTCAAAAAAAAACCATGGGTGATACCTATTCAGTTGTCTTCACCTCACTATCACCATAATATGGGAAATAATGATATAATTTTTTCAAGAGTGTTCACTGCCCAACTGGTAAAAATATCCTAATTATTATTACAGAGAGAAAATAAAGTACTCAGTGGTAAATCTCCAGTGATCTCTCATTATTTAAAACACATATTTTAATAGGCTGGTTTTTTTAAGAATTGCCTGTCTTGTGAAGTCATTGGAAATACTCAGGAGTACCAATATTTGTTCTTCAAAGTGCCAATATAATTAATGAAATTTTGCTTATTTACTAGATAATTATCTATCTATTTATCAGTCTGTCTATGCATCTAAAATAAAAGCTGAATATTCATTCCACAAGTATTTTCTGTCAGATTGCAAATAAGATTATTTTCTTCTTTTAATTAAAAGTTCATTCCATATTTTGTCTTCTTTCTGGTTCTCAGAATAAAGCCTTTCTTCTGTCAAATGTGATGAGTGCTTTTTTATTTCAGTTTTTGGTCTTGTGGGAATATTTTCAAATATTTGAAGTCAAAGGCAACAACAACTGTGAGTTAAATAAATGCAGGTATTTAAAGTAGGTGCAGACATCAAGCTTCTTTTAAGTAGAATCCACACAGTTTATTTGTACCCTGGCTTCTTTACAAAGAAAAAAAAATGAGCTACAAGGAACTCGTCTGCCAGCAAAAGAATGGAACGATATTTCAGGTTTTCAATGTAGGAGGAATGCTATGTTTGTGCAATGTGGTTATGCATATACAATTATCCATTAAGGTAGTCTGAAAAAAAATATGGATGGAGCTTCTGAGAAAAACAGATGAATTAAGATATTCTCTGACAGAATTGTTTCTACACTTCTGATAATAAAAATGGATTCTTAGTGCAGGGTTGGAAAATACGTGGGTTTTTTTAAAAATCACAGATTAGGGTGTAGAATTCAATGAATCTTGTCATAAGTTGAATGCAAACCACATATAACCATGCCATGCAACGGGAGAAGTGAAGATGGGGTTCTGCAACAGTAAGCATAGTAAGCAAAGAGAAATGTGTTCTATTTAGCAGAGTGGACTTTGGAATTAAAGTGGAAAATTCAATGTATGCATTATAGTTTACTTTACATGTCATGGAATTTGATTCATTAATGTTGCCCAAATGCTTTTGAATTCTGAATCTGAAACAGAGACGTGGTGCTTAAGCAGTGTGTTTACTGCTGCCTAAATTAGAAGCCTGTGCTCACCTTTTTTATTTTCCCAGAAAGTGAAGTGCCCCTGACAGCCTTCAAAAAGTAATCCAGAGGGCCTGGGGTGGGAGATTTATTCTCCTGATTGTGTCTAACAGAGCCTGGTGGAATCTGCAGGACAGTGCCAGGTTTCTTTCTCTCAGTGAGGAGCCAAGCAGCACTAGACCTACAGAACATTACTAATGATGAGCTTAAGAGAGCTTTAGCATTTCACCCTGAATTATGAGCAATATACTTATATTTCATAAAAAAACTTAACAGAGATAATTTCTATATCAGGCCACTGGATACCTGTGGTGCCTTATGGAGAAGGATATACAAATGGGAGATGTTAAACTCTGGCATTATCAAGGTAAACAGCATGAGCTATGCCAGGTGTTGTTACTCCAGGCTGGGAAATATTTATACTTATGGGCAATTTAATTGATCAGTTGGAAAATGAGAGATTTACATATGAGCATAATATAGAATCCTTTGTTGAACTGATTAAAAAATATATAGATATGTATTAGATTACTTGATTTGAGATTTCCTGTCATCTATTCTTTGTTTTTTGTTACACAGTAGTATGCTTATTATCCTCCAGATGGCTCTAAATAAGGAAGCTTGTGAGTGGGATTCTATTTGATATGACATTTAATTTACATACCTATATACATGTGTTTATTCAGTTTTGACTGTTCTTTTTAAGGACAATAAGGTTATATTTTAGATAGAAGGTATTTTCATCCATATAAAAATTATGATGATACAACTGACTGAAAATTCTGAAAAAAATGTGTATTTTTTTTAAGCACAGAAATGCAAAACGGTTGCAAAGCAAAGGTCAGTAGTAGAATGTCTGCTTAAGAATATAATAAAGAAAAAAATAAGTCCAGGAGATCATGCAACAACAATAGGAATGTAAAGAAAACCTGAGGGAATGGGTTATAAATGGATCATCTATGCAGGAAGTAACTGTTGTGCTCTATGACCATATTTCTTTCCCATGTGGTCAGAAATTCAGAAGGAGTTCCAAAGGCTGCTCATGGTATCTCATGTAATGAATAGGTCAAAGGACAGAAGAAGCCTTTTGAATTCTGCACCTCATTGTAGTCATTGCACCATCAAAGGCTTCTGATGAAACATGGAAAGTTTCAATTGTTCTGTAAAGACTGAAAAAGGTCTCCGCAGGCATTTCAAATGAATAGATCTGGGGGAAATAGTGAGTCTGCTAAAGAGAAGATTGCAAACTCAAAATCCTTGCTAAGGAACAATTCAAAGCACAATTTGACCCTGCAGGATATAAATACTCTCTTTTCTGTTCCTTTTCCTACCTGGCTAATTATGTATCACCTTGCAATTTGACATGGCAGAAGCAAAAATCTATTGTGATTTTCTAAAATGAATATGAAGATAATATGAATGTGAAGCAAGTCTGTGTCCTTCTTTATATAATCTAATGATATTGTGTTCCTTTTTCCCAGACATCAAAAAGATATGACCAGTGTACAGAGAATTCAATTTAGTTTTAACTAATTGGATTTGATAACAAACTTTTGTGTTGAAAGATAAAAGAGATTCTCTTCAATCTATTGAAAGGAATATAAAGTCAATGAAAGTAAGAAATGAAATATATTCCCATTGAGAGAGATATCCTGTTATAATTTATAAAAAAATGAAGAAATTGCATTAAGTAACATCCTGTTAACTACGGTCAAAATAGTAGGGAAAAAAATGTTTTAAAAAGTGTTCTTAAGTTCTCATAACAGAAAATACACAAAATTTTATGATAGGCCTATGCTGTTCCTTTTTCTTTCTTTGCTTTTCCTTTTAAACACAATTTTGTGTTATGTCATTTAAAATAATTTATTTCAAGATAATTTATTTCAGTGTAGGTAAATAAGAAAAAAAATCTTTCAAATTGCATTTTTGACTTTGTACAATTCACAGTGGTCTTGTCTGTAATGCAGATGGCCTTTCAGATTTCTGCTGGATCACTAAATACAGAATAAAAGATGAGACAAAGGTCAAATACCTGCATAGACAGCAGAGCACATGTGATTTCTTTTGAGTACCTTAAAGGAAAGTATGTAGTAAGTGTCATTAGGGTAAAGAAATCCTGTAGAGTTGATTTGCAAATAAGACATTTTTAGATACGGATACTACCTTTAGTTTTGGCAGTGTCCCAGATGGTTCTTTTGGTTCTTAAAAATTTTATTGTCAGTTGGATTAATTTTGTTAAACTTCCAATGAAAAGCAGATGAATCCATAATGTGCCCAGTTATCAACTCCTTAAATAGCTCTATAAATTGACATAATAGCCAAGAATACCAGATGACTGTTCTCTTGAAGCTGTTTCTCTATGAGGAAAAGATGGCACAATGGGAAGACTTTTCTTTCCCAAATGAGGCTTCCAAACTTGAATGTGGGTCTAGAGGATTGTTCAGTAGCTATGGCTTTAGCATAGTGAAAAGGATAATACAGACTTTTTGAATTATACTGGTTGGCACTATGGTAATTGGACAAAAAAAGTTCAAGATTTTAAAATAAAATCTTTTGAATTTCTGTACCATTCCTAAAAGTTCCTTCTGCCATGTTTCCTGTTTGAAGTTTAACTACAGATAATGTTGCCACACTCTCATTGGCAACTTGTATGACTTCAGAGTGGCAAAAACCAATGCCAAATTAGCCTCCACACAGTGTTTAGTACTAAACTGGCTACCAGATTGGAAATTATTGTGGAAATTACCAAACAAGCATTATGGAAACTAAATTCTTAAATGCTGGCACTCTTTTTCAAAAATGTTTGTCAACTGATGAGTCTGCAAAATTCAGATTATTGCCCTTATTCTGTAAAGTGGCAAAATAACAGAAGGAGAAGCAGCTGGAAGAGGAGGAACAACAGCAGGAGGGAACATAAAAACACCAGTTTGGGGGTGATTTACACCCTGCTTGCTGGCTTCAACATACTACTAATTGCAGGGGGGACTTGAAAGGAGAACATGAGCATGAGAAGAGCAATGGGAAGTATTAAACCATGACCATATGTACAAATGTTTTGAACTGACAGGTGATACAAAGCCATATTTTTATAATGACCCTCTTGGGTTCCTGTTCTTAGCCATATCTTTTTGCAATGTATCTGAACTGTTCTTAGCTTGGTAAGGTTGGGATATATGCAAATGAAACCTTACTGTAATTAGAAGTCAATTATCTGAGGCAAAGAAATCTCAACAACTCATGATTAATTTTGTGACTTGAGGAGACTCTATTTGTTTTTTCACATATTAAGTCTGGAAAATGAGTTCTCCTTGCTTGTGGGATGTGCTGTTCTTTTGGCTTAATAGCAAAAATAAGTGATTTGCAGAGTAGTAGGATTTATTTTGTATGTGAAGGTACTTTTTCTAACCCAACCTAACCTAACCTAACCTAACCTAACCTAACCTAACCTAACCTAACCTAACCTAACCTAACCTAACTTAACCTAACCTCTGTTTTACTTCATTTGTATTTAAGCCTATAATGCAGAACAAGGTGGAGATTGTAGTAAGACCTTTCTACCTTGGTGGAGTATTCTGAAATATAATGAAGACAGGTGTTCTCAGCATTTGCTTTTGAGGACACTGCTACCTGGGAGAGCTGTGAGAATGTGTTTAAGTCTGTAGTGATGTTCACTTCTTCTTGGGTTTGTCGTCTTCACAGAAGAACCTGCTTTAAAAAGCTTAGCATCAAGGACACCCAGGCTTTACATGAGCTTGGTCTCAGCATTGGTATAACCTCTACGGATTTTGTGTCTGAAGCTGATGTCAGAATTGTACTGCTCAGACCTTGCACTCAGCCTATCTGCAGTGTCCAGGATACTGCAAAAATCTGTAGTGTGAAAAATCGGTTCCTGCTTGGGGATTTTAACAATTCTTATGATGATAATAATAGATAATAGGTAATTGATATTGTATATGCTATCCTTTCTCTTGCTTTTTTCTTTATTTCTTTATGAAGGACAGTGTCCATTTTGTACTAATTTTTATCCAATTTAAATTTCACCCAGATGTCTACCCAAAACCACACTGCTTAGGCCAGCCTAAGTCCTCAGGAGCACTCTAGAACAATGAAGATGTATGAGCTTCTCAAACTCTGATGGTCCTTGAGTGCTCCTAAGAAAAATTCAGCTATGCTTACAGATTTACTTGTGTCATACAGCCCTCCACTTCTGGAGTGTGTAAGGTGCTAAGGGGGAGGCTGCTAGGAGGAGGAGGAGTTGGAGAAAAGAGATGAGAAGAAAGATAGGAAGATTTTTTGGACTCTGTAAGGAAAAAGGACAGGACCCCACATGTGTTGGAGAAAGCATATCAGGTGTTTGGAAGAAAAATTCTATAGCAAGAAGTCAGCTTAGCTAACTGGAAAAGGCTGGCAGAATAATTTTTCACATGGCCTGAAGCCAAATGATTTTCTGGCACACCACTGAGGATAGCATTTAATGGTCCTTTAGATAACATGTAAATGTAATTTATTTATTACAAACATACTAAATTTTTTAAAAAGAGACTGGAAAGCAGAAATATGCAAACGCATAAAATGTGAATTTTTTTGAGGTATTTATCTGAAGCTAGTAAAAAGGAAAAAAATTAATTAAGATAGAAGGGCATGGGAGTATCTGCCTTTTTTGGCAGCCAGTGCTTCTAACAAGGAGTGCAGAGGCAGCATGTGAGAAATGAACCAGATGCACTCAGCAGTATATCCATGCTTGGACACTAGCAATTTCTGTCACCTTATTTATGACTTTAGAGACAGAGGTGGAGCACGAACTATCTGGAGCACCCTGGAAGATATACTTAAAAAAAAAAAACAACTAAAAAACAAACATCAACAAAAACCAAAAACTAACCAAGAAGCAGTCTCTTTCACGTCTGTTCCCAGACACTGAAGAAAGTTCTTACAAAGTCTTCTCTCCAGACTCAGGTAAGCAAGGAATCATTCTTCATAAGCTGCAGAACAGAGGAGTTCCTGTGGATATGGGCTGTAGGCATGGCACAAGTGATGGAGGAATGGGAAGGGCTATGCAGATTTTACTGTGAAAATGTGAAATTATTAAGGATCAACTAAATAACAGCTCCTGATGGTTCGGGAAAGCATTCCATCCATGCAAAACCTGTTTTTTGTTTGCAACTAAAACACATAGAAGAAAATACAAATCATGGGGTTGTTGCTCTTCTTGCTCAGTCTTTTCTGACTCAGGCACCACACAGACTTTATCAAACAAATAACCTGCCTCAGATCTAGGGTTGCTTCTTTACCAAGAAACCCTAACTGGAGATGGTTATATTATTTTATTATATATGTCATGTGTTCAGACTTCAGTTAAATATATTCAAGTGTAGCTGCTTGGTTCTGCAGGAGTTAATGCACTGTGTAGAAATTTGTTTCACGTTTGTTTCCATGGTTTGAAACTGTGAACATAGCATTCACAGTGTGTCCCATGAGTACAGAATAAGCTACTGTACAGCTCAGACATAATCTGCATTTTTTTCACAGCAACAACTGATAGAGAAGGCTATTTTTTGCTTGAGAATTTAACTGAGATGTGTCTCTGAGCAAGAGGAGTGGATTTTTTTTCCCTTGCTGACTTGAAGTTAATTACTGGCATGGCAGCATGTATGAATTGACTGTGACAGCCAGTAATGCCTTCAACATCTAATGAATGAATAGAAGAGTTTAGTTTTGTACGTTGTTAAAGGGCATTACATGGCATTTAAGCACGTTTTCATAAGACAGAATTTTCTTTGAAATATTAGTTTTCTTTTATGCTTTAAAATGTCTGTGCTCTTCAGCCGACAGTACTTTATGGATTTCTTTACATAAAACATTTTATGTTATATGAGTATTATAATCTTCTGAAATACATTTCAAGTGGTCAGTATTTAGCTGATCCATGTTGGAGGCAAGCACATTAAGTCATTCAGAGGCCTGTACCGTAGAGAGCTGTTTCTAGGTCATAGAGTTTTATTGTCTACAATCACAAAATGTGGTGTGGTTGGCAAACCCTGCATTGGTTTTTGAAATTACTGTGCTACCAGTATGTTCCAATCAATGAGAACCTCTGAGCCATGAACTTTATTGATTTGTATTCTCCTGGGTAACATGAATGGCCTTCTTTAAGTCTTCCATTTTCACTATCAAGATATTTTTTTTTTCTGAAAACACAGCTTAGAAGAATGACAGGTTTATTTATGCATTTTCTTTGTCACCCAACTCTTGCAGAGCCTGAAACAAAAGCAAGTGTTGCAATAGGAATAGAAATCAAACAGTAACCAAACTTTTGATTTTGAAACCTTTGGTTAGGACACTTCTGCAGTAGTTTTTGACTTCTGGAAATATGTAACATCACATTCAAACTGTTCCACCCTTTTTGAAATGCATACTTTTTCATTCTTTGGAATTTAATATAATGTTTTCATTACTTTGAACCAAAGAAGTAACAAAACAAAATTCTAGTCATCCTATTTTGGTCTTTTATTAAAGATGTTTGAGTAGCAGATTTCAACTTCATAGCTCAAATCTTGTCAATAGTACCAAAGAGAAGGGAACCATGGATGTCTGTGGAATGAGTAACTTAGTGTTCTGTACACGTGATTCAGTGAAGCTTCCTTCTCCATTTGCTAAACATACAATGTTGAAGTAACAGCCCTGTAAGGAGTAAACTATAACCAGAAATACCATCTGTATTGTTTCTGTATCAGAGTGATTGGAAGTGTCTTCAAATAAATATTTGGTTCATGCCAAGCAGGAAAGAAGCAGAAAAGAAGGTAATAGAATGGCTTACTTTATATTTTTTTAATTTTTTTTTTTTTCCCATTGAGAAAGATCTCATAGCTGCTAAAACTTAATTATTTTAGATATTTTCAGTCCTGGAATCTGCCTGATAAGGAATTACTGGAAGAGAAATTGAGTGAATTAGCTTCCAGAGTGCCATGCTTCACAGATCTATGTGTGTGCAACTGTGCTGATTCAGAGGTTCACATTGATTCATTTAGAAAAAATCTGCAGATAGCTACACACATAAATAGATGTATCCAGCAGGACTTGGTGAAGGTCACAGAAAGTTTGTGACAGAGCAGGGAATTAAACTAGCCATTTCCCTTGATTCCAGATCAGGTCTGAAATCACGAACTGCCTTTGCTTCCAGGAATCAAGGCATTCCCTGCCTCTGACAGAGATTTTCTGCATCACAAGTTGGTTGATAAATTCGGTGCTGGTACACAGAATTTATGTGCACATGTAAAAAACTGTGAGTATCAAAATGCCTACCTCAACACCAACAGTCATCAAAAAATTTAACAGGGAACCAAAAATTCTGCAGAATTATATATATATTATATATAATATATATTATATATAGTATAATATAGGCAGAATTATCTTGGGCAATTTCAAGCTGAGCTATGTGATTATCTCATGTCAAATACAAACACCAATCATTAAATTAGGTTTTCTTCTCACTAAATCCCCTCCAGGCCCTGTCTGGAGGCATGTTCTCAACACACCTAGCAAACACTTTCAGGATGAGATCTACACCTAACATTATAATGATAACCAGTTTTATTTTTAAGAAAGGTGGTAACTGCCACTTGCTCTGTTAATTAATTCTCTTAAGTAACTGTTCCATTGCTCAGCATTGCAAAAAAATCCCATTTCTAGTTTGGGAATAAAACAGTACTATGCCCATATACTGCTATATACTATAGTTTAGTATAACTTCTTTAAAGAAAGTTCAGTCTTACTTTATTTTTTGCTTTATATAGGAGAACAAAGACTCAGTTTGCATTGAATTATTTAAGGTGCTTTAAGTGATCGACTGGGAAGAATTGTGACAGTGATTTTAAGTCTGAAAATTACTTGCTACAAGATGTGTAAGGCAGCTTATATATGTAAGTTTTTAAATTATCTGTAAACTGTAGAGTTGCAGTAATGCCACAGATAGATGTTTTTCTGTAGACTTTGGATAAGACATTTAAAATTTTCCTCAATTATGCCAAGTTTTTTCAAGTCCATTTTCCAGTTCAAATGATTCCTGTTCTCATTTTCATGTCTGTCTTTGGTTTTTGAGCTTTTATACATATCAGCTTTGCTTCCATTGCTCTTAAAGTTGATATGTTAGATTTTGTTCTAAAATTAAAATTTAAATATAAAATTATCTATTATCTAGTCTCATTAGTATTTTACTTATATGATTCTCATTTCAAATTACTTTTATGAATATTTTCATTTGGAAACATAAATCTACCTAGAAAAGTTTTTACATGTACTTCTCTGTCTTTGAACATTTTTTTCCCAAAAGTTTATTTAAGCAAGAATGTTTTGTTTCTGTATCTGTTTTCCTACCTAATACACCTGTTGGTGGACCAAGTGCAGTCTTTAGAAACATGAATACACAGAGCCAAGTTTCTTCAAACCTTGCAAGTGGCTCAGCCAAGCAAGTTGAGTTCTCCTAGATCTTCATTATCTGAAAGCTCACAGGAGTGGAGTGGTGTTTGTGTGAGGTAACATATGGTGTTGGCATGAACTACGGTGATTGTACTGACAGCAGGTAAAATTAAAAATTCAGGAACCTGGGCCAATCAATTCACTGTCTGTAAATTACATGATACTGTGATGATTTTTTTCCTTGCATAATATATGGTTGCACTTTCTCTTTTCTGTTGAATCTTCTTATGAGAATCAGTTATTTTGACAGCCAGAAGTGGTTGCTGAAGTGCAACTCCTGTACTGATAGTACTGTCTCTCTTTTTTATCATAACATACAGAACACTTGCATTTTCTTTAATGTGATTAATACAGTTATATATTCTAGAGGGTGTACACTGGCCATCATTTGCTCACAGAACTACATGGAAAATGTCTATTTCTTGGTAAAGGGTAAGGCCCAGGTGTGAAATAGACTTTTTTCCTTACTTAATCTCTTTTTCTTTTTCTCCTTACTGACAGATAATCACTCACAGAACATCCTAAGCTCCCCATCAATGCCAGTGTACCCAGTATAGAGGGAGACATCCATTTGGAAAAATGCTGCTCAAAATGGAATTATGCTATATTATTTCCTAAATTACTATCCTATATTTATTAAACTCAGCTATGTGTAGTCCCTGAAATCCTATTAGGCACCATGCTACTTGAAATCCAGTGACCTGAATCCTGAACATGTAATTTGTCCCTTATTCATCACATCTTAATTAAAAGACTTGCCTGTCTCCTGAACAAGGAGTCTTTGTCCTACTGCCTCCTGTATTCAGTGGTGTCAGAGTCCAGTACTGTCTGACTGGTTTTTTAGGTATTTCACACAAGGAGAGCTTAATGTTTAACATCAAATTTACTTTTGTGAAGATGGTTGGCATTGCATGTGATTTTGACATAAGAAAGTAATACTGCAATATTCTGAGATCACAACAAAAGGCAACAGAGGGATTGAAATATACAGCTGAGCCACAACACAAATGTGATTCCCATTCCTGTATCCTCACCAACATGTCATGACACCAGGTGTCCCCAATTGCTGTGAAGGAGCATGTGGGTAAAAGCCAATTGAAGCCCATTTCTCTGTTTTAAGTTCCTTTTATTAACTGTGCAGCCTTTCTAACTTTTGCTGGGTCGGTCTGTTGTGTGGTGGTCTGGCTAGCTCAGGAGGCATTGCTGTCTCCAAGTTATTGTGGGGATCGCTGTTTGCAGCCTGCAGACACACTGGTACAATGGATATCTGCCAGAAAGGTCACCTTCCTGTTCCTGCCATGTTGAGATCAGTTCAGTTTTCTCTGCAGTGACTGGTGACCACTCCTTACCTCCTTCCCTGAGCTTGTCTTTCTTGCCTTCCTTCTATGAGTCTTCCATTGTGGTGGTGTGTTGGTTGTCACATGTGGAGAGACTGAGGCTCTTAAAAAGCTGAATCAGACATGGGATAATTTTCCCTTTGAAGTTGCCCCTGTCTCTCCTCTACAGAGGGACTCAGCAACTGAGCAAACAGTACTGGCACTTTTAGACAATTACTGCGGTAGAATTAACCCAGGCCAATCTAGGTACCCCCAGATAATGTCCTCCCGCTGGAGAGCTGTCTAATAGCTGCTAAAGCCATTTTTGTAAAGCAGGTCAAGTCTTTTTTCCTCTACATTACAATCACTCTGACCACTTTATTACACATTATTCTGCTAAAAGTACATTATAGCAGGCTATCCCAATAAATGATGTGTAAAATTCCACTTTGGGGATTTGATCAACTGCCATATTTTTTAGTTTGTTAGACATATATGCCTATTCATGAATATATACATATGCATTCCCCAGGTATGGACATGTTCACTGTATTTGTGGGTGCTGAACAATTTGTGTGGATGCTAGATGATGAAAATATCATAGAATTATATCACAAGATGCATTGCTACACTGTAAGAAGTGTGTGAGTAGCGTAGGGAATATTCATATCTCTCTGCATTGAAAAAGATGCATATTTTATTTGGTACTTTTCCTGGATTATTCACTTAAACAATAGTGAAAATCTGCTGGCACTTTTTGTGTGCCTGATAAGTATGAAGAAGCTGACTGGTGTGAACTCAAATAATTTTGCTCCAAACATAAGGAGCTCTAGTCAATTGCATGTTGTTAATATAAAATCCACAAGTGTTATAATAAGCAGAAGAAGTTTGTTGACTGTTTATTCTGTTCTTTCATACCACATTTCAAAATGTGGTATGTGCAAAATATGCATTTCGAGATTTTTACTTCCTGCTTATGTAAGAACAAAAATTCTTGTGCTGTTTATTCCTTCTGTCCAAATGTATATAACAGCAGGAAAATGACCTCTTTGTATGTATTGGAGGTGGCAGCATGATTAGAATTAATATTAATGAAATTCTTAACTGATTCTGATTAGGTAAATAGAACTACAAACTTTTACTGCATACATCTTTTTATCAATCACTAAAATTTTTGTAAAATGTCACACATTTCACATTGCAGCAGTATGAAGTCATGAGTAAACATTATTTTGTTTGAAGTTATTATCTTCCATAGAAAACAGTACACAGCAACAGACAAAAATCTTCCCAAAGTCTGTAATTTATGCTTATACATAAAATCTCGTTTTCTGAAATGATATGGCTTGACAAAATGGGTTGTCATGATGGTATAAATATAATTTCTCATAACCACCAATATAATATTTTATCTCATGCAAAACTTTCATTTTCCAAACATTTTTAAATCATAAAAGTATGAAATTATGGAATTGCAATCACATTAGTTACACAGGTAGCTTTTCAAGTTTATTTGAAGTGTTGTCTGATACAAGTACACGATTATTTTAACATAACTGGCTTCCTAAGTGCCCACGTGTGAAATAGTCCAGATATCAAGTCTACACTTCTAATGAATAACCATTTTTATCTTTGTACCTCATTCCCGGTTAACATTGTCCCTCTGGGCACAAAAACCACTGCATGGAATATCCTGATATCAAGTAAACATTTTCTAGTTTCCTAGATCTCACTGGGACTTCATTTTTCCTTCTTGCATTTCTGTGTAGCTGGCAGTCTTAATATGCCAACAGAGGTCTCGATATATGACATATTTATTCACTCATTAGCCACAGATGCTTTCAGAGATTTTGCCATTCAACACCTGGCTGTGCAAAGTGGGATCATTTCATGAAGTGCTGGGAATCTGACTTACTGCAAGTAACAGCAAATCTTCCTGGCCTTTTGCAGACAAGCCTACGCTCACTCTGTGTGTGCTAGGAGCTGGCTAAAGGCCAGCCAGCTTCAGTCTGAAAGCTGTGCATCACTGTCAGCACAGTGCTGTGCTCTCATTAGGATTACTAAGGTAGCTTGAGCTCACATCCCTCAGATCAGGAT
The DNA here is from genome assembly GCF_030490865.1 of Poecile atricapillus. NCBI lineage: Eukaryota > Metazoa > Chordata > Aves > Passeriformes > Paridae > Poecile > Poecile atricapillus. The sequence continues at coordinate 42,728,324 of NC_081249.1, read as the reverse complement.
TGGCTGGCATCTATCCAACTTGGGTAATAGAATCCCTCAAAACCCTGAGGTTTTGAGAAAAATTCTGAAAATTGGAGAAGTTTTCATATGAAGGTTACACAAATACATAAAGAAAAAGCTGAAAACCCAACAAAAACAAAGCAAGAAATCCAAGGGCTAAATTTATATCTCATTTATGTCCAATTGTTATTTCAGTGCAGTCACAATCTAAATAATAAGTAAAAAAACCCTGTCTAATTCAATACAGTCATTAGAAACAATAATATTAATTTTAGTGTTAGTTTACAACTATGGCTAAGCATGTTACATTTTTCCTAGTGCAGTTCAGGGATTTATAATACTGAATTTTGTTTAAAAAGGCACGATGCTTGTAATGTGCTTTTTGCAATACCCAACTAGAATGACCTGTCTGGGGCAGGTACACACACTGCAGTGGATTTGCACAGGTCTGAAGCAGCAGCTGTTGGCCAGCTGTGGTACCTGACAGCATCTCAAGCAGCACATATATAGTTGAGAGAGAGAAAGAGTCCTTCTGGACTCTGTCAGTCTTCTAATGAAAGAAAGAGGAAGTGCTGAAGTGAAATGAACTAAAAGCTTTTCAGAAAGAGTTCAGCTGTTTAGAAAATCAGCCCCTAGCCCAGTGTGCAGCCAAGTTTATGATCCATGCTCTTTGCAAGATAGATCTGTAAGTGTAACTTTAAAAACTGAGAACATCTCAAAACTCTCCTATGCCTTCTTGATTTTATTTTGCTCAGGTCTGTGGTGAGCTGTTTCTGGCTGTACTCCAGATGCCCACCAAAGCTTCACTATCACTCCCCTCCTCTGTGGGACAGGGGAGAGAAAATATAATGAAAGGCTCCTGAGTTAAGATATTTTGATGATTTAGTGAAATATATCTCCTGGTACTATTTATTGATCACTGTCTGTGATTAATAGTTAATCAGAATGAGGCACAAACTAGAAAGAAAAAAAAGTTAAATTCATTAAGCTGATGTTATCCTTAGGAGCAAAGTGACAACCTCCTCCTAATCTACAGTTAACTATATATATAAGTTATATATTATTATATCATATATTATATATTATAAAAATATATGATCTATTCCTGAAATTCAGTATAGAACTTAATTTATTTTAAACATATTTAGAAATTATATAAAAATATTTATATAAAATAAAATTATTGAATATTACAGATGAGAAACATTTTTAAAGTCTTGATTTTTTTTTTTTCCCCCAGGGTTTGAGTATATTACATCCAGTATTGGCACTTTTAAACAATTACAAAAGAAAAAAAAAAGTCAAATAAATAAATAAAATACATATATAGTTCCTCAAAGAAGATAAAAGAAAGAAAGATAGGACACCTCCCTTACTTGGTAATAGATTTTGTTTACATTTCCAAAAATGAAACAAAAACCAAGGGAAAAGGCAAAGTCTGAGAAGAAAATCTTGGCCATAAATCTAAATTTTATTGGAGAGCCAATTTTTACCTGAATATTTGGTCAATAATTGATGTAATTAATATCTTTTTCTCTGGGAACAAAAAAGCTTCTGCTGATATTCAGATTTCTGTCATCTCATATGAGTTTTAAAATTACACCCCTGCTTTTCTCCAGAGGAAAAAAATTTAACTTCATTCCTGTGGTGCACTAACCAGTAGCTTTAATTTATTTCCTTTTTTTTGTTTTTTTTTAATAAACTAGTGAAATTCCAGATAAGTAGTGGAATAATTGTCACAGCTTGAGAACTGAGAAATCTAAGTTCACTTCTGTGCTTTATTCTGACTTCAATTTATTTCTTCAAAATAATCTTTTTTTAAAGATACGTTTAGTTTTCAAACTTTGTTGAAGGCAGACTGTTTGAAGTCACTGAAAACAAACCCTATTTGCCTCCATTAAGGATTGGTAGAGCTTTTGGAAACAGTTGAGCTGGCAGATACATAGCAGAATGTCTAAAGGACTCTGAAACTGTTTCTTTTCTGAACAATGGTTTTGAATTCATATAGTTTAATGACAATTGCCAAAATTAACCTAAAGTTGGAGTCACAGGGCAAGATATGTACATGCCTGTTGTGGTGAGCAGCACACTCATTTGATAATATTGGGGGCTGTTTAGAAAGCACTTGCTATGTCTTTTGGCTTATATTGCTGCCATATTTTAAAAGCACTTCAATAAATAAAAAAAAAAAAAGAACAAATCACAGCACTTTTTTATTTCAATATTTTTCCAAGGTGTCAGGAACAGTGATATTACAAAAATAATCCTATTTGCAGTTGAGGTCTGCATTTTCACCATCTGCCTGGACAGAGACCTCTTTGAATAGACTCACTGATAGTTCAAGACCTTAAATTGAAAATTCCTTTGAATGAAGAGCATAAGATTGTGTCTTGATTAAGTCAGAGAATATAGATTGCATTAATACTGGTCTCTGTAAATGGTGCCAGCTGAAAAAAAATGCTCAGTGTTATTTGGTGACTCAGTCTTATTCTGAAAACAAAGTAGTAAGATCAATGACCTGAATAATGAGTATTTCTGGGATGTGTCCTGAATATTTTGACCCAAGCTTTTTTCCTTGACTTGACTTTCATTTTGTTCCTTCTGCATTGATTGAAAAGAAATATCCTAATGAAAAGTACATCCTAGTGCTCACTCAAAATTAAGTAGGAAGAGGCCAAAAAAGTTGAAATAGACTGTATTATTCACAATATTTGGCGTATTAGAATTTTGCATTAGTGTGTGTAGAACTCAGCAGTTCAGGTGAAATTGCTGTTTCCAAGCTGAGTGTTTACAACAGACTCATGGCAGTATGGGATTGCCAGCATCAAATCCCAAATGTGAAGTCCACAACTTTTCCCAAACCTATTCCAGTGCTTCACAGGACTTGTGATAAACTTTCCCTAATAATTTGTGTTTTAGGCTTTCAGCTCCTTCATAGTGAGGCATATTTTGTACAATTAGTCAAATCAGGCCTGATGCTGTAGGAAGGGTGCTTAAGGAAAAGGAAAAAAAAGAGTATTTTTTCATTTGTAAATTAATATTTTTTTAATGGTCAGAGTACTGTTATTTCAACAGTTATTTTGCTGACAGACTACAGTCTCTTAAGGAAAATATAAAATCTGGGGAGGAAACCCCACAGTCTGAAGAATGGCCTTAAGATGTTGATACTAAGTGCCATATATACAATAGTTCTAACTCCCAGAGTGGAGAGATGATTGTCAGTAGCACTGATTTAAAATCAAAAAAACACAATCCCCTGTACATCAGAAGTTTGCATGTCTATTCATGCTGCTTCATCTATTTGTTGCTTAACTTTATATGGCACTTCCTCTATCTTGCCTGTTTGACAAGTTTTGTTTCATCCCTGGCTATTAAAGCCTATTCCAGGGATAAGAATGTGGAACAGCTGAATTCCAGCTCAAGCACCAGCCTCTTTGGGCTTCACAATTTGAAGGATTTGGCTGTTTTATATGCAATAAACAATCTGTTAATTGTTATCAGAGCATGTGTAATGGATTAGGATGCATTAAAAAAAAACAAGCCCCAAACCAAAACACTACAATAACAAAAAAACTAGGAAAGTTTTCTACTTCCTTTAATTCAGCAGTTAGAAACATACTACCAGGTTTGGGAGTAGATTCATTTCTAATGACTGAGGGTTCAGGGCTGTTGCTCATCTCATAATCCACTGGGATACAGGCCATTGCAGGCATCACAAACACAGCTCTTAGTCTGTCCCACTTCTATTTCTTTATCTTATATGGAATAATTTGAGATTCATTAGTTGAGAAAATGTTTCAGGAATGACCATGGGCCTCTAGCCTAGTGATTAAGATGGCTTGCTAGGAATTAGATCTTAGTTCCTGCTGTCATGCATATTTCATCATTTTATCCAGGAGCTGTAAAAGAAAGACTGTGTACTTTTATGTAAAGATATGAGAACTTTTATCTTTCTTCATTTCCTCCCCAACTATTTGCAACAAACCACAGTCCTTTTTCTCTCTGATCAAATTAGTCTATTGGTGAATGGCCTACTGATGTGACTAACAGAGAGGAGAATTTCCTGTTACCAGCTCTTTCTTGTGTTACAGCATGAAATAAATCTGAGGCACATCAATCACTTGAATCATTATGTTTAATCCTAGTTGACAATGAAGCCACTGAATCGATAGAATTAATAAAAAACAACCCACTGAAGAGAAATATTTTTACGGTGACTTGAAATTTGTGTGTATTGATAAACAGGAAATGATGTTTATCTCAAGAAACATACTAATTTCTGTGAGTGTGCTGGTTGTTGTGAATCGTTCTTTAAAGCTGCTTTCTGTCTCTCTCTTCAGAGATTTTGTGTAAGAAATTAGTCTGTGGTTTTCCTGACATCAGCCAATGACCTAAAATTCATGGCTAAAATGTCACTGTAACACCTGTAGTGTGGAAGACCTAGTTTCCAGTTGCCTGTTCACTGTTAAATCAGGAATACGTAGAGACACGAGTGGAACCCTACATTCCCAATCCCATGATACTGAAGCATGATTTTATCTCTCAGTGAAATTCCTCACTGTTACAATGCTTTTAAAATCCAGCCATTATTTCATAAACATTCTGACCATTTCATGATACAGAACACGGATACTTGAGTTTGGCTTAGTATGTAGATCATGAGATCTACAGATATGAGATGTCTGTATGCATACATGCATACAAATACATAACTATATGGAGAAATTGTATATATTTTTGCAACATGAGGTTCAGACATGCAATATTTGCTGTAGGGTACTGTTTTCCTGAAGAATGTTTTTTGACAACATTTCGACTGCCCTTTCTTGTCTTCCTTTGACAGTGTTTCCCATACAGAAGATAGCCTGCTTGACTTACATTATCCTTGAACCCCTTGTTGCCTACTTGACATTAATTTCTGTAACCAAGGCAATATCACAAGTGAAGTTAAAAATCAAATCTCTGAGAATAGCCTTATCTAGATTGATTCTCTCTTCAGACTGCATACTAAGCAGCCACACAGAGCTTCCAAACTTATAATAGATGATAGAATTCTTCTCCTTTTGATCCCAAAGGAAGAAAGTGGAACCCGTCTTTTCCTTGCTTCCAGCATTTCATTACAATCTATATAACTTTCTTACAAGTTTTGTCCTTCAGTTTGTCTGGTTCTGCTGAGTATTTCAGTAAATTAAATACTTTGGGCTTCTTTAGAGACAAAAGAGAAGATAAATCTTGTGATTATCTGTCCTGTTTTCTAGAATGCACTGAACTGTGTGTTCCAGAAAAAAAATGCCAAGTTGTTTAACATTTTCTTGATGCTCAGGTATACAGTTCCCATTACTGAAGTAGATGTATATATCATAATATTTAGTTTTTGTCTTTTCAGAGAGTCTTCGATGATATAAGTAAGAATTCTGATGACTTTAGAATGGAAAACTGAAAAACAGAGGGAATAATAGGCTTGTTTCAGGAAGCTTACTACTTCAGCAAGGATTACCTCAAGGGTAATGCAATCTAATTTGAGTTTAGTTACTTAAAATTTCAGTATTGTGTCTAGACTGGGTGTCTAGGAGGCATGTTCAATGGCGAGGACAAGTCATCATTTCATCCTACACTATTGCTTTATTTCCCACAGGAGGGACTTCTTTTTTCTTTCTCTTCCTATACTCCGTAGACAATAGATGCTTAGGCAGTAGATGCCCAATTTTTAAATAGCTAAAATAAAAAAGTGGAGTATGTTTGCTAATAATGTTATAATATTACTTCTTATGGGGGAGAGGATATTCTCAGGCTAAAATTGTGTGATATTTGTCTGAAGGCTGTATTTTGATAAGATTTGATTGAACAGAAATCACTGCCACATTTTTATTGTAATTTTATCACAATGGGGCCAAACAAAGAGCAATTACAGTGATTCATATGACAACAAAACTGAACCAAGAACCCGGAAATATGACCTTCATAAAATTCAGTTAAAATATTTTTACTACTATGTTCCTATGAACCTTTTCCACTGAAGAGAAAATAAATGTATTTAAATCCACTCATTTATATCTAAAAGAATGCAATAACTAAATGTGATAAGTAAAATTTGTAAAAAGTCACAAGAAGGGGTGGTTGGGAAGAAAGGGAAACACAAAAGTTTATTAACACTCTTAAACCTCCAATACAATCCCCATCTTTAAACAGTTAAACATTAGCTATGTCAGCTTTCTTAGCTCATATATTTATTGATTGCACCCACAATAGATAAAAAAATGAGTTAATCTTTTTAAAGAAACTTTAAAAGATGGCTCCACATGAATGCAAGAATCATTGGGCTGAAATATTGCAGACAACACTGAAAGATCCTTGAACGTGTTTTTATCCCTTCTTATGCCTCCTGTACCATGATTTGCTTTGTGTATAGTGTTTACATTATTCCTATTCTGTTAGATATTAAAAATGTGCATCTAAAACAAGCTTTTTTTTTGTGTGAAAATATGGTAAATGAAGGACGCAAGTCTTAATAGGCCAGTCCAGGTAACTGCATAGTGACTTCCCAGAATATCCTTCAGCCTTCTCCAGAAGTTTGTTACTTGGAACAGAATTACAGTTCATTACTCTGCTATTAATGGCTTCTGAAACTGAAGTACTTTGTGCATGTGCCACTGTCTTTGAGTACAGCTTTAAATAATGTCCATATGCTTTGTGACTTGCCCTGAAATACTTTAAAAAAATATACATCATAGCTCTCATGGAGGGTGAAAAGCATCAAAGGTTAAGGCAACTGTACTTGAATTTGGTGTAAGGTTAGTTAAGCACCAGTGCAAAATGAAAAGTTACTTTAATGTAATTGCTAAAATATGACACTGTACAAAATGCTTAATTTCCCATGAAGATTAAATAACACTAGTACATAACTGACATTATAATGTAATTCTTGTTTCAATTATTTAATAAAATACAGCATGCTGTAAAACTTCTGATACATAATTCTGTATTTGTTCTTCATATGAGCTATTCACAACACTCTGAGAACAGGCAAATCGGGGAATGCAAATGCTTCCAGCAAAGGTGTTGTGAGTAATACAGCTGTGAAATCAAAAAAAAAAGTTATGGGTTAACTGCTGAACAAGCTTCTAGTTGCTGAGAAAAATTTTCTCCAATCCAAACTGTGGAGTAGTCCAGAGGACTGATTTTCCTTCTACACAGATGTATGTATATGTATGTATATGTATGTATATGATGTAAGTGCACTTGACTAAGTGTATAACTGTTTTGAATGAAGAGGCAATTACATCCAGTATCTCCTCAGGAAAATGCTATATTCTCCAAGACTTGGTAGTATTGAAAATGGGAACAGATTACACTGATGTGTTTTGTCTGGGGGGGAAAAACCCCAAACCAACAAAATAAAAAAAAAAAAAACAGACAATGACCTGTCCCCCTGTTCCCCCTCCCAATTACTATTAAGCACATAGGTTTCAAAAAACATTTAAGATAATTTATCTTATTTTTTTTAAGATAAAAAGTGTCATCTGTTGTATACACATCATTGAGTCCTAGTTTGAAACATTCATCCACGTTTAGGTAAATTAGGAAGACAAAATGACTCCAGAGCCACAGAGATGGTGTGGGCACTTACACTGATTAATTAATAATCCACCAATATGTTGCTGACTCTGGGTGCACTTGGACAACAGAGAAGGACAGCTTTTTCACAATATGGGATTTAATTCTTTAGAATAAACAAGAAAAAATTTATCAGGTGACTCATGTCAGTGAATTTGCTGAAATAGCACTTCACTCTTAGCATTGCACAGTGACTTAGGTTGATTCCTTCATATGACCTTTATTTGCTGAATGACCTTTTTTTCTTTTATCAATAACCATATTCAAGTTAATTATCTGTTTAATAGTCCTTCACTAGAACTTTACTCTCATTTTGTACTGTTTTTCCATAAATTACCTCAGAAAAAACCCCAGACCGTTCAATAACAACAGATTGTGAAAATGCACTTTTGACATAATTTGTAATGGTGTACTTCTTACGGAGTTGTGAGATAAATATTGACTGTGTCAGATATCAGTCCTAAAATTTTCAGGTGCATTCCAAGTCCCTAGAGGACCCTTTGGTCTCTGCACTGAAGCGTTATGTTGGACAAAATATGGCATATCATACTTCTGTCTTCAAGGTTTGGTGTCCTACGTAATGCCACAGTTGCATGACCCTTTCGTTATTTCCAAGCAGAAATACTTTAGTATCCTGTAGGGGAAGCAGGCTTCTCAATTTTACACTAATTAGGCTTGACAGCTTTGCATTTCCAAGTTGCTTGAATTGTTTTTCCAAGGTAATTCCTTTTGTTTTGCCAGCTATTTTCTGTAAACATTTATGTGCTTGTTTATGGTAATTAATATCTCTCATTTCCTTGCTCCATTAAATGAAGGTACAGTAGAATTATTACGGTTGTTAAAAGATTTCCAGAATACTACAAGAAGAAGGAGATACTGTTGTCTCCATTTATCTAGATTTAGTGCACTTGCATATGTCTGCTGTTTAGCTATTTTCTAATGTAATAAGAATTTATTTTCTCAATTTTAAACATGTGACTTACCCTAGGCGCCTAGTTTAAATGAAATATCTCTCTCAAAGCTCTTCTTCTCTCTTTGGCAGATCTTGCAATTACTAGAACACATTTATTTGTTAAGGTGCATTACAGACATGTTTTGTCATGCTTTTGGGGGCATTCATTTTGCATCACATATAAGAATAGTGTCTCTGTCCAGAAAATAGCAACATACTGTAGGGATAGGTACAGATAGGTAGCTGTTATGGTGATTACTGTTAATTGACAAGAAGACTAATTTCCATGGCATCTTTCAAGTGAGAGTTCTTCAAAAGTTCTGCAATGTTTGAAACAGTGTAAAATTTGCTGTGCTACAAGAAAGCTTTTAAAAATGAATTTTCAATATGTAGGTTACAGCATTTTTTCTTCTGAGGAAAATTTAGCTTTTAGTAGAAATGACATTATTTGCAAAAAGGATAGTCTGACTTGACAGACACATATCCTGTAGAAGATTTCAGGTGCATAGGAAAACAATCCTTCTAAATACGTGTTCTACACATAGCAACTGGAGACAAGTTGGTGCTTTTGAAAGTCTCTAGAGGGAGACCTGTCTGCCTAAGGAAGCCTTCAGGACATCATTAGCACTTCTTATGGCTTATTAAAAACTTATTTTTAGTAGACACAGCCAACATTATGACCAACTGGCTTCCAATCACATATAGAATCCTCTCAAAAATGTTAATATTCAAACAGAGTCTGTTGTGCAATGTTGGAGTTTATGAGCTTTAGAAGAGCTCAAAGATGTTTTGTAGGATTAGAACATAATGGAAATTATTGATGATAAAAGGTTTTGTACTGTACAAAAAACCAGGACTGCGCCATACTTGGAAATTCATTGAAAGAAATACTCTGAAAGACTATAATACTTTATTACATACTTCAGTGTTACTTGTTTTATTCATGTGAACATAGCTATGTTAAAATGAAGTATCTGTTGTAAAATAAGTATTTCAATAACATGTCACTTAGTCTTCAAATGTAGAAAAGTCTGAAGGCTGGTTTGCTATTTTTTGTTTTCCTTTAACAAGGCAGATCTGGTCAATGATAAAAAAAATAATTTTATTTTATTTTATTGAGTTTTTTAATCATTAAAATGTGTTGAAAACGTCTAGGGCAAATAGGATCTGTCCTAGAATTACTACAAGTACTGTCTCTGATAGCTAGGTGTAAGATATCTTTTACAAACTTTCTGTTTGTAAACTAATTAGCTAAAAAGCTAATTTTTCAATCTCTACTTTTAAAACACTACATAAGGCTAAAAAATAGCCAGCATGTCTGTCTAAGTTTCAAGAGGTTTTTACTGTTTCAGTGATTCTTTTATTTGTTCATCTTTGCTAATTAAAATAATCACAACTGAACACTCTTACTCATTTGTTGCTGCATATGTCTGTTTTTTACTAGTATTCAGGTAATTGTTCATTTCTCAATTAACATTACCCAAAATTTTGAAATGCCCAGCCGTGATGAAGATGCTAGCAATAGCAGGTGTAAGCCAGTAATTATCAGCAGTCATAAAGCAAGCAAGCTGAGAAGGAGTTTTTAAAAATCATATCCCATGTCTGAAACAAGATGTAGTGGGCACACTGTGCTATTTTACCGTTCTTAAACACAGTGAGACTATATAAATACAGGTGCTTGCTTGAAACTTGTAAGTGCCAACAACCCAAGTTCTGAAGTAATTTAGAATTCAATTAACGTGAGAAGCTGAACAAAACAAATCCCTTAACAAGACCAGTACATGAAGGCTTACTTTTAAAAACTAGAGGATACAAAAAAGAAAATCCATTTCATGAAGGAGAGAACATTCTGCAAAAGTTGCAGCTTGGTTACTGTATCAATAGCAGCTAAAGGAGATGAAAACAGTAAATAAAGATATAAATAATATATACATATTAATATATAATAAATAAATTATATATATGATAAATAAATACAGGAAATAAATATAATATTTTAAAAGTTATTTGGTTGCTTGAGCATTATATTCCCATCATCTGGATCTTCCCAAAGAACATGGTGAAAGCAAACCCTTATTTTAAAACTAGTTCCCTAGCATTTCACTGCTTAATTCAAGCAGACAGCTGAAAACGAGCATTGCATCATTTACACCAAATTGATTCCAAATGCAGAAAATTAGGTGGATTGAGAGAAACTTCTCCACTGTTACCAGATGAGGAATTTGTTTTCTATTTACTGTCATGGAGATTGCTCTAATGCAGTAAGATTTCATTTGAGATGAAATATCATAAATGAAGATGAGAATCCTAGTGCCACAAAGTGATTAACAAAATGAGCTTTGTCAGGCAGTGTCAATACAGCTGCAGCACAGCAGCTATGGATGGCCCCACTAAACATTCTACAGCTGTGTGACTACCTGGCACACACCAGCATTTCAGGGGTCAGGCAGTGTATGCCAGGGTAAGCCTTTCACTGCCAGAACAGTTGTCTCAGTTTCATGACCTTGCAGCTTGACAACTTACTGCACAGATTCCTGATAGAGGCAATTGACCAAAGCACTGAAAAACACAAGAATCACACTGAATCAAGGATGGACGAGACCTTTAAGATCATCTAGTCTCACTATCAAACTAGCAGCATTATCATCATAAACCATATCTCCCAGTGACACATCCAGACTCCTCTCAAACACTTCCAGAGGTGATGACTCCACCACATCCCTGAGCAACTTATTCCCAAGACTAACCACTCTTTCAGTGATTTTTTTCATATCTGATCTGAACCTCTCTTGGCACATCTTAAGGCCATTTCCTCTTGCTCTTTCACATGGCAGAAGAAACTCTCACTGCAGCTTCCTTTCAGATAGTTGTAGAGAGCAATGAGGTCCCCTCCAAGTCTCCTCGAGACTAAACAAGCTCAGTTTCCCCAGCAGCTCCTTATAGGATTTGTTTTCTAGACCCTTCATAAGCCTTGCTGCCCTTTCCAGGACATGCTCCAGCACCTCAATGTCCTTTTTAATGTGACTGCCCAAAACTGAGCATAGGATTTGATGTGAGGCCTCACCAATGGAGAGTACAGAGGGACAATCAATGCTTGGCCACCTGGGCACAAGCTGGCTGATGTTCAGCTGTGCATCAACCAGCATCCCTGAGCTCCTTTCTGCTGATCAGCTCTCAAGCCACTCTTCCTTGAGCCTGTGGTGCTGTATGAGGTTGCTGTGAACCAAGTGCAGGACTCAGGAGCTGGCCTGGCTGAGCCTTATGGCACTGTCCTCAGCCCACTGTTTGAATCTCTCCAGATCTCTCTGTGGAGCATTCCTACCCTTCAGCAGATCCACCAGATTTGGTGTCATCTGTGAAGTGACTGAGGCTGTATTTGAGCTGCTTCTCCCAGCCATCGATAAAGACATTCAATGGGACAGACCCCAATACTAATCCTGGGGGACACCACTGGTGACCAAAAGAAGGCAGTGACAGGTGGTGATGGTAACAGATGAAAGAGATACATCAGGATGGGGTGACCAGCTAAAATTGCTAAAATGTAGAATATCACCAGGTCTCTTGGGAGAGGCTTGACTTCAAGTACACTTTGGAATGTTCTGGACAATACCTTTTCTGTCATAGTACAACTTTCATTTAATTGCCCACTTGAAAGATGGTCAAAATGCCTAAAAATAGCTCAAAAAGAAAAGTCATAATCTGTTGTTGACTGTAAAAATGATGTATTAGTTGTCATCACAAAATAATACAGACTATTTTGCACTGGAGGGATATACATGTACAGATCTTCCTGAAGCACCACATCCAAACTGGCTGAATCATACAAGAATTGGTGTATTTATTACTTCTAATAGTTTTCCCAACTGCATGTACCAAGAAATTTGTGATAGCAAATAAAGCATGATTTTCTCTTTTATCAGATATTTTGAGAGAATCAAAAGTAAACCCCACCAATTGTGTTCATAAATACAATAGAGAATAATAGGTAATTTATATGAATATTCATATATTGAGCTCAGAAAATGGGCACCTTGTTATTCATCACTTTAAAACATGTTTATAGAATACAAATATATTGGTTCTTGGGTTTTTTTCCTAATGCTGATGAAAATGAATAGTACTTGGGGACCAAGTCTGCCTATTAAAGTGATGTGATACATTACCATGTTTGTACAGAAATGAGCACAGATGGCGGGTCTATTATTTCTCTAGCAAGAAATTAGTCATTTTTTTTCCCCAGGATTCAAATCTGAGCAACACTTGCTTAAGTCAGGCTACCTCTGTGGGGATCCTTAAAATATTTTTCCCATTACTTGTACATTAGGAGTTAGAGAAACAGAAAGTGATTAATGCCATATTAAAACTTTAAAATGAATGAAGTCTCTCAAACCAAGAGTCTAAGATTTTCTTATTTTCCCCACCCCCAAATAAAGGGAAACAAATTTTGCAGATAAATGTGAGTCTACAGGGATGAAGCTTTGTGTACCATGCTCAGATTCCCAATAGCCTGTTTAGCTTTGACAGATCATTTCATTTACATTAGAGTATTTGAAGATGTGAGATTTATAGACATTTGTTAATCACAATTATGTGGAGTATGAAACAACTTATAAGTAATTTATAAATTTTTGTAGGCAAAAGATACCATTTCAAGCAAAGTGTAGATTAAACAAAAATATGTTGACTTTCATAACTTACTTTTATGAGAAGAATCAATAAAACAATATTTCATAAGGTTTTGTCAATGCCTTATTATACACCTGATGAAAGAAAAAAGGTTTTCAATCTGCCTTACGACTTGTCAGAGCATATAATTACAACAAACTCAAAATTAAATGAGAATTTTTAATGTCAATTGGTCAAAGCTGGATCATCTTGCAGTGAAAGCAAATTTAATATGGGTTAGGATTTCCAATAACAATAAAAATGCAAATGTATGTATTAATTTACTTCAATGCATTGATTGTACTCACATTTGGGCATTCATTACATACTGTCTCTGCCACTTTCTTCCTCACACTCTTCCCCTGCTCCAGCACAGAGTCCATCCCATGGGAGTCAGTTGTCCATGAACTTTTCTAATGTGGGTCTTTCTTACAGGCTGCAGTTCTTCACAAACTTCTCCAGTGTGGGTCTTTTCCACAGGGTGGAGTACATAGGGAGCAGGCTGCTCCAGTGTGGGTCCTTCCAAGGGTCACCTGCCAACAAGCGTGCTCCAGCATAGACTTCTCCCTCCATGGGTCTGCAGGGCTATTTCTCTCATATTCTCAATTCATCTCGTCCACCTCCTCTTGCTCAGCAGTTTTTTCTCCGTTTTAAATCACAGGAGTACTGTCACCATCACTGTTGGACTTGGGCGTGGCCAGCAGTGGGTCTGTCTTGGAGCTGGCTGGCACTGGCTCTGCTGGACATGGGGAAAACTTCTGGCATCTTGTCCCAGAAGCCACTCCTGCAGCCTTCCCTGGGCTTTGCTTTTGCCAAGCAAACCAAATACATTTTAGGCAAAATATTTGTCCAAATCAAATTCCATTTAAATCAATGTTAATTTTTGAAATCCAGCTCTTAATTTTCCATATGTGATGGTTACTCCTCATATGTTCCTTGGGGAGAACTCACATCCAGAACCGGGAGGATCAATTTCAAGACTGAAGTCTTGGAATACAAAATTAAAAATTCTCAAAGGAGTAAAAACTTCGCAAAGCTTGAATAATAACACATCACTTCAAAAGTATGAGGATTTTGTTGAGAGAAATATCAACTCCTTTAACAGTCAAGGTGGGAATGTGGTCAATATCTAGTAAATTTGATTACCAGAAAACTTTGGAATGTGTAGTGATTATACCAATACTGGGTCCATAGAGTGAGTTGGTGTGTAAGGATTGGTATTTTCTCTATTGACATAAACTTGTATGTTAATTGGGATCTTCAGCTACAAGACTTCTGATTTCATTGTAGAAATAGCTGAAAAAGAAATTATAGTCTTGAATGAGTCATTGCCAAATAATTCCCAGGTGCGTTAAACTAATAAAATTGTAGTCTAGCGAAGGTCCAGCTTCTGCATGATTTATTTCTTCCTGCATTGTTAGAGAAATGAGTATCACTGAATTAAAAAAAAAAAAAAGAGAAAGGGTATTCTTTTTCATAGCTATGCAGTTCACAGGCAAATGTGCAATAGTTGGGTTTGCAGCATTTGAAAAAAAGGTGTTAATTGAAGATTTATGAGTGACAGAAAGTGAGAACACAGATTTTGCATGCTGTGAAACAGAACAAGACCACTGGATAGAAAGAATAGACATAACCTTCAAGATTTTTTATAGTGTTATGGAGTGAAGAGGAATTTTGGTGTTGCATTGAACTAGTGTGTTGAGTTACTTTTTCTGGTCACTGCAGTATTGTTCAGCTGGCATTAATTCGTTATTTATTTATTTACGTATTTTGTTTTATACAAATGACTGCCAAAGAAATTTTTTGAAGGTTTTTATGTTTAATTTTAATTTTTTTCACACTTAGAATTACCAGAAGATTTGTTGACCCAGCCTGAATTGCTGCATTAACAATTGCCCAAGACTAGCAGGCAGACTGTGGTTTTTGTCCACACCCCTATGCAAAGCTTTTCCCCATCACTTCAAGCTGGCAAATGGCTCCATTGCTACAAAACAGCACAGAAAGTTGTCTGCTGTAAACCAAAATAACACATTTTCAATAATATGAGCCATTCATTCATTCATTCAGTGTGTACACTTCCTCAGGAATATCCTAAATCTCATTTTGGGTGATATTTAAGTAAAGATCAAGGACAAAGTATTGTTGTTATGTGGCAACCTTGTTTTATTGAACTGCATTCATTGTTTAGCATATATACAAGCTTTTCTGTAGAGTTAAGAGGACCTGCAATGTTTTTGATGAAAGAAATTCTGCAAAATTTGAATATGTTGTGTTGTCTGTGCTTACACGTGGATGCAGCAGGCAGGAATTAGACATTTCTTTGCTCTGATAAGGTTATTTCATTTTTTTTTCATACAGCATAACATCTGGCAAAGTACTTTTGAGACAGAGACATATAGAGCTATCCTATTATAGAGTATGCTGAAAAAATATAGCATATGGAGGGTATTTGCATAATGTACAATATCTGTAATGAGAAGGTAGATACTCAGTTTTTCCTGCATAACTTGAGTATTACATATAATATGGTAAGTTGAATAAAGAATTGCTTCTTAATAAGCTACGGAATGCTCAGTGGTTACTTTATTTACTGTATTTTGAATTTTGTTGTATTATAAACAATGTTCTACTTACTCAAGGAATTATTTTTAAAATCAGCTTGTATCTGTTTTTTCCTTCTTTTTATATATCTATATGTCTAGTACATTTTGGCCTATTCTTGCTTATATAATTTATGTAATGCTAAATAATTTATGCACAATGTAGCTATTACCTTTCAATAAATATTCTGTCTGCGCGTGCACTCACACAAACACTAGAAAACTTCAGGTTTATTTCTGAACTTACAGCATGTATGGGATCTGGAGTTTGTTTTAAAAACCTGAAATGTCACACATTTAGGCAATCATCATGCCATTGTATTTAGCAAAATCAAAATGGAGTACAGTCTTTTTGCACACACCCAAAAAGACATGCACAGGGCTGAATTTTTCATGCTACAAAATGCAGATAACTTTGCTTATTAAAGTTTGCAGTAAACTTAAAGTGCTAATAAATAACAGAACTTTGCAGAATGTAGTAATTGTATTTTGTTGTATTTCTTTTTTTGTGAAAAATATGTGCACAAAATTAATGCATCTCATCAAAGAGGTATGCTGGTGCCATGAGAGATAATACAAATTAGAAGATGACTCTCTGAGAGTAGAGTAAGTTACTAAACCATTTTTATGTGTGTTTCTGTATTAAACTAGCTATACGCACCGTGTGGTTGGCACTGGAATCAAAGCTCAGTCTGCAAATCCCGAAGTAAAAGTGAAGGGAACAGATCCTGTAATAAGTCAAATTATTGACAAGCTGAAACATGTTATTCAGGTAAGATGCTTCTTCCTGTGGATACAGTATAGTTCTTACTACCACTCTAGTAATGAAAGTATTTACTGCACCATGAAGGTTAATTCGAGTTTCTGCTGAGTGTACATCTACAACAAAACACTAGTTGCTCTCTGTCTCACTTCAGTTATTAAAAATTATTTAGTTAAAAGGCTTGCATATGGCAGATAAGTGTAGGAAGTGAGGCTCTGGCAGCTGGGCCATCTGTACCTGCAAGTACCGCAGCTCGGCATTGCAGTGAGCACACAGAAGCACAAACAATATGATTTAGGGACATTAACTGGGTGCATATGTTTAAATAACAATAAAACGTAATTTCCCTCTTCCCTCTTTACTAAATCTAGGTTCTTTCTTAACTTATATTGCTGTGAGGCTTTTTGTTTAGATGCCAGACAGAAAAACTAGGAAGTTTGAATGAAAATCACGTGCCTGTTGTTTGTTACCTGATGTACATATCTGTGAATTAGTAAATTTAAGGCTTACAAGGAAGTCAATTGCAATATGGTTCTGTACAATCATAATACTGTACTAAATTTACAGGATTACAGGTATCGCTAGTTACATGCACATTTATATGCACAGATAGCCAGAACTAGAGGACAAAAACATAATGCCTGTGGAAGACAACAGTTATTTTGCTCTGTATTCAGCTCTGTATTTCAGTTTAAAAATACAAGTTTTCACTCTGATCTGAAGGCTCAGTGACCAGAAAGGTTCTACAGGTGTTTCTTGTCAGTGACCCATTTAATCCAGTATCCTCTCTGCACTGGTAAAAAGAGAAGCTACTTAAGAAGACTATGAAGATCCTCCCTTTTATTGTCTTCCCTTCTCTACCCCATTCCCCAAACAAGAAAATTAGAGATATTGTCTTCTCCTTGCCTAGTGCATTTAGATCCATCTAAGGACTTGCTTTAATTCTTTTTTCACGTCTTCTTGACAGCTTTTAAATACAATTTCCCTTATGGTTTCTGGAGTTGAAATATTACTGATAGCTTCACGGTAAACCCTTTTGGTTCTTATATCTCTAATTGTGAACAATAACTCTTCTCTGACAACAAAACAAAGAGTGATGAAATAGAAAAAAGAAAAAAAAAAAACCCAGAAAAATTTCTTTTCCATCAGTAGTGTTGTTTTCTAGAAGAAGTGCCATTAGTTTTGAAGTTCAAAGGCAATCATTATTCTTTCCTTCCTAAAAGAAATATCTTTTTTATCCCTCCAGCTTCAGCATCATGCTTTTGTCTCTCTTCTTTATTAAAACAGCATCTACAATGGTGGGAAAATCAATGCAATTTTCCTTACAAGAGATGCCATGATTTAATTAATAACTACAAAATACTTTACAAAGATAAACTTTGCAAATATTACTTGATAAGTTCCAAAGGCTTTCATTTATCAGGAATGCTTTCCTCCCTTTATATTAAAACTGTCTGTATAGTTTATTGTGTTGGTTTCCTCTAGAGACTTGAAGTTGTGTTGTTTTCTCCTTGAGTGAGTACCTAAAAGAGTGGAATAGAATATTTCCGTTATAAAGTATTTCATTTTGAGAGCTTGCTTGCCCTTGTCCCTAAAGACTTGAGTGGATCTTGGGGAAAAGGACATATAATTTACATACTGAAATGCTTACTAACCTCCAAGTATATTTTCTTTCTGTGGGATAGTTTCTTTCCTTGTAGCTCTGAGTATGAAAATAGGGTCAAGGGATAAGGAGAGCATAAAAATCCTTAGAGACCTGACATATAACTATTTTTCCCCAGGAAAAAAAAAAAAAAAGGGTTGTAGAAGCTGGAAAAAAAGCTTTCTTCTTCACCATTTGCTGCTTGGAAATGGAAGATGAGGAGTGTAAATTAGAAATTCAAATACAAAAGATCACCTTTTTGTCCTGTGTGGTATGAAAAATGATGAATCACATATTAAGCTTACAACAGCCAGAAAATAAGGGGAGCTTAATGGATTGTGGTGATGCCTCAGAGACAGAGTCATACTTAAACCTAACACACTATCCAAGCTGTATTACTGAACTTCAAAATTTTAAGTGGCTAACTTAGTGGGAACAAAACATATTGGTCAAGTTTTACAAAACTAATTCCTGAAATTTACAAAACTATATACTTTAATTCATCTTCAGAGTGAAAATAGCAAAAGGGCAGAGATTTTTGAGATCCTTTTCTGCTCATATTTAATGTTAATTTAGGAAAACAGATCAATACCATTCTGTCCTGCATACAGAAAAGGACAGATTTCTTAGCATCTCCTCTTTTTTTTCCTGTTGGATATTCAAAGGCATAAAAGTCCCAAGCAAAGAATTAGCTTTAAAATATGTAAACATGCAATGTTTAAACTCTGTTTTCTAGGTTCTTTCCTCTTAAAAAATTTAAACACTTGAAATCAATCCCTGGTTGCATAAGTGACAGTACCTCCTTTCAGCAGGCAGTGGTTTCTGGGTAGTTCTGCTTTGTGAGAGACTCAGAGTAATCCTCCTTTTTCTGTAAATAGTGGATTTACAAAAAAATCAATAGAACTTTTTGATTCTGTTGGACCCCAATGGCTGTAATCTGTGCCCTGGACTCTTCAGGTTCGTATTCACAACAGAAAAGTGCAATTAGAGGAACTTACATGAGCTCTGCTGAACCAGTCAGTGCTGAATATGGCTTGAAAAAGTCGCCTTCTTCTGTACGACTCCTTACTTGTATACACTGGTATATTGGAGAGTTTTAAATTATGAACTCTTCTTCATTCATTTATCTTCAGGCAGGCAAATTATGGGTTCAGTGCATATCATTTTATGTACTGCAGCCTGCAGCTATCACTCTAATAGGTAATCAAGATAAGCAAAGTCAGTTTCATATGGCATAAATAGTAACAGGAATTATTCTCCTTTCTTCCCCAATAATTTAAACCCATGATTAATTCACCATTCCTGCAAGTACAAATACTAAGGTTATGAAGTAAGTGTGATATTTTGGAGTTGTGATAACAGGTAATTGGACCTTGGTCTTTTCGGTGTGTTTCTTCTTTCAGAAGACAATCTCAAAAAGATACTGCTTTTGAAAGTAATAGACATTACTTGGAGCTTGTATTTACAGGTTACATAAAGTCTTACTCATTTCAGGAAATCTTGCCATAGCAGAAGATACTCCTATGTCTGCTGTCTAAATTAGGCAGACCAAATCTCACCCTGGAGATCTCCAGAGGCACCTACCATTAATGACTATACTGGAAATTTAAATGCTTCTATCAAGATAAATTATTTCCAATTTCTAGGTGCAGTAAAAGGCATGTCTGAACTTATTTGGAAAAGATCCCATTTTGCACTGCTATACCACTAGAGTGCTGGCTGATATGCATAAAATAATATTTACCTTCTCCACAAAGGGCTGCAAACTGTCCCTAATGGAATTGATGCTTACGTTCCTTAAAGGAGTAAATGCCAGTACTTCATATGACATTAAACTCTGGTGACAGTCTAATTTTTCCTTTACAACTTGTCATTACTATTGCATGGTGAGCACTCTGTTTCACCATGCTGCCATTTTCCCATTTACCTATCTCAAAAAGGTTGCAAAAATAGTGAGATGAGACTTTGTTTTGACACTGATTTGGCATGCTAACAGCTAAATTTTCCATCTGCATTTTTTAAAGCTTTTATCCATGTACCACAGCACAGTCAAGATAATATGTGTTTTTGTAAGAGCTGTTCAAGTATGGATTGGAAACGGGGATGGAATATATTACCAGAATCCTCAGCTGCTCATACAGAGAACCATGTTTTGAAATCATTCATGCACAAGGTGTGGCACTTGCAGTTACTTACAGTAAGCAGTGCCTACTTACTATAGTGTTACGATAACCACCTAAAACCTCTCTGCCTCTTACACTAGTGTCAACAACTGTATAAATGTCACAAATTAAACATTTTGATGACTTTTTCAATGACTGAAATGCATTTCATTGTCATGGAATGAGGGAATTCTCAAGAGTACAGCATTGGGCAGATGCAGTTTGACACACTCTTCAGTAACATGCTCTTGGAGACTCACTTTCTAAATTTTTTTTCCTCTTCTTAAATGCTTTTTGTTGATATGGTGTAACCTGCAGTTTATACCTTTCAATAATGGGTAAGTGGGAAGCAAAATTTCGGTGCACTTTATGCAGCAGCCATTTAAGCCATTTAATATTCACTGGTATTAGAATTGCTTTCAGTCGTGTTTGCTCCTAAACCGACTATTTATTTTTTGTTGCACTAGGAAAGCCTTCCTCACAAGTTTATTTTGTATTTCTTATTACAAATGCATATCTAAATGTTAATTTTGCCTTAGGTTTTGTTTTTACTGTTTGTTTTTTTTTTACACTTTCTGATTTCATCCAAAGTTAGAACAAAACTACAGAATAGCTCAGTATGTTGATTGCGTTAATTTTTTTCCCCAATGATTTGTTGGTACTGCTTCTTTTTTAAAAAATTTATTTCTGGAAGTAATACAATGCTCCTGTCCTTTGAAAGTGAACCTTTGGACAAATTCTGGTTTTGGCAAGGCATGATAGTAGAGTACTAGTGATATAGGGATATCAGGATATTCCTCCTTGGCAGAGAAGTCTATTTCATATTGTTGTGTGAGCTGTTTCAGTCTTTTATCCCCTCTATGGAGAGCTGCCTCTGACTGCTGGCTGGTGCCAACAGTATGGTAAGTGCTTGATTATTACCACTGCATGTAAAATATTGGCAGAATTCCTGTAAAAATATTAAGCAGTTAGAAATGAGGTAGGAAATTATTTTCTGAGTTTCATACTCCTCGCTTTAAAATATACTTCAACTTCCAGCCTCAAAAGTACACAAAAGAGTGCAGGATTGCTGATGCTTTGTATCTCTTGAGAGTGAAAAGGTTTTCTTCACAGTTCTCTTATGATAGTGAAGGTATAAACCCTTCTTGTTACTCACAAAGGTAGTCTTTCTGTATTTGTAAGTCAAACACTAGAAGTTATATGAACATTCTGAGATGACTGTATGTCTTGGAAAATTAAGGTTAAACTCAAACCTAAATATTTTTAGGTTTACAGGTAGAAGGCAGGGAAAAAAAAAGTGATTAGGAGGGTATGCAGTTTAGCTGATGCATCTCCCACTGCTGGGATGCTTAGGAGGTAAATTGAGAAAAACAGTCACCAGCCACATAGTCCTTCTAATCAGTAATTTACTTAAAACGCCAGCAGTAGTTTCCCCATCTTACTTTGTTTTTCACTAACTAGATTACCAGAATTGTTAAGGGCTAATCAAAGTCCTGTTCATTTAGAAAAAATCATTATTTTTGTGAAGTATCTTTTTTTAAATAGGATTTACGCCCAGATGGAAAGAGTATACATTGCATACAGCTTTCTGAAATTGTTTGTTATACAAATTTGTATAAAACTCTTAATAATGGGCTAATTTAAAAAAATCCTTAACATTTGATTTTTTGTTATTTTTCTCCTTGCATTTCTTATAAAGCTTTGCACAGTGCACAATGAGAAAACCTTTTTCTTGATGCAGCAGGGAGATACTGTCAATTCTTATCCATTTTGTGAAGAGAACAGTGGCAGAGAAAATAAATCAGCCTTTTCTTGCTACTTAGGTGGATAGTGACACTAACTGAAGTATTCATTATGGTGCAGATCCTATCTACAAAAGTCTATTTTGCACCTAAATTGTTTGCTGTTATAGCTGGTAAAAATTGCTTGTGTTAGGTTTTTTAACCAAACAGGACCATTGTTTTACCTTCTCATTTTTAAGTATAATATTAAGGGGAGTTTTGATATTTTGGGAGAGCCTGGGGTAGCTCCACCTGCTCCTCATACAGACCACCACACCCCATACATTGTTATAATACGTACTTCTGAATCGATATTCTTATTTCATTAATAATAGATAGAGGAATATTCTCCAACTGACATGCTTGGAACAATGTGTTTGGTAAAAAGGGAAGAGAAATTTAGAGTGATATCAAATAAGGCTTTGGAAGATTTAAGTTAAGAAGGATATCAACTCTAGTCAGAAATGAAAGTCAAATAGGGGCTCTAACTTATGAAATATGGCACACATCACAAAGCCTTCCCATAGTTACCTTAATTGACAGCCTCTTAAGAGCAGACGCTCAGCAACTACAGAGAATAATATCAGATCAGGAAGGAAAGTATCAACAAAAGTTTGAGAAGACACTTACTGTTCCTGTTAGTACTAATTAATGACAGATGTAATCTCTCAATATCTCAGTAACATTAAGAAAAGACTTTGTATTCAAGCAAATACATTAAAAAGGAAAAAGAAGAGTGGGACAGTAACTGGACTTAACAGTAGGTACCATTAAAATGTGAGTGCCATTTACGTGGTGTTGTAGTGGTCTTCTCAGTACTGTGTGGAAGTTCCTGTGTGAACAGTTCCTCTAGGCTGACATATCAAGGGAGTAAGCAGGATGCCTGTGCTGTGTGTCCATTTGTATTTGGTGCTGAGTGAGCACTGTGTCCCACCTTGGTTTACTGCCTGTGGATTGTGTACAGGAGCAGTGTTCAAATTTAGCAGCAGTTCCAAAAATGTTGATGGGAATGCTTTGCCTTTTGTCAGTCCAGCTGAGCATAATGCTACTGGGGGGGGTGGAGGATTGGACTTGAAGACCTTTAAAGGTCCCTCCCAAGCTGAACTATTCTATGATTCCATTGACTCCATGATTATGCTGTGTGAACTCCTACACTGTTAACTCCAGGTAATAAACATGGGAAGAGCTGTCATAAATACTATGGACATGAAAAGATGTTGTCAACAATAATAAAACAGAAAGCACAAAGAAAAGAGGTTCCTTTATCTTCAGTGATTATTAGACCATTTCTTAAAATATGTGCAAAATATATCACTATGCAAAACTGTGACATCTAAAACAAAACAGGTACCACAAAACCACAAAAACTAATTAAAAAAAAAAAAATAAGCAGAAGCATTTCAATGGTTAACTGTAAAAAGGCAGAAGTATTTCAATGGTTAACTGTTAAGGGAAAAAAGTTGCTGGTCACAGACTTTCTGCCCTGAAAAGTAATGCATCCTTTTTGAGCATGTTGAATGTTTCCTATTTGAGACAATCTATTTCCTTTTGGTCTCAGTCCTGGGAAATCCTCGGAGGCAGTGACCTGTGGAGAGCAATACAGAGCAAGTCATTTGCTGCAAGCATCATCATAATTTGTTCTCCTTGCCAGTTTGTAAAATAAGCAATGTGTTCTGTAGGCACAAGAAATACCAGTCTGGAAAGCAATCTGTTGCTCTGAAATCTTATAAACAGAAATCTGATGTTATCTATGAGGGCTGTGTGTTGCCTAAGGAACTCATCTGATGCTGGAAGTTTTGCAAATTGTGGAAAGCAGCAGCATAGTATGGAGCATTCAACTGCTTTTGAACCCCGTGGGTCTGAAATTCATGTGGATAACACAAACAGTATTTGAAACTGTACCGTATAGTTTAAGGTCACAAATTTTGCTCAGCACAACCCTGGTTTTGTCTTGAGAGAGTCAGTCAGCAAGCAGTTGAAGAATCAGTAGCAAAGGTGAAATATTTAATTTGCATGAAGTCTCAGCAAAGCTGTTCAGGACTGTGGAAGTGTCAGAAACAAGCTGTGCTGTGCATTTTTTAAAGCAGTTTTTGTTTCAAGAGAGAATACAGAAAAATACAAATATATCCTGGCAGACTATGATTATGTGCTAGGTTTGTGGGTAGGTTTCTTATCTTTTCTCCAGTACAGAAACATTACACTGCTCTGTATTTAACTGATACATATAAAAAAACAGAAACCAAAAGAAACATGATAAATATGCTGATTCTATATTCCTTCTAAAACAAGCATGTAGTAAAAAATACATTCACAGAAGAAAACTTGTCAAGATAGAAAAAATAATAACTTTGATAGTAACCCAGTTGAATAGACATTTATATATTTCTTTACAAAACAGATTAGCTATTACTTTGGAAAAATATTTTTCAAATTTCATCTTTAAAAAAACAAACCAATCTTAATATACTTTATTAAACAGATTGTGCAGTCTAAGTTAAGTTCTTTAATGTGTTCATTTCTTTAAATGACTTTTCAAAACCTTACATCTTGAAAGTAAATATTATTTGTTTGTTGACTTAAAACCAGCATACTTACCAGTTCCTTAATGCTGTGTTTTGGTCTTTTTAACACTTGTCTGTGTCTGATAAGTTCCATCTTTAAGAGCAGACAGAAGAAAGCTTTGAAGATCAAAACCTTCTTCTGCCAAGCACCCACCCTAACTTGTTTGCTAAGCTCCATCCTTGTTGGTCATACTTTGTAGAGAAAATGGACACACCTCTTTCTCCTTCCTACTCTGGAACCAGTGGTAATAGTAGCAAGTGCTGTTCTGGTAGTGGGACACTGGTGGGACACCTCTGCTTCCTCTTTTCCCTGCACGTTTCTTTTTTCTCTCAGTGAGTCATTCAGCTTAATCTATGGACTTCCTCACTAGAACTAGTCCTATCAGATAGTACTAAACAACTGTAAGATAAAAAAAACCCAAGCAGCTGGATCTTTAAAGAGAATCTTAAACCAATCCTGGATCTGTAAATTCCTAAATAAAATATACAGACCCCATTTTTTCATGTATGACAATGTTCTGATTAGAAACTTCTCTTCTTGTAACTTGCTTGTCACTTCAGTTGAGCAAAATCATTAAAAGTAATCACTATCCTCATCTAGTTTACTTGACATGTGATTACTGTATAAATCTCATAGGTACTCTGGCCCATAGTCTAGGCTGTGCAAATGATAAAAATAAATTTTGTGATAGAAGTACTGTACGCTAACTTCAGATAAAAGTGTTTTCCTTTATTTTCTGCCTGTTAATGGGATGTATATTTGCAGTGAATACAGAATTGTCCTATCCTTCTATAATCCTTTAAGTATTCTGCCAGGTCCAGTTTCCCCTTGTCAGCTTCTAATTTCTGCTTCCTGACCATCCCCAGTTCTTCTTCCTCTTTCAAATAATCACATGGTTTTAATCACATTCCATAAAATACTTTGCTGTCATATTTGACATCTCTTTTAACAGATATCTGACCTTCTGTCTCTGGTGGTACACAGGTCTGGAAAAATGACAGCCTAGCTCAAAAGCAAGAATGTTGTTTCCCAGTCAGTCAGGACTATAACTGAAAAAATTAGTTTTAAATATCTGAATTAAGGTCTTACTGTTAGCTACTAACTAGTAATGCAGGAAAGTAGGAAAGAAGTGTATTATAGCCTCTGTGAAAACTTTTGTCTTGATTATGATAAAAGATAGGGAGGCATTTTAAAGTGCGAATAATGAATGACTATGATAAAAACACAGTGATAAGATTGAAAGAGGCTGCAAAATCCCAATTCTGTTACCTTGAACTGTAATTTCCTTCTTAATGCAGCTGCCTTGCCCTATCTCTACCTTACTCAGGCCTATGCTTCCTTATTGATGCACACAGATCTGGGCAAACAAAAAACTGTAGCATAATATGTCAGTAAATACAACAACATTTTTAGTGAGAATATGCAAACTTCTCTACCAGACCTGTACCATAGTAAGGCTACTGTTTATAAAACTATCCATCATTAATTTCCTTATTTCTTCATCTTCTGATTTAACACCCTTGTCATATAGAGAAATGTAACGATCTGCTTTCCAAGTAGGTCTCATACAGATTTTGAAAAATCAGGTAGCATCATAACCATGGAGCATGGCATTCAATAGTTGCATGGAAACTCTTCAGGAAGTGTTTTTATTTATTGCAATAATTTAATCCATTTCATCTGTTTTTTTTTTCCACTTTCTGTTTGACTGTTGTTCTCTTCTATCATTTCATTCATTAGAAGTCCTCCTCTAAAGCTCTGTACCTCCATGCCATAGTTCAACATTACATACCTAGTACATATTTTGTCACAGCTGTCAGATTTTCCCCATTCTCCTGTTTAAGAACTCTTTTACAACCTATTTGAAACCTTGTTTGAAGAGCCAGATGTCTGGTTCCTTTACAGTCCAGCTGCAAATAGTTCGTTCTGTAACAGCTCTCTTAATTTCTAGTGTCTACTGTTCTTAATTAATCAGATTCTTTTTTTTTCCTTGCACTTTTTTTTCAATTTTAGATTAATATTGTTCTTCTAGTTTCATAGCCATGTGGGATTCTGAAAGTATGTCATTAAATGCTACTGTGGAGGGCTTGGTCTTCAATTTTTTTTTTTCCTAGCAGCTTAAATGTTGTCTCCAGAGCTTTTCTGATTGATTTTGTATAAACCTACATGTACCCTTAATACTTTTCCTTATCCAAAAAATTAGTACGTATCTTATCTACATAACTCACAATGTTCACCATAGCCAGGTAAGGTACTGTGATTTCTTTAGTTACTACATGTAACAGGAGTGCATTTGTTATTGCTTTTATTACTTATACTGGCATTCTGTGCAGATCCTTCAAGAAACCACTTGTTTGATTTTCTTCCAGCCCTTTTAAGGAAGTCTTGTATGAGGAATGTGCTAAGATCAGAGTATAAAGTTAGGATTTAGCTGTTGAAGTGTGGACATACCCATTTAGATGCTTCTTAGAACATAATCATAATCCGTAATAATCAAGGAACGGACTTGTCTCCTTATGCAATCCCAGACCCCTGGTTTGGTCAGATTTTAGTGTATTTTTTTGCTGGATAACCATAGTTAAACTCTGCAGGTGTTGCAAACAGACACTTGTATTTTTGGTGTAAGTAAAATTAAATGTCATAAAACAGTCAGCTTGATACATCTTGGGGGCTTATATGTGAAGAGGTCAATTCCTAAAACATCAGTTTTAAGAAAATTGTTTTCATGCACATGAGTAAAAAGATGTGTTCTTCCTATCTAGGAGGAAATCTCTTCAGTTAGAAACTTTTGTGTGACAGAAGTTTTATCAAGCAGTAATGGTGTATGAAAACATAGCAAGTAATAAAATAGTTTGAGGAAATTCTGAGGAAGCATTCATTTGAAAGTTCTAAAAGAGAAAAAGTATTGGTTTAAAATGAAACTTCTAACTGAAAAAATCTTTTAATGTCATATACTTTTCATTCCTTCTTATGCTTCCTATTTAATTCAATTTGTAATATTTCCTAAAACTTTTTTTCCAACAGGAAGGAAAAAACCCTAGAAATAAATTATAGAAACAAAAAATAAGAGAAAGTGTTAATAATTGAAATATAGGAACAAAAAAGAAGCTATGAATATTTAAACTCTGTTTTATTTTTTATTTGATATTTGTGTAATAGTCTCTTTTTTTTCCCCTCAGACATTCTTTTGATTTTTGATTCCATATTCAGTTTAAAAACACCTAATTGAAGATTTTTAATTTAAAAAAAAATATATAATATGGAGAACTATATGCTCATTAGATTATTTCAAGGAAATTTTGCTTAAGACATTTTGGTATTACAGATGAACAAGGAATGTGCACCCCAAGATCGTGCTCTTTTCTTCTGTACTTCTATATTTTACAGGAATGGGTGGCTCAGATAAAGACTTAATTTTATAAAATTCTTTTATTTTTGATGCTGCTCAACTTCTTTTCCCCTTCTTGTTCTCTCTCTTTTGTTTGCCAATACATTTAAAATAATAATGTTTCAAGCACTTCAATGATTATTTTTGAGTCTTGCCTTTATTGCTTTCTAAGTTGTATGACAGTTCATTATTCAGGCTGTGAAATATGCAAGTTCCTTCAGGATAGGAAAACAGTATATTGGTATTGTTTGTATTTTTAGAAGAATGCAGAGTAACATGAATATCTATTACTACCTTGTAGTGAAAGCAAAGTTGTAGCCTGGGTTCAAACCTTAAGTAATTTAAATCTTAAATGCTCTAAATTGGTTGTTTTCTCTGCAGGAAAAGGTAAAAGACACCTCCAGAGGCACTTCAGGCTTGAGATTGTGTGACTCATTCTCTAGAATGTCTCATTTTTTCTATTTTGGCATTCTAGAATAACCACACTCCAAACTGAGGTACTTTTCTTAGATATATTTGGCCAAAGATACAGAATTTGTTTCATTGTGGGCTACACTGAATTCTATTTGCATTTGTTCATGTGGAACGAAGTCAGCTGTCTTTCAAGAATAGATTGACTGCCACACAAAAATCCTGTATGTTTCTAAAACGTATTAGAAGCTCCCCAGATGTGAAAACTTCATTAAAACCCCCTGATAAGCTAATTTCTTGGGAGTAATTTGAGTGATCATTATTAAGTCAGGATATATTTTCATGACACAAAATTTTAGCGGAAATGCCAATCTTCAGGATGCCCATCTGACAAACATCTCAATGCTCTTTCCCTTATTCTTGTTTTCAGAGTTTTCTATAGGTGGTTTGGGGTGACTTGGAGGATTGCTTTTACCCAGCTTTGACCTGTTTGCAGTATAAAATTAGGGATATGAGAACAACTCTGCTAAGGTAATGATTTTGAGTACAAGATGTGTCTGAATTGTAGAAACTCAAGTTTAAGTATCAAAAAAGCCAGAAGAAAAATAATATAATGAAGTGAGGGTCCAAGTCAAAACTGATAAGCAAAAATATAAAGTCTTAGTGAAAATAAGAAACTCCATGGAAAAGTGTTAGAAAGTGAAGGGATTACATTGAATTTCCAGAAGTTATGCTGATTTAAACTCATGAACAAGAGTAAAATAAATAGTAACAAAAATGTTCAGCAAGAAAAGTAAAAAGCCTCTTTGAGAGAACTGAACTTCTGTTCATCTGTTTAACTAACAAAGGTGAAAAATATTGTGGAATCTGAAAGGTGGTGAATGGGAATGAGGTTTTGGAAATAAAATGTAGATAATTGTGTTCAAGTAAAAAAATTTAAGTCTCAGTTCATGCTTCTATATACCAAAAGATGGACCACACAAGCATGAATCAATTTAGGAGAAAATGAGGATGGAAGAAGAAAGCAGAAAATGTGCTAAGAGACAACGTGTTTACAGAGAGCCTGTGACAGAGCAATATAATATCTTGTCAATATACCATTCAAACATCATGTGGTAGAATCTTTGCTTGAAGAAGTATCGTAGAAAAATCTGTGTGTCAGTAAAATGGTTGCTAAAATGTTATATGAATTAAGTTTGACCTAGTTGGAAGTATAAGGATTCTAGATTTTGTGGTTATGAAATTAAGCTTAAAAGAACAAATATAGGAAGAAAAAAAGTGTAACCATGTATGTTTAAAGAGCAGTTATTAGGCTGCAGAAAGATTACTAGAATAGTTCCTCAGAGGTTGGCATTGCAGCCAGTGCTAAATGATCTTGGCTTAAAAAGGCGGTGTTTTACAAATTTGGAAATGACAACATTTGGCAATCTGAAGAAAAGTCAGATAATATAGAAATGATTGAGGACCACAACAATAGAACAAAATAACAAAATGTGAAGTGAAAGCTTTTCCTAAACAGGCTTCCAGTTAAAATCAAGAAATTCTATGAGGTTGACACACATCAGCTGGAGGCAAATTAGGACACCCGAGTCCGGTAACTGATCAATAAATGAATTTGAGCCACCTACATATCCCAGAAATTTGGATTCATAGAAGGTTTATTACTTTTTTCACAGCTGTGAGTCCAGAAACATATTCTTATCACACATCATCTTCTTCTCAATTATTTTCTATACAGTGTTTAAATATGGTGACATAAGCACTCAGGGAAGGATGGAATGTACCTGGGTTTTATTGTTTTGTATAAAAAGCTATTGCGAGTTCATATATTCTTCTTGAATTCCAAACTAAATAAAAATGAAATTTGATATTTATTCTACAAATTCTAGATGCTAGTTCTGTAGAGAATTTTTAAACCTTATTCTGTAAAAGCTTGAATAATGGTATTAACATAGTAGTATATTTCAGTGTGATGGGTGAATCTTTGGATAAATGTATTAACTGTTTATTTCATTAATCCAGTTGCACTATGGTATTATATTCCACATATTCTGATTTCTTTTCAAATTCTATATTTAATTTTAGTGCTTCATATTATCACAAGGAAAAGATGGTAGTGAGAATTCTTATTTTCATTTCTTTCTGCTTGAAAATAAGAGATAAAAATCTATTACCTGTTTTTTCAGTATTAGCAATGAAAAAAAATTTTGGATATTTTTTAAAAAATGAGGACTGTATTATTTTGATGAACTTTTAATGGGCCAAGTAGATAACGGCTGTGACTTAGATTACTATAAGTAATTACTAAAATTACTGTAATAGCATCTTCCACTTTCTGAATGCTTCTGAGATGCACTAATCATCAGTGCATCAACTGATGAAGTGATTTTATTTCAGAGTTTATTGCCTTGACAGGATCAATAATCCTACTATTAGTAAACTCAGTAGAACTAAAAAGCTCTGAGTATTCCTAAACTCTACTTCACTAAAATATATTAAAATTTTTATTAACATTGAATATCTGCTGGCTCTTTAATAGTTGTAGATTAATTTTAACTATTTTCTGCTCTATTAATATTTCTACATCTAATTTCAAAATTACATAATTTAAAAAGGTAGAAGTGAAACATAAGGAACATCTCTCTACATTGAACTTTCCATAGGAAATAATTGCAATCAAAAATAATTTATGCAAGTGTTTTGAGAACATTTCCTTGGTTTTGCTATCCTGATGGCCACAAACATTTTAGACTGTAGAAGGGGTGAAATTTGAGCCATGTTTTCTGTAAAACTCTTTAAACAACATGAGCCATTGCAAAACAAAGAGAAAAAAAATTGATCTTGCTTTTGTGCCATGTCCAGATAAGCCTATATATATATATATATATATATATATATATATTTATATATTTATATATATATATATATATTTTTCATTGTAGAAATAAAGTCACTCTCTTAGAAAAATGAGAAAAAATCCTCTTGAAGTCTTAAGATAGTTTCCAACACTTAATTGTTTGGTTAAGCAGTTTTGAGATATGAAAAGGTAGAAACAGCCTTTGAAAAGATGTTTAAATATTTATCACTTGTGTCTTTTTCTTTCATATCAGACTTGATCAAAGGTCTTCCTCTCCCCTATTTTAGAAAGTTTAATAATAACGAAAAGGGTTGACTACAGTATTTACTTCCATTATTGGCATATGACATATGGCATTCAGGTATTGTTTTATTTTTCTATGTATTATGATTAATGTAAATCTGGATTTATTTTTTTTTAAAGAAGGCTTGTATAATGCTAGTAATTAATTTACTTTTACAGAAAAATATTTCAATGACAATTCTGAAATAATAGTTTTGACTTATGAGTTACTCAACTTTTGGAAATTAATTCAATTATTATTATGAATACTATAATGAAAAATTTTAGTAGCATTCTTTGTTTCGATTTAGTGTCATTTTTTCCTTATGCATGGATTTACACTATGTAAGTAGTATAAATCTAATTATCTGCATTTATATGTGTTAATTATTCTTAGATTTTTTAGTATTTGTATTTTTATGGGCTTTTTTCAAACTGCTGATGAAATTTTTTGTTTAAAAAATGTTGAAACTTCATTCAGAAATCCCTTTGCCACTGACAGTTACCAAGATAGTGGTTTGGAAAATTAACATAGCATTAACATAAAATGACTGGTTTTTCAGACTGTTTTTAAAAATACCTCTGAATCTAAAATTAAAAAAAAAAAGAAAATGAAACCTTTTTCTTCTTTAATTTTTTAATTTGCTTTTGCTAAGTGCTGATCAGCTTGTACATACTGTTATCTCTGTTAGAATGAGAATTATTCAGATGGATCTGTATAGTTACACCTCCTTTATCCTATTTTTTCTCAAGAAAGAATGCTTTTTATTTCACTTTAATAAAGTCTTTATTAGAAAATAAAATTAATATAATTATTGGTTTTATCCATAAAATTTTGACTATTAATCTATTATTTGTGAAAAGGACAATATGTCCTGTTTATCAAAATTAATTGTCTAGTGAACAAATTCAGCATTTCTCTTTAATTTCTGATTTCAATGGGAGTTTGATTTAATGTGTATTCAGTAAGACAACATAATGCATGTGTTAGGAAGAAACAATAAAGGACAGTTTTCTTAAGAAGATCTGGAAGATAGGAAATTATGCATTCCTAATTGTTTGTGAAATTTGTTTATTGTCTGTTAAGTTTTTCTTCCTTCTGCCATAAATTTTAATTTAAGCTTGATTCTTTAAGTGCTATAAATTAGCTTAAATGTATATGGTGTTTACTGCAAAATGCTTTACACTAACACATCTTTCTCCTTCTCTTGGTTTGTTTGTTATTCTGAGGTACTCTTCAGAATATTAAATCTTCTTGTGCTCTGAATTCTGTCTTTATGAAGTTTGAGTTTCTGTTAGGGATTTCTGTATGGATGGTATTAAAATCTGGAAAACAATTACTCCATTAACATAAAGTAAATTAAGTGATGATAATGTCGATTAGAAAAAAGATAAGCCTTTATTTTTCTCCCCTGCTACATATTTAAGGTGGGCATATAGACACTAGTGAGACTGTATTAGATCTTTTCTCCCCTGCTACATATTTAAGGTGGGCATATAGACACTAGTGAGACTGTATTAGATCTTTTCTCCCCTGCTACATATTTAAGGTGGGCATATAGACACTAGTGAGACTGTATTAGATCAGACTCAAGAAGAGTTATGAGAAATGAAAACTACAAACCAACAGCTAAAAATGGGCTCTTACATACCACAGCCATCCTTCGAACAGTGCTGCAACTGCACAGCAATATACACAATCCAAGAAAAACTCAGGTTGATAGTGCTGGGGCCTGGAGATAGATTATCACAGAATCACGGTCTAGCTGAGGGTGGATTGTACGGCCCAACCTCTCCGCTCAAGCACAGCCACCCAGAGTGGATTGCCCAGGACCATGTCCTAACCGTTTTGGAATACTTCTGAGATGGAGACTCCACAGCCACACTTCAGGCTGTTCCTCCCAGGAGCAAAGTGCTTCCTGATGTTGAGAGGGAACCTCGTCTATTTCAGAGCACGCCCACGGGCTGCCACTGGGCACCATCGAGAAGGGCCTGGCTCCCTATTCTTTATACCCTTCAGGTATTCATACATATTTATGAGATCCCTTCTTTAGGCTAAACAGCCTCAGCTCTAATAGTCTCTTCTTACAAAAAATATAGTCCAGTCACTTCATTGCCTTAGTGACCCTTTGCTGGATTCTCTCACCTACTCTGACCTGCTGGCAACACTTATAAAGTAGCCCAGAGGACCGCTGGTGGTCTTTGCCACAGAGGCACACCACTGGCTCATGTTCAGCTTGCTGTCCACCAGTTCCCTCAGGTCCTTTTCTGCCAAGCTGCTTTCCAGCTGTGTGGTCCCCAGCCTGTACTTGTGCCTGGAGTTATTCCTCTCCAGGTTCTGGAATTTTTTGGAGTTTTTTTATGACTGTAACTTTGATATGCACTTTGGAGCAGTGTGTTGCTGTGAATTCATGGCTTCATACAGGCATGTCTTGGCAACATGTTTAATTGAACTCTATTGTTGGAAATGTATCTGTGCACTTGGACAATAAATAACATGTACTTGAAGACAAAATGTAACTCACTCAAAATGTATATAAAGATACTTGGGAAATAGTAAATGTAGATACTGTGCCTTCAAAGAGAAAGGTATTTAGATCAATCTTCTATCTTTTAAACTCCAAAACTCTTCATAAAAATTGCAATTCTAACTCTCCAGTCCATTGCCCTCCTGTCTCTCCCAAGTTGAAGAAAACAAAAATATCCAATTTCCAGTGCACTAGTAATAGAAAATACTGAGAAGTGTCCTCCAGAGGTGTTTAGTAAAACACTTCTCTGCAATATGGTATCTGACACAAAGAGGCAAAAAAAATGCATTATTAAGTGTTTATAGCACAGTTCTGTCCTAGAAATATCCAAATGAAATTAAATTGCTATCTTAAAAAATCCTTTATTACAGTGATCACGAAGAGCAGTCTGTTGCTGTATTAGCAAGAAAAAAATAGAGTAAAATGAACAGTAGAAAATAAGTAAGAAAGTGAAGCTGTTATCAAAAGAAAGTATTCAGCCTGAAAAATCATTAATTCAATACTTCATGCTCTCAAATTTTCATAAAATATACATCTATTTCAGCAAAAGAAGAGAATTCAATTCCTGTCATGCCATTTTTCTATTATTTTTAGCACTGTTTTTTATGGTTTTTTGATAATATTTCTGAAGGCACTCAAAATGTATGTTTCATTTTACATAAGCTGTTAATGGGAAGCCAAGCGGTGGTGAATACTGAGGATTTACCCAAACTAACCAAGCTGTCAGCATCAATAGCAGCTTGCAGAGCAGTCTGCAAGGATAAGGCCATGATGTTCCCAGTAAAGCCTACTGTCTATGGAGTACTGCACAGCATAAAGTCATGGGAAACAGAGGTGAGAGAATACTGAGAGGTGGGAAAAGGAATGCCTGTCCAAACAGCATCTGCCAGCTTGCCAGCCTTCCTCTTCAATTTAAAGTTTGGAAGATCCTTTGGACTTTGAAAGACTTTTTCCTCAGCTGATGCCTCCCAATAGTTTGACAAAACAGCAGAGATCTGCTCTCAGCAAGAGCTTTGTTAGACCCTTAATTGATTCCTGTGACTTACCTGCCTGCACTCTATAACTTTTGCATTTCCATCCATAATGCAGTCTATACATGTTTTTTTTCCCAACTGGTTTAGCTGACTTGAACAAGTCAGTGTATAAAATACACTGGCAGTGTAGAATAAAGCAAACTATAATCTTCATAGAGTTCTTGGGGTTTTTTTTGGGAAAGAAGTTACAATAATTTTATTGTTGGCAATACCTTGTATTCCAGTGCATTTAGAAAAAAAGAATGCTCTACCATTTGTCATAGTGTTTTGTGACAATAGTGTCTTTAGTGCTACCTTGTAAAACCCAGATATAGTGAAGCTTTTTAGAAGTCAACTCTTTAAATATCTCTTGTTTTTCTTTTATAAGCATCTGGAAATGATTCTCTTGTTTTAACTCAATCTGTTGTAAAGAGGCCATCTATGGTGACAAATACAAATGACAGTAAATTTGGCATTCATCTGCCGTATTCAAGGGAAAAAGGAGCCATTTTCATTTTCGCATGTGTGATTGCCTACAGGAATATGTCTTTCCAGGGTGTGAAGAACTACACTGAGTTCTCTTTGCCTTTTTATGTAGTTTTCTTATGGTATTATAGTGAGCTGCTTACTATTTATGACTTTTTCCTCTTTGAGACACAGGAAGCAGGGAAGAGTTGTCTGGAAAAGTCTCATAACATTGTTTGTGCTTGCTTATGAATCTGACTGCATATTGATCTTGTTTCACTAGACTGTACTATTATCTTTATATCTAGCTGACCTGGAACACAGCAGTCAACATAAACAACTGGCTTCCTCCCATGCCTAATCATGACCTTATTAACAGAATGTGGTAGAGAAAACTTGTAGTAACCATAAAGCAGTGTGGAAAAGCAAAGAACATACTTGTTGCACTCATCACAAACAACTGAATAATTGTATTCATTCATCTTTCTTTCTTTGTGTCTAAACTTATTGAAGTAAGCATACACTGGTTGTTTTCAGAGTGTGGGATAGGCTGTTTGCCAGGATCAAGTTTTCTGTTTAGATGCTATGATGTCACAGTATCACTACTCAAGATTTTGAAGTAATATTTACTAGTATTTTTTTAAACTATGTTGTCTTTAAAAAAGAATAATTTAAAAAATGGACTAGATGATCATCATCAGTTAAGTGAGTTTCAGGAAACAGATGAAATATCAATTTGTTAACTTTGAGTTCATGAGTCATTACAATATGTGGTATTATTAACAAGGTCTTATGATACAAACCTATTCCTTTATTGTTATATTCTCTTTCATTTAAATTAGTTGTCTCATAGATAGTTATGGGGGGAAATGCATGATAATAAATACAAGCATTTAAAAAAAAATCTAGTTAATCGCTGTTTCTGTATAGGTTTTCTTATCAATTTCTTTCTTTTAGCAAGTTATATAAATGTATACACTTCCACACATGCATACACGAAGCATCTTTATGCCTAATCACTGAAATAGCCTATATTGTCTGTCTGGTTGTGTGGCTAGAGAAAAATAGCAATGGTGGAATTGTCCTCTGCTTCCAGATAGCAGATAACAGGGGCCTCTTTTGTCTTGTTAGGGAAAAGGGCATTGTTTGGAATTTTATTTGTGGTTCTGTCCTGTAAGAGATCCAGTCCAATGGCATGAAAGTGAATTAGTTTACAGAAATTTTGGCACAAAACTGGTATCTACTCCTGTAGTCCAACATTTCCTGAATAATTGCTTAGCCCGAAAAACTACTTGTTCAGCTCACTATCCAATAACTTCCGTTTCAATCACAGCTTTACTTAACAAGTCTAATAATATTTTAGCCCTTGCTGAGATAGCATTTATCTACATAGGGGAAAAAAAAAAAGAAACAAAGTCTAGTAGGTAACTTTATGTGGTGATTCTTGTCAATCTGGTCCTGTGTAGAGTGAAAGTGTTTCACTTGCTGAATGCCTGTCGCAAATACCTCAATTCATTTCTTTATTGCCTTCTAAACAATTTTTTCACTTGCTGAGAGTTAATTTCTGCAATAGTTCTCTTTTCTGAGCTGCTCTGTCTGAAATGGAAAACGTGATCATTTCTGCTTGTTTACTTTATAGGTTCCTGCAGACTTTCTTACATTAGGTTTGATTGCTGCATTTAATTTCAAGAAGGCTTTAATTCTTTAAAGATGGCCTCACTTTTCAGTCACTTCTAGTTACAGACATTTAATTATTCACCTCAGAGCAAACAGTCCATCAGGTTTTTAACAACAGAACAATGACACACAAAAATGGAAATCCATATTATGAAAGAGGCCCTAAATCAACCCTTACTGATTAATTTCCCCTTTATTCACAAAGCCTAAGTCATTCTGACTGAATCAATCAAAAAGCTATTACCTTCATACTTGCAAGTGTTACTTTCAAAATCAATGAAAACTGAATTTATTTTTAAGATGCAATATATTACTAAAATAAAAGTTCCCATTTACTTAAGCTAGAGATTTATCAAAAACTGTTACAGTTGGTAAAATCTTCTGGTTTGACCCAAATATTTTTTGGTGGTTTTTTTAATTTTCAACTTTGTCTACATTTTCCAGTTTCATTTACTTCAATGGCTAGATTGCTCTTAATTTTGTGAAAGTATTTTTATAGGTTCTGTACCTGAAGGCTCTCAGACAGCACTGATACTCAGTAACAGGAATATGTCAGCAGTAGCTTTGGCTGCAATCACCACAAAATCATGGAGTTCAGCATCCTGAATGAAGTAAGGAAGGACAGTACAACGTACAGACTTCGGGGCAGCAACCAAGAGAATTAAGAAAGTTGGCTGATGTCCTTGCAAGGCTGCTCTCTGTCATCCTTGGGACATCATGGAGACCTGGGCAGTACATGGTGATTGGAAAGACATAAAAGCCTGAAGGTCAGCCCAAGGAACTACAGGCTCATCTTTACCTCATTCCCTGGGAAAATCTTGCAGTTGTCTTACCAGAAGTAAATAATGTCTCACCACGTAACTGTGATAAAATGACATTACCAAAACCTCAGAAATCACTTCGTGCAGTTGTACAGGCTTTGGGGTTTCTTATTTTTATATACACTCTTATGTGTATCTGAACAATCTTATGAATCTGCTAACACCTTTCAAGTAGCAAACAAGCTGAGATCTTAAACAGTGAAATTCCTTCCAGCATAATAAACCCAAGTTTTTTGTTTTCAAATAAACATATCCAACATCCTTGCCTATAATATATTCAGAATAATTCTATTATATCAAATTTTATTATAGATATCATTAAAATATCAATATAATAGGATTATATTTAATTAAAAAATATAATGACTATCTGCTTTTATTGCAAGAGAGTGAGGAAGGGAAACTGTGGATAAACAGTCTCTCTTATTCTGATAGAATCACTTGTAGGGGAAGAGAGGTAAATTCTTGGGACCAAAGGAGCAAACTCTTGAAGAAACTGAATTTAAGCTACTCAGGAATAGATTTATTAGTGTTGTCATCCTCTGCTTCCTCCTAGCACACGTCAACATGATTCTCCTCCTGCTACACAGAACTTGATCATGGCTGCTGCTTCTGCTGCAGGCATTCAGAAATTAAACTTCTAGATTTGCTAGAAGTTTAATTTGCATGTCCCTAGTGGTATTGCTCCAGTGCACATGGCAGCTTTTCTTCCCTATCCAGAAACTATTTTACTGAAACTTATTTCACTGAAAGGAAACTGTATGTTCCTATGTTCACGTTCACATTCATATTCAAGGCAGCAGAAGCTCAGGCAGCACTTGACTCACATTTTGAAGATCTTTTAATTTGTATTTTTAAATAGAAATCATCTAATTTAGTGCAGTTAGTCATGCTTATTTTGGAAAACTACCTTTTAAACTCAAACAATAAGATCCTTCTGATCTTCCTAGAAGACTCCCTATCAGATATTCAATTTCATTGCAATTTACTCTTATCAGACTCCAGTTGGGGTTTTGGATTCTAAGAGGCACAAATTTACAGGAAATAGACACTTCAGTAACATTATTGATATCCTTTTTTTTTTTTTTTCTATGGCAAATTCTGAGAAAGAACCAAGAAGCTGATTTTCCATATAAATTGCATAGTGCTTATTTGGTAAATTAAAACATGAACGATTTATACATTTTTTTTCTTTCTACATCTATTTTCAGGGGGAGTGGGTTTGGTGGGGTTTTTTTTTGGTTTGTTTTGTTTTGTTGTAGGTTTGAAAACTTAGTAGTAATTCCCTCTCAAGAAAAAATGCTTTTTCTTTTTTTTTTTCACACAAATCTACTTCCTAAATTTCTTGTACCTCTTGTTCTTTTGTCTTTCACAGTTTCTTGTTTATTATGACTGCTACATTTTTTTCTGTCAGCATTTTCTAACATGTAGAGGAAATATAGAAAGTGATATGATGCAATTATAAAGAGATAAGCATGTATGTCATATATGGTGCAAAATCAGGGCTGCCTTTGAGAACTGTGGTTTTTTTCCTATTTGTGTGCCTGCCTATTGCTGTGGAAAACTTTTAATCCAAGGAAAAATAGAGATGGACTGTATTAAATTTATTTCAACTCTAGTTCTTTTTAAAGGCAAGATCATAGCAGAGATTCTCCTAAGAAAAACAAACTAGCCATCTCCTAAGAAAAATAAACTAGTCACTGAAGTTTATTTTATAAAGTAGACAAAATGCTGTCATGTCTATTTTCATTCCTATCCCAATGCTGTGTTGGTTAATTTTAGTTTGTACAATACTAACTAAATCTTGGTATGGCTTCGTGATGCTGCCTGAGCAGAATGTTCATCTGTATGCAATCCTTTTTTTCCTTTAGGAAACATTATTTTAATGTTAATAATATACTAGTTTGATCAATACAATGTCACATTTACTATATATAAGCTAGTTTCAAATTTATTTTAAGAGCCAGCTAAGTCTTGGCTTCTCTATTTATTAAAAAAAAAAAAAAAATTGTCTTGGACATATGACATCTTTGGTCCCTTCTGTGAGGAATAGTGTCTGACTGTCTTGGATCTTACAGGATCTATACACATGCTTGTGCAGTAGAATTATGGAATATGCAACAATTAGATGAATTCTTAGATAGTTGTAAGTTTCTACCATTGAATTTGCAATAGCAAAACCATTAATTCAATTTGTACATATGGGATTTTAGCCAAAGTAAATAAACCACTGTTTTAATTCACTTGGGTTCAAATTTATTTAGACTTGTCATATTTAACAAAAGAAAATCACCAGCCATAAAGGAGCAGTCAGGCATGATATTAAACAGCTGAGCATGTCAAAATGATCAGCATGTAGTTGTGAAGTTTCATTCAGTACATCACTGCTCTACAGTGACTGTTATTGTGTTTGATTTGTACACGCTTTAGATAAATTTATGTTGGGTGTGGAAGGCAACCTTTACTTAGCTTCTGTCCACTGAGCTAAGGCATTGTTTGGACAACATTCTCAGGCACATGGTGTGACTCTTGGAGATGGTCCTGTGCAAGGCCAGGAGTTGGACTCAATGGTCTTGATGGGTCCCTTCCATCCAGCTTATTCTTTGATTCTTTGATTCTATGAATAGTTCCCCTGTTTCCTCAAAGGCACACTGATGTAAAGATCCTTTTTCTTTCTGTTGTTATTTATTGATGTCTATGGCCAGAAAAAGAAGGTATTTCCAACCAGTTTTTTTGCTTGTCGTATTTGCTTCTCTGCTGGATTTTTCAGCAAACTAAAAGTCTTGCGTGTATTGCACATGCATGTGCAAATCAAATTGAACACTTTATTCTACGCAGCTGTATAAAAAATAATTCAGTTCTAGGTCATTTATTGCTAATCCTTTTTGATCTCAGTGCCCTATTAAAACCTTGACATTTGAATTTTCATAAGCAGGCAACTATTATTAGTAAGTTACTTCATGAATGGTAAATGGCTTCACTACAGTTCCAAACCATGTATTTTCCTGTCAATACTCTTTGCAGCATGTTGTGCTCTGCCTCATCAGAAGAAAGGAGAACAGCTTATGTATTATTAATAAGCAACTCATTTATAGATAGAAAGTTGGTAATCTTTGAATATTAATTGGAAGAATTCTAAAGGAATGATTATAAAAGAGACACAGAAAGAAGATTCCTTCCTCTAAGTGTTGAATAGCATTTTATTTTTTGACTATAAATTATTTACATGGAGTTGCTGCTTAGAAGCAGGAATCTTTTATCTTTCAGTCCTTGTTTTAAACCTGATCAGCAAAATGACATCTATCCTCGCATTTCCCCTAGAGCCTGACAGTCAAGAAAGCACAGCCATTTTTAGGCAGATGTTTGCTGCTGATAAGATGCATTAAAGCATGGACCATTAGCTGAACTGTTTTGTAAGTCATCAAAGATTCAGATTGTTTAACAAATTGATATCTATGCAGAAAACAAAAGACAGAGAAGGCCTGTGTAATGCTGCAGTAGTTCTTATTGACTATCTTTAAGATCAACAAGAAGTGCTACATTGGGTAGAGTATGAACAGAATGACAGTGGGGCCTGTTTCAAAACAAGCTTGAAACTGAATGAAATACATAATTTATTAAAATAATAGATCCCCTCACTATGGCTCCCAAATATGCTGAAACAGACTTTTTTTCTGCCTACTCACATCAATTACTGTCATATTTAAATGAATTAAAAGGTAACTTAAGCTTTGCATAGAAACATATCCTAAAACTATACTGCGATGCTTATGTGTGTGTGGTACATGCAGTTTACAACTACACAGTTTAGGTAGAGTGAGACCTAAAGATAAATATTACAAATAGAAAGCTGAATAGTAATAGCTAAATAGCTGAATGGAGGAGAAACAAAAGAGAACAAAACAAAAAATAACCCAAACCAAACCAAAAAAAAAAAAAAAAAAAAAAAAAAAAGCAAAGGAAGTGGGAAAGAGTAAAGATGAGTAGAAGTGGAAAATATTCACTGAAAAGCAGATAAAAAGTGTGGCAAAATGCAACAATAGGTCTAGGAGGAAGAAAAGGAATACTAGTAAATATTTAATGGAGAAAGACAAGCAAGAAGAAAAAAAATTGGAAAAAATGGAAGACACTATACGCCCAAGAAATAAATACAAAGACATGAAGAAAAGAAACAAACAATGGAGTGAATTTGGTTGAAAAGAGAGACAAGGAAAGCAAGAAAGGAATAATGTTATTCTGTGTGCATGTATCTAGAGATGAGAAATTTCCTAGTTTCATGCATGGTATGTATATATACACATATATGTCATTTTATGGTATGAATTATGACTGTATATAGTTAAAGTTTTTAATGTCACAGAATCACAGAATGGGTAAGGCTAGAAGGCACCATAGAGGGTCATCTGGTCCAACCTCCCTGCTCAACCAGGGTCATCTTAAAGCACATGTCACAAGATTGTGTCCAGACTGTTCTAGAACGTCTTTGGTGAAGGAGACTCCACAATCTGCCAGGACAATCTGTTCAAATGTATGGTCACCCTCAGAGTAAAGAAGTTCTTCCTCATGTTCAGGTGGAACATCCTGTGCACCAGTTTTTGCTCATTGCCTCTTGTCCTACTGCTTGTCACCACCAAGCAGAGCCCAGAAATACCATCTTGACACCCTCCCTTCATATACTTATTGATGAGATGGTCCCCTCTCAGATCTCTTCTTGAGGCTAAACAGGCCCAGGTCCCTCAGCCTTTCCTTGTAAAAGAGATGCTCCAGTCCATTGCCCATTGCAACCATCTCCATTGCCATTCACTGGACCTCTTCTAGGATCTCCATATTTCTCTTGTACTAAGGAACCTGGAACTAGACATTGTAGTTCATATGTGGCATCACTAGGGCTGAGTAGTCTCTTGATCTACTGGCAAAGCTTTTCCTAATGCAGGAATCTAATCC
The DNA here is from genome assembly GCF_030490865.1 of Poecile atricapillus. Lineage (NCBI taxonomy): Eukaryota > Metazoa > Chordata > Aves > Passeriformes > Paridae > Poecile > Poecile atricapillus. The sequence goes on along the minus strand of NC_081249.1, from coordinate 42,685,197 downwards.
TTGTCCTGCTTGGCCACAAGGACACACACTGCTGGCTCATGGACAGCTTGTCCACCAGGACCTCCAGGTCCTTCTCTGCAGAGCTGCTGTCCAGCAGGCCAGCCCCCAGCCAGTGCTGGTGCATGGGGTTATTCTTCCCCAGGTGTAGGACTCTGCATTTACATCTGTTGAATTTCAGGTGGTTGTCCTCTGCCCATCTCTGCTGCCTATGGAGGTCCTTCTGAAGGGCTGCTGAGCACTCTGGGGTATTGTCCACTCCTCCTCCCAGCTTTGTGTCAGTTATCAGTATCAGAGAACTTGCTGAAGAGTCCTCTGTCCCTTCATCCGAGTGATTGATCTGTAAGTTAAACAATACTGGACTCAGTATGGAACCTCGAGGAACATCACTTTTGACAGGCTTCCAATTAGATTCTGTGCCACTGATTACAGCCCTCTGGGATCTGCCATTCAGCCGGTCCACCTCTCTCCACCTCACTGTCCGCTGCCCATTCTGTCCATACTTCCTCAGTTCATCAATGAGGATATTGTCAGAAACAGTGTTGGAAGCCTTGTTTGAGTGAGATAGTTAATACCCACTGCTCTTCCTACATCCATCCAGTTTTCTCATCGTAGAAGGCAATTAAGTTGGTCAAGCACAATTTACCTGTAGTGAATCCGTGCTAAACTCTTCCTGTTCTCCTCCTTCCATCCATGTGGATAGAGACGAGGCTAACTGGAGTTTAGTTACCTGAGTCCTCCTTCTTGCCCTTTTTGAAGACTCCTCATACAATGTCCTCATGCAATTGCATAATAGAGCTTACAGATAAACCTTTTCTGCCAAATGTTTTGAAAGATCAGGGTATTTTCATGTCCTGACATTTTATATTTGTGAACTTCAAGTATAGTTCCAAGTAGTTTCCATAAGAGTGTAACTTTGTAAAAATGGAACTGGTTAGGAGACTTAAAGAAAAAAAAAATCTTGGACAAAGGATCAAGAAATCTTTGCAGTTGTAATTTAGTGAGGGTATTGTGGTAGCCATGCTAAGCTCAGCAATACCAAATCAAAATTTTCTCTTTCTTCCTCTAAGCTGTGGATTGTAGCGTGTGAATGGTAAATAATATATGTTAGCTCTGAACTTACTCTTCTCTTATCTTTTAACACTGTGTAGTTTTTCTTCCTTTGCTACTGGAGTCCATTATTGCAGATAAGCGGATAGATGTATTACATTGGTTAAACATTCATTATTGTAGACAGCATTAATTAAAAACACTTTGAAATTTACTGCTACTTCAGCAGGAATGAAATGGGACCCCTTATACTAGTGCTATGAAGACTTTATTTACCTTAATGGAAAAATATTTTTGAAAAGATATATACTTAGCAGGTTGCTTTTTTCTAACTTAGAGGCAAAAGCAATTAAATCTTGTGTAAACATTAGAAGAAAAGCTGAGGCAGGTATGAGGATGGGAATAAAGTTCTGTTTGGGTTTGGAGAATCATGTTTTGTCCGTTCCTTTGTCTGGACTATTCCCACTCATCCAAATGTGTGAATTTAATTGAAAGATATGTTCCACTTCTCTTTACGTATTTTTTACCCTTTGTACTATGCTAAAGTCTCTTCAAGCTATCTCCATCTGCTGCCTCAATATCTTTCCTCAGTTAAAAACTATTTTTTACCCTTCACATCACTCCAGTCCATAAAAGTTTATCAGTCACACCATCCATTTAAAGGCATCTGATGTGTTAGCTGATTTTCTCTTAGATCCCAGATTTCTCTGAACAAGGTTTTCACCAATGTCAAGGAAAAAGTCCTGTTAACCTCTCATAGAAATGTCCATTCTAAATAATTTTGTTAATCAGTGATTAAGTGGTTGGGGAAAGATTTCTATGTGTTTTTAAAGATTCTTAGTCTAATTTTTTTGCTTGAAAATAATTTTATAACTCAAATAAGTGGTCTCTAGACCACTAGACACTAGCTAGTTTTTTTATAGCAAGTGTCCAAAGGAAGTGCAGAGAGGGGCTTTCTGTCTACAATGTTAGTCTTCTGGAAAATTTCAAAAGAAAATTAAATAAAAAGAGAATCAGATGCAGAGTAATGTAGTTTCAAATGCAGTTTATAAAAGCTGTCTTGGAGCAGATAATATGTGTATGTGACAACATTAATTTAATTTCTGTAGAAAAAAACTAAACCAAGCAATCCCTCCCTAAACCTTATACAAGTTTTAGTATGTTTTCCTACAGATTTCAAGATCAGTGACTGAGTATTTCATTGTGCAATTGACACGGGCTGTACACTAGAGGCAATATATCAGGAATTAATTGTCACTTTGCAAGTAAATGAGATAACAGTCAGGCTTGCACAAAAATTACACTGTCTCAAAAAAGTAAATGATTCCTTGGAAAGCATAAATGAACTGGTAATCAGGCAGCTAGACATTAGTGGGAAGAAACAAGCTCCTTGACACCTCTCTACACCCTAAGAGAATTTTAATAAGATATTACAAACTTCAGTAACAGAAAACCAAGCACCAAAAGAATGGAATCTGTCAGAGTGATCATCTAGCTGTGTCTAGAGAAAAACTGTGGAGATTTGTCACAGTATTTCTTGTCCCCTATTTTAACTATATAATTGCAAAGCAAGTAAGTTGCTTAACTGTAGCAGAACAAGATTAAGTTTCCATACACTGAAGATTTTATTAGTCTGGCATAAACTCAGGAGATTTTCTTATAGCAGATGTGTCAGAAAAAAGATATAAATTTTATGTCAGATAAAAGAAAACTTACTTTGCTTAACATTTGCAATGCCATCATGCAAACTGGCTTAGAAATCAGTATGATTCCATGACTATTGAAACTATTATGGACCAGATTCAGCCTCACTGCAGCTGAAAATGAACCCCTTTCCTGATTTGATAGAAGCTGTAAAACCTTCTATAGAGCTAGTTAACTGAAACAATAGAAGCCTTGCCCTCAACCCCAGGTTGGTATCACTTCCCAGAATAAACACATAGGCAGGCCCTTATGGAAGAAAATTGTCTTTGAGCATTTATTTGCAGGGCAAAAAAAAAAACCCAAAAAAAAAAACCAAAAAAAAAAAAAGGAAGGACAGAAGGAAAGGAGAGAAAAGCTAAGTAGACTGCAATGTAGAGAAAGCTAGAAGAGAAAAAATTTGACCAAGTGTGGCCTGAAAGAGACTTACTGGGTTTTTGTAAATGAACTAGTTTGCATAGGGACTGTTTGACCCCATACAGCCCCAATGTTTGGGTAACCAAGTAGCCAAAAAAAAACAGTACTGATGACAACCATAAGATTCAGTTTCTATGGAGACAATGCATATGCTTGTACCTTGCTAAACAAAAATGAAGCAGAAAATGGAGGATGAAAAACTCAAATATGTCCCAGAAAATTTAAAATAAAATTTAAAGTTAGCTGAAAACTCAAAAAAGGAATTAAAATAAGGTCTATATATTCTTCTAGAAGGTGGCAATAACTCCAGAAAAACTCATTCTTCATGCAATTAAAAAACCGCCACATTTCCTCCTTCTTTTCTGCTGTGTCTTTCTTTAGAAGCTGTCTAAATCATAGAGTCATAGAACTGTAGAATGGTTTGGTTTCGACCTTAAAGATCATCTATCTCCAACTCCCCTGCTGAGGTTAAGGACACCTTCCACTACACTAGGTTGCTAGAGTCCATCCAATCTTGCCTTAAACGCTTCCAGGGATGAGGAACCCACAAGTTTCTGGGCAGCCTCTTGCAGTGCCTCACTCCTCTCACAATAAAGAATTTCTTTCTAATATCCACTATCAATCTAAACCTACTGTCTTTCAGATTAAACCATTTCCCCTTGTCTTGTCACTGCATGCTCATGTAAATTCTCTCCAAATGAAACCAAGGTTGTTAGAAACAAGCGCATGCCAGCTACTCCCAGCAGGTGGATCACTATTTGTATTTAAAGTAAAACCAGTGGCATAGGAAATGAATGTGCCAGGCTGTGCATTTGAGTGCCTGAGCAACCACCACACAGTCTTTAGTTGCCAGTAATTTAGGAATGGTAATCTGTTGCACAAGAGTAGATGAAGCCTGGGGGAGAAATTATTCCTATCAGTCCAATCTTGGCTTGGGGCTTTGTAGTAGGTAACATAGAGTCAGAGATAAAATCTTCATTGGAGCATCAGTTATAAAATTCTAGTCACTTCAGGAAACTCATTGCTTCACCAATGTCAGCCAGGAAACCAGGGTATTTCCTGGTATATATATTCTGTGTCAGGGACTTTCAGAACCAAGAAATCACTGTGAGAACAAATCCTAGAGGTGAATGTCAATAAGGAAGTTCATTTTAGGATGAAAAATTGAGTCAGACCAAATACATAGGTAAAATTTACTGTCTGAAGCAATTTGTTATCTTCATAGTCACAAACAGAAGGACTTGGCCAAACCCCAAAACTTTAGAGAAGAACATGGAATTTTTGAAGTAAGTTATATTGATAAAGATCAAAACTTATAAAATGAGAATTTTGTGTTCCATGAAGAAAGTTTTTAGTGTTGGAGCTTACCCTGATAAAACAGACCAAGATATCTCATCCGCATATATGTTCACAATATATGGTCTGGATCTAACCATAAGTTTTAAGTTCCCTGCCAAATTATGACCATCAGAAAAAAAAACCAAAAAAACCCTCAGCTGGAAGATCTTAGTCTCTTATGCAGCCTGGTACTAATGGGGACTTGCTAACTGTAGACAGCTAACTCAAAATGAATATACATCTTGAGATAAACAAAAAAAAAATAAATCTGCAAACCATTAAGAGTGTGGTAAACTTTTTGTTGCAGAGTGAACCAGCAAGGAATGCAGTGATGAGTGAAGAGGATGGAAGCTAATGTCTGGGAATGTTACAGAGACAGCTCTGATGTCAGTATACAAGCAGGGGATTCAGAAGCCACTTATATTGTGATAAGGGAAAGTAATGCATTTAATTTGTAGAGTAGAGGAAGTAGGCATTAGTCCAAATGCTAAGATAAGCAGTTCATTGAACTGAAAATTCAGTAATCCAGCTGATATTTTAAAGAGAATTTCACAAGAGGCAGGATCATTGCAAGTACAAGTTCTGCTCAGTTAGCAGAACTTAATGACAGTTTCACACTGTAACCCCCCACTCCCCAAAACAGCTCCCCCATTCCCCTCCAAAAAAATAAAATTGGAGCAGGGAAGCAAAGGGGCAATTGTGGTGCTTACAGAATAACTCCTCTTTTGTTCATAAAAGCTAAGAAGCAATAAAAGTAGAGTGTTTTTTGAAGATGTAAAATGTTGCTGACACTGGTTCAAGTATGTGTACTGCAGAAAGAAACGATTAAGGCATCACAAACAGTATCATCCAATTTTAGTCAGCATAAAGAATGATTGATGAAGTTTTGCACATACCTTCAGGTGTCTAAAAACCTTGGATGCTTTTGCAGTAAATTCCACTGTAACAGTGCGCAGTGCAAAAATTAACAGTAAATAAATAAATAAATAATGACATAAATAAAAGAAAATATGTGATTATTCATTTATATGTCTGTTTAGCTTGTAAATAGGGTCTTTATGCTAAACTTCTATTTTCTCCAACACATTCTTAACATATTCATAATTCTTATATCTTGGTAGTGCTCAGCACCACAATCTTGCCTGAATAAACACCCAGCAACCTTTTAGAATTAACACTACAGTATGATGGTAAATTTCCTAGTATGAGTAGAAAGACACCTGTTCAAGATTTTTCAACAAAATGAAATTTCCAAATTCATTGTAAAATCTTCTCCTTTGTTTGTATGATCAAAATAAAAAATAATTAGAAAAAACTTATTAAGCTCTATTTTTTTTTTGTTAATTTATAGATAAATATAGCATTAAAAAGTGTCATTTTGGATACACAAGTGCAAAAACTTTGATTATTCATTCTAATTCTATGTTGCAGGCTAAAGTGAGACACAAAGCCAGCAATTAAAAAACTCAGAAATACAAAAAAATAAATTGGCTACTTAGTTTAGTTTCTTTGTCATACATAAATGAAAGACAAGCTACATTAATACTGAAAAAAAATAATAAGACTTCTGAAATTAAGTTCTAATAAAGTGCTTATTGTATATTTTTTAATATTAGATATAGTTAAATCTAATAATGAGGAAGTTTTAATGGGTGTTTGCGAAAGCAAGCTAATTGAATCTTGTTTTTCTGTTTTTAAATCAATACTCAAAGTACATTTAAAGCTAGACACTCAAAGTTATAAAATTTACAATTGAAAATTGACTTTTTAAAATCCTCTAAATAAAAATTAGCTATCATACGAATTTCTACCCATCACATAGTTCTTAACTTACCAAAGCTTCCCAGCTGTAAAAGATTGATGGCTGCCTCATTAAGCATGTACAATATAATTCCCAAATATAAATAGCTAAAATCCCATTTCTGTCTGTTCCAAATCACACTGCAAACATTTGGTGTAGAAGTAGTAGAAATAGCTGATTTACTTGATGGAATAAAAATGCGTAATTTTTGCGTTGACTTAATGTCAGTCTTGTCAATGGCTGTGACTACTTAATCACCTATATTTGATATTTCTGCATCACAATTAAAATATTAATGTGCTAAAAGAACTCTCAGACTAAGTGTGAATAGTCTGAATAGTATCACTGCCTTTGATATCTAAGGCTGTATCAAATAGTGTTAGTTAAACAGTTTATACTGTAAACTATTGTTTGTGACTGTAATCTGAATAAGTGTTTTTTTTTCCTTGACTCCCAAACCCTGATATGATGATGATACTTGATAATGTAAGAGCTTTATGTGTCCCCAGTTCTTATGCTCAAAATGATTGGGAGAAGTATGAGGGGAAGTCTGGATATGCCATTGTTCTGATCTCACTTTTGACACCAAAATAATGTGATACACTGAAATAATGTTACGATCCAACTATTAAAAGATGCCTTTGCCCAAAATAAAGTGCAAATGAGACCATTAGTATGGATTTTATGTAAAAACAAATATGAGGCTGAGACAGACAGAAACAGGAAGAGAGTAGGGAAGAAGAGAAAGAGGATGAGTGAGAAAGAAATATTAAGCAAAAGATATCATCACGACATGGGTTCCTGCAGCTTCCTGCTGGCCCTTCTTTACCCTGGTCTGCTCAGTGGTGGGGGTCCCCGAGTGTTCTACTTGAGGTACTGCTCTTAGACAGTCCAAGTCCCAGCATCCACAAGGTGTGTGTGCCATTCCCATAACTTGGGATGGCATGTGTGTAAGCAGTTGCTTTCCTCACAGTTTGCCATGGCTGGAATTTTTGTCTGGGTAAGTTACCTAGATCTGCTTCATCAGGCCTGGCACCCTCCTGTTGTTGCCGCCTGTGCTTTTCTCAGTCCACACAGTCGTATTTTGTCTGGTGCGCTAATTCCAAACCTTTCACCTTTTGTGTAGGCCTGAAATTAATGCCTTCCTCTTTTACATCTGTGCCTGTTGTGGTGGTTTATCTTATGGGAGCTTCCTTCTTTGACAGTGAGCTGAGACATTTTAGCTGCCTTCTTTAAGTCCTGACAGCTGTGGAATTCACCTCCTTCGCAATTCAGACACTGAGACGGAGAAGCTCAGTTCAATTACTCAAAGACACATTTCTCTGTAATGGCTTAGCCTGTCTCAGGCACCTGCATGTGGCTGGCAAATATGGCATGGGACCCACAGGTGTCATAGGAGCAACAGCTGGAGGCCCTGCAGGATAGACTCTGCTGTCTCAGACGACGCTAAATCAATACCCGCGGTCAAGTGAACTGAGCCTCTTGTCAGCACACCAATAGCATCTAGAGAACCAGCAGATCAAATGTCAGTGTTTGGTTTTAGAGTGGCACAAATAGCTCTGTAGACTCTATTGACTGTATTTAGTGGATCTTCACTGACTGATGATAGCTCAGATTCCTATCTCAGAGATGAATACATGCATGTGGCACTGGTGTTTTTAGCCACATCAGAATCCTTGCATAAGTGAATTTTCTCATGTAGAAAATGGAATGAGAAAGAATATTGCTTTATCCATGAAATTCATTGGTTTCTCATGTCAGTTTTCATTTTCTGCTCCATGCTGTAGCACAAGCAGGGCTTCTGGCACACAAAATCTTTTTGTTTAAATTAAGCATATTGAAAAAAGTCTCATTTGTGATCTGGGAATGTGAATGATTCTGTGGCAAGAAGTTGGAAAATGCGGGTCAAATATTTGCTTCTATCTCCTCCCTTTTACTTTCCCTAGGAAACAGTAAAATTTGATGTGTACTGACTTTCAGCAAAGTTGTTTTTGTTTGGGTTTTTGTTTGTTTGTTCTTAAAATAATGCAGTGGCCCACTCAATAATATATCCAACTACCACTCCCAACGAGAGCTGATTTAAGTTAATCTTAAGAAGCTGCAAAAAGGTGAGTTATTAAGCCATTAGCCTTAAAACTTATGTCCTTATGCTACAAATAATCTGTGAGTGGTAATGAATTGCAATGTTTTCACTAGCTAAGGTTGTTTTATTCATTGCTTGTAGTAGAAAACTCCTAAACCATGCAGTGACATGCACTGGTTTCAGTACTATTTAAGAAACTAAAAATTCAGGTCAGAGTCTCACTTTTATGTTAAAAAAAATAATAAAAAAAAATACTTGCATATAATTATGTTTTTTGAGTAGGCCATACCCACAGAAACCATGGTCATGCCTTTGCAAGCAGTATTCCTGGAAAATGTTTAGCACTCTGAGATTACAATAAGTGGAGGCACGTTTACTGACATCCTTGAAAGGTTAAACAAAAGTGTGTACAGTAGAGACAGGAAACACTATTTTTCATTTAAATGTGTCCTTGAGGAGACCAATACTACAATGCAGAGCTGAAGTCAATATTTTAAAGGAGCGTGGAAACATACAGAAGATACAGTGAAAGCTATTATGTTTAGAAAAGATAACTCTCAGTCAGAACCTGCTACGTAAGCATATTTAGCCTGCAAGTTAAAGCAAAGAAATATGGAGGATGATTTGGGAATTATTTTCCTGCTTTATAATAATTTTCAGAAGTAAAATCTAGAAATTCAGCTTTAATCTGAAATTTATGAAAAATAATGCTGAAAGAAAGCAGTAACACATGTTTGAGGAGAAAATAATTTTTACTAATAAAGGTGGTTGACTAGTGCAATAATACAAAGATTACCTCTTAATACTGTGAGATCAGGAAGCCATGACATTTTGCGTTGTATGCTTCATTCCCACCATTGTGGGTTTATTCCAAGTGGATCATTCTTAAAAGCCTGGTTAAATATTTTTATTTTTTTTTAACTTCAAAGCTATGCATTTGGCTGCTACGGCTATTGATTGTTAAAACTTTAGAAATATGTTGTGCAATAACTCATCCAAAGAGATATGCCCCATCTTTGTTTTACTGGAGTTTCCTTTCCTTGCACTTCAGTTCTCTCAGCAGTGTTGGCTCATTATCCAAGAACCATAATTATCTTACTGCTAAATCCTCTCGATTTTTCAATTTTTAAGAGGTATTTTGAGGTCTGTGGTTCTTGAGTTGGGGATTTCTAAATGAAGTGCAGTAACTAAAAAGACAGGGTCTCCTGAAAGCTTAATTTAAAAGCCTAAGCAGTGCAACTCAGAAAGAGAGCTGTCTGAATTTGTTTGGTGTTATTTTCTTTGTAAAATATTTTTACAATTGTTTGTCATACTTAATGTAAAATATAAACCACTCCTCCCTATGCCACTCACCCTCCACCCTCTGAAATCCTATCACAGCACTTTCCAAAACATTGGCAGGACCTCTGAAAACTTTTTTTTTTAAATTCCCTTCCTGGCAATTTCAATGTCCAGTATTCCTTGTCTATAGTTACCGTAACAAGTAAACTTTTACTTTTCCTGTTTCACCTTTTGTACTTTCAAGTAATATTTGTAAAACTAACTGGTATTCCTCCCCCACTTGCTTCATAGCTATTGTATTTGTAATTACTCACCTATTTTGTTTAGCAGTGAAAAAAAAGAGGAAAACCTCTCAACCACCACTTTTGACAAATCCCACCTTTCTAACATTTCCTTCCCTCTGGCATCACAGTTTTGTTACACACTCAGTTTCTCTTCTATGTACTACATGAATCCACTAGACTACATCTAGTCCACTTTATGCTCAGATAAGGGGACTAGAACTGAGTGTCATTCAAAACTACTGGCCCCCCAGGTTCTCCTTGTTAGTCTAAAAAATACACAAAAATGGTGGTTTGAGAAATACGTGGAAAAAAAAAAGTTGAAAAAACATAAAAATAGTTAGATACTGATAAAAATACTTTCAAAAATAATTTGAAGTAGGTATAGCTGTGTTTGCTCCAGGGGGCACTGAGAACATGAAAACGTAAATTTTAGAAATGGATATGGAAAATCCAAGGAGCAGGCAACTTCATATGACACCACCTGTGTGTTCAGCAAGCATGAAAGATTCAATTTGATCAGATCAAAAGGCACGATGTGGGTGACACATAAGGTATGCCCTTGGGAGTTCATTCTGTGTGACTACAAGGGAACAGTTTTTCATTAAGGTTTTTCATATCCACACCTAACTGCACACTACAACAAAAACAATAGCCGTGTTCTGACACAGAGTTAGAAATTTCGTGTTGTTAAAATTCTCAGATCAAACCATTTCATTTTCCTAATGGTTCTCCTACTTTTTGAAAAGAAAACCCAAAAAACTAAGGAAAGAGGTAAATAAAAGGGAAAATCTGTATTTTTGGTATCTGTCACCCATTCAAAGACTTTGTGAAGACAACTCTTTGTAATTTCTCATTTATTCAGCATATCAACTGAATTATTATAATATAACCAAACTGTAAAGGTGTTTGCAACAATAAAATATTCTTCTTTTTTTTTTTTTTTTTTTTTCCCCTGGGATATGCTACTTTTTTATTTCTGTGTTTATTTTCCAAAAAGAAGCAATTTTCTTGGGAAAAAAAAAGAAAGAAAAAATTCCTAAAGAAATCTTTATTTTTCTGTCACAGCTATCAGTTACAGAATCATAGAATTGTTTAGGTTAGAAAAGACCTTAATATCGAGTCCAGCTGTTAACCCGCACTGCCAAGTCCACCACTAAACCATGTCCCTAAGTGCCACATCTACATATCTTTTAAATACATCCAGAGACAGTAAGTCAACCACTTGCCTAAGCAGTTCCAGTTCCAGTGCTTGACCTCCCTTCCCATGAAAAAAATATTTTTAATATCAAATCTAAACCTCCCGTGACCCAACTTGAGATGATTTGTTCTTGTTCTATTGCTTGTTACCTGAGAAAAGGGACTGACCCCCACCTCAGTACAACCTCCTGACAGGTAGTTGTAGAAGGTGATGAGGTCCCACCTGAACCTTAATTGCTCCAGGCTAAACAACTCAAGTGCTGAGTACAGGGGGATGATCACTGTCCTGGTCCTGCTGGCCACACTGCTGCTGATACAGGCCAGGATCCCACTGGCCTTCATGACCACTTGGGCACACACTGTTTCTTGTTCAGTGTCTTTTGGCCAGCACCCCCAGGTCCTCTTCCACCAGGCAGCTTTTCAACCACTCTTCTGCCAGCCTGTAGCACTGCATGGGGTTGTTATGACCCTACTGCAAGACCCAGCACTTTGCCTTGTTGAACTTCATACCATTTTCCTCAGCCCATAGATCCAGCCTGTCCAGAACCTTCTACAAGACTTTCTGTCCTTTAGCAGATCAACTTGGTGGTGTCTGCAAACTGACTGAAGGTGCTTTCAATCCCCTTTTCCAGATTGCTGGTAAAGCTAATTTACAGGGCTGTCCCAAGTACTGAGCCCTGGGGAACACCCCTTGTGACTGACAACTGGTTGTAACTCTATTCACCATCATTCCAGTTTCTTCAGGAGAATTCTGTGGGGAATGGCGCCACATGTTTTACTAAAGTACAGAAAGACAATAGCCACAGCCTTTTCCTCATCCACTGAGCAGGTTATCTTGTCATAGAAGGGACCAGGTTATTCAAGTAAGACCTGCCTTTCGTAAATCCACACTGCGTTTATGAAAGGTTTAGTGGTTGGACTTAATCTCTTCAAACCATAATGATTCTATATTTCTGTAATCACATTCAGATTCTTAGAATTGTGTACACCTAAATGGTGCAGCAGGTCACTGATAATTTTATCTTGGATTATGGGGTCTTCATTCTGCTCTCATCCCTGTCTTCCAGGTCAGAGGGCTGGGTATCTAGAGAGCAGTTGGTCTTAGTATTAAAGACTGCAGCAAAAAAGGCATTAAGTACCTCAGCCTTTTCCTCCTTTGTTATTGTTTCCCCCCACATTCAACACAGGCTGGGGATTATACTTAGTCCTCACTTTGTTACTAATGAATTTATAGAAACATTTTTTATTGTCTTTTAGGGCTATAGCCAGAAAAAGTCCTCGTAGGGCTAGGATTACTTTTGACATAGAAAGAGAAAGGACAGTTTCATGTCTCTTTTTGTCTTGCATAAAATCTTCCCAAGTTTTCATTGCTTAATCAAGTTTAGTTAACTAGCTACAACAGAACCCCAAAAGAATAGAATCTCTGGTAGTAATAGGTTAAATTCTCCAGGCAATGGATATTCTTAGAGCTAGAACATTAATCAAAAACTAAAACTATACCTTTTTTTTGGTCTTCTTTATTGTTTTTGTCATGGTTGACTTTACCTAATTTCTTTGTTCTTTCATTGATCCACGGCTTTGAGTTTCCCCTTGGCATCATGGAGTGAATGTATGCCCAAAGAGTCAAACTAAAAGGAAAACACCATTTTCTTTTGATATTACTACATTTCTTTTATATATTCTTGCTGTCTTAATTATGTAGTTAGCTTAATCGTGTGGTTTCAGGCTGCAGTACATAAACACAGAGGGATCATAAATTATTAAAATCAATGCATCTCAATACTATATACAAGCAATAAATTTTTGTTCATTTTTTTATTAAAAATATGAAATGACTGGGAAACAGTTAAATTTCTTTATGCTACACAGCAGATTTAATGGAAATAGTCTTGTTGATTTCGCTAAGACCAAGGCCATTGGGAATATATGAGCATACAAACTGTGTTTGTGTAATATGTATTGTGAACCTAATAGAAAATTTATTGTATATTATACCATCTGTCAGTTCTTATTTATCCTTGCATGTATTACAGGGAAATTATTCCCTCCCCTGTTAAAAGCATGGGGAATTTTTAGTTGTAAAATAAGTCAGATTTTTTAAAGTAAATCAAACCAGAGTACCACAGTGCTTTATTTTAAATTACAGTGATTTCATAAACATCCCTTGGTGATCTAGCACAAAATACATATCTGAAATTTTCCCTACTTATTCACTATGTTGCAATATAAAAAGAAAAGTAAACACAGTAATTGCTTCTGACTGATGTGTTTTCATTTTTTATATATTATTTGATAGGCTGACTTGTGGCATATGGGTCAAGCACACCTTAGGGGATATTTAAGCTTTCCAGTACCTAAAGGGGACCTACATGGAATCTGGAGAGGGACCTGGAGATGGACCTTTTAAGAGAACAAGCTCAGATCAACTTAAACTGAAAGAGGGTAGGTTTAAGTTGGATATTAGGAAGCAATTCTTTACTGTAAGGGTGATGAGGCACTGAAACAGGTTCCTCAAATAACCTGTGGATGCCCTATCTCTGCAGGTTTTCAAGGCAAGGCTGGATGAGGCCCTGAGCAACCTGCTCTGGTGTAAGGTGTCCCTGCCTATGGCAGAGGAGTTGGAACTAGATGATCTTTGAGGTCCTTTCCAACCCAAACCATTCTCTGGTTCTATGATTATGACATGCAGATAAACTGTACCACAAAACTCAGTGAGGCTACCCCAGGTCAGACTAGAAGATCTGTGAAATCCCATGTCCCTATCTCCAGTATTGCCTAAAACAAATGCCTAAAGAAGAGCATTTCCTTAATACATTCAGTGGCAGGGTCATTTTTACATATTCAATAACCATTAGATTCTGTCAACTGGTCATGTTTTCCTGCTAGATCCGTGTAGCATTCACAGCGCTATATATCAATTAGTTTTACAATTCCATGCCTCATTCCACATACCCCCTTTTCTTGTTATGAAACTGGCTTCAGTTCAGTTATTTGATGTTCTGTTTCTTCCTTTTGAAAAGATGAACATGAACTATTGTCTGTTTCCATCCACCATATCTAAGGCAGTCATTTTTTGAATCTCTGTAGTAGCATCTGCCTTGACATGATATATTTTGTTTATTAAAAATTTAAAAATGCCTTCTTAATCAATTGCTCATATTACAAAATTCTTTGTTTACTTCTCATCAAATATCTTTCCTTGTTTTGGTGGTTTTCTTTTTTTTTTTTTCTTTTCCAGATAAGAATGAGCTAAACTGCACACAGGTCTAAATGTGAATGTGACTTGTGAATTTTGATGTTTTGAGCAATGTTCTATAACACTCTTTGTGGTTCCTCTTTTTTATAGATTCTAGCATTTAGAATGTATTTCTGAGGTATTCTGTTTATTGGTTTAGTATTTGGTGGAAATGGCTGTCATAAGCCCAATGTCCTTAACTGGTAATGATCATATCAAACCCTTTTGTCCTAGATGTTGTTAGAATTCTTTGTCTTCCACAATAAGAAACAATTCATATTTGTTTGTATTAAATTCCATGAGTTATTTTATTGGCCACAGCTGAGCCTTGACTTTATTACTCTGAGTAACTTTATAACATGAACAATCCCTTATCTTTCACTCCCATGCTCTTTTCAAGGCATGTATGCATAAAGACATTGAAAAACATAACCATAATTTGTGTTGGCAGGGTTTTCCAGAGGTCAATTCATTCAGCTGCTTTCTCACAGCAGGTTTCATTAGACCTGATAGCTCAGAGTAACAGCTAGGAGAGTCTTGAGTACTTACAAGGACAGAGATACCACAAGCTCTCCATGCAATCTGAGACGGTATTTAAATGTCCTCACAGCAATTTTAGTTGTATCTAATAAAAACTTAGTGGATTTTAACTTCTGTCCATAGCCTCTTGACCTATCTCCAGGCACCTTGAAGAAGAGTCTGGTTGCATTGCCTCTGAATCCTCTGATCAGATAGCTGTAAACAGTAAAGACTTCCCTGGGCCTTCCTTTCTTCTGAAGTCTCCCATGGAGTGTCAAGTAATCCAATTCCCTGTCTGTGTTGGTGGCCAGGGACACCTGACTGCTGAGCCAGTACATCCATGTCCTTCCAGTTCTGGGGAGCAGAAAACTGGATGCAGCACTCTAGGTGTAGTCTTACAAGTGCCAAAAAAAGTGAAGTATTATTTTACTACTCTACATATTAAAATGAACTGTATTTGTACTCTGATAAGGTTGTCCTTAAAGATTAGCAAGCTCTTCTGGGCTTTTTTGCTTTCTGGGACAGTTTCTCTAATGATTCTACCAAACACACCCCTGAAAGGGCTACAAGCTTCTCTTTTGATTTCCAGGTTTGTAATTCTGCTGTTCTGTCTTGCTCATTCCTCTCGGTAACCTAAACTTCACGGTCTCTTGGCTGGCACAGCCAAGGTAGATATTTATCTTGATCACTCAAATCAAGTTTTCCTTGTTTGTGGTTATCAGGCCCAGAAAAACATCTTCCCCATTCAGTTCATTGGTTTCCTGCATCAATAATTTGTCTTATACGCATTAAAAAAGCTTCTTGGATTGCTTTCACCCAGTCATATTGTCCTTGTAGCAGATACTATGGTTGTTAAAAGTCATCCATGAGTATCAAGTGTGTATCACTGTGACTGTGAGGCTTTCTCCAGCTGTCTGAACTAGGCAACTTTGACCATCCCCACACATCCTGTTGTTGCCTATCACTGTCACTGGATCCCAGGGAGAAGAGATGAACACTAGCCTCTCTGCTTTCTCTCCTCAAGGAGCTGTAGAGAGCAATGAGGTCACCCCTCAGCCTCTTTCTCTCCAAACTGGGCGAGCCTGGAGCTGCTCTTCAGGGGACATGTCTTCCAGCCCTTTTGGCAGATTTGCTGCTCTGCTCTGGATACATCTTGAGTATTTTTCTTAAATTGTGGGGCCCAGAACTATGCACGGTACTCCAGATGAGGCTGCACCAAAATTGAATAGAGTCATAACCACCTCTTCTGACTGTCTGATTGAGCTGTGTTTGATGCACTCTGGGATGAGGTTAAAACACCCTTCTTTGCTATTTAATTCCTTTAGATTCAGCCCATGCCTGCTTACTTCTTCTTCAAAGATGGTCCCATAGTCACAAAAGCCAGAGCTCTGTTTGCGACGTGACCTCACAGTTGGGTGCTCACCAGTGAATTTAGTCCATCTCTGTTTAAGCATCTCCCTCCTCAGTGAGAAGTTTAAGGAGAACAGCAGCTAGGCCCACATCTTTCCACCTGTAGATGCTCTTGATGCTGCAGGTTACTGCTGGCAATATGATTGGTGCCTGTGTAAGGAAGAGGTAACTTTCCATAGGCTGAGAAGCCTTGCAGAAGTGCTGCAAGGAGCTTCACTAATCTTGGCCCTAACCAAAAAAAGTCTCCCAAGTCATTGGATCCGGTTAGAATACTGGTGCCTCTATCACCTCTGCAGAAGGGACCCACAATAACTACTGCATGCCTTTTCTTTTTCATGCAGACATAACCTAAGACTTTGCAGAAATCACACTGCCTTTTCCTGTAGCAAAAATACCACAATTCAGAAAGAGACCTCAGAATGCCCAGATGAATTGTATGTGAGTAAAAGTGGTGAAAATAAGAGGACTTTGCCTTTTTTAAGGTGTCTGACATGTATATAAAGCTTGTGATTATTTTTAATTGATTTTTTCACCAATGTTCTTCAGTAATAAAAGTAACCTATAATATATCAGCACTAACTAACTGTAAAACAGTTACTAATTAAATATAGCATAACATCAAATAAGGAAAAGAACTGGCAATAACCTACCATAAAATACCTAGTTTAAAGTGAATTCTTGAGAAACATGTTCTAGTTCTATTTCTGCTATCCAAATAATGTATTCTCTCAAATATAGAGCAGTTGCTTTGGCATAGATAGAAATTTGTCTCTTATTGACATTTTAAAGACTGTAAGAACAAAGAAAAAAGAAAGTCAGAAAAGTTGCAAAAATCCCAGTGATGAATAGGTAGAACATTGTACTCTCTAATTTGATTATCTTCCTAATACTCATGTATTGGCTGTAATGGAAACATTTATAGCACCCCCATTTTAAACTACCAAGTAAGTACTACTAAAGAAGCATGTCAAAAGAATATTTGGATGCTACTTGGAGAACTCTGATTATGTTATTCTAAAAAGCTTGAATTAAATCAGTTTGGGATAATTTGTAGCTGTCCAGTTCCCTAATAGTAGTCGTATTTTATTAACTAAGCTCTATAGAACTCAAAATGAGTCCTAATTTCCTCTCCTTTGTATTTGTATGGGAATTAAGATGCATGATATAGAACTTCTATTTATGGTGAGTAGATAAATTGCATTATGTGGGCTATGGTGGCTTTACCTACGAGTAAGAATAAAAGAGAAGAAGAATGGAAAAGAGAATGATTAGGATGGAATTAGTCAGTATTTTACATGCAAATAACAAGCAATAATATAGTCTTTACCATTATATAAATTAACATTTGAAACAAGAAAATCATGGTTAGTTTTAACAAATTTAAATGATTGACTCTGAAATGACTGCTGTACAACCTTTGAGTATGTCAATCAGTGAGAAACAAGAATCATGCTTGTTCTGACTTAGTACATTATTGTCTGTTTGTATGTTAATGTGTGGAGGATAACCTTCACATGTAAAGTATATAGATACCTTCCCTTCCACCTCAAATGCTTAAACCTGATCATTAGGTTTAAGAATTCATAGAAGAAATGTGCACTTAAAACCATAAGATGAAAAAAAAATATGTCTCAATGTTTTCCACTGTTTTGGAGAAATTCTTCACTTAAATTGTGGATTTAGGATAAAAATGATCCATATAGTCTCTTTCATAGAAGCAGTCATCCTGTGTAGCCAATTTGCTCTGAATGAAAGTAATATTTTCTTTTGAAAATAAGATGTTTAGCCAAAAATCAGCTAAGGACTTACTTTGTGTTGGAATTCATAGCAGGAAAACAGTGTCCTCTGGGAGACTCGGTGAATATGACTGTTCAAAGACAGGTCTGAAAATGAGCAAGAGTCCATAGTGAGTGAGACAGAGGGTTTCAGGAGAAGAAATATTGTTCTTTGGTGTTGAAAGTATAGAACAGAAAGCCTGTATTAAGGAGATGTATAATTGGCCATTTCATGGACTCTTATTTTAATTTTTAATAGATTATTATAATAGCAGTAGGAAACTGAATTATATGAGTATGGCAGCCTTAATTATTTTTGATTGTGCAACTGTAACATTTAAGTAAGGTTTATAATGTATCATTTTATATACAATACCAACTCTAAGAACAGGTGGAATACCTGACTGCTTGCTCCAGAGAAGAGCTAGGTAGTAAAAATGCAGATTCCTGTATGTGGAATATTTATTTAACTTTGCAATATCTCTTTACTGAAAGAATTGATGAATTAGCAAGAATGATGAGCTAAATTATTTTATCATTTTTCATGGCAGTCTGGAAATCTGCCAGGAAAAAAAAATAGCCTAAAAATGTCTTTGGTTACAAAATTGCAACTTCAAGTTCATTGTACTGCAGATATAATAGAAAACACAAACTTTATGTGAAAGTATGGACATAAATTACGTGGAGGCCCAGAGCAAGCTGTCATTTTCTAGTGCACTTTTTGAAATGAAAAACTATTGTTTCCAAAATGAAGTTCTCAGATTTGAGATTTCGATTTTGCTGTCTGTTTTTTTTTTTTTTGTTAAAATATCTATTATTGAAGACAGTTATTATTTCATAGAAAGCCAAAGCAAGTGTTTGGGGATCATAGTAATTGAATACGAGACTCTCCAAGTCAGTGTACTTTGTACTGTAGAATAACTTGCTGCATAGTGATGGAGGTGCCCTTGGTAAGAGTGTGTTGTGTCTGAGATATTAGACTATTGGAATTCAATCCTTATTCCATCCACGGATTAATTTTTTTTTTAAATAGGCCTCATCTCGCTAATAAAAAAAATTATTGTTTTAATGTGCTGAGCCTATCCATTACAAGTATAACATTTATTACAGAATATTAAGTGGATTTAAATATAATTAACTGAAAGTGAGTTTGATAATTAAGATAAGTTTAAATTCAAGTTACATTTTACAAGTAGATTGAGTTCAGCACTAAAAAGCAACCCATTTTCAAGGTTTTTTTACTTAATTTTTTACTAACATCACACTAGACTGCAAAACTCTATTTTGTCTCTGCTTAGTGAAGCCACTTGAGTTCCTTCAGAATTGAATATGATCCAAAAAACTTAATGGAATAATATTTATGTGATAATAAAGTCACAGTACATAACAGTCATGTCAGGCAGAGACATCATCATTTTCTATCAAGGCGTGTTCAGCATTGCATGTTCATAAACACGAACTAAAGTGCAGTAAGCTGTAATAAAACATGCTTGGTTAAAATACTCTCAGTAGAGAATTCAATCAATCAGCTCTTATCTCTTCTGAGAGTAAGTTCGTTCCCAAACAGCATGACTGTGTATACAAAATGTTTTCTGAAGTGGTGATTGTGAAATGCAGGATGGCTGCTGTAATTGCCTCATTGTTCAGCCGATGTCACAAAATTATGCTCATCATGCACCATAGGTGCTTCTGTGCGTATCATGTGCACACAACACTGGGCTTCATTCTTTCCTTTGACATGTGACATTGAGTATATTTCTGTTCTGGCACTCTTAGAGCTGTTCAGATAGGAGACTAGCAATATATTGCATAAAGGCAGACTGATGAAACTTTTCTTTTATGAAAAAGTTGTGAAATAGCACAAGAACACTATGACTGGAAGCACTGCCAAAATGGTAATAGGTGTGTTTGGGCTTAAGGCCAGGTTAGTGATTTTGTGATGCTATTTCATATCAGTTTGTCCCTTTGATTTTTTCAGAAAAAGAAGGTATACAGGCAATATCCGGCTGTGTTTTGGGAATTTCTAGTAGCTACAACAGTGTGTGGAGAATTATCATTGGGTGCTGTAAATCTGAAGGCTTGTCACTGCGCAAGTTAGTGCTGGAGTGAGCTGCCTTCAGGTAGCTTCGGAATCTATGGGAGCATAAACCTACCTTATAGCTATTTATTCCCTCAGCCATGCCAAGTGGAATAAGTCACTTTTGCTTTTCTGGTCCCCACCATATCATTCTCTACATCATGGCACAATAGAAGCAAGGTTACATGGTGTGCAGCAGATGAGAATGTAGCAAACAAGTGAGGTAATACTGCCTGTTGTCCCAGTTATTGAGGAGAACAGTCCAGAGGGGGATTATTAGGAGTATCTTCCAGTGCATGTATTGTGGAAGTTCTGGTCTTTTATGCTTAAGGTTTTGCTGTGTGTTATTTGTGGAGCGCAGGGAAAGACTAGATATTCCTATGGCATACTGTGGATTTAAAATCCTTCTTGCATTCTCACACTTTCTTTCTAGTGTCATTTGTTCAGGATAGACTCAGCTCAGGCATAAGTAGATGCAGCTGTACAACTGTGGCATTGCTTAGGACAGGTGATTGGACACCATGATAACAAGAGCTTATGAAATAAAAGGTTTTCAGCCTCAGCTTTTGCCATATTTGATGCCTTGTCTTATCTTTCTAAGCAAAACCAGAGCAACTTGTCCACTAAGTTTAGCAGCTCATTTTGTGACACAGAATCCTATATTTTATGGCAAAGCCTTGAAATTTGGTGTACACACTCTGGAGAATGTGTTTCTTCAGCCATTTACTTCTACTGATACAGGTATGCATAGAGAAGTTGGTTATGTTCCTTAATATTTAGATTACTTGAACTACTGAAATACTATGATGTTATCAGTAGTTCTTCATGCAGAAGAGATACATGTTAGGCAATGCTGATAAAGAAAATACATCTTCTCATGAGCTGTTTCACTGACTTACTGATAGTCATTTCTCAACTATGCCTGAGAGTTCTGTCAACATTTCACCTCACTTTCCTTTCTGTAACAGCCTCATGGAGTTTTTTTCCATGCACTCTTTGTTTTTCTGTACAACACAAGGAGAAAATGAAGGCTCCTTCTTTTATAATCAAGTTGTTTATGGGTTTGAAGATAGAGGCAAAAGTAATCAATAAAACAAATGTGTTTAAATCTCTTTTTTGCCCTTTTATGACTTGACTCCCTGCTATTTCTCACTTCTACCTGAAATCAATGATACATTTCCTATTGATTTGCTATAACAGGGAAAAGATCTAGCTGCCTGTTAACAAAGTGTAGCATATTGAAACTCAGTGAGGTGAAAGCTTTGGTTAAAGCGATGCTATCAAAAACTCTATTTTCATGTAAGATTTTTTAAGGGAAAATAATTTTATTGTCATAGTTACATGCTTGTATAATAGTTTTAATTATTTTTTTTTAAAAAAAAGATCATGTTGTTGAATTTAGAAGCAGCTCTTGGGGAAAAGATCTTACTGTTCTTATCCAGAGTTTGATTTGAGCTCAATGATGTTAGTTACGTTTTTCCTGTGGACTTGAATGGTTTCAGATCCATCAGATTTATGGACTTTCTAGAGGTTATTAAGAATCTTGTGAAAACCAGAAAACTATATGAAGAGGGTGGTACTTTTAAAATATCAGTCTTGATTTCCCGAAATTGGAACAGTCCCAGGTCAACACTCACTGCCAGCCCCAGTGTATCTAAGAGTCCTCCATCAGGTGGGCCTATAGTCAAATGGCAATGACATGATTAAGCAGTGTCTAGTTGAAAGGTGTAACTGCCTTACAGAGAAACAATTGAGGTTAAGCTTGCATTATTAAAAAATACTATACTTATTGAAAAGTAAAAAGGGAATAATTAGTGGATAAAGTGGTTGAGCACAATGTGAAGTGCATAAAATATTACATGACTTAACATAAATATTGCAGGGCTTAGTTGGGCTGATTTTTCACTTTTATCAATAAAGGAACTGGCAAATTAATAGTCTACAATACCGCTATTAATTTTTGAACATTTGTTTACATTATTTTTAAAAAAGTTAAAAACTGCCCTAAAAAGTATAGAGGCTTTATGAATTCCTTTAAAATTCTATTAAAAGTGCCTACCCTTTTCCAGTAAACTGGAAAATGTTCCTAAGCTGCCAATGAAGATTTGTATGTCCTTGTAGCACAGTGCTCTTCACCATTTATTTAAAAGTAACGAGACTTCCTTTGATAATTTATATTTATTATTGCATGACCACCTCTTAGTCTTTGTCCACACTCAATACAATCAAGAAATTGTCCACAAGTATTGATCATTTATTCAATTCCTCATTTTTATGGCTCTGTGATGTTTTTTCTCCCCATCATTTTTCTACTGAGCTTTCCCCCACACCTCTGCAAAAGAACAAAACAAAACAAAACAAACAAACAAACAAAAAGGGGAAGAAAATAATGGTTTGGGCTTTTTTAGGTGTGAAGAATAAAATATTGTATATTCATTTTTAATGCCTTTCATTTTGTTTCATATACTGTTTCATATGCTGTGCTTTTAAAAAAGGAAAAAATATTTAATAAGACTTGCAAGTTTGAATTCTTGTCTGATGGTTTAATGGTGACAAAATAGCATAATATGACTTTCTGTATGTATAATTCTCACTATCTTTTTAAAATTGATATAGTTTTTAAGAAACTACTATTTGGATTTTGTATAATCACAACATTTTTGATGCAGGAATCTGAATCAAACTGTATAATTTTATTTTGTCTTTGGTAACATTCACAATATGCAATGGCTGAACTGACACTGCCAAATTTGGCTGTAAATCACCTTTTTTCAATAACGTCTATCAAATAAAATTTCCCAAATAGCTCAGTGTGTAAGACTATGTGGAGGAAAATTAGAATACACTGATACAGTCACTAGTATTTTAATTATCCTCTTTATAAATCTGATATAAAAGAACACTTCAATGAACCACCTGTCTGTTTCTTCAAAATGTGATATACTTAAGAACATGCTTTGGGTCTCTGCCTTGATCCAGATTACTGATGAGCACAATATTGAACAGATCAGTCCTTCAAGTGTTATTTCAAACTTCACTTTTGTATTGATGCTGATTAATAAAATCCCCACACTGTCAATGGTGCCATATAAAATGGCAACCAGAGGTATTGATTTTGCATAAAAATGGTCTCCTTTCCTGCTTGCTTAGCTGTCGTAATAAATAATTGTTTGGGATTTTTTTATTTGTAAAACAAGTATCTTTTCAGATAGTGCTGGGGATGCTGCTTTAAATTGCAAATATGAACAAAATGTTTGCACTCTAAAATAATTCTGTAATACATGTTAAATCCCAAAGTTAACTATATAATTAAATCTCTTTACCCACAGAATATATTATTAAGTGCACAGAATACAAATGCAAAATATATTTTGAGGGAATTTTTATCCCATAACTTTAAATGTCCAAAAATCAAATTGTGGAGCAGCACATGTTGACTTCTATAACAAATGGAAGAAATGGGAAACTTTTTTGAGAGTGATAGAATTTAAGTCTTAAAGATATTAATTACCACCTGCATACTCATTTCTTTTCATTGTCTACAGACACTGGGAATGAAAGTTGAAAGACTTAAGTTAGCGTGAATGAAAATGTGGTTAATCACTTGTTTATTTTTTTACTTTTTTGTTTTGCTTTTTTGCTTTTTTTTTTTTTTTTTTGGTTGGTTGGTTTTTTTTGGCAGAGTTTGGTAATTACAAAAGCAAATAAGAGAACATAGACATGAGACATCGAAGTGATTACCTGACTGAGATTAAAAGGATTTGTTACCATGGAAAATCTTGTACTTAAATCTTGTGTCAAGTCTGTTTGGGTATTTTTTTGAGGTTTTTTTAAAGCTACTTGCTTGGTGAGTAGAAACAACTTGTTTTAGAAGGAACTTCTGACTACTTCTGAATGCTGGATAGGCTTTGAGGTGAGGAATCTAGATCCTGTCTGTCAAAAGCAGGAATTTATTTATCTCTCATAAAGGTTTGGAGCAAAAAGAGAGAAAGATGGGGGAGAAAATGAAAGGAAAACAAAAAAATAAGGAAGTTATTTTAAGTAAGAGAATAAGTTAACAGGTTCTCAAAAAAACAAAAGCTAAGTGACACAGAGTGGGCTATGTTTAATATGCATTTCTGTTGCCCTAGAGGCAATTGCAATTGATTTTAAGCTAGTGCATGATATGGAAAGAACTCTATTTTCCTTAGTCTGACTTCATGCTAAAAAAATATCGGCATAGCAGAGGGATAGGAATGAGATGAGTACAGAGAATAATGTGTGGCTATCTGAGGCTGAACCTCGAGTTCTGTGCTCAGATTTGGGCCATTCGCTTCAGAAAGGACACTGAGGTTCTGCAGCATGTCCAAAGAAAGGCTACAAAGTTGATGAAGGGTCAGAAAAAGTCCTATGAGGAGTGGTAGAGGCAGCCTATAGAGAGGACCTCATTTTCTCTACAACTTCCTGTCAGGTTTTAGGCAGCTGAGGGCTGGTCTCCTCTGCCCCTTCCCAGGTGAAAGGATGAGAGGAAATGATGTGAAGATTCACAAGGGGAAATTTTGATTTGATATTAGAATTTTATTTTTTTTTAAACTTGTGAGAGTCTTAGGCATTGGAATAAATTTCCCAGGTATGTGGTGGAGTCTGGAAATGTTCAAGAGACATCTGGACATGGATTTAGGGATATGGTTAGGTGTCTCATTAGGGACTTTTGGATTTGGGTTCTTTTTCCCTTTGAACTGAAGATTGATGAGAGGGAGGCTAGTTTTCTCTCGTTCGGTCTCAGTTGTTTATTTTTTCTTATCAGCATTACAAGGTACAAGGAGTTATGTGCACTATGATAGAAAAGGGGTAAAATGGCTAACGAAGATCTTCTTCAAGGTCTTTTATATGTCCATTTACCCAATTAACAGATGCCAACCAAGCTATTTTTCTTAGTGACCCAATGACCCAACACCTGTGTGCTGCACTGTGGCATTTTCTACCCAATCACTTACTACTACCCAAAAACCCCTAGGAGGAGAAGATGAAGAAGAAAGAAGAAGGACAAGAGACAACACCCTAAATCCTCCATCTTGTCTCTTGTTCTCTAAACTATTTTTTCACCCAGTGATTTAAGAAACTTTCTAATCTACACACTTACACTTTTCCTATCTAACTTTAACATTTGTTTTCATGTATCACCATGAAAACATGCTCATGAATTTCATATTATATGAAATTCAGTGTTTCTTTGAATCCTAGAACTAAGTATTAGAAACAAGGGCACACACTCTGTATCTCAGACTCCAACAGTTAGGGTTATGGTGATGCTAAGCTGGCCATTCAGCTCTTTATTTTGAAGACAGCCC
Organism: Poecile atricapillus; assembly: GCF_030490865.1. Lineage (NCBI taxonomy): Eukaryota > Metazoa > Chordata > Aves > Passeriformes > Paridae > Poecile > Poecile atricapillus. The sequence continues at coordinate 42,659,702 of NC_081249.1, read as the reverse complement.
CAGGCTATGCTCATGAAAACAAAACCTGAAAATCTAAGAATTAGCACTTTTTTTTTGCATTTATGGAATAAAAAAGCACTGTGCAGGACATGTAGAAGGCACTGAATAGCTTGCAGATGGGTAGGTTTATATGGTAGGTAAGGCATCAAGCCATGGGTAATTCCTGGTCCTGGAGAGTTGTAGTCATAGATAAGTTTAGCAATGCTTAGTATGGGAACAGTCTGTAACAACTCAGCTGCAAAAAGAGAGATGTGTCTGTAGAGGTTATATAGGGAAAATACAGGTAAAGCCAAAGAAGCTAAAAATCTGTGCAAACCAAAATGAAAATGAGTATTTATTTAAGATAAGTGGGTTTAATAAAGAACTAGTGAAGTTCCAAACCTAGTACTTCAACTGGAGGGAATTGTTTTTTGCACAAACCACAGGAGTACTAACGAGACTACACAGATTTATATTTAAATGTACATGCTTTTCTTCAGTGTCGAATGAGTTGAAAAACTGGACTTGTTTTCTGTTTAAGAGGAATATGAAGTTGTGAAAGATGTGCCATGTGAGATTAATGTTCAACATGTTAGACTTAGAACTTGCTTGGAACTGTAACCCTATGATGCCTTACTTTTTTTCCCCACAAAATTCTTGGTCAAAATATTGAGGTGTGGGCTGTAGGGGGGGCAATTACACCATGCCACAGCTTAATATACAGTTCAGTAGACTTATTTTGCCAATTATTTTATGGAAGATTGTAAAAGTTGTATCTCCATTTTATCTAAAAATAGGAAAAAAAGAAAACCAACTGCATGTACACAATGTGAACAAGCCTTTCTGCTTTTATAAATAGCTGTTGGTGGTAAAGGGAAAATTGAAAAGATAATCTATCCTGCTGTTATGAGTAAGTGTATTCTCATAAAGGACCTTCACAGATCAGTTTCTCAATTCTATTAAGAAAAAAGTTTCAATTTCCTTTTGAGGCAAGCTGATCCATTATGCAAGATGCTTTACTACTTGTTCATTGTGAAACAAATTACAGTATTCTACATGAGATCCTCAAGAATAAAAATCACCTTTTGCAATGTAAATGATAGCAGGTTTTTCCAGGTTTATGTCATATTAGTACATTTGTCCTCATGCAATTCACAGATTCTGGATATGAAACAATGCTTTGTGATTTCTAAATATTCACTTTAAAAAAAGGAAAAATGAACTGAACCCAAAACTTACTCTGAGAGAAAGCATATAATGGCAAAGAACACTTAGTTGATCTATACATAATTTTCTTTTTCCCTTGAAGCTTTTTTGGTCACATTTGTCCAAATGAGAGAAATTTGGTATGTACTTGAATGAAGCTACAGGAAGGCATATAGTGAGGGATATATGGATATGCTGGATAGTCGGCATATATTTATTTCTCTAGAGCTGGTACTCTTTCTCCTTATTTTGTACTGAATTTTGCACACTTTGTTGTCTACATTCCCCATAGTTCTAGCCAAACTCTAGGTTATCTAGATGCTTTGTTATAATCAAGAAGATTTTCACTTCAATGCACAATCTTTATTTCCTGTTCCTGCTTCACTTAGTCCTGGGCAAGGAATTCCAAAAGCCACTGCAGTATTAACTCTCTAGGAAGTAAATAATGTCTGGCATCTACAAAAATATTAAAGTTTTATTTTTCTAGTAGCAAATGGTGAAATTATAGATTTGTCATGTTTGCAATTTATTTTTTTTTATGAAAGAATATAGAAAAAAAATAAAGGAAGCAGAGGCCCAAAACACCTTTCTCCCCTAAGAAAGAAAAAGCTGCACCTTAAGATCACATAGGAATTTTTTCCTGACTCTCAACAGATAGCTAAACCAGTTTCCTCGCTGAGATATCAGCACAAGAAATTTTAATATCTTACTGCTTTGTTTGAACAGATGATTCAGATATTTTAAAATTACAGAAAAATGATTTAGTGTCAGCTTTTTAATATTGTGTCATGTAAGACTGAAATGAAAGGTAGGTTGGTTGATAAATACTTCTAAAACAGCAGCGTTATATTCCAGGAAAACCTAATTTTATGAGTAATTTTCTTTACCTTGAGTGATAATTATGCATATAATATATACATCCTTATAAATGGTCATACATGCACACATAAAGATGAGTGGATATTAGAATATATATATCTATCATTCTTGTCTGAGAAGACACATATGTATATATATGTGTGTGTGTGTATATATATACTGTGCTAAATTTGCAGTGATTTCACTGCCATCTGTTAAGTATTTGTAGATCATATCACATATACTTTTTTCTGGTGTTTATTTGGGTTTTGGTTGGGTATTTTGGATGGGATGTGCATTATTTTTTGTTTTTTGGGGTTTTTTTTAATGAAATTGAAGTGGACCTAGCAGTACTTACTTACCTTGGTCCGCCAATTCCAATTTCAAAATGCTGGGGAGAACATTCGCTGGTCCAAATTCCTCAGGCCTAACACCGTAGTCTACCATTAACTGAAGTATCAACACCAGTTATCCAAACTGTTCCTTGATCCATAATTTCAATGTCCTTCCCTGCAAGTTATATGGATTAGCTTGCATATATATTCTGATTTGTCTACTACAGACTTTCAGTTTGCAACATAGTGAAACTCAAACCCCAAATTTTATTATTTTAAAAGTAGTATCTTGACTGCATTTAAAATATTTGTCAGGTATCATTTGAAATAATTTTCTTTGCTGATGTGATAGAAAGTGTTTTCACTGACAGTGAGATATTTCAACTGGCTTTTCTCCAAGTACAGAAATACTCATACTATTTTGACATGCTCTATTATGACTGATTGATGAATTGGCCATCTGTGTCAAATTCATGTCACATATCTGTGTTAGACTATTTTCTTCCCAGTGTCAGGTACTACTTATTAGCTTTAATATTGGCCTTAGAACTTTCATGAATATGTTTAGTTTTCTTTAGAAATTTATTGTATTTCCCAGTTGACAATGCATACACATGGCTGTCAGCTTCTTCATTTTTCCATTGGTGATATATGTTGTTGGTGGTTCCTTGTCATTAAGACTAAACAGAATGCAGCCTCTGTAAAAATGTTCATTGCACATTTCTCTGGTCATGTTTTCCCAGCAGAAATCCTGGAGAGCAAATGTTTGTTTCTCTTGATGGTTTGAAATCTCTTACCAGACCTCCACAAAGGCAGAGCATTGAAATGCATGGGTAACTGATATGCCAAAGGACCCTGCAGAATAGCTGGGTTTAGGATCAGTGTTTAAAGTATGTGTTTAAAGAGCACAGTAGCAATTCATCTTCCCCAGTCTAGTCAGATATTGCTATTCCACATTTTTGTACTTTTCAGTTGTAATGCCCTGATAATTTTTGTAGAAACTGGTAAGATAAAATTAGACAGTGTTATTATTACTTATTAAATTTTAAACTGTTGTGGCTGTGGAAAATGTAGCAAATCAATAGTAAAATATAAAGAAAAATTAATCATGATCTCATAACTAATGATAAATTGTATTTCTGACAAATGTGAATATTCCCAAGTAAGAGTCTGCACACAGTTTTAATGAGAGTAGATAAAATTACTCCAGATAGCACTTGATTCCATCAGAAAAAGGACAAATGTACACAAAAGTTTTCTTCTACTCGTTTGTGATAACACATATCATAGTTTTGCTTTCTGTTTTTGACTTGCTAATTTTTCTGAAAAATACTGTTAAATAACTCTTATGTTAGACTTCTGAAAATACTGAAAGAATTTTTTGGGATTTAACTGCCATGTAACACAATGAAGTCATTCTGTATACATACACAAGCATATATTTTTATATGTAAGAAAATTTAAAGTCCATGTAGTAAGTAGACATGAATCATAAATATTAAAGTTATGATTTAATTTAATTTTATTTAATTTAATTGATTGTTCAATATTTCTGATTAAGAATAAGAAAAAGAAAAAATTCAGGGTCTAGTCATGTTAACCCTTTGTGCATAATGTGAAATAAAGGAAAGTCTAGCATGAGGGTTTGAGAAATCAGCAGATGTTCTAGAAGTTAAGAATAGCAGACAATTATTACTGCTTTATTTGAGTGTTTATCCCATTGATTAGCAATCAATTCCTGCAATTTGCTTAGGTGTATTATTTTCAACAAGTAATATACCAGGTGTATTTTTTATATTATTAGTACAATAACCTGAGAGCCTTATATTGTGCAAGAATTAGGTTGCTATTGTTGTTTCTGGTTGAAATCATAGTTGTGCCATAAATGGTGGTAAACAAAGCAGTTTGAAGCAGGTTAGCAAACAAAATGGGAAATGGACAGGACAAAGTAAGGAACTTTAAATATTTTTTTTTTAGTATTACCAGCTGCATTTTAGACAATGTAAAGCACATTGTCTAAATGTAAGAGGGGGGAAAAAGAGAAAGGCCAGAAATAGCAGTGGGTATAAAACTGAGAGGAAATAGTTTTTAATGTATTTTCTTGTAAATGAAGTCTCATGTTCTGCACAGTGATGTCTTTCATTGGGATTGATCTGGTTAACTTAGTATAAAACATCCAGTTAAAAATCAACTGAGATTTTCTGCTGGCTTCCATCTCATCCTACAATAGGTTGCAAATTTCATTTTCTTCCTATGTCATGAATTTCATCTCAATTCGTGTGTCTTGGATACCCTGGGACTTCTTAAATAGTATGGGAAACTTAACTTAGATAGTTAAGCCCAAATCATTTGACTCAACAACATTACTGTTTTATGCTTTTTTAGGTATATTTTATAAAATAATTTATTCTAACAATGCCAAGAAAAAAGTCATCAAGATCATGGACCAGCGCATTACATAGAAAGAATATAGAAAGCCTGATAGAAAAGGGTCCTGGTGGACACCAAATTGTATATAAATTAGCAAAGTGTCCTTCTTGCAAAGATGCTATCCTGGTATCCAGTGGTATCCTTGGCCATGTTACAATGAGTGTTACCAGCAGGCTGAGGGTTGTAATTCTTTCCCTCTGTTCAGAAGTGAGGCCACCCCTGGAGTCCTGTGCTCAGTTCTGGGCTTCCCAGTACAAGCACGACATGCATTTATAATAGCTGAAGGCTCGTTTAGCCAAGATGCTGAAAAATACTATTTCCTTGAAGTATGCATTTTATTCTTCACATTCTTTCCAGTGTAGTTTAGATAAATGTAAAACAGCATTTTTATTCAAAGCAATTAAAATTTTATTTATATACACACACATACATATATACAAACACACAGAACAAACTAGCACAGGATTTTTTTCCATGTCAGTATATTTTGCTGAATCCACAAGTCACTTCAACAGTATCCATAAATTTCAACTGTTAGCCCCAGTCACAACAGAACAACTACTGTGCAGCGCCACTCTATATATAAAGCCTCTCTGCCATACTTCTGCTCAGTCAGTTCCACAAGGAGAATCTGCTCACTCTGTTTTCCTTTATCCCTTCTTCAGCCATAGTTCATCTGCTTTTGTCAGGGCCAGTTCTGCTTGCAGTTCTAAAGACTGAGAAGGGCATTTTTTTTTTCCTGAAGTGAACAGCAAAATCTCTGCAGTTTTTTTCCAAGATCTCTGAGTAAGATGATAAAGCTGTTAGCAAAGCACTGTGCAAAGTCCTGGAAGAAGTAGTACCCTAGGTTCCCAGATCAGAGTTGGTAATATCTTTCTTCCTAATAATGACAGCTAATAGCATGCAAAGTAGCTCCAGTCAGCAAAGCTTATACATTAAAAAATAAGTCACAGATAGATCCAGGGTGACATTTTTAGGCTATAAATTTAGATATATAAATTTCTTTTCTCTATAAATTTATTTAGATTCATTTTTGGAGGAGCTTGTTCCAATAGGAATTTTGGGGCCAAGGAATGATGAGAAATTAAGTGAGTAAATGTATGTGTATCTACCCCAAACACATGTATTGGATCAGAAAGGTAGAGAAAGTTGTACTCCCCAGAAGTTTAATCATTTAGCTAGATAACATGAAAATCAACATCTCCCTTCCAGATGAGGAAGGGAACACCAAAAAGAAAGGCAAGAGCTCAATGACTTTGTGACTGGGATATTTTCCCGAAGATAGAAAATGCTGAGGTTGGATAGGTCATATCAAACAGAGGATTTTGAAAGCACAGATTAATTTCCTTGTGGTTTGGAAGGGGAGTTCTGAGCTGATGTTGCAACTCCTAAATTTGATGTCATTGTTCCTTAAGCAAAATATATATCCTGTGAATACTTAGGTGCCTCAGAATAAGATCTATTATATGCAGCACAGAGACTAAAGTGCCTCAAACTAGCTAGAGCAGAATATGTACACTGAGAGTACTGTGGTTTCAGTCTAGTCTTTCTCACAGCCTAGGCAACCATATTTATGGGTTTTAAGTCTGCTCTGGAGTTAATGCTTATCCTTTCTTTCAAGTCAAGACAGCAAAATGATCCTTTCTTTCTTCTAAAAGACAACTCAGCCTCTGTGGAGGTCTCCTATGGGGACATGTAGGCAAAGTTATTATTAATCCTTTGGTTTGCAAAACACTTTGCGACCTGCAAAGATGAAGAGGTACATTTAGCCTATCTGCAATGTAATAATATGCATTTCAATAGAATTACTCATATTTGCATACTCTAGCATGCAAACTCAAGAAAGTGACTATGCTTTTACAGTCATAAATATTAATTCTTTTGTCCAGACAAATGTGTATTCTTTCAGAGCTAGCAGCTAGCAGTTAAAAAATAATTCACAAAGCTTCTCTATGCCTTGATTCCTAGATTTTTATTTTTTTTAATACTTCATGAAAGAGAAAATCCTGAAATGGAAGGGTCTTGAGAATACTCTTTGTATGCTGTACAGCTGTGTTTGCAACAAGTTGGTATCATAAGTTCCTGAAAAGTAATTATACTGTATGAGAACTAACAAAAATTCATGATGCCTCAGCATTTTTTTTCTCAGACTTTTCTACAGTAACTGACAAGCAGTGTGGGAAGTAAGATCCCTAAACAAAAGTAAATGCATATATGCCTGACCAGAAAATGAATGATGATGGATGTCAGTACACAGCTGTAACTATAACTGATATATGCTATGACTGGCAATAAGAATTTCACTTTTCTGATATAAACCAGTTAACTCACTGACATTTCACAAGAATGAATATTGTATATGAATAATAGTTTTTCATAAATCTTGTCTGTGTTCTGCTAAGTAGACATTGGATAACTTCCAGCCATCTGGCTGGCATGTCTGCTCCCATGAAGGCACAATTCAGTGTGATTGTGTGAGAATTACTACTCAAGAATTAAAGTAATTAAAGTATTAAATACTTTGTATATTGCAGAGGGAGGGATGTTTGCGAGATATTTTAAGAAAATACCTTTCTGTGAACAAAAAGACACTTCGGGATCAAAGAAACTTACCAAGCCTTTCTGTTTTCCTTTGGATTTTTGGAATCCCATGGATGTTCTTCAAATGTTCTTTTTTCCAAGTTCATAATTGTGGAAGAGCTGATTAGATAAAGAGCATTAAAGATTGTCTGCAGTATTCTCACTAGGTACTAGGGTTAGATATTGAGGTAATGTGAGTCTTCTAATTGTATTAAAGCAGTCTAGTATTTTAAAACTACCTGGGTGTGGGTTGTATCTTAGCCTAATGCAGCAGGATATGTAATTTGCAGACAACATCAAGACTGTTCTTAAAAAAAACCCAAAACATTAAAATGCAACTAACTTGGTTTGTTGAAACCATTACCAGAATTATTGACTTGAAATACAGTGAAGGAGTGTTGCCCCTCAGTATTGCAGTTGCTAAGGAAAATGGCCCTTTATGTTAATAGAAGGTAAAGAAAAAGGTGTGCTTTGAGGTTTGCTTTCTCAATTGGTGTGCTTTGATTTTTGTTAGCATATCTAGTACTTGCACTAAAAAAAGCTTTCCTAGTGCATTGTAATCCTAAATGCTGAACCTATCTTTAAAAAAAAAAAAAAAGACACAGAAATGGAATGTTTTATTAGTAAACACGACACAAAAGAATAATTATTCTTTTTGGTCTTGTTTACTAATAAAACAAAGCTTTGTTAAGCCTTGAGGTTTCTGTTTCTAGGCACTACAAAAAACCCAAGCTTGGCAACAGCAGGAGTGGGAGTCTGGAATAAAAGATATGACATCACTAAGGCAAAGACAATTCTTGGCCAATCAAAAGTGTTGTAATTCTCTCTCTCTCTCTGTACTGCAGCCAGTACAGTCCTCATTCTTCCAATGCATAGGCACAGAAATGAAAAATTTGGACTGTATTTGTTTCTGCCTTGATTCAATGAAAAGTGCTCCAGTGAGACAGTGTTTAGTCTGATCATCTGTGTTAGGAAACTCTTTTCAGCAGTAGAACATACCTTGATTGAAATCTGTTGCTTTGGGGCTTTGTTTCATATAAATATCTGCATTAGCACTTTAACTGCTTTATTGCCTTTCTATTCAAAGAATGACAAGTAGCTGAGGTTGGAAGCAGTCACTGGAATCATCAAAGCTAACATGCCTGCTCAAAGCAGAGCCAACTAGAACAGGTTGCCCAGAATTTTGTTCAGTTGGATTTAAAATATCTGCAAGGATACTTCAAACTTTTCTGGGAAACCTCCTCTAGCCTTTGATCACTGTCAGTATGAAATGTTTTTTACTTACACTTAGATGGAAGTTACTGAATTTCACTTTGTGCCTATTGCCCCTCATCTGTCCCTGGGTGGTACCAAGAAATGTCAGACAACATCTTTTTTACCCATCCCTAATTAGGTATTTGCATACTTTGCTAAGTTGAGGCTGAGAAAAATATGTTTAACACACAGAAAAAAATTTTTTGTGTTTTCAAGGCAATAGGGATTGCTGAGGTAAAAAAAAAAAAAATATAAGCTCATGTGGGCAACATATTTGATCACTTTACCAAGCCTCATAAAAAAAATTAAATAAATACAGAAGATGCAAGTTAAAATTAAATTTTTTATAATATCTTCAATATTATATTCAATGTATTTAAATACATTAAGATTTTTTAAAAGTGAAACTACTCAATCTTTTTTAAGTTTTAAAAAAGATTTTTTTGGTTTTTTTTCTGATATTAATTTCCCCTCTTCATTATAGTTTTAAGAATTTTGAACATAGAAAGATTCAATTACTACATTCTCTCTACTCCATTACAAAAAAAAATATGCAAAAATATTAGAATCTGAATCCCTTTTTGCTTTATTAAAGTGAAATCACACTGTGATCCTCACATTCCTGTAAATCAGAAGAAAAAGACAAAATCAACCAAAGTTTGGATTTTTGTATACCAGTATGGAAACACATTGCAAGTGCAGGAGATTTATATTCATTTATCTGGAGTTTTTTAGTGTTTTTTTCTGGGTTTGAGGGTGGCTTTTTTTCAGATAATGCTCTTTTATGGTTCCATTTATTGGAACTTTTTTCCCTCACAAGTACTACTTTATCAGACTGTTTCAATATTCTGACGAGGCTGCTGCTATAAATTTCTATTTTAATTTTTTATACTTGCAAAAGATTTCATTCAAAAATAACTTCAACTTCAAAACACTTAACCTTTATCCATATTGCTTCTGGAAATTTCTGGTTAGTGATGACAGGTCTACAAAGTACAGGATCTATAGGTAAGAAATATAGGTAGGAAAGATATGCATCTTGAATGGGAGTTGTTTAATCAACTCTGTAGGTGATACAGTAGATCTGTGTACACTGACTTAAAGCTAACTGTATGAGAATCTGTTGAAGACTAGCTAGTTTAAATTGTAATAAATGTTGTGTAGCGTATATATTCGCAGTTCCAAAGAAATCCCATCTCTGTCCATCTTTTCTACTAGGCTCAAACACAGCCTCTCTGTATTCTATATTGCTGTTGTATCTTACATATCATGTAGCGTCAATTAAAGATCATCCACAAACACTTTCAATTAGGTCTAACTTATGTTAACTGCGACAAGCAATAAAGTAATGCCCATCATTAGTGTTGGCAAGAACTTGAGACACAATTCATCCCAGTTAGTATTATAACATATAGTATTAGTATTATATAACATTTGAGTAGTTGTGTTAAGTATTAGTAATCCAAGTTGTTTTTACAATAGCTGTTTCTCTTCACTAACTACAAAATGAGCCTTTTTCAGGTATAGATAACTTTTAGATCTCACAATTCCCATTTTCAGATGCCCATTAATCTTAAGGAACAATTCAGCAAGGTGTTCTTCCAGAACCCAATATTTAGGTTTCTAAGGAAACAGATGGATTTTTTTTGGTTTTTGGCATCATCCAAACCCACAAAATCAATTTTAAATTTCCATTTTAAATTTCCATTTTAAATTCCACTGATTCCCCACATATATTTAAAGCATATGTTTGATATAATTCAACTCTTTGTATGTTAAGTGCTGACTGATTTCTAAAATTATCCAATATTTTCGCAGACCATTTCTCCAAATAATTACTTCTTAAGTTGACTGTTTACACACTGTTCTCTCCTAAAGACACCATCTTTCTAACAAAACAAACATAATAACATCCTAATTTGTCCTTTATACACATGCAAGCATTTGTCATAACCTACAAAAATGAAGAGTATGAACATGAGCTTTCATGAGTCCACTGTGACGAGCACTCACTCGCCCTGAGCCATTACTTGTACATACTCTTTCTCCTCAGTTGCTGAAGTCTTAAGTGGGAAATATTTAAGGCATTTTTCTTCTCTGCATAGAGGTATAGAAAGCTTCTGCATAAGAGTTTTAATGCCATCCCAGAAGATCATTTACTGTATTCTCCTGGGCATAATTCACATTGTAGTATTCAACAAGGACTTCTCTAATTCTACAGTAGAGCCATATTTTTTCACATAAAAAAAAAAAAAATGTTCGGCATGTATTTAAAAAATTTCAGGCTGAAAATGTCTAGGCTTGAGTTGCATTGCAAGTGTATGATTTGGTACTGAATTCTTACCTTACTTCATAAGATTTAACCTTATACCTTGTGCATTAATTATGAATGTGCTGCAACAGAAGTTAGTGTCTTTATATATTTGATATCTGTGCGCGTAAAAGGTACAACTGCACACATTAGCATTTTATTTCCTCTAAATGTCTACCAGTTAAAGATCCCTGAGGATTTTGTGTAGTTTGTAAGTGAAAGCTGGAGCCATTTTGCCTTCTCTGTGTCTGTTCTCCATACCAGAGTTCAATTGAACATCTCCCCTATGGTTTCCTTCATCTGAAAAAACAATGTACCAAGTGAAAGGCAACCAGCATCTGAAATGGGTGCATGTTTGTTAGGTGGATACATATGCTAGAATGTAGCCAAGGTTTCATTCCTCACCTTTGCCTCCAGTGAAAATAAATCCCCTATGTTTATTCCACTCACTGAATCATGCAGAAAAGCATTTTTTCTGCTGATTAAAACAGTTAGATCTTTCTTCTTTGAGTGTTGGAAGGTCATGGACAATATTTTTTTTTTTTTTTTTTGATTTTTCATATGCTTTTTTAATCAACAGAAAAACATGAAATGCATTTTCAGTGTGTAAGTACAGCACTTTCACAGATTAGCCTCTTACATCTTCAGACGCTGAAACAGAAGTTAAAGCTGTGAAATGAAAATTGATCAATAAAAGATGTATTTGTTTTAATTTAAGAAAACTGTATTATGTGACAAGAAATTACCTTTTTTTTCAGGTAAGAAAGCTTATTCACTTAAAAAAATAATCTGATTCAGCCAATAGGAAATAAAAAGAAAATTTTTAGCATGATCAGACTTCTGTCTGTATGAACTATATGAACATGTGTGTTTGCAATATAGCACTGGCTATCACGTGAGCCACAATGGGATAGACAATTGTTTATTATTTTGTTTTGTCCTCTGGTGGCAGGATTATTCTATACAGAATTTTGAAGTTTAGGTTCAAATGCTCTGTAGGTATGTACAAGTGCAGAATTTGGAGTATAAATATATAAAAAGAAGCAAAAGAAGAAATTAATGTAAATCATGGGTCATAAAATGTTAATGAGTTTAAGGATAGCCTTCAGAAACATGTAGTGAATATGATAAGGATGGGAACACATGCTATGAGTGGAAAAAGAGAATTACATTACAAGCCCATTTTTGTACTGAAAGAAGAGGGTAAATTTGTAACATTGCACCAAGATTTTTCAAAAACATAGATTAGGTGCCATAGGGGATTGTACAGATACTGAGACTGGGCAAAAACTTGAAATACTGAAATCATATATAGAAAATGGAAAAAAAAAATAAATTCCTGGTTTAAATTTTTAAAAATTAATTGGGTTTGACTTAAACAAAAAAAAGGCAATAAAAAGATCTTGGGAAATTTTAGAAGATTAGTCTCCCTACTGAAGAAGGTTATTATGTTACACATGCCCAATACTGGATTTAGGTTCTAAGGTACAGTGGTGACGTTTTCTTTCAAAAAGTAGTCAGAATGGCTTGAACAGTGCCTGTTTCCCAGATTCTCTGAGATGACATGGTATCTGAAGTCTGTTGAGGCAAAATACCAGGAACCAATGGCTAGGAGCAAATTTTTGTTCTGCTGATTGATCACTGCATGTTGTTCAATGGATACTTTACAGTGTGGAGTCTTACTGTCCCCAAGCTTTCCTTAGACACAACTGCTATTTTTTGAATATCATAATCTTCAGATTATGATAACAAATTATTCTAGTATCAAATTCTTATTTGGTTTAAAGAGAAGGAAAAAACTCCATCACTGTTCAGTGGCTTTTTTTGTTATATTGCTGCAGAGCCAGATAACTCAGTGCCTGGAAATTTAGTTTCCTTACCAGTTTTGATATCTGTGTGTCTGATGGAGATTTATCAGCGTGTTTACTAACCATTCTTGAGTAAGGGGTGCTTGAGCTCTTTCTTCACCTCAGGTCTAATGGATTAAAGGATCTCATGTAGAGCCTTTTGCTGCTTCTTTTGTGATCTTTTCTACAGCACAGTTCAGAGCTTAATGTAACCAGCTATAGCATTAACTCTCCCTTTTCCCTCCATGTGAGCACCTTTCAATATTGTGTTCTTTCCTCATTAGCAGTATCTGCGACAACTTCCTGGATTTTATACATTTTAATTGTCTTTGGTGGCTGAGCTAAATGGTAGCTATCAGCATTTGATACATCTCCAAAGCACGTTCTGTGTGTTTCCAGGAATGGAATGAGACTTTCAGACAAATTATGTATGTCCTCCATAAATGTATAAGAAAGTGGCACAAATTCACCTGGTTATATATCTTATTTCAAAAAAAAAAATAAAAAAAAAATTAATAAATAAATAAATAAACACCAATGCACAAGAGCAACAGATAATCAGCTTTGAATACTACTGTGGACATTCTGAAATGCTAACAGGAAAGGAGTTATTGTCAAAAATTACATCCTGTACCATGCAATATATACTAGAAATGCATTGGAAAGTAGGGAAACATTAATCTAGAATGTAGATGGAGATCTATATAGTCACAGAATCTTCATCATGAGGCGTTATCTGGAATGTGCACGGCTCACTGATAAGAGGGGAGATATGAAAAATACATGATTTCAACTAGGTTGCCTACTACATGTTTCCAGTGAGAAATTATGTATAACTTTTGCCCCTAATCTTGACAAATCTCCATCCAAACAAATTGATACGTTAAATCCCATATTTGAAGCCACCACTTGTCTTTATGGCACTTTGGAAGGCTGCTACATGCAATTAAGGTACAAATCTTAAGCCTGAATCTTCTTCAGTTTTGACAAAATTGCTTTGCAATATAGTTATTTTTGAAAAAAAACCCAAAACTAGCTCCATTTGCATTTCCTTGAAACCATGTCAGATTAGCAATGTTGGAATCTCTACGTCTGCTTTTAGCCTCTCATGCAGTGGGCTGCATGTCACAAATAGATGGTAGGCCTTCTCCACATGCTTATAAGACTTTGCTAAATGATTTTATAAGTTAATGAGCCAGCTGTGAAACAGAGGAATAGTTATAGAGAAGAATAGTTATAGAGAGAGATCCTGGTTTGAGTTGAGATTTATGGTGGGGAAGCAGGTCTCTAGAACAGTAGTGTGAGGAAAGGAATCTGTGCAGCTGAGTGGCTGTAATCACATTGCAGGACTGAGAACAAACGCACTGTATCAGGTGAAACAAAGGCCACAGATGCTCTTGCTCCCTTTTCACTCAGGGCAGTTTGTAACTAGAAGTTATCAGGGCCTCAGATGACTTTAGTCATCAAATCACAACAGATCTTAGAAACCTGAACAAGGCCTCTAAACTGTCAAGAGGTAAACAGTCTTTGAACATCCTTTTTTTTTTTAACCTCACTTTATAGAAAAAAGCAGATAACCTATAGAGTGAAACTCATCTTTTAGGAACCATGCAGGTTTTTTGACAAAAAAAATAGGTAAAAGTGCTGAAATGGAGCAGTATGGTTCTTTTCGTTTTCCGTTTTTCCATCTTATAAAAAATGATCCAGACACATGATGTACTTTGGTTGTCAGCTTCCTTTTTTCTGTCCTTAACACACCAAGCTGTCATTTATACAATGGGAAACGAGAACATTCCCAGCTGTGGAAAGAGAGGAAGCCTAAAGAAAGGAGGGGGTGTGATGTTGTACAAAGTGTAGCGTTTTCTTTATCAGTGAAAAACTTGCAAAATTATTTGATAGAAAAATTGAAAATTAGAAGGCAGTTAAGTAGTCGTTTAAATTTTAAAATGCCTGATGATTTGTAAGACTTCTTTTGATAATCTGCAATTTATAGTGATCATTTTTTTATCATTTACATTGACAATATTGATTGCAATCTACAGTTTTAGTCTGAAGGATTAACATTTGCCCAAGTTCTTAGCACTAGAAAACCATCATATAAAATCAAACACAAAGTTTAAGGATAATAAGGACAAAACTCATTTTAATTTTATTTGCGTAGTGTAATCCACATACTTAAACAGAAAAAATTGTTTGCTCTGTGCACTGCAGTGAATACTGTTTATGACAATGGCATATTTGCCTTCTGTCTTGAAGATCATTCTTTCTATCCAGCTAAATGATGATTGCAAGTTTACACTGTGTTTGTGCTGCCATTCTGGAGAGCCTCAGCTGTCTTCAGGAGTGGAATGACAGAGCCCTAACAAGGGGAAAGACACAGTCCTTTGCCTGGCAAAGAGTAACCCTCTTGAAAGACCCCCGAGCTGTTCACCAGTCTTCACAGAAGTATTTGTGAATGCTGTTTATTTCTATCTTTAGCACACCTTTTATAGGGTTCTACAGGGTCTGCGGGCAGAGCAAGCTACTATTGGCTAACACACACAGTTTACATTTTTTCTCTTACACACAAGGATATTGTTTTACTTTACTCTCTCTTCTGCATGAAGGTTTCAAGGACTTTAGCCTTTAATATCACGACTTATGTCAAAGGCTGGTTTGTGCATACAGGCCTTTACTAATATATAAAATATAGCAACATAACCCCATACATCAGTGCTTGCTGGGGGAAGGCCATATGAAAAACAGATAGATATGAAAAGAACTCAGGGTTCTTCTGTTAAAAAGGGGGAGATCTCACCAACCCTTAGTGCCAGGAAATATCCTTGACCCTTAATATTCAATTGGTCAGCCCTCCAGAAAAGCCTTGTGTCCAGCCAGTCTGTCAGAGGTCCTTCACTGAACCATCCTTCTGGATCAGAGTTTGACTTAGGGACATACATGACCCCACACATCACTTCCTGACCCCTCAGGGGGTCCTCCCACTTTGTTCAAGTGTATCACCCACTGACGGTGACTGCCAGCGCCCCTGAAGTACTCACACTAAAAGTTTACAGAATAACACTTTTTGTTATAAAAGTGTGAGAGGTTAAGGTTTGAGGATCGTTGGTGAAAACATCTGACTGCAAAGACATATTCAAAGCAGTACACAGACAAATTCTAATCCCTAATTAAAGTGCTCAGCATGCACAGAATATGGCTCTTACCCAGTAGGTATCCCTATGGGGGAGAGGACAGGTTCAGCCCATCGACTGATCCCAGCAGTTGTGATGGAGTCTGCCCTAACTTTTCCTCCATTCTTGACTTACTTTGATATTATTTCTTTGTTTTTAGGTGGAGCTTGACTGACTCTAGTCATGCATACCTTTGTTACTGATTGGTGTAAAATTCCCTTGCTTCATTTTTAAAGACAGAGTAAAAACAATAAAGAGGGCATTCCAGGTGAAGTGTGATCATACCTTGGAGCCATATAACTTTGGGATGAAGGTTTGCATGTATTAAAACTAGGCTAAAATGAACAAAATTTACCTGAGAAGAATGATTTTCAGCACAGTTTTTGACTCAGAAGTAAGTCATCTCCTATCTCTCCTGGTGGACAGGTGCTATGCAGTTTCTCTGCTGCATAGTATGTTTGAGTTCCCATCCCTGCAAGGATTTTAACAGATCCTTGGCCACAGTGTTTCTACTTTGCTCTGACCTCCATTACATTTCCCTTAGCAGCTGCTTATGATTGTATGGAGGATCATAATGGAACATGCCAACTGCTTTCCATCCAGGGAGCAACAACTGTATTTTATCCTATAATTTCCATAGAATGAAAAGTTCTGTTACGATGTGAATATAACTTCTCGGTTGTCTCTGGTTTTATCCTCTGCCAGCTGGGGGACATAGGAGTTTCCCTCTTAAAATCAGGAGATGCTTTTGGTCCTGGGAAACCAAGTGTAGGTCACCTGCTTGAGAAGAGAGTTGAACTCCAGTGCTTCTTTTTAACCACAGCCATTCCATGATTCTGTGATTCTTTAGCAGTATTTTCTCCTCGTAATTTCCTAATAATTCCATCATCCTGTTTGTCTTCTTGAGTTCAAGAATCAATCTATCCGTAATTACTCTTCACTTTTCTGTGTGTTACAAGCTGACTTTGGAGCAGCTTGTTTTAATATTTTTTTGTTTAGTATTTTTCAACACATTAGACATTTCATTTCCCTGCTCAGTCTTCAACACATCTGAAATTCTTCATGGTAAGTGGATTGGCCTTGACTAGTTGATGAAGATTTGAAGAAATATGTGACTACTGAATATTTTAATACTTGATATTTTGCCATTTCTTGGCTTAATATACTTAAACACACAATATTTTAAAAGTTATATATCCTTCCTATGTTAATCAAATTAACTAATTCCGATTTTCAATACATTTTTCAAACTATGATAATATTCTTTGTGGTTTTTCAATGAAAATTTGATGTATTTCCAAATTTTAAAGGTTACATACACATGCTTCTAATCCTATATTAAATTTTATAAAAATGAATTGCCCTTCTGACTGTTTGCTAACAATTATTTTTATAACTTATGAGTGTAGTATACATTATTGAAAAGAAAATGTACTTGTACATAGAAAGATAATTTTTAACCAGTAATAACAACACTAAAAAAAAAAATGGCCTTCTTTCTCTATACATGTTTAGCCAAAGAACAGTTGCATAATTTAACCAAAATTAAAAAACAAATCTTGAAGAAAGATTTTTTTTTTAGAAGTAAATATTGAATTTTAAAAAGCCCAGACATTCATGTACCTGAAGGAAGGAAAATTCAGTTTATCTTCCCGGTACAAAGAGAGAATCATCTGAATCTTAGATGTCTTAGCAATACACACTTGCTCTACCTTTGAATATTAAGAATTAATCACTGCTGGTTTTCTGTTTGTTTGTTGTTGGTTTCTTTTCCCTTTCATTGCTGGATAATAGTTCCAAACTGCTAATGAGATCTGCCACTATCTAATTAAAAGCAACACAATTAAATAAATTCTTCATTCTGGTTTTGATTTCTCTTCCAAGTGCTCAGAAAATTTATTCCCAGCAATTGCAATTAAGAGAATTTCTATGGAATTATAACTTGGGGCAAGGGATGTTTGTTTGTTTATTCCAATAGTCATTATTTGAGCAAATTATGAGAGAAAGAGATAAACTAATTAGGTAAACAGCTCTCAGAGTAATTTGGGTAATCCCTAAACATAGTTCTATTTTATGAAGTAATATTTTTACACAAATTAAAAAAAAAAATTCTTTCATTTTCCCCCTGTAATGCAAGAAAATATACAGTCACTAGTGAAAGATTGCTAATGAAGACATGTTCAGCCCAATGCAGTTGTTAAAACTACAACTTTATGGTAATTTTTTGCAAAGTACAAACCATCACCTGGTATTGCCACCTCCATTGTGTGCTTGGTTTCAAGATGTTGTGGGGTTTTGTGCCTGCTCTGTGGTCTACTGCAAATTTTATGTGGTAACCATTTATGGTGAACTATTGTTCTCTGCCTTCCCTCACCCAATTCAATTAATGAACTGATGAGATGTCTCAGCAAGATACAAGAATGGCCTTTTTTCCTTAAAACTGCACAATGGATTTACCTGAAAAAACCTAAACTAATATTTGTCTTCTAGGGAGGTAATTGCTTATATACATAGATAACAAAATTATACAACTTCTAATGAATCATGAGTATCAAAGACTCAACATCAGTGTGTCTATTATCTGCAGAGCTAAGGCTTTATGCTAAAAAGTTAAGGTTTAATGATTGAATACTTTTTTAGAATCCAGGAAACATGAATTACCAATGTTGAAATTCTCATTGACATTGAAGACCCTAAATGTAACTTAGATAAGTCTAAACACATAAATCCGGGCTATTCTGATAGGAATCCTTGCAGCAGGTATGTCTTAAGAACCCAAACCCCACAAAGAGATGTCACTTTAGATAGATCTTTCTTCAAATTTTCTTTGTGGGTGATTTTGATGGCAAAGAAAATTTTTGGTGATTTCCAGTCTCTGCAGTATCTTGAGAGTCTAATGCCTGATGAGGAAGAAGTCGTGGAATTCAGTACACTAATGCTTAAGGCTCTTTATGGATCAGTCCTTTAGGTGAGGATGATTAATGTTTCACATATTCTTACTGATAGGAGTACTCCACCACATCCTATTCTAGTAAATGTTTAGCTGGTAACAGAATATCATTAGGTCTAAATTCAGGATTTCTGAAATATGGACAATAGAGGTTTTTTCCTATATTTTTTTTCTTGCACATATTTTATGCTCTTTGAGGAATGACTTTTGCAGAGTATGGATTTTGTTTTTATATGTCTGTAACATAACAGAGTTCCAGTTCTGATATGTAAAGTCTACCTTTGAAAAAACATTTGAATTTAAAATCTGACTTAGACTCTTTCATCTCATTGTATCTTTGGTATTTATTGCAATGACTGAGTGCTAAGTGGTAACTTGAAATTTCTGCATTTTACTTGTAATTGAGTTTGTGATTAAAAGAATCTGAAAATATCATCAAACTTACCACACAGACACTAAGTTATCATTATTAAAAATAGTTATTATACATGATGTCATTTTGTAGAATAAGCCTTTTAAATGCCACTGCTTGAAAGGGACACAGATGTAATTATAAGTGTGCATGTGTTTGGGTTGTTTGTTAATTTTTTTTAATTTTTTTTTTTAACTATTATTTGTTGCTGGTTATTTTTTTTACTAGACTGGAACTTAAATACAAAGAAGCACAGCACTCAGTTATGCACAAATCTTCAGTATGTCTTTTTACTTACTACATTTTTGTCTTTAAAGAAAAAGGGTTTAAGAGAAAAAAAAAAAAAGGCTTCTGCTATAAATTCTATTTATATTTCAAGGCCTCTAGAAGAAATGCTGTGTAGAAGAGGTCTCTGCAGAAAACTGGAATAGCCTGAGGTCAAAACTATCATTGTTAGAAGATTTGGTATGATTCATTGACATTTCAATGAGATAGTTATGTAGAACTATCATTCTGTCTTTGAGTTTACAAAGACTACAGCAACTCATAAAAAAAATCTACACCAAAAGGAATAAAGTTCCAAATTTTGAGAGCAGAAAACAGACCTTGCACATTGTATAAATGTTATTAAAAAAACCAAACAACTCTTTGTTCTCTCTGGTCTTGGAGAGGGGTAGAAGGGAATACTTCCTTTCCCAGACTCATTTACCTTCAGGAATTGATAATGGTGATTCAGGTTTGTTCACAGCAAATGCCTTAGTTCATTTGCAGAAAATACTGAGTTCAAATCCTGAAGATATTTATTTTATCTTTATTAAGACTGTGTATTTCTCTGTCTCAGTTTCTTTTCAGGTGATTTCAGTAAATTGAAAACATGAAAATCTGAAATAAAACTATAATTCTACCCTTTACTCATAAAAATCAAGGTTTAATTTTTCTTTAAAACAGTGGATATAAGCACAATTTTGCTGATGATCCACAGTTGCAGCATGCTGAACAGAGTGATGGCCAAAACCATTCTTCCATAATTGCAGAAAAAAATAGATGTAGCCTATATCCAAAATGTCTATCCTATAGCCTATAACCTAAATGTCTGAAAAGCACATCATTGACTTTCACTGGAAGTGAAACTCCCACAGTCTGATTTTGAAAAATCCATGTAACATCTAGTTTTTATAAGTTTGTAAAAATTATTAATTTTGAAGTAAAATGGCAAAATCATTTAGTGGCTGTCAATATTTTGATCTGCTCTTTTTTGCATTGCATCAGTACTGTTTGCTTTTTGGTTTTTTTTCTCTAGTCAAAAAGCACATGCCCTTTCTGAGGACTAGTTATTTCTTCAGTGTTTACAGAATTAAATATCTTGAAGGGCTATTTATTCTGGAAAGACCTCTGTATTTGAAAATTTGTCAGGGATGCTTGGTGATCTCTTTGTGTACTCATTCTGAAAGCTCCCATATGCTATGTTTATTTCTTCCTTATAAGCAGATTTCATTTGTGCAAAAAGCGCCTGCATGTGAATGGGACACAATATTTTTTGAATTTTTTAACACTGTAAGATTTGATAGTCTCTTTAGTATATGAACTTGGAAAAATCTCTCTAATAGCTGAGTATAAATGTGAAGATTTTGCCTCCAAATAAATGCAATCCTTTTAATTTTGAGATATCTCTTTGATATATTTTATACAATATTTGCTAATTGATTAATTAAAACTGCTGAGACTGAGTCCCAGCTGTCTTTAGCTAAGGGGTTGTTGTAGATGGCTGCTTCACTGCACAAATTGTTTTTAAGGGAAATGTTTTGTCAGGATTTATTTGTTGTTAGCTGTCATTTAAAGAAAGCAAAAAATGTTTTGTAACCTAACAAGCAAACTGAGTTTTTTTATGGCTGTTTTTTTTTGTTGCTTTGATTTTCCAAAATGAGAATTTAATCAAGACACCAGGCAGGAAAATTCTACAACAGAAATACCTGAAAGTTTTCTTCCAACTTATACCTGGAATATGAGGCTTACTTGGCCTATGAAATATCCTACAGGCTGTCTTTTACCTCCATTGCCTTCTATGTGATGTTCTCTGACTATTTTCCCTCTTAAAACAGATATAAAGCCCGTGGCAATTACAAGTACCAGCATGTGGTAATCTAAACTGAACTTTTAACCACTAAGAAGCCTGTAAGAGTAAAGCACAGAACTGTAGTGAAGTTACAAAATAGTAAGGAGACAAGAGTGAGAATACAGAAGCTTAGCTGTGACATTTCTCTCTGGCCCCCAGCACACCAATTGCTGCTCTATAATGTCATCCTGCATTTAGCTTCTTTGTGATCAAGGAATTTTACATTTTTCATATTTATAGGCTGATATTGTAGAACAGAGTTGAAGGCTATGGGTTATAGGATGTCAGTTCAAATTATGCTGTAAGTAACTTGTTTCATAATGAAAAGTCACATCCTCAATTGCTAGGTATGTCTCTAGGTTTTCTTTTTTTTCCTACTCATTGAAAAGAATGTCGTAATATTGGTCTGAAGTTTGGCATGACAAAAATAGAAATTATCTAAAACAATAATAATAATAATAATAAACTTCATTATTAATAGTTAGTATTCAAATAAATGCTATATACTATTTAGCAGTTTAGCCTAATTTTCCTCTTGTTAAGTGTAGGTGTGCCATCACACTTGTAAATGCCAATTATATCCCTTTATTTCCTTTTGTGCAGACTCAATGAAGTAAAGAGAATCTGCCTATTAAATTATCAGGGTTTAACTAAAAACGTTAATTTTAAATAAATGTATCAGTTAACTTCTGTAATGCATTTTCATATATCACAGTCAAATTAAAGTGTTTTCCAAATAAAGCTTAGCTGATATGAATACCTGCAATTACTTCAATAGAAAGACTGTGATTCCCCAATGATTTGTTATAATAGTTTAATTACCATTCCTATTCACACTGAAATATGTGCAGTATTTTTTCATTATGAAAAGGTCTACGGTAAAAATAATTTTTGCATACTAACATAGATTGAAACTGGGTTACAACAAAAATAATTCAACATCACTTTCTTATGATTTCATTTTCACTTTTCCAGAGGTGACAATGCAAAATATGTGGTTTGATGTTTCCATAAACTTTTACACTAAGAGTTTGTGGTGGTAGAAGGTGAATTAAAAAGTGAGAAGTGGAAGGAAGTAATCTCTTGTGAGAAGTTTGGTTGAATTTCTTTTTACAAATTTTAATGGCCCAATTATATTATACAAAAACTGAAAGTCAGAACAGATGTTTTGACCTGGTTCTGGCTGGGCCAGGGTGAATTTTTATAGCAGCCTGAGGGAGCATGGTTAGGACGCAGAGGTTATTCTATCTACATCTACATCATTGACAAGGACAGGGAAAAGGAACTGTCTTCCCTGGAGGAGTGGTTCATCCTAGTCCAAGAAAACATGGTAAAACAAGCTGTCTGATATTGTCTATTACCAGGAGTTTGTGGGTTTTTTAACCTTCTGTCATTAGTTTTTTTCCTGCTACTGTTTGCTTTCTTATCTCACTGTGGTTTCCAGTAAATTGATCTTAACCCATGATCTTTGCTTTTTGTGCCTTCAATTCTCAACTCCATCCCTGTGCAGTGGGAAGGGGGAGGGTAAAACAGGTGAGGGAGAGAAATCATTGTGTGGTTTTGGAGTCTCAGCGAGGGCACTGAATTGTGGAGAATCATTCCTAAGCCCTGATGCAAGTGTATCTCTTCTGTACGTACTCATTTAAAGCACTACAGGTATTTCATATGTGAAGTCTATTCCATTTCCTTTTAATAGCTAAAATTCCAAAAATTGAATCTTTTTGGCATCAACAGAAACTTTAGTACTATTACCTGCATGGTATTTGCTCAATCTTTGATTATACAGCTGTGATCATTATCTCTGTATGAAAATATAGGCTAAGAATTTGTTATGTAGATCACAGAGTTCTGATGCCTTCAGTCCACAGCCATGCAACAGATGTCTGAGTTGGGAGATCTCACAGATCCTTCATTCCACTCTTCACGGGACCATAATACCATGTCAGAAGTAAATGTTT
This sequence comes from Poecile atricapillus, assembly GCF_030490865.1. Lineage (NCBI taxonomy): Eukaryota > Metazoa > Chordata > Aves > Passeriformes > Paridae > Poecile > Poecile atricapillus. Next base: position 42,636,299 of record NC_081249.1, on the reverse strand, counting down.
TTTTCCCAAAAAGTCTACTGAGAGTAGCACTGTTAAATCTTTAAAAACAGAAAGACATAATCCCTTACCTCTGGAAGTGGACTGGGTTTCTTATAACTGACTGAAAGTCTCTGTTAATTAAGGAAATGCACTTCTTACATTTTCTGATGCTTGTCTTCCTTTTTGGTAACTAAAGAGTAGAAATCATTCAGCTTTACGTTATACTGCATGTTCTGGTGAAAACTTTTCTAGCTAATTTTACTATTTTTAACAAAATCTTTTAATTTCTAACAATTTCTAACAAAATTGTGTGGACCATTTCAGTTTGTTCACATAAGTAGATTTCAAAGAGCTCTGTGCACTCTTCCGGGTTCTTTTGTTCAGTAGTTTTTAAAGCATTTTCACTGTAAATTGACTTTATCTTCAAATTACACACACCCCATCGTGTTAAAACTGTTATTCAGTTATCATATTTCCGTCTAAAATTTGTTTCACAAGTAGAGAGTTCTAGTTCAAAGAAGCTTCTAACTAAGGACTTGTCTCATTGGACTGGTGTGTCCAGCAGAACATGCACTGAATTCAGATGGGAGCTGCGTGTGAAGGGTTTGAAGGCAAGGCCTGGTGATAGACATTCCACCATAAAATAGGTATACTTGGAAGGATGCAAAACCTTGTTTTTTCGTTAGTATCTTGGATGAAAAAATACTTGAGAGAATTTCTGGGACAAATCACTTGCGTGAGAGATTTCAGAGCTTCTGGGTTACATTTTGCAACAAAAAAAAATCCTGAAGTTATCTATTTTTAGCATTAAAATGCAGGAAGGATGGTAGTATTCTAAACATCTTGATGCTGCTGTTAACAGTCCAGTTTTCAAAGCAAAGGCAGTCAACTGATAAAAGGTTGTTTGGCTTCCACCATTCTTTCAGATATCTTTTTAGTAGACTTTAGAGATTCTGCAATGCCCATAACAATCTCATAACAATATTTAGTCACAAAATAAGCATTGCATTTGAGCTTGTTAGTATCATGGTGATTTCAGAATGATTAAATACTGTATAATTTTCTATGGACTGAACAGATTTTCACACTTGAAGCTTATATTTGGCTCTTCCTTAGACTTGCAACGAGATGCTGATGCCTAACCACATTTTCCTACACCTCTTGGATATGTAGCCTTACTAATTTCTATTTAAAAATTTATTATTAGTACACCTCTTATCCCACCTTTCATTGGGCTGTCACATTTTAAGTTGTTATCAACTGAAATGACTTCTGAAAGAGACAGCTTTTCCTCTTCCCTGTCCTGCACAGCTGGATGATTTCTATCTGCAGGCATGTTAACATGACCACGTGGTGAACAGGATCAGGCAACTAACACAAGTCAAACCTGACATATTTGGAGGATTTCTTTTAGCAGTAGTTAATTTTCAGATTCAGCTCCCTGCCTGGCTGCACAAGCTCTGTGTGGGAAAAAAAAACTGGGAAAGTCACAGACATGTCAGAGGCAAGATGGCAATTCTTACTAGCATGATGATGATGATTGAAGTCCTTGTGATACTGGTATCAGCACAAAGATTTACAGGGTCTGTATTAATATCACTTTCTTTCCTCTTCCATTTTACTGAATAGACAATTAAATCAATTTGTGTTGGGACACAGTGAGCTCCAATATCAACAAATAGGTAGAATACACAGCTGAAAGCAGAGAGGAAGTCTTGGTGTAGGACCACAGCTTTTTAGATATTCCTTCTTTCATCAGAGCAAGCCAAGAGCTCAGATGTGTCTTGCACCTTTCTTATTTTGAGTCTTGGAGGAAAGAGAAAAATGGATACTAGTTATAAAATGAAAAATAAACTTGGTGTCACATATACAATTGAACCTGTAAACTTCATCCAGTGCTGTATAAAACCAGCAATAAACCTTTAAGCTACTCAACAGAGAACAAAATGGTCCCATCTGAACTAAGTTTTAAAAGTTCAGTAATTGTAACAGATATAATTAGTACAACTTTCTATAAAGAGCACATAACAATCCCTTAAAGAGCTATCTTAAAACTTCAGCATTTTCATTTCATAGAAAGGCCCGTGTCTTTATTTCAAGCAAAGGTGAATGATGATTTTGTACCTGTAAGTATTATATTGAAATATTGTCTTTCTGTATGACTTTTGACTACATATATTTACAGACACTAGATGCAAACAAGCAAAAAATACATCTCTTAGTGATATTTAGGTTCCAGTGCAGATGTTTTGTCAACTTTGTAAAGAATAAATGAAGTGATTTACCAGTTCTTTGCTACAGCTTCAGCAATTTTGACAGGATGAATTTTTACATACTGTGTCTGTTTAAGACTTTTACTGGATTCGTACATACAGGTTATATAGAGGATCTGGGTGAAGAGAAACTTCTTTGAGGGTGTCGTTTCTCTGAGAAATGGGTGATAAATTCTAATTACATAAATCAGAGTAGACTCTAATATGTAGGCTCTGTGATCATAATCACAATCCCAATCATGGGCTTTTGCATATTTGAGATTAAAACTGGTCAGGTTTTAGTGCAAAAAATACAGTAATTCAGTCTTGAAAATGTCATGTCAAATCATCTCTGGCAATGATTAAACACCATTTTCTTTCTTTAACCAGAAACAGAATTACAATATTTATCCTAGACAGCATCATTTGAAACTCCACTTAAAGAAAAAAACCCAAAAGCTAGCAATGTGTTTAGAAGAGCTAGCTGTATTGGGAGAGAACAAAAAATGTGGCAGAGAAGGAAAGGTAAAGCTGCATAGGATGAAGCATTTTTTTTTTATTTTTCTTCTGGTAAGTCTTACATTTCAGGGACTTTGTGAGGTCAGACTTAGCTGAAGTTGAGGCTTATCCACCAACCTTTTCAGATTGGTGATTTTCAGGTTAAGTGGCCAAAGGTTTAAGAATAATTACCTAAATTGGTTCATTTTTTGCTTTACTTTTTGATGTGGGGATCAAGTCATTCACCCTAAAATTAATTTATTTTTTTTCCCCTTGCTTCAGTCTGGACTTTGATTTCTACATTCTGGGCACAGAGGAGAAATTTACTGAACAGTGCCTTGACAAGGAGCGAGTACTGAAGTCCAGGGAGGACCAGGGCACTGGTTTCTACAGGGTGAATTCTAATGTTTCCCCAGGCTTCATGACTGTTTCCTGGCATCTGGAAAGCTCAGCCCTGGTTGCCAATGTCCAAGGGACAAGGTGTTCCAATTCAAATCCATAGAGATTTAAGGGTGCAGGAAGAAAAACCCTCTGAAAATTGCTATCTGGTATAGCTAAGTAGATTTGCTATATCAACTTTTGTCAGGCCTTTGACTGTAAAATCATTGCCAAAGCCCTACCAAAGCCTGTAAACAATGAATGAATGAATGAAGTTTTGCAGGACATCCAGGAGCAAGACAGACAGGCAGATATTGTCACCTCATTTTGGCATCAGGCTGATGTCTGCAGTAGGTAGGCAGACTGTGCCTTCTTTGCCCTTCCCTTCCCTTAATTTTTTCTCTGTCAGACTGGCTGATCCTGCAAGTCAACAACAGATCAATTAGTGCCTTCATTTTAAGATACACTGTCCTTTTAGAATGGTTTATTGTGAATCAGTTTGCATTTGGATACTACGTGCTGTGCTGTCTTTTCTTCTCTGGAAAATAGCGTAGCTCATCTCTTTCTCTCCCTACAGTTATACTTCTCTCCATGGATGGGCAGTCTTCTGGGAAGGTGTGAGCCCTTAGGACTCAACATTCATATATTTCATGGGACATTAATTTGTTTCCCTTCCTGAGTACTAGGGAGATGGCAGCAGCCGCCCCAGTCTTTATTAAGTTGAACTAGGTATTTTGAACTCCTTCCTGTACATGGTGTGATCCTCCAGACTTCTCTCAGAAATAAAGCAAGGTGCAATAAGCCCTCATGGTTTCAGGGATGCAGGTTTCTAAACTGTCCCTAGAAGTCCTTCAGCATCAAGTCATTTGCCTGAAGGTATATATCCATCTTTAGCCTCACAGGGTTCAGTAGTGGCTGAAAATTGCAAGTATCCAGACAAGGATACATGACTCAAAATAGCAAGAGGTTAATATTCACAGCACACACTGGCAGTCTAGTCACACAGAGACTGATGGTTTTAAGGGAGATGGAAGCAGACAAATCTCTGTTGGAAGACCTAAATGCTGAAGGAAACCAGGTATCTTGAATCTGGTTGTAGATGGAGTGCCTTAGTACCCTAATGAGAGTTGAGGAGTTCAGACTGGACAAAGCTGTCTGATGCTGAGGAAGTGGTTCATCCAAACCATGGAAGTCTGAGGTCAAGAAGAACAATTTTTTTAGACTTTGATTACCACCAGGTTCATATTGAATTAGGAACTTACATCCGACAGTTTGCTACAGAGGGGGGAATTTTCTCGCTAGTCAGGTGTTCTTGGAATGCTGAAGAATATGTTTTGGCACCTAGGGAAGGACCCTAGGAATGCTGCTATTCCTAATTTCAAGCCTTGAAACTGATATTCGTCTCAGAATAGTTGCACAAGATAAGATCCTGTATGTAGGTACAGATGTCCCTTGTTCCAAATCTCCTGTCAAGAACAGAGGGAATTCCTGACAGGAAAGGTAGTGCTCTGCTGTGCAAAAGGGAAGTTTTGTCTCTTGGGATAGGCTTGGGATACCTCTGTCATGGGTTAGGAGATGGATGTGTGCTAGGACACAGGCTGTGGGATGCTAGACATCAAGCTCTAGCATGTTTTGGGAGGTTAATACTGTGGATGAATAATGAATAATGTGGATTCTAGATGGAGCTCAGATGTGGTTTTAAAAGAAAAAGGACAAGCTAAGTATTTCAAAAGTAAAAAGTAGGGCTTTGTATAAGTCTTGGTTGTGGCCTCAAATTGTCTAATATTTGTTCTGGTTGCCATAGTCATTTTCCATTTATGTGGTCCAGAGCAGTTTTTCTTCGGGAGGCTTTTGATTACACATCAGCAGGAAAAAGTTTTCTCAAGAGCACAGAGGGAAGAAAAAAAGTGAAAAAAATCAGATTTGCCTCTGTAAACTCATATTGTTTTATCTGATTGGGACCTACTAATGTCAAGTATACACTATTTATTTTTGGGAATATAGTTTTTAAAACCTTGTTGTGATATGGAGAACAACCTGTATCAATAACAAAAAGTTACTTGCTTCAAGCATAAATCATTTTAAGATCATTATTTTTTCTTTACAAGCAGTTTTTGCTCTTTTGTGTTGCATTGAAATGATTACATGGTGTGTTATTTTTAATCAGATCTGCAGTTTCATTTTCCTTTGTGTTGAGAGGATGCAATCAAACATATAATAGACAGCATCACATTCACATTAATGATGATCTAGCAAATTGAGGCATTTTACTCTGTAGTTCTGTTGTGTTTTGTGGTTGAGCAGTGAAGTCTTATTTGAATTGATAATAATTTCAGAGCTTTCTTCAGGATTTATGTGTTTGCCAGTAATCTTGACTTGATGAATTGATAATCAATTGTTAAAACAAATATCCTGAGCACTAAGATTATTTAAAGCTACTTGTATATCTCTATTCATTTAATTTTATGTACAGCGAACTGATGAGAAAGGTGTGCACAGATCATCAGAAAAAACTATTTTTATGAGAATAAGTAAGAGGAACTGAGAGAGGTGAACATGAATTTAATTTACTGAATAAAAATCTTGGGAGAAAATCTGTTCCTCTGCAGTTATGGTAATGTGAATGGGAGTTATTTACATATATTAGGAGGCCTGTTTTCCCCAGAGATCGTACACCTTGTATCAGTTTCTGCTTAAATAGGCATCTTAGAGTAGTTCTTTCTCCTTACACAGATATGGGAAGGCAGAGAGGAAAATTAATTTCAGATGGCTTTAAGCAAATGTTAGAAAGGTTAACATTCACAGACTTCTAAATATCTTTCGGGCAGCTGACATTTTCAAATACTAAGCTTTTTCCTTTAGCTGAATTACAGTGCTGGGCAGAAAGCAATGGATGTGTGAAATGAAATATGCCATTCAAATACTGAAAAGAAGGGGAAAACGGCATGTAACTATTACAGAGAATAAAAGGTAAAATTGAAAGCCTCTGCTACAAGCTGAGTGTTCTGTTTGAGGCATTTCACATGGACTTGATATATTTTATGTATGAGAAATGCTTGGAAACTTTTTTCTCTCCTAAAATACCTCCAAAAGTAATCTATTTCCAGATAAAGAAATTGGCTATTCAAATGAGAGAAAGATGTGGTTTAAAATTCCACAAAACCACATTGCAAGATGAACTTGAACAGCAGGCATCATTACTAACTCGACTAACATGTTTGGGTACCACTTTGGATTCAAGAGGGAGCAAATCTGTTAACTTCTTTTGCTTTTAGAACTGAATTGCCTGTAGTGTGCATCTATACAGTATGGAATCTGAGTATGCATTACCAACATGCATTCAAGTGTGTAAGATGCATAAATATTGTTGCTGGAATTTAAAATATATATATATTTCTTACAGTACAGACACTCGCCCATCCTTGACCTAATTTAATATAACATGATAAACAATTTCCCAGTAGCAGTGCAGCAAAATATTTTGAATAAATCTATTTGTACCATGATTCCAGTTACCTTTGCAATATAAAGCAGGTTTTGCCTAGAGAAATCTGACTATCCAAATGTTATCCCCAGTAAGATGGATTTGCTAATCAGATGTGAACATCTTTTCAGCCTCCTGAGCAGCTAAAGCCTGTGCAGTGGTGGTATGTTTACCAATGCTCCTGATAACTTCTGTGCTTTTTACCCTTCTTCATCCACATTGAACAAAGGAATAGATGTCACACAGCAGTGGGGCACTGCAGTGATTTTGACTAAATTATCTGTGTACCAAAAGGGGAGAAAGGGATCTAGTACTACTAGAGGAATGTGCTGCTAGAGGAAACGGAATGGATTTTAAGGAGGATTTTGTGATGAAATTCTGCTAAATTATGACAAGCAAACAGTAGGGGTGTTGGGAGAATCTGTCATTACTGTTGAATAGGGAACTGCCAGAGGAGAACAGAAGAATTCCTGTGGGGTTGTTTTAAGGATAGGACGGAGGTGAGATCTTGTTTTATTTCAATAAAAATAGACAGAGGAAACATATGGGAAGATGGACATATGTCTGTGATAAACCAGGTTTAGCCATCGTTTTATGATTTGTGGGACAATTCAGTAATCTAATTCATAAGATAGTTATAATAACAACAGTGGTGATGTCATGGAATCAGAGAATGACTTGGGTTAAAAGGGACATTAAAGATCATCTAGTTCAACCCCAGTGCCAGTGGACACCTTCCACTAGGTTGCTCAATATTGAAAGCAGTAAACAAAATAAAGGTGAATTTCTGAATTGGGCTATAATTATAGGTGTCAAATCTAACACATGGCATTTCATTAGGACCATAACATAAACTCAACTTGGCATTTTATTTCAAGAATGATTAAACCTCATTTTAAACACCACTGCATAAAAGCACAGCCTTTGGAGCAGGTACACATAGCAAGTGCACGTGCTGAGTATCTTCTCAGCCATAATTACAAGGCTGCCAAAGTGGCCTTTTTATGTATTTACTCACTTTGTTCATTAATTTCTTTGCTGAGCAGTAAAAGCAGTTTTAACAGGAGACTGAGGAGTGTCATACACATAGGATGTGGTATCACAGTCACAGCCTAGGAGTGGCTGGGTTCTTTGGTTACTGATCCAAAAGAATGGTTCTGGTTCCTGGTGATGGAATCATTAAACTATGGAAAAAAAGATGGTATCTTATTCATAATCCTGTTTTTCTCTGCACAATTTCTCTATGAGCTGCACCTTCTGCCAATGGATATCTCCATGTTTAGTATCAAAGACACATCATTATTATTGTGAGCAGTGTAGGAGCCCTGTTACCCAAGCCGGCATTGATTCTGCTGGAGGCATAGAGACCTTTGCTGACTTTGACTTTGTATGTATTTTCCAGAGCTCGATTCCCATTAAAATCAGATAAGCACACTGAGAAGAATTTTGTTTTCTATAAATTTAAAAATGCTTCCAATTATTTTTTTATAGGAACCTGTTTAAACTTAAGATTATGAGACCAGACACTTCTTTCCTTCCTTGTTATATGTATCAAAGTGAAAGATGAATCATGGTGCCTATAGATGGGAGTAAAATACAATTAATAGTTATCAAGGCTTAATTAATTCATATATCCCTTCTTTTTATGTCTAATTGTGATTCAGCGTTTGTGTGTTGACTACTTAGAGATTAAAACATCCAGGTTTTGGCTGTGATTTGACAGTATGTCAGCTAGTATTTCCTCTTCACACTTTCTTTTCAACACTGCTAACTGAAAGGACAAGATCTGATAAATATATATTTAAAAAAATAAATTAATTTCACATACAAGGTGAAGAATACTGTCTGTATAATACTGAGAAATACTTTAAACCCCATAACTTCTAAGTTATCTAAATACATAACTCATAACACTAGATTTAAACATACACTTAAATATTTTGTTGAATTATGCTCTAAATATAACTGAACATATGTCTAGTTCTTGGGAGCAGGAGCATTAAAGAGTGACAGCAGGCTAGACTTAGGAATTGCATGCTGTCAGAACAGCATAGCTCAATGAAAACAATATACAAGTAACACCAAAGCAGGGCTGTGTGACTAAAGCCTCTGTGGATGTTGTTGGGGACTGAAAAGAAGTCAGTCAAAATACTGTGGTCCTATGTCAAATATAGACCTACTAGAGCTGAAATATTTAATAATAAAATAACCAAGATGAAAGTTGTTAGAAATAATCTACACTTTAGTGAAAAACAGCCTAAGTTAATTTTCAGCATCAAAATTTCTCATTTTGTACTGCAATAAAAAGAAATCCTTTCATGGGATTCCCCTGCTCACCTTCCTGTTTGTGCTCTGCTCATCTCAGAGAAGTCTGGAACCTCAGTCTACATTCTACCTAAGCACTGTAATCACCAGCTCATTAGCTGTCACAGGGTTTAAGTTCTACAGTGAAATCTGAATAACTTCATTGTTTTAATTATTTTAGTAGTGATTTTGTCCCAGTAGCTAAGGGTTTTTATGAGTTTGGCATTAAGTCTTACATATGGGTTATAAAATTCAAGGATATGAATGTGCTTGTGGGAGGGGGCTCTAACTTGGAGCATGGTGTCTGCAGTATAAGGGCAAGGAATGGTCAATTTTTCTTTCACTCCAAAAGTTGCATGTTTTTATTTTTTTAATTTTCCTGTCCCTTTTCCTTTTGCAGATCTACTTGTCTGCTTGGATTTCCTAACTGCAGGGATCTTACTGCTCCAAAGTCCTCTACATTCACACCTGTACTTTGTCAGACCTATTCTACTCATCTGTATTACTTGAAAAAGTATCAGGAGACATGGGTCTGGACTTTTCCATACTCATTTCTAAAATTCCTTCTGAGATCAGTGAGAATTGATGTGGAATAAGCAGCATTGGAGAGAAAAGTACTTTAGCTCTGCACTTGCTTTAAAGTTCTTTCAAAGTTGCTGTAACTATGCTGAGATTATGGAAATTGGATCCATGATCTCTTACATTGAAAAGAATGCACTGTCACTGCATATATGAGATCAGTTAGTGATTGTAAAGTATATCCTGCAGAGTTTTAGGACCAGATTTACTAGTTTTTACACTTTGGGTTCAGCATATATCTGTCTTGTGCAGCCTTTCATAAGGCTTTTTTCCTGTGCCATAACCACTAAATGTGCTTATAGCTTAGCAAGATACTATCAATTTTAAAATCTTTCCCTGCATTTTACTGCTACCTTTGCCAGTGGCATTGCAAAAATGCTGAAGTTTCATGAGGCTAAGGGAACAAGAGTTCTCTTTGGGATAAGTTTTTATTTCTTGAAATATATAATGTATCAAATTAACAAAGTCTTGTCTGACAAGAATTCTCTGTATGAGGTTGGTAAGGAATTGGCATTTAGTGAATGTACTCTTTTATTTAATTTTGAGATACTAAAGAGAGCCCAAAGAAGGGCCATGAAGATGGCGAAGGCATTGAGGGGAAGCCCTATGAGGAATGGCTGAGGTCACTTGGTCTGTTCAGCCTGGAAGAGACTGAAGGGAGCCCTCAGTCTCCATCTTCCTTGTGAGGAAAGAGGAGGGACAGGTACCAACTTCACTCTTGTGACCAGTGAAAGGCTTCAAGTAAATGGCATCAGTCTTAGTGAGAGGAGGTTTAGGCTGGATATCAGGAAAAGGTTCTTCACCAGACAGCACTGGAACAGGCTCCCCAGGGCAGTGGTCACAGCACCAGCCTGACAGAGTTCAAGAATAATTTGGACAATGCTCTCAGGCACATGGTGTGACTTTTGGGGTGTCCTGTGCAGGGCCAGGATTGGCCTTCATAATCCTGATATATCCCCTCCAAATCAGCATATTCTATGATTCTATCACTCTGTGATTCTATGATAATTTTTCTTTCCATTATAATTTGTACTTTTACACTTTGTCATTAAAAATTGCTCTCATGCTTCTAGGTGGGTTGTGAATGGCACTGATTACTGGGATATAATATTAGGATCATAATGTAATATATCATGTGAGGATGCCTGGAATGTCTTGATGTTTTAGACACTTCAAACTGACACAAAATATATATTCCCAGAATGCTCTGTGTAAGAGGAAAAAAGAACAGAATATTTTAATTGCCTGAGTGGGAATGTTAAACTTTTTGTTTTAGAACATATATTGTTAGGTGGCTATACTAGCTCCCATTCAAATCATAAATCATAAATCATAAATAATGTTAGAGGTAATTTGTATTTTGATCTAATTTCTGCTTAGGGATAAGCTAGAGAACCTTCTTATTCTGGTGATGTAATATGCTGACTTCCTTTTACAGTTGGCAGATCCATGATTTTTCAAGTTATAACAGAAAGGTATTTTTATGCATTCAGATGTAATTAGAAGGTCTATTTTAACTATCAACAAAGAAATTGTCCTTGCCTTAAAGCTGTAGGGAAATATCTCATATGGTCACATATTTTGACTGACTGTCCCTCGTACAAAAAACCCTCTTAAAATTTCAGAATTCTGTAAGCACTTCTGGGTTTTATCTTAGAGTTTAAATTGTTCTGGTATATGCAAGTGCAAGCACTCTCTTTAGTTACTCACCTTCACAGTATCATGATTTTTATTTTTTCTGTGGGCTTGTTCACGTTTGACACCAGGCTTATGTGTTTAGTGATTATATGTGACAGCAATTCACTAATTTTATTTTGGGTGTTTGAGCACTGCTCATAGTTGGAATTTCTGCCGTTATTGGTTTCCAGTAGGTGGCATCAATGCCTAATAAAGCTCTGTGAACCTTTTCTAGTCGGAGTGGTTTTGTATTTCATTCAAGACAAAATATTATGTCAGTACCAACCCATATCACTAATTTAAAAATATTCTAGCATTTTACTTGAATTGTGACTTCTCAATTTTTATTTCTCTTCCTGCTAGATTCCAGCAGATTTTTGAATAACAAAATTCTTTGAGAAAACCTTGTAATCCATGTGGAGTTTTAAAGCCAGATCTGCCCATTCTCAAATAATAGTCTTGCTTTCACTTCACCACTTCTAGATGTTTAACAGCTATTCAACACTAAATTTAATGGCAAAATTAAAGCAAACAACAGAGCTAAATATTTGTAATTTCAAATTCAAAATTAGAGGTATGGAAGGAATAAACTACACTTGTTCATTAGATTGGCTAGAGATTTAGGTTATATCTTCTTTGGTCCAGATGAACTTTTAATCAATAATACAGTCACAGTTGTAACCCACTACCATCACAGGCATGTTACTAGTGTATGGTGCACACATATTCTCTGGACACTTCCACTTCTTTCCCCTAATGTCTGTGATGTTGGGTTGCTGATTCCACAGCTGATTAGTCAATCTAATACAACTAAGCTTTCCCATGTTTTTTGAAATGTCTGTTAGTCGTTGATGCCAAAAGATATGTATAGAAATGGTAGATGGCAGTCCCTCTGTGAAATTTTTCTGGAATTCACTAATGGTTTTAAAAATTTTTAGGGGTTTTCTGGGAGGCAAGTAAGCAACACAATCTCATTTTTTTTCTTCCAGGACAAAAAAATTCAAGCTGTCCAGTCCTTGGGAAAAAAATGGCATATGCAATGAGAAAAAACACTTGCAAACTAATAGTTTCAGTATTCTGGATTGGACAGGTCCTGATTCTCAGGAACAGTATCCTGATTAAATTATGAAATTCCAGGAAATGAAAAAAACATATGGCACCACTGATTTAGAAATCATTTATAAAAGCTAATGCTTAGGCCATCCTACAAACTTCCTAGTGCACGTAAACCTTGAAATGCTATTACAGGAAACATATCCATATGATTCCACTGCCTGTGTGGAGAAGCTCACCTTACCTGCAGGCTATATCCTTTAGATAACAGAGATACCAGTGATTAACAATTGCCTCTGTGTGGTTCTTAAACCCAAATCCCTAACATTTAGCAATCTCAGAGTAATAAGTGACTGTCTGGAGGTGCTGACCTCTGGCTGTGGGATTACATACCTTCCCAGACATGATTACAGCTATCAGTTACAAGGATGTGGCAGGAAGTTAAATGATGGATAGGGTATCCAGTTTGAAGGAATGGTAGGAAAAGGTGGTGACATGGTGTTATACTCCTAGTTGGGGACTGTAAAATGGAGGCTTGTTTAGGGTCATAGTGCAGTTAGAGGGTGCAGGGCATGAATACTATGGTTTCCTTACATGTGGGAAATGGAACCAGTCTGAGACTCATGTGCTCTGAATTTCCTGGCACCATGAGCTGTGAGCACCAGTGTTACACAGGAAGACTGTAGTTTTTACTGTAGGCTCGTAATATACAGAAAAACTTGGAAGTATGCATTAGAATTATTTAATCTAGCAAGCCTTGTTTTTATAGCTTTTCTGATTGCTTCATGGTTTGGCATCTGAAATTTTTGACATACTGATGTTTAATCCTTGCAGTTTTCAGTTTTGCTAACAAAGCAGAACAAGCCAAATGATTGTAAAAACTGCTGGTTACTTTATAAATGCCATTCTGAGCCAAAATGTTTCAACTGTTACTCATGAAATAAGAGGAATTTCTCAAAAACTGTGATAATAATAGCCCTATCTATTTCATGTCCTGAATCTAGACTAATGGAGCAAACATGTCATGGAGAGTTAGATTTGGAACACAACATGAAGTAAATGCTTCAAAGAGTATTATTACTCCTACATGCGTATTCCCATATACAGTGTACTGTGAAGCTACCTTGTACACAATGAGCACTTAGGAGATAAACTACTGGTAAATAATGAAAATCCATCCTCAAGTATGTTCAAAGTCTTGAGTGTAATTAGGAATAGGGATGATACTGGTCAGAGACAAGGTAAAATAAGGATGTAGAAAGGAAAAAGAAAATGAACACCAGGTATTGAACTATAAATGTAATGCAGTAGCTAGCAGAAGAGACAGTAATTCTGTCTAGTGCTCTTATGTGACAGTGATTCCATCTGAAAATCAGTCAAATGGGAAAATGTAAAATGAATATGGTAATGCAGAGATTGATTACATTGTTCAGAGCAAAAATAGGTGAGAGAACCTCACTGAATAATCTGCTGGCTTTTTCTCCTCCCTTTCCTCTAGCTGAAATGGAGTTTGATTTTCATTTTGTATTCTATATTTTATTTTTATTTCTAAGTTTTGTTCAAGGGAAGCAGTAAGAAACCTTTTTTCATTCAGAAGCTCAGAAGCTGTGATCCTGCTGGGGAAAGGTTCCAAAGCTCAGCTTCTGCTCCCTTGGAGCGCTGGCTGATTGATTGCTCAAAGTATCTGTATAATGGTGTTAGTCTTCTGGTAGTACAGCAGACTAAATCAATTAAAATTCACAGGAGTGCTATCTGTTGCACAAGGCAGTTTTATACTTAAAGTGAATTAACAGACCAGATCTGCTCCTCCATGTCTTTGAAGGTACTGGTAGTAAAATAATAATTTTTTGGAAAAAAAAAGCTGCTTTATTTGATACAAGAAATGTTACAGTGGATCTAAATATCTAAAATATTAGATAATGGATCATTTGAGATTTCTTAAGAATTAGACTTAGTGATCTTCTAATAGTGATCAACATGATTGTATGAACCTTTCTATTAACTTATACTTCACAGTACTGAAGAACCCCAAGGATCAAGTAGAATCAGAGACATACTGTCAGAAGTTCAGTTTTTTGATCATAGGGATTATTTGAGGCTTAAAGTAAGATGTATATAGAAATAAAATCCTGATGTATGGTTGCTTGGCAGATCCCTGAACTAAATCCCCATATCAGGAAGATTAAATTTGGAATCTGCCAGTGAAATATGGAAACTATTCTCTCCTAAAATTGCCTATATATGCGGTTTCAAGCAGGGTATCTCAAAGAAGTATGTACGTTGTTAAAGTAAATACACGTTCGGTGGCATGTAGAAGGCTGTAAGTATAAGTGTGCTCCACAGAAACCTAGTCTGATTTTATTGCTACTGTGCACAAACAGCAGCAGCATCACCCACATTGATTCAGAATCCTGTGTCTAAAAGCAGAATAAAATTAAGGCAATGACTGTGTTTATATGCTGTAAAAAGTTTTTCCTTCATCTGTGGCATGATGTCAACATCACATACCATCCCTTTTCATTCCCAAGGAGAGAGGCAGTATGGCTGGTGTTAATGCTTGAGTCCAGGAAATCAGAAGTGCTCCCACATTACATAGTCTTAATATGCTCTAAAAGTCTGAAGACTGTGTTGAGGAGATAAGATAACATAAATAAAACTGTTTTGTTCCCTTCAGCTTGCTTATCTGATAAAGAATAGGTCAAAATTCTATAAGTTATTAAAAAATAAAGATCTACAATGTTCAACTGCTGAGAGAGCACATCATGCCACTTCTTAAAGACAAGCATATATAGGACATGGAGAAAGTCTACCCTCTTTGCATATAAACAAGCATCTGAAACACCTAGTTGGAATGCCTTCTTAAGTAGCTGTCATTCAATAATCATAACTTTGTCAGTGGTTTCTGACGCTGCTTGTTCTTCTTGTTGCTGCAGCAGTTTCAAGAGGAGGACATGCCTCAGAGACTTCTCCAATACTTAACACTTCCATTTCACGGAGTTTACTTCTCCATTCTTTGATGTCAGAAGTGTGTGCTTTCCATCAGTAGTGAAGGGATGAGTGACAGACATTCAGCTTTCCTCCATCTCCCTGAGAAGCTCCTCAGCAATCTGTCCTAAATGGAACCACCAGGTGCCCTGGACCCTGGAGCCAGCCAGGGCTCCTCCTCAGCAAATGGCCAAGCAGGGAATCTGACAAGATGGCTCAGGCCCCACTTCCCATATGTCACTTCTTCATTGTCTGGTCACCAGTATTACAAGATGATGTGTCCATGTCTTTCTGTTCCCTACATTGCCCTCTAGCTGCTCCACTACTGTGTAGATCCCTTAGTGGAAATTTGCCTGCTCAATTTGAGACAGAGTGACTGATATTTCCAAACCTCAAAGGTGAAGTATCAACTCTTCATGCCTGATATGGTTTTCATAAGGTAATTCCTCTCTGAATAACTTCCATCTGTTGCTTTCTTTGCCTCCAGCTTCTGTTTGCTAATTGGTTCCCTTTTTGGGAAGCATCAGGTGATTGGTTGCCATATTTGCATCTTTTATGTTCATCCCTGATCTTAGCTTTTGACTTACTCCACTGGTCTCAGCTTGTAGGTGAGCCAAAAATTATCTCTCTTTGCAGTTGCTGCTATCTTCTTTTTTTCAGATTAAAAATGTAAAAATCCCCAACCTCACAAACCCAAGACCCATAACAGTTAGCTCAGAATGCAAACCACACCTGATCTAGATAATATTTGTTGTGATTACAGAACTCAATTTTCATATGAATGGATCTACCTCAAAATTTTTGGTATACCTTCTATCAGCTCATTTAACACTTGATACTGTAATTTCTCTCTCCTTGCCTCCTTTGGGCTGAATTCTCTGTGGATATAACTTTTCCCTAGTCTCTCAGCCTCCTTTGGGCTGAATTCTCTGTGGATATAACTTTTCTCTAGTCTCTCAGCCTCCTTTGGGCTGAATTCTCTGTGGATATAACTTTTCTCTAGTCTCTCAGCCTCCTTTGGGCTGAATTCTTCTGGGATCCTCCCTCGTGGGGAGTTCCGCTTATCTCAGTCCTTATGATTCGAAGAAAACTCCTGAGCTCGTTAGATTCTTGTTTCTCGTGTTTATTGAAGGATCCTTACAAAACTGAACAGGTCTCTCCA
Organism: Poecile atricapillus; assembly: GCF_030490865.1. NCBI lineage: Eukaryota > Metazoa > Chordata > Aves > Passeriformes > Paridae > Poecile > Poecile atricapillus. The sequence goes on along the minus strand of NC_081249.1, from coordinate 42,619,948 downwards.
GGCTGGTTACAAGGTTAATCTTTGCAATTTGGTACATTTCTTTCTTCTGATGATACAAACAAGGCCTTGTGGCACACTTCGTGTCTGATGCACAAAATGGCCCCGAAATACGCAGTTCTTTTATCTTTATACCTATTTTCACCCAATTAACAATAGACACGTATATTATTTTTCTTAGTGACCCAATGACCCGTCACCTCTGTGATGCACTGCGGCATTTTCTATCCAATCACTTACAATTACCCAAAAACCTCTAGGAAAAGAACATGAAGAAGAAAGAAGGACAAGAGACAACACCCTAAATCCTCCATCTTGTCTCCTGTTCTCTAAACTAACTTTTTCACCCAGTGATTTAAAAAACTTTCTAATCTACACACTTACACTTTTAGCTTTTTCTATCTAACTTCAACATTTGTTTTCATGTATCACCATGAAAACATGCTCATGAATTTCATATTATATGAAATTAAGTGTTTTTCTAGATCTTATAACTAAGTATCAGAAACAAGGGCACACACTCTGTATTCTAGACTCCAACAGATACAATGTTATATTTCTAAAGGACAGAATACTCTCCCAACTGTAATGGCAGCTCTCGGCATAAACACTATGCCATTTTTTTTCTTTCACTATCTGTGTGAGACAGTTTGGATTTAAAATCTTCTGCCATTTTGTTTTGCCAGATGCCAACAGGGGTTTTTAATAAGTCAGCTTTGCAAATGAGTTTGTTCTTCAACTTTCCAGGAGGGGACTTCTGTGGCTGCAGCATCCTTTTCCTGCTTATGTGACTGGTGGCATAATTCTAGTGTGTTTACTTTGCTGCCAGCAAGATGCTCAGTGATGTGTGGTTCTTTAATGTTTTGTTTGGATAAAGTGGTGTGTTTTCTCTAAGTTACAGTTCCTGAATGCATGTTTCCTATATTAATCTCATAAAATGTTATGCAGCATTATGCAATGAAAGAGAAAGAATTTAACTCTATGCTTAAAGATATGAAGTTTAAATGTTCACAGTTTTGGATATAGTTAAAGTTTTAAAGCTTTAATATGTTCCATGGAAGTTAATTTTTATAGACAAAGTTTTATATGACACTTTGATATTGTCCAAAAACTGATGCCAGAATAATTTCCCATGAGACAGATCCCTTTTTTCTTTTTTTTTTTTTAATATCATAATCTTTTTCTCTTTTCAGAGTTTACATATCCCATAGGGGAAACCATTAATGAGGGTTTTGCTTGCATTTCTGTTTTGATCACACTAAATGAGACTGTTCAAGGTGCATGTTCATGATACCTAGGAGGTAACTTGTTATACCATAGCTGCTAGCACAAATCCAGAAACATTTTTCTTTTCCTGTAGTCTAAAAATCAGTGGTTATTGAAAGATAAATGTCAAATTCATTTATTGAACTAATTTACAGAGCTCTCATTACTGAAAGCCACTGCAGGTGCAATGCATAAAGTAATCCACTCTTTCAGCCAGATCCAGTAGCACAGTTCATGACACAGAACATTTCTGTGCCATCTGATAGTGAAGTAAATCAGATAAACTGCTCATTAATCAATTATTTCAAACTGAAATTATTTAAAGCATGACATGACTCTAAAAGTAGAATTTTAAATGTCAGTAGAGGCCAGTTCATATATTTAATCAGAAAATTAGAAAGAAATAAATTCAGAATAGATTGTATTCTCTAGGGTGGTTTTGCACACAATTTATTTTAATGCTTAAATAATGTAATTTTCAAATCCCTTTTATTTTATTTTTGTATTTTACTCCCTTTCATATTTTTAATGTTTTTGAGTCTTTGAGAAAAATGGTAAGACAACTATTTGTAAATAGCTTAACTGTTTTTCTTAATCTTACTACATTATAAAATTTACAGGATCGATTATCTCACTTTTAATAAGTTATTTGCCTTATATGCTATAAATGAATGGAATATTATTACAAATAACTGTGTAAACAAGGCCTTTTTTATATTATCTTTCTGCTTTGTTGGAATTAAAATAATGATTAAATGGTTGCACCTCTTTCAAGATGTTGCATTTAAACAATTTATATGCTCCTATATCATCAATGGCTGTAAGTCTGTGGAGTTAAATAGAGGGGATAATAGGAATTTGCACTTACCGAGAACAAGGTTCACAATGTTTAGGCTATTCTTTGCTCAAGCTGATTTTTCAGTGATATAAAGGGTTCAAATGCTTATTTCATCCTGCAAGTACTTGAATTGTCTCACTGACTTTGATGGAAACATTCAAGAAGCCAAGCATGTAGAAAGGTGTTTTGCTACGGTAGGACATGTAGTCCACCTGCTTAAATAAAAACCTTTGAAAAATCCTACTGAGTTACTGTTTTCTTCTGGACTTGTTCCCTTTTCTGCCTGGAAGGATTTTGCCTTTAGTCAAGTTGTAACTACAGCAAATGCCACGGTAGGCAATTTCTTCCTTTAAGTGAAGGACTCAAGATGTAAGTAAAACTTTTGTGCAAAGTTCTGCATGAGTTAATAACTGCATTTGTACCTAAATTCTGTATGGCCCAAGTTCTATTAAGAATTAAAGCTCACAGCACAAATGAATTTTAATGGGAGCATTTTACCTCAGATGGCAATTTCACTGCATGGTTTCTGTCAAAATGAAATTGGGTCATATGTCTTTTTCATAAAAAGCTATTAAGCACAAAAACTTTTAGTTTTAGGTGGTTATTTCTTTCCTCAGTGTAAATGGGTTCTTGGTGCTACACAGAAATGTGGCTGTCTTTCTGTGACTGAGGACCCCATTATGCGTCATTAAAACAATGGAAACTTGGTTGTGGAATCTGGATTAATATTCATGGTTTTGGGAAAAGGCAGGTGGGGCTTTTTTACTCTCTTTCTCCTTTCTTCCTTTTTTTTTATTTCCTTCTTTCCTTCTTTCTTTCAGTCGCACTCTTTCTCTTTTTCTCTTTCCATTAATCACATTTCTAGTCCCTCTGACAACTACCACTCTAACATTACTGACAAGACATTTGTAAGTGAAAATATTTTAATTTATAAATGACATACATGTTTTAACAAAAGCATAACTATGTTTCCTGTTTTGCATATCAGGCACCACCACCCACGAGTAGACCTGTTTGGAAGGTCTATTTGAACTTAAAACAGTACTTCATCCTGAATGCAGCAAGTTCTGTCTGCATTTTTAAGATTACAACCAATATCAGAGGTTATCCTATACAGAATTTTTGGTCATCCCTTACAGATATTATGTAAGTTGATATATGGCTGCAAAAGTTTTATGTCCAAATGGGGTTTTGTTTTTTTAGTTACTGTATTTAATGTATGTATGTCAAGATAGTGACCAAGAGCAAAACAAAGAATGCCAAAAATCAGGATTTTAATATTTTTACCCATTTTGCTAGACTTTAGTCTGGTTGAAGCCCTGTATTATACTTTGGAATAATAATATATACTTTTGAATCATCTGTAGTGAGCTTGGTCATGCAGCCAAATAGCTGAATCATCCAAAAGAGGTAGTTTGCAGAAAGGAGTGCATGAACCGTCATGAACCTCCCAGTCCAGGGGAATGCAGGAGTTCTTTTTTCCTTCATTTTTTCATAACATTCAATAATGACATGCACGTCAAAAATAAAACTATATAAAATAAAATATAAACGATATAAAATAAAACTACTATTTTTTTAGTATGTAATCAGAAATTTGTTAGAATAACATCAGTGGATCTAACTCTGTTTAACAACTGTGAACAACTTAACCCTTACCCAGCTTCTTCTGGTATTTAATCCACACTTTGTGTGCAATGTAGGTGTCTGAAGAGATAAATTCATAGTGTTTTCTTGAAAACATTTCTCTTAATTAATGTAGTTTTGACTATTGTACAATAGGATTTATTGTTTTTTTGAACTTCAGTTTAAAAGCTGAAGGTGGACAAATTAATATGAAGGCAACTGTGAAGTATTCAAATTAAGTAATTCCCAGGACCTGGCCTTTTCTTTCAGTTTTCTCACCATGTAAAGTCTCCAGTGTAAATTCACAAATATTGTGGTTAAGCATCTCAAGGCATATTACTGAAAGACATCTGTGTCTGGTCTAATCTGTCTTCATCCCTCCCACTCAGCTTTGGTTCTTAATCCAAATGCTCAAAAGCTATTTCAAATTCAAATGTTCCTACTGAGCTACTTCTGTGCAAATGTTTGCCTTGTATTCGTGTCCCCATGAGCTTATAATTCATATGTCTGAAGCTCAGTAAGGTGCTTATGCTCAATGATATCTATGTCATCAGATGCTGTATGTATTTGGAAAAACAAAGTACAGTAAGTCTGTTTGTATCCCCAGGCAAAAAACCAGAATGTGATGTTAGTCAGAAACAGGCTATCTTTACTGAAAAATGCAAAATATAAAAATATATTAAAATGTAGCATCATACTTACTCTAGCCTAGATCAGAGCAGTTCATCTACCTTTTAAAGTTTTTCCTTCACCACAAACTAATACAATATTAATTTATCTTATGTAAAGGGTATTCTGTTATGTTGACTCCTCCCAAATGGCTATTTCTTCAGTGTCAAATGATTAAGAGCACCAGAAAAATTCTTTCCATTTAGATTAGTGGTCCATGGAGTTCAGTACTCTTGCTTTTACAGTAGGACTAGGAGATACCATTTAGGGAGAATGTGATCCTGGTAATAATCTGTGCTCTATTTCTGTTGTACTGTGCCTGCCCTCACAATAGTTATTAAAATTCTTAGAAGACATTCCTGTCTCTTCATTTTGATGTGGGCATGTTGCCCATTAGAACCTCCCACCTGTCCTTTTATACTATATAGGAATTATATATAGTTAGTTATAGTATATATGGTAAATATATAGTGTGTATATATATATATATATATATATATATATATATATATATGTGTGTGTGTGTGTTTCTAGCTTTGTATTTCAGGCAAGAGTATACAGTCCCAACTGATTTTCGTTGTACTGAGAGATTTAATTTGAAAGTACCATATTCCTTAGCAGTTTCCACAAGAATTTTTGTAACTAGAATTCTGATTACATTTTCCTTCAGAAATTCTTTCTAAAGAATGTTTTTTCCTTAGGCACTGCATATGATGCCTGCTGAGTACAAGAAACTGTAAGGGAATTCTGATGTCATATGTAAACCCTAACAGGGTGTGCAGTCATCTCAGGTCAGTTTTGCTAAATAAGAAGTAGCAGCTGTGTTCTCTACACAAGCTATTCATGATCTGAATAGGCTCCCTTTTCCATGGATGGCCTTGAAATGACTTGTACTCAAGACATGTACTGCATTGTCTTGATTTATAATCAGTGCTTTCTGTGAGGACAGTAAAACACAGCAAATATATGTGTAAATGCTATTTTCATGAATGAATTTTTTACATAAAAAACCCAATCTTTCTCCAATACATCATTCAAGATTGCTTCACTCTAGGGAGAGCTTTGTTTAGGTTGTTCTGTGATTCAGCTACATTTGGCTCCTCGGGTCTCTGTGGACCTTCAGCAGTGCCTCAGGCAGGCTTTACACTACCAGGCACCACCACGTAGTCAACCAGAAAAGTTGCCCCATGTATTTGCTTTTTAATGCATAGGCCCCACATATCTGATGGGCTGGCCCAGCTTCCTCATGCTATTCTGGACAAAGACGTTAAAAAACTCCCATGAAAGAATTGCTATGCCTTAGAGTCACAGCTTGCTTAAAGCAATATGAAGCTCACAGAAAGGTTTGGTTCTTTGTCCTCAGCTAATAAGCATTGCCAAGGTCATAGACATATCTCTCAGATAATTTTTTAATCAGTTGGGAGATTCTTTCTCTATTTGCTTTCATGTGTCCTGTGAAATTACAGGCTTCAGCACAAACTCAGGTGATGTGGTCTGTATTTTTAATCACAGTAACATGGGGGAGGAAGGGAAATAATTGCAGCTGAGATGTTAGCAAGGCAAGCTATCACAGCTAGCCACATGATACTGCAGTGCTTCAGAATGGGTCAGTTCTAATTGGGGCAAAAGAACAATTCTGTCAGCCTTGACAAACACCCTGTGCCTTCTTCTAATGCCTTGGGCTTTAAACAGTCCTTCTAACTGGATATTCCTAAAGTGTGGATGAACAAGGAAATAGTAAAAGCAGCAGAGACAGAGGTTAAGCTTGATATTTGTATCTGCACTAAACCAAATATTTTTTTGTCAGGTTCGTTTTCCAGGTTGTTTTTCCAGAATGTGCCTGAGTGATCAGATAGTTGGTTCAGTCATCAGCATATGAACCTTGTGTGTTCGCTTTGAACTGTGTGTACATCATAAGACAATCTGGTTTCTTTGTCTCCTGTGCTCCCTTGAGCACCAGCAGATGTAGAAAAAAACTATGTCTTGGAATGTAATTCAGAATATGCAGAACTCTGGGACACTAACTATGGAGCTTACATGTTGCTTGCCCCTTTGCCTCTGGACTCAGGGGGGAAATTGCCATTGGAACATATGTTTATCCTCTAAATATTTTTTTCAGTAGCAAAATCACCAGTTGTCCATACTTTTTCCTTAAATATAGCAGATGGTTTAAAGGTTCTGGCATTAGCTTCACTGATAAAAAATAATAGAAAAATACATTCTACTCTGCTGGTTTCTTTGTCTTCATGCCTGTAGGCAATAATGGCTGATTGGGAGATATTTCACTGAGAATAATATGAATCATGAATTCCAAGCTGAGCTGTGCTTTGGCTTACTTGGAGCCAAACAATGAATTCAAAAGAGAAAAAAAATATTTGAAAGTGAACTCTGGTATTTCGTTGTGTTCTGCATGAAAAATTTCACATAACTCAATTTTCAAATTTTGTCTGAGGAGGTTGTTACACATTTTTAATGTAATGTATGTCTCTTTGTGATTCTTCTCATATTATTGATTTTTATTTCTGACAATAACTTCTAGTCTGAGTTCTGCATAGGAAATCGTTCATGTGCTTTTACAGAGACTAGATTTAAAACAATTATGCTCTTCTACTTAAAACTTTCACTTTGTCGGACTATACCTATTTCACACTTTTAGAGTTTGATTCACAAACCTCCGTAACGAGAGTTAAGTCTTCTGATTGATTTTTAAAAAGTTTTGTATTAAGCTTTTTGCTTTTATTTTTTTTTTTTTTAGGAACAGAACCTCAATGAGGCTAATTATTGCAATAAAGAGTATCAACATTTAGAGTTGCTGTCCAAATTTAACGTGTGCCCTTTTCTATGAATTTGAGGTTGGAAACAGTCTAATTCTGGGTTTCAACAGCTATGTGACAACTACTGAACATCTCAGTGATCTGTTTGTCAATATTGCTTTTATAATAAGGGGTTCATGTTAATACACAAAGTATTCAACCTGCTAGGTTGGATGGCTGTAACACTAGGAAGTTGCATGGAGATAACTGAAGTCTTCACTTTAGACCAACTACAATTTAAATACTTTTATCTTCTTTGGAAGTCATGGCCCTTGCCAGCTGATACAGGCTAGAGGATATTCTACAGGATATTCTGCAGCATTCTGGGTAAGTAGGGATGATTGAACTGGCTGAGAATTGAACAAAGGCCACAACTTGTTTATTTAATGATAGGGACACCTTTGTGTGGTCTTCAGAATGCAAGTAAATTGCACAAGTAAAACTTTGAAAGACCCTGACTTGAGAGAAAATTCCTAAACTCAGAAGTGAATTAAGCATCAAGACAACACCTATTCCCAGTCCTCCAAGCATTTTTTGCGAGACCATACAGTTTTTTCAGGTTTTATTTGTTTTAGCAAAATGCATTTTATAGTTTCCATGGCTGTCTTTGAAAGTGTTCTGCTTATTATTCAGCATTAAAAATGAGTCATATTGTTCAGCATTAAAATGAGTCCTCAGTGTGTAGAGTACTTAATATACCATTGGTACAGATAAAATTCAGCTTTGTTGATATGTGGTGAATTTTCTTTTAAATTTAGAAAGGGAAATAATTCAAGTGCTTAGTATCAGTGTTCAGATACTAGCTTTTCATAGCATTTTATACATGTTTTCATTGTCTATACTTTCTCTTTTTGTCTCATATAGAAATGTAATAATTCATTTACGTGGCCTGCCTTAAAAACAGAGAAAATGCAGTAGTTCTGAATTAAGCTGCAGCCTTTAATATTTTCCCATGATTTCCCGGAAGAAGCAAATTATTCCTGTACTTTTTTGTTGTTGTTTTTGAATCTCTCAGCATGCTGATTGTTTTGCAGAAAGACTTTCAATAGAGTGTGAGTCAGGTTAAGGAAAAATGAGATTATGCTGTATTTTTCAGCTGTGAAGTTAAAGATTCTGTTGAAATCTAAGAGTTGCTTGATGTTAATGTATTTCATTTGTGTTTTGGGGGTTTATGAACTGTGAAAGTGCCTGGCAGGAATGCAGCCAGCTGTTTTTTATTCTGTTTTGCTTCTCAAGAGCTTTTTCTGCTATTAAATCAGACTTCTGGAATAAACACTATCTCAAAGGAGTGTTTGCAAGGGTTAAGCCAAGGTTCTCTATATGTTTTGGTCCAGTAGCATGTCATACTAATATGTTTGGCCTAATTTTTAAAATCTTCATGTTACAGGAAGAAAAATCTGAATAGCAGGGTAGTAATTAGCCAGAGATACTACCAGAGCAAATTGATGGTGCATTAAAGCTAGATAACTGCATAGAAATAATAGAATAAAATTAAAATATATACTCTTTCAGATATTGGAGCATTTGGCCTTGAAGAAGTACTGTCTCCATTGAAAGAAGTATTCCACTGATGTATTTGGCTGCTGTTAGGATTTTTTTTTTTTGAGTTTTTGCAAGTTTATTGTTCTCTTCAAGTTTAGTGTTCTTTTCAGTTTTGTTGGTTTTTTGTTGTGTTCTTTTTTGTTTGTTTGTTTGTTTGTTTGTCTTTTTTTGGGTGTTTTTGGTGATGATGATGATGGTTTACTGATTCTGAGCTAATATGATAGACCCATTTCTGTTAATTCATTCATGTCCAAGAATATTTTGTAGTTCCAACTGACAAAATACAGTTCTGACATCACTCTGCAACTTTGTGAATGTAAGTAGTGGTTGTTTATCTATCTAGTGTGCTTGACAGTAGATGTACCTAATTTGTGTCTTTCCTTCAATAGTCTGCATCTACTACCAACTCTGAAGGTATTGGAGGACAAATGTTACTGCTTTTAGAGCATTCTCTAGCAATCATTTAATGAAGCAACCAAACAAAATGCCATGTAATCTGCTAATATCAGCATTAACAATGTAATTAAGTGTTTGAAAATGAATGTCTTGTAGTTTTATGTCTAATTAGTTTCTGCTGATTATCACAAAACACTGAAGACTGTAATAACTAAACAGAATAATTGAGTAATTGAAAATTAGGCCTCAGTGTCCAAACAGCATAGGTGAAATTATGTTCTCTTGGATCATATATTCCTCTGAATTCTCTTGATAGAAAATATATCTGCTGTAATAGCTGGCCCTCATTTCAACAGTCCTGACTTAATGCTGCTTGTAAGCTGTGAATCAGAGAAAAGTGATCTGGTAAAAGAGACAGGGACTCAATGAAATAGCAGAAGTAGCAAGAGAGTGAAAACAGATGAGTTTTATTACTGAGCATAAATTTTATCTCAAAATATGGTGAGCTACTGTGAGCTGCATTTTTTGCCACATTTCTGATTATCCTCTTGGAGCTGAGTATTTGAATGAGTTTTATTTGTGTACTTTACCATGGGTATCGTCACTGTCTTCTATGAGTATAATTAATATTAGAGAGTAAAGGCTTTTTGTTTAAATGCAGTAAAATATGGCAAAACTAATATTACTTTCCTCCAAATTATGCCTGTTTTTGCAAGTCAAGGGAAAAAATCAGGAAATTCGTATTAACAAGTTAACAAGTCATAGAAGCTATGATTTTTTTCAGGTTAAAAATACTATGAAAAAATTTTAATTTCAGATAAGTAAGGCTGAAATGTAGGCAGGAATGCAAACATGTCTCTGGGACCCATGTAGTATACGTAATCTACTCTGCTGACATTTGGATTTTAATTAATTAGGTAATGGGTCTTCTCAAAATGACATATCAAATAAATTATTAATTCTGTATCTTATTTGGCCAGAGAGTAACCCAAATTTGTGTTGATTTAGTGATACGTACCAAGTAGTGCATAGTGTAGATTTGGCTTTTGAAGTAGGAAGACAATGGTGGGAACGTGTTCTAAAGGAATAAAAAGAAGCTTTTAGAACTCTAGCATTCATTTATGCTGTAGTACAGCAGGAGTGATGGTTTATATCAAAGCTGGTTTAAAACAATAGAAGTATACTGAAGAGTATCAGGGACTAGCCAACATACAGCCATCGATATATGACAGAACTGTCAACAGTTTGCATGAAGTTTTCATAAATACAGTTTTGTATATGCATATTTTCTTGAGGTTCAGGTCTGGAGCCTTTGCTTATGGGGGGGGGGGCGCGGGGGGAAGGGTGATAAATACATCTGATTTTGAATTTCAACATCAAGTATTGAAAAAAAATTGCTCTGTGGAATGAAGGCCAAGCCAGGAGCAGGATCATGTGGCTCACAGGGAATAGCCATTTTTCAATTGTGTTGACTTTGTACTGCCATCTTTAATCACCAATATACACAGAGCACTAACAGAATGTGGAATTTGCACAGCCTACTGACTGGATAGGGATATCTGCTGTGATCACAGCCATGCTTTAGGATTCTGTTCAACTTCCTTAAAGGGTAGATAAACCTCCTCTAATCCTGAAAAAAAAAAAATCCCTAAAACTCCAAAAACCAGAAGGTGAGACTCTAAATTAAAATTTCCAAAAGGAAGCTTTCTGTGTGTGCAAAGTTGTCTTACCCAGAAGAACTTTATGACATCCACAAAGCTTTGCTTTTGCAGGTGCAGAAATATGACGTCTCTCTGTGCAGCTGTCCTGGAAAGCCCATTTTAGTAATCATTTTCAAATATTTCTGAACACACATGGACCAAGACTGAGGTATCCTTAAAAAAAATATTAATTCCTTATGTTAGGGCTTGTCAAATCTACTGCAGCATCATGTCCTCAGGTTGAGTCAGTAACAAGGCTGAGCACATATTCCCAATATGCAAATGTGTATAAATACACAACAGGGCTGTATATGCAACATATCAACACAGCCCAAGTAACACTTAGAGATGGAGCAAAAATAGAATACAGGGCAGGCTGTGTAGGTCATATATGGAGCATAGACAATTAAGTGTACAGATGAGACTCTGTTTAAAATTGTCTGGCCCTTTTCATCTCTTTGCCCCTTTATTTTCCCATGCTTGTTCCTCCTCAGAACGTCTTGATCTCTATCTTTCCTCATCTTTGGTTCTGCCTCTAAGCATCTCATATTAAGTTTTGTACAATCTCAAAATGCTCTTTCCCTAGAAGTGTAACATTTCCCAGGAATAATTCCTACAGTATTTGAAGTGATCCATGGAAATCCTTCCCCATAGTGTCTGGAGGACACGTAAACCCCATCCCATCAGTTGAAGCTTTTATGGGAATGCTGGGACAGGGTCTCATCTCTATCTGGCCTATTTTGGTTCCCCCCCAGCCTTTTTGTTTGTGTGCTTCTTCATTTGGCAGAGATGATAATTTAATCACTTATTCTAAACAGTACAATCTTTAAACATTGATCTAAGAGAAGAAGCTGCTGCTTTTTTCCTTCTTTCCCCTGAAATAATAGTTTGATGATTAAAGTACAAGTTGAGAAATCCTAGTTCAGCTTATTCCAGAGAGAGTGCCTTTACATCAAAACTACAGGATCTTTGAAGATGAAGAACTTTATTCTTCAGTTAATATAGCTTTCAGCTCTCTAACTAAGAGGTTACAAATCTCTGATTTCTCTTTAGCACTTTGTGTCCATAAAATATTAATAGTTCATTCTTCACTGATATATTTTTTGTAAGAATATCTTGAGAACATGTCTTTTTAATGAAACTAGACTATAGTATAGAACTTAGGGTAATAGGAGAAAATATAGATATGATTCATTGTGAACAGGGTGTGGGTTTCAGCCTGAGTCTCTCATTTTTTTGCAAGAATACTTTAATAAATAAGTTATTATATGTAAGAAAATAAGTGATATCTGTTCTTCTTTTGACAGAGTTTTAGCATGGGGTGAAGCATGTAAATTCTTGATTTCTAAGCCCTAACTTCTTCCCTAAGGCTGTATTTGTACAAATAATCACTGCCTCTTGGGGATATTTGCCTCTAGGGGGGCATGTCCCATCCCTGGAAATGTTCAAGTCCAAGTTGGATAGGGTTCTGAGCAACTGGCTCTGGTGAAAGGTGTCATTGTCCATGGTAAGAGAATTGGAACTAACTCATCTGTAGGGTCCCTCCCAGCCCAAACCATTCCTTGATTCCATGATTAGAGGTGTAATTTTTCTCCCAGGATGGAGCACAAGAGCTGGCAGCCCCCAGTATTGCACTGTAGTGTACCAGCTCACATTAGAGCTGCTTTTCTTTCTTTGCAATTTATAGAGCAGTATATCCCAGCCCTGGCTGCAAAAGACCACTACAGTAAAACAAAAAAATCAGATTTTATTATATGTGATGGATTGAAGCTCTGTTATTACAAACACGACTGTATTTTACTAACATTTATACTATGCATATCAAATCGATTGTATGTAAAAATATTGACTTGAACAGCTTCTAGGATTGTAGCTTATTACATGTTCAATTTTTGAAGGACGTCAAGAGAAACGGGAACACTGAACTCTAGAAAATAAACCTCAGACTTAATATTTACTTATATTATGTCTCATATTTTCTCAGAAGCGTTCTATATTTTGTTATATATATAATGTGATTCCCATTTCTACATTAATTTACATTACAAAACCATGCAGAAATGAACACATTGCAATAACAAAATATGTGTCAGGTTAAGTACAATATCTAAATTTTACTAGTATTTGAAAAAAAAAATAATTCAGACTCCATCTGTCATATTATCTCTGGAGAAGTTAGGACATGCACATATATAATTGGATTATGAGAAATTGAAAATACCCAAAGTGCCTTGCAAAGAGTGTATGACATTTATGTTTGACTTCAACAATGATGGTTAAAGTTTGGCTTTTTTTTTAAATTTTGTATGAAATATGTTAATGATAGAAATTTGAACTTCTAATAAAATGAAAAATACATAACTGCATTGGATAGGAGTTTGCAGTATTTCCACAATTAGATGCTCTGTACGAGAGAAAATAAAATACAATAAATATGGCTCATCTCAAAGGAATTAAAGATATTTTTGTATTCCATAAAAGCCTTAGAATGCTGACTCATCTATTTCTGATGTTTGGCTGTTCCATACTTTGTGTGAAATATTTTTGATACAAGGAAAAGAATTGAAAGCTTACAGTCACTGTGCTAAAAAATGCATAAAACTTGTCATAAAAGTGTTGTATTAAGTGTAAGGAAAATGAATTTAACAAATAGCTTTATAATTTACTCTCAAAATTTTTAAAATAGTTTTTCTCTACCTTTGAGACAGTATGACAACTGACATCAAATGGCTGACATTTATTTTCCTTCCTTCCTTGCTGATTTATCCCTTCACCAGACTTTCAAGGATGAAATTATCACACCCTCTTGAAAGGACTTCCTATCCTACCACTTCATGGATACAGTTTTTGAAGTTAAATGCTAAAGTTTCTAACTTTCACTTTGTTGTTTAAAATGGCTGTCTCCTCCCTTCATTTTCTGAAGGAAAGTAGTTTGTGCCAGAATGAGCTTTTAGTGCAAAAATCCAGGCAGAAAAAAAATTAATCTTCTTTGGAATATGTAGCACCATATAATGCTCTTCCAAAATCAGTAATGCATATGTCCATGCATCCTTGCATGATTTATTTTAGGATGAGGTTGTGCTTTTGAAGGTGCTTGTTTCTTTCCATTAACTCTAAAAGCTCTAGTGACTCTAAAAAGTAACTTAAATAGCCTGGAGGTGTTAAGTTGAATAGAAATGTCCTACAGTGGGAAAAAAAGAGGGGTTTTTTGTTTGTTTGTTTATTTGTTCGTGGTTTTTTAGTAGGTTGGTTGGCTGGTGGGTTGAGATTTTTTGCAAAACTGCATCTCAGCAAAGAATCTGACTTTTAACTTCAATAAATATCTTAAAATAACTTTAGGCTGAGATGAGTTACCCACTGGACTTTTCTGTCTTTCTGCACAGACAGATGCCTAAGTTTAGATTTCAAAAACTACAAGAAGCAACTCCCACCCTAACAGTTGAAAAGATGCATAAACAGTTTTTCTGACTTGTGGGATTCCTCAGTCTTCACCTTAGTCATTAGTTGAGGCCTACTATTGGACATCTCTGAAGAGCTCAGATAATGTGTTTCCTATATGGTAGTTCTTGTAAATGTTGCCTATTTTCTACTTGTTTTGAGTGTTTTGTTAATAACCGACTTTTTAACTACATGTGATTCAAACAAGGATTTCTGAAGAAATAAGAATAACTAAGAGGAACATTCATTAGATTCACATTAATGAATAGTATTGCTGGATTGAGCCTGTTTTTATCCACTGTTTGTGGAGATTTTAAGGTTTCTATTGATACCTTCCATGTAGTGATGAGCGAAGATGGGTGATTATGAATAAGCAGCAGAATGTCAATATTTAATAACTGTGAGCACATGTGCTAACACAATACAATGTACTGATGAAAAAGTACCCTGATTTCCACAGTAATCAAAACTGTCTGTAATCTATACAATATTCATTTCACTTTAAAAAGAAAATGGTCCTTTTATGTCTTCAGATAACCTAAACAATAAAATAGTTATTAAAATGGAAATCCTGAGTTTGCATGTGGACATAAAAGGATTCAGAAAAGACAGACTAATATACCTGTAACTTTTGTGTGTGCTAGCTATAGGAATATGTGTGACTTTATAAATATTTATACATGGTTCAAAGCCATCTGTCAACAATTAAAATATATGTCACGTTTAATAACATAGTCTGCATAGATTAAGATTACTATAATTAGACTATTGCGCACATATTACAGCTGCAAAATGCATGAGCCAGGCTTTCTCAGGAATTTCAAAAAAGGCTTCTTCTATTTTATGATATTCTCCATGGTATTTGATTGCATCTGAATAAGTAATGCAGCAGAGAAATAGCATAGGCAGCTACTTGAACTTGAAGCTAGCTTTTTTGAGAAAAGTTGTAATCTTATCACACATACAAACACCCAATGGGATCTAAAGAATTGTTCTACCAAATCTTTCTGAGAAGACTCTGATTGTAAATGGTCCACTTCTTTATGCACCAAGAAACCTGTTCTCAAGTAATGTACATGTCCTCTCCTCCCCGCTTTCATATTTCGAGGATGCCTTAATTCTCTTGAAGACTTTGAAAAACAGGCATGATGCATTTTGACAAGACTAGGCAATGGGAACTATTTTAAGAATAGTTTGGAGGCAAAGAGGATTTAAAAACACAGTCCTTCATATATGATAAGTCTCAATTTATGCAAAGCAGCCTTACTACACAAATATAACCAGAGAAGGATAGTTATACAGAAATCACGAAAATAGATGACAGCTCAAGAATAGGGACAAGGGGCAAGTTGTGCGGCAGGAAGGCCTTGTTTTAACCTCATTAAGAATTCACTTGCCTTCTGGAGAGTGCTGGCACACAATCTCAGAGAATGGAAAACTTTCAGTGAAAGACTTAAGTGTGGCATAAATGATGTACTAGAGTTTATATTGGAATTCTGTCTGAAGGATATATTCTGAAAATAGAAAGAGTATATATTGGACCTTAAGAAAAACTTGGTAAATAATGCAGAAGATTCTGGATCTATGCTTTTTCTGTGGTTTGTTTTGTGGCAATCTTTTATTATAGGATGGGGCTAAACAAAGTCACAGATAAGGACTGGAGGTACGCTTTTGTGGTTGATACTTGTTCTCACTAATGTATGGAGATTCCTGGCTATTAGTTATATTAAGGTTCTCCATAATATCTTTTGTATTTCAGGGGGAGGAGGGAGGGGAGATGGGACATGACAATATTTTTGCACAGAGAATCCCTTCCCACAAAAACTGTTCTGTAGACAACATTGCTATGGTCTCTTATGAGAGAAATTAATACTGAAGGATTTTGCTACATAATGAGTTCTGCATTAAATTTTATAGGTGCCTACTGTCATATCATATTCTAGGTCAATTTAGAATACTCTGATTTAAGGAAAAAGTACATAGGCAGCTGATGAAGAGCGAAATGTATTTTTAATGTTTCAATTTTTTGAGTATATGGGACCATTTTTCACTTGCATTATCTACAGAGCAATAGCTAATGCAAAAGTAAAGTCCTCCTTCTATTTTATTTTTGCATTTAACTTGCTTTCAAATGTTGCTAGGAGCATACTAGTTTTATGAAGTTACACAATATTGGCCTTGCTGTCAGCTTAGTCTTCATGAATTTTACACAGCAGCTGTTGCTTTTCCTCACCCGCTAGAAATGTCACCAAGTAAAAGACTAAAGTAGCTTTATCATGCTGCTGGTGGATAAGGGAAAGCAGTGTGTCAGTTAGCACTGCTGGTGGGTCACCTCCACTGACTGTCTGCTGAATTCCATTCCCTGAAATGAGTTCTCTGGATAAATCACCAATTTATCTATTCACAATAGGGTAGCAATAGAAATGTAACTCTTACAGTATAGTCACAATTTTGCTCATGATGGCATCACAGATTATTTCAATGCAGCTTTTTCTATAATGTCTTCTGAATGGCCCTCCAGAAGAAATGTCAATTAGCATATTCTTATAAAGTGAAAAGTGTTCCAGGAGGTCCTTCTTGTAAATGGCTTATTATTATGCCCTTTCACTTGCAGATCTGTGAAGTATAAGAAGAAACCAAAACCTGAAACAGCCTGTCTGCAATTTTCTATCATGATGTTTAACTTACTTCAGCTGTAATGTCAGACTTCTGTTTCTACTGATGAGAGAAAAATAGGGTTTACAGATTATTAACTCTTAAGTTAAAAACTGTGTCAAAGAAGTAAAACGAAGTTCTACTTTTATAGACATAAGCTCCAAATTGACTGGAAATATACAGGTGTACAACTGATGTAGTATGGATAATTTGCTATAGAACCCATTTCTAGCTTATTTTTCACTAGCAATTTAATATAAACATGTTGAAGCATGGAATAAACTTTATCCTTAAAAAAATAAAATTGAACATTTATATTTTGTTAATGTCATGATGTTTATTTATAAGTAACAGCTAGACTAATAACAGATTGATGTTGCTATCTGTAGAAATCAGTGCATGATAATGAGTTAATGATCGTGTACTCATGTCTGTATATAGGAATCTTGCAGGCTGGTGAATTCTCTTCTGTTCCACAGCTTTATTGGTATGCATTGGTTTCTTATTTTATTTGAAAATTGTCCTTTGTAATGATAGTAATGAGATTATTGAAACTGGCTGTAATTCTGTTTAATTCTCCACAGGATTTTCCTAGTTCTAGTTGTTAACTCTGAAAATGTTTCGTTTGAAACTGAGAAAATTTAGCTCTTAAGTCTTAATCAGCATTTTCACAAATAATTGGATCTTTTTCTTGCTATTTATATAGTGAGAGAAAATACAGAGAAACAGTGAATTTTATAACATCTAGATAAATGGTAGGGATCCCACTGTCTTTTTACCAGTTTGTCTTGTTGTGCTAAGAGCTGTGTTGTTACCAAACAAACAAAAATTGCGCTGCCTGGCTAAAAGAATTAAGAATCCTCTTGGAAAACTTTTTTTTGGTATTTCTTTTCTATAAATATTTTTGGACTCCAGCCTCTGCTGAGCTGAATAACTCCCAGCTTTAACTAGGATTATGGTTCAATTGCATGTGCTCAGATGCCTGGAACAATTCCAGCTGCTTGGTGTTCCTTGGCCTCCAGCTGTTGCTCGAGAAGCAAATTCTTCTGCAAATTCTCTGTCACTCCTCTCTCACTGTGTTGTGCCCCAGATACTCTAGGTCATATCAAAAAGCACAAGACAATCATGTCCACAAAACAGAATCGAACTTCTAACATGCAGATTATTACTGAGGACCTTAGACACTTCACTTACAGAAAAACATGAAAATTTTTTGATGCTTAAAAAGCTCAACCCCCCCCAAAATCTTGGCTGTTTGTTCAAGTAAGTTTTATCTGATCACAGTATGCCATGTTATTTAAATCAATCCTTTTTCTTATTTTTTGTTAGACCTCGTTAATCATTCATTAAAGCACTTGATATTAAGCTGTCTAGTGATCCATATATTCTGTTCTGGAAAGACAGAATTTCAGTCTACTATTAGGACGAAAGAAAACTGTCTAATACATGTCATATATATCTATCTATATCAACCCTTGCCAGGGAAGAAAGGTCCAAAAATTCAGATAAGGATGAGGTAAAGAAAAAAATTATCTTCATATTGTCTGAAAAATTATTTGTAATATCTAGTGGAGGGGTTATAACCAATAACCTTCAAGTGAATAAAAGGAAACAGATGAATGGAAAAGAACAGTGACAGAAAAATACAAGCATATGCATGGATGGATGAAACTAGCAAAGAATATTAGTCTCTAAACATTAATAATATAAAATATGACTGTCTTGTTATTTCAACTACTAGACAGAAATAAGAGTACATGCTATTGTTCTGGGGTTTAATTTTGCTCTCATTTGTTATCTTAGAAATGTCTAACTCATTTACTTATTTTTCTGAGGATGATTTAAACCTGCAGTGAAATGTTAGTAAGACATGCATTTTTACAGATGGAAATACTTAAATATTTTTTAAACAAATCAAGTTGATAGTGTGCATAACTGTGGCAGCAGGGATTGCACCAAGGAATAAGAGCCAAGCTTTTGCTCCTGTATTCACTCTGAACCAGTAACAAATGGAAAGAAGAGCAATCACTCATGAAAGAATTCAAGTGAGAACCTGAGTTGTTTGGTTTCAGCTGTAAAATGCACTCCCACATATAAAGCAAGATTTCTATACATAAAAAATTAGGAAAAGGGTATTTGTGAATGGACAAGTCCATTTAGAAGCTGTATCTAAACTGCTAAATAAAAAAGAGTATAAAGGGTGAGAGAGAATGCACTGCTCCACATCCCCAATGCTTACAAATGGCCTCCTAATAAATGACAATAGCCTCTTAATAAGTGAGAACTGGTTGGCAAAAAGTTACAAAGACTGAGAAACTCAGTAACTATCACTCTACCTTATTGCTCAGTTCTCTTTTATTTAGCACTGTAGACATCCCAAAAAACCTGCATCTGTTATATTAAATAAAAATGTTCAGAGATTGCAAGTGTCCTACTTCCTACAGTAGAATAACCATATCCAGGCTGTCTACTTTGAACAGTCTGTAGGCTCAGACTTGAGCTAGGGCTCAAATTGGGGTCAAGCATTTTTGTGGAGAGTGCTAGTTAGGTCAATTCAACTTTGTGATGGTCAGGAAGCATGCTAGGGATGGAACAAAAGGCACAGTGTGTGCTTGTGCTTGAACCCATAGTCTCACTGTGAGGAATTGTATCTTCAATGGAAATTGCTAGTCATTGCTACCTAATTTAGCAATTAGCTTTCTTTGAAAATTTTGTTCTCTTACTAAGTGATTTTGAATGCTACATAAATAACTACTGAGAAGAAATGTCTGGATTTTGAAGTAGTCATGTAATAATAAGCTGGGGTGATTCTTATTTCCACTATTCAGGCAGCAACTGATTTGATCCTGAGGTAGTAAAGGTATATCAAGGAAGCACAAAGGGTAGGTTAAAGCTGTGTTGTGCAGTGCTGGCTCTCAGCCACCTTTCTAATTTTTGCAGTTCAGTAAGCAGAATGAATGTCTATTTCTTTCTTTGTTCAGCTGAGTTAGCTTAGGCTCGAGAGAAATATTGTGTTACTTCCATCAGAATTTCAGGCTACTGGTGATTTTATGGAGAAGAATGAGTTTTCAAACTTGAAACACAGTTTTAGCCCTGGCTCTAGGCAGAAAACAGTGGATTTGACATAGCATTGTATGTATTGCTTGTACTTTGTGTATCGTCCCAAGGATATAAAGGCTACAGCTGATTAGAAATCTCATTCTCTTTTTGAATATATATACATATATATATATATATATATATATAAAAGCAGCTGATGTACTTCACACAAAGCTACAGTTTTCTATTCAAAAAAATTACCACAGGGCACTGTCATAAGGGACAATGAATTGCCATACTAGTGATCTAAATACCAGTCTCCAATATAAACTGGAATTCTAATTTGGAATGAGCATTTTTGTTAAGGAAATGAAACCCTGCATGACATTCTGGCCTACAGATATATATCTTTTTTCTTTTGGACATCACCAAAGGAAGTGCTTATTTCTAAGTATTTGGGTATGTAATGCTAAGCAGAGGTAAAAAAGCTATCAGTTTATTCCTCCCATTTGAAAGAGTTCAAGGTAGTAATACTTCTAGAAACAGTTCTTCTGGATTTGACTTGATTAGCTAAATTGGATTCTCTGCTGGGCTCCTTTAAGATTCCCTCCAGAAGTACTTATGGTGTGCACATAAATGAGAGAGAGAGGAAATACTGTGACTGAGCTTAGTTCACACTGAACTGCAATAGAGCATCAAGATATTTTCATTGAAATACAATACAATAAAATTTATAGAAAATCCATATTTCCCATGAAAGTTTATGATGTAGAATAAATGAATAGGATACTAGATTTTTGTATCACATCAGTTTCAATCGTATAAACATAAATTTTATTGTCTTTCAGTGTTCATCATTCATTAGACATTGTCCATGTTTCAGCAGGGATAGAGTTAATTTTCTCCCTAGCAGCTGGTATTATGCTGGACAAGAATGATGTTAATAACAAAGTAACATTTTAATTGTTGTTGAGCAGTGATAGTTGCTCAGTCAAGGACTTTTTCTCTCCTTTTTCTGCCCTGCCAGTGAGCAGGCTGGAGCAAGAAGATGGGAGGGGACACAGATGTGACAGCTGACCCCAAATGACCCAGGAGCTATCCCATACCATACAGAATCGCACTCAGCTTATAAACTGGGAAGAGTTGGCCAGGGGCTGGTGGCCCACGGCTCAGGTCATCAGTTGGTGGGTGGTGAGAAATTGTGCTGTACATTGCTTGTTTTGTACATTCTTTCATCACCATTACTATTATTATTTGCTATTCCTTTTATGTCCTACTTCTCTGTGTTTATCCCAGCCCATGAGTTTTTACCATTTTCTGCTTCTCTCCCTCATCCCACTGAGGGGGAGTGAGTGAATGGCTGTCTGGTGTTCCTGCCGAGTTAAACAACAGATATTAAATCACTTGTAACTTCCTGCAAGCAGAAAAATACAAAATAGAGTACACTCTTGCCATTTCAGACTTACTTATATGAATTAATACATTTTCGAGAGGCAGAAGGGACCATTTTAGTTTTTTACTTTAATTTCATACATACCATGTCCTTGAACCTCTGAAGTATTTCGTGCTTTAGGACCAAAACCTATTTGAACCAGAAAAAAACAAAACAAACAAAACCCCAAAATACCCCAAACCAACCAAAACAAAATCCTCATACCACAACTGTTGATAATTATTGCTTATTATTGAAAAATTATTTTTATATAGACCAACCTGAATATTTTTTTAAATGTATGATTCTGGTAGCATAGATTTTTTTATTCACTTTGAATGTTTAAATAAAAAAATCTTGATTTATTTGCTATTTTCGTATGCTTTGGGCTGCTGAAATCTGTTCAATCTGTTAAATCTGTATTTGCCATATAGGCACCTACAAGTCTTATAAGGCTGGTTAAATAAATTCTTGAGATCAAGGGGGTTTTTGAGTGTACTAAAGGATGAGCTCTCTGGTTAAAACCAAAGGATTTTTGGTTCCATTTTAATCACTGTAATGGAATTCACTTCAGGGCCATCCTTTCTGAACAGAGGCAATGAGAATGGGATTTAGAAGTAATATAACACCCCTAATCTGACTTAGTATTCCTATTTCTGTCCCCAAAGATATCCCATTAAAATCTTTGGCTAGAACACTGCTCTGGGTAATTCATATTCTGCTGGCTACCCAGGACACCCACAATTAATTTACAAAACAGACTATTTTGTCTTTTAATATGCATGTAATACAATACTTAGACTTGCAAATTTACTTTTGTCTGTATTTTATTATAGCATGTGTTTTAAAATTCACTCAGTTGCCTCACTTGCCAGATAAGATTTTCTTAGTTTGTCACTTCTTTTTGTTATTTAGTAGTTCTCTACTTCTCGTGGCAGTAAAAGATTTATCATTACCACTTTATTTTTCATTTTGCTTTCCAGATCATTGATAAAAGTCTTAAATAATCTTGAAAGATTACAAGGCCCTATAGGACTGTACAATAATCATACATCCTTAGGGATAATTTTCCTAATTTAGACTCTGAGATTTGTTGAGAAGCTTTAAGTACTCTCATAAGGTGCCTTGGTAGCTGCTGCAAGCAGTTCATTTTCATACTGAAATGCTACAGAGCAGTGAGTCATATATTTACAGAACCCTGGAAGTACTTTAATACAACAGTGTAACTTCTGTAATTCAAATATTTTCATTCTAAGAGGTGAAATTTCACAAAATTTATTAATGGTACTTTTTGGTATTATAGCCTGGTTCAGAATTGCTTTTGAGTCAAAGTAAGCATTCCGTTAAGCCATCAATTAAAGTCCTGAGAGGTATTTTGGCAGCTGAGCACTAAAAGATCTAAGGGGGAGGACAAACTTCCCAAACCTTTGTAGCTGAAGACTCCCGAGGACCTTTCAGTTGATTTACACTGAAATCAGTCCCCCATGCACATGTACCACAGTAGCGGTGCACAAATTTTCTGGGAAAATAAAATGCCACCAGCAGAGGACATGCTTTTGACACCAAAGTCGTCTTTCAATAAACTTCCATCAAGTCTAAGAATCAACAAATCTGGAATACTGGTGTATTTACTGCAGTCTCAGAACAGTGGTGAACTAACCCTTGCCATAACTCATTCAAATTAACATGGTTGCCAATTATATTTGCTGCCTCTTTCATTGAAGTTGGAAGACAATAATGTGTGCTTAAACTCATGGGGTTTCAGGGTTTTTGAGACAAAAATTTGATAGAGTGGAAAAACTTTTAGACAAAATAAAAAGAAAAGGGACTATTTTACACTATGACCCAACAGGAAAACAGTCACTGTACTTTTTTGAGGGGCAGATAGTATATAGCTCTCTCAGTAACCCTCCTCATTCAGCTGAAAGAACCAGTAAGTATATACAACAAACTGTTCCAGTTATAACATGTACTTATTTTCCTTTTAAAGAATAGCTTTGTAAAAAGTGCAGCAGATGAGAAAAATTCTTTTAAACAACTTTTATCTTTATTTATAATGTAAATCAATTTAGCTTTGAAGAACTACATGGATTTCTGTTTAATAAAGAATTTATACTAGATCCAAGTCTTGCTTAGTAGAGAACCAGCACTGAGAGTTTTGAACTTATATGGAGACAATATTTCTTCTTGTATAATTAAGGAGATGGAAGAGAATAACAAAGTCCAAATTACAAATGAGCTTACTCATTATTTAATCTCTACTTTTTCAAGTACAGTGAAAAGTTTAGAAAAATAAAAAAACTTTTTCAATATTGAACCTACCTTTAAAGAAATTAAGTGGGATCATCTGTATTTTTAGCTTTCTAGTCATAAGTCAATAATGCATAATAATAAAAAAAAGTGAGAAAAAGAGAGGAAAGAGAAAAAACTAAGTTGAGCTGGATTTTAAAGAAACAACAAAATATAAAACTTTATTGAGTCAATATATTTCTAGGACTGAGACAGAGATATAGAGGAGGATGCATGCTCTCAGGCTGAAAAAATGTATATATATATATATGTATATATATATAAACACACACATATAAGTATATATATACACACACACCAGATATATATGATATATATGTATATACATATATATGTGTATGTGGTATACTGTAGAAAATTTGGCAGCACATTTTGTTTGACAGGCAAGACAGAAAAACTGTCTGCTGGAAGTTCCTGCCCACATTTATGCCACAGATCTCAGGGTAAAAGGATAAAGAGTACCTTATCATACAACTGGCCCTGGGAATGTATCACAATATGAATTGGGGAGAAAAATAAGTGTGCTCTTTAACTTCAGGTAGTTCATTAAACAGTCTGTGTTTTGTTTCAATAAATACTATTTTGTAGAAGTATGGCATGGATTACACAATGAGCAGGGAACAGAGCAGCAGTACCAAGGAGCTTTGTTTCCTCTTAGCTAGACAGTTTGTCTTTCAGGTAGCATATAATGCCTAATAATAATGCTGCATAAATTAGTTCTGCTAATTCAGTGGTGAGTGGCATTCTCCTGTTCTTTCACAGAGGAGCAAGTGGATTTTATAGAAGCATTGAGATTTATCTGAATTATCTCATTGTAGTAGTGATTAAAATATTTTTTGTTGGGCACTGTATAGCACCTAACAGATCTAGTCATCTGGGAAGTGACTCCATGATCTGAAAATAAACTCAGTTTATAGGTTGAAAACCCAGTATTTTGTTAAACAACAAAAGCAAACACATTTTTGAAGGTATAAAACAACAGAGTCTGTTTCTAACTAAATAGTATCTTCTTTAAGGAGAAAGTACTATCTGATTAATAAATTCAGGAATCTGAGACAGTGAGGTTTTGGCTTGTGTAAAGAAGTCTTCCTAGATTGAAACATAAGTAATGCACAAACCTGTACAAACTGGTATTTTGGATGAGATGAGTTTATAAGAATTATTAACATTTGTGAGAACCTGGGTTTTTATAGGTTATGATCTTTATATTTACCTGACAGGTAAACTGAACTGAATCTGAATGGGGAAGAGGGCACATTGTGTATATATGACAGTTGTACCACCTAGCATTTAAAAACTGTATGACAGCACTTGTACCTTTGAAAAATGAGAGAGATTAACATTATTCAGGTGATTGCACAGCACTGCTCAACAGAGTGGAGAAATGTGTTAGACAGATCTCTACTGGTTTCTTATAAACCATGCAGATATCATTGGCCATCTCTACAGTGAAAAATAAAAAGGAGCCAGAAAAAGATCTTATTTACTGGAACAAAATCACCTACACTGCTTAGGCCAGTATCAGCTATCCCTTTGTTTTACCTCACTTTTATTAGTTCTACCAAAGTAATGCCTGGATGTCATTTGGAAGTAGCTCTGTCCATGCTAGCCCTGCTTCTGACTGTACTAGTTTGGTCTGCTGTTCCTTGGTCAAGCATTTGATATCATTCCAGCACATTTTTTTTTCTTTAGCTTCTACCAGATTTCCATATGACACACCCAGAGCAGACAAGAATGTCTTGGATTCACCAACATAGAGCTGCAACACAGCTCTCATACTAGTTCAGATATTTCAAATGTGAAAAATTCGCATAAAATTATTAATGTATATTAAGTCTCTCTAGATACCACATGGGTCTTTGAAAGATTCAGGACCATCTGTTAAGTAGCACAGATGCTGTCTGCTCTAAGTGGGACCGTAAGAAAGGGGAAACAAACACTGCAAACAAACATTTTAGTGGGGTCTGTTGTGGTAGAAATAAGAACAACGACTTTAAACTGAAGGAGGTTTGACTTACACCACATATAAGGAAGAAGTTTTTTGTAATGAGGGTGGTGAGGTGCTGGAACAGGTTTCCCAGGAAGGTGGTGGATGACCCAGCTTTGGAAATAGTCAAAATCAGACTGTGTGGGGCTCTGAGCAACCTGGTCTAGTTGAACATGTCTGCTCATTGCAGGGGAATTTGGACTAGATGGCCTTTAAAGGTCTCTTCCAACCCAAACTTTTCCATGATTCTATGTGCTTATCTGTTCCACTTGGCCTCGACAGAAATTGGTGCCTGATTTTCTTTTATAGTAATAAAGACATTTTGTGGGTTTTTAATTAAAGCTGAACTATACATCTCCAAATACCACTCTTTTAAATCTATCTGTAAGTCAGGGTTAAAAAAAAAAAAAAAAAAAAAATCAGAATTCTCCTCCTGTTGATCCTGAAATTTCCTTTTCAAATCGGGTAATTACTAAGGACATATATGAAATCTTGGGTACTCACTGAAGCTCTCCATATGTACTCCTAACTTGCATACTATATCTTGTGTTCAGCTGTTGCAGGGCAAATCATTTCCAAAACAGGACAAATGGGATCTCCAACAAGCAGGCAGTGGTGGAGGTGTAGATG
This sequence comes from Poecile atricapillus, assembly GCF_030490865.1. Taxonomy (NCBI): domain Eukaryota; kingdom Metazoa; phylum Chordata; class Aves; order Passeriformes; family Paridae; genus Poecile; species Poecile atricapillus. The sequence goes on along the minus strand of NC_081249.1, from coordinate 42,593,610 downwards.
AAGAAATCAGTGGTGATTGTGATGATGAAGATGGTTGCGGAGGATCTGGAAGTGGAGAATTCAAAAGAGTCCTGAAAATTACAGACCGTAAGCCCATGATTCTGTTTCCTTCATGCATTTAAACAGTGAATTGACGTATTTTCCACTAGCACGTACCACTGAATTATCTCAGAAAAGATGTGAAAAGTTTTCTGCTTAGTGTTTCCAATATTTACAGGAATAGGCCTGCAATCATAGGATTTCTGTGAGCACGGCATCAATATGAGTATCAGTTTCATCATAACACATGTTAAAATATACTTTGCATAATACAGAGTTAACACATTATTTTAGTCAAATAATAGGTATAAAGTGACATGTCCCTCAGAGTTATTACAAAAGAGATTTGGCAGTTAAAAAGAGAAACTCTAGTAATTTTTGATGGAATGGTGACAAACCATGAGGTTTAGTGCAGGTAGCTGCATTTCATGGAGAGCTATCAGAACCAATGTACTAAAGCACACAAAATAATGCCACTGCTGTTTCTTATGCATCTTTCCACTTTTGTTGCAGTTCTGTTTTTATGTAGTTTGGGGTTTTGTTTGGTTGCATTTTTATTTTTGTTTTGTTTATTCTCTGAAACATATTTGTAATAATTTTCATTAAAAATACTGTGGTTGTGCACTTAAATGACATAGAACTCCAACCATAAGGAAAATAAGTTACTACTTCTCTGAATCTGGACATTTTTCAGCATGTCTTATTTCTCTTCACAGTGTAGTAATATCAGCAGAGATGGTGGCAATAGATGAATTTTTTCATCTAAACTCCATTTCTACATTATGCATTTTTTTCCGCATTTTGCATTAGCTGTATTCACTGAATTTGAGGGTCCTTCATGTTTTCAGGCTTAGATGTGAACCCCAGATCCTTTTTGACCTGACAGTAAAGAGGCAATTTAAAAGTTGTAGAGAACCTTTAGTTTTCCATTTCTTTTTGAACTGCTGGAAAAATGTGACAGAACATTCTGGGGCATGCCTTAACAAGTCAGTTTGAGATCACCCTAAGATCCTCTTGCACTGGCACTTAGTCTGTACATTTTCAAGTCCTACTAAAATTCTAGATGGGATTTTGAGTGACATCCAAAAAAGTTTGGACACTTAGAGTGCCCTTGGAGGTTTAACTTGGGAGAAAGAAGCTAGGAGTTCAAATATTTAAAACCAGATGTTCTTTGTAATACTGTATGTATCTTATATCTATTTGATAATGACACACTGTGGTATTGAAGGACTGTAAAATAGTTTTAGAATGTGACTAGAGCTATTATGAAAGTATTAAATGACAAAAGAATTTCAAGAAAAGTGTATTTTATTTCACTCTCTTCTACTGCATTAGAATTTTCTTCATATTGATATATTTAGTGCAATCTTTTCAAAATGTCAAAATTATAATTAGCCTTCATATTCTCTTTATACTTCATCTTCTAAATTGCTAGAATTATAAGCTATGTGTTAGGCATAGAAAAATTTGCATGTAATTCTGTTTCATTTGAACTTTTTCTAAGATATTATAGAACAAAAATATGAATCCATACTGTTCGATATTTTGACTTGTGCATAAATCTTGAGCTGCTAGTACCTTCCATGAGCTGTTGTGATTTCATGGATTTATGCTGGCACGCATTTCCTTTCTGGAATTCAACTTAAAAGTTGTCTTTAATGTGTCCCAGAAAGTCCTACTTCGTTCTCAGGCGTCAGATAGGGACAACCCAACAGAACAGTTAAAACATGCCATTTAGTAGAATTTTGTTACAATGTAGGTCAAGAAAATTTTTTTTTCAGAAGTCACTTGTGTCTTTAAGTATATATTAAAGTGTATGTTTAAGATAGATGAAACAGGTGTTTGAAAAATTCTTCTATTGCATCACTGTGATGTATGAGTAAGACTCTGGGAATTTAAATTTAGATTTCAAATGGAAAATAAAATATTTTAGTAAGAAAATAAAATTATCTTCCTGAGATTTTAGATTTTATGTGAACAACTAGAATTAAAAAAAAATAAATAAACATAATACAAATATTTTTAATATCTGTATTTTACATATATTTATGCAACATATATAATTTTGTGTAATTTTCTTAGCTTTGGGTGACTGGTATCAATTAAAAGCTAAGTAGGATTTTAAGCTCCTCATATTTAAACTGAAAAGTTAGATTCACTATGATGATATTGCTTACAGCTCCTTCAAAAGTATGTCTGAATTTCAGGTAAGCCTACAAGTTGACCACAGTATGTTTGATCCTCAGCATTAGCTTTTCTATGGAGTTATACAGTTAATATTAGTTTTCCTTATCAAGAAAACTTTCTGCATTTTTTTACTTCTGGACAGCTTTGCTTTTTCTTGTAACCAGCCAGGAAAGAAAGAGGGATTGCTCCATATTTTTATCTATAGTAGAGTCTAGAAGTCCCAGCCATAGCCCAGGCTCTCTTTTTAGTAGCTTCTGCAGACATTTTTACCAAGGAGATAATCCTGTGTGCAACAAACTAATGATCTTAATAAGCTATTAAAATATGATACAGAACCAGACCCTTTTATTTCATTGCTGTGTATAAAAATCCACCTTTTTTTTTTTTTTTTTTTTTTTTTATGCCATGTCATTGCCTTTTGAACATGTGTCTGATCTGCAGACCCAGAAGGAACTGAGAAGAAGAGAGGGGATGTACTTTTGCCAAAACAAACTTGTACGAATTTTATGTGTATACATAGCCTGTGAAGTGAAAGATTACTTGTTTCCACACTCAGTGCTAGAGATGTAAGAGTTGATTTCATTTGGTTCTGAAGACTGACAAATGTGTGGTGATAGCCTTTAGTCTTTAGAAGGCCATTGAAGAGATCTGGTATTTAGAGCACAGAAGCAATAGCATTGCAAAAATGTTTGAAATGTGTTATATTTTGAAAAAATCTATTTTTCCTATCAAATAGTAAACCATTACATTATATTCAAGGTTTCAAAATGCTACAATTGTGCTGACTGGTTTGCTCTTTCATAAGTAGTTTTAAAATATGGTAAATCAGCGCAGTTATTTGAAGAAATGATACTAGAAAGGATAGTGTACTTTAAATGTATAAAATAAACAGTAGTATAAAGTCTTGACACTTCATTTGCTAGTTTTATTCTCCTCTAACCTGGGAGCTCCCACAGGACTATTTCATGAGTCACAATGAATTACCTCTTTGAAATCCCCTGCAGAATGCAGCAGTAATAACAACAAATACTTATCACCTACATATTGATTTGCATCTGTTTTCAAATAGCTCTGTGAGGAAGGGCTAATCTCAATATCACTCCACTGAGGTTCTCAGTACCATCTATCAAAATTCTCATAATACTTCTGGCAAGACCACTGATTCTCAGAAAAGTGCTCAACCACTAGTTTGTCTTTCTTTGCTCATTTTAAAATGCAATACACGTTTCTTTACTGCAACCAGAGATCTCCTAGTACAGGGCTCAAATATGCAGAAATATTGAGGATATCTTTGTGCTTAAGATATATATGGGCAAACCTTGTCTCCCACTTGCTTATTTTTTTTTTAATCTCATCTGATAGTCATCCTCTTTGAAGAAAGAAGTCTCCAAAATGTTTCATTTCTCAGGCTTCTTAATCTGTAGATTATTATTTTCTTGTTCAAATCATGCTGTAGAGGTAAAATACCTTGGAAAAGGCTTTATGTTGTGATCTTTATATAAATAAACCTGTCTACACCTCTTGCCTGACATTATACTGCATTCTCAAGTCTCAAACATACTTTCTCCTCTTTCTGCTCCTTCACCCACTTCAGTATAGTTGCTTTTCTTATTGTTAAATCTGATTCTGGTGGCATATTCTGGGTCCAAAACTATTTAAAGCTGGCAATAAAATCTCCATTATGATGTTTGCCATCTGTTAAATTCTTTTAAACTCTCATCTACATTCTGTTGCCTCAGTAAAGTAAGACATCCCTTATGTCTGAGTAGGATTTCAGGTTTTATTTACACACAAGAGTATTCTTCCTAATTCCTGAATGGTAATGTGAAGTGTTATTCAGGTGTCTTTGGAAGGGCTACATGACTTCATTGTTCATAGTTCACTCAGTTCAGAACATCTCAATTCTATTAAAAATTAATAAGACAAATAAAAGTTCTTGCTGTGAATGCCACCCTTGGTCTAAATATTGCACTGATTGTTAACAATGATATTCTAATAGGCTATTTTTAATTGAGAGGCTAGGGGGATCTCACCCTTCCTTTTCATAGAAAGACTATCATAATCTGGGCTCTTTTCTCTCATATCCTTGTCTTTTGTTGAGCTGAAAATCATTTGAAGAGAAAGATTTATTGCAATTAGTACATTCCCATGAAAAATTTGCATTTCCAGAATTAGTGTTCACTTTCAGCAAGAAGATATATATTGTCAACATATATGAAGTTCAAAGATTTTTCTGTGTGCATGATCAAGTGTTAGCATAAAAATACATGATGATATAAATTATCGAATCATAAACAAAGCCAAAGGATAAAAATCCAATGATTTCCACTGAAAGAAAAAAAAAATTCCCAAAACCACTTTTGAATTCCTAAGCATAGACCTTCACCAGCCAATGAAGTTTGAACAGGTAAAGTTGCCAGATGTATAAGAACATGAAGCGCTGTGGTGGGTTGACAGGTGCCAGGTGCCACCAAGCTGCACAGCACTGTAAGGGCTGCTATGGGAAAATGAACTCCAGCTCAGCCAGAATCAATTCAAGCAGTGAAAGAAAAAACAAAACGATTTGATTTAAAATGCCTTGTAAAAACTGAGAAAAGTTACATTACAACTTTCTTATGCACTATTTTGCAAAATGGTGTGACCTGCATAATATTATTATGCATTGGAAAAAATAAAATATTATATTTCAATTTTTGGTTGTTTTCTATTTAAAGAGTATCTTTTCTCTCCCTTAACACTTTTTCTCATGAGTCAACATTTGTACTTCTTGAGTGATGAATTTAACCTGAGTAATGGATTGAAATTGTACTGTTGGGTTGGATTGTTAATTCAAAGACAAATAAGGGGAAGGATTATGTAAAATTTGCTGAAGGAATTTACACAGAGACAAAGTCAGATAATGTAAAATTTCATATTTTACAACAGTATGTTTTTTGCCTTGTATTAACATATTACATCCACATGAAGATTTTCATGACAGCAGCTATCAAACACAAACAAAGAAGCACAATTGCTCTTCAAAGGTTTTAAGTTACAATGTTTAATGAGCACACCCACTGGTCTAAAACAGCATATCAGAGCAATGCAATTATTACAATCTGCATTAATAACATGGGGTTATATTTTGCTGGGAATTACCTTATAATAATACCACTAATTCTGAAGTTACCAGAAATCTGGAGCCTTTTACTACATGTATTATGTCATTGAATGAATGTATAAATATTTTCACTCACAGTTATCAGTAAAGAAACAAACTTCTGGCAAAGTACTGATGTGTATTGCTTTCTCATCCATTCTTTTATATTTTCTGAGGAAAATTAATAAGATAATAGCTGTCTTTGCTACTTATCAGGATAAAGAATGTCCTAAATGCTTTTTTATTTCCACAGCAGTACAATGAAAAGTAGCCAGTGCCACTCTTACAAAAGTGCTATTGTACAGCACCTGCCTGTTGAACAAGTTTTGTTTTATTACTTCTTAGTTTTTAAAAACTTCCAAAAAACCCTTCCTGCCTACTGCTTTATGCCTCCTGAACTTGAGCACAGAGGATATGCTTCAGCATGTCCTTCTCTGCTCTGGATCCTCCTATGTAGATTACAGCTCTTTAAGAGCTCCCTTTTTGGAATAATCAGAGAAACACGGAATATGGTATTGTGTTGTCAAGGTATAATTCAAGTTGTGTATCATCTGAACTGGTATGCTATACATGAGAATAAAGCTGTTATCTTGGTGGAGATAGACACTTTATTTGGTAATGGATTAATAAAATGTATCAGCCTGGAGAACACTAAGGCTCCAATTAACTCCTCTCCATGGATTTATGCATTTCCTTCTAACTTTTCACCAGCACGGACATCCTTCAGGATATTTCCTTGTATAGAGAGAGGGAGAAAAAAACCCAAATTCTTGTGATTGGTCTTCCAGATATGTAAACACTTTAAAGCTTTCAATCAACAAGTTACATACTGAATGAAGAACTAATACACCATTTCCTTATTTCATCTAAATTTTATGCCAAAAAGCACAGAAACAATTACAGAGGTACAGAAAGCTGAGTACAGACTTGACAGTGAATGTCAAGTTTCCTACTGTGGACTATAAGATTTAATTTTGAATGGTATTCTTAAGAAAGGTGGAGAGTAAAAACACCTTCTATGTGGAAGTTTTTGCCCTGCAGAGAGAAAGCCTGTATTCCTTCTTTAGAAATGGGGTGGATTGTTTTGTGAGTTCCCTCATTTCTCACTCCTTTACAAGAATCTTTCAAACATGTCTCAAAGAAAAACCACCAGCTATAAATGGAAATTTTAGATTGGGATTACAAGCACACTTTTCTGATAGATCCATAAGGTTAAAAGAAAGCCGACATTCAATTCTATCAAATGTGTTGAGAACAATCACTAAATGCCAGTTCTTCTAGCTAGGCAAGAAAGAGTTATCCATATCCATTCCACAAACACAGAATAAAATGTGAGTATAAATGCAAATGGTTTATGTGATACCATAGAAGTTGTGTTATTTACTAATCCAATCCCCTCAAATGAGCCAGTGGAAAAACAGTTCAGGCTAATCCTTCAAAAAGCAGCATACCATCCCAAGTACATTGTTTCCTACCTTTACCTATTGTGTGTGTCTCTCTCTGGTGCAAAGACTGTTTAGTTATTTGGATAGAGTAAGAGATAATAATCAGGCTAAGTGTCTACAGCTATGGTTAAAGCCATTCAGCTGGCACATTGAACAAAACCGGAATAACCACTTCCCTAATGTCTGACCTGAACTAAGGCCCTTTATTTTTGCCCCTAAAAACACTTTTAAAGTTTTATGATTCATCCCATTAACACGGAAGAACTTCAAAAATTTCATCAAGGGAACAACTCATAAGAAAATAACTGTACCATCATATTTTTTTTTTTGTACAAGATATTAAAACTACTTATCTACTCTATATTAGGTTATGGGCTATTTATTTTTGCATGTGCATCTGATATATGCAAAATCAAGGCAAAATACACTTCTAGTTTATGCAAAGTATGGTTAATTGGAAAATAATAAGGCTAATATGTTAGGTTTGAAATTGGTTCTGATTGACTTCTTTCTGAGTAGGCATTATTTCACTGACCTCATATGAGTTTGTATTTTCCAGAGAGACCATATAATAAGTTTAGTTGGAGTTACAAAGTTCTAATTGTATTTTTAAAGGCATTACCTTATAATATTACCACTGCTTCTGAAGTTACCAGAAATCTGGAGCCTTTTGATGCATGTCTTATTTCATTGAACCAATTATATTAAAAAAAATTCTAATTAATCATTGATTATAATTCAATAAATAAATATTTGTTATTTGTTAATGTGTTCTTTTAAATGTGTTTCATAATAATGTATTAAGGATCCAAAGAGAAATTTTTTTTGTAACTCTTAATCACTGTATTCAAACCACATTTACTGTTTCATCAAATACTTTCATTGATTCAGTGGACAAGAATTTATATTGCTTTCCTTTATACAAAATAAAAATGAGCAGGTGTTTTCCTGCAAAGGTACATTACTTTTAATTAATTGTATTTTAAATCAATCTCTTTCTCTAAGTGGTGATGTCTAATCCTCAAAGACCTGAGAGCTTTTACTTCAAATAAGCCCTCGAAAGTCAATGTATTTTTAAAACCAGACCTAAACAGTCACTTTCATCTCCAGTTACCCTTATGACTGATTTTATCTTTCTATAAATAGAAAGGAGATCTTTCTATAAGAAATTCTTCATAATTTTGAAGTTTTCTTTTTAAATCTGTCCATGTTTTAAATGTGTCCATGTTTTAAATTTTTTTTGAGCGGCATCTCACTATTGATGTTCCATTTCCCATACTGCCTGTGATAGCTTTTATTATCCACTTTAAATTATTCTTTTACTCTTCCAGTTCCACTCTACTGACCAAAAGCTTTAAAATTAGTTGCCTTTTTTTTTTTTTTTGTGGAAGTTAACTGGTTTTATTTCTTTCAGTGAGAGAAAATGTAAAGCTAACCTCTATGTAGTTTGAAAATATGATCATATTCTAGTAACAATTCCTTTAAATGATCAGATTAGCTACTTCAAGTTTACAGTAAAAACGCTACCTGTTACCATCCAAAATCTAAACATGAGTATTGGAGAACTCTTATAGCCTACTGTGTATTCCTCTTTTTTTTCCTTAGAATGCAATCCTACTTTAATAACAAGACACAGAAAGGATTTTTCTTCATGAGCTAAAAAACGTAGGCTTCTTTTATAGTCACTGTAAAGCAATAAACACCTATCACTAAGAATGAGTAAACGCATGAGGGCACAGTTCATTAGGCCTACATAAAGCATGTCTGTTAAGATGACAGGTATGTCTTACAATCCTTGTAGGATTGTAAAAGGACAAGCTTCAGTAACTTAAATACAGATACCTGAAGTTAGTTAGAAAATGCCTTCCTGAAGCTAAGTTCTTTTGCATTCACTCTGGTTCTGATTTAGTACCGATTTTTATTTTAAGATAAGGGTTAAATATCTCTCAATGTACTTCACAGCCTTATTGTCAATATCACCAATGACTTCTTGCCATAAAAAATAGAGGGAGCACTTGCAAATACAGCTAATAAGACCTGCAAGACAGAATTCATGTTGTCTCAAAGACCTAGTTTGCTGGGACAAGAAATCATTCCTATTTTTCATCATCTGTGATGGAGAAAATGGCTACTGGTGAAAAAAGAATTGGGAATGTCTGTAAATCCCAAGGTGTGTTTTGTTATCAAACTGTCTTAGAATCTTTTTGACTTGTTTCTCCTTTTAGATTTTGATCACAAAACTAAATGTAAAACTACAACAACCCAAAACTTTCATAGCCATTACATGAATAAGGAATTATTTCACTGAATCAAAAAGGAATTGTAAAACACTTTTTTAATCTACTTATGAAAGAATCTGTCCATTTTCAAAGTTGTGAATCATATCAGACTGTTATCTTTCTATTTCTTAAAGAGACTGTAACCATGATAAATGTCACACTTTGATTTACTCAAAGGTGATTTATAGTCAAAGGTAGCTCTTTGGCCTGTCATACATCTCCAGTCTTTATTATATTCTTTTAGAAAATCAAAGCGTGTGTGATCTCCCAAGAGTTCCCTTTACAACCTGTGCAGAGACTTAAATTGGATTAGTTTCATATTTGCATCTTCCACTATTAATGATTCTATCTCCAATGCCTTGGCTAATCTGCTTCTCAGTAATTCATGCTCAAACCATTTGCTAACTTTTAAGTAAAAGAGAATCAATTAATTTTTGTTTGTTACAGAAACTTAATACTATCTTTCTTTTTTTTTTCCCCCAAGAAACAATATGTAAGGGAGATACAAGCCTAAGAAAGATCTAGATCTTAAAATCTGCAAAACTTGTGTGAATATGTATATATATATATATATAATATATATACTTATATAAATCATCATGAGTTCCCTAAAAAAGAGCAAAACTATTCAAAATACTTGGTTATGACCTCTATTCTGTAAAATAATGTATCTGGAAGGCAGCAAATGGACATTCCTTTTTCTTATGATATTTAAAAGGGAAGTGGTTAGATATAATTCCAGTCTGGTATAGGATTGTGATGTCTCATTTCTACAATTAATCCAATAATAGGCACTAGTGCTGATTTTAAGTTTCTGGAATGAAATGTATGGAAAAGATTTTTGCAAGGCAAAAACTAGAGCAGACTAGTGGAGGGGTGGGACTGCTGCTTAGACATGCTGTCATTTTAGCATGTTTCTGTATGTCATCACTGGTTTATTTTAATTATATGAATTCTGTTTCCAGAGTTCAGGAGCTAGCTCAGATTTATTAAACCTTATACTTTTGACACCTACATTTAGATAAATTTAGCTGGACATAAATTCCAGTTGTTGGGTTTTCAAAGGTTGATTAACTAGAACAACTTTCCCAGATATTGGCCAGTAGCAGTGAGGTTAGACATGCTTAACTTGAGTTATTTTCCTTACTTAGAGCCCCATTAAGCAGACACTTCGCAAGGCCAGTAGATGTGCTTAAGGAAGGGAAAATCTCCTGCTTCATTGTGATATACCCAGTTACAGAAAGAGAGGGTTATGCCACAGCTCAATAGACACTTCATCAAAGCATCCTTCATGGAACCATGTAGTCACTAACATTTTTTATGTCAAGCCCATTATGTCTCTGAAACATGGATCTTTTCTCCCATTTGGATTCCTTTCTCAAGTTCATGCTGCCTGCAGTCATCCCCAGGTAAATGCTTTTACAACACAAGCTGAATTTAGGGCCTCCTGAGTAGTTGCTACATTTCTCATACAGGCATATGATTCAGGCTTGTTATAAACATGGAGAGACCATAAAGAAATTTAGGTCAGATTTCTAGAAAGGACGTGAAACCCTTGTTTTTATTTTATTATCACTAATGGCCCAAGGATTATGGACATAAGTCAATCAATGTCATTTTAATTCAGGACCAAAATGCCCCTGAGACCTACCCTGGAGAATCAAAAATGTGTCCTTGAGAACCAGGATAGGATGAAATAAAATGTCTAAGGATGAGAAACCACCAAAGAGAGGAATTTTAAGGAAAATGTTTGATTGAGATGTCCGAATGAGAACAAGTCTGAATAGAGAAGGATGTAAGAGAGAAATGCAGAAATGTGCTTGTACACTACCTTTACCATGTCTCTTCCACCTTTTTTCATTTTTTTCCCAATGTTTGTAGTCTTAAATAGAAATGATCATAAATGGAAGTTGCCATCTCTGAAGCCAAAGAGTGGATCCTGTGACCAGCTTTGGGACGTGGGAAACACAGTTTATGGCACTTGCACAGCTGATAGTGATGTAGAAAATATAATACTCTTAAGAGAATCTTATGGATTGTTACAGTGACATTTGGAAAATATGTCAGTTGCTAGAGTGGAGACAGCTAGCTGTAAAAAAAACGATTTCTGAAATGTCAGGGAGCAAAACCAGAATGTGGGAGTTATTCTAAAAGGAAGCAGCTACATATGAGCTAAATAGCTGCAAAATAATAATTTACTACATACTGTGTTGTTGCCTTGCATATATAAACACAGTCATCAGAAAAAAAAAAAAAAAAAAAAAAAGAAGGGACTATTATTTCCTAATAAAATTGTTCAGCAAAAGCTAGTTATAGACAAAAATATTGATAATTTATTGTGACCTGCAGAAGACCTTGAGATTTATTAAAAAATTTATTATTTGTTAAGGGTTTGCTAATTAAAAGTGCACATCTGGAATTTTCTTTTCAGTAGCTGAAAATGTCTACTCATATATTTAAATGAAGATAATAAGGAACTTGAATAGGTTTGTTTCCAGGTTGCAATTTGCTTATCTCTGGTAGTTCCAAGACTTAGGCACATAAGACACCTGGACACTCCTCAAATATAGCAAACTGAGAGTACAGACTATCATTTGCAAATTAATTTAGCTGAGAAGGTGGTCTCTGCTGCCCACCTTACCCATCCTCTGGAGCTGTATCTCTTCTAGCCACTATAGCTGAATTACAGATGATGCTATTTAATGCAGACCAAAACTTCAAGGCAAACTGAATGTCCTGCTGCTATATATTAATACAGATGTGCAGGGTTGATTTGGCTGATTGCCAGAAAGCCACTCAGCTGTTCTCTAACTCCCTGTACTCAACAAATAATAAAAAAAGTGTGATAAAACAGAAGCTTTCCTTTGTCAAGATAAAATCAGAAACATCACTTACCAATTAACATCACGAAAATGAAAAGACTCAACTTGAAGAAAGTTAATTTCTTGCCAATTAAAATAGAGTCAGATGGCAAAACCCAAACAGCTTCACCCCCATCACCCACTTCATTTCAGTCTCTATTACTGCTCTATTCACAGCTCCTTTGCCTCATTCTGACACGGAGTGTTGCAGGGGTGATAAGGAGAGGGCATTGATTGCAGCCAGTTCATGACAGTTCCCTTCTGCTGCCTTTTCTCCTCACATTTTCTTCCCTGTGCCAGCATGGGTCCTCTTCAAAAGCTGCAGCTTCCTTCAGGGCACATCCAACATGAAGCCCTCCTCAGGCTGCAGTCTGGTAATCAGCTCCACTCCAGATGCTGCAGGGGAATCTCTGCTGTGGTGCCTGGACCACCTCTTCCCTATCCTTCTTCTCTCACCTTGGTGTTCAGGAGGTTGTTTCTGTTTCTCTCATTTCCACCACCCTCACCTCCTCCTTCTCAGTGATAAGCGGAATTTTGCTATTTTTAAAATACATTTTCCCTGAGGTACCACAATCCTGACTGGTGGGGCTAAGCACCACTAAGTGCCCTGTGATGGATCTGCTGAATCCTGCTGAAAATTCCTGTGTCACCTATGAGACATCCAATCCTCTCCTCACAGATGCCACCCCTACAGCCCCCACTGCCAGCACTGGGCACATAAACCCACTGCAATTGCACACTGGGCACTGGTGTGTCAGATAACGCAGGGAAGTTCGATCTTTATCAAGAGGGAATCGCTTTTGGAAGTAGGGCCAAAGGGCCAGGTCGAGTTTAATGAGCCAGCTCTCTGGCCAGTCTTGTGGACTCAGCTCAGAGTCTACTGCTGCACACTCACCCAGTGGTTTGGCCTGTTGAGGGCAAAATATCTTGGTTTTTCTACAGCTCTCTCTGCAATAAGTTACCAAGTGTTTGCTTGCAGATCTGCTTATGTACACTCAGAACTTCAGTGGCTCCTGCTTCTGTACCAAGCATTTTGATAGATTCAGGATCAGGTCCTTTGAGACAGTCACTAACTACCAAAATCCCAGTAGCTTTACTTTGTGTAAAATGGCCCTGGGATTGATTGTGTTAACAGTGTTAACAGTTTCCACAATAAAGGGAAAAAATCAACAGATAGTAGAAAAAATGTAACTTCTCACGGCCTGTGTTCAGAACCTCTGTGCCCTTTCAGGCTCTTACAAGTAGACTGAGAAGTTGCTGCTTCTGCTTCCCAAGATCCACGTCTTATTTGAATGCACTGAGCAAGATGTGTGATGCATAATGACATAGAATATATAGTAGAAAGGGAAAATATAATGTATAATTAAAAAGATTGTGATTAAAAGCTGTGAGCTCAGTAATATTTTTATGAAGGTATAAAGTAGTTTTTCTTGTAAAATTTCAAATATAATATTCAGTTAATTAACAGCTCTCATCATCCTCAAATCCATAAACATTAATTTATTTTACTGTGTAACAATTTCTAAGAAATGTAAGTCATAAAATGTAAAAGAAAGTGTTTAGATATGGATTCAAAAAGAGAACGATCAGATTTTATTTCTCTTCTAGTTAGTGCTGTCTATTGCCTTTTTTCTTCCTTTTTTATAGCACCTTTTTTCTAATTAACTACCATTTGTCATTTTTTGTCAACTGACATATAATTAGAAGTCATTATGTAGGATACTAATAGCCTTAGAAGCAGTTGCCTCACACATAAACTCTTGTGTCCAAATGGCCACTTAGCAAAGAAGTGGATTTTAATTTCTCACCATTCATAACTATTTCAATTGCTCTAAACAGAATAATTGAAGAATAGCAGGTGCCTTTTATTTCAGTTCTTTAGTTTTGTTTCTTACCTTACCTTTTTAAATAGCAGTGTTCTTTCACAGCAAGAAGGCAATTAATTCTTCAGTATGCCAGAAGATGCCACTGTAGCACTCACTTACAAACAGTAAAGACTGATGACAGGGGAGAAGGACATGAATATTATCAGATACAGCATCTGATTTATTGCCCCTGAGAAGGTATTACTGTGAGTATCCTAAAAGTACAGGGTATTAATCTGGTGAGAGAATGAGATTCTGCAACTTTTATTTATTTTTTAAAAAAAATAAATAAAAACAACTACATATTGAGAAGTAAGGGAAATAGTTATTTTATGGCATAATTTCATAAACTGCAATCCTAAGCCTGTATTTGCTTCATTGGATATTTATGTGTTGCAGCAGTATACCAAACACTAATACGAGTACATGTTCTTTCTCCAGAGGATTTTTCTAGAAAGGATATTCCTGCTGTTTAATATACCATATAAATCACTTCGAAAAAATAGTGCTCTTAAGTTGCTATTTCATTTTTTTCTGTATCTAGTTAATCGCAGAGGTTTGAGATCATCTGTCTACTTCAGCAGTTTGTGTTTTTTTCTTATACTTTAAAAATTCTCATAGTGAGCTAGCCCATCACTAGTTTTAGAAACTAGGTTTTCCCTCAGGTGATAAACAGGGCAGCCAGAAAATACTTCCCCAAAAGGTCTACGTAAAAGGACGCTTTATTTTATTTTTATTTATTTTATTTTAGGAACAATTTGAACATTTTACCTCTTGAAAGTTATGCTACTTGCTGGTGAGGGAAGAAGAGGAAGGAAGGTTTCTATGCAACTCTATCCATGATGGTCAAAAAAGGTCCAAATTGATAATCTATAAAGAATTACAATAGGAAGAAGCACTTAAAAGCACTTCCTTTGAACAAGCTCTCAATTAATTAATTGTTTGTCCTAAGGGTGCCTACATAAGAAAGCAAGCAAAGTGTGTGTGCACTTAAGTTTTCCAATGGGACACTGCAATCCACAGTCAAATATGTCATCAAATGGACAATCAGAATGCTGTTGTGAAATTTAAGTTGTGAAGGTTCTTCTGCCACAAAAGAAGGAAAAATTACTAACAACCACTGCACAATGCTAATTTTATGCCATGCATTTTCAATATTCTCTTTTTCCCAGTTAAAATTTAAAGACCTCATATATTGAGATCAAGTAGGTTTATCAGCTAGAATTTAGAATTTTTCATTTCTTGTGTCTGTCCACCAGAGACATATTATCTCATTTACTATAGGTCTTTGAGCCTGACCCTTCAGCAAGTTGTTGTGTGGATGTCTAGCTGTATGTTGGATATTTTATTCACAAAAATGCTGTGAGAGATGGTATCAAAGGCTTTTCTAAAATCCCAAAACCCCATGTTTACTGCCTTCCCTTTGTCTACTGGTCAAAAGTGGTTTATTTCCACATCCAGCACATCTGTTGAGCCTGCTCATTCTACTCAGTAGCTCCACTGTTAGTAATCATCGTTTTAATGAAACAACAGAATTTGTCATCAGAATTCATAATTTACCATACAGACTAAAAACCTGGTCTCTGTGCTGTGGCCTTGAAAGGCACATCGAGCTCCACCAGGTGGTGGGGAAATTTGGCATGTCTTTTACACTGCAATTTAAGCCTTCTCTCCTATCTTCAGGAAGCACTAGCTGATTGGTCTGTCCTTTCAAATTTCTCAGGAAGTATGTAGGGAGGAGGGAGAAAGGATATTTAGTCAAGCAACAGATTACTGAAGAATTGATTTCTATGAGGCAAAACCAACAGCTCACATAACCGCCTATTGTTATTTTTGATTAAACATCTATAGAAAGTTTTTGCTGAAACAATCAAATTACTTGAATACACCTATGAAATTGGTGCAATAATAACATATGGTCAGTCCTATGGATTGAACATTAGTGTTCCTACTGGACCCATGAGTGAAATATTATATAGTAATTACACGTTGAGACTTTTTGTTTTGCTTAGTATCACTGTAAAACTTTCTTCATTACTTCTCCATAGCATCTCACCTTTGCATCTTTTTGTTTTGTGAACACCAAAATACACCCTGAAGTTGAGCGCTTATATTTTTAACCTATAATTGCATAATTAAAAAGTGAAAGTGCATGTTAAATGCATCAGCAGAGTGCATTTTTGGCAAAGAAGGTAAAGTATATAAAATATGTATCCCATCTGTTACAAATTTCGGGTCTTTTCATCAGTAATTACAACGATTTTATCTGAAAAACAGGATTTAGCCTACTCTAAATACAGCTAAAAATAACTGTGAATAAAAGTGTATTTGGAACTAAATAGAATCCACATAAAACCTAATTTTGATTTTAGCAGAAACTAACTTAATTTCTACCACAGTCCCTGGGTTTTGTGTTTACTCATGTTCCCATGAATTATTCAGACTCACCAAATATTAGGTGGGAGGCAGAGCACAGTGTGGCTGAGGCATTTAGGATGCAATAGAGAATTTTTTGATGACTCATTGGTAGGGCCAGTGATAGAGGCAGTGAATATTATGTCACTGTGAACATCAGTGTTGCAACAAGGAACTGCTTATTCCTGTTTTGCTTCATTGAATTCATCTTTATCTATAAAAAAGCATGATGGATCTAAAATCATTTATGAGGAAATATTTAGTCACAGCTGTGACCACATCTCTTTTTGGAAAACATCACTGGTAAATATTATGATAAAATGTTGGAAGTAATTGAAATTAAAGTCTTTGATGGATCACTTCTGAATATTCCTTTTTATGAAATAATGTAAATTTCACTGTTTAGTGAGTTGACTGTGCCTGGATGTCATGTGCCCACCAAAGTCACTCTATTATTTTTCTCCTCATCAGGACAGGAGAGAGAAAATAAAAGTTTTGTAGGTTGAGATAAGGACAGGGATAGGTCACTTACTGATTACCATCAGGGACAAAATGAACTTGACTTGGAGATACTATTAAAATTAAATACCAAAGAAATCAGAATAGGGTAATTAGAAATGAACCTAACCTTTAAAACACCATCTTTAAACAACCTTTAAAACACCAACACTCTTCCCTTCTTCCCAGGCTCAATGCCATTCCTTATTTTCTCTTCCTGTCCTTTCACCAGCAATGCAGGGGACCAGGAATGGGGGTTGTGATCAATTCATCACATGTCTCTGCACTCCTTCCACCCCAGAGGAAGGATTCCTCAAAGACTTCCCCTACTCCCTTCCATGCATGAAGTTTCTTCCATGGGGCATATTCCTTCAGGAACAGGCTGCTCCAGCATGGATCCCCCATGGAATCACAAGTCCTGCCAGTAAACCTTCTCCAACAGGGGCTCCTTTCTCCATGAGGCCACTGGTCCTGCCATCACCATCACCTCCTTTAGGTATCCATCTGTTCCGGCGTGGGGTCTTCCACGTGCTGCCAGGGGATATCTGTTCCACCATGGACTTGCACCGGCTGCAGGGGCACAGCCTGGCTCACAGGGTCTGCACAAATGGGTGCAGCAGGGGAATCTCCGCGCCAGCACACAAAGCCCATCCTCCTGCACTGACCTTGCTGTCTGCAGGGCTGCTCCTCTCAGATATTCTCCCTCTTCTCTCTGGTTGCCATTGCAGTGGGGTTTTTTCACCATTTTAAAACAGCATTATCCTGGAGGTGCTAGCCCTGTCACCGATGGGCTCTGCCTTGGCTGCCTTGGAACCAGCTCACATTGTCTCTGGCAGACAGTGGGAGAAGCTTCTGGCACCTTCTTACAGTAATCACCCCTGTAGGTCCCCTGCTACCAAACCCCGGTGATGCAAATTCAACATATACTAATATTTTATTAAAGTATAGCAGAAATACAAAGCAGAAAGCAAGAGAATATGAATGCACCTTTAGTTAAATTTTGCAGTGTATTATTTTGATAATCAGCTAAACCAGTAATTTTCATACAGGACTGAAGTGTGGTCAATTAACATCTTTTATTAGAGTTGTGGGAGGCAATATCTCATGGCATCATGTATGGAAGCATGCTGCTTTTTCAGACTGTGATCTTTCTCTTTTTTTTGGCTTTTTAAAAAGTTCAATATTTACCAAGAATGCCTTTTTCCTTTGAATTTTCCTTTGCATTGAAAGATATCCTGTAAATGCATTCTTAGATTGTATAGTTTTTTTAATCCAGTAATTAAGTCAGTATTTAAAACTGTAAATATCAATTATTTGAATGAAGAGTATATTTAGTATACTAGAAAATTTACCAATTAGTAGGTTATGTAATCCTCAATTTTGAGAATGGCCATTCTCATACTAAAAGATTAAAGACAAATATATTCTCTAATTCTTGCATACAATAGGAATACCTTTTTTTCTTCTCACAGAAAACTTACAATCATTAGCACGTTAATTTTCCTTATATTATCTGTGATTCATTTCTACTGTGAACTAAGTATTTAGTGAGTCTTTCTTCAGGTTTGTGTATACTTTCACAAGGAATAGAAACTGACACTGAAATAACACTTTTTTTTTTTTTAAATTGATGGCAGTACGCTTCATTATTTTCCTGAGTACAGTAAGAAGCAAATAGCAGATTTGTTTGTTTTGTCCATAATTCAGAACATCTGTCTTGAAAGTGCTCTGTCCCTTGGTTCTTTTTTCTAAAGTATATTAGCAGAATTTTTCCTCACCATATCATTTGCTTTCTACTATCTTCTCTGACTGTTCCTGGCACAGAAAATTTCAGTTTCGCCCATTTATCTGAAGCCAACTACTAGTTCCCCTTTGGTCTGGGCATAATCTCAGTGCTGTCATTTTATGCACAAGGAATCCCTCATGCTGCTTTAACAAGGCTTCACTAAATATACATTGCTAAAATTAACAGCTCAAAAATTGGACTTTGAATAGGTTTGAATTTCCTCCTGAGTATTTTAATGCATTTTGTTTCCTTTTATTCCACTTTTATTGTTATAATAATTTAAAATTTTCAAATTTCCTCCACAACAATATGCAACACTAAAAATATATTAAAGACCATCTTCCTGTAACCCCATGACTCATGAAGCTCTGCCTTTACAAGGACAGGAAATATCCAGAAACTGATCATTTGAGACAGCTGATACAACTTTAGCTACCTTAATCCTTTCAACAGACTTTGGGAGCAGCCTTGGTCATAACCATTACTTTATCTATTCCTATTCCCAAGTTTACTTTTAGAGTCAGTGAGAGTAAGGGCAAGAAAGGAGGAAGGGCATATTACATACTGTGGTATTACCATGCATTCGTATGTGAGCAAGAACCCCCATTCCTAAGCCAAAGACACTATCTCCAGCTTTTGTAAATATTGGTCTAAAAAGTTATTATATTGATCGCATTGTTGAATTCATCAAATAAAGAACACGGATATCTGCTCTCTTCCTTCTCTTAACCTATATGAGCAAAAACCAGTTTTCTGCCAAGAAGTTTAAGAGCTGAAGGAACAGCTAATGGATTTCTGCTCCTTTTTTCATCCTTTCCTGTGACAATGAAGAATCAAAAAGTACTTAGAGGCTGGAGACTGGTTTTGTAAAAATGATCAGATCTTGTATTTTTCTTTTATGCGTATATAGCTGAGCCATACAATATGTAGAATGAATATTGTTGGCTTGTTTGGTCTGAGTACCCTTTCCTTTGCAAAAAGCAATCAAATTATTTTTTTACTACATTTAATATCAAATATTGTTTCCTCCACTAAATTAATTTCAACTCCCAGGCTCTTGTCCTTTAATTAGGAGGCCCAGTAAAATATAAATCAATAAATTACTAAAGATTTAATTTAATAAACTGTATTGGAATTATTTTATTCTTTACATTAAAATTAATGTCCTATTTATAGTAGTGGTTTTGCAGCATATATGCAATAGCATACATTGGCTAACATCATATATTCTTTTTGCTTTGTACAGCTTACATAAACACACAGTATGATACTTTATAATAAAAGTTAGACAATGCTATTCTTACATGAACTAGATCCAGAATGAACGGGAATGTATTTTTTAAGAGAAGACAGTCAAAGACTGAAAACAAGAGTGGCCTTTTCATACTTTAAAATTACATTAATTATCTTAGGCATATGCTGTCTGATGAAAATATGTAAGAGAAAAACAATGAAAAAAAATAGATAAAAGATTATTCTGTTTTACTAGCTCATTATTGAAAGCTTTTGCTTATGCTTTTGTCTTCTACTAAGTTTCCTGTATCATGTTGTCATCACAGGGTGAAAAATAACCTTAAGTAACATGGCATAGTCTGACACATCATGTTTGCTTTTCCCTTCTCTCCTCATGGATGAACTATGTGTGTACACTGGAATTTTTAATTCTCTGCAAACCAAGGTCAAAGAATTGTGTCTCACATCTGAAGTGTGAGAAGCTGTGCTTCTGATGCCTTTTATCCAGCTTGGCTGAGGATGTCAGTAAGAGTGATGCTACTGAGGGGCCAGACTAGAACTGCATATTTTCTTCTAACAGCTCTCCCCTGCACAGAATTAAACAGGTTATCTGTTGTGCTGGATTGGGCTGGGACAGAATCAATTTTCTTCAGAGAGGTGCTATATTTTGGATTTGTGACCAAACCTATATTAATAACAGAGCAATGTATCAGCTATCAAGCGTCAAGGCCTTTCCTACCATTCACAGTGTCCCATCACCCCGGGGGCTGAGGATGCACAGGGGAGGAGCCACAGATCCTGATGTATACCAAGCTCCAGCTGATACCAGGTGACCAAAGGGATATCCCACATCTCTATGGGGCCATGCTGAGCAACAATAGCTGTGGAGGGGGAAAGAGACAGGAAGTGGAGGGGACTTTCAAGAGTGGGTGTTTGTCTTCCCACTCTTGCATGGATTCCTGCTTTCCTGGAGATGGCTGAGCACCTGTCTGCCCGTGTGAAGTGGTGAATGAGTTCTTTGTTTTGCTTTGTGTGTGTGCCCGGCTTTCACACTTTCTGTTTAATTGTCTTTATCTCAATCCACGAGTTTTCTCACTTTTACCCTTCTGATTCTCTCCATTGTCCCACTGGGGAGGGGTGAACTAGAATCTGTGTGGGGCTGTGTCTGCTGGCCAGGGTTAGGCCACACACTCGTAAAAAAAATTGTCTACTCCCTAAGTGAATACATTGATCTTATCTTATTTTCAACATACATATTTAATTTGAAAGCTTGAAGACTGATAGGAATGAATATATGGTTTGTAACTTCGATGTGTTGTCATTAAATGGAACTTTTCAATGGAATTGTGCTTAGTGCAGTTTTCTCAAATGAAAATAAAATTATACTTATCCACAATGTATGTATGCAGTGCTTAAAATAAAAAAGTTTAAGGAATGCTAAGCCTGCTATCCATCACCTTTTCACATTACTCTATAAATCTCAGTATACAATTTAACATCAAAACAGAAGATACCTAGATACTTTCAAACTCCTGCATAACGGAAAAGTGATTAGAGAAAAAACTGCATTCAGATGAGAGCATTAGAAATAAGAAAGGGAAAAATGGATATGAGGAAGTACTGTGGCCACACTGTTATTTCAGAGAAATGACTGTTCCTGCTGATCAGTTTCCTATTCCAAACCAAACCAAACCAAACCAAATCCCTCAAATGCAGTGTGGTCTAACATACATAATTAAAGAAATACAGCCTTGAATAGTGTATTTTAGATTTATTTTTATCTTTTCTGATAAGATCTGTAGAGATTTTCAACTCTTCCCAAGTGTTAACTTTCATTGCCTACAAAATTAAGAGCTGATCTTTCTTTGGTGAATAATTGAAATAAAATGTCTGCAAAGGAAAATGCAGAAACAGGAGATGTTAAATTAGTAAGCAGTTGATTTTTTTTAACCAAATCAATGTACATCGTTTCTTTTAGTGACATTTATAAGCCATAATTGAGTTTTAGGAGCTTGACATAATACCACTTCACATCTGAGTTTTAGCAGGTATTTTTTAGAGTAGGCTGTAAGCCTAAGGTACAAGACAGTATAACTTGTTTTGAACATAGACTAATTTCAGGAACATCATTCCTCTGGCACATCATGTGTTATAAATTGAGAAGAAATCTTCCAGGTGGATCTGCTACCAATAAGGAATGGTTCCAAAGAAGAGCAATTCCAGCTTCTTAGGAGAAATCTTTGCTTTTTCTAGAGAATGCAATAATTTTTCATTATCTGGTCTCTAAGCCTTTCCTGTTTTATTTATTACTTTATTTGTTTGGGCTCTTTCTGTCCATTTATGTAACACAGAATGTGCAACAACTCACTTGTACAAGTGCTTCAGTGTTGTGAAAAACATCCTGGTCAGAACACAGGCGTTTTCTACTAGTAAATCACTTTATGGATCTCATCATCTCACCTGTAATTCCACTATCGATGTTGGTTCTTCAGAGACTATTGCGCATGCACACATGAATACAACCAACTAGAAATTAAATAATGTACTTCCTTCTCTGTTACCCCTTTGTTTTATTTCAAGTACAGTAAAGCAGTGCCAACCTTGTACTCCCATGGTATTAAATCACATTTCCTACTTTAAACTTCAATAAATCACCTAATGCTTCAAAGTCTTGCATTGCTTGTCTTACTCTGCCTTATCCTTAATAAATAGTTGTCTGTTTTCTAGGCTTTTACTCCTATATCTCCCTTTTCTGTAGCATCCTTTCCTATATTCCAGATTACTCTTAAAAAAATAGCCCGTATTCTTAAACCCAATTGAAAGACTTCTCCTGTATCTGTTCCCATTTGTTTTATCTTGGATTTCTGGTGACTGTTGTGATTTTGGCATTCGGGCATTTTTATTTTGCTAAAGCATGTTGATTCAGAGAATCATAGGAAGGAAGTAAGCTTTTACTAATTAATGAGAACTAACATCTAAAGGAATAGAGCCACTCCTAAAAAACATTTTGTCTTCAAATTTTTGTGATTAGATATATTAAATTTTATATATTTTTATAATTCTTAAAGGCACATATGGTGAACTTTAGTAACAGTATTTTACTTCTGTAATTTCTGAAAATTTAATATAGAGCATTGTTGTACCTGCCTATATGCTGTATAATTAAAATATAGGAAGACCCTCCGGAAAATGTATTTGGTAATAAATATTAAGTGAGTGTAAATAAGCCTTTTTCCCTATACCAGAATTTAGGATTAATACCTTGAATATTTAAAAATTGTCTGATTGAATGCATATATTTATGATGGTAAAATCATCTTCTCTGTCACCAAACCTAAAGAGTATTAGACAGATCAGTTTGAGAGCAACAGAAATCTCTGAAATGTAAGTAACTGAGTTTATCTTATTTTTGTGTATTCCAGCATGGCTCTATCCTTACAAAACTTTTTAAACCTATCCATATCCCAGAGAAAGGTCTTCAAACAAATGAAGTTATTGATGTCCTGAAGTAAATCTCAGTGTACACAGTGCCACTAACACGCTTTCTTCTGAAGAATCAAGTTCCAGAGAGAAAAGACACATGTTAACTATATCAAGAAGTATAAAAACCTTATTTTTAGAAAGAAAGAATTACTTTAGCTTGTATAATCTGAAAGGACATATTTATATTTATATGGATATGAAATATATTGTTTGAAAAGAAACATCCTTAATTTTCAAGACTGTAATCAAACTTAATAGTCCTATAATACATTATAATTTGAAAAGCATAATATATTCAACTTTTATTTCTTTTTCTTTCTATTTTTAATTGAATAAAAGAACTGCATCAGTATAAAACTAAAAATAAAATAATCATTAAATTTTCTTGTTATAAAAATAAAAACAAGTGCATTAAAATCTACAAAAATATAAATTTAAGTATTTTTTTTTATTTATCTATCAGAAATAAAAACCCACAAATGGGGAAATTTTAATCTTTTAATTTGTAGGTTTTTTCTTGTTTTAAGGTGCTGGGGATTACATTATAGAAATTAAATGTGACAAAAAATACTCTTCTTTTTTGTTCAACAGTTTATAACTCAATGATTTATTTTCAAATCTAGTAACACTGATTAAGATAAAAAAAATTGTAATTTTATTTAGGAAATGGTATTTTTTAAATATTTGTTTCCATTTTGCCATGAATTTAGCATAATGTCTATTTGCTAAAGGTGCTAATCCAAAAGGAAGGACTGCATAACAGCAGACTCAGAAGTATATGTCAAATTGAAGTCAGTGAAAGAATTTTGCATTCTGAGTTGCAAAGTTTGTTATAGATAGATTTCTTGTTGCTTGGATCCATGCTGATCTGTAGGTTTAGTAGACTTGAGGACCTTGATATAACCTGCATTTTGCAAATATTTAAAAAACTAAATTAATTCTGACTTCTTCTAAGGTTGCAATGAACTCATGTAATTTAAATATGAATGAGATGGAGCATTTGCTATAAAGTATTTTGCAGGCTGAAAGGGAAGATCTTAATTTAATATGCTACATTTAATATCTAAAAATTTTCAGCTTGT
This sequence comes from Poecile atricapillus, assembly GCF_030490865.1. Classification (NCBI taxonomy): domain Eukaryota; kingdom Metazoa; phylum Chordata; class Aves; order Passeriformes; family Paridae; genus Poecile; species Poecile atricapillus. The sequence continues at coordinate 42,569,298 of NC_081249.1, read as the reverse complement.
AAAATTCATTTCTTCCTTTCTTTCGATCCTTTAAAAGGGTAAATGAATGGGTTATTCAATCAGTCGTGCTATAATTGTCTCAGATTCTATTACAGAGAATTTTCTATTTGCTGCTTAATCTCTGTCAGAATTCTTTTCTAAATCCTTGTCTTTGAACAAACTGGTTACATTTTTTATCATATTTACACAAGTCTTTAAGCACCATTAACTTACAAAGAAACCAAAATAATGCAAATATATTTGAAAATCTACTTTCATATAAAAGAAATATTTCTGAATTAAATAAAAGTAAATCCTTCCTAGAACCATTTTCTGGCTCTTGAGTAGTTCAGTATTTGTCACTGTAATATAATAGTCTTAGTGATGATTTTCCTGGTTTTAGTTGCTGTTTTTTCTGCTGATAACGAGTGGGTTGCCTAGAAGTTGAAATAAGATAAAGTCATTTTTCTGACTAGATAGTCATGTAGACTTGTATAGACATGTTTAAAGAAACCAGTTTCATATATTGTAATTGCCTTGAACCCTGAGCCTTCTTGCCCTCCTTCTATTTCCTCTGTCCTGTGGGAGAGTGAGTGAGAGTCTCGGAAGGGGTTTGGCTGTTGCTGAGGTCAGCCCAGCACACATACATTGTCAGGTAATTGCATCTATTCACCCAGTTATAAACGCTACAGAATACCTGAAGCCCATTCCAATGACATTTCCATTATTTTTTTTTTTTGTCCACCAATTTCTATGTAGCTCATGTGTCATTTGTCCCACCAGAAAAATTCTGACATGTTTTGTATGACAACAACACATTATTGCATGATTTTTTTTGTTATAATAATGAACCCTGAATTCTTATTAAAGAGTGACTTAAGATCCTACCTAATGCTATTCTATGTCTTTGGCTACAGGAAAAGAATAATTTTATTGCAGCTTTTATTTGTCTTACTAAATAAATAAGCCATATGTTATATCACTCTAGAATGTAACTCTCTGTAGCCCCTGTAAGTTATTATGCTCTCATGAATGCCTACTGTATAGAGAAAGATCTTTTCTCTATGTTGTAAAAATAATGTCCAAAGTTGCAAGGCACCATACTATAAAAATTCCTAAGTTTTATGCTCAGAAAAAATTGATGTTTTTCCACTCATCAGCACTTTCATTAATCCTTCTCTCAAATATATAAGTGAAATGCAGAGTCCAAATTTTTTTATATGTTTATATATAATCAACTTTCAGTTCAAGTGTAAAAGAAAGTATGAGAGAAATACAGATTTTTTTTAAATTTTTTCTTGTTCAAACAATGAATAAAAGTGATATAAAGTGGGATTTGTCTCAATTTAAAGGTTAGTTCCTAAATCTAGAGTACTCTAGATTCACTTTGATATTCTATCAAGAAAATTGGATAATACCAAGTAAAGTTTTCTTGATCAAAAACTATGGAATTAATACAACCTGGATTAATTTTTCCCAATATGTAGCTATTTTTCTATGATGACAAGAGAGAGACTCTAGATCACTCAGAAAATGGAATATTTTCCCATTAAAATCTGGCTTCATGCATAAACCTGATTTACCAAAAATATCTTATGCGTTTTAAGAAACTAGGATTCTTATAGACTACATCCTTGGAGATAATTGTGCACCAACATATGATTTGTTTTTTTCAAAAAAGGAATCAAATTTCTTTCTGAAAACTTTTATGTGAATTATTAAGCACTGTATAGTAAAATAATAGAAAACACTGGAAATAATATATTTTAACTTCTGACATACCAAAGGGATTAAGAAAACCTTAACATGCAAAAGAGTTGAGTTCAACTGATAAGCAGATTATGGATATGTAACACAGAAATTATTTTTTTGTAAAGAACTGGGAGATTTCAACTTCCAAATATGTGTGATGAGGTTAGCAATACGTAACAATACAAACAAAAGCTTTTTGCTTATAATTTTTGGTTGGTTTGGCACTATTTCTTCATCAAAGAAATTGTTGTGAAAACTACCTGCATGTAAAGCACTGTCTACTGGTTCATAAAAACCTATGCTTTTCCACCAAAGAAAATTCTCATATTTAAAAAATAATGACTATAATAACTTGCATGCAATGCATTACATAACTATGCATAAAAAATTTCAGTCTTCCTTTTTTAAAAAATAGCTATGTTTGTATTTACTTTATCAAACTCTGATAGTGGGGATGCTGGCCAAGTTTTCATTACTAACATCTGAGAAGCCCTTTGAGAACTCAGTGTTTATATAAATTTTCTTAGCAACACTAGAGAGCTGAATCTCAATTACATTCATGAGGAAAACTCTAAGAACATAACTAAACAGATGGAAAGTTATTAATATCTCGAGACTGTTTAATGTAGTATAATAATGGCTCTGTGTTATTTTCTTCATACTTTTAGTATAATTTTTCATATCTAGTCTCACAGTATAAACATATATGCTTTCTGAATGTTCCAGTAAGAACAATTATTGCAAGAACTAATAAATCTCATCCACTCAGATTCATTTTTTATCCTGGACAATGCCAGTCCCTGCTCAGAACTCAAAGTACTCACATAATTGATTACAAAAGAGATTTCTAACTTAAGCAGGAAACAGTCTTTGCTGCTTTGCAAGGATAAACTAAGTATTAATATTACAAATGTAGAAGAATGTTTTACAACCTCTAAGGGACTCCTACAGATTTGACCAGTCAATTATCTGCAGTCTTTTAACTGTCTAGAACAGCTCCTCAAAAAAAAAAAACAGCTGTCTCATCTTAAGAGTGAGGATGCCCAATTGAGGCTGTGGAAAGAAACATGCCTTCTATGAATAACATGAGTTAATTCAACTATGAAAGAAATAAACTCTAAAAATGTGTTTATTTTTCCACAGTATTTAATTTATTGTTGTGTATTTTTTAACTAAGTTTCTGTTGAATACAAACCTTAGCCTCTGGTAAAATATTTTCTCTACTTACATTGGCATGATGAATTTACAGCATCTCAAAAAATGTTTGCATTAACTTTTGCAAAGCAGCAATATGCAATTTTTCATTTTTGAAATTGCTTTCCTATTAAAATATCTATTTAAAGGCAAAATAGCAGACAATGCAATGAGATTGGGAGACTCAGAACATTACTAGGTATCAATTAAGTATTAGTCAGGTTTCTTTAGCCTTTGCCCTGTAACCAGTAATTGAGTTCTTCGTTTAGAATCAGAATGGGTCTTTGGACAGAAGCTATATTTTTATTGCATTTGCAAAGGCTTGCTACATTGTATCTTTCTAGATTGGTGCTATTCTCTCTTTCATAAACCAAGTATTTTTCTAAATCTAAGTCATGCTACTTAGATAAATATTCTGTTTTAAAGTGAGGTGCTGGCATAGGCACTGGTGTCTTCTGTCTGGTGACCAGTGACAGGACCCAAGGGAATGGCCTGAAGTTGTGTCAGGGGAGGTTTAGGTTGGATATTAGAAAAAGGTTCTATGTGGCTGGGCACTGGAACAGGGTCCCCAGGGCAGTGGTCACAGCACCAGCCTAACAGAACTCATTAAGAATTTGGACAATGCTCTCAGTCACATGGTGTGATTCTTGGGAGTTTTCTGTTCTGGGCCAGGAGCTGGACTTCAATGACCCTTTTGAGTCCCTTCCAACTCAGGATATTCTATGATTCCAATATAAGTGTTTTTTCAAGTGGATTGGAAAGCCCATTCTTTCCCATAGAGGCCTATAGTAGATACAATTATTCCTAGAATCACTAGTGCTCTGTAGAAAAGTGAAGAAACAGTATGGATCATCAGACATTTAGCTTGTTGTCTCTTAAGTGCAGTGCATTATCTTCTGTATTCCTCTTTTAGGATTAGTTCTGTTCTAGTGCCTCTCATTCTGTTTTCATCCAGCTATGCTTTGTGATGATATTGTGAACCACTTTAATGTGCTTGTGCCTTCCTTACATACTCTTGCTGTGCTCCAGCAGCTTTGGTCTCTATGGTCATTCTTTCATTTTGTAGCCAAATGCACCGGCTGCCAGGGGTTCTCATAACTGTCTTGTTGTGCTGTCATCTTTCCTACTACTTGTATTGACTGCTATAACTCTTCAGTAGAGAAGGGATTATTTAATGTTAGAGTACCCTGACACTTCTGAGGCACAACACAGATCAGGTTTCTATATTAGATTTTTCTTGATTTTTTCAGGGTTACTATTTAAGCACTGAACAACAAAGTGAACTATTTTCTTTGCGTTTAGTTACTATCACCTACACGCTGTAACCCTAATAATGATAAGTAGTCAGACAGTAATAAGATTTCTTTCAGCCCCAAAAATATTTGTTGTAATCAGAGAAGATAATTGAGGGTGAAGTAGCGATCATTAATCTAGGATTTCTAAACTGTCTGAAGACCTCCAGCTGCTGTGAGAAAATGGAAGAGTTCTTTTTCTGGAGTAGTTCTTTTTCTGCAGAAACTCTGCTGAGATGAAAAATTTGTCAATTTCCCTTATTTGGGAATTAGTTTAATACTAAACACATAGCCCTGCTGGTTCCTTGTGGCGATGTGCCCTGTACTCAGTATGGTTGCTTTGTATCGCTCCGAGGCGCAATACTTTACAAAACTGCATCTCTCCTATCCCTTATAAGTTGTGTCATTAGATTATCTTTTAATGCTGTTTTTCTTTTTCTTGAATTGTTTGTGAATTGATTTACATACTATCAGATGCAGGTAGATACTGTGCTGTGAAGAGACTGACCTTTGGCAATATACAGCAAAAATGATGGAAATTAAATTACCTTTTCCTTTCTCAGTCTTATAAATCTAATGTTATTAGTAGCTAAGGAAATGACATGCACTAAAAAAATATGACTTTTATCCTGCTAGTGTCCTTTTAACTTTGTATTTTGCAACTTTTTTTTTTTTTGGTTGGTTTGTTGGAAATTTTTTGGTTTTATTTTGTCTGTATTCATAGCAGAAAGTAAGTCTTGTGAGCTTTCTTTTGGGTGATTTTTTTAACATTGAGTTTAATGCAGTAATTCAATGCAAACTTATAAAATAGCCTGAAAATACAAATTGCTCTAAGCAATGACCCCTCTTCAATATTTGTGAGGTGCTTGCAATATTCTTTGTTCTTATACAATGAATAAATAAATTGAAAGGAGCCAGTTTATAATTTTGAAGCCCCATATTTCTTTGAAGACAGTGCAATGTATATCTCATTGAGGATGCAATGACTGTTGTGATATGACATCCCAATAGAAATCAATGTCCTCCTTACAGAATATGGGACTTACAGCTGTGGGAAAAACACCTTGGAATTGATATGAAATGCTGTAACAGCACAGGTCTGTGGTAGCATATGTTTAAATAAAAGCCACAGACTCCCTGAACTTTCATAATTACAGGAGGACAGAGGTGCATCACTTTGGAAGAAACTCCCTGGTGCAAGTGTTTACAACAAAGTTCCTGTGCATTTTGCTTCGGTAAGTTGTGTTCTTTGCAACAGATCTCTTAAGAGAGACTTCAGGAGAGTGCAAAATAGGATCAGATCCTTTATCTTCCCTCCTGCCCAGTGGAAGCCTTGTAGTGAAGTTAAAGCATCCACTCCTTGGACTGAATGTTTCAGGCCATATTTAAGTCCTTTTAAAGTAATTATTCACTTTATTTATTTGGAGTTCTCATCTCTGTTATCCTATATGATACACTTATTTTGCCATATAGGACGAAGCTTTAGCAGCTCTGTGAGGATCAATAAGGAAAAGCAAGAGTATTAATTCTGAAAAACCATTATTCCTTCTGTAAAGCATTACATCTTTAGCTCTACCTTTTATTATGATATAATAATAACATTGTTATTCCCTTTTATTTGATGGTTGATATGATAGGGTCTTAAAGTTCTAATGGTCAGCTTGAAAACATACCCTTTGTAGACATGGACATGCTTTTAAAGACTAAAAGTCATTGCACATTTGCTGACACGGAGTTGTGGACATGTTTAGAAGACTATGGATAATTTAAAACACTTCTGACAATTTTGAAATAGCATCAGTCTGACATGATAAACCTGTTTTCATTCAAAACTAGGACAACTATGAAAAAGCACACTGAATTTTTATGCATTTATTAGTTTCCAAAGTGTAAAATAGTTTTTAGACTAGCATGCTTATCTAAACTCCTTTTCTTTCAAAATCTGACACTGAATGAACATATTTTCCTTGATAGTTGAATTTCTTTTTTAATGATTTCTCTTTTCTATGCTGAACTTCAGACTGAGGAACATGTTTACTGTAGAGTTATGAACCTGTGAAACCAACGGCTACAGTAAAACTGCTGAAGCAATGTTAACTACAGCAGCATGAGCAACTTAATAGTTATTTTATTCACAATGAGAATCCTTTTAAAGGACTTCCTAAGACATTTGTAAAGGTGGCAGACAGAGCACTGTGGGCCAAAATTATGAACTTAATGGTCTCGTAAACTGCAGCAATACCTTTGTTTAAGCTATGACCTTCCTTCTATTGTTTCCTGATAATTATTTCTCCTAATTGTTAACCTTCTTGTATATTTTGACCATAAGTAAATTGTTATTCTATATAATGAGAATTCTTCATATTCTTTACATCTGCTTGCTTGGTAGGAATACAAAACATATATGTCTGTGGTTCTTGCCTTTACAGGACATGAGAAAAAAACTTACAGATGGTAACTTGAATAACTTAAGGCAAATTATTATGTTAATTGATTTTTCGATCCAAAATAGTTATTCTAAGGGCAAATTAAACTAAAATTAGAGAGGAAAGAAAAATGAAAGAACAGTGTCAGAACAGTTCTGGAGGGAACTGTATGGTCAGTAAGGTGTTTGAGTTGGGGAAGAAAGGAAAATGAACAGAAATGAATCATGATGGGTGGGAGATTTTGGATACCCCATTAATCAGCCTTGGAAGTAAAATTAGAACTAATGTCTTTTATGTTTTTCCATATATTTATTCCTGAATTCATTGGGTCTGGGAAACATCTTTTCTGACAGATGATTTGAGCTTGTTTTGACACATTTGACTAATTACAAGATTAATATAAAGAAATACTTCCTTACTGTTTCTCTCTATGTATTTCAATATACAGTCCCAGGGACAATGATTATCAAAGTAACACAGAGACATAGATATGTAGAAAAATATACACATAAGATATAATCATTTCAAATCTGCTTAGTCACTCTCCTCTCAAGTTTTGAAATTGAAGTTTCTTCACAAATTTACATGATTTCTCCAAAGATATCTTTTGCCTTACTCATCCTTCCCCTTGCCAGGATTTTAATTTTATTACCGATATATTAGTATGTTAAAGTACAATTTAGGCCTCTTTGATCTTATTTGCAATTCATTAACCTATGCAAAACTATTTTAGGTATAGTTTGCTTAATTTAAAAAAAACAAAAAACAACCATAGTAAAAGATTTCAGAAAGTCTCACAGGTTTATTCTGAGTAAATATATACATGTCTGGGGCATAACTATCAGCTCTTCTCTGAATTTTTACTTCAGAAATAGGTTCATTTACCCTAAAATCATTCACCTGTTTAGCTGGTGTGGCAAACTTTTACTGATGTAATCAGGACCACCATATGTATAGGCATAATGTGAATAATTTTTCAGGGGCAAGATGGATCTAGACTGAGGTAACAATAATCCTGTGTCTATTTTGATGGGTTTCTCCAAAGGAAGGAGAGCAAAGTGATTCTGGTCCAAAAAGTCATACGCCGTCTGCATAAACAGCTAAACACATGGGAGAATTGGTGAATGGTTGATGCTACTGTGATCACAGATTCTCAGCCTTGTATGATTTTATAAATCCTTTCACCAGATTTTTGATACAGCAAATTTTTCCATCTCATTTTGAGTGGAAGAGCTTGAACCAAGACCTTGCCTGTTTCTCCCCCATTTGAGCACCTCAGTACTGGAAAACTGAACTGGTCAGTATCACCTATTGGGCAGGCTTGGGAGAAGAAGAGCTGACTTTTGTGACAAAGTGGTTCCTCAGGAGAGGATGAGAGAATGGTATGTCTTGCAAATGCAGGAGGAGGTGAAATGATTCCTGGGAACAGGGCTGCCTGGGGAAAGAACTCCCACAGCCTGGAGCCTGCCTAATACCTGTGAAACCTCTCATAACCACATGACATCTCACTTGCCTTGAGCAACGCTTAACCTAAAATAGGAAGCACATTCAGTAGAACCTACATGGGATGGCAGAGCCCTTAGAAAGGAGATGCAAAAATAAGCAAAAGAAACAAACAGAGAAAAATGAATACTGGAGACAGAGGCCTAGAGAAAGAACATAAATGATGAGCACTGAGGATAAAACTAATAAATGCAAAGGCTATCAAAAGAAAGGAACAGGTGTCTAAAGAAGGTCAGAGATCCAAGCAGGTGTGAAAATTCAATTTGCATTTTGAAAAAAAATGCTTTGTCTGTTTGAAACCCTGGTTTCTACATGCAGATGAGGAAATTGCCAGCTCAAGATTGTGTTTTTACGATAATGACTGATTTGCATGCAGTAACAGTGGTCCTGAACACATACCAGGTGGCATACACTTGTGATTAGAAGCAATATTTTACCTATATTACTGCTGGATGATGCACTAACTCTTGGGCTTTTCTGAACCTTTTCTTCTTGTGCAAGCAAAAATGACTTCATACATTGTGTTCTATATTTCTATTATACAAATCTCCTCCGGTTAGATGTAAATATTTTGATTTTGTTTTTTTTTTTAAAAAAAACCAACAACCTGGCCCAAGGTGAATTAAGGAAATTGAAGTTAAACCAAAAGTGATTTGATGTTAACTTTTCCTACTTAGGTAGCTTTGTGTTTCTTCAATGTCGTTGTATTTATTGAAGAAACACCTACCCTTAAGCATGATGAATGACAGTCTCCTTGCTCCTCACAGGTAGAGATTCCACTTCTGCAGTCACATCACTGGACCAAGTGATACAGTGGTTCCAGAAATGCTGCCATTCAACACTATCTCCCATTTGAAAGTGCACTGATATGTTTTTATGGATTATGTTTTACATGTTACTGTAGAGACCCTTAAGAGTCTTAAGCATTAATAGGCTAATTTAAACAGCAACAACAAAAAATCCCAAACCAAAACAAAAGCAGTAACATAAATGAAAAGTAAGAGAAGACAAGAATAAGAGAACTTTTGGTCTTTTAGATCCTTGCCATTAGCAGATCTCTCAGGTTGCAAGGTGTGTCTTTCTGTATCTTTTAATTATATGAATGATCTCAGGATGACAATTTTGTAGATTATTTATGGTTTCAAAGGTCTCCTGAGTGCTTTTGATGCACACTTACTATGTTACATTTGTTATAAAAAAAAAAAAATCTTACAGATTTTGATTAGTTTTTGAATACTGCAATATTTTGGTAAGAAAATGTACAGCAGAAGCAGTTAAGATAGAAGGATAATATTTACAGTGGATGGGGTATCAAGTATTGCATTTACTATTTCTCAATCAATGCATTTTATTAAGCAAATTCACTTTTTCTAGAGTCTCAAAGGTCTCATTTTCAGTGTAGAATGGGGAGTTATATTTTATTTTTGTGAAATAAATCACAATATAATTTCTCAGTTTCTACTTTTCCCATCCCATAGGCTATAGTTTTGTATTCTCCTGTCTCTCTCCATCACAAAGAACAGAAGAACAAAAAACTCCAAATGAAAACAAGCAATGAAAAAACCCAACCTTTCTGTAAATGGGTTTTACTTTGTGAGCTGATAATTCTAATATATTCAAGTAATAGAAATAATAATTCTTTCTCAGATTTAAAAATAAACAGCAATACCTTTCTCAAAGACCAAGCTGAAAATGACAAATTAGACACAAGTAAAATCTGTAGTTCCATATCATCCTGCTGTCTTTCCTCATGTTAATGAAGAAATGTTTCTTAAAGGGTATATTAAATTATAAATCCCATTTGGCTTGAATAATTTTAGTAGTGTAATTCCTACCCCTTCTCTTCAGGGATCATTGCATAGCACAGGAAATCTCCTAGGACCTAATTCTGCCAGTCTTACCCTGAACTTAATCCACCATTACTTAATGAATTTAATCCACCATAATCCCATGGAAATAATTTTCGGGATTCGTAGAGGAAGGTGCTAGTCAAATTGAAAGATCTATCCCATACAAAGAAGTTATGATTGCTGTTTTTAACCTTCTAAAATAATTTTATTTCCAATATGTACTCTTTATTCAGAATGTGTTATGGGAAGAGGAGGAAGACAGTTTATTAACTTTGATTATCTACAAATATCCATAATTTTCACTTTTGTGAATCGCAGGTAAACTAGCTGATGTAGTAATTTTTCTTATAAATCACTGATCTTCCTTGTTTATTGATTAGCCAGATGTTTTACTTTTCTGATTAAGGTTTATTTTTCTGTGTGTGGAAATCTGAAGGAAAAGTAATTATCTCAATCATTTCCAAAACAGAGGAAAAATAAGGGAATATTTTCCCACTTATTGTTCTGTAAAAAAATTTCTGTGAGGAATTTCCACAATTTGAAGCAATTTATGTGTTGATTATCAGCAAATTCTGTGTATGTCAACCCATCCAGATCTGACCTATTTGAAACACTAAACCCTTAAAACTCATTGAGTCCCTAAGCGGTAAATTTCAACACAGTAGCACAATTTTCCTAGCGGTGTACTGTTAACATGTATGTAAGTGCAAAGCTAATTCTCTGCACAGACCATGGTGCAACTTGAGTAGAAATACTTACAATTTCTTTTCTAGGGGAATACTTGTTGCATTTGAAGCAGGAGACCAGAACAGGAGGCAAGATAAGATAATTATACTTGCATTTCTCACTTTTACTACTCATTAAATGCTCGTCTTATTTCATTTGACAAAGTAGGCAAGAACAGTCTCCTATTTTATAAATGCAGAATCATGTCTCATTTTTTATCCACATTACTTCCGAAATTAAGATACTCATTCAGAATACTTTAGAAGATCTGTTGATTATATTTCTTTTCAAAGCCAAATAAAGCTCATTGACAAAATTCTGCTTTCTAGCAAAGTTTCTAGTTTTGAAGCATCAGTATATTTACCTATAATGTACACAGAGGAGGATATTCTCAAGTCATGACCCTATATCACCAGGGGACTTTCTGAAGGAAACAAATGTGTTAAATGCTCATTTAATTCTGCTGACATTTTGGTTCCAAAACCCAGACAATCTACTTTCTTCTTTCAGGCTTGAGTCCTTGCTCCTAGTTTTCCTGAACACAGTGTGTAATTACTTTTAAACTAGTACAGTGATTTCCTTCAAGAACACCTGGTGGATGAGACCTCGTATTTGTCCCTGTAAGGACTAATGAATATAAGGTATTCCCCTATAGGGGACATGTAGGCAGAATTACACTTTACCTATATGTGCATTCCTGTACTGTACTATTCCAGTATAAGATATTTACCCAGATGTCCCCATAGAATTTAATATCTCTGTCCATCTTAAACACAAAGCAGAGATTTCAAGTTTTCTTAGATAGAAAACTTGCTTGGAAACCATAGGTATTTGCATTTTAAATAGTTATTTCATTTTAATTTTACTTGAATATCTAGTCCATTATATATAAAATCTCTCATTTCAGAGGCTTTCTTGTCAAAGCTTTAATAGCCATGAATCAAATACTACATTATTTCCTCACACAAATAACAACTGAAGTCATCAGTGGAAGATAAAGCAGCAGAATGAAAAGAAAGATTGGAAGGACAGCAAGTTAGAAGGTTAAAAATAACCATGGAAAACAGCATAGCTACCTGTGACAAATTACTAGAATGGAGCTTGGAATCTGGCCTTCTCATTCCACAAAATCAAAAGAGCTTGGCAAGAATTTTTAGCTGCAGAACTGGAAAAAAGTAAGTTAAAGGTGGTCCTGTGCTTTTATTTTGAAGGAGTGCTAAAGCACAGAAATCCTGGTTTTACCTGTCTTTTTCCTTGCTATGAACTGTACTTTTCCATTTCATCATTTTTCAGCAATAAATAGCTTCAAAGTAGTTTTTCATTATATGAAATCAATTTAAATTAAATAATGTGTGATCTTTTGAGGAAATTTATTTAATTATACATGGTTTTAAAATATTAATTTCTTGTTGCCCCATATTTTAAAGGAGTAACTGGCATTGGCCATAGATAGATGATTTCATATTCCTACTTTCTTTCCCAGGAAATCCAGAATTCAGGCAGATCCTTCAGCTTTCCCCCAAACACGGGGAGACATAAAATTAACCCACTTGTTCATTGATCAAACTGGATTAAATAAAAAGGAAAAAAAAGTGTTTCTGGATTACTTATTGTGGACCCAAAAAATAACCTGCTTGACTGCTGTCATCCAGACTTAGTTCAATAAAAACTTACCTCTGTGGTTTTGTTACAAGTGATAACAATAAAAATCCAAGAGTGTAAGAAAGACATATTTGTAAGTAGATATAAATTCTTTGGAACCATTTTGTAAAATATTAAATACTTTATACGTGGCTGAGAGAGAAACTACTGACTTCTGAGGTGCTTTGTTTCCAGTGTAGCTGTTTCAGATTTGTAGAAGCTAATACGTAGCCAGATATTGATACTATCTTGCTTGGTGATGACAGAAAGTTTCCTCCTTCAAATATCCATGGTAAAATGGGGTCCATCTTAGCACAAGCTGGGGACTTGTTTTGTCTGGAGTGTGAGTGCCTGTCTTGCACTCACACTTGAAGGAGCAAACTGAGGTCAATGTGCTGAACATGTGAGTCTAGTGAAGACTTTATTTTACTTAATGATTCATTGTGCTTGTGTTGGATCAGCATCTATCCAGAAATCATATGAATATTCAATTCCTGTCAGAGAACTAGGCCAGTCACTGCCGTTGTTTATTCTATTTCAGTTCTGACACGGCCTGGGAATTTTCCAAGTCTCCTTCTGCTGAAGATACATAAGAAAATCATGTTTTGTTTGAAGCAAAGGGGAGATGAATAAAGCTTCTAAGTGTCACTGGGAGGAGCTAAATAAGAGAAATATATAATAATAATAATTTGTATATTAGAAATAGAAGATATTTTTTTTAAAAGTAACACTTGCATGATTACTTAATCAATTAAAGTGTTCATTAATAGTGGGATTCATTCAGTAACAGGGTGAGCTGTCCCTCATGCTGTAATGAAAAGAAAATTAAATTAAACTATTTCCATTTTTACATGCAAAGAGTGCCCAGAAGCAAACAAGTTTCAATGTAGTTATTAGCTCCTTCCTGATCCAGTAACTTCCTTTATACTCTATTGCATTTAGAAACAAATTAAAATAATTTAATTGAGATTTTCAAAGTCAAGCACCTGGAAGTTAGGGAATAATAGAGGTGAACCTTAATTTTTGTTCTATGTGCTTGAATGAGCTTGAATGTACTAGGATCCTGTGGTAATGCTCATAAGCTCAGAACTTAACTACTCTGTGATGCAAGCTTTTATAATGTAGAATTTCAGGGCAATTTCTTAACACTTACTCCTTCAGGAAAATAGTAAGCATTTCCTATGTGTAATTTAAGAGTGTTCTTGTCCTACAGACCGCATCACTTTCACATATATAACAGCAATATTACATCAGCCCTTTAAGTACCTGAACCAAGGGATTATGCTAGAAGCCACATAAAGATGGTCAGAAGAAAGTTTCAGTTTGTCCTAAGTTTCTTTTTCTCTGCCCTGAGATTTAAATGATCTCCAGCTTCCCAAAATCTGGATACAAACTGGCTGTGATCTATGGCATTTAGAAAGAGCACATTGTTCCTTTTATGCCTTGCTACTCCCTTTGGGTTTCTAGTTTATTAGGCACAGATACCATTGTTTTATTGGAAATACAAATTGAATCCCTAAATGATGTATTTGGCAGTGCTTGAAATACATGTACCTTTTTCTATTAGTACAGGGACTAGGGGAAAATATGGCAATTTAACTGTTTGCAGGTTGGGAGAATTTCAAAACATCATGGAGAAAATGGCTTCTCTGTAATAGACAATCTCCATGTAAAACACAGAAGACTTTCATACTAGAGCTATGAGGTTAAGATCTAAGTACAAGGTTTGTGGTTAGTGTCCCAAGAAACTTAGCAGTAAACTGACAAAAATGTTACTGGGTTCTTATTTTCTGCTTTCTAGAAAGAAATGGGAAAATTAGCTTCATCTGTAGGATGAAAAGGAGAGGAAAAAAAGGCATCACTTCTAAAAATGGTATTAAAAAAGAAAAGAAACAGTTTTTGTTTTAAGTCCTGTTGGTAGATCTACCTGACAATATTCCTTTAATTCCTGTGGAGTGCTTCTTAAAAGTAGAATGCATAGTTTGTACAAACGGTGACAATTTTAGATTGTTTCTTGGCTTTCACCTTATTTACTTACCTTAAATATATGCTTTGGGAAGGAAAGGGCAGGAATGCTGTCACTACATGTCTGTATGTATTTCACTCAGATATCTAAATTAACAACCCTAATTTATTGCAATGTTAATGAGGCTTTTGTGCGATTTCAGCTGTAACTCTTCATTAGCTTTTTTTTGGTGTCTCTCTCATCCTGTGAATCTCTGTTCTGCCCCAGCTACCTCTACTGCCCCTGCATCAGGTCTGTTCTAGCATGGGCACTTGAGCAGCTGCGCAGAAATCAAGACTGGGAAACTTACTTGTCTGAAATTACAACCATTCAAATAAACCATTCAAATAATTTTTTTGTCTATGCAATCACATCACACAGCTTTTCCAGGTGAATGCAGGGTATTCACCCAGCTAAACAGACAAGAGTAAAGGGCAGCTATTCAAATTACTGCTGAATGTAAGCCTATGTTTTTGGGGCACCTGGTATACATCTAGAGAATGCTGATTTCCTAGCTTTGTAGAGTCAAAATGTGCCAATAATATGCTCAGATTTTGTTATTTATTATATACCTAATTGATCTTGCTATTTCTTCTAGAGGCTCAGTAAAAATAGATATGTTTTCACACAGAAATTTTGAATTATTCACTAACACTGAACATGGTGTAATGCTTAATGCTTAATTACAGTAGTTAAAATATAGTGTTTTGTATTCTTAAACTAAGATCAGCATTTTGTTTAGTGTTACATATACATTTTTAAACTCCCTAAACCCTCATCTGTTAAATGTTCAGAAAATGTTAATCTATAAAATCTCTGGTTAGAAGAAGCTATTTCCCACTGCATTTCAAATTTATTACATTATTTTTCATTATTGATTTTTAAATTAATTAATCTTAATTAAAGAAGTTTTGGTACGCTAATTCTTATCTTTTCATTAAATGGCAACGCTAAAATTTTCAGTGTCTGGTGTATAGTTTATTCACCATGATAATGGTATCATGTAAAGATTCCTTTTCTGTAAGGATGTTTTACTGAATAGTCTGTTAAATTGTCTTGCTTCCATTTAGTTCATTTGCACTGAGAATCTTCAAAACTTATTACTTTTGATTTTTCATGGTACTTCTATACCAATGCAGCCAGCATAACAAATATAATTACCCCTGAGCTTTCAGCATTCTAATTCCTGTACTCAAATTTTATGATTACTTCAAAAAAAAAAAAAAAAAAAAAAAAAAGAATAGCATTTCAATGATTTTTTAAGCAGCATAGAAATTTATGTCAACAATAAGGTATTATGAGGAATGATAATAAGGTGTATCTTACCTTCTCATTCATATTTGAATTACCTTGCTGTTATTAACCAAAATGACACTGTACAAAGATACAAAAATAATGAAGAAAATATTGCCCTTTATGCAGGAAAATAAATTGAAATTATCAGTTCAGAATGCTAAATGTCATTAACAGTTTATCACTATTTACCTGTGAGAATGAGATTAGAATATTTATGAATCCAGACAGAATTGAAGCTGTGTTTTGTTTTATGAATTGTTGCATTCTGAACAGATAAACGTCAGCCAAATCATTGAAAATCTAATCTAGTTGTTAGAAATATCCATTTCAAATGCATGTTCTTGTATGTGTTTCGATGCTCTGTTGAGCAACTTTCTGTAACTTCCAGGTTATAAAAACCTTGAAATCAGTATTTAAAACATTGCAAATAAAAGTGTAGATCAACAGAAAAGGAAACAGATAAAGAGAAGGTAGTTTAGTATGCTTGTTACTATAATTTCCAATATGCTTATTTCTATAATGATTTCATGTTTTTCCAGTTATAGTGGTGTTCGAAAAAAATACAAAAAAAGATAGGGTGGAGCCCCAGCATTTTCTAGATTGTAGTCCTGACATTGCAGTTGGCCCTGTGTAACCAAACTTCATTCAAAGAATAGCTCCCCATGAAGTGGACTTTAGTTTTGAAATGATACATTCTTTTCTGGAGCTTCTTTGGCAGTATGAAACTGCTGCTTTCGAAAACAATCTGGCTGTGTTGATGCAGCAAGCTAATAAAAGCAAATAAAAGTTCTGTTTATGAAGGCATATGGCAACCCTTATTTTTGTAAGATAACAAAACTTGCTATGAAGTTCATATATAAATAAAAACTTAATTCAAGGAAAATATGAACAATTGAGAAGAAATAAAACATGGACCAGCTTAGATTTATAAAATTTGATAAAATATTATCTATATTGAAAATGTGGAAATGGGAACAATTTCCCTTCCTCCCTTCATGATTCAGACACATTTATATGTTCCTGAATAAATGATGAGTGCATATCTTCTAATAACCAGTCACGTATTAATAAAACAGATATGATATGCAAGCTTATTTTCCATGGCACAAAATCTTTTTGCACATTACAGTTAAGTTAGTGAGATGTATCAGGACTTGGATACTGGAAAATAGAACCTAAATAAGAAAAGGCTAGAGAAGAGGCTGCTGAGACTAAATGCTTAAAAATCTTGGTGCATATTTCTATCCACCTGTGTCATGGTGATTATTTTGATTAAAGAAGAGCAAACCTGCAAAGTGGATTGTGCATATGGCCAACATTAAATGATATCTTCACTACTATGATTTCATAGCCTTTTCTGTTCCAGTGCTGCAGGCTGCCTTGTTACCAGATGCCAGTGGATATTTAGGTCCATAGGAGCAGGCCAGATGAATAAGGTAGGCTAGTGCAATTTCAGGATTGCCATCTGTATTTAAAGGTTTATGTGTTTAGGATAAAAAAGTATGGAAAATTACAGAATTATTAGAAGGGAAAAATGAAAAAAGGGGTGAAACTAAATGGGTAATGGGTAGAATTTAAAAATAATTTCTACTCCAAAAATTTTCTTTGTTTTAAATACACACCTGTTATAAAGATTATTCTAATTAATTTCTTTGTAACAGTCACAGGTCTGGTTAACAATATTTTGAAAACAAAGTCAAGTTTTCTTATTTTTATAGTTGAATAGTACACTGAAGAGAGGGATTTGCTCTTACATTATTAGGTTATTGATATTGTAAAATTAGTAAAGGGCATAATGGAAGGAACAATATCAATCATATATTTTATCCAGCATCTTCTTTACACATGCATTTAATCTAAGTCAGTTTGTCTATTACTTCTTTTAACAGGGATTTTATTATAGCATCTTGAATGAGAGTTTATTGGGGGCACTTGCTCTAAAATCAAAAGGCAAAGATTACAATGCAGTTAGAATTCATGGACTGCAAGAAATTAAAAAGAGATTTATTCTTTGCTTTAAAACAGAAATAATCTCTTTTATACTGGAAGAGACTGAAGTAGCTCATGTTCTTTGGAGTTGAAAGCTCGTTGAATTCATTGTCAATTCAGCTTCACAGTATCCAGCTACCAAAGCCAGACATTCAGCATGAGTCCAGTGGCAGAGGAACACAAATGGTTTCCTTTTCAGTGTAGCCCATATTGCTCACAGGCTTTTTCAAGTTATCAGATAGATGCGGTAAATTGTCAGTTCTAACATCTCCTGGATCTTAATCATTCTTTTATAACATGAACTTAGGGGCCAACAACTTAACTGAAATTTAATATGAATCGTGACTTCATAATACACATGGCTACAGTGATATTGGATAAGTGAGGATGCAAAAGAGAGCTTTGCCCTGTGCCTACCTATTGCTCATCTCTTTGCAAAGCAGTAGGTAATGCTGTCATGTTGGTATATGTGACAGCTCCAGGTATTTTGAGAATCCTTTCCATACTTACACAACCATAGTTAAGACTTTGCTTCAGAGAAAGCCACAGAACTGCAAGTAACTGCTCCAGGAGGCTTAAAGTAACAGGACTGAGCAAACCACATCCTTGCTCTACTCTTTGGTGTATACTAGAATTCCTTGTCTTTACCTTACCTAGTCTGGTACAGACTCCTTAATGCAGGCAACCCAGTTCAGACATCTATTGAAGGGTGAACTGGACTCCAGAAATCTCTTTCTGTTCACAGAACTGTCACAGAGATATGTAATATATCACAGTGATAATGTAATATGGCCACAGTTGCTCAGATTAACCATTTTCAAAGAAATGACATTAAAAAAAGTAGAACGCTCTTCCACTTTTAAATCAAAATTGAGAGAGCAAAAGGAGCAATTTAGACATAAAATAAAGACAAAAGATTTTAACTCAAATGCTAGCTGAGGGCTGTAAGTAACTGAGGGAAGAAATCTGAGAGTTATATATGATATAGACAAGCAGCGACATTTCCAAGTGCCTTGTGGTCTAGACCTTAATGGAAACACAAAATGAGTTTGCAGATACACTGTCTTCTTTCTACCTGAGGGGCAATTTGTGAGGGAAGGATCTATAAGCAAAAAGGAGTCTGAGGAAAGGGGATGAGAATGCTTTTGTATTCTTGAAAGTAAGAGGAAACAAATCTGAGAAGTCAAATTCCAGATCTAACAAAGTCACTGAAAACATTCCCATTTACTTCATTAGGAGTCAGGATGAACAGAAATATGAACAGAATATGAATAAAGGAAGGTTTCTCCAATTTTGTGATGCAGCATCTTATGTTTATGTACAGGCTGTCTTTCATAGGGAAGGGCTTTAGAAACTTCATATGATAAAGAGAATTCATGTTTCTCTGAAGTGCAAGTGCATCAAAGATGAAAGGTTTAAACTTTTCAACACAGCAATCCAGCAATACATTACTGTTTACTACAGAAAACACAAAGTTGTTTTAATGACATATTTTAAGAACAGTAGAAATGTCCTTAATAAACTCAAGTGATCATCTTTGAAAGTCTGCTCTTGAAACAGTTCATGAGCTAATGCTATAATTTACATTGCTGTAACAGCAGTGTGATAGATTGGCATTTAAGAAAACAAAGAGAAACACCTAAGGAAGTTAAAACTGCTGGAGGCTGATGGGAGTTTTTCTCTTAGCCAACAGCTGGCCATTTCTAAGAATTGACAGCAGTTTTAACCATTGAAAAGTGAGATCAACCTGTGAACACCACCTTAAGACCTAAGCCTGGGAATATCTTTGTCTCTTTGTTTTCCTGGCTGTGAAAGGTAACTGAGATTTAGCTGGGTTCCCATCCCCTCCCCAGGCAATGTGGCCCAGGCGGGGGCTGGGCTGGGCCCGGCGGCTCCCGGCCGGGAGATGGGGCCTGCGGGGCTTGCCCCGGGCTCTGGCCGGGCCAGGCCGGTCCCTGGCTCGGCTGCAGTTTTTGCTGTGACTGAATTAACCAGAGACTGCCGAGTAAAGAAAGGAAAAAGCTCTTGACCTGCGGCGTGCTGAGACAGTGACCACACTCTCCAGAGCAGCCATGAAGAATCTTCCATCACAGACAACTCCAGCTCCTGCTCTGGCAGAGATCACAGAACCGTCTGCAAAGCCTGGGCAAGATTTTAACCTTTTCATTACCCAGATGAGACTTGCAGATTAATCCTTTTATCCACAGAGAGAAAAAGAGAGTAATCAACATGTAAAGAGACTTTATAAACTATTAGAGACAGTAAAGAAAAGAATTAAACTTCAGAAGAGGTAGAGAATAAGGAGATGCTTTATAAGCTGAAATATTTTTGTGTTAAAGCTATGGAGATAGACAATAGTGTTCTGAAAAAACTCCTTTAATTCACAACAGGGTATATTGGGAGGAATGGAGTGTTCAAAGTGTGGATTTTGAGCAAAAGGTGGAGTAATTTTTATACCGTGAAGTGCTGGAACAGTGAGACAAAGTAATAGCTGAAGATTTGAGGCCTTGAGAGGCGATGAGAAAACTGTTTCCAGAGAAGCTCACAGAAACAGATGAAGAGAACTTTTGCCTTTAAATAACTCATCCTTAAAATGACATCTCTAGACTCATGGCCCATAACACACCTCAGAGTGATGTGAAATGGGAGGAGTGAACTGATGACAGGATTTCCGGGCAGCTGGCATCAGAAAAATAGAAAGCTATAACAGAAATAGTTTTCTTGTGAGAAACTCCATAGATTAGCAGAAGAAGACTTCTTTTTCTCTACAAAGGCTGATGAAAAGACTCTAGCAGGAATTGGGACTGTTTTAAACACCAAAGTTCCAAAGTTTTTTGTCTCTATATTGTCATGTGAACAAGGGAATAGTTGAGTAGTGGGGGATAAAAGGGTTTTTCTTGAAGTTTATTCTGGTGTTCTTATTCTTGTAGTTTTGTTAATAAACGTTCTTTATTCCTTTTAAGTTTTAAGCCTGTTTTGCTCTTGTTCTAATCCATATCTTACAGCAAGAAATAAGTAAGTTTTCTAGTAATTTTTTTGTTACTGCTTTAAAACCACGACATTTATTTGGTGCATTGGCCAGGAAACAGAATTGACAAATCTAAACCACTACAAGCAGATTCAGAGAGAAAGGAGTCTACTGAATGTCAACATCTTCCTTTATCATGTTTTTTTTTTCCTTCAAAAGATGTGATTTCACTTTATTTATTTATTTATTTATAGTTTAGAGTCAATTAATACCTGGAGCTCCTAGAGCCAGTAAGAAAATACAGTTGTGTCGTTTTTGTGGTTTTTTGGGTTTTTTTTTGTTGGTGCTGTTTACTTTATTCATATCTATAAAACTATATATATATATCATTCAGGCTGGATGTGTCCAGCCATGCATGTTCCAAATATACAGGTTGGTTTTTTTCTGTCTACATGGAGAATAAGATCCTCATTTTTTTTTGCTGGAAGTTTTCCAACTGATGTATAGTATGAAAAAAACCCCAAAACCATAGAGTGAGGTATGTCAGCTGTTTCCTTGCTTCCCTTCCTTTTCACTTAAAAACACATTAAATATACAAATTACAGAACTTGAAGTTCATATGAACAAGCCCTTGATGATCTGGGATATGAAGCTATTTGCAAAAGTAATCTGTGAGTTTCAAAAACAAAACAAAAAAAAATTAATAAAAAAAAATACTTCTATGTAGTAACTACTGCATCCTAAAAAATTCTTTTAAATGGTGGCTATAATAATAATAATTAAATATCTGTGGTTGATACTTTATCATATAGATAACATAACTTGATTCCTAATGAATCAATATGTTGCTGTTAACCATTATTTTCCATATATAACTACGCCTTTATTAAATATAGAAGTCACCCAAACTTGATTAAATGCATTATATTTTGTGAAGGAAAAATTGATTTTAAAATACACTTGGAAAAGGGCACAACAGCATACCTTTCGGTGGTTTCACACAACTATAAACCAGATGACTTGCGTAAAGTAGAGCTTTGGAAAGTATGAAGTCATACTGAGGAGGGGACATGTTTAATTTCAAAGATCTTATGCAATACCTGGTTGTAAAGTTAACTCCAACCAAAATAAAATGGAAAGTTTTGACTATGTAAGACTCACTACCTGAGAAAATTGGTTATCATTTTTTAATCTATTATTATATATCCATTGTCTGCATTATAGAACATCTATATTTTAAATAAAGTATATTATTTTGTAACCTATAGGCATAAATAAGAATTTTAGAGAATTATTCATCTGACATATTTAGCATCTTATGAGAAAGACAAAATTTAAACCAGTTATTGGGAGCAAGGATCTAAAATTCATACATGTGTGATGTGGGGCAGATTACTTGTACCCTTAATTGTTATCATGCAAAACACTAATACTAAACTGCTTGCTGTTTAGTATTTTTGCAAAATGTTCTGTGTGTTATCACTGTTGCGTTAAATATTCTAGCAATGTATGATTTTGTTATTAAGCTCCACGATCTCTCCTGATTTAATCAAAAGTTAGTAGATTCCATATCTTACTGATTTTTTAATTTACTGTTACTACTTATTGGTACCTTTAGATTAAAAATATATATTTTCTCAACTTAGTTGCTGCTAGAAAAGCTATTTGTGATTACACTTATAATTACAGATACATCTATTATGTTTTCTGAAATGTTGAATATAGTTGTTTGACAAAAGTTGCAAAGCCATAAGTGGCTTGTATTCAGTGTTAGCTATTTGGTTAAAAAGGAAATGTTGTGATTGGTCTTGTACCCCACCCAATGTTGCAGAAAAGCTCCTGAAGATGTTGGCTGTAAAACTTAAGAAGTTTTTGAACATCCACATTCTTCCACTCAAAGAACTGTTAAAATTCAAAGAAAACAGTTAAAGAACTGATAAAGCTAAAAAGGCAACCAACTACTGAGCACAATGGTAGATAGAACATTTCTGACAAATACTTCTTAAGAAAATAGTACCAATGCGATTTTAATTATGTAAATTCTTTATTTAGCTATGTTTACTCTAAATATAATTATATAAGAATTATGTATTCAAACTAGGAGCTGTTTTGTAAGCAAAGATATAATTTTGTTTCTCTTTTCTACAAAACTATATAATTACTGCATTCCTTTTCTTCAATTAGAGATGGTTTAATCTTAAAAGTTGTATTTAAATTAAAACATTTAAACTATTCTAAGGAAGTTTTTTAATGACTTCTGACTTTCTGACTACCTTTAAGAAAATAGATGTAATGGATATTTTTCAGAAGCTGTTAATTGGAAATATGTTTTTCCTGCATTTAAATATTTGAAGGTGAATCTAATTTTCTGAAGGAATAGCAAAAATGACAAATGACAACTAGCAAAAGATAACAAAAAGTTTCTTCAATAAAGTCAGAAATATTTGCATCATATGCAACCCACATAGGCATTCATAACCATTTTACTGAATACGATTTTTTAAAAATTGTATTTGACAGGATGTTGTGAATTCGAAATGTATGTTTATACAGATTATGCCAGAATGACACTTTTAAATATTAATTAGCTGTTCAAACATGTTGCATATCAAAGCACATCTGGTCTGTGGCAAAATGTGAAAAGAAGTGGCACATCAGCTTTTAAGATACATTGATAGGGTCACATAGATCAGCTTGTTCTTATCTCCACACAGGAAGTTTTATCAGCATCTCACTTTTTATGACATAATTTGCATTTTAGGAGACACTATAGCGTATGCTGACATGCCAAAATTTTCTCAACAAAAAGTTGTTATCTGAGTGGTGAACTAGAGCTTCAGGACTGGAATATCTGGAGCTTTTAGTTCCTGTCCCCAGGGGCTTTAAACTTGTTTCCTCATGAGAGTCTGACAGTTCTCAGGAGTACACAGGCACAACGTCTTTCTCTTAAAGCTCTGCCATTGCACAGCCAGCAAGTTGAGGTGCAAGGGGCAAAACTCAAATCAAGGAACAGAAGTCCTGGTAATCCTGGTATCCTGCTGGATAATATAACTGTTCCTGGGGGGATGGGATAGCTATGGTTTTGTTTCTGTTCCCGTGATGACTTTTTAGTGTGTTGATCCTGGCTGGAGGCCAAGCACCCATCAAAGCCATTCTATCACTCTCCTGTCCCCAGCTGGACAGGGGTGGTAAAATATAATGGAGGATTCATCAGCTGAGATAAGGACAGAGAGAGGTTACTCACCAAATACCATCATGGGTAAGCCAGATAAAATTAGAGATATTAATTGAATTTATTACTAACAAAATCAGAGCATGATAATGAGAAGTGAAATAAAACTTAAAAACACCTTTTCCCTTCTTCCTAGCTCTATCTCCTTCCCCAGTGGTGGAGAGAGAGACAGAGAATAGGAGTTATGGTCAGTTCATGACCTGAGATTTCTCCTGCTGATCAGATAGGAGCTCTCCCCCTGCTGCACTGTAGGGTCCCTCCCGTAAGCAACAGCTCTGCAAACTGCTGCAGTTTGTGAGTTTCTGAGTCCATCCCACGAATCTTCCCAAAACTGCTGCAGCATGGGTCACTCTTCTACAGGGTGCAGCCCTTCAGGCACAGCCTGCTCCTGTGTGGGTCCCTTCACAGGGTCACAAGTCCTGCCAGGACCTGCTCCAGAGTGGGCTCCTCTCTCCATGGGCTGCAGGTCCCTGCCAGGACCCTGCTCCAGCACAGGCCTCCCACAGGGTCACAGCCTCCTCTCAGGTACCACCTGCTCTGGTGTGGGTCTCCTCCAGGGGCTGCAGGCAGATATTTGCATCCCCATGGACCTCCATGGGCTGCAGGGGCACAGCTGCCTCACCATGGGCTGCACCACGGGCTGCAGGGGAATCTCAGCTCTGGCACCTGGAGCACCTCCTGCCCTCCTTCTGCACTGACCTTGGGGTCTGCAGAGTTGTTCCCGTCACATGTTCTCACCCCACTTTTCTCTGGCCACAATTACATCTGCACAGTGACGTTTTTCTTCCTTCTTAACTATGTTATCACGGAGGCATTACCATTATTTGTGATTGGCCCAGCCTTGGCCAGCAGTGGGTCCATCTTTGGAGCTGTCAGAGATTGGCTCTGCTGGACATGGGGGAAGCTTCTGGCAGCTTCTCACAAAAACCACCCCTGTAGCCCCTCCACTACCAAAGGTTGTCCATGCAAACCCAATAGAGTCTTGTTCATCCAAAAGCTCCTGAATGCAGTGCATAAAATCGCATGTTAGACATCTTTGTTGTAGATCAGATGAGTCACATACTTGTTGTCGGAGAGGTGCCCTTTTCAACCCTAGTCCATTTAATTTTACATAAATCTCTTTCCAGTTTAAGGTCATGGTAAGTAGGTCCCCTAGAACCATATAATTTCCCTTAGTTATTTAATTTCCTTAGATCTGGAGTTGTTTTCAGGACAGGTAAAAATCTTAAATTTAATCAGATTGTCATGTAAAATGGAATTGCTATTTTACAGTGATTTTTCAGCTCTGGAAGTCCTCATAATCTGTGAAACTGGAAAATGCATGAAAAATAGGTAAAGAGCTATCTGGAATAGTACTGCTGCTGTGTAAATACTTTGGGGGAAAGTGGTAAATGATAAAGCAGGTTTTGAGATAATATCCTCCAAGATTATTTGATACAAGCAGATAAATTTCAGACAATGTCTTTATTATCTAGGAGTCAAAATTTGGTGCTCAGATACTTGAAAATAAAAAACCAACTTACCTTTTAATAAATATTTAAGATTATTCAACATGAAGTGTTAAGAAATTCCAATGAATTGACACAAAGTTTTTCTGATCATTCACTGGGATTATAAAAATTCCCTTGTGACAATAGCTAGAAGTAGAGAAGCAAGAGTGTTATTGACAAGGACAAAAATGAAAGACTACTTTCTTTTACAAAATTCAGCAATACTAGCACATAGCAGAAAAACTTCTGATTCTCCTACTAGTTAGTTACTACATTAATAATCTGTACAACAGTAAATAATAGAGTTTTTGAATTTGTCTATATTTTATGTGATTTTAGTAAATTTTAGGTATCATATTAAGGTCTGTGCCAAAGCTTTATTAAATCAGATTTGTGTTATCACTTAAATGCATTTTTCTGCTTCATAAATGCATCAAAGTTCTTCCACAAATCTGTGAAAATATTTTGTAAATACTTGGAAATAAATGGATACTTTCCATTTTTTTGAAGAAATAATTCCTAAAATCTCTGAAAATGCTGTTCTTAATAAATTTCCATTATTGTACCTCCCATCCTCTTTTCTGTAGTATTCCAATTTTCTTTTCAACAAACTTCAAGCAAGATTAGCCAGAATTCATGTTTTATGAAAGAAAGATCAGTGATTGGTCAAGTGACTGATTGAGCTGTGCCCCAAGTACATCTCCAGATGGTAGGCATTTGCAATGAAGTAACCAAATGTAGGGCCTTTATTCATTTTTCCCAAGCTAATCAGTGCCCACATATAATGTCTGCATGTGGGGCTGAACTGGGTTCTGGGGATCCCCTGACCTAACTCAGCTACAGACGTTGAAGTCATGGTCCAGTTGCTGTAGTTAATGGTGTTTAATGCATTCTGAGATTCAATTTTCTTCCCCTTTTACTGTTCCAGAAGGACACAGGACTCTCACAAGACTTCTGCAATATATGCCAATGCCAATGGAGGTTTTGGATACTCCTGACTTCTCAAAAGGTGTATGGCAGGCTAATAAACTTTTGTCTGAGTTGGTGGAGATCAAGGGTTTAGTTCACTCTCCAGCCTGGAATGGGCTTTGCCACTAAAGGCAGTACTATAGGCTAAATGTTGAAGCCCATTCCTGCTGTCATCTTTGCAAAAAAAATTTCAGTCTGTGCAGTGAACAAGCAGTAAATCTGAGGAGTTACCCTTGGGGCAAAAATCTCCCTACAAGCATGCATTTTCTATTTCCTGAGAGCTTTCTCTTACATTTTACCATCTCATGCCTGAACCTTTAGCTGACACTAGAGGCAAAGGGGAGCACTTCAGAGCTGGGAACAGGCTGTTGACCACTGAGAAGTGCATATGGTCTGCATGTCATTCAGATGAAGGATTATAAAAGAAACACATAAACTACCTACTCTGCCATGTGGAGTGAAAGGCATTGCCTAAGATGAACACAACTAATTTACATTTTTCTTCCTTGGGCCTGCCTTTCTGCCACAACTGAATTTTTCCCTTAAGCATCTCATTCCATCATTCTTTCTGTTTCTCAAAAGTGCTCCACTGAGTAGTGAAAAATAGTAGTTCAATGTATCTAAAAGGTTTTGACATAGGAAATATGTTTTAAGGGGGTATAAGGTAATAATACAAATACTGATTAAAAAAAGCTGATTGGAACAATAGCAATTTCTCAGTTCAGATGAAAAAGGTGAAATCTTTGAGCTCTAGTAATGAGAAAGTAATTAGTTACTCAATAGCCCAGTAATTTTATTAATTCTTTATCTGTTGTGCCACATATGCTTACAAATGCAAAGAGAAAGTAATATTCAGACTAAGAAGACACAATTATGATAATAAAATAAGTCCTATTTGAGGAATTTTATTTCTGATTATTAGAAAATTGAACACAATTCTTCAACACAGTGGAGTATAAAAGATACTTTTAATTCTGTGGTCACTATGCTCAATAACAGCAAATTGCTCCTAGTACCTTTTTTGAAAATAGATGTAGATGTAGATATGTAGAAATGTAGAAATATAGAAATGTAGAATAATTTTACTTTCTTTTTTTCTCTTTTAGTGAATAAGTTCCCTCTTTTAAAGAGGGAGTTATTCTTAGGGAACTTTCTTAATGGCTGCAAATTGCAGTTACAATATGACACTCAGATGATTAATATATTTTCTGCCTATATTTATTGAATGTTTTGGAATGGGTGTTCCTGGTGAGAAAAGTGAAAGGAAGCCTTATTTACACCAGGAAGAACTTCAGAGCTAGTTTCACTTCTAGGAAACTGAAGAACACCATGAGTTTCTCTAAGGCATTAGTATTTTTTTTCATCAACCATAAGGAATAATATTTTGAGGGAAAATACAAATGTTAAAATAATTTTTTTAGACTTAATATGATGAATGTTCCAAAAACAGTCTAGGTACTTTGGGAACAAAAATATTTGCCATTCAGATTATTTGCTACCTGTCTTGGGGTTAATGATTTGTTGCTTAATTTATTTTTTTTTTACTCCCTTAGATGCTTGGTTTGAAGAATTATGGCTGAAATGTATATTTTTTTCTTCTCACTTTTTTCTTCTCCTCAAGAACCAACTTGTAATATATCACAGCTGTCATTGTAATGAGAGAAAACATCATGATGCAGCAGAAGTTAGTCAAGTCAATTATATAGAAAATGCAGTGAAATTATTTTGATAGGAATGCACCTGCTGAGGCTCCCTGCTATGCTAGTCCACAATTAGATACTGTGTAAAAAGTTATTAAAAAGTTCATTTAGACAATTTATCTCTCAAGTGTGTCTGGGAAATATTTCCCTGAAGAAAGGGTCAAAACTCCCACCTGTGAACTATGTAGCCTTGGTCCACAGGTCTAAGAAAAACAAGAAAGAAGGAGGATTTCTTAAAAAGAAAAAAAAGAAAAAAAAAGAAGAAAAAGGAGAAAAAAGGAATATCTCTCACGAGCATTCCACTGATTTTGGATTGCATTGGTAGTAATAACACAATAACAAAAGACAAAAGAAGTTTACTGTAGAAAATGACCCAGAAAAATGAGTGAAGGCAAATTCTCCTTTTTCTGAAGAGGCATACTGCTAGCATTTTGGAGTCAGCTTCTCCACTACAGGACTATGAGGAGGAATAATACATTTCCCTTTGTAAATGGCCTTTTGATGCATCTCTCACTGTTCCTAGTTGGTTGTGTCACATCAGCAACTGAGGCAACAGCTTATTGAGCTAACATGAAGCAAAAGCTTTCCATTAAAATATTCATTCTTGCAATTAGTTTATAACACTTTGCCCATTCACCTCCAAGAAAGGTAATAAATCAGTTCTGGAGCTTACATGCTTATGACTGCTAGAATCATTACTCTGTGATTTTATTTTTTTTTTTAATATAGCTTACTTTGCTTGCAAGTTATGACAGGTTTGTGCCATTTTTTCCTGAACAAGACTGATTGCTATAACAACAGAACACATTCTTACAGTTCATATTTTGAGTTTAAAAACTGCTGATTGTTTTAACCATGTTTTATAAAAAGGCCCTGTTTCAGTAGTGGTTCTCAGGAGTGTGAAAAAGACACACAATAATCTTCTCTAGTATGGTATTGTAAACTGCATATTTTAAATGAATTTTAATATTGCCACTGTAAAATCTGATTTGCTCCTTTGGGAGTTGTCTTAAATTTTCAAGAGTATTTATCCATGAAGGAAATAACAGGGAAAAAAAAGATATTTTCCTGGTGTTGAAGAATGACAACTCACTTCTTAAAGCTGGACAGCAGATGGCCAGCCTGCCATTGGCATTATTGCTCTACAAATGATGTATAAAAATCTAGCAAAAGATATCTACACAGAGCTTTTAAGTAACTTTCCTCAAATTATAATACAAGCAATCAAAGGTTCTTGGAGAAGACTTTCTACATGACATTTTTTCATTAAGTATATTGAATAAATGAATTAAAATATTTTTATATATAGTAAAATTTTAGATATACACTTAGCAAAAATATTCTTTGTAAGTTGTTTATGTAAGAGTAATTTTAATGCGATACCCAAAAAGAAGATGGTATGTTGTCTGCAGAAACTGTATGGTATGCAGAGAAGCCAAGAAAAAAATATATTTAATTTATCTATTTAGAAAATTCAACTATGTGAGCAGAAGATGGAGTCTGGGTTCATAGACTCTGCTCTGAAAGGCTTCTCAGAAGAATTTTGGTTCAAATTCAAAGCAAACAAGGCAAGTATTTGAGCATTGTCTTTTTTAATTTTTTTTTTCCCTCAGCTGTTGGCACAAAATGAGCCTGCAAAAACTAATGAACTTCAGAGATTTTTGTCTTTGTGGGCTACAGTTATATAAGAAAGTGTCATAATTTCTGGCATCTTAGAATGCCTATTATATGATGTATTTCAAGCATTATTTGAGATTTGGTGTTCATTTCTATCTGCAAAATATCAGGATGTCCCATTTTCAAACACACATTTTATCAAATATTTTAGTTTACAATTGAAAATGAGAAATATCCATCATTTAGCCTTGTTTTGTAACAAACATGAAGGTGTACATAACTGAAGAAGATTCAGGAATGCTAATGATAGGCCAAAAAGCCCTATGTTCACATAGGAAAAATAGAGTATCACAGAATAATAGATTCATAGAATCATTTAAGCTGGAAAATATCTTTAAGATCTTAATTCAACCATTAACCCATCAGTGCCAAGCCCACCACCGCACCATGTCTACAAGGCGCCATATCTATCCATTTTTTAAATACCTTGAGGGAAGGTGACTCCACCACTTTCCTGGGCAGCCTGTTCCAAAGTTTTGGTGAAGAAATTTTTCCTTGTATTCAAGTAAACCTCTCTTGTTGCAGCTTGAGGGCATTTTCCATCTTGCTTTATCTCATGCTGTCGTGTATAAGTATAGAAGACATTTGAGTAACTGTTTGTCATAAACAGATCTCAAAATTATTCTTTCACAATGATGAAGCAGACTCAAACTGGCCAGTGAAAATAACTATTTAAATACTATTAATGATTAAATCATAGTTTCAATAATATGAATAAATCAATCAGACTTCATGGCTTTTTATAGCACAATATATGCCCTTGTGGTCATGAATAATTGATGAAGCAACAACAACCATGACAGAAACAACAAACAAAGATAAATAATCCCATAATATATGTTGGTTAATTCCTGGAAAGGTTAAGAACATCAAATTTTCAAATATCATGACCTGACTTTAATGACCCAGTAACAGGCTGACATTTGCAGTACCTTTTTTATGTAATAACACATCACATGCAAAGATCAGCAAGTGCAATGTAACCGCTTATCTCAAAGGAGAAAAATAAGTAATAATGGTACAAGAGAGGTTAATAACAGGTACTGGTCCAGCCTGGCTTTTATCAGTCTCTTTAGAAAATGAACTGGGAATTGCTGTCAACTTGATTGGAAAACGGAGAGGAGAAATAGATACATATGGGAGACATCAGTCAGAGTGGAGAAGACTGGTCTGTGTGAAGGTTGTTTGCAAGGTTACCTGGTCTGATGCAATGGAAAGCTGGAATTTGCATCTCAAAGCTTTGTTCCTTTCTCAACATAGTGTCACATAAATTGTCCGCCCTGGGGTTTTAATTTCACAGATGTCTAAGCTCATTTAGAAATTAAAGTGCAATAATCTGTGATCCACACTGTATCTCATCATTCTGTTTTTTTCTCAGCAAATGTTACATGGTGATTGTTTTGTTTACACATCAGAACTGTACTCAAAGTTATAGGCTTGGGGTTTGGGGTGTTTTGGTTTAATATATCTGTGCTTTTATGTGAAGGTTAGAACATTATATATTTTTTTCTCTAATATTTCTGTTTTATTTTGCGGGAAATGTCAGATTTACTTTTTTTTTCATGGTTTATAATCTGTGTGGTTTTTACAATCCCTAATGAGTATATCTGGATGACAGATGCTTTATAAAGGTTTTAATTATCTCCTTTTTTTTTTTTTTTGTTAACAAGGATATTATCCTCTAAGGTATTGGCTCTCAGTTAAAGAAAAAAATGTGTTTTACTGTTCGGTAGACTTTTCAACAGTTTACTTGTACTTTGAACCTTAGTAGGATAATGTATTATTGATATACTGAAGGAAATTATGTGATTAATTTTCATTTTACATTATGTTTTTAGATTTCAGTAAAAAATATGTACATGTTTATTCCAGATTGTGATTGGCAAGATTAAAGACAGAAATAAGCAAGCAATTCATCAGCAAAACTTTCATGAGCAAATATTAGCATGTAAGGATACAAATGCAATCTCCCCACATTAGGAGCATAATTAAAAAAAGAAATTAACAATATTTTAAATAGATACACCAGTTCCAAATAGCCAAGGAAATAAAGCTCTTTGGAAATTTATTTTGAAAGTCTCTTGATTTTGCCTTTGCAGATCATGTTCAGCAGTTCTAGAGTGCTGGAAACTGTCCTGCCAAACATGAGCCTTTCTTAGTTAAAGCTACTTTGAGCAATCCTCTTTCAGCTCTGGCACCACTTCATGGAGCAGACATGACCTTTCCCAGTAATCTGGTCTTCCATTCAGACTTCATAAACTGAAATTACATCCCCAAAACATAATACAGGTCGTGGAACTCCATTACAGCACTCAGTTGGCACACTTCAGATCCTGAAGAGTTTCCTGTCTCACAGAGTTCCACAAACAGACCTGATAAATATACCACTCCAGCTCACCCTCTAATGTGTCCCTAGACACCAAAGGCCCTTTACATTTTTTAATATGGTCTTAAAAATAGTAGAAAACCAAAAATTACAGCATTATCTATAAACATCCTAATTAGCACTTTTAAACTGTGTCTGTTTGACTTAGTTTCAATTTCCTTTCTTTCTCCTGTCTATGCTGTTTGTTGATAGCTGGCCAGACAATCTTGTTAGATCAATGGAATTGCAATAAACTACAATACAAATTCAAAGCAGCAGTGAAGAGCTTTGTATTTACTACTGATTTACAGTTAAATTTGAAAAGGTAAGGATAGGGTGAAAAAGAAAAAGGGATGTTCTGTGTGAATTTTTATAGCCTTGTTATTGCTAGTAAATGTCTGCACCATTCTTTCATATCTGCAACTACAGTTTGCTTAATAGAACCTTTCCCTAAGAAAGAAAAATGGGTATTATTTATGCCACTTACAGTATGACTATTATGAAATGCACCATATCAAGGCAAAATTACCCCCAAGCCAGATTATTCAGACACCACATGATTTCCCTAGTATAAAGACCTGGAAGCTGTGCAGTTTCAGTTGCTACAGCATAGCTGCAGGCAGGGTAGGAGAGGAGTAACAGAAGCACTCTATACATTTTGTGGTTGGTGTTTTTCAAAGCAGTATCTGATTACCACTGAGAGTGGTATTCATCTCACTTCAGTCATCTGTATCTCATCTAATTACCCTTGAATATCTTTGCTAAGGAAAGGAATAAGCATTGCTAGGGCACATTACGCTCATATAGATGTCTGGGGCTAATTTGAGGTCTTTAAAGGTAGCTGAGATGCTTTAAGGCATCCAGAACTTGGGGTTTGGCTGAAACTGGTCTCCTGACACTTGTAAAAAGCCCCCAACCTCAAATATTATAGGTTCTGTGACAGAATTTTTCCCTTCTGGCACATCAGTGAAAGACCATGTCTTCATATCCTAGCCCAAATTTCAAAAGACTTATTTAGGTAATTTAACTGGGTCCCTGGAACTGAGCTGAATAATTTCCTTATTGAGTAAATAATTTCCTACTTCTCTCCATTGTCTGTGGAAGGAACCTTTGGAGTCAGCTTGGATGTGTATTTCATCCCATGAATCACCCTGGGAAGGTGCAAAATAACACTACTGGACTTAGAGTTAACCTGGAGTATGCAATTCCTCAGTTACAGTCCTTGTATTCCTCAGAGTTACCTTTGCATTTCTCCCTGGAAGCTGATCAGGACTATAAGAGCATCAGGGGCTGGACTACTACAGGAACCTGAACAGGACCAAGTACTTGAAAACTTCTGCATGGAGTTTTATAAATGGTGATGAGGTGGTTCAGCAGGATAGTGACAGTAAAGGGCTAGAAAATGGTAATCTTATTCAATGTGAAAAATAATACACGAGGCCACACCCTGATAGAACTGTTTTAAAGGCTTTATTTTGAGCACCTCAGTTTTCCCTTGACTGTACTGAGAATTATAGGACTCCTCAGAGCACAGTACTGTGTTAAAAAAGCTTTTAACAAAATTTGGAGCAATGGCTCCTGGAAGATATAGTGTTCTGAACTGCTATTAGAAATAGTGAAAGAAGATGGTGTCTCGGTGCTGTGAGAAATGAGCTTAACTTACCACAGGATCCTCCTACAAACTAAAGAATTATTCTGTTTTCTTTCAGAAGATTAATTGCATTTGAAGACAGGAGGCTCTCTGGGCATTAAATGAAATATTGAGTACCATTTCTGTATTCTTTGGGTACTTATACTGACTACAACAGTAAAAATCTACTGTAAACTGAATAATTCATTCTCTACTCACCATGGGCAGGCAGGTGTTCAGCCATCTCCAGGAAAGCCTAGCTTCATCACACATCATGGTGACTTGGAAAAGCAAACACTATCATTCAAAACATTCCCTTTTTTCTTCTTATCCCATCTTTATATGGTAAGCATGACACTATACTGTGTTAGATATTTTTTTCATCAGCTGGGGTCAGCTGCCCCAACCATGTCCCCTCCCAGTGTCCCCACACACCCACAGACTGCTCACAGGTGGGGTTGGGGTGAGGAGCAGAAAAGCCCCTGACTCTGTGTGAGCACTGCTCAGCAGCAGCTAAAACATCCCCGAGTTATCAACACTGTTTGCAACACAAATCTGAAGCAGCCCCATACCAGTTACTATGAAGAAAACTAACTCTGTCCCATCCAAAACCAACCTATGTAAAACAGAAAGATGATATTACATATATAGCCCAGCAGAGTCCTGAGAATGTGCTGCTGTTCATTTTGGCAGGACCAGATAAAGATACAGTGGAGCATGTTGGAAACATATGTATTCATGTTTTTTATTAAGCAAATGAATAAGCAGAAATTGCTGTGCCAGAAATGGACACGCTAGGACGCAGGGGTTAAATGAGACCAGATTACTAGGGTAGTATTTATCTATAATATACTAGGATAGTCTATGTCTGTAATATAAAATTTGCATAAACTACCAAAGATTTTCTCTTTACAGGGAAGAATTTCTGTATCAGTCTGTGTATCAGACTGGATCTGTACAGTGTGTATATTTTCTTCCATATATACAGGATGGATGTGCATGTGTCAGCTCTTGTTTCCACACACAAGATCCCACCTAGAACCTAACAGCATGACAAGTTTATCCCAGTTTGTTAACAGAAGCTTTCTATGAGTAAGAACAACAACCATCAAAGGCATTAATTACCTCCATTGCTTATCCTTTGCTTCTCCAGATTTAAATTAACAAAAATCACAAAAACTTTCTACTTTGTACTTTTCAAGTATATTATGCAAGTTGACAATATTCCCTTCTTTCCTTTTTGCACACTGTAATAGAGGTCTCTGCAAAGATACATTTTAAATGATGCCTACCAGCACTTCAAAGCCATCTCTTGCATGGTAGACCTAAGTTTAGCTTAATCAATGTTTGATGTAATGAAAATCTCTTGACAGAAGTTGATATGCTTAGAAATAAGTCTCTGATGCTTCATTATATATTCAGAGAAAGGTGAAATTTGTAGTGATTATGCACACCTCTGAAATGTGTCTCATTGGATTAGCAGCTATAATTAGCATTCACTTTTATGAAAGTCAGCTTAATAATATTACTTTCCCTACCACAGGTAATATTCTTCTTGGTAATAATATTTTAATTCCATGGGTAAAAATAAAGAAAATACTATTATTGTGCAGAATAACATGAATTTTATTTAATTTATCTCTATTTTTTAAAGCCTAGATTTTCTATCTACCTGAATCTTTTGCTGATCTAAATTAACTGTAGATATAAACACACATTTTTTCCCAACGAAACCCTTCAAATGTTGAGGAAGCCAGGCTTCCTCATAAGCAGGGAATCAGCTGGGGACACTGGGGGCAGTCAAAGGCTACCTTTTATTCCATTCACAATGCATAGGTTTTGTAGTGCAAATTTTTCCACCACCTCTACTGGTACACTGGTAGTAAGAGATTTTTTTCATTTGTCTTTGTATGAAGTCAAATCTGAGATAGTAATTTGTATGTTTCAAAATGTGATTTTACAGAAGCTCTGTAGAACTATGCTGAAAATACTTTATGTGATGCAGCCAGCACAATGCTGTTCTCCACCACTGCCTGATCTTAACAGTGTGTAGTCATTTTGCTGTTAACCAACCCAAGATATATTTCCTTTTTGTTTCTCTTCAGTCCCTAGGTATTTCAGTTAGTCTATGCCTTTGGTGATTTTCATCCAATTACTGTCCTTCATACATCAGAAACATCCAGTTATTCCTGTGAGAAATTCCAGTCCTTCTCTATAGTGATGAGAATGTCATCAGTAGACCTCATGAATATGGTCCTGGTCTTTGTGCCAAGGTCATTTAATCAAAAATGTTTAATGTCTTCAGTCATAAGAATGATTGCTGGGAAACTCAACAAAACAATTCCCTGTAGGCAAAGATTTGCATATGTATGGAACCCAGTTGTCTTCTTGATGTGTAATCTACCTGTTTAGCCAGATCAAATGAAATTAAGAGAAAAACTGGTAATACTCATATTTCCAATAAATCAGCAATAATAGATTTTTAATTTACTCTCACTAAAGAATGAAAATCTGAGGCTGTAGTTAAATTATCCTTTAAAGAATAATTTTCAGCATCATAACTTCATTGTGTCACAGAGAGAAGGTGAAAACACAGAGAAGTCCTGGGGGCTGTATGTACTGTACACATTTCTACCTGTGTTGTTCAAGTGTAATGGAGAACCAGATCAGATACACAGCACTTAATTTCTATCACATATATCTTGTGTTTTTGCTGAGTTTAAAAAAAGGAAATATTATCTACACTCATTTCAATGTGAAGATAACTTGCTGTCTTTTTCCAGGGTTCCCATCAAACAAGTTTTTATTCAAACCTACACATGCTTCATATTTTATAAACTTTTTGATTCCTATTAGACCCTATACCAAAGTGTTTCCTTAAGTAAGATGATTGCACCTATTACTGTGGAATTCCTAGATTAATCTCAGTTTTGTGGCATTTTCCTGAAAACTCTATTAGAACAGGTGTTTGGTCGAGTCCCTTTATAGGCTTTCATCTTCTAGAAAATCTCATACCCAATACAATGCTATAAAATTGTATCAACAATTAATCTGTTATAAAAAGCAGCTAATATCTGTCATAGACTGGTATGACAGAGTCCTGACCCACTGGTAGGGGCTGCAGTGTTCCATATAAATCCTCGTGAGGCTGAACAAAGACACCAGACCATGTGTCAGGGAAATCTTGTTTTATTTTACAGATACCAAAACCTTGACAACCAACTCACTATTTAGACTGGAAAGGTGTTGGCTAACAAGCCTGTAAATTCATACAATAGACATCTACAAGGGATGGAGAGCAAGCCCTTCATTTTGTCCAGTACGCTTCAAGAAGTTCTCAGCTCCCACCAAAAACTCCTCACAGGTCTGGCTCACAAGCCACAACACACCATTACACAAGCAGTGTAATCCCACTGCCACAGCAGAGTTTAATAAGGACTGTGGAGCAGAATGTAATAGTTGTGCTTTGCTCAGGAAAAGCAAGGGAATAAAATAGCACCAGTCCTTAGATCCTGCATTGGTGCTGCTGCATGGATGATCTGGGGCAAACAATGAGATGAAGTAAAAGAGAGAAGAGAGAAAAAAGAGAGGCAAGAGATGAAAAACAGTAAGGAAACACCTTTCCAATCTGCATCTTTTTATAGTTAACCTAGTGAACTCTTCTTACATAAATTAGACTTTCCAGTTGTTGTGAGTATCACACACAGCCAGCCCTTCTCCGGGAAATGAGTTGGGAGGGTGGGACTGAGCACCAGTCTTGAAGAAGAGCAGGAAGCTGGCTCAGGTATGGGACCCTCAGTTTTGATCACCTCTCCTGTAGCAATACTCGGAATGTTTGGGACAAATCATGTTGAAGTGTGGTCCTCTACAGTAAGTTACTGCATATTTACAAGGGTGCATGAAGTAAATAACATATGACAGAAAGCAAGCTATTTGTTTGATTGTTTAAAATAATTTTTTTCATATAAAGGCCAGAGGATTTTTGACTTTCCATAGTCTTTGCAAGATTTTAAGTGACATTTATCTCAATGAACTTCTTATTTATCTTCTTTATTATGTCCTGTGCTATTCTGTTTGCAAGTCACACCATTGCACTATTTTTTGCCTAAAAAAATTATAAATCTCTGTTTAATATAAGTTGCCAAATCTCTAGTACATAAGTGGTTCAAAGTCTGCACAAAAAAAGCAGTCTTGAAAGAGTAAAGCTTTAATTGAAACATTATGAAATAATATTTAGGACAGTATTTATCACTTTAGCTGAAACTCTAAAAATGCCTGTGCTCTGTGAACAAAAAAACGATTTATGGAGTGCTTAATCATACTGAATTGGGAAATAGTTCTCTATCCCTTCTCTGTAAGGCATTTCTGGACCCCCTGCAATGCCAACGTTCACCAAGGTGCATTTAGATTGCACATTAAAGTTTCTGTATGGAAAAGCTCAGCTCTTATGGTCTCTGTGAACAGCTTGTGTTGCTCATCTCATTAGAGGCAAACAACCCTGAGATGGCCAAGCTGTGAAAACACTGCTATTTCACTATCAGGCACAGAGGATTAGTTTCAGATTATTGTTTAAAGCAGAGTTAAAGTGGGATCAGAATTTCAGTGCCTGATTCATGCTATCACTTGTTTAATTGTAATGTCTTCTTAATATGCAACTTATATGTAAGTTTAATATGTAGCTTAATATAATACACTAGATAATTGGATGACCATGTCATGTAACAGTTTCTTTTTGCACTGCCTATGTTCAATCATTTAAAATAACTGAGCTGCTTGAAATATATTCAGTATATACTCACATTAATCTCAGTACAGTAAAAAGAAGATAAAGCAATCCTTGTGTAAATCTGTCTGGTATTTTTCATTTCCAGAACTCAAAATGTCCTGTTTTCTACATTTCTGGGGTATCTTTTTAGCATATTAACATGCAAATTTTTTTCTGTCTTTAAGACTTAAGCTTTTGTTTTGTGTCAAACGTTATTTATTTCATATAACCTTATTGGTATGCAATAACTTGATGGCATGGAAAATGATATTAACTGCCCTTTATAACAATTTATTTCTAAATATATATATATGTTTATACATCCTATAGTAGTGATGATTATATGATTGCACGTTCTCCCGGTATTGCTTTAGGAGTGGCAGAAAACATACTTCTATCAGGCGCTGTTGGCTATTGGGGACACTTGTCCTGCATGACTTCAAAGGATCATTGCACTTGAAAATCAGTCAATGCCTAAACCAGTATAGGATAAGAATATACGTAAGGTTTGGGATTTTTAAATTTAATGTACAGCTTATTCATTAATGTCTATGAAGACTTTTTTTCTTATTAAAATATACAATGACATTTACAGGAAGCATGGATTGAATGCCCTCCTTTTATTTTTTTTCATTTTACTGTTGCTTTCTGGTACAGAAGAAGTTATGGTGAAATTGACTTTCTGTCAACTTAATAACTATTAATGTATTGGATGCAGTGAAGCATCACCCTAGATGATCCATCTTTAAAGGTAAAGTTATTTTGCAGGAAGGTCACAATTTATTTATTCTCAATTCATTCTTTCATCTTTGAAGAGGAATCATTATGTAAACATTGAGCACATTTGCGAATTCATAACAAAACTTTGTGCATTCTCTGCTTAGAAGAATAAACTGGTGAAATTCGTAAAGCTTTTAGCAATATGAGAAAATTTTTTAAAAAATTCTGTAATGACTGATACTTTTTTCAACACAGAGACATTTTTTCAACATGGCATGTTTTAATTCAATTGAATGAGTCTATGGAGACACCTAATGATGTGCTTATTTAATTCTATTCTTTAACAATTATATTTATTATCTCTAGATTTTCCCGAAGTAAAAGGGGTCTGAAATCTAACTTGGATCAACATTATTCAGTTGGCAATATAATAATACTTCCAGACAGATGCAATTACAAATTCTCAACATTTTGGAACAGTTTCAGAAGCAAAACCTTTATTAGGCCTTCAAACTGATTTTAAGCCAAATGCATTCCAGGTTCCAAAAGGCAAGGCTCAGCACAGTTTGCAGTCTCCCTAGGTCTGATATAATCTAAGTGATAGAAGAAGAAAAAGGACTGAGACAGAAGGCTTTTGTGATATGTTTTGTAATTTCATTTTTCGAGTACCTTCATTAATCCATACCATAATTTGTCCAAATTTAATTAATCCAGAAAGGTAGAAACAAACTTCAGGTGGGAATATAACAACAGTGTTGCCTTTGGCTGGCAGCCTTTAAATAAAATTTCCTGCAAGCTTCTATTACAAAATGACCATTATTGTTTAAATTTCTTGTTTTGAATTAATAATAATTAATCATAATTAGTGTTCCAGGACAAATGCAAGGATATGTCAAATTGTTTGAGAAGGGTGAAAAGTCTGATTTGTCCTTGCTGAGATGAGTTGAGCTATTTGTATTAATTTACTGGGTTTAGGCAAAAAATTATAAGTTGTCTTAACATCTTTCAACAGAAAACATGGCAATATTCCTTTCTATTTTCTGCAGACTGAATGCAGTAATCCCACTTCTCTGGTTTCAAATCCAGCTCAGTTTTCAAGTGCAGCTGTTTATCATAAAATGCTTGTTAATGGGCAACTGATACTGCCCAGAGGATGACAAGATTATTGAAAAGTGTGTTGCAAGAGAAAACAAATTTTTCAACCAAAACTTGTTATTTTGCTGTAGAATTCTGTAAGTTAAAACTCTTTTTTTTACCCATAACTTCCAGAACATTTTAGAATACCTTGGTTTAAGACAGTTAAGATCTTTCTTTAATTTCTTATGCTATAGAATAGTTAGTCTTTAAGAATTTTCTTTAATAAATAGTTTCAAATCCCTGTGTTTAAACCAATCAGGACCTTCCAACAGTTTAGAGATGTATTATCAGTACCACAGGAAATCCAGGTGAGTAGCCATCAGCAATTGCCTTAGGAGGATTCACTCTATATCTGGGCCTCACATCTCTGTTTTTCAGTGGTATGTGCTACTCTGCACCAAGGTCAAACGGTAGAAGATTGCTTTCACTCCCACACGCAAACTGGAAGGGTGCAGCAGCTGCAGGGTTGCCTGTGCCTTTGGAAGTTGTTAGAATAATATTGACAATATCCAACACAGAGCAATGAGCTGCAGAAACTAGTTTATTAGAAGCTGTGAGAACGGTGACAGTTGACAGTGTCTCTCCAGGGACCTGATTCAGCAGATAATATATAACCCTTACTCCTTGCCTGAGTGTAAGCATTTGAGCCTTTTCAGAGGAGGATAGTAATGTTTTATTTTAAAACCGCCTCAAAAGAGTAGGTGAGACAAAAGGTACTGGAAGCACTCTTGTTTTCTCAGCAGGTGCTGGAGACGTGATAACAAA
Source organism: Poecile atricapillus (assembly GCF_030490865.1). Taxonomy (NCBI): domain Eukaryota; kingdom Metazoa; phylum Chordata; class Aves; order Passeriformes; family Paridae; genus Poecile; species Poecile atricapillus. The sequence goes on along the minus strand of NC_081249.1, from coordinate 42,528,227 downwards.
AGTCCAAAAGCCACCTCTTCCAACATTAAGGAGAGTGTGCTAGCCTCACTCTTTTACCCTTCCTATTCTGTCTTCAGTAGTTTTAACTAGACTTTGCTCCTATGACTAAGAAACTTATGATTTTCCAATTAGAACTAAGTTTCCCAGGTATTCCCAGGAAGTTCGTTATTGCAATGCTTATACTGACCACTGTGGTTTTCTGTAAGAAATAGCAGTGCACTGCTACCAAGAGTTGAAGTTGCAAATGTTTCATAAAGCCTCGATTTTCATGTTGTACTTAGAGCTTATTAATTTTGAAGGGACATGATTTAATAACTTCTTTATACTTTTACCTTTGGTGTTTCTTTTTCTTAGTTACTACACTAAATGGTTTGTAGCAATTTAGTTGCACAGACTTTTTCCTGTAAACATTGCTCACCAAACTTTATCGTTTTTCAGCACATGAAAAAGATATTTTAAAATATTTGGTTATGATGTCTTACTTTGTCTGGTTCAAACCTAGTTACTGACTCCCTCTATGTGTATTTAGACTACAAAAGTAAGAGAGGGAAGACACATGGCAATGTTTCATTTAGCAATGAAAATTTTGTAGTGGCTCAATTTCCCCTTGATCAATCAAATCCATCTATCTAGGTTTTAATACTTCACACAATATAACCATTTGCTGTGATACCACATTACAAATTGATGTATTATTTTTCATTCCTATATAATGTGTCTTCTCATGTATGGCCTTAGTACAGTTTATGGGTTTTTTCTTCAATACTTGTGCTAACTTTGAAAAATGTGAGAGCTTAACTGTCTTCATTCTCTTCTTACACTGAGACTGTATTTTTAACCATTGTTTCAATATGTTAAACCTTATTATAGTTTTCTTTACTCATCAGAACCCTTAATTTAGTAAGATGTGACATTCATAACCTGTTTGTTCTTCTTGCAGATAGCTTTACCTTGCCAGAAAGAGCAAGTTTGTAATGATGTCCCAGAAATTCAACCAAAATCCTTAGATTTTGGACATTGGTGAAATAGGAGCTTCATACTGAATTGTTGTGGAAGAACAAGGAAGAAGAACATTTCCCACATGTTAACTTAAAGACAGAAAATATCAAACACAAAGAAAAAAAAAAGGTGTGTTTATGTGAGATAAACACAGTATACTGAGCTAAATAATGTTTGAACAAATAAACCAGTTTAAAGGGAATCCAAAGTAAAATGTTAAAACAAAATCTGGAGTACTGAAACATTTATAAACAGTTTAATTTCCCTTTCTATAAAAGTTCCTATAAAGGGAACATATAGAAGTTGAAGTACAGGGTTTCCTCAATGTTAAAATATTTTTGAACATAAATTCCCATTCAGTCTGAACTCTAAATATTTTCAGTTTGCAATCTAAATGGCTGATAAGTTTTTCTTCTCAAAGCCTTTCCTTCTCTTTTAGTGTCTAATTGACTTTTATTTTATGTTCTAAGTAACGAAATAGCACATTAAATGCTGGGAAAAGAATGTCCAAACTTCTTACATCTCAATTTCCTTTGTAAGAGGTGCAGTTCCAGTGTGAGTTAAAACCAAATACATACTAAATAAATCAAGGCCCTCATTTCCTCCAATGAAACTGCAATATAACCATTAATAGTACTCTAGAATTGTCATTGCGAACAAATGAGTTTCTCTTTCCATGTACCATTCTTTACACATCTTTACAGATGTCATAGCAATTATCAGTGTCCTGAATACAGCTATTAAACATTCTCCTTGTTTTTTTTCACATTTTTGAAATCTCAGAAAAATTTATAAATCTAAAGTGCTTACTTGGCCTTAAAATAATGACTTTCATATGTTCAGAACATATCTATTTTAAAAATGGGATGTTAGGGATTACCCTTTCTAAGATTAATTACAGTGTATAAAAAGTGATCCTAGCTGCCCATCAACATTCTGCTGCCCAGCCCAGACAACCACACAGGTTTATTTTACTTAATCTGCCGATTTTTCTCACTTCAATTTGAGTTACAGTTCTTTTGTAGGTGGAAATATTAAAATTTAATTCCAATGTAATTAGCTGTACTCTTCATCAGAAAAGTATTTCTCCAAGGCAAGACTGCATAGAGTAAATAAACTTAATTACACCTGGATTAGAGACAGGATGATTTAGACCTTTTCTTGCTGAGAGTCAAAGCAATTCCTTCCAGGTATGAGGGAAGACCGATATCTCATGGTATAATTTTCCCTCTCCAGACTGTTATCAGTAACAGAGATTTGAAGACCTTCTAATAGTCGAGAACTTAGCAGGTTCATGTTTTTTATGTAAGAACTGCTATCAAAGATGAAAAAACCAAATACATAAATTGAACATCCAAATATTTAAATATGAGCATTTACCAAATATTTTGTAATATGGCACATTTGATTTACCTTAATTTCTGTAGACATGCTTTCAAGAAGACTGTTAAATTTTGTGTGTGTGGTTTTTCTAGCTAATTTTCCTCCTTTAGAATTTCCTCCAGATTACTACTAAACCACGTTGCATGTCTTAGCTTGGTTATTGAAAGGAATGTGGAAACGTACCCTTTACTTGAATAAAGGGTACATTTTCCCTCTCATAAGCATTTTGTTAGGGCTGTAATGAGTAACAGCTTGAGTGCTGTAAGAGGCTTTTTCCTATATGTTGACCCTTGGCACACATGAAACCACATTGTCTTGAATCCCTCTTTAATCAGAGGAAAGGCCTTCTCATGAAGTCATTCACCAAATAATGGTATGTGATCAGCAGCCAGATTAGCCTGCAGTCAGTGCTCTGGTTTCTTTAGAGACTGCCACTCACGCATGCACACACACAAACCCCAAGCCCCAAACCAGCCAAAACTAATTTCAAGTGTTGAAGCTAAAGTGAAAAATTGAAGCTGTGGGAAGCTTTTTCTACTTGTTAATACAGGAGGGAAGGACTAACTCTGGTTCCCTTAAATCTTGCATGACCTGCACACTGGATAACTAAATTTCCATTTGGGTCCCAGCCACCACTTCATTCTACTTACTTGTCTGGCAGCACCCAATCCTTTAAGCATCTACCAGAAGGCATCTACCTCACTGTCCCAGAAGTGTCCTGATAACCAGCTTTCAAGCACTACCAGGGAGAGCAGATGTAACCTGAACAATTTCAGTCCAGAACAGATGAGGTCCCCAGTGGATCACCAAAATATCTGCTACAGTAATTACAGCAGTGACACCATGAGAAGAATCCAAGCCTTGAGTTGTATGGGTCTTGGGACTGTTTAAAGTATTGCTTATTTCACTAACTTTCTTGGCTTTGTTTTATTTGAATTGGAATTCTCTTTGAACACTGTCCCATGTTAAGTGATTTGAGTTACAATCAAGTCTCTGCAGCTGGACAGAGAGATCTGCATGCTCAAAGTGTGTGGATATGTAAGGATATCTGGTTTGTGAGGCAACTTGTGAATGGGTTGCTCAGCATCAACCATATGAAATAATAAATTAGGCAGCCAGATACACAAATTAAGTACCAGGACATAACAGAGACACTGGAAAAGTCCTGAGCTCTCAGATCACTGACTGGTAGGCCTTAGAGGGAGTCAACCAAAGCCTTGAGGATGTCCAACCACAACTTCTTGACTGGTGAAAAGCAGTCTCATAAAAACCTGTCCTGGGATATGGGAAGGGGTTTGTTAGATTGAACAATTTTTTGCAATGGAATGCTTATGGGAAAGGCCAAAGCCAAGGTAAAGGACAGGTCAAGGTAGACCATGGACAATGAATATGGGAGGAGAGGGGATAAAGGCATCCATGTGCATGGAAAGTAACTGCTGATTGATGCTGTTTTCTGGCCAAGACCTTGGCCTGATCACCACAATTTGTCTTCCTATTGAACTCTCTTTCTATCTTTTTGCCCATGTGTGATAGTAGAAAACTTCAAGCCAGAGTAGATGTTAAGTAGTCTAAGAGGTCTGGCCTGTTATCATAACTGAATCATGTAAGCAGTGAAGCACACAGTATGACTCTTGAGTCAGAAATCATTATCTCTTCAGAATGGTCTTGATATTTATTGGTTGGAAGAAGGAGTCTCAAAATAGTTTCTAAAGCTGAGCAGTAATCGAAAGATTTTTTTTTTTATGTGTGCCTTAATTCTCTACTTCACTGATGTCCCATTTACCCCATTTCAGTATCTGAAAGAGGATCAGACCTCACATGTATAGAGCTGTTTCACAAGACTATCAGTTCCTTTTCTACTCCTTCTGATTCCCTTCATTTTATAATATCAAAGTCCATGTAAGATGCTGGTTGTGAAAAATGTTAAATGAAATTTCAATCTTATATTCAACATATTGCATGTAACCAGAAAAATGGAGTTCCAAGGAGTGTCATCACAGCCCTCATGATACAGAGATAGATGCACAAGGGATGACAGAGAAGAGTTTTCTTGAAAAGGAGGCTCACTTAGATTTATGCTCTGAATTGCAAGTCTCTGAAACTCACTCCTATAATCAGACAGGTATGTTCCCTGACTCTTCTCTTTTTCATTGAAAAGGCAGCCTTTTGGTCCTTACATTGACAAAATGTTGTGTAGTAACTGTGGATATGTAGTTTTTCAAGAGCCTAAATCAATTGGAAACTTCTGCTTTAGGTTAGTGTGGAGTGGATGGGAGTTGCCTCTATTTCCCATTGAAACCAAATTTCTTTGCATACATGAAGTTCAGACTCACAACATCCTGGAGAAAGCCTCATGTGTCAACATGTTTCTGCAGCTAGGAATTAGGACTTCTAGCTGTTCCCTACGAGACAATGTTTTCATCACTATTCCTTTATGCATTTTCCGTAATTTGAATGTTAAAGAAGAGATTAGTTTATAAACCTCTAAAATCATTCAGAGTCATTAGTTTAGGACCATGATCCCAGTTTAACATTTTGGGATAATCATAGACTCATAGAATTTTAATGGAAAAAAAAACCAACCCCATATTGCAAAGGAAGAACAATTTAGACGTTGCAATAATATCAGCTCTGTCTGAATGAATGATGATAACTCATTAATATCCAGTATAATTCAGCATAATACTAGGCTAAAGAATGCAGCACAATCTTAAGGTGAACTCCAGAAGGGATAAACACGTGTGATATATTATCAAGAACAGCAAGAAAAAGTTAAGTTAAAAATAGTGCAAAGAGACAGGCAATAAGTAATTTTCTAAGCTTTACAATTAGAGATAGCTTGCAGAGTAACACTTCTTACTTTACTTCTACAGCTTGTCCTAACAGCCAAAATAAAATGCCTAGGGAAACATGTAAACATGAAAAAAGTATAGCTCTGAAAAATTCTCTTTGCTCTGTAAGTCTTTTTTATTGTGGTAACCTCAGGATCTTTTGACTTATGCCTCAATGAATATTTTAAAAATTTTTGAGCTAAAAAAGACCCATCAACTGCATATTTTGGTTTTTAAAATGGTGATCTTGACTTGCAAATATTTTGAGATTGTGCAACTGTACAGGGTAAAATATAAATTATCTTCTTTTGTTTTGGAAATACCTGATGAACATCAGTGGCTGGATGCAGCCACAAAGATGATGGAAAGCTTGTCAGCGATCTCCTGTTAATAATCCTAAACTTAAAAATCCTAAATCCTCAAGTCTAGGGAGTCATCATGCACGTTGCATCTGTCTGCTAATAACACCCATTTCATTGGCTGACAGCACTTAACTCTGTTCCTGAGTTTTCTGCTAAGTTCTCACCGGTCATGCAACCATAGAATGGTGAAGGCTGTAAAAGACCTCCAAGATAATCAAGTTCAACCATTGAAACTCCTACATTCTTAAGACTAATCATACGTAGAACTCAGTCTTTAGGAGAGTTCAGCTCACTGCTCCCATTTCTTTCCCAGAAAGAAACCTCTTTCTGGAACTGGAAACAGGACTTCTGCCAGTCCCTGATTAATCCTTCCCAGCTGGGCTTCCTTCCTATCAACATGAAGTACATTACCACTGCTAAATCCAGTACAAAGCCTTTTTTCAGGGTTCCTGGAGGGTGGGTTTGGGGAATTTTTTGGTAACAGGAATGGTTCAAACTATACCATTCTCTGCAGTCAGTCATTTTGGGTACTATTTGATATAATATAAGATATTGATATACATGGATTACTTTTCAGTGCCTGTGGAAAGAGAAATATATTTTGTAACCTGTGCTATTCAGCTACATGAAAAATGGTATTTATCTCAGGTATGCAGGGCTACTCGAAGGACTGGGAAAAGGATCACTGAGATGATAACAACACACAGTTATATGTGGGCAGACCTTTTCTGCTAGTTTCATAAAAAGATGAAACTAGCAGAAAGTCTTTGTCTTTGCCAATAGTCTTTGTTCAAGGGAGTACAACAACTACAAGAAGAAAAGCAGATTCAGAGTGATTTTTTATGTAGAATACTTTTGCAAATTTGTTAGAGCTAGTTCTGGGAGCGTCTGTTGAGATTTAGCAGGAGCATTCACTGTGTGCCGCATTCCATTTATTACACGTGAAGGAAAAATTGCAAAGTTGTGCATTGACTTCCAGTGGAATGAGCAAGCTTCTTACAATGATGAGGATTTAACAGAGTGCTGAGATCATGCTTCTTTCACCAAAAGTTAGGATGCATTGTTCTTCTGTTTGTTGTGACTATAGAGGAAAATAGGAAAGAGATATCAACAATGTTTAGGAAGCTGAATACATACCAAATATTTGTTACAGTTATTTGTTCCTAGACAGGCACCTACTTTCAAATAAAAAGTATGTTATGTGCAATTTAGTTATCCACTAGAAAGAATGGGGGGATGGAGGGGGTAAGTAGTAAAAGGACTGTACATAGTATATATATGTATAGTACTATATATTTATAGTATATATATATATTGTGTATATATGTATATATATGTTTATAGTATGATATATTTATAGTGTGTGTGTGTGTGTATATATAGTGTGTATTTTGAAATCCATAAACCCAATTTCTGAAATAGGGCAATACTTTGATACAAGGACTTCAGAGTGATTATTTATTTATTTGTTTGTTTGTTTATTTATTGTGTGCTCTCTGAAATAATACTTCAATCATAAAATTGTAGAATATGATGTGTTGGAAGGGACCGATCAGGATCATTGAATTCAACTCCTAGTCCTGTGCAAGAAATCCCAAGAATCACACCATGTGCCTGAGAGTTAACCAAATGCTTCTTAAACTCAAACAGGCTGTTGCTTTGATGACTTCACTGAGGAGCTCATTCCAGTGCCCAGCCACTCTCTGCATGAAAACCTTTTCCTGGTATCCAACCCTAACCTCCCTTGACTCAGCTTTAGGCCATTTCTTGGAGTTCATTGGTCATGAGAGTGAATAGATTAGTACCTGCCCCTCCACTTCCCCTTGTGAAGATATTGAAGACCACAATGAGGTCTTTCCTCAGTCTCCTCCAGGCTGAACAGACCAAGTGACCTTAGTCACTCCTCATACGGCTTCCCCTCCAGATCCTTCACCATCCTCATGGCCTTCCTTTGGACACTGTCTGTAGCTTAATGTCTTTTGTTTTATATTGTGGGACCCACAACTGCCCCCAGTACTTGAGGTGAGGGTGCACAGTGTAGAGTAGTGGGACAATTCCCTCCCTTGCCTGGCTGGCCATGCTGTTCCTGATGCCCTCCAGGACACAGTTGTCTGTCCTAGCTGTCAGGGCTCTGCTGACATTTGTCTTGCCGTCAACCAGGCCCTCCATGTCCCTTTCCATAACACTGCTTTCCAGGCTCCATTCCTTGGTCTATACACACAATCAGGGTTGTCGTATTCCAGGTGGAGAATCAAAGGAATGAAACAGGAGGAGACAAAATGTTTGAAAAAAATGTTCAATGAATTTTTAGTTCTATACTGAAATAGTAAAGTAGAATTCATAGTAACACCAGACTACAACTTTGAAGGAAATTCATCTTTCTAGAACAAACCAGATTATTAACAGCATAATTCTGCATTGATTGTCATAGAATAGATTGACAGATGATATTAATGTCAAATAGGAAACTTGAACACACCTAAATAAAACATACAAGTAAGCAGTTTATCTACAATTCATGGAGTTATTTTTCTGCGTTTGAGCAGTCCTTGAATCTGCAGGTGTAAAATAACTAATTATTATTTCAGTTTTGATCCATCTTGCACACAGTACCTTATCATATAGAAACCACATATGTTATGAATGTGGAAAGTTTCTCAGTGAGAAAACACCAGGGATCTTTCTGTAATGATTATTTTAAGGAGACTAGAATAAATGGTTCTCTTGGGTAAATAGAATCACTATATTTTCACAGATGAATTCAAGTGTGCAGTCAAGTAGTAGGTACCGTTACGAATTTCATATATGAAAATGAGCAGATGCATATAATCTGCTCATCTGTTTCCAATAGAAAAAATATTATTTATTTACAGAACATCTAAAATTGGAATAGGAGATCTTTTGGACTATTGTGGTTTAGGAGAAGTAGACTCCTTGGGTGATCCAAGACGCCAGTAATGGGAGAACATGCTGCCAGTATATGGAGGGCTCTTCATGAAATCCAGTCCAGGTCATGGACCATAAGTATGTAAATTTATATAATAGGAAAATGTTATTAAAACTTCACTTCTAGAACTATAGTATAAAAAAATACTTCTTTAGGAGCTCTTACAAAATGAGTGAATAGTCTGCTCTTTTATTCACAGATGATTGAGAGTCATGAGCCACCCAACCTTTTTTCTGTGCCCAACAGCAACCACTCTTTTGACCCTTTTGAAGTACTACTTTGTATTGGAGCCAGTAGTGTGTGGCTTGGTGAGATTTGTAGAGAAAAACACTTTATTTCCAAGAACAGTATTATAAATATATGAGGAGTTTTAATGAAGTCTAGATCCAGTCGTGATATTTACTATTATTTTTTTTATTATATTATGTTGGAGTGCACTAGATGCACTAGGTGCACTCCTAGAATGTCTCCTCCAGTTCAGTTCCATCCTGACTTGAAGTGAAGTAAAAGGGTGTCCTAGTTTAGGGCTTTGAAAAAAAAAACCCAAAACTAATAGTAATCTTTCTTTCAGGTATCTGGAATATCATCTCACCCTTCATCTAACAGTGAAAAAGTAAGAAGGAAAAACTAATCAGATATGCTGGATATCAGAACTCTTCTGCTAACCCTTAATTGGGACAATTAGGAGAACTGTCTTATTTCTGACAAAATCTAGTTCTAAAAATGGATAGACCTGAATGAAAGGAAGATTTACAAATGCATTTTGTGGTATAAACACTCATCTTTACAGAAATCTTGATGGACTGAAGTAGAGCTGGCTGTAACAAGAAGATAGCTGGGTAGAGAGAAATAAATTAATGTAAACAGAATTTTTTCCACTGCTAGACTAGACTGTTTAGTCACAGAATGGTTGAAGCTGGAAGGGACCTATGGAAGTCAGTTGGACCAACCCCCTTGTTGAGGCACAGTCAGCTGTCTAGGACCATGTCCAAACAACTCTTGAATATATCTAGGCATGAGGACTCCACAACATCCCTGTGCCAGTGTCACCTCCACAGTGAAAAAGTGTTTCCTGATCAGAGGGAGCATCCTGTGTTTGAGTTTGTGGCATTTAATTGTCAATAACTTCATCATAGAAGGTTATCAGATTGATTTCCAGGATTAGTTGCTTGATCACCTCCCCAGGGATTAAGGTAGGCCTTAGCAACCTGTAATTCTTACTAACATAATTTCTGTGAAATTAAGAAATTAATAAGTTTTTGTCTTAATTTTTTTTTTTTTCTGTTGCATAATGGACAGTGGACGAAAACCCAGCAATCAGCCTTAGGAACTTAATATAGCAGAAAAATTGAAGTCAGGGCATCCAGATTTACAGGCTCTTATATAACTGCCCAAGTTTTCTTGAGGTGCTACTATTCTCAGGAAAATAAATGTTTCATAGGTAATGCTGAACAAGTTAATCACGATAATGCAGATGTCTAATGAAAAAATTCAATTTGAAAAATGTCCTTACATGAAAAATCCATCATTTTGTGAACTAATTAAGCATATTAAGTTATTGCAAAATATCACTTCCTAAGCAGATTTTTAAGGGGGGGGTGGGGGGGTGGGGGGGTGGGGAGGGTGTGTTAAATTTTAAATTAAAATATTATTCTGTGATTAATTTTAGAACACACTGTACACTTACCTCTTGATATATCCATAGATATACACGAAGATAGATAGATAGATAGACAGATAGCAAAGCATTTTTAGTATGTCAGCTCCCTTTGCCATTTTATTTATAACTCTTGTAGGTTACTGTGAGTCTTTAAAAGTAGCTCTCCAAATTTTCCAATATTGTACTTCTCAGGTACACTGTTTAGTTTAAATAAAGTAAAAATGAACAAGTTGGTAAAATATAACATTTCGTGTCTCTAAACTGGATAATATAAAACTAGCTGGGAGAAAACGTTTCATAGCATGCAGCTCACTGATGTTCAGTAACATACAGGATATATTCTGAGTTTATTGAGTTAGGAGATAAAACTTGTAAGTCATTGCAACAGAGGGAATATTTTTATTCGTCTTGTTGGAATCTGATCAGCAGAATATCTGCCAGATATTGAAAGAATTGTTTTTAAAATAGGAATAAAACACTCTCTAATCCTTAAGGTGCTGTAAAAAGAGTTCTGAGTGAATCTGTTAATGTTCTGGGCACATAATGCAAAGGGAATTACTTTTTTTCTAATACATAATAAAAAAGAGAAAAGAAATAGAAGGAAATTGAGAAGAAGAAGGTGAGATAATAAAATCAAGACACACAAAATTATTCCTTATCTCCTGGGAAAGCACTGGGACCCTAAAGAATAGCACTCTTATTTTACAATGACTGCATTTTGATTCCATGTGTATTTTACATATGCATTTGTAAAATCAGAAACAACTTCAAAATTCTGTCCTTTGGTAATCTGTGATCTACGGAAGATTTAAAAATATATTGGTAAATGAGAAAAGACATACCAAGGACATGTTAATTACCTGAAATTTAAATATTTGTTGGACCTTACTGCTCTTAAGAGCAGTTTTTCTAAACCTGGAAATGAATTGTCTGATGCCTGTATTTTTGGGCCTTCTTTTTTTTCTCTCAATGTAGTGGTGGTTGTATTTGTACTGTATTAACAACTGGGAGTAGTTACTGCTTTGTTCCCAGTGGATACTGAAAGTCCCTCCAATCTATTTGGAAGTTCCCTATCACAACAGGACAGAAAATTGACATTATTTTCTGTCCTCAAACAACAATGTAATGCAAGAAAAAGTGTCATGGGAGGTATGATCCCATAAGTCAGATATGCCCAGCTGTAACTGGGGGTTGCTGAAATACTACTTTAACAGTTCATGGTGTTATAATTACAAAGAGTAAGTACTATTTTTTAACAATTCATTTGTTACAGAAATATACCAAAATTATTCTTACAAAAACACGTACCACATATATATTCAAAGCAAAGCTGAAACAATTTGGGCAATAGCCAGCTCTAATTGTCTTGAAGGCTGCAAGCAATGAGAGGACTCCATTTGGACCCCATAAGGCTGCAGCGTCTGACATTATCAGAAGGCTGCCATATTTTCTACTTGGCTTCTAACACTGAAGTCACAACGATGGAAAAAGTCACATTTCTTTTTCCTGCTGGTTAATCACCTGTAATCATATCTTTAAACTTACCTAGCAGTTCTTAAATTTTTGAAGTACAAAGTAGTACAAAACACTGTTTAAATGTTTTACGTCCTTATATAACTCCCATTAAATTTTACATTAGAAGTAATTAATAGATTTTCTTTTTGCAAACTCTACTTTTTTGGCTTATATATGAAGGATTGCATAAGAATACATTTTTTTATTTCAGAAAAATTATGGTCTGATAGGAAACTCGTTCCTTTTTCCACCTCCTCCTGGATCTGATGAAAAGGGCAAAGTGTTGAAATAGCATCCAGACATCTCTTGCCAATTGATGCTTTAGTAACATTTTGATCAATGTGTCTGCTTCCTCATCCAGAAGCCATAGGGGGGTAGGAAATTGATAATTGGTGATGCAGTTCAAAAGATCACATGAAACTGTCATAGGAAAATGAGCACTTCTGTTCTACTGCTGCTATGAGATTTGCTTAAGACATACCTTCTCAAACTAACTTGCAAAAGGTTTTGATTTTGTTCCTTTTTTGTTTATTTCTGTTTTTAAATAGAAGTCTTTTTCTCTATTGTTTCTCTGGTGCATCTGCTGTGTGATAAGCAGGGCACTTCCCTGACAGTGAAGCGCCATGGATACATATTAATCCATAAACCTTTATTTACAGGCATTTCTTTAGAAGTGCTCTTGATGTTTTATTTGTTATTGACACAACATGGCTGCTTTAGTTATAAACAATTAATGTTCTAACTGCTCAAGCACTGCACATACTCATTGTAGTTATTTCATTCTGCTAGATGTCAAATTTTCTTTTAACAATGATTTTCATAAGTAAGCCCTAAGTAGACTAATATTTAATTGCTGCACTCTTTACTCTTGATGTTCTTTTCTACTAACTGGAATTTTAAAGAGTTAATAAATCTTTCATTAACTAGAGCTATTTTTCATTAATAAAAACTCACTTTATATAAAAGTATACAATTTTGAAATTTCTTTTTGCACTACACTCAGCTGCCTATTTGAAGAAATGAGATTAGCTAAAGTGATTTAAATATCACCCTTGGTTATATTAACTTATTGGACTTTTTTTTTGTTATGTGGGGTTTTTTTGTTTTGGTTTTCTAAATTGTGCTCTGAAGAAGCAAAAGAAAATCAGTTAAAATTTCTTAAAGACTGAGAGGTGATGGAAGGTGCTTTAATGCCAATAATTGTCTTAAATTATCTAGTTCACAGGGTAACCTCTTAACGTTCAGGTCACAGTTCAAAATACGGTTAAACTGGGACTTGACAGTAAGTCCATGTGTATGTGTGGAAAAGTATATGAGTCATACAATGAAAAACCTTATATGCCTACACCTTTGCCTACACCTGCACCTGGACCTAGACCTAGGCCTATTTTACTCTAGAAAATGGCATAATTTTGGTTTATTTAAAATGGTTTATTTTTCAGAGTTCTATTTAAAATTATTATAAGAAATTTAATGTTCATTAAGTAACTGAAAGGTAGCATCAATCCTAATTGATGCAAGTTGGAATACTGCACCACTGATGATGCTTACTTTTCCTCAATGACAAAGGCGAAAAGCACAGACAGTTACTGACTTGGGGATGAAGAAAACCAATCTATGACAAGAACACTTTACTGTTGGTAATTTAAATAGAAACATAGAATTCCAACCTGGGTTGGAAGTGACCCACAAGGACCATTGAGTCCATCTCTTAGCCCTGCATAGAACATACCCCTGAGTCACACCATGTGCCCGAGAGCATTGGCCAAACACTTCTTGAACTCTGTCAGGTTGATGCTGTGACCACTGCCCTGGGGAGCCTGTTCCAGTGCCCAACCACCCTCTGGGTGAATAAGCTTTTTCTAATATTCAGCCTAAACCTCTCTTGACTCAGTTTCATGCTATTTCCTCCAGTCCTGTCACTGATCACAGGTAAATATCAGCTGGGCAATCTGGAAGACAAAGCAATCCCCTAGGTGTTAAGTGCATAGCAGCATGATTTTGTATACCCATATTTCAAAATTACTTGGAGACAGTCATTGGTTTTAGCACTTTCACATCATGAAACACCACCTTAGAAGTGAGGCATGGAAACTCCTAGTGGCTTTGTCTACAGAGCAAACCTAGATGTTCATTTTAGAACGGATAGTTATATTTGGACATAAATGCTGTGCTGTGCTGCCCAGCTATTTCAGTGCGTTCTTCCTTGAGTTATGTTGTACTCTTGCACTTGGATGGCAATCAGTAGAATTGCTTTCACTGTCTCATTCCTTTCACAGTCATATGGTCTTGCTTGGCAGTCATAGGGACAAAATAGACCCTTTCAAAGGGTGATTAATCCTCCCAATTATTTGAGATGTTTATCTTCAGATTGGATGAATCACACTCTGAAGGTGTATCTTTGTCTTTTTATAAAATTTAAAAAGCTTGATGATGGGTTTAAAGTAGGTTTATATTTCAGCAGCTAAATATGTTTGGGATCAACTCCAGTGAAGGCAAATTAAGCCCAGATAGGAGTAATTATATCTAAAATCTGTTTGCAACCTTGTTGCTACATGCAGATGGAAAGATTACTTGGGTCACCACATGTCAGCCAGTAGTCAAAATGAACCCCACAGACTATAGAATGCAAAAGGATGTGAATGTTGAAATAATTCATACTTATCAATAAATGAAAAAAATTCATACCTATCAATAAATGTTGGCCTTAGAGTTCTAGTGATGATGAAAACATACAGATTTTCCAACTTCATCAGGTGAAAATAATTTATTTCATTCAATAACTGATTAAAAGTCCTTTCTAACAAGCAGAAACTTTAAAAAAATATATATTTAGTTGCAATTTCTATTGTACCACAGATACTTATAACAATACTGTCTGATTCCTTTAGATTTCGAACTTCTCAGCTTTTCACGAGTTTTATACCCAGTTCTAAAAAATTATAGTCAGTCATTATTTTCTTGAGGCATGTAAAAAAATAGCAAGCTTTAGTTATGACCTTGGCCTCTTCATTGCTGTATTTGTATACCTTTGAGTATTTTTTATTTTTTTTTGTGTGTGTGAATTGTTTTTGGACAACTTCTCATGTGAATTGCATGATTTTTTTACTTTTAAATTTATATAAGAATATTTGTGTCTCCACAGTTCTCTCTGTGGCAATGAGAAATTTGAAATATATTGAGACTTTTAAAATACACAATTAAATGTTGTTATACTGTATATATCTTTATCATATTTAAAAGTGACACTTTGAAAAAAAGTCATGTTTGCTAACCCAGAAAGTTTTGTCAAGTGATCATTCATCACATTTGCTACAGATGCACATCCAAGAGCTCGGTCACAAAATGTTAGATGGTGAGCTGGAAGCACACTGCAACCTTCACCAGGAAATTAAGGTATGAACCCATGGCATTAAAAACAAAGAATAAAGAATATTTATTTTAAATATTTATTTAAAAATAATTCCTGGGTTTTGAGGGAGTGCTTGCCAAGAAATCAAATGTAAATGGCACATGGAAGGGACAGAAATGTGAGCTATATACTGACAGCAGTAATTGTGTGAATTATATAGGCAAGCATATATTACAGATAGACTTGTTTGTACTGGGGTCCTGCTGACTTAAGAATAGTCTCCTTCAGCTGGAAACTCTTCCCACTGTACGTACAAGGAACTTAAAGAAAAGGCAAGCATAATCAGTTTTTGACAGCTACCTTTATCTAAGGTAAGTCCTATCAAATATAAGAAACATATGAAGTTTTCTAAAAGTAAAGAAAGCTGTGAATGCGTTCACCTATCACTCAGTTACATAGTGACTTTTCCTTCCCCCACTATTCTTGCTCAGTTTTTAAATCCCCTAGAATGTCTCAAACTAAGTGTTGATTAATAACTCTGCAAAGTGTGTGTTGATTTTTTTTTTTTTCCTCTCATTGTGGAATTCACCTCGACATTGTGCAGCATAGATTTGCCCAGAAAGCTCCTGTCACTCATATTTAACCAGACAAATAAAAGCAAGATAACTTGGAGTAGTGTCATGAAAATCCCATGCCCAGAGTCAAAAAAAAGCACCGTGAGACAAGGGTAGAGATGTTGCTAGATAAACTGGTTGTTATTCTCATGTCTGGTTTTTTTAACAGCTTTTTTGAATATAGTACTCAAGGTATTAGAACCAAAAGGAATAAAAGAAGATTGTGGTTTTCTTTTTTTTTTTTAATTCCAATTTTTTTTTTTGTCTGGAGAACAAAATACTTGGGTACCATTTGTCAATCTAGCCATAAGCAACCTCCCTCCCTCCCTCCCTCCCTCCCTCCCTCCCTCCCTCCCTCCCTCCCTCCCTCCCTTCCTCCCTTCCTCCCTTCCTTCCTTCCTTCCTTCCTTCCTTCCTTCCTTCCTTCCTTCCTTCCTTCCTTCCTTCCTTCCTTCCTTCCTTCCTTCCTTCCTTCCTTCCTTCCTTCCTTCCTTCCTTCCTTCCTTCCTTCCTTCCTTCCTTCCTTCCTTCCTTCCTTCCTTCCTTCCTTCCTTCCTTCCTTCCTTCCTTCCTTCCTTCCTTCCTTCCTTCCTTCCTTCCTTCCTTCCTTCCCTCCTTCCCTCCTTCCCTCCTTCCCTCCTTCCCTCCTTCCCTCCTTCCCTCCTTCCCTCCTTCCCTCCTTTTTTTTCTTGCTTTTGCTCTTCTGATTCTCTTCCCCATCCTGTTGGACACAAGAGGACTGAACAAGCTGCTGGCCAGGGTCAACCCACCCCACTCTGCTATAGTCAATGAAAATCAACAATATAAGATGGAATTTAGTTACCTGAATGTGCCCTTGAGGTGCCCTAAAGTATCTTACCTGGGCCCTGCTACCTCTCTAGAGGAGTATGCCATATCTCTGCTGTCATGTCTAGCACATTCTGCTCTCCTTACCCATTCCCCCTCTTCCTGTGATGCTGGGGCTTTTTTTTTTTTTTTTTTTTTTTTTTTTTTGTGTGTGTGTGTGTGTGGAACCTAAGAAAATACTGACAGGTGTGCAGAGCACAATTTGGAGAGCTAGTACTTCATCCGTAAAGTAGATCACCTGAGCATGGAGTCTTTGGAGTCCTTTGAGCCAATGAGCCTGGATACCGTGGTACAGTGCCAGACCACAGATATGAAAAAGAAGCTATGGTGACAGTCAAGCATGGCAAATTACATAGTGTGTCTCTATTAAAGCAATGGAATAGATCCCCAGTGCCCTTTGACTGTGATATATGCACAGATAATTAGTGTATGGTCAACCTCCAGGCACTTAGATGTTGAATGCACAGAATTGAAGCTAACCTTGTACATACTCACCATTCATCTAGGATGAAGAACTGGCTATAGATTGCTTTTCATTATTTAATACTAGTTTTAAGGAAAGAACATCTAGAATTCACTATGAGGTTTGAAAACTACTTTGCTAAGACCTCTGCAAGGAGAAACTCAGCACTCTTTTTTCATTGTGTGCTGATATATGACAATATATACAGTGTAATAAATTGGGGGGAAAAAACCTGCAGAGGATGACATGATAACTATGCATATTTTATCTACATAATCTATGTCTGTTCTCTGGGCCACAGAGTGATATTAAATTAATACATTAGAATTTACTACTAAGATTCATAATGGAAGACTATTCAAAGCATCTGCCCTTTGTTTAACAGTGCATTGAAATCTTTTACTTTAATTCAGACGAACAAAATAAAATCTCTTTAAAAAGGAAGATGAGAAGCATTGACATTGGTAATAGGTGAAGGGGATATAACGGGAAAGTAAAATTTACTGGAGTGCTTCTCTTTTTCCTAGAGAAAGTCCATGCTTAATGTATAGGTAGGAGTATATAAAAACAGGAAATTTTATGAGAGAATGTGAGGGAGTAGGCAGAGGAAATAAGCTAATTTATTTATTAAAAGACTACAATATCACAGCTGAATAAAGAAGTGTGTACAAGGGTGGTCATGGCAGAATTAACTCATATCTTCATAACAAATAAAGTAAATAGAGATGAGACCGTACGAATCTAAAATTTTATTCACACAGTACTCCAATCTATACATGAGTAGTATGATATTTATAACCCAGAGTCGCTTTAACTTTCTAAGATCTAAAATTATCCAGACCTAGTTAAGATATGAGTATGTAATTCATTAAATAATATACCGGAGAAGATAAAATAAAAAAATACGTTGTTTTTTTTTTTAAAATAGCATGTGATTTTTACTCAGATTACCCAGAAAGGAGGAGGGAGATTTTTACAGGTGATGTGAAGCAAATAAAACATTAAAGCTCAGATGAAAGGTGAAAAAGTATGATACAGTGGACAACAGAAACAGAAGTAAACTGCAAAGCATATGACTGTGAGGAGAATATACAGGGAAACTGAAATTACAGAAGCGTTTTCTTTAGTGAAAATCAAAACTTAGTAAGTTAATACTTGCATGTACACAGGAGTGGATTAGGCAAGCAAATTACCGTGTTAATGAGTTGTTAAAACAGAATCAAGGGCACAGACAACAGTGCTTATGTCTCTGCTATTACCCAAGTGACTAAATAGGTGGGATTCCAGACAACCTTCCCTGAGGATTCATACAGAGTATGTTCATGGACTCAACTTTGACGTGCTCGAATGTAGGTAAAATGCTGTTTTCTCTGTCTTTTCAGTCAAGTGATATCAGAAGGCATTAACTCTTGAGCTTGAGTCATAGAGAAAAATGTGATTTGTCTTCAAGATGAAGAAACAAGCCAAAAACAAGTTGGCACTAAACCAAGTCTGGTTGTTTGGAATGCCTTCTTTTTGCTAGACTCACAAAAATTTATCAGCATTTTTCCCTGAAGGAAAATTAAGCAGCATTCATTATATTTTTCCTTGAAAATATAATTACTGACTTTATTCTAGAATATAGACTTCATCTGTGGAAGGACAAAATATGTATTATTAAAAACACTTTAATTAGCTAACTTGTAGTACTCTACGGTCTGTAATTCCATGCTCAGTACTCAGAGCTTTTTGACCTTTGAAAATGTAGCTCATAATATTTCACAAAACCTCTTGCAATAATTCAAACATTTTTATGTCGTTTGTTTCTTTGCTGTGTCCATGTGTGCACTGGTAAATGTTAAAGCGTCTTGCTATAAGGATAGCACTCAGATTTCATTCTCTGAAGTGTGTGAACAGATAGACGCAGCATTATACTGCTACTACTGACATTTCAATTCAGAGCCAAGGCCACCAACACTTTCAGCCCCTGCTGTTCTGTTAAATATTTGTCAGTGAAACAGACTGAGGATTGCTTTTCATATTTCTTGTACATGCTGAGCTACACCAAAGGCAAAATGTCAGGTAAAAACCAGTGCATACCCTTTTTCTGATAGCAAAACTCTTAGCTTGCATATAGAGACTGTGGCCTTTCAAGAATATGCTATCGCCATGTGCACTATGATCCTTTAATTGAAAATCAGTGTAGGTAGATAATTGTGCAGATTAGAGACAGACCCACAATGTGTGCCAATTATGCATGAAAAAAATTGAGACTTTGTATGACAAGGGGAATAAAATCAGGCTGATATAATCGTAGCAGAGACAAACTTTCCAGATAACTCCCACATGAAATTAGGACTTGTAACTTTTAAGTGACGCAGTGGGGGCTGGTTTATTGCTAATGCTTTTGAATAGGCCCTGCAGGGCTTGTTCACTTTTAGTTTCTTGGTAAGTACTTTGAACATAAATGGAGCTTAAATGAACTGGCATGATAGACTCTAATTTCTGTAACACCTGTAAAATGTTCACTATAGTCCTCCCCTGCTCTGTCTCATCCTCTTGATAGTCCTGTGTGTGACAGTCTAAAATTCAGAGACAGGATTTATTTGTTTATTTGTTTAAAAGTCTGGAGGAAGTGGAGAACAGGAGTTTCAGAAAGCAAGCTATTTAGAAGTAGTAACCTGCTAAATGGACTGATAGCCTTCCAGCGAACAGTTCTGCTTTCACCAGCATACAACTTTTCACCTAATCACAAAAACTATTATCAGTGCCATCAGCCATAAAAATCAAGTACAGATAAGTCTGTCTTAATGATTTATGGCTCTGATGGCGTTTGCGGTTTGTGACAGGACTGGTACTGAAGTGGTTAAGCATAAGCTATTATTTTAATTTCTTTGTTTTTGAGATATTTTAATTCTTTTCTTGATAAATAACTTCTCTCCATCATCCATGCAAAGAAAAAACTATGGTGTTTTTTCCTCCTCAGTCTTATGGCAAGAAGACAGATTTTAAATGTCTGCTCTGTCAAGGAAGGATTGAGTGAGAAGCAATCTGAGAGTCTCACTGTGACAATTGGGAAAGCAGCTGTGTGTGAGATAGGTTTTGGGGGAAATGGAAAAACCCGGAGGTTTGTTCTGTTTCTCTTTGGCACAGTTTGAATGTGTAGTTCTCTGCATAGACGGGGAAATAAAGCTTTTTCTCCTAATTATGCTGTAATTTTGGGGATAAAGCTGGACAATCTTCAGGTGCCAAGAAATATAAATTTTGGAATTTTCTGAATATTCCTTTATCATTAACCATAGAGAACCTCCAATACACATTGCTTCATGCAGCTTTGTGGAAGGTCCTCTCTTGTTCTTCAAGCTTCTTTAGAGTGCCTATGATATAGCAATGTACCTTTCTTTCAGTGTTTCTGTTTTGCTAAAGCAGGCAGGAGGCCATAGACAGAGGAAACACACTTTACATTTATTGCTTAATATGGTAACTTCATAGTTCTTAATAATATGAAGTGCATGATATCAGTTGCTGACATAAACAGCCTCTGTAGCTGGAAACTAACACAACAATGACTGAATTATTACAAATAACGAGTAATACATTGAAGAAAAAACATATGCTTAAAATGATGTTATTTTCCATTTTAAAAACTTTTTGTAAATTAAAAAAAAATGTGTGCAGGTCTAAACCAGTTAAAATCTGGTATCACACTGTAATATTTGAAAGTTAACTAAATGTGAATATGAATGTGATATGAATCACAGTGGAAAAATTTAAGAATAATGGGTTTGTATAACAGTGTTTTATTTTGTTTTACAATACTTTGCTTTCATTTTATAAACTTATAAACTGCAACTGTTAAACAAACCTGTGATTAAAGCATATTTTCCAGAGGACCATGATAGCTATCAGGTCCCCTTCATATAAATTGTTTATCACCCATTTCCTTCAGAGGTACTTGTTTAAAACAAATAGACACAATGAATTATTGCCTAGCAGGGAAAAAATTTGTCATATGGTGCACCACACTGTTTTGTACACAGGCATTCATTTAAACAGACATTATAAGATTTTAATGTGTCTTCTGAGAGCCAGAGTGATACATGTTTGTAGGTAGTATCAAAATAGCTGCACATTTTTTTTTAAACCAGATTATCATGTCACTAAGCATTGAACTGCACATTTTTAGGTATTTCATAAACAGTCTCTAGGATTTGATCTCCTTGTTTTCAGAATCCAAGGAATAAAACTTCCAAATTAAGGGCAATTACAACTGTGGAACATATAGATGAGGCAAAAACCACTCAAAGCCTCTGTTTATAATAATTTTCAATATAGTCCCAGCGTGTGATGGCTTAGAAGCTGTTTCACCCCAAACCACTCCCATTCTACTCTCAGTGTTTGTTTCTAATACACACATTGGTGCACTGCCATAACACCAATTTTAAAGGACCTACCTTTCATACTGATGTTCATGTGGCTGTGGTGCAACAGGACCTTTTTCAGGGTGAAAAATCTAAACGGATGCAAAATAAATACCGATGCATAAGAAGGAACCTCACATAATATGGTTTAGACTGTCATTATTTAATCAGAATAATGGAATTTTTCACTTTAGAAGAAGCTCAGGAGCTCTCCAGTCCAGTCTGCTCAAAGCACTGCCATCCCTAATGTCACACAAGGGTGGTCAGGTCTTTCCCCTTGACATTAAGAGGAATGTAAAAGGTCTAGGTCTCTCTACAGTCAATAAAGAAAGTTAGGCCAATTAGTTAGTTGTCCAAGATTTGGTGAGATGAACCTCAGATGTTGTCTCAGTACCAATTATTGGTTTAAACAATTATTGGAGTAGTACTTTACAAAACACTCATCTGCTAAGGTGAAAACTGCTTCTATAGCTCTATGGAATCTTAAAAAATATTTACCGTTTAATTTTTTGTCTATACACAAAAAAAAAGTTAATTTCTTTGAATAATTTTTTAATGCTGTAAAAAAAAAACGAAACACTTGAAGTGCTCATTGATAGCTTTCCCATTCACTTTTAAGATAATTCGAAAATTATATAAAAAATTTTGCTGGTTTATTGAGCCACATTACATCTCAGAGTGTTCTGTTTTATTCTGTATCATTCTGTTCAATCTCATCAAACAGCAGTGGTGTTCAAAGTTATAATGATGTATAGTAGAATTGCTGTAGTCTCTGAGGAAAAATCATGGAGATGAAAAATTAACTTTCCACTTGCCACCCATAACCAATCAAATTTTAATTAAAATTGTTTTAAATTAATTGACTTCAGTAATATCTTTCAAAGCTCATGTATCTGTGTCATAGATATTTGAACTAAAGAGGGTCCTGTAATGTAGTCACAAATAGTACTTTCCAAACACAGAGCAAGCTCTATTTTTACCATCTTCTTTTCTGCTGCCACAGGTAGAAAGAAGCATTTCTGTGAAGAAGCTTATTAGTTGGAATGCAGTGAAAAATATCCTGTGGGAAATTGTTTCTGAACTGTAGCACATCCATTGTCAGGAATCATACATTCACTATTTATCTTTGATAAATAAATATTTACTTCATTCAGATAAGTAGGTCTGTCAACCTGCAATTCTTAGGACTAGCACTTCTGAAAATTGGCTTATGCATACACAAGTTCACTGGAGACTCTTTGTTCTTTTTTTCCCATTACGTTATTGAAAATAGCAATGTTTGACATATTTGTGCACAGAGATTTTTATGTTACCTGGCACTATAAAGGAGCTGAAACATCTCTTGCTAGAATCTAGTCTCAGCTTTGCTCACATTGTGAAAGGGGAAGAATGAATAGAGAAGCCATTTTTACAAAAATAAGGGCAAGAAAGACAGTTCATATTTTTAGTACCTTGAGGAGTGAGTATTCAAATAACACCAGAACATTTTTTAGCTGAAACAAATACATCCATATCACTTCTATATAAAAATAAACATTTATATTTACATGTTGAGAGAGTATACTACATGAGGGAAAAATAACAGAAGTATTCAAGGCAAGCATCCTGTTTACCAAGTGATGCTTACTCAAATGGGATTTTTCAATGTTTTGACCTATATCAAGTTTTGTTTACATGAGACGGGACTGAAAGGTGGGTCAAAAAGTGAGAGGTCTTGCTCTGATGTTTTATTTTCTTTGCATACTCTGCTGAATTTTCATTTCCTGGAATGTGCTTTTAATGCATTTTTGACAAACAATTTCTGGTTGGTAGGTTCTTTGGGGATGGATGTAAGATGTAGAGATACACATTTTCTTCTTCTCCACCAAAACTGCTTGAATCACAAAATGTTACTTTGTGTCTACTGGATGTCTTACCTGCCAGTGTGAGGTATCCAATACAGTTTAATAGAAAATGTCCCATTTTTAACCTTCATGGTGAAACCAGAACATGCCTTATAGAAATATTTATGTTATCACAGTATGCCACATAGACATATATTTTTTACCTTCTCCAAGCCAACGAATTACAAAATTCATCTGCAAATAACTTCTGCCCATTCTAAATATATCTTTATTTTTTTAAGATCAATATACAAGTATGAGGGAGCACTCAAAGAATCCATGGCCATAGCACAAAAGAAATGTTGGTGTTTTTATTCCTTGATCCATACATAGAAGCTTGGAGGGGGTCCCAAATGAGATGTGAAGAACAGCAGAGATTTTGTTTCAAATTGGAAAATGTCAGTGGAAGACACTGCACAACAGACTGACAAATGAGCTGCAGCAAATTACCAGGACCACATGCTAATCACCTAGCATTTTCAAGCATTTAATTGAAAAAATAGATGTGGACACTTTTGCTTGAAACGATCCTGGCAGTTGCCAAGGTACTTCCACAAAAGTGGCAAATGCCAATTTTTAAAGTGAACTTCCCTGAGGAGGGAAAAGAAACCCAAAAACCTGATGAGTTCATTAAGAAAGTTGTAGAATATCACTTTTCCTAATATTCTACGTATCTCTAATAGTAATGGTTTGTGTTTCTAGCTTTTCAATGGTTCAGCCTTTGTCACCACAAATATAAGTACAAATGGTATAGTGACCAAACCCAGCCTTTGCCTCACTCCTTTATCCTCATTCCACATATTAAGGATATCAACACTTTTGTCAAAGGACTATCCCTCTGAAAAGAAAATGTGAAACCAAACCACAACAGTTAGAAAACGGATAAAATGGATAACAATGCAAGAAACACAAGAAATAGAATTTCAGGAATCTCCATGTAACTTCATAAATTGATGGACAGGAAGCTGACCAGTGACAAGGTCAAGGTTCACCTCAGTCTCAGGGATATTAAAACCTAAGAGAATCTTAACAAAAATCTGCCTCCTGTACTCACAGCTGGTTTAATACAGGAAATGTTTTTCAAGAGTTCAATATATATCTTTTTCATTCAGTCTAAATCAATGAAAAAAGAGCACCTTAAGATCATAGGACCATAACAACAAAGAGCCTGGACATTTCTAAATAAGGCTCTCTAATGATTTGCAACTCAGCTAAAAAAAGCATCGATACAAAATTCAAGGATGATCTCAACAAAGAGATTCTGCTTACCATAGACACTGTAGCTGATAACTGTGTTTGATAGGCAGACAAAGGCATTTTTAAGAAGAACATAGAAACTTATATTTATTTATTTCTGCATAGATGCTTTTGTAAAGAGAAATATTATCCTTGGTATTGTCAAGACTGGAACTTTGCTATGGTTCAGCTGATAATTAAGGCAGTTAAAAACTGACTTTCCACTGGTTCTGTGTTCAGTTCTACACCCTTCACAAAAAGACATTGAGGTGCTGGAGGGAATCCAGAGTTGGGGAACAAATCTGGTGGAAGGGCTACAGGACAAGTCTTATGAGGAGCAATAGAAGAGCTGGTAATTTTTAACCCAGAGGAAAGAAGCCTGAGGGGAGACTTCACAGGTCTCCTGAAAAGTGGTTGTAGTGAGGTGGGTATCAATCTCTTTTCCCAAGGGAAAGGATGAGAGAAAATGGCATCAGGTTTGCCAGGGGAAGTTTAGATTAGATATTAGAAAAATTTCATTTCAGAAAGTGTTCATTGGAAGAGACATCCTAGGAAAGTGGTGGAGTCACCATCCCTTGAAGTGTGACTCACATCCCAGCTTTGTGCTTCTTTCTTTGCGGCTTGAAACTGCTTTTTTACCTTATGATCGAAGTGATGTGTTTGTAAATACAGAAGTTCCTACTTAAGGAAATAATATAAAGTGTAATACTGATTTTTCTTACATAGAAAAAAGGCAAAGTATTAGTTCAAAGTCTGAGATTCATTTTTGTAAAAACAAGTATTGTAGACATGAAGAATAATCTTCAACTGGCCAAGTGTATCTCTGCACAAAGTAATCTTTTACCTATGAGCCGACCATATGGACATTCTTTACAGGCAATAAAAAAGAAACAGATTCTATGGGGCATGATTCACCTTCTAAAGCAGACTAAAAACTGACAGTAGATGTATGAGAGGTATCTTAATCAAGCTTATTACAGGAAATTGCCTAGTACACTTTAATACTGTAAGATAACTACAATTAAATTACTGTAATTGCTGAAGAATACGTCAAACTTCTTGCCAAGAGCTATTAGACTTCAAATGATCTTAAATTTAGCCACAGTCCAGTTGTTTAAAGGGTTGAAAGAGCCATTCAGCTTACTCAGTCTCTCCTAAATTTTTTTTCCGAGGCAGTTTTTAGAGCTTACTCTATGCCAAACTGTATTCAAAGGGTTCCTTCTGCATCCCTAATTATCAATTAACAAAACTTATTACCAACTATTATCAAAACAAATTATCCATTTGTTTTTTGGGATGCAATAGCACCTGTTCAGCTAGGTAGCATAGTAAATAATTTTTGTTCCCCAGGATAATTAGAATCCAAAATTGTTCAAGGTCAAGCCATAGAATCATAGTTCATCTCAAGGTGGAAGGAACCATGAGGATCATTGCATCCAGCTCCCTTCTCCAGATGTTCCTTGAACTTTGACAGATTTGGTGCCATGACCACTTCCCTGAGAAGCCTGTTCAAGAGACTAATCACCCTCTCAGTGATAAACCTTTTCCTAATGTCCAATTTGAACTTTCCCTGATGTAGCTTCATTCCATTTCCTTGTGTCCTATCCCTGATCACCAGAGAGGAGCTCAGCACCTCCTGCTCTGCTGCCGTCCTAACAGCAAGTTATAGGCACCTCAGGACAGCTAAGTTTATCCATCAGCCTTTCTTCTCCAATGTGAACAAACCAGCTGAGCCTCATAACTTTTGCCCTAGAGACCTTTCACATTTTGTTTGCCCTCCTCTGGACACACCTTGCTGTCCTTACATTGTGTCACACAGAACTGCGCACAGAACTTGAGATGAAGCAACATCAGTTGCAGGCCAGAGCGGGACAATCACCTCCCTTGGCTGGTTTATGATACCATGTGTGATGCACCCCAGGACATAATTAGCCCTTTGGCTTTCTTCCTCATTAATTATTGTGCCATACAGACCAATGAGGATATTATGGGGATTTTTTTAAGTGCTAAATGCAGTCTAGATTGATGCCAATGATCCTCTCATGAAGCATGCAGATCTTCACTTCTGCTGTAGATATCAATTGCTTACCTGCTTCCTCTTTCTAATAGCATTGCTAATCAGGTATCTCTGTGACTATATTGCTGCAAGCTATAAAACATTACAGAATGTTTCTAAAGAGAGAAGTCTTCTTCAGTCCTTCTTTTGAATTCAGATTTTCTTTTCTCATATCAATATGTCAAGTTCATGTTATCTCACTGTATTTTCTCTTTCTTGTCTGGTCCTGAATACTTCTATCTGTCAGAATCTTGCATCAGTCTTTGTGCTGATTATTCTTTCTGGTGTTACAAGGATGCACTGTGATTATAGGTGGCTGTAAAAAAAATTTAAACACTGTGGAAGGAGCTAAGCAGTCATCACAGTGTTTTTGTGACAAAGAAAAATATGAGCAAATAAATAGGTAATCCTGATTTAATTAACTTGTGTAGAGGAGAAAAAGGATTATTAAGTGTCAGGCAACTGGAGTGGTAAACTGGAATTTAAAAATTATGCTTACCACTAACATAACTTCATGTTTTCTGTCAGAGACACTTGGTGCTACTGTATTTTTATAGGTATGTCTATTTTCTTAACTGATGCATTAGTAAACTTTTTTTTTCTTTTTTTAATTATAGCTGTCACCATCCCATAACCTATCTGGCTCAAAAAAGTTCTTGCTTAGTTGTAAAACTTCTTTTGATTATCTGTATAAAAATGAGTATAGTTCTGTCTAGGCAGGAACAGAAGTTTAAGTTTTGTGTGGCATGTTTTATAGAATACTTGAAAAAGACAATTTAAGACCAGAAATCTTCTGTTTTCCTTGGGAGAGGAGAATCTGTTGTTTTTCTACCTCTTTCTATCCTAATATGCAGCTCCTACTTTTCATGCAGTGCACAATCCTGTACTCCTTATACAGTGAAATATCTCCAAACAGTACAAGATTTTTTGTCTGAGAGAGGGCCATCGTTCTGGGGCTCACAGAATTCACAAGCTTTTTGACATTGTCTTATAATAATTAAACTACACTGTTGACTTTTTTAATAAACACAATCAATCTATTTCAAAATGTAATGGGTTTGGTGTGGGGGAGGGGTTACAAGGTGAATGTGCTTCCACTTCTTGATTAATTGGTGTCATTACTGGTTAACTGCCCTTAATAAATATCTATTTAAATACTTCATTTTGGAGCCAGACTATCTTGTATTTTTTATACACCATCCTAATTCCTGTTTCACTTGGTTTCTTCACAGTATTGTAGCTGACATTTGCACATTATTTTAAATTGACTGTCTTTAGCACAAAAGTAATTTTTGGAGACTATGTTAAAAATTAATCTGTATTTTAAACCTGGAGTGTTTGTGCATGATGATCCCTAGAGTACTGACTCATTTTGTCTTGAGGTACTATTTGGAAACAATCTATACATATCTGTACACTCCTTGTACTTCTGAATCGTTTGGGAAAGTGTTTATTTTAATAAAGAGTACCTATCTCTCAGTAACCACAGTTCAGGCAACTTATCTCCTCAAACAGTCACCTTAGTCATAAATCTAGATCTAGTAAGAATTATCTGGATATGATACCTAATGAAGTATAATCATTATTCTACGGAATTCAATGCCAGGCTGAAATATGTAAATGTTTTGTCAGCATTTCAGGGTATTCATGCTTCTTCCAAAGCTGCCTGTTGTATGAAAGCCTATCTATTAATGAGCATTGTATAGAGTTTGATCTTAGCTTAATGCTGGATCTTTAATGATTTTTTCTCTGGACAGTGGTCAAATGCTGTGAGATTTTTTTGACACCTTTCTCTCCAAAAACTCTAAGTTGTAACATGATTTTAGGGACCAATACTGAATCTCTTTTGAAAAGTAATCGCTGGTGAAAATAACCTCTTCTGCAGGGATTTGAATACCTGAGCAACACTTCTAAGTCAAAAGGCACAGATTGAGGAACTCAGAAAGGATGCTAGGAATCTCTGTGGGAAGAAAAACCTTCTCAATTATACTACAAGTTTTTGGAAAATAGACGAGCACTGATAAGAAAGCCTACGGTTTTGGAAAAAGTAGGAATACAGATGGGATTTTGATGGGCATAGACTTACAAACATATGAGATGATTAGGTTTATAAAACCAGATGGAGAGCATTAGAACATTCAAGTTAGTACACAATGAACCAGTGAAAGGAGAGAATGAGAGACTGAAATTCTCAGGAGGATCCTGTCTTGTTCACAAAATATGTGACCATTTGCATTACTATATAGTATAATTTATGCTAATTTCTAACTGTTCATTACAGGAAATGCTTTGATTGTTCCAGTCAGAGAAAAAGATGAAAAAGAAGGAATCCAAAATCTAAATTGTTTTAATATTAAAGCAACTGTTTGTATCAGCTAAAATGAAATAGTTTCTTATTCAGCTTTAAACATGGGATGACCCAAAGACTATGCAAGCCTGGGTTTTTCTCCAAAATACCCCTGGGCTATGTCAATATTTTCTTCATATTCTTTTAGTCATATGAATATATAGATACATTGTACTGTGGAAAGAAACACACATTGTCAATCCCTGTCATCTGACTATCTTTTATTATAGAAACATGCTTGTAAATCCAGAAAGATGTGTGTGTATATATATACACACGTATATATATAGACATATATATATATATATATATTTGGTTTACATCAATAAATATAGAAATATTATATATATATATTAAAATATATAAAATAGATAGATAGATAGATAGATAGATAGATAGATAGATAGATAGATAGATAGATAGATAGATAGATAGATAGAATATCTATATCTATATATGAACATATACTTGGTATGTATTTCTAGAAGAAACAATGCATGTTTATATTTTCTAATCAACATCTTGAGAATGAGGTCACAAATAAACCAACTACTTAACAGCAAGTATTATCCAAGCAACATGATATATTTTTTCAGCCAATTCATTGCTGCATACATTTTGTGCTGAAGTTTAATACGAAGGACAGGGGACACTGCAAACCCATCGAACAAAAATGGCAATGTTGTGCTGAAATGCACTAAAGGATAGTTATGCATATAAATTGTTGTCATTAATTCAGTTTCTGAAATCGATACAATTGCTCCCTCCTGAAACACTAGAGGTCAAGGGAATTGTATTTACTAAAATAAATTGAAGACAATTTTCTTTTCCTATCAGGGAAAAACTTCTATTAGCCTAACACAAAGCCAAGGGGAGCAATAGCTTTCCTTGATAGGGAAACATCCTGATAGCCAATGTGAGACTTGCAGAACTTTAGCTGTTATAAGCTTCCTCAGATGTATATTATTTACATTTTTATACAGGCTGGTGAAGTGTTATTTTTATTCCAAATAAAATCTTCTACAAATGTTTGAAAGGTCTTAGAGTTGTCCTCTGGTCATTTAGGTACTGTGTACACTCAGCTGTTCTTCCTACATGTTCTTTTGACAACTTACTACTTCTGGAAAATACCCCAATGTATATATTCTGGAAATATGCTGTGGCCTGAAAGACCACCAAACAGGAAAATTCAGGAGCTGTTTCTGTGCTAGGGATGTAAAGGGGCCGTTATTTTTTTAAGTCCTCGTTCTTATCGAAATTGTATTAAAAAAAATTAGACAGCTAGCTCACAGGAAAACCTTGCGCATATATACTTAAACACAGGAGGTGAAAATATGGGACCAAATTACTCCTGTTGGATGTATAAGCAATAGGAAGGAATATTTCGAGAAAAAAACCTGCTTTATCCTGAACAAGGTACCTGCTATGTGTCAGAAAAATGCAGCTCAAGAATTTGCATTCTCTGTAGGGAACTAGCCCAGGTACAAACATCCTCTGAAGATCTACAAAAAGTTGAATGGCTGTTATTTGATAATTGGACCAAAAGACATATAACTGTTAAACTACATGGAAGCACATACTGTACAAAATATCCTTGCTAATGCTTGAAGCACAATATTATTACCAGGCAAAGAAAAACAAGCAAACAAACAAAACACCTGCAGTGTATAATAACCATTCAATTTCTGAAATAAAACCACCTCAGGGTAAATATTTAAAACAAATAATTTCTCAAGCTATTGTTCAGGGGATGTAACATGTCAAACATTCACAATTAAAGAAAGTAAAATCTGAAAGTAATTTATATGTGTTATTTTTGATAGGTGCTAACAACAGGGACTTAGTCTTTTCTTTCAAAGTAATTTTTGGATGCTATTTCAGCTCCTTGCTTTTAAAATATCTAAAGTGAGTACTCATTACTATAAGCCTATTTGCTGTACCCAAGGTCAAATCTAGAAACAGGTCTTTGCAAGATTATTCTTAATGTTTGAAAATCTCTCCTCCTTGTGCAAGCCAAACAAATGTCTATGTTGGTCTTCATACCAGCCAATTTTCATATTTCCTAAATGTCTATTTCTTCATTCATTCTTTCCTGTTGCTTTCTTCCTTCTGCCATGGTCTTCCTTCAGTCAGTACCCTATGTGCTTCAGGATTCTCCACTTCTCATTTATGCAATTTCTTTCTTCTTCTGACTTGGGTGGCTTGCATCTGATATATGGTGTGTAATATGGAAATGAGTGCCCTTGTATTCCTACCTGAAATATGTCTCAGCTCTCCACCAAGGAGCTGATGTTAGATATCGAAACAACAGCAATAAAGTTTAGAGGAATAAATGTATAGAAATCAAAATTACCAGTGCTAACACAGAAATAAAACTAAAGAATTGCAATGCACTAAATTCAGTTTTCTCAACAAAAGTGAATTGTATCTTACTGACTATTCTGACACAAGTGACATTTGAAACCAAAAAAAGTTTGGATAGATTAATTTTAAAATCTAGAGTATTATCATATGTCTGAAGAATAGAAAATGCTTAAAGAGTCAGAAAAATTATCCAGGCAATCTCACTAGGCTATCCTCCATAACATCTAGATTACATTAGGAAGAAAAGAGTAAAATACTGCATTGATTTACAAATATAAATAATGCCAGAATAATTTAATTTTACATCTATACCATTATGTATCACATATATATAGCTAGCATATCTATATCAATCTCAGCTGAGCCTCTAAAACAAGAAAATGCAGCAAACTTTATCATCTGGATTCCAGCAATATATTGGTGCCACATGAGAGTTCATATCTCAAGGTGGAAAAATGGGGATTAATTAAAATATTATGAAACTGGTAAAGAGCTGAAAATAATAGTGATACCAACTGGTCAATCAGGAGAAATACAGAGCTGAAATGTTAACAGTGGTGTTTCTTAAAATTACATTTGGGACTAAGCTTACACAATTTCTCAGTAAGAATTTAAATAAAATATACAGGAAAACTCTAAGGAAATTTCTGCCTAAGTTGAAAGCACCATTTATATAGAAGACAATAGGAATATTACTTTCCTTGAGGACTGGAGCAGTGACAATTTCATGAAACTTAATGATGTTAAACACTGGCCTGACATATATCTACAAGGAAGGTGTTTTGCTATAAACTGAGACTTTTTCATCTGGAAATGAAAAAATTAGAAAAAGATTTGTTATGAAGATCAATCAAAGAACAATCTGAAAGTTATTAGAGGAAAAAATTGCATGAAAATCTTGTATTTCTATTAAATATTGTAATACAAGGCATTGTACTCATATCATCTAGGATCCTGTGTGTACTCCTGCTCATTTTATTTAAAAAAAGTTGTATTTTAAAATGAAGAGATGCAGAAATGGTTTTTAACAGAATCTGGAGAATGAAGAAAATTTTATTTTATCAGAGTAAATGAATGTAATTTACAAATTTTACCAAAATTGAGGTTAGGAGAAGAAATATAGTTACATTACAAAGACATCAGGGGAAAAAGCACTGGGGAGAGAGGAGGATGTTAAGCTAAAGGGTTGTGTTGAATGAGAACAAGCATTTGTCACTGACCAAGAATAAATTTAGTCTGGAATTTTAGGAGATAGTTTTCAGTGATGTGTAAGCAAAATTCCAGTATATTCTTGCAGTAGAAGCAGAAGCAACTGGGAATCTAATTCATTTCCATGTAATGCCTGACAGATTTTTGATGGGTGTAACACAAAGGAACTGTATTCAGCAATCTGTGAGATCATTTAAAAGCTTATGATCATGATAAACATACAGAAAAATTACCCCTTTCAATTAAATTTTATGTATTTCATTAGATCTGTAGCATAATAAATATTGATGTTAAGAGCACCACAATGACTTCATCACAGTTCAGATACTGGAAGATAAAACCTTTGCTGAGTGTAATGTTAGGTTTTGAACCAAATAATGACCATTTTAATCTTTTATAAAAGCTTCTCTGATTTCTTATTCTCAGAAGACTGTAAACCTTAATATTTATTTTATAGCATTCCAGTATGTCTGCAGCCCTTGCCTTGCCACCATTTAAACTAGCATAGATTGCTCTAAAATATTCTTAATACATGCTGTTTACAGGAATTAAGCTTTTTAATGAAAGGCTAATTTTAAAATAACTAAAATTACTGTCATGAGCTATGTGTACTGATTTTCCTAGATAAACTGCCAAAGTTGTTTGGAGATTGCATTAAAAACCTATATTGTTAGCAAACTGTGAATGAAAAATAATTACATGTGTGCTATGCAGAGGAAAAATAATCTGGTATTTATTACTCTGTAGGCTGATGATACTGGGGAGGATAAATGAAAGTTTTGAATAAAATATCACTTAGCAGAAAAGTATTCAAAGCAAATCTCTACTAATATTAACCTGCTTGATCACAAATTATTCTGGAAATAAATAGTTAAAATAATTAACTAGCTAACTCAAAATTTTCAATATGGAACTCAACATTTCTAAGTGTTTTTTGCTACTTCTTTGCTTCCTTACTTAAAATGATAGTTTAGTTTCATATGAAAAAAATTAAAAATGTCCAGGATCATTTACTTGCTTTTATCAAACCAAAATTGCCTATTTCTGTTGATGAAGGAGTTATTTGAGGATACATTCATGAAATTCATCCTATGTAAATTTTGGCACTTAAGTTACAGGAGCCAGTCTCCTTCTGTGCTGTCCTTATTTGACAAAAAGCTTGCTTAAAGTTGGAATTACCTTACTCATTCCTTCTTTTGACAATTAAGTGACAAAAAAATGAATGGGGGAAAGTCAGACGCTAGGTGTTGACTCAGCAGAGAGCTAAAGTAAATCCCAAAATGCTTTACCAAGTAAGATACAAATGCCTTAAGTTATTTAGAACCCTAAGTGCCCTTGAAATCCCTGGGAACTGCAGAGTCACCTTCTTTTATGGAGTTCTACCTTATGACAGATAGTGCAAAGAGATAAAATACTTTAACATAAGGCTGAATTGCCTTAGAGTTACGTGGCTCCCAAATGTAACAGATCTATAAAGCTCCTTAACATAAATGGCTTAAGAGAGCTGGTGAATGAACATCTTCTACATGAAAAATTAAGGCTGCAGGAACACCAGGGCAGATGCTGTGTATTGCTTGATGGTATTTAGATAACAGAAAAATAAGCCTTAGAAGATGCAAACTTCAAAGCTGAAAACATAGATTTTAAAATAATTGCAGTAAATTAAGTTGGGAGTTGTTTTTGTTCAGTTTGTTTTGGTTCAGGGTTTCTTTTGTAGTCAACATGAATATAATTTAAAAAAAAAATACAGGGTTTGGTAAATTTACTCATAAATCTTTATCCAAGAGGCTAGGAATCTGTTAATGACAACTTAACAAACTCATTTAATAATTTACTTGGAAATGATTCAGAAAGTATAACACAAGTACAAATATTGTTTGTCAAATCAGTTTAGAGGTGTGCATTCATGGCACATATGGTATATACAGTGATAGTTGAAAACAGCTGGCTTTTATCAGACACCCTATTATTTTTAAGTGTATTTGAGAAGTAGGTAGTTTATTCACTGGTTCCTTAGAACTGGTGAGTCAAAGGAAAAAAGTCAAAGTGATAAACAGCATTAATTATACTTTATATTTATATATATATATAGTTATTATTAATAACTAACCCAGACACTAAGTGTTTAAACAGGCATAAGTTTATCAAATATGCAGAAAGCATAAAAATAAAACACAGATGTCCTGTAAAAAAAAAATCTTGAAAGTTGATCAAAAAGTAAATTAAGTATATCTAAATACTAATATAACAACACTAGATGTATTACATATAGTATATGTACACCAGCAATGCTTTAGTAAAGAAAATATCTAACACCCAGATGACCATTCAAAATTTTGGTCAAGCTTTTTCCCCCAGAGTATTTTTCTTTTATTGGTTGAAAGGCAGCACTGTAGCCACATGTAGTAGACTAAAAACAAGTCAGTTTTACAACATAAAATATCAAGGTGAAATACATGCCACCACTTCTTATAATGCCTGTGAGCACTGGACGTGTTTTTCAGGGTCACGATTATGCTCAGATTTTCTTTCAAGAGAGAAAAATATCCTTTTTATATTTTTACCTGTTGTTTCTCTCACTGGAGTATCTCAGTATCTGCACAGAATAAGGTTAAAGATATGATACTGACTACTGATGGATAATTTCTGTTAATGTTTTTCAGTTTTTGGGGGTCCAATGTGCTGAGTGCTCTACACCACTGAAAATAAACTACTCAAGGGATTGTCATAGACATTTGGTTATTCCTGTGGCAATGCCCCAAAAATGCCAGACAGGACTGATGCTCTCCTGCCTTAGGCTGTGGGCAGGTTACTACAGTTTTTTTAAAACAATTTAATTTCATCTCCTGATTACTGATGTTCCTGAAAGCACAGTTGCCAAGGGTGGGTTTCTTACTGGTCTATTGCTTTGCAAATAAAATGCATTTATTTAAATTACTTTGGTAGTGCTCTGATAATTTTAGATATACTGTCTGAACTACAAATACAACTCCAATCCTGTTGATACTATTCTAAAAACTGTTTTCTATCTAGAGTTACTGAGAAGTTTTAGGAGGTTCCAGTCCAAATTTGAGATATAAACCATATCTTCTAGGATGACTTGCATCTTAATACAGTGAAGTGTCCCCACAATCTGAGCTGCCTTTCGGTATTGTCTGACAGATGGACCCAAGTGATGAATTATAAAGTATTTTTTTATTCTCACAGAGAGATAATGAAATTTAAACCCCGTGGTTCTCACTAATGTCCTCTCTCTAAAGGACATTCTTTAAAGGTAAACTATTATTTAAATTATTATTTAAACTATTTTTTAGTTTTGTTGAAATAGATAACTATGAAATTATCTACATTATATGAAACATGCAATTTGGAGGACAATCTTTCTTGAAGCTAACTTGGGATGTGCTGTAATCTTTTGGACTGAATGAAAAGAATGTTCTTGATTTATAAACAGAAGAATTAATTAAAGCATTGTACACACATGTATAAAAATTTTGAAATAACTAAAAAGTACCTTTCCTTTTTCTCTAAAATAAAGTGCTTTTCTGCAACCAAGCAGTATAGTTAGAAAAAAAAAGTATTTCTATTCAGTACCAAGACACATATTATTCGTAAAATAGCAGTGAAGTGGAAAAACATGAGGATATTTTTTTTTTATCAGACATATCTATTTTTACAGATATGGATAGAGTTAATCTGTCCCAATTTAGGCCTCTTAAAGTATCAAAACTATAGTCTTCAAAAGTATTTTTATTTTCTCAACTAAAGATACAGTCATTTCAAGAGTAAATTTCATTCCAAAGGAGATAAAATGAATAATCGAATGAAGATTCTTCTCCATGGACTGTAAAATTGGGCATTATCAATATATTCAAACTTAAACATCTTATTACTAGATATATAATAATGCATAATTATTAATATATAATTATATATGTGAGTATATGTGTATGAGTACATATATTATTAACATATAATTTATTGGAAATTCCTAGTAGATAAAAATCTAATTCTTTCAATAAAAATAATATAAACTTTAAATAGGAAAGAAAGTATTGCAGGTATGCTTTCTTAAGTTCTTTTCCTAATAATGACTTTGTTTAAATAGTCTCATAACATAGATCTTTGGATCAAATGCAATCACAAGAGGATAAGTATAAAAGGCTTTGAGAAGTAAGAGTATCTGTGGCTATATCAAATGGCCCATCTACTAAAATGCCCTCTTCCCTCTGTATTAGAATTCATACCATGATAAACACACTCCAAATAGTCAGCTATATTTGGTTAATATCACACATCAATGCTGAAAGCATTTTTACTTAACTTACATCTGACATGGGTTTCCTTTTTACCAAAAAAAAACATATTGCTCTCTGTTTCAAGTTGTAGTAACTTTTGATGGGCTGTAAATACGGTTACATAATTATCACTTCATGTTGTAGAGTGTTGCTTGAAATGACAACCATAAAGGGAGTCTTCAAGGAAATTCATAAGGTTAGTCTTGCTAGGAAGGTGCTGGGCTGGGACTTTGAGTTTTTGGTTCAGTTCCAGTCTGATGCATCCTTGACTGTGTGGTCTTTGGCCACAACTGTAGAAACAGAGATGATGATTTTCTGTCACCATTGGATTTTGTAACAATAAATGGACTAATGTTTGGGAAACATGGAAATAATGCATTGATGGTGGTCATGCAAAGTAATAAATAGAATGTCAGTTTGTTTGAAGATGATTCAGCTCTAATCAAAATAAATACCTACATGAAAACTAGGAAGCAAAAATTTCAAAACGTTTTGTGTGTGGTCCAAAGAATATAGACAGCATAGAACGACTTAATTTGGTTTTATATTGCTATCACAGATTATATAGTTATTATAATCCTTTGTTCTATCTACTACAGAAAAAAAGAGCTGCATTGTTTTGTATAACAATGATGTTAATAATCAAGTTTCTTAACTGACCTAACTATTTCAGCACAGGAATAGAAACTTGGTATCTCTTTAAAGAGCCAAAAGCAAAAGATCCTTAAGAGAATTAAAATGTTTCTTCATGTTATGCATATTTTATACATAAAACTGCAGGGGATACTTGTTTAAGCTTGTTGCCACAAAAGGCAGTGAACAGAGGGAAAGGACAGAACATTTAAGAGGGGGAAAATATTTTATGCAAAATGTGTATAACTGAGCCACATTTTAGCAAAGCTGTACTTCTAACATAATGATGTTTGCTATGCATTTCAATTAAAGTCGTCCCTTTCACATGACAAAGGCCTGAATGAAAACAGAGAGAAATTACCCCATGTTTCTGTATAAGCAAAAATACCAAACTTCTCACAAAGAAAATACAGGCAATTATCTTGTCCGTGAACATCAGAAATGATGAAGCCTATTTCCTACAATTCTGCATCTTGTGGTTGATTGACTTCCATTGTTGGCTGAAGAATTTTGATGTGTCTCTGGCTGTGTCTAGATGACATCTGATCCAGCAGCCAAGAGGGCCTCAAAGGCTGCAGGCCTTGGTTCATCATTAGCCTCTATCAGTGATATGTGCTTCCTTCACACTGTCATCTGCACAGATTAAATCTTCTTATGCATCCCAAAGATCCATCTCCCATGGCCAGGGAATCAAAATTCCAGGGTTCTGTGCCAGTGTGCATCAGAGATCAACTGAGATGTATCTAAGGTATGAACCTTTATGCAGAAGGTATTTGTTCATTCTTCAGCTTTTCTATCAGAGAGGCTCTTCTTCCTTTCTCCGTTTCCTACATTTACAAAACACAGACATGATACCTTTTTTGAAACCTTTTCAACATTTTTTCTTGACACTAGTATTGGAATTAAAAATTTACTGAGGACAGCACGAGGGTTTTACACACACAAACACATAAACACACTCACAGCATAACTGCATGTACCTAATTTCTGTATGACACCAGTTTTCAAAAGTGGGTGAAAAAAACTGAATGTATATCATTGTAGTCAAATACTTGCCTTCTTTTTCTATTATTACTGATTTTTTGGGGTAAAAAAACTTCACATATGGGTCTAACCAAAAAACTCCATGTTGCTTCATCCACAAAACTGGTCATACAACTGAGCAATACAAAGAAATGGAGTACAGTGGACCATGCAAATTCTGGTATCTTACTGATCGAGTAAGTATTGGTATGTAGTTATCTGTGTCAGACAAAGTACAGGAAGTATCGAGTCTAGTGACAGATTTTACTTACACTTACTTTAAAACATAAATTCAAAAAATCATCTACTGTGAAATTGTTCAGATTAAATTCTTCACTGTCCCATTGATAGATAAAATTGATTTTAGGCTTTGTATCACAAAGACAACAAAAGAAACACTTGATTGTGTTTAAATTAGAGATGCCTATGATATTGACTGGAGTGGTAGAGTGCATATTGTGGATATTTACTCAATTTCACCATTTATTACTTAGATGCAGATTTGTCTATTTACAAAAACAGCTGTGATTTCTAAATCAAATACTCAGTTAAGTAGTAGTGAACACTTCTGGGAAAGACAAGTGCTAAAGTAATGCAATTCCATGAAAGATGGATAGAGTGTTTGCAAGCACTTGTTAATGTTGAAACTATGAAGTCTCATATGCTTGTAATAGAGACCTACCAATATGTCAAGAATTTTCTGCTGCTTGATCATTTCCTAGAAGGAGTTTTCCTTGTGTTAAGACACTTATTTATTTGTTTATTTATTTATTTAGTAAGTTAGTTAGTTAGTTATCAAGAGTTCTCAAGAAGGTAGACAAATGAAATTACATCAAATAAAATATCAAAATATAAGCCTTCCTTCCCATTGTATTCTAACTCTAGAAATTATTACTGATAAATACTTGTAAATGCTTGTAGACAAAAGGAAATAAAGAGTAAGCTCTCTGAAAAGCTGCACATCTGGAATAACAAACAAGAATTCTGCTGGTTTGGCTCTAGTCCTGATATTTAAATCCTCTCTGGTAAATGCAGTCAGGTTTTATTACTGTCAAAGGAAGGTTTTGAGGAAGTACTTGAGTCTACAACCAGGATTTGGTCCACATAATCTAAAGCAGAATAACAGCAGAGTTTAAAAGTGAGATGTGGAAAGTATTCTTCACTCTCCTAATCTAACACCATTGCCAAATTCAAATTAATTTTAGTATAAAGTGAGTTAGTAAAATGCCTAACACATTAAATATTGTGCTAAAGTGGTTTAACACTATTTTCAGTTTTAATGCTGTTCTTTCTGCTAGGGGAGCAAGAGTTAAAGTCTAAAGCAGGAAAGCTATCTTATTTCTGCTCAGAAAACCATTAAGGCTCTTTCCCCACAAAGGAAGAAAGTGAAAATGAAAATTTGTTAATTCCCTTGAAAATAAGGACTGGGCAATATATTGTCACAGCCTAGCTCTTACCAGATTTTAGTGGGGTTAACTCTGAGATGAAGACAGGGAATGTGTTTGCATAGGTCATGATGGATTAACTTCTCTCAAAGGTCACTGCAAAAGCTGAGTTAGGGAAAGTGTGATAAATTGAAACCTAACTGATTTGATAGAAAGTCCCTATGATGATACAGTTTGTTGCCAAGATTAAGAAGAGTGTGCTGAGGCCATATATTTTAAGGGAAATTCTCCACCTAGTATTACAATCTGTTACTGTCCAGTTTCTTTTGTGTGGCTTCCCTAATGAATTCACACATCATGTGTGGTACTAAAACCAATAAAACACAAAGACGAAATTAAATAGAAAGACCACAACATGTAATCTGTATAATACAGAATCTGTATTATACATATTATATAAAGAGATACAAGATACAAGAATCTAGGATTAGACTCAATGCAAGCTTGTATGGATGTTATCTAAAGCTGAGAATAACACCATGCTTTTCTATGCTTCCAAATGTCAGATTAAGATGCCCAGATTTAGGTGCATACATGCAAACCAGGTGTCAAAATCAATGGAAGTCTTCAATTTAATGAAGTAGCCTCAGCTGGGATATCTTATTGCATCTGAGATATCCTGAGGTAGCCTATTTGACCTTAAGGTGAGCTTAAGTAACCTCCTGTCTTCATCTCAAGAAAGTCAAAGAAAGGCCCATACATCCTCAGCAAAACCTGTAGCCTTAAGTTGATATCTTGAAAAATCACAAATATCTCGGATATTGCTATATTTAAACATCAGCCTTTCACATAGAACAGGAATATGTCAAGAAATAAGTTTAGGGTCTGAATCATCAGATTTTCTGCTCAAATGCATTACACATTTCTTATGCTGAGGATGCCTAATGCAGATTGACAGGATCAGGTTCCAGAAAATGTTGCAGTTCCTGCTTTTCATTCTTCATAAAGGTGGAAAGAGAAAAGGAAAGCTTTCTGCTTCAGCATGGTCTTCAGTATGTAGATAGTTGGGTCTCCTGATTCCTACCGCTATGTCTTGACCTCCAGCAGATCATGGTGCACTCCCCATCCATCCACTTTAGGATATAATACATAGTGAAACATTATGGTAGCCAAAGAGATTCAATATTGCTGCTCAGGAACTCCTCTGGCACTTATTCCAGATATGGCAATTTATATTGCTAATTATGACAGGGTAAAACACCCTTTCTACCCTGCTCTTTGAAAGAAAATGTTCACAGCTACAGGAATCTGTTGCTGATGTGTATTAGGCACTATGAAGAGACAGAGGAAGAAAAACATCCAAGGTGATATTCATTGACTAAATTTATACAGCAGGTGTCTGCATCTAAGTCAGTTACCTGAAGTTGTCTTTGCTGTCAGTAGGAAGAAATATATTGGTCTAGGGCATAGTTCATCACCTGGTAAAATATACATATACATACATATATATATATATATATAAAATATATAAATATATAAATATATAAATATATAAATATATATATATATATATATATATATAAATATAAAGATGATGATAGGTAAGTCATTCCCAAAATAAGATCCAGTCCATCTAACATTACAAATTTAAGTCAAGGGATTAAATCCTCCCTCTGGAAGCATTAAAGGGAGGCCATTAAACTGAGTGTGCAAGCAATGAATAAGTGCCTTCAACAGTCTTAGGCCCCTTAGTCAAGGAACAAGTTAGGCAATATTGCTCTCCCCATTGATACATCTAAATTGAATCTATTTAGATGGGAAATAAATAGTGATATTTTAAAATTGGGACAGCTTAGGGCATGTTCATAAGCATAACTCCAACTTTCTTAGAAAATTTAGTGAAACAGAAAATAGAGGGTTTTTCTTGCAAATATTGTTTTGGATACACTTTTGGACTCAATTCTTATTGAGGCTTTTATTAGCTGTGCCTAACGCAATACACTAGAGCAGGAGCTTACTGACTACTACAGGATTCTAGGTGACTGCCTAAAATATGAGATCTTGATTTCAGGTATTGACGTCCTTGACTGGCTGTATTTCCAATATAAGGAAAGTGATATGAAAAGTATCAGTCGCTGAGAAAAAAAATATGAGACTATTACATTACAGTGAAAACAGGATGCTCACATAAAGCACAGCTTTAACTATAAATTTGATTATCAGGTAGGGTGTTTTGTCCTCTGAAAATATGAATAAGGGTATCAGCTTCTTCCTCTGGCAGTTACCTGAGAATTTGATGGTAGAACACAGACTTTTTATATATAAGGTCCTTTTGGACGGTTTCTTCAAAGGCTCAGTTGCTTGCAAGGGTACCAAGACTTGCAATAAATTACTGTTGCCATGCCAGCCTCTTTCTATGATGGTGTGCCTTATATGTATACACTTGCACAATAAGCCGAACCACATAAATTTCCTCTGTCTACCATATTTTAATAACTCTTATGAACTGGAACTGCAGTGTATGAGGCTCTTTATTGCCACAGGTTGGCTATTCCTGTAAGACAATATGAGCGACTGATGATCAATTAATATTTACTTGGTTGTATATTTTGCCGCCTCCAGCCTACTTGCAGAATACTAAAACCAATCTTGACTTGCATAATTGTATTCTGCAAATTGTGCATTTTGTTTTCCAAAAATGCCCAACACTGTCTTACAAAAGTGAGGAAAGAGTCCATTTCCCCAACTCACAAGTGTATTAAAATGATAGATTGAACTCCCTTTGTTTTTGTTTCATGTTTGCAAATTTTTTCTCCAAATAATTCTGCAGTGAGGAGACTCTTTGTAGTAGCTGATCTCTTCTATAAAGGGGCCTAGATATTAGATTCACCCATTTTTCTCTTAATTCTCAGTATGGACCTCTGAGCTGATAAATTAATTTTTCCTAGATGTTGACTGGCAATTCCTTGTGCATCCTTGAGGATATAGCCTTTGTGGTGACACAAATGAAAATTGCAAGCTTCCAGAACAGCCAGACCTAAACATCTGTCCAAGTAATACAGGAAATTATCCATCTCCTCTTTTTTCTAGTAGTTCTGGGTAAATTCCTGTGCAGAATTTTACTTCTAACACCTGGAGTGCATTTGTAACATTAGATATGGCTCTGTTCCAGCAGTACAAATACATCATCCTAGAGAAGTTCATGCAGCTAAATGTAAATGCTTCTGATAATAAAAATGTATCCACATTTTTATTGGAACCATTTGTGTATACAACATTCAATTCTGTTGATGTTGAGATTAACTATACTGTTATTTAGTGTCTTGGAAATGTTTTCTTTCACACTGTGTAATAACCTTTTGGTTGATTTGGCCCCAATGGAAGATTTAGCCCTAAGTGTATACTTGGAAAAAATAACATCTGTTCCTGTAAAAATAAATTTGAGAAAAGGCAATTAAATAACAGAACATTTGTGACTATGTTAAGTCCATGAGGAATTCCTGATAGGATCAGGACCTTTGTGACATAACATTATGGTGATATATATATAGTCTTTAACCAGGAATTTCATGAAGACTTAGAGTATGTGTCTCAATAAAGAGGAAACATTTCAAAGTAATATTCATCTGAACAAT
Organism: Poecile atricapillus; assembly: GCF_030490865.1. NCBI lineage: Eukaryota > Metazoa > Chordata > Aves > Passeriformes > Paridae > Poecile > Poecile atricapillus. The sequence goes on along the minus strand of NC_081249.1, from coordinate 42,484,786 downwards.
TATAATGTTTATTTAGAGAAACAAGGAAGAATTGAACTAACACAGAAGAAAGAAAGATTATTATTCATATTCACAGAAATGGTGATTTACAAAGAGCATCAATCACATCCTCCTGACAAATGAACTCAGGAGTGGGTGTCTGACTTGCTAAGGAACTGATTCATGCTTTTTAAAAATACATAAAACTTTGAAAATACTTTAGCTTCTAAGCTTACTCATATAATTAAAGCACCTATGAAATTGAAATTCATATCAAGAAATGGAATAGGTGATCATTTTTGTCTCATATGGAATTTGTACTTGTATTCAATCGTAAGAGGAGATAAATTTTAGTGTACCATGAAGAACTCTGATCCCATCACTGAACATAAAATTCGTATATTGTTTTTTAGAACTATAGTTAAATCTACTAGATTTCTTATCCCAATTTAGATTTCAACAAAACAGATTCTCTAACTGTAGTGCTTACTGTGATCTCAATGTTGCAGCATATTACACCCATGATTAGCTTCAAGCATATAGCCACTCATGCTGCCTATAAACACACCAATGTGTGTATGTCAGATAAAGGCCTGAATGATTTCAATGGGACAGGTTTTTAGTTAAGATCTGGAACAATATGTTTGCATATAATATATATTGCAGGTATATTTATGTTTGTAAATACATGTCCTGAGCTGAATTTTTTTCCAGATAGTTGAAAATAAAAGCATATTCTAGAATCACAGCTATTGAGCATCTCTTTCCCATCTTTGCCATTTGATTCCCTCCTCTTTATGAGTAATAGAAGACTTAGATGAGCCTAAAAAGTTGAAATTTCTAAATTGAAGGTTAAATTTATGTGCTTCAAGGAAGTGTTCAAATTGTGGGGTAGGAGATCAGGTTTAAGTGTAGGTCACTAGTACACTTACATTTAGGTCTTGGTGTATGGGCATGCCTTCTCTAGGTCTTACATCTTTTGTGCTGCCTGTGAATATCTGAGACATAATATATCACTTCAAACTACTAGATACCTATGATTAACTGGCTGAAATAAGCTCACTATTACACAGGTGCCTACAGTGTAGACATGTAAATTAAAGCAAGACAAATCATACCCAGAGTTATAGAAAACTAAGAAGACAATGAGAAACAAGCACCTCAAATTGGTCATGGGTGATCTCAAGCAAGAGTCTTCTGTGTGGCATACGCATATCCTACTTAGATGTTTATATGATATATATCATTAATGTCCAGATGATACCGAAAACAGTATTCAGTGCAAGAGTCACTCCTGAAATAGGCAAAATAAAGCTGTGCTTCCATGAGTCAATCAGCAGTTGAGGCTCTTGTTCCTTCTCTCTTTCCTTGCACCTGTGTTCTTCTGCTCTCTTCTGCTTTTTCAGTTTCACCTTTTTCCTCCATGCCAAGTACATGCAGCCACTGCCAGGGTTTGCTCAAAATTACTAATATAGCTGAAAAAAAATTCAGTTTTGATTTTCCACTTTAGTTTTCAATTGACTTAGAGAGCTAAGAAAATGCACAAACCAAAAGAGGTCAGATACAGTGGCTGAAGTGGAGAAGGAAAAGGAAAAGGAAAAGGAAAAGGAAAAGGAAAAGGAAAAGGAAAAGGAAAAGGAAAAGGAAAAGGAAAAGGAAAAGGAAAAGGAAAAGGAAAAGGAAAAGGAAAAGGAAAAGGAAAAGGAAAAGGAAAAGGAAAAGGAAAAGGAAAAAGAAAAAGAAAAGGAAATGGAAAAGGAAAAGGAAAAGGAAAAGGAAAAGGAAAAGGAAAAGGAAAAGGAAAAGGAAAAAAAGAAGGGAGCAGAATGGGAGAGAGAGGGAGAAAAAATAGAAAAAAGGAAGAAGATGGGTTCAGGAGGAAGGAACAGTGCTTCCTCTTTTGTCATCAATAACTCATGTACCTTGATCTTATGCACATGAAATCAGAGCCTTTTTTCAACCTATTTTGTGAAACTTAGTATTCATTGGCATAGTAGATTTTTTTACAACTCATTGAGGAGAAATTAATTAGTCACTAAATTACAGGAGATGTTATCTAATCTGATAAAGAGATATCCCTAAGTGAGTGAAAGAATGCTTACTTTAATTAAGAAGAATAAGAAAACTGTCTCTAGAATAAGGAGGAAATAAAAGTTTCAGGTAGAAAAATTAAATTTGTCTGGACCCTTGGAGGATTTCAAAAGTGAGATTGGTTACCACAATTCATCAAGAAAATCTAATCTATAGTTAATTCAAAAAGTGTTAGTGCAGAAAAAGGGAATGACTCAAAGCCATGAATACTGGCAGAAAGTCAGATGGATAAAGGTGAAACAGAGTGCCTTTTATATATGTTTGTAACACTCTGATGTGTTTTAAATATTATGGATAGTATATTTATTTACTTGTGATATTAATTTAGTTTTAATTTAGATAATTTTACTGCAATTACATAACAGCATTTCCAGTTTGAGAATCTGACCAATGTACCAATGATGCTTCTTCTTGATTTTACCAAGTAACTGCAGTAAAAATTACTTAAACAAATAACGTATAAGTAACTTTAGCACAGTTTGCACACAACTCTAAGAGTTCTCGAAGAGAATCCCCCTATTTCTCTTGCAAGCAACAAATCTGGAAGGTCAGAAAATCAGCAATAACTAGGAAAACAGAGTGGCATCAAGGAGATTTTTGGCTTAACATTTGAAAGCAAAGCGTCTGCTAGCAGTTTGCTTCAGACTTTATTTTTCTTTCTCAAATTCAGGGAAGAAATGGAAGATAGGATTTGGAAATATTGGGATGAAGATTAACTTGAAGGAACAAATTGTTGTTCAGCTTAGTGCTCAATATTTATTAAACTGCAGTGTAGATGCTGTCTTGAACTCTGAAGAGAGGTCTTCCAATTCTCAGGCAACTGACACCTTGATTTTGCTTTGAAAGCCTATAAATTGTACCAAATTCCCAGGAACAGCACTACACCCATTTTGAGGGAGGCCAACAATCTTAAGATCATTATTCTTTTTCATTAACCGCAGCAAGAAATATATGCCAAGGACTTTATTACAAAGATTTGTGTACCCTACATGGATTTCAGGATATCTTGCACATCTTTTACTTATTGAAACCATTGTCTGTTGCAAGTATAGAATGATATTCAAGATTTTTTCAGTGTACCAAGCCAATGATATCTAAGAATTCCAGGCTGAAGACCAAGGATGATGTTTGCACAATTCTGACACTCAGGAACCTTTCAAAAAAGAAAATAATTTCTTCTGGGTATAAAATTTCCATGTATTCTGGTATTAAATCCTGGTGGGACTACACATCATCACAAATTCTGTTACTCCTTCCTGTAAATGAAAGTCAGCTGCAGCTCAGCCTAAGTTCTCCAATGTAAAAATGTATTGTCCCATACTTCTCCAATGTGAAAGTGTTATTTGTCTTACCGATTTGGAAGAGAAACGAAACTGGAAACAATCAAAAGAAAGCAGAAGTAGGGTTCTCCTTAAAGAGAGGATGAGAGAACACACCTGTGAATAAATTTGTAACACACGTGTTAGTACCATCACTTAGAATACTATTGAACACATACTGATGCGAAGAAAAAGAATTATTAAATAGCAATATATACAGTGTAGAAAAGATTTTATTATTACTGCTCAAATATTTTTTCACATCAAGGGCCACATGTTCAAAGAAAAAGATAATGCTTATTAATGGACTTAGATAAAAATTGGTGTAATATTCAGAAAATTTCTTTCAAGTACTATATGCACTCTAAATAAATACTTGAAATACTTTCTGGCAATTCTGTATCTAACCATTACTTATAAAATTTATTTTACATATATAAAGAAAATATTTTCAGAGTTTGAGTTATTTGGATTTTTTAGGAGAAACTAACATCCATAATTAGAATTATAATTTAATTTTACTCAATGAAGGAGGTTAAAATTGAAAACATTTCTATCTGTTAGGGAAGTAGTGGTATGTTTATTTATATTTCTTTTTATTCTTTAATATTTTTATTTTATTAATTCTCTGGTGTAATTTTTCACCAATTGTAGGTTTTATACTGCTCCAAGGGCCAATGTTTTTTACAAGGTATAGGTCAGCCTGATATATTAAAATGACATAAGTTTTTCTGTTACATTATAAAACTAATTGCTTATCTCTTGATTGAAAAACCTTATATCAATTGATACCTCCATTCCTCAAGACTCCATTCAGAAGCTAAAAGGGTGAGTTCACACACTTTTGTAGTTTCACAATTCAGTTAATTATATTTCAAATCAGCTAATGAGTTTTAGCATTTTTTTAACATGCTTGTTTGGTGTGTGTTTGATTTTTTTCCCCCCATTTTGCGACTCCAAATAAGTTTCTGATGTATTTTAACTTTTTTTGAATCTAAAAACATGAAAGTATATAGTGCTTCTCAAAAGGCTGAAATTAAAAAGAACCAGTCTGTGTTCTCAGCTTGATCTTTGGACTGTTTATCCTTTTCATTCTTAACAGTCACTTGATAGAAAGCAGAAGTAACTGAAAGCAAAAAGAATTTAGCTTAATGCTGTGATTTGTTTTTCTAGATGTATCATTTAAATAATATGTCATTAATCCTGTGTTTCCACAGCAGCCTAAACTGATGAAAACACTGGCTGCTGTAGTCCCATCCTCTGCTACATCTCTCATTCATGTGTTCCCCCTCCCTTCTTGACCTGGCTTTGGGGTTTCCTGGGTCCTTCATTTACCTATCTTGTGTTCAGTGACACAAAAAACCCACAATTTGGATCTTAGAAGGAGCCAATCATAACTGAATCGAATCCCAGAAAAGATGTATCAACTCATGCCTGAGATTTTGGTTAGTGCAAAATAATAACAGCTGCAGCTATAGACTCATAGTCTGCATCTGGCTCTTCCTGGTTGCTCTTCTCTTTGCTCTTTCCTCCTCTTCAATTTTTGACTCTGTGGGCATCTAATGTCTTTTTAAAAGGACTCTGTCATTATAGAGGCTTATCTGAATCTCCCAAACTGTGGTAAGAGTTTAGTCCAAGAAATTAAATGGTGATTTATATAGCAGGATATGAAACATTGATAAGCAGACTAGTTCATTTCATTCAAAGGAGATAGCTTGCTGTATCACTGATAATTATTTTACCTTTTTTTTTTTTTTTGTGACACACCATAACAACCATAAAAGCTCACGGAGCTGCTCATGTTAATGAAATGGCAAAAGAAGTGCACATATACAGTTATTTAAAACCATACACACAAACACACCCATATACATTTGTTTTTATATATAAATACCTATATACACATAAAGATATACATTAGTACAGTGGACAGTTTTTGTCTCAATACTCATTGCATCTGAACTGTGCCTGAACTGTGTCTGCAGTGTTTGAGGACAAAGAAAGTAACTTCTCACACTGTATTGGGTTTGCCTTTGAAATAAAAGCACAGAACTATTGACACAAGGCTCACCTAACAGCAGAGCTGAGATTAGGTGCTGTGGGTTATTGTCTTCCTGTAGTCTCAAAGCTATGTGAAGTGTCAGTTAATTGAAAATGGTAATTGTTCCACACAACAACATCAAGTGTTTCATTCCAGGAAATGTGCCGCTCTTAAATTAATAGCCATTGATCCAGAGGTATTTCATGATCCCTCTCCATCGTTTTCTCAAATTATCCAGCTATCAGTCCTTGGGAGAAAACCTATTTCACCATTTTTATTGACCATTCTTTACTGAGTGACCTGGCTTCCTGTTCAGATAGACTAAAATAGGTCTATCCATCTGAATGTTTGTCAGGCACACAGAGACACCTAACTTTCAAAACACCTACTACTTTTCTACTATAAATACTCCGAATGAAAAACGTTAAGTAATACTACAAAGCTGTTACATGGTTATTACTGATTGATACAATGAAATATGCTTTCATGCTGGGAAACAGCTTTTGTGACAGAAAAATAGTTCCTTTCAGTAGTACATTTCAGTAAAATTTAAATTCCAGTTTGATTTCTTAGGAAGGAATGCAGCTTATTTTGGTTTCTTTGTTTGCTGAAGGAATATATATTTTTTACAACCTCTTTGAATAACAAATAACAATATGTCTTCATTATTGCACAGAGAACAATTGCAAAGGCCGTTGCATTACTTAGCTGTTCCTTTAAAAGCTTAATAGAGAAATTATGTGGTGCAAAGGTGTTTCATTGAGGAGACAGTTTGCCCTCCTTATGTAGTCATTAAAAAAAAAATAAAAATCAAAATATACCATTTAGATAAGCACTTGAAAACATTTGTTGAGATACAACTCATAATGCTTTTTGTGTTTGCAGCTCAGTAAATTATTACCTAGAAAATTTAAAATTTAATTTCAAAATAAACTGTAAATTTTATCAATTAATAATTTTTGGAAGACAAGAGTCATTTTTTCAAAACTATCATTTACATTTTAACTTGAAACAGTTTCACCAATTATATCTTAATAAACTGTTGTCTATTTATTCATAATGTTTAGATTCCAAAGTAAATTTTACATATAAAGAATGATGACACAAGTGTACAGAAATATAAAGTTTTAAAATAAATGTATATTAATATGAGTTGTGCAGTGGCCTAGAAAATGCCTCCTTTAATCTCAGGAGAAAGTACTCTACTTTTCTCTCTTCAAGGGATTTTTCTTACAATGGGATGCAATTTAATGTAAACTGAAGCAGTTGCCAGCAGGAAAGAAAAAGAAGTCTTGTGTAATATTAGACACTTTTCTATTGTTTCAAAAATAATAGGCTGGTTGCAAAGAGTTTCTCTGTGTGATCTTAAGTTGCTGTATTTTTGTCTTCTTTTATTTATTAATAGACAGTTTTATATTAGAAATGGAAAGGGGAAATCTGATTAAAGTTTCTAGGACAACTACGGTATAAAATCAGTTGAAATTACATTTCCACATAACATACATAATGAGTTCGGATGTTATATACCAGTTTTAATGCTCAATCTGGTTTATAGTTAATAGAATCAAAAGGTATGTGAGCCAGGGAATATTTCACAAAAAGATTTTCAGCAGCTCAGAGGGAGTGGAAAAGATCCTTAGGCATATGGGGCCGAGTAAATAAAAGTGAAAATTACTTTTGTGAAGAAACTTAAAGGAGTCAAAAGAACTAACTATAGAAGGTAAGCACGTTTTTGCATGATTTATGCATGTGACAGTGAACACATTCACAGATAACATCCCATTTCTTGTCATTTTTATATACATTCTCTTTCAGTGAATTTCAGCTGCAGAGTTGGAAAGGAAGTGTGAATCTGAAATAACTGAGTAAATTATTTGGTCATTATACAAAGAACGGTAGTTTTGGTCACAGAGGTAAAAGTTCCTCTTCAAAATATTTTTTCTTTTTTTAGATTCAGCGATTTGTCTCCCTCCTCTATTTCAAAATCTAAGATTGACCATTGTTTCATTTTTTGTTTTCTGGTTAAAAAACCCCAAGGAACAAGGGTCATTTGAAATTATTGAATCTTCAACATCCTCCCTCATGTGCCACTCTAAGTTCACGTTATTCCAAAAGGTTACCTGTTTTTTGAGAGCTTTTGGAAATTTGAACCACTTGGGCAAATTTGTACAGCATTGATATTCAGTTTGAAATATCTGAAAATACTTGAATATGTAAGCATAACTGTAAGTGTATTGCTGTCATTAATAAGCCTTGAAGATCACAGCCATTTCCAGCCTTTGGAGCTTTATCTCTTTAAAGCTTATATTAGCAGCTAAAGGCTGTCTTTCTCAAAGTGATTTCACATTAAAATATCATAAAAATAACATTAATTATAGAGATGAGGATTACAGATGTAGATAACAGCTGAACATTCAAAGTGCTAACCAGATCTGCAAGATAGCAGTAACGACTTAATTAAAACAAAATGCATCTGTATCTGAGCACAGCAATAAAGGAAAAAGAGGCAATCCACAGTAACAAAAACATGAGCGATTCAGCTGAAGTATTTAAGAGTAGTGTGTAATAGATTGGCTCAGGTAAGTCTAATTTATGCCAACCTTAAACATTAGCATTCTAATGGCTGCCAGAAATTTAGAATATGTTATCTTTTGAGTGCCAGGTAGTTTAGAGGGTAACTACCAATTACCCATAAACTGAGTCATATCAGAAATGACTTTATGTTTTATTTCCTCCCATGGCCAAACTGGCTCTGATACCTTTGCAACAGACTCTGTTAATTCTGCTTCCTGACCTAAAGGGAAGCTGTCCTCTTCTGCTTATCAAATGGACTGAAATGGCCTCAACAGGGAATAAATTTGGAGCCAAGAGGCAGAGTAACATCGAGGCCTGTTCACACCAGGTGATATTCTGTCTGGTGCATATGATCCACACTTGGCCCACACAAATCTTCTTTCCAGTCCAGGCCTGGTTTTAAGAAACCCTTATTTGCCATATTCTGCACATTCTGAAAATTCAACCATAGATGCAATAATATTAGTGTTTTTAAAAATACATTAAATACCTGTGACAAAGCTTAAAGGGAGCTGTATTTTCTCTCACTGGTGTGGAGGGGAGAAAATAATGTTCCCTTGTATTGACATTTTCTACATAGTCTTTAGATGGAAAAGGCCACAGAGAAATTCTCACTGGAGATACAAACAGCAGTACTTGCCATTGTTATAATAATCACAACTACCATTTTTACCACTCTACTTCTGTCACAAACTGTGAGACTTGATTCAAGAAAGTGCTTAATACAAACCCATCTTCTTTTTTGAAAAACTGGAGAGCAATTGCATTCTTTTAACCATGCAGTATCTTCCTCTTAATGACAAAGAGGAGCAATAGCCAAACTGAATCATGGCAGCAGAAGGCTTTGGCTGCATTAGTCCACACTGTATGCTGTCTGTGAGCAAATTAATTATCTATTTCATGTCTCATATTGATGCTGGTCAAGTAGAATTGATATACTGTAGGAACATCCGAAATGGCTGATTCTGCTTAGGTATTGTTTTCATGCAAACAGTAAGATAATCACTTAAAATCATAGAAATCAAGTTAAGTGGAATTTACATCACTTTGATGAGACTCTACAGACATTTAATGATAAGAGACTAGAAAAGGGAGCTTTAATTTGCATGTCATGTATACATTCCATTTCTCCAAGAAATAGTAGACTTATATTGAATATTATTATTAACATAGAAAGCTGTATTGACTAAGGCCTTTTTTTTTTTAAGCGAAAAGGCTACCCACTATAGTGTGTAGATCCAACTCACAAATTTTCACTATAATGATCTAATACTTTTTCTTCCCTCAAATATTTATCTTCACTGGAGAAAAAAAAAAATCCTTTGCTTATATGCGTGTTTCCTATTCTCATGTTCTATTCTCATGTTCTGAAATTATTAAAAATAATTTTAATGTGGGAAATAATTAATTGCCTGTGCAAAAGTTAATGCAATTTTCTTTGCTATAAAAGAATTTCTGCTAGAAAAAAATTCATTATTTTATTTGAAAGGCTTTCTAAAAAATGTAAGTTTAAAATTACAGAAAATGTTTTCATGTAAATAAGGAGTTACTTTATCTGAAAAAATAAAATATCTGACAAAATAAAAATTTTAAAATTTACTTTTAGTCCATCAATTTTCATAAAGTTTGATCTTGCAGTCATTATCTAGACTCATACACAGTTACTTTTAAATTCAGAGAAAAGCTCTGTATGACTAGGTGAATATAAAGGAAGTTTAGATCACTAGCTAGTGGAAAAAGAGCAGATGCTGCCTAGACAGCTAGGTCTGCATTTAGATAAATAAAAGAGCAAGTTTTAAAGAAATATGAAAACTGAAAATATTATTTTGTCTGCTGTCTGTAGATGAATGAGAAGGAAACCAGCTGTGTTGAATGTGTGCCAAAAATAATGAGAATTTATGGTAGCACCCATCAATTTGGAGAGAGACTGAATATGCAAAATATGCATTTCCACTGTCAATGAGAAGTCCCTTTCTGAAAGGCACCTACCCTTAAGTAAACTTTAGTTTTCCATCAGTCTTTCTTCTTCAGCACAATTACTTTTTTAAGGTATCTGAACTGCATGGTCTTTTTCATACTAAGTAGAAAGGTCCAATTTTCCTACTTTTTTATATTGAGAGTGTCATTTTATTGAGAGAATGAGGTTTTTGGTGCAGTATACTCTGATAGAATATCAATTAAGTCCCATTCAATGGCTACTTCAAAGCTACTTCATTTTCAAAATGTCACTGAGGCATAAGTTAATTAAATTACATCAATTTAAGTCAGTGATGGAAGTAGTAGTATTTGATATAAATAGCTGTAAGTTTTTACTGAAATCCCTACTAGGAAAAAAAAAGGTATGGTGATATATTACCAATTTAATTAACACTCTTTTTATGAGTCATGGGGGTAGACATATCAAAAGTAAGTTAGCTGTTCCTGGGCAGGTAAGCAGGATCATTGTTGTTTCTTCTTTCTGTGCCTGTAGGGCAGAACTCAGTCAGACAGTAAAATTTAATGACGTACAGTCTGATATTAATTGTGCATACACTCATGGGTCACGGTAAAGGGTTTGTCAGAGGCAGCAGCTTGCTGCAGGGGTTTCATGTCACGTGATTCATAGTAAATGACTTGGAGCTCCCAAGTTTCTCCAAATAAAAATAATTCTGCTCTCTGCAAGTGCACTCCAGAGCAGAATGGCTATCTGTCAGCACAAGAAACTGGGTAGCAATTGACTCCAGTTAGCCAGACATTTCTCAAGGATAAAAAAGTGATAATGGCCAACTTTGTCATTAGAAACCATGTTCTTAGCACTGGCTTAATTTTTAATGTTTTCCCTTACCAGCAATATAAAAAAAATAACTTCTATCTTTAATGTGTGTCTTTATAATGTGTATCTTTATAATGTAAAGCCCCCATACTCCAGACTTTAAACATAGTAGCAATTTTTTAACCTTCCTTGGATGTCTTCAAAGACAGGAGCTCTCTTCCTTTTCCCATTTATTCCCTTAATTGGAACTGGAAGGTTTTCCTTCACATTATACCATGCACATCATACCCAAAGCAAATGATGGGGTGGGGGACACTGGAGATTTTACATCAGTGATGTTGCTAAGCACATTTGAAAATTCAATCTTTTGAAATTTTACAGTTGACCTAAAACCTTCATGACAACTGTCATGCTTCTAAAATTTCTAGTGCAACTTCTTCCTCCCAGTTCTACTTAGAATTGAGAAAAGAAGTAACACAGAGCTGAAAAAAAATGGTAGAAAGAGTTCTAGTACTTTGAAAAATACCAAGAATCCTTTACTTTTTTAACAGGAACCATAAAACATACTCTTACCTCACATTATCTATATTTTTCAGCCCAGAACAGAATCCAGAAGAATTTACTGTGTAAGGTCTCAATTTATAATTTATTATTTTAAATTTAACTGAAACTCACAAGCATACAATTATTTTGAAATCATAACTTTCTATTCAGAAACAACACTACTAAGTTTAAAAACGTGTCAAATGCTAGGTGGGTTTTCAGTGTGAAAACTTCTAAAACACATTAATGGTTAACCAGATTTCAGAATGTGCCACTCTTAGACAGATAAGGACAACTCATGGTGCAGCCCATCACTCACCTCTGTCATCCCAACACTGGCAAGGGGAAATACAGTAGATCTGCAGCATCTTTGGCACTGTCTGCAAAAGCACCACAAACTGGCCAAGGGAAGTGATTGTCCTGCTCCACTCTACGCTGCTGCACCCTCATGTAGCGTCCTGTGTGCAGCTTTGGGCACTGCAATACAAGAAGGATATAGTCTGTTCATATATATATATTGATATGATATGAACATATATGCTGATATTGTATATCAACATATGATTCCTGTCTGTTCAGCCCAGAAAAGAGGAGGCTAAAGGGAAACCATTGTCTACAGCTTCCTCATGAGGGGAGGGGCAGACCCTGATCTCTTCTCTCTAGTGACCAATGACAGGACCTGAAGGAATGGCCTGAAGTTGTGTCAAGGGTGGTTTAGGTGGAATATCAGGAAAAAAGTTCTTCTCCCAGAGAGTGGCTGGGCACTGGAACAGGCTCCCCAAGGAAGGGGTCACAGCACCAGCCTGACAGAGTCCAAGAAACGTTTGGACACTGCTCTCAGGCACAATGGTATGATTCTTGGGGCTAGGAGTTGGACTGATGATTCTTGTTTGTCCCTTCCAGTTCAGAATATACTATAATGCTATGACAATGTAATAAACCTTTATATAAAATTGAGTGTCACATTTGCAGTGAGCTAACATGTCAGTATCTCTGAATAGCATAAATTTCTGTCTCTGCACCATGTCCTTTCACTAGAGGTTATTTGGAACCTGCTTGCCTCGTTTCCAGTGGAAACCAGACATCTCTGACATCTAGAAATCTGGCAGATCTCTTCCCAAAAATCAAAGGGTAAAGTTGACATTCTTTTAAGATGGGGAGTATACTGAGTGACTAAGTTGAGACTCTCAAATTTAAGTGTCAGAATTTTAATGCCTCTGCATGCGCTCAGTCACAAGATTTGCAAATGTAAGCTCCAGTCAGTGGGAAAAAAAACAAAAAAAAACTATCAGAAGAGGTTTTGGAAGTTTAAATTAAGTGCCCTGAATTGTTCTGGCTCTCCTGAGGAATGTTTTAGTAGTTAGTGTAGTAAGAATAAAAAGAAAGATTATTGACAACAGGAAGCTTCCTACCTCTGTCTGGCAAGGAAAAACTCATGGTGAATGTTGTACCACAAAGCTCTTTCAAGCAGAGCAAACAGATCCATGTTTTCCTTTTAATGTAAAGGCATGAACTGGTGCTACTCCTTGTGCAGCACATGTAATTTAGGAAAGTTTCTTCTTTCAGCTGCCTCAATAGCTAATTGGAAGTGATAAACAACTCCAGAGATTTTAGGTCTACTAAATTATTCCCTTGAGGGGTGACTGGCTAGGAAGGAAAAGCTTGGTAATTAAGACTGTGAATCAGACACTTCAGTGAAGAAGATTGAACACAAGCTAAAGAGTTTTAAAGAAAAAAAGGATAAAACATAACAACAAAGAGAAGGTATTAATACTGTATATGGAAATATGCACATGATCTGGATTATTTTTCACCCTAATGGAAAAAAAAATCCTAATACAAGCAAAATGCATATTTTAGAGATCCTTCAGGTTGCCAAAACTTTTGAAATGGTATCTGTATAAGTACCTAATTTTTTAATCTGATTTTTAAATTTTTGTTACCGGATATTTCAGCCATTCGTTACTGTGACTGTGAATAGGGTCATACAGACCATGAAATCAGTTGCAAAAGGTTTATGGTCTGAGGAATAGAGGAAAAGTAAATAAATACTGCTTGGTCTTTGCTAGTGAAGTTGATGACATGAAACAGATTTTAACACATTTTGAATATGCAAATATATATATTTATATAGATACACACATATATAAATTTAAGAAAGTGTCTTTTTCAATTTGAAACCAAATGTGACCTTTAAAAAAAAAGAGGGGAGGTGGAAAAAATGATTAATGTTCTTAATTAATATGTAGAACAGGCAAGCTGGAAAGGTTACAAGTTAAATCATTTTTCTGCCTGTAAATGCGAATACTTCCTCACACAGTTATGCAACACTAATGCAGGAATATTTGCAAATATTTTCACAAATCCTATTCAAAAGCCACAAAATGCCAACACATACTGTTGGTCAGTAAACAGGCTGGAAGACACAGAGAGCAATGTGCAATTATAAGTCCAGGAAAGTGTCAGAAGGCTGCTGTTAGGAGTGAGAGGAGGCAGAACAGAGCCAAGGAACTGCAGGAAAATTATTTATTAATGTATAAGAGATCTGTGGCTAAAAATCTTGACAAAGTCTTCTTTCACAGTTTCTGCATGCTAAAGTTCTACTGATAGTATGTTGCTATTAGAGTTTTTGCTCTCTGTAAACTGTTGGAAGTTGTACGAAGGTAAAAACCTTCTTTATTCAATGAACCACTTTAAGTACTTTCTGATAAGAACAATTAAGTGAAATGAACTAATATATTTTGACTGGATCTTCTTTTGTTCTAACACTGTGGTGTTTAGAGACAGGCTTTGCAGATGTGCTCATAATCTAATATCGAAACAGAAGCAAAAAGTTGTATAGACCATCTGTTCCATAGAAATGCATATAAAAGTAGTTGTTGCTACATCGGAATCTTGAGAAGTGTATGACAATTTCAGAAATATTCTGAAGAAGAGAAACAAAAAATAATTTTTAAGGCACATTGTAGACTCTGTGATCTCATAGTCCTCTTGGAACACACAATAAGGCAAAGATTTAAAGACACTTTTGTAGATTGTCTTTAAGATTACATGCATTTGAATAATGTAATTTGGAAGATACTGACTATGCAACTTTCTCCACTCCAGCTTATCTAGATCTTCCATTAAAAACCAGATTATTTTAATTATGAGTTCACTCTGCTTGTGTAGTTCTAGCTATAACTGTAGTTCAGTGTACCTGAATTTAGTAGTGGGGTGAGAAGCAGATCTTTGCAGAAGATAAAACACAGTCCGAGTTCTGTGTTTAACCTATGCATTTTTTCAGAAGTCTTGCAGGCAGTTTCACTCTAGAAAGTGTGGTTCTATGGTCACGTACTCTATTATTTACAAGGAATTAGAAAAACAAATTTAAGACTTCTATAGGTGTGGCAAAAACAGTTGGCAAAGAGATACTGACTGGGAACAGGCGTCAATTTTTAGGAAAAATAAAGACAGAAAACAAAAGGCACTGTAATCTAAATGTCTAATTACAGACGTTTGTAGTCAACTGATCTTTTCACGATTTTGATCATGTGTGATGCATCCTTACCAACAACACCCCTTTGAGTGGTCAGACTGCTATTTCATCTCTGTACATTTGCCTAAAACAACCTGACTAGTCTGTGACGATGCAGAGTGACACAGAGTCCCCACAGAGGTGCAAAGGAGAGCCACTTTATTGCAAAAGCAGCCTTTTTAAGCAGTTAGGCAGTTATCAGTTTATATAGTTTTCAGGCAAAACAAGCCCAGGTCAACCAACCACCACACATCACAAATTGGGCATGCAGCAGTCACGCAGCATGTCCCTTGCATCGCTCCACCTCTTTTCCAGCTGAGTCACTCTCCCATAGTTCCCTTCTATGTAGCCTAAGTAGCAGGCCTGAGCCATGATTTTATAAGGCTAACAAGGCCCTTATTTTATAAGACTTTACCTATATGCAACACTAGTCTGACTAATAAACCTAATAAAATTTGAGTAGAAAACCTAGGTGTTCAATTTATTTCCCTAGCTTCCTAAAATTTGTGTTCCATTTCTCTAGTGGTGAATTTTTCCAGATGACCAAAGCAATGTGAATTCTTCATTGGATCAAGTTTTCCTTGCATATAAAAGGGGCAAATAAATATTCACAGGAAATGTATGATGTTATGAAACTCTTCTCTCTTCTCAGTATGAAAATGAGAGAACAGTAAACTTGATATTCCTACCTGATAACAGTTTAAACTTCACAGTTACTGGCGAGTTTGAGAGCCAAGCTTCAAACTCTCAGTTTCTAGAGATACATGTCATGAAATAACATGCACATGGACAGAATAATTTGGTTTTTGGATGTCCTGACAAGGAAGTTACATTGCTATGATGGTGGAACCAGTTCACCTCATAACCATTTGAAGAATAAATAGACAGTTGAAACATTATACTCATACTACCTACTTACACTCCATTAATTGTTGTACTAAGCGTTCTTAAGTTACCCTCCAGCTAGAACATTAAAGTGTGGACTTCATAATGAATACATGGAGGCATTATAGAAATCACAGTTATTTGAAAAAGTATTGAATGAGGAATTACATTTTCTACTATTATTTCTCTTTACATAAGCAAACACTGAAGATTCAAATGTCATTCACGGAGACACTCCAGAGGGAAAAAATGATTTCTGTAGTTGAAGGAAAGTTGCAGTAACGAAAAGAGTTTTTTCTTAGATATTTTATGTATTATGGCTTAAAACAACAGTTTACTGACTGTTGCATAGTATCTTGGAAATGACAATTTAATAAAAACATTTTTCAGACTGTGAGCAATGCTTCAACTTAATTCTGAGAGCCTAGAAAACTATCCATTATAATTAATTTAAGCAATTTTCTAATTAGCTAACAGAAGTGGAACAGATTTGAGTTGATGTGAGATATTTATTTAATAGAATAAATACTTACTGTTTTAAAAATTTTTCAGCCATTGCAGATGTGACTTGCTCTAAGAGGTTCATCCTGTCCTTAAGCACCCAGAGGTCTGGTTGCAATGCAGCAAAAACTTCCAGAAGAAAACAAATCTATGATGTCCCTCTATTATGATGACAAGTAGAAATAATATTCTTCTCACTTAAGTAAGCTTATACATGTTTTTACAGTTTATGAAGGATTTATTATGCTTGGCTGAACTTACATGGATAAAGTAGGAATCACCCTGAATTTTATCTAAAACCTGAACTGAATTTTCTGTTTTTTTTTCTTAGATTGACTCAGAGATTATCTACTCTGTACATATAATTAGAAGTCTCTAACATATACTTATGAGTCTGTAGTTGTTATGAATCTATAATATTGTTGTGATCTATGCTCATTTTGGAATGTATGCCTTTATGCTTCCTATCATTACATTTTTTAACTGGCTAATCAGATTTGCTGCTTGAGATCTGGTGGTTCAAGTTTGCTGATACCATGGTGAAAAGCAATATTCGTTAAGACTTCATAGGGTATATATATGTATAAGGGAGCACCCTTATAGGGGTATAGGAATTTCCTAGGTATATAGGAAATGCCAGAATATATGTCTTTCAATTCTGGATCTGTATATCTGTTTATGTCCTGGGGCCCAAGCAACTGAAAATCCCTTTGAATGCTGGTAGATTTCACCTCTGTTTTACATTTTGCTAAACAGATGGGGAACAAACTCCCTGTGCTTCCTTCTTGAAAGTGGCACAGAGGAAGAGTCTAATAATAATCATATAAATGAATAGCATTTCTGCTTGAAACATTGCCGAGACAGCACTATGCACAAACAATAAACTGGTAAAACTGACTGCAGATGGCAATTTAAAAAATGAATGCATTATTAAGTAGAATTGTCTTCCCTTCTAAAACTGAATAAGGAGGTCACTGAATTAGTTTTTTAATGATGTCTGTGACAGGTATTTCCAACAGAGAGCTAGTAATATCATCAAAACCAAATATTAATATTTAAGACTTTAACTTAAATCACAGTCTGGCTTTTGTCCTTTTTTAAAAAGTAGAGATCTGTTTCTTGTATCCTATTTTCAAGCAATTGGTAGAAAGATTAGTCTCTGAAGATGTAGGACCCACTACCATTTACACCTTTTCAGCAGGGAAACTTTAAGGTAGGCATTTTACAATTTGGTGAATCATGTATGTTTGTAATTTTTTTTTTTTTTTTTCAGCTTCTTACAGAGTTCTTGTTTCCTCCACCATTCCCAGAAAGTCACTTCAGGGTCCTCCAGGAAATACATCTCCACTGCTGCCCTGATTGATTAGGAATTAAACATCATAATTTTAAGAAATTCTTCACTAGGAAGATAGTCTTTCCTATGAGGGTGGAGAGGTACAGGAACTGATTGCCCAGAGAGGTTGTGGGTACCCCGTACTTTGGAGTGTTCAAGACTGGGTTGAATGGGTCTTAGACAAACCTGTTCTAGTGGATGGTGCCCCTGTTCATCGCAGAGGGCATTGGAATGAACTGCCAGGGAGGTGGTGAAAACACCATCCTTGGAGTTGTGTAAGAAAGACAGGATGTGGCACTCAGTGTCATGGTCTAGTTGAGAAGGTGGAGTTCGGTCATAGGTTCAACTCAACGGTCTCAGGGGTCTTTTCCAGCCTAACCCTGTGATTCTGTGAACTGGATGGTCTTTAAGGTCCCTTCCAACACAATCCATTGTATGATTCTATGATCATTAAGATCTTGGATACTACCCTGTGAGAAAAGGCAAGGACTATGCCCACTGTGCCCTTCCAGAATCCCTCAGAAATTCTGTGGTCCACATTGTCTTTCACAGAGTGATTTTGAATACTGTGCTTGTGCTTTACATCACTTTTAATGTAAACAAAATATGCTCTGAATTTCTTCTCTGCCAATTGCAGCTTGTACACTGTGCCAGTTTTGTTGGTCACCTTGTGTCAAGACTTAACTGATGGGTCAGAAACATCAGTCAATTTTTCTTTCAGCTGATCATCCAGGTTGGTATTTGAGTAGAATGACTTTTAGGCAAATAAGATTTTTAAATTAGTTTTCAGCCTATTTTCTATGCCTAAAGGTACTTTATTAGAACATGTACTTACTTCAGAGATCCTTTTTGTGCCTTTAAATTTCATGCTGAAAATAAATCTCATACTGAATATAAGCAGCCCCTTTTAGAATCATGAGCAACATAGGAAAGGGCTTGTTTCAGGGCTAAGATCATGGATGAATAGATTAATGCTGATAAAATAGGGCTAAGCATTTAAATAATTTTTATCTATTGAAACCTCATTACTTTTATTGAAGATGCAAGACTTGTTTCAGAATTCTGATTTATTTGTTATTTTTGTTCCTGATTGAACACATCACTTACCTGTATTCACCTTTATGTGTGTGTGTTTGTTTCTACTGATTGTTCCTATGTTCCATATCTGGGACATGTTCTCTGACGTTAAAGCCTATATGAAATTTTAATAAAAGAGTAAATGTGTCTGATGCATATATCATGCATTACATACTTTTGTATAGACTTACCTGTTTTGTATCCCATGACTAGGAGGCATGGAACTTCATGATGAGTTCTATAACAAACTAACAGAACTAACTGGATATTTTCTGAGACCGTTTTCAGCAGAAAATCTATTTGCTGAGCCCAAAATGTTTTCATTCCTGCATCTTATTACCATGTTTACTTCTATGGATTTTATAATAATCTTCTGAAGTCATTCTTCTCTATATTCTTGCCTAGCTACCCTAGATCATAGACACAATATCTTTAATTTAGGCTTGGATGATGCCTGGTTACTACAAGTTTCTGGTCTGTGCAATCCCAAAATTTTGAATCTGTGACCAGATCTAGGCAGACTCGCTAGAAAAATAATTTTGGGTAAGTATGCCAGATGAACTGCTGAAAAGATGGCAGAAGTAAATATATCTAATACAGCCAGGAATACCTGAGTACTTTTTATCATGGAGATGAGAACTTAAAGAACTTGACAGACTTAACCTTGTCTCTGGGTTCTGTCACAGTTTGGACATCAAGAAATTTCTCTCATTTTCATCACATTGTGGAAGGTGTTTTGTATGCTCCCTGTAAGAGTATATATTTACACAATAAGGAAACTGGACATGAATTATGTGGAAAATGCATTAGTCAAGTGAAGTCTAATGCCCCAATCAATCAGTGTTAGACCTGAGTATAACTGTGTAGTTATGATTATGACGAGAAATCACTGAAAAGGTAGAAGGAAAGTACCAAGAAATTTGTTTTGACCTAGAAGTTCTGTATATAATGCAATTCTTGCAGTGAAGAAGCAGAATGCCTTCACTAAATTGAGAAAGATTAGAGGATGGACAGCTCTTCGTAAAAACAGATTAACAGGGCAGGAGCAAACATCTTTGAGTTATCAGGATTGCCTTGACAGTTGAAAAGAACAAATCACACACTGTGAATTTGAAATTGCTTTCCTAATGTTCTTTTTCAAATATACCTGTTTATCTCCAGACTGTAGGAATTAACATCACACTACTTAATAGCAAAGGCTGACCTGTTGATTTATTTGAGGGATTAAGGCCAGTGTTACTGTGACTTTTGCCATAAAAGGAGGAGCAGGAAGGGTAGAAGACTTGCCACCCTCAAAGTCAAAACAAAATAATCTTAAAGGTACTGTAGTCATTGCCATAATAGCTTCTATGGTCCAAGTTTAAAGGACAAAAATTGTCTTTCCAGGATTGGCAGTCCATTAAGAATTCATGACTTGCTCACTTCTCTAATTTTGACTGACACATTTTCTAGTTTGTTTTCTGTAGTGTGGTTTATTTAGGAAAACTTTCAAAGTATGAAGAAGTGAAAACTTGGTCTCATACGTGTGGTCTCAACAAAAATTCCTAATTATGTCTGATCTGGAAAAATACTTTTGATTAAGTAGTAAGAAAATGAAGCCCAGGGGTTGATGTATAAAAAAATACTGTACCAACATATAGTATTTAGGAACCTGGAGTGGGATCCAGGAAACCAGATACATTTCTCAAAATCTTTTCCCAGGAAGACTCATTTTAACTAGGTAACTCTGGCACTTCATGACATGTTACCACAGGGAGGCAGAGGCATGACCCATGGTCTCCATCCACACTATGAGGAGATATAAGGTACATCCAATCCAAAAATAGGTATATATATTACGTCAAGCCAATGCCTGCGTATAGATCCTTCAGAATGGCCTTAATAAGTCACTGTTGTGGCTATCACCTGCAAGAGTACAGCTGCAAGCCACTTGCAGACTGAAAATAGCTTGTCTTCCACCAGTTTGGGTGGCTGTCATGTTAATTCAGCTTGACTCATACTGACGTACTTCAGATAATCCTTTTAGATACTGACAGATGGTTCTCCACATTCCCTGTGTGGCCACAGAGGAAGGATCAAAAGGTCAAGTCCCATGCCTTCTTTGACCCAAATCTGCAAATCCTGCCTCTCAACCAGAATACAGACAGGGATGGATGTGCACTTCAGGTTGAAGCTGGGCCATATTGCACAACCAATAAAATATTGCACAACAAAAGTCTGGACCAGCAAGGGAAAAAAAAAAAAAAGAAAAAAAGAAGAAAGCATAAATATTTCACTGGAGACAGGCCTTGCAGGCTCAGCAGGAAGAAGAAAAAGTCTGGTGCTGTAATTGTTTCTTTAAATCCATTTATGAAATTTATCTTGTGATTCTTTTGTGCAAACAATGTAAGTAATTTGACACAGTAGAAATTGGATCACCTGAAAAAACTCAAACAAAATGTAGTTGAAGGCATCTGGATCACATTTTTAGTGTTAAATTTCACATAAGTTGCACTTCATGATCATAACACAATATTGAATATAGCCCTAAAATTCTTCTGAATAATAGTGGGCTCAGAAATTATTTTAAAGTTATTTATGGCTTCTGAGTACTATTCCCTTTTGCCTTCCTCCCAACACCACATATGCTTCTTAATTAGGGCTCTTCTTTCTAGAAATTAAAAACTCAACTTTGTTTGGCCTAGAATTTTGATTTTTAAGGGAAAAGGTAATATCCAAAGTTATTACTCAGTAACACATACAGAAATGGTAATTTGATGCTAATGACTTTTTTTTTTGCTGAAAATTCTTGTCATTCCTTGAAAGTTACTATACTACTTTTGGTACATATAATTTAAAGGCCTCTAGTCTCCAAAGATTTATTGTCATGATTAATTTTAAACATCTGCTTAAGTCATTGGTTTTTATGAGGCTGCTTGTGCTCAAAGTTAAGCATGTGAATATTTTATTTAAGAACAAGGTTGTGATTTGCTACGGCCTAGCAGGGTTAAATAAAAAATAAATTTTAAAAAGTTTAAAATAGAACAGTTGCAGCAGCTACATTACATGAGCCCCAGTAAAATATGTTACTGCAATATTTGAAATACTTTAAAATAATATTACTCTTTTAGAAGAGCAAAAGCCATATTTTCACTATTTAAAAAATCAAATAAGAAATTCAAATGTAAATATAAATATGCTAAGATAATGCATATATAGAAATGGGGTTGGTCTGGGAACTCAAGAATTTCTCCAACATTATTTTGGTCAAAATAGGGTTTGTTGTTCTATATATAGATAAAGACACCCACATATATGCCTGTCATAAAAGTGAAGATTTTGTTTCCTTTTATTTCTTGCTTTTTATTATTATACTTATTGTGGGTCAAGCCTCAGAGTCAGCCAAGCCCTGCACAGTCACTCACTCACTGCCCTGCAGTGGGATGAAGGAGAGAATCAGAAAGGTAAAAATGAGGGGACTCATGGATTGAGGTAAAGACAACTTAATAGGTAAAGCAAAAGTTGCACACCAGAAAGCTCAGAAGAGGGCAGGTTAAATATCTGGAAGAAATTCTTTAATGCAAGGATGGTGAGGCCCTGGAACAGTCTGCCCAGAGAGGCTGTGCAGAGGTCCTCACCAGAGATATTCAAAACCCACATGGGCATAGATCTGTGTCCTGTGCTTTAGGATAACCCTGCTTGAGAATGGGTGTTTGACCAAATCACTCCACTGTGGTCCCTCCCAGCCGCACCCATTCTGTGATCCTGTGAAATGAACAATTCCATGTCTGCTGGAAAAGATTCTACTGACTCTTTAGAAATGTCTTAGGCACAAGCAGAAGGACCTGTCTGAGAGAGTTTCTGTGACTGCCAGCAGTGTCCCCAGGGTGTTTATCAATACATCTATCCATACAAACAGTGCCTAACAATTGGTTTAGGCCCAGGAGGAGCTCCCTAGAGTAAGGATATGATGGTAGGGCTGTCTGAAACTCCCACCTGAAGAGGTTCTGTGATAATTTGTTGAATGCATTCTTTGAAACCAGATAGCAGCTCAGTCAACCACCTTGTCTCACACTTGTTCCTTGTCTCACACCTGTTCCTTGTCTCACCTTAGCTTGCAAGAGATGTGATGTTCTGGGTCACTCCAGGAGCAGACGACTGAACGTGCTGGTTATGTGCACAGGCACAGCCCTGACATACTGGCAGTCCAATTTTCTTGTTACACAGCAATTATTACTTTCATTCCATAAATTTTGCTAGAGGGTCAGCCTGTATACAAATAACAGTTTCTTTTCAAAAATACTGTTTTTTTTAAATGCACAGGAGATATAAAGCTTATCCCCATGTAAATAGATTCATTCTCTTTTGCAAAAGCTGAGGTATTTAAGCTTTAATATCTTTCAAGCCTTTCTTAACACGATTTTTCCCTGTTTCTTAATAGGCATGGGAAATCTACTCCCAGGTGAAATAATGGAGTACTTTATTATAATGCAACTGGAGTTACAGCAGTTGCAGGGATATCCTTCCGCTTTATTGAGTTAATCTTTATCAACTCCAGGAAGGTCATTCCTGACAGATTTTGTCAGATCTGTTCTTAAGGGCTGCCAATCTTGAGTCTCTACAATTTAGTTCAGTAACCTGTTTAGTTCTTAGAAGTCCTTCTAATAGAAAATCTTTCTCAAAGTCTAGTCTAAAGTTTTCCTGCTTTATTTAAAGTCTGATAATTTTTGACTTTTCTATTATGGACATTGAGAGCAGAATATTTTACATACATTAAGTCAGCTATCATGTCTTCAGTTTTCTCTTCAGGCTACAACTCCTCTTATGAAAACTCTCTTACTAAGCCATAGGAGTTAGAGCTCTGTCATTTTCATGGGTTTTTTTCTGGATTTTCTCAAAATATACCATATTTTGGTTCTGGAAATATCATGAATATTTTATCTTTACAATAGAAGATATGTATTTTGAGAACTGAAAGCAGATTTCTAAAAGGTTAAATTGCTAAATGAAAATTGAGTGAAAAAAGAATTATGGATTTTTCACATGCAAAATCATCATAAAACATATGGATAAATATAATTTTAATTTTGTGGGTTCTGCCAAATCCAGCTTTAGTTTTTATTCACTATGGCAGAAATTCAGGGAACATCATCCTGTATTCACGGATTCAGCAAAATTATGTAATCATGTACATCAAAAGTAATGTTGGAAAGTTTATATTTCATTAAGCAAGTGGTCTGAAGAACTGGTTCATAAAATAAATAGGCCAAGGGCTCCTGGGTACAACGCACTAATGTATCCCATGCCCATTGGTTTCTTTTCTTATCTTGGCCATCCTTGCTAGCGCAAAATTTGTACATAATTTCTGATCATTCTCCCACAGCCAGTTTCTTGTTGTCCTTCGTGATTTAGAATTGAGGTATAGATGGAAGGAAAGCTAGAGGAAAAAATTTGCACTGACCCCTTTTCCTGCTTGTTTTCTTCCATTGTTTGGGATCACAAAGCAGCAGCACCTTACACAACAATGATAACAGGCATATGGTTTGTTGCATGAAACCCTTACTGAATACTTGCTCTTCAGCTAAGAACAGTTCAGTTTTATACTGTCATATATTTTTTAATCTACACATCTGAAACTGACCAAAGAATGATTTTAGCTCTGATACAATATCATAGCTCTTTATTGTAAAGTTATATATTTTTGTTTTTATGATGATTAATTTTGTGCCATTGATTTTTCCACTGCAAAAATCAGAATCTATGGCTATTACATTTCTTTACATCTTAATGGCTTCCCTTCTATCACTAAATCCTTTTGTTCATTTTTTGTTATTTTTCGTCTTTTCTCTACCAACTGATCATATTTTGTAGTTTCCGTTTCTTCCATTACCTCTGTTTTGTTTCACAGATAAAGGAAAATAAAGACAGACACAGAAAATTATTTCCACTTTTTGCTTGGGCTGTTGTGTTTATGTAAGTCTCTTGCTGTTCTTAGTCTTCATCTGTCTATCTTTCTAGTATGTTTCTAGGACTGTGACTGTTCTTTGTTTGCTGATGCTGCTAATGCTTATAACAACATTCCTGAAGTTTTACTTCTCTTATTGAAGCTCCTGTATTAGAAAAAACACACCAATAAAAATCCCACATTTGTCCTGCCCCTTCCATCTGCTATGCCACTGATTAGATCTATTCAGATGGCACTTAGAAAAGGCAATGTCAAAATGCATAAAATTCAGCAGGAACCAGCAATAATTAGGTTAATATTGTTTATTCCTGTGATTACAGTACTTTTCTTGTCAGGCTGTCAGTGGTGGGATAACTTATTGTTCATGTTTTCAAACTCTCTGCTAATATGAGTTTGAGCAACTGAAAGAATATTTTGTTAATCTATAAAATTAGAAGGCAACATATGCTCTTTATGGCTTTTAATAATTAGCCACAGCCACTAAAATGTCCTTCATTTTACTTAAAAGTTTGTCCTTGAACAAATTCTAGGCCTCTTCTGTTCTCATTGTGCTTTGTGATGATCTTTGCCTTTTCATTGATTCAGCACTTACCTTTGAGCCTTACTTTTCAAATATGTTGAATTTGCCTTTTATCAGCTTAAAAATGTGAATCTCATGCATATTTACATTGCAAGCTGTGACAGCTCTGGAAGAGGTCAGTTGTGTCAACTGCTCTATACATCCACACGAAACTCTATTATCTCTTGAACAGACACAGATTTATAATGTGTAAAACTAAGCATATTTTTCTGATAATATTACCTTATTTTGAAACTCATAGTTTGGGGGTTTAGTAAGATTTAAATAAGAATGGTCTTAAATTAATACTGTAAAAGAAGAAAAGTTTGAATGGAAAAATCTTTCTTCCATTGTAGTTTTGTGGGTGTCACCAAGGAACAGTTTTAGCTTTAAAATTATGGCTGTGACTTCCTTTTCATTTTAATATCTTTTTTTTTTTTTAAAAAAAAAGATATTAAAAGATTTTTTTTTTAAAAAAAAAAAAGGGATAATGAAGAGGACAAAAAAAAAAAACCAAAAAACCCAAAAAACAATAATCGAAAAAGTCTGTTGAATCAGATATTTCATAGGCTAGAACCTGATTCAAAATTGTTCTTTGCAGTACAAGAACACAAAATATTTGCATTTCATTGTTTTTAATTTTATCTCCTCTTTTTTGTAGCTGGTCTTGGTCTGTCAACTCACAAATAAACATTTATGATTATCAACACTGGGGTAAATTATTGGTGAAACTGAGTTTTGTCTTGAATTGGATTTAAAGCTTGTGGGAAGAGTCAGAACAAAGGAAAAATTACACAAATATGGTAGGTGAACTCAATCCTGACCTTCAACATTTTAGAGTAGGAGTTGCATGAAAGACGAAATATGAGGCTAGGACAGCTGTAGCCTAAGAAAAGAAGAAACAAGGCAAGGGTTCACAAAAATACTTAACAAAATTAACCTCTAATGGGAAGTTTTTTATTTTTAGAGAAATCCTAACTTATCTATACATATGTTCTTAATTGAAATTGTAAAGTACTTCCTGCACAGTTTCCTTTGCTGCCATTTTGCTGTTCCTATGGTCACTCTGTTACTGGTCACTTTCTCTGATATAAGCACTTTTATCTCTTTTACAGTTCCAAGATACTCTTTGTACAGTGCCAAGGTATTTATGATGTTACAAAAGAAGTTATACAACAATATTATTGGAGCTTTATGTTGCTCTGAAAATGACAGGCTGAATTTATACAGGAGATTAAAATCCAATGAAAAAAAAACCCCCAGCTCTTCCCAATGCTGAAAAAATATTTAGAAAGTAGAACTAATGGTAATTTGTCATTTATGACAATATCTGGCAAACATTTTAAAAACTGTTGTATAATTTTAAATTCTACACATAAGTTAGCAATGAAAAACTGAAGTTACCATCTTCAGAAATGATTAAGGGAGATATTTCAATGCAAAAATACAGAAAATGAAAGAAGGCAGCACATGACATTTTTACACTGAGTTAGAGCAGACTTGTGACAACTTCATGAAATATTTTGATAGAGGGAAGAACACTTTTATCAAAATGTTTCATTTCTTGAGCTCTTATTAATACATGCCTCAGTCTCTTGTTAGACTATGGAACATATAGTTCCATAGTCTAGTACAGCATAATTCAGACAGGATTTCTGTGAAGAGTCACATGTAATGTCAATTATTTTATGTAAGATTAATGTCTGGGGAATTGACCTTCATTTAAATATTCAAAAACAGTCACTACTCTAGAAAAGAAATTGTCATTCTTCTTCAAAAGGAGATGGTTGAAAGGACAGCATAAGAAGATCAGCAGATATTGTTTCTTGTGTCACAGAATATACATGTTTCCAGTGTTATGTCTTCCATTTCTTCAGCCAAGAAAAAAAAGAGATGAAAGAAGGGATTTTACCCAAGTTTTAGACTAACGAGTTACTGTGTTCTGAAATGTAATTTTTCAGATTTCATTTGGGACCTTTTTATTGCAGGAGATGCTAGGAAAAAAGTTAGCTAGAGCTGAATGTATGCTTTCTATCCAGGACTCTTCACTGCACTGGGCCACTTCTTCTGCCTCCATTCATATTCTCTGAATTTTATCAGAGATTCTCATAGCAGCAGGGAAAACATTCAAACTGATAAAAAAATCCAACAAGAAATACTGGTCCTCTTACATGTCTACCCAAGGCATTATCCTGTCATATTCTGATCTTTGTGGTTTGCTTTAATTAACAAAAGATAACCAGACCTGTGTTTTATTTAATTGCTATTAAACTATAGGGCGTAGGGTTTAGTATGCATAGGAAGAAAACTGATGTACTTGAAACAAACCAAGAAAAAGTGTTGTTCCAAATAATGTATATATAATATATATATATAATTGTATATATTTCAGAAAAAAAAAAGGTATTTGCACACCTTTACAGACTCATTGGAGCAACTTTTAACACTTTTCAGTACTGAGTAGCATTGCCCTTGGTAAACAGTGTCAGTGAAAAAAAAATACTGAAATAAAGATGGCTTTCATTATCTGTAAGTATAAAAATATGGTCCTTACACATCTGTCACTTGTTCTCAAACTACTTGGTATCCTTAATTAGCACCAAAAAAAAAAGATTAAACTTTAACCTTCTTTTGTAGACTTTTCATTTTTAAGTAATTCTAAATGGTCAGAATGGCTGTTGTTGCCAATCACATGCACACTGCATCATAAAAACAACAGAAACATGAGCCAGCTGCAGATTAGGAAAGGCAGCTACTTTGAAAGTCACTTCTTTACTTCTTCAGCCCTTATGCACTCTTCCACTAAACTGCATGCTTTAGGGGGAAAAAGTAATTTGTTTTGTTTCTGTGTTAGGAAGAAAGTGGAAACTGTATTGAAAATTCCGTAGATATCCAGTCAGGGCTTCATTTGGCCACTCTGTCTTTTCTCTCTGTTTCTTTCTATATTTTTCATTTGTAATTTTAATTTTCAGGGCACTTTGTAAAGAATAATTTAGTTTGAATTATTCCTCTGTTGGAGTTTCTTTATGAGGACTGCAGTGAATGTTGCTCTTTGTAGCCCAGGCTCTATCACAAAACAGAGGAGTTTTATTTCTTTGTGTCTGTGTGTCAATTGAAACAATTTATTTGAAGATATTGAGAGTCAAAGAAAAAGGTAAAAAGGGGCTAATAAACGTCAATATCTTCCCTGTGAGCAGTGTCAATCAATTTGAGTGAAACAGACTCCCTGCTTGTTCAATAAGAAAATTACTTTGTGTCACAAATGACCTGGAGAATTCTTGGGTGTCCTCATTATCAAGAAATACCTGGTGTTTTGGTCTAGCATTACCTATTTAATTGGCAATGGCTTATTTGTATTTAGTTATCTGTTTCAGACAATTTAGAAGAAAATATAATTTCATTAAATTATGTCAAACTGAAAGATAAGTAGCAGTTCCCATGACTAAAAGTGCTATGATATGCTTGGAATTATTGGGCATTGAAACAGCTTGATAAATTGATAGTGTGTGGTGGATGTTTAATCGACTTGGTATAGGTTTGAAATTTTCATAATACTTTTGTAATATTTTTTGTGATACTCCTATTCAGAAAGAGGTTCCTTTATATGCTTAATCTCTCTTATCTGACTCATGTTTTAGTGGTAATCATAGCAGTAAAAAATAAATAGGAAAATGGAAGTTTGCTTAAAAGGTCTTTTTAATTTTGGTGGTAAAAACATTCAGCTTGTACATTGAATGCAGCTTTTTTTAACAGTATTCATCAAGTCACTGTGAGACCTTAAAGGAGTAGAAATATTATTTTTTAAATAAATGTATTCTTCTTATAATAAATTATACTAATGAGTCATTTGTGTTTAGGCAAGTAATTTACATCTAGGTACCTAAGAAAATTCTTATTTTTTTAATGTAACATAGGCTTATTATATACTTAGCACATGATACTACAGTGGGCTTCAGTTAGCCCATTACATTAAACCTTACATATTAGCCCATAACATTAAATAGCTAAGGACTATTTTGTCTAAAATTTCATAACAGGCTTGTGTTATCTGGCTACTGATTGATTTTTTTATTTTTTTTTTAGATCTAATTTCCAGTCTTTAGGCTTTTATTTTCTTCACTCTTTACTGATCAATTAAAAAATACAATCTCTACGCTAAACAGTGTTAGAAACAGTTCCTCTGAGGCATCTAATGAGATTTTTGCTTGTTTTCAAGGCTATTTAGAATGCTTCTTATTCCTTGTTCACACCAATCTTCTTGAGGGAGACATGTTAAACACCCACACATTCTTTTCTATCCCTACCATAAATGTTGTACAATACACACATTACAATACACAGCTTGACTGTAATTTAGTCCCTGGCTGATGGAAGGTTCTAAAGATCATGTTTTTGCCTACAATCTTTTGAACAATTATCCTCTTCCACCATAGACAACTTCTCTGCTAAATACTTTCTTATTAATATGGGGTGGGGATAGAGAGCAATAAATGTCTGGCAAAAATTCCTTATGGAAAGTTGATATAGGATAGCATGCCTGCCTTCAGTAATTAAACAATTTTATATACGGACAATTGCAGACAAGATCTGAATTGTCAAAAATACTTGTGCTTGTTGGTGAAGTACAACAAATATCTTCTTAAATGACTTAACATTTTATCTTCCCTTCTTGTGGTGGTGCATGAAGGATATTTTATTCTGGACTCTGTAATTACTGTTCTTCTGCTGTGTTTCACCTACACATTAATGACCTACACAAACTGTTTTTCTACAGACCAAAAGTAGTTTAAATATCTCCAATTTCAAAACACAGCTGAAAAGCATGGCATTCTTTACCCACAAGGCTCCAGCCACTCTTCTTAGGGCCACACCTATAAAGAGTAAAAGTAGAAAAATTAGAAATTCCTATTTTCTCAAGCACTTCTCATTTAAGGAATATTCCAAGGTGATGCTTATAACTCATGTTTTCTCTCCACCATTCACAAGGTCTCAGAAAGAACTCTATTCTTTCATTATCTTATTCACTGAGAAATA
This sequence comes from Poecile atricapillus, assembly GCF_030490865.1. Lineage (NCBI taxonomy): Eukaryota > Metazoa > Chordata > Aves > Passeriformes > Paridae > Poecile > Poecile atricapillus. The sequence continues at coordinate 42,454,637 of NC_081249.1, read as the reverse complement.
TGGATGCAGTTTGCCACATAGGTGTTACAAGTTTTAATTTATATGCTTTTCCATAGGTGATAAATGAAGATGGGGGTTGGTGCCCCTATAAGTTAAATGAACATTTCAATTTTCTGATTCAGCTGAAATATCCTACAGTGGGTCCAACATCTGTAGAAAATGTGTTCAACCAGTCATTAATTAATTTAGTGTATCTTGTGATAACATTACTCATGTTGAGTTCATTTCTTATTGCTGCAATTGTTTTAAATGCTTCGATAAGATTTCCAGAGAAATTCAGTGTTAATTCCAATATTAATTAAGTGGATCCATGTTGCTGAGAATCCCCTGATACATTGAGTATTTCAGTACATTGGAAAACTTTGATGTCCTCATCCGACTGAACAAATGCTTTATTGTTCAGAAGAATAACCGTGGAAAAGGAAATAAAGAGGTCAGTGCAGAGCAAGCCTTGCTCTTTTCTATGTTCTATTTCAGATTCTCAGTTCTTAGGAGCAGGCATCATGTTCCTTTCCTGTGCTAACATAATGGTGGCCTTCATGGCTGAGTTAGAAAAGGAGAATGTAGTTCAGTGCTGTTGCCATAAGGTGTGCAAGCAGCACTGCTAGGAACCTTTCAGTGAAAATGGAAACGGCAGGATTGGCTCTTTTATTCAGTAAATTGTACAAGTGACTATTTTTTTGCCATTTTTAGATGCAAAACAGAGGAATTTTTTTTTCACGTTGTTGAATTATATGATAATACACCCCATGTTCTTCACAACCAGGAGAAAAGTTTACTGTCAGTCTAGAAAAAAACAGTCAAGACAGAATTGAACTTGAAATAATTCAACTCTTGTTTGCAAAATGGTGACCTGAGACTGAGTAGATAGCTAAGAAGGGGAAGGATGGGAAAGGAATATTTTGCATTGTTGTGTGTTATGGAAGTATTTCAAAGAACTATTAATATGCAAAACAAGAACTCTTTTATTCTATTTTTCTTTAGGGACAAGAAACAAAACCAAACCAATCAAATGAAATACTGTCACTCTGTGCAGAGCTGTAAAGAAGAGAAATAGTGCCTTTGCAATATGCTGTACCTACACTTCCAAAGAATTGAGATGTGCTTGAAAAGAAAAATCACTTTAAGAAGCTTTTTGTGGCTGTTTTACTAGCATGTCTCAAACATTCTTCCAAAGCAAGCCCCAAAGTATGGCAGACCACTTAACCTAAATTTCTGGTTTAGTATTTATTATTGGATTTTTCAACTGTAATGCTTTCCTTCAGTACTTTAAATTAACTTTTGTAACAAGGGAATAATAACATGTTGCTTTGTTACATTGACTCCATCTCAAGACATAAAATGATAACAAATTGAATATATAAAATTAAGTGACTCATTATTTTAGAAATTGAAGGGTGACTCTGAAACCTGCCATAAAAAATAAGATACTTTTGTTCATTTCTTTTGTTTAGACTCTTGACATGCCTTTTAAAAGGATGAACTGCAGGATAATATTTACACCCTCTCTAGCTGAAGCACGAGAATAAAATATGAATTATATCTTCAAAGTATCTGAGTGTATTAGTACTCTCCTCTTAAAGAAAATAAAGTACTTGACTAAGGAGAGATGGGGTCATGCAACATGATGAGGTCAGAAGACATGGAAATTCCAGGAATTAGAAATTAAGAAATTGATGGGAAATCAAGAAAAGGTTCCAAGAGGAACATCACAGATCTCTGAATGTATTTGAGATGCATGGGAGTAATGATGAAAATTTGAGAGTGACTGCAGTGATGACAAATACAGGTGGATAGCAATATACCCTTATCAAGCTGATAAGAAATGGAAGAGAAAATATTGGACGATGAGGAAAAGATTCTAGAAAAAAAAATAAGTCAGAAAAATACAGAGTGATTTCTAAGCACAAAGTGCATTATCTAACACTGAAGAGAGTAGGAGATGGCAAATGGACTCAGGAGACGAAAGTTCACAGAGAGATACCAAGCAAAAAGAGTAAGAATTTAAAAGTACTTGTAGAGATTGCATGCTAAATAGCTGTTTGATTTTGGCTTGGTTGGGTTTTTTGGTTGGGTTGGTTTCTCTCTTAAAGGGACATTTCTACAATCACAGAATTACAAAATGGTAAAGAATATTGGCAAGGAATTGCTTGCTGCAACTTATTCTTTAAATAGGGAGTCTACAAAAGGCATAAAGCGAAACTTCTTCTTCTGATTGAGTTTAAAGCCTCTCTTTTGCAACTATTATACTGTATTTCTCTTCTATATATCCTTTAGAAACCATTGCATGATCCTGGGTGGTGTATTAAACTCTTAAAAGTTTTATAAATCATGGAGGTGAATAAGGACTATATCATACAATATGAGAATGTGCAAGGATCTAAAAAACTTTTCAGGTAACAGGTTTAAAATAAACAACTGCAGTAGTTTTTTCCACTCATTACAAGACTTTCTAGAATGTCAAAAATTGTTTCAACGAGTTCATGGAGAAGTGGTTTGTCTGTGGCCATCAGACATCACATTTCAGATAGATGTTCCAGCTGTAAAAGGCACATGCTGTAGTTTTCTGGAAGAGGAAAGAACAAGGTGAGCCCTGTGCACATTCTGTCTTATGTTCTTCTATACATATAAGTTATGACCTGCAATTATTGGTGCTGTACTTTTCCTGCACCTATGGTAATATCTGTATGATGGTATATGCATTTCATCTTATAATTTTAGGTAGCCCAGAATCTGAGAAATAATTTACTTTGGAAATACCCAATCTGGGATTTCCACATAATATTTTTCTGGTGCAACTCTCTTTTTTGCTTTTTTTTTCTTATTATAGGAAGTTTTTCTTATTAATTTCTGATTCTGTTTTGGTTCGGGGTTTTTGTTTGTTTTTTGTTTTTGTTTTTTTTTCTTTTATTTGTTTTTAACTTAAAAGAGCTCTGTTTTAACAATTACTGATCTCACGTTTGAATGGTTTTTATTAATAGGCTTTTTTGGTTTGTCTGGAATGTTTCTGAATACATGAGTTTAGGAAGGAAATGCCTAATGTCTTTCACGAGTATTATCTGAACTCTCTAATAGGAGAGCTAAATCAGGTCAAGCTATAAAACACAGGCAGAAGAATATTTAATTATGTAATATTCATAGTTCTAATATTAGAGGAATTTGTAGCATAGAGTTTCTATAATTTCTAGAAAGATTAAAAGGTATATTTGCAAATATTCCAAGTCAAATACTTAGTGCCAAAATAGACAATACATATTATTCCTGTCCTATGAGTTATCATTTAGTAATATAAATTTATAAAAAAAGTGTTTCTGGAGGAATAATGTTAAGGGTAATAATGAGTTTTTATCCAGATTCCTTATAAATATTCCTTCCAGCATAAATTTAGATGAATGGCTTTCTTAAAGTAACAACAACAAAAATAAAACAAAACCACACCCAAATTTTCTGGGTTTGTCTTCCCTTTATGGAAGATATCTGTAATATATGCAGATATAAACTTATGAATTTTTGAATTTTTGTATGATGAATTTTACTTCTTTTCCTACTTTGTCCTTGGGAGCTAAAATTCAGCTTTTTTTTTTGGTGACATTATGTTTGTAAATATCTTGGGAGGTAACATATTTTCTGAATTCAAAAAAGCTTAAATATATGAAAAGAGAAAAATTATTTAAGCAGGGAAGAGACAAAACTTGCATTTTCACAAGCACATGTTGAGGAATATTACAAGCTTCGGGTTGAATTATATTCATACTGGTTTTCCTTCATAACAATAACCAATAGGATACAAAATCCCTAGTCGGAGTATTGAATAGAGAGACTCTCTGGTATCTCAAGTTGAGGACTTGAATCATAAAGAGTTCAGGAATGTTTTTAGGTCCTGGTGCATTATGCCATTGGGAAATACGGAGTAAAGTTCTATCTATAGGTGCCTTTCAGCATTCCAGTCCTTCATTTTCAGGAAAAGGCGCATACATGTGCATTTCCAGTGTTTAAACAAATAGTGCTGGCAACACCACAAATGTCAGTGTTTGCCTTCCTTGCACCTCCATCTGTCCATGTGTAAAGCAGGATCAGGATTGTGTATTCTGGGAAACAGCTCTGAGAAGTCAATAGGCCTTGAAACACTCTGGTATCCTTTTAAAGGAATGGACTTCACAAGGTGACTACTCTGACCTGTAGAGAGTACTCTAAAGACAATAAAACTGGTTTAAAGAGGACTTTAAAACAGATGCTTGGTCAGAAGTTTGGACTGGGTACTATGTTGTACAGCTTTGTATTAGGTGTGGGTGACAAGGTTTTAGCAGTCGGTGGGCTACAGAGTAATCTCTGTGAGGCCAGGGGCTATCCTGTACCAGACACGGTTGTTTCCAGCTGGCTCCACAAAGCACCCACTGCAGGACACAGTTGAGCCCATCAGCCAAGTGCGTGGTGCCTCTGGAAACTCATCTAAGAAAGGGAAAAAATGTGAGACAAAGAGCAGTGTGATGGGGGTAAAAAACCAGAGAAACAGTGAAAATGTCAAGGTCAGAGAAGGAGCTGAGGAGGACTGCTCCAGGCACCAAGGAGATTCCCCCACAGACAGTGGGGGAGAGCACAATGATGCAGGCTGTCCTACTTCAACCCATGGAAAACTGTGCTGGAGCAGATGTCCACAGAATGACTAATGGACAGGCATATGCCAGAACATAGAACATTTCCTGAAGCCCCTGGAAATATCCCTTGCAAGCAGGGGAAAGGTGTGAGGAAGAAGGATGGGCAGAGATGTGCTGCTTACTGATCACAGTGATTTGCTATCTCCCTGTGCCACATGAAATGGGGGTAGGTATAGGAGTTGGGACTGAACAAGTGCAGCTGAATCTGGGAAATAGATAGGGGGAAAGTATTTTAAAATTTGCCTTTACTTCTCACTACTGAAATCTATTTTAATTGCTAATAAATTTCATTGATTTCAAAGAAAAGGTGAGAATTCACCTTTGTTATTATAGCAAATCCCACTCAACTCAAGGCCTGTTGGAGACTGTAATATGACATTTTGAATTGCTGTGCTCAATAATTTTCCAGAGAGTTGGCACAAAGCAAGTGTGCCTAGATCACAGAATGATTTGAGTTGGAAAGGACCTTTAAAGATCATGTGGTCTGACTCATCTGCCATGGGCAGGGAGAACTTCTACAAGCTCAGGTTAGTCAAATCCTCATCCAACCTGATTGTGAACACATCCATTGATAGAGCACCCAGCTTTTCCAGTGTTCCACCACTCTAACTGCAAAAAATGTCTTCTTTGTGTCCAATCTAAGTTTGCTCTCTTTTAATTTAAAATCACTGAGCCTTGTCCTGTCACTACAGGCCCTGGTATAAAATCTCTCTTTATCCTACTTATAAGCCCCCTTTTGAGTGCTGGAGGGTTGCTATAAGGTCACTATGGAGCCTTCTCTTCTCCAGCCTAAACAACATCAATTCTCTCAGTCTTACACCAAAGCAGAAGTGTTCCAGCCTTCTGATAATTTTCATGGACTCTTCCTCAAGCCTATTTTGCTCATTGGTAAGCGATATTCATTTGTTTATCTTACAGACTATTTTCTCCCCTGTCATGTTGAGGACAAGGGAGTGAGGGAGCATCTGGTGTAGTGTATGACATGTTTCTATGTATCAGGATATTAAAGCTAGCAAACTTCCAATGCTTTGTTCTTCCATACATTTCCATTTATTACATTCAGATAGTATTGTTTATAAGTACTGATGACTCATTTTACTATCTTCGTTCCCAGACTCAAATACAAGTGGAAATCACAAAAATAAAAAAAAAAAAGAAAAAAAAAAAAAAGGAAGGTAAAACAGACAACAATAAGAATGTTGAAGTTCCCATTATAAGGTAAATTGTCAACATTTTTTCCTCTGGATGAGTTTTTTTATATATTTTTCTGAGATGTCTTTCCAGATCCTTTTACCACCACCCTTGAAGTTAATACCGACTAGCATTACAGTTATGCCAGTAAAGGATTACCTTGATAAATCAACGTGTTTTATTAAAAAGCATTTTATATCTGTCTTGGTTGCTGATTTCTGCCTATTGGACACTAGTAGTAGTAATTCATTGACATGCTATTTGAATTGTTATTCCTAGGCAACACCTATCACTTTGAATAAAAGCCAGATCAAAGGTGAGATTTTTCTTGTTGCTGTGTGAAAAGCAACCACTTAAAATCAGATGGCTATTTTTGGCTACAGCTCACTCCTTGTTATTGTATGCTTTCTTTTAAATGTGGTCAGATTACTACCCCTGGAATCCACAATAATGAGAAAAATGTGAAATGCAGATTTTTTACATTATTAATCTCATCTAGTAGCTCTGTAACACATTAATCTTTGAATAACCTTCAATTCATACTATAACATGGATGTTAATGGTAGAAATTAGAGCTGAAAATAGCTATTTGGTTTTATATTTCATGTAGTCACCAGATTGTTCCCCAAAGAATATTTTCCAGTGCTCTGTCTCATCTAGACTTTAGTGTACTGAGCAATAAAGCTTCCACTACTTTCCTTTGGAGACTGTGTCACCATGTAATAGATTTCACTATTGGGATTCTTTACCCTATTCAATCGCAGTAAAATATTTCACCTTCTCTGAAATGGGAAAGAGGAAAAACATAGCAAAAGCAAAAATATTTATTGGCTAGAAGCCAGCAATAGGGCTCTCTAAAAACCTTACATCTCTAAAAAATCTCATTCTTTCTATTATGCTGTTTTGATTTCCTATGATATGAAACCTGCTGTTGCATTTTTAATCACATTTTCTTAAGGTAAAGACAAATCCTACCTGTTCCCTTTGGCTACCTGTTAGCTTTCATTTTGCATTTCTTATTTTTAGTTGAAAGATTGTCTTACCCTTGAAAATGAAGTGCTGAAATAGATACATAATTACCAAATTTCTTTAAGTCAGATTTACTAAAAACAGTGGAAATGGATTTAAGACAAATAAGAATATCAAGATGTCATCAACTTTCTGAGGCATTATCTTCCTTATCCCCAATAAGGGAACAAGCTTTCATAAGCAAGAGAACAAGTTGTTATTTTTCAAATTAATGGATCAGGGCAAGGATGAGGATAGTAGTTACACACATTACTAGGCCACTGGCTGGAAAATATCAAAATGACTGACAGATATACATACATTCCTAACGTGTTCCCAGCACATAGCATGCAGAATATTTTGACAAGTGCTTGGATTCAAGAAATACATATTCTGGGTTTTAAAATAGTCTAGGTACTGTCAAACAATATTATGTGAGGCTACATGAAGAGCACCAAGTAAGATAAAGGGCAGCTGAGAAAGCAATAGAACTGTTTATGTGTAATAAGGCTTAACTAGCAAGTTAGAGTGTTACAGGGAAAAAATACATAGAAATTGCAAGGAAAGACACACACATATGAATGCACATGCACACCCTTCCATATGCAATCCTGGGCAACAGCAGTCTAAAAGAAAAAAGACCTTCTGCAACAGGCAGACAGAGGGAGAGCTGCTTCTTTTGGAGCAGGCAGCAAAAGAATACAGCTCCCTCACTACTTCAGTGATCTCACCAATTCTGCTGAACCAATTCCTGTCATAAATACTTCTTCCTCCATACCCCCATTCTAAATCCTGTCATTTTACACAATGTTTGGGCTTCTTGGCAGTTTCAGCCTTTAGCCTCTGCTGACAAGACTACAACATGCACTGAGGGTGTTACTCTCACAGGCAGGTGCCTTATCCTGTTGCTCAGCTATAATTTTTTGCTTACTGCTTCTTTTCTTTAGTATGCTGAAAGGAGCCTTTTCCCCATCATCAGCGTTGTACTTCTTCAGTGACCAGTAATTAATTGACCATCTGGGGATTGTTTGCAGGTCTAGGTCCTCTGTTTTCCAATGCATTTTCAAGGCAATTGCTATTATCCCATGCTTAAACTTGACATCGTAACATGAGACACCTGGTACCAAGCTCAAATTCACACAGCTGATTCTGATAACAAGTTGGTAACGTGCTTCAAAGGTCAGGATGCTGTCTTTGCACAGTTGGTATAAGCTTTTGTATGCATTTTTATTGGGCCACTGTACAGTGTCACTGTTCTGTAAGCAAGAATTTCTTTCTTCGTTGGCTATATAGATGGGAAGAAGTGTAAGGGAGATAGAAAAATAAGTAATCAAGTCATCTTCACTGCTAGTGAGTCCATTCCTTGCAAATTTAAATAAACTATAATTTAAATAAATACATTATTATTTAAATAATACATTTAAATAGATAAATTTAAATGTTTTTTCAACCTGTTTAATCAGGTAAAAATATACTGGTTAAAAGACCTTTAACTCTGTTCTTAGAGAAGGCAGTTTCTTCAGGCTGAAGTTTTCTATTTTACACAAGTTTTATACCTTGTTTAAGAAATTAAGAAAGAGAAACAGGTGTTTCACAGATACATATAGTTTTACTTTTCAGCTTTAAAGAATGGAGACCAGTTTTAGGATAATTTTACAATTAAATAAGACCGTGGAATAGAAATCTTCTGTGTCTTATATATTTTCATAAATGTGACTTATTTTCTTATCTTGTTTGATGGTTTAAGTAGGAAAATTTAGAGCATTCCTAATAATTGTGTTTCAGCCTTGATATTTTGTAGCTATCAATCAAAATTCCTTGACATAACACTACATATGTCAGTGAAGTTACAACTAAGGTAAATGTGCGTGTTTTATTTTGTGCTTAACAATTATGTGGTCATGAGTTGATGCAATATATATATATCTATGGAATATAATTCCAAAGTCATCACTTCCTCTTTATATACAATCTATTTAACAAAAGTTTCTTATAGAAATTTGATTATAGCTAGTTCTATAATCACTTTGACTCCTAACTTTGGCTCCTTCAGTGTGCTGCTAAATGCAGTAGGGATAATTCTGGCATATCAAATTACTTTCCTGTGGATATTTATATAATTTAAATAATATTTTAAAATGTCGCATCTGTTGGAGAAATTGTTACCTTCACATTTACATTCCCAATATACTTGGGTGTTTGTGACCCCTCAATTCACTGAATGGCATTTATTTTTCAGTATGACCAAACTACTATTAGAAGGGGGAGATTTTTGGTGCAGGTTTTGTTTTGTTTTTGGTTGGTTGGTTTTTTGATTTTTTTATAATTTTTTTTTTATGGATCTGTTTGCCTGGACTTTACGAGGCCTTTAAAAAAAATCAGCCTGTTGTGAAAGGAAACAAATATTTGTCAATGAGGTAGGATCTGGCTTATCTCTTTTATCTGAAGAAGGGAGTTATAATCTATACACTACAAAACACTGTGGATGGTGAAAGTTTAGTTGTGGCCTTGAATGCCTAACATTGCTCTCAAAACGAAAGAGAATTATTTAGCATATTAACCCTGTAGTCACGCAGGACTGTTGTAAAATACAGTCTGAGCACACCGTGCATACCAGATTTTAATGGTATTAGATGTGTTTAGGACATGGTTCTGTGGGAATGAGATTGGCCATGTTTTTAGCAGAGTAAAATTATGTGCTATGCCTGCAGAGACACAATCTCTAGGATTTATGATTAGCATAAACTGTCATTATGACTGCTCAATTCTAGACTGTTCTGGCAAAATTGGATATGTTGCATAACTAGGTTCCTAGAAAAATCTTTGGCATAGAACTGCTAATTTTCTGACAGATTCAAAGCACCAAAACACTTTTAGGATATTTTGTTCCTGAGAATCTTTTACAGTAAGAAGGATTGAGACAGCACTGACTGATGTCCTCTGGCTTTAAAAAAATACCTCTAGGCCTGCAAAATACATAGTATGTCCTCATGCCATATCTCCAGTTTTTCCTTCATGCCCTGTTTCACACAGTAAAACCTAACTAGCTTCATCACACTTCTCCCAGAGCAACACAACACTTGGAGAGTGCACAGAAATATTATTATTATATTTGAAGCCTGCAAAAAACCTAGGAGAAGTGCTGGGTAATAGAGAAGTACCTAGTCCTAAGAAGGATGCTAAGAGGCTTTCTCCAAGGTTAAGGTTATGTACTGTCTACTTGTAGCATAGAAGATGTGCAGAATCTGTAACCATTCAGAGTGCTCTAGTGAGTGGCTCTGCATACTGTGATCCTATTCAGTCTTTCTTCTTCAACCTCTATGAAAGTCTTAAGAGCAGCAGCTCTCTAGAACTTAAAGTATATGTTTCATAATGCATAAAATTCATAAGCAGGAAATCTTGAGCCATCACTTATTAAAGCTCCCATCCAATTTTCTCATTAGTGTGAAAAAAAAACAACCAAAAGCAACAGAAACCTGATTCTTGTGGTTAAAGACCAAATCACAACATGAATACTAAAGCACTGTGGATACCAAAATAATTTATTCATAGATATATGCAACTTTATTAATTAAACAATGCCCATGTTCCATGGGAGAGACAATGCAGCTGTGAAGTCATGCAGTTTAGTGCAGCAATCCTTTAAAGCCATGGGATGTGCATTTCTGGGGCTGGGCCAGAAGGTCTGAGGTGCTGCAGTCATCCTCCCAAATTGTGCTCAGGGTCATGCATTCCCATCAGATGTCACAGGATCTCCTTTTTCTGTGTCCCAGCTGAAATCTCTTCCTCTGACTTCTATGAGTATTCTCCAGTGTCCTCATTTGTAGGGTTGGGTAGAAATATGTCATTGATGAGTAGTCTGATTAAATTGCATTCTTTTCCCAGTTTGCTGTCACTGTTGTCTACTTGTTCTGGACACTAGAAAACATCTGGACACTCCACCAACATGATGATCAACAGGTTGCTTTTATAGTTTGGCTATCTATCTAGTTGAACTCACAAAGCAAATACTCTGTTGTTTGGAACAGATGGATTGTTATATTTTGCTTACTTTGACTACATGAAAGAGTTGGTTCACTGCTTTATGCTACTAGTTAGGCTAACTAGACTAAATTCATGAAACCTACCTTGGTGTAAGGGAAGAAGAGAGATTGGTTTTCTATGAAAAATTTTTAAGACCTTTTCTTTTTCTGAAGCAAATATGTTTATGTCTTTCTAGGAGTTGTATTCCCACTCTGTCTTCTGCCCACAACACACAGACAGTTCTCTCAAAAATGGAAAGACTTGCTGTAAAATGTATTTGTCCATTAAAAAAATCACTGGATTTTTGACATTCTTCTGACATTCAGAAGTCTTTCTGTTTTGGAAAGTATTACTGAAGATACCACTGCATATTGCAGTGAGACATGTTCCCAGTTATGTAACAGTACAGCTGTTAAAATACTTTATGATCGGATTTAAATAAAATTTTAAATTGAACAAGTTTTAATGTTTAAAAAATTAAGCTTTACAACCCATGCTTCTTCACTAGTTCCAAAATACTTGAAATGTACTTCTTACTAGACTTTTATTATGCAATACATTGCTTTGGACATTTTTCCACTCACCTGCATAGCACATCTAGCATGGAGGACTCATAACTTTGTGTCAAAAAGTTGGTGTACACTAACATTAAAAAAGTATAACATTTTATGAAATGGTATAAGACAGCATATCTTTCTCAGTGACTTAAATAATTGTCAAAATTAAGAAGAGTACAGTGATATAAACTCATACATATTAGATTTGGAATATAAAATTGTTCACAGAGGTAGTATTAGTAATTTGCTAATTCTGAACAGCAGTTATCTAATACATTCTCTTTTAATCACAAGGAATTTAATTTAGTTATGCAGGGAACTCAAATTCTTTTCATATGGTTTTTGCACAACTGTTGAATTTGCAATAGAAAAAATGAAGCAGTAATTTGATACGGTAAATGTCTCACAGTTTTTTCCCATTTGCACTCTGATACTGCTTTATTATATAAACTGTGACACTTCAGTGGGAAATGTTCTCCTTGTGCCATTTTATAAACCCAATAGCATTTTCATCAAATATAAACAGACCTTTAGAGGATTAGTTCAAAATTTGAATGGTATCTCTTTTTTTTTAATCTCACTTAAACACATTATACTGGTGTCTTCTTTTTAGAGTTCAAGAGATGCAAATTTTATGGAAAAATATTTGAAGCTTGTGGAAAAAAAAAAATCAGTATGATCTGTGTGTGAATTGTAAAAAATGGCATGCCTATCAATCCCAAGCAGAAAAAATTTCTGCAAATAGACTTAATGTTCGATTTCATCACAGTGGTTTGAGGTATCCCATCTGGACTATTGGGAGTTCAGAAATCATAGCCATTAGTGTGAAATAGGTGGAACTAAAAACCAGTCCAAGCAGAGTTATGATTTAATCTTTGTGAAAGCTAGAAGAATTTTGTTCTTCATTTCTATACTTATATAAAATTTGACAGCTTTTCTTGCTAAATCAATGGGAATTGCAATACCAGGGCAAAAGTGAGATAGCTGGACTGAGCAGTAAATATTTTATTCCTTCAGTTTTTGTGAAAGTCCAATTACTGATTCTAAAAACAAAACAATAACAAAGCATTTTTGCTTCCCCAAGCACTAGTTTTAATACATTTCAATGTTATTTCTATTCACAGACTGATTTTCAGAGAACAGTCACCTATGTTTTAATATAAATACTAAATGAACTTTTATTTCCCGAATGCATAAACCTAGATTTCTCTCAATTAGAATAGACTTCAACATTATTTTTTAAGGAGTGAATCTACCAAACAGGTTCTGAATGTCTGAAGATAAGTGGAAGGGAAAAGTAAATAATATTCTTAGCCTCTAATATAAAATAAAAATGTAATAAAGGTAAAAGTTTTATCACAATAGTAGACATACATAAAATAAATGTCATTGAGGAGGACCTGAACATACTTGATGTGACCAGACTTGAGAGGTGGGCCTCTTTAAACCTCATGGGGTTCAATAAGGCCAAGTGCAAGGTCCTGCTCCTGGCTCAGAGATTCACAAACATGAATAAAATCGAGTGATGCTGGAATTGCCAGCAACCCTGAAGAGGAGGATTTGAGGGTATTGATGCATTGAAAACTGAGTATGAGCCAGAAAGGTGTGCTCACAGCCCAAAAGGCAAATAATATCCTAGGCTGCATCAAAAGAAAAGAAGCCATCAGGTCAAGGGAGGGGATTCTCTTACTCTGCTCTTCTGATGATCCACCTGAAGTACTGCATCCAGCTCTAGGCCCCTCAGGATAAGAAACATAAGGACCTGCTCAGCTGGGTCTAGAGGAAGATAGAAGAGGTGATCAGGGGTTGGAGCACCTGGTCTATGAAGACAGACTTCAGGATTTATGTTCATTCAGCCTAGAGGAGAGACAGTGCTGAGGAGACCTGATCACAACCTTCCAGTACATTGGGGACACCTATGAGTAAGAGGGGGAGGGACTCTGGCATGGACCATAGTGACAGGAGAATGGGCAGTGATTTTGATCTGAATGAGGGCATGTTTAAAATCGACAAAAGGAAGACAGTATTTTACGATAAGGATGGTGGGACACTGGAACAGGCAAATGCCCTATCACTGGAAGTGTTTGGGATCAGGTTGCACTTGATTAACCTGAGCTAGTGGAAGATTTCCCTGCCTGTGACAGGAGGGTTGAAACTAGGTGATCTTTAAGGTCCCTTCCAGCCCAAATAATTCTATGATTTTGTGATCTAGACATACTTGCATTGTAAAATGGCCCACACATTGGAAGCAGATGAAACATGGCAGTTTTGACTGTCTCTCACAGTTTCAAACAGGGATATCAGGCAGCACTGGCAAAGTTACAAGAGGTGAATTCTCAGCTGTCATTTTTCAGAAGCTCTGGGGCTGATGTCTCTGGTTTGGAAGCATGTCTGAACTTTAAATGTGTTTGAACCATTTCTGACATAAATACTATCAAGGATGCCATTACCCAAAAAGTCCACCATTTTTCAGGAAAAACAGAGAGCTGATGTTAGATATTGAGCTCTTGGAGAACCCAGTGAAATATCTCTATAATTTCAACATTGATCAGTACTGATACCCTCTGTCCTCGCAAAGGTAATGCCACAAGTGGCAATCATGCCTCAAGATAGGATTATCTGTGCTATATTATACCTACCTTATCTTTTTTCTTCTGTCCATCTATAAAAAACAGTAAGATACTTCCAAAACAGAATCAGAAATAGATGAAAACAGATTGCATCTGTAAAAATTTACCATCACTTTGTTACAATATTTGCTGGAAATTAAGAATACTCAGGAAGAATAAAGAATATGTTGTAATACAGATGAAGATATGTATTCCCTGTATTCATTCAGAGAGCAACAAATCTTTTAAAACTCTGAATGTTTGTTTTTTTTTTTATCATTTAGTTCCTCATAAAATAATACATAAGGAAAATGGGAGAATGATTATTTCAGCACAAGCATGAGAAAATAAGTACCTTTTTCTGACGTTTTGATTTTGGGAGTCGGGTTTTTTTTTCCCAAAATAGTCAGCATTTAACTCCATAATGTGACATTCCATGGTGTAATTCAGATGCTTATCTTTCTTGTTGGTAAATATTTTTTGTTCCTTTGTTATGTTTCTAGGGTCTGAAAATTTTGAAACATTCTTCCATGCAAGGTTACACTGTGAAGAACTCAATAACGTTCATGTGCAAAACTGGAACTTGACACATACTGGAATAAGTGTTTTCTCAGTATGTAATTTCATAGAATGTATCATTACGGTTGCTATTCCAAAGTGATCATGCCCTGCTCTGTTGGAGTCTAAAACTCCCTTTAAACCCAACAGGCAGGAATGTCTTTTGACATTGTCCTTTGAGCATGTAGTCTGTATCATTTATCTTAGCTAAACATTTAAAGATTTTAAGCAATTACAGTTCACTTCCATCTGTAGTTTAAGACGCCCAGTGATTTCTTGGGAATTTTTGTGTGTGCTTTCTGAAGTTTCTTCCCCAGATCCTTCATTAGCTTCAGAAATCATAATGTGTGCTTTAGTTTAAATTGTATGACATCTAATTTATTGTAGACACAGTGAATATGGTACATAAATGGGTAGATTTTATAACCTTGAAATAAAAGTTCATGTCATGCTGGGTTTTTCACTTGTCTTCTCTAACAGTTTCTATCATTTGCATGCAATTTGGGGATTTTAGTATAAACATTCAAACAACTTCCTGTTAAACTTTCTGTTGATAATGCCTACCAGATAGGGTCTAAATTTTATTAGTGTATTCCTTCTGTTGAGTTTAGGATTGACCCTAAATTTCACATTCTATTTATTTTGTATCCCTGTTGATTCTATAAATAACATTAGAACCACTGGAGCTGTGTAAGATGTGAATTTTAATTTTGTTAAAAATATAATAGATTTTACTTCTCTCATAGTGTAGAGAAATAAAATTAAGGACCAAATGCATTTTCATAATAGTAGATGGGTATGTCTGAGTACAAAAGTACACAACGTGTACTTTTTTTGTTCATTACACTTTAAAACTTTGCAGAAAATTAAGACTATAAAGCAATTTAAGACACAAAATCTCTTCAACTTTCATGTTCTTCCCTAGAATCTGTTTAAAAGAAATTCAATCCCATTGTGCTGCTGCTCACGCACCATTCAGGAGGTATATATTTTAAAAACACTTCTGTGTCTTCTTGGTGATGAAAATAGTTTGTCTGATTCTTGCAAAAAAGGTATTACCTACTGGATTGTATTAATTTAGCTGCAGACATGTCAGACGCTGAATATTTATAATGGATTTCAATACAATTCCCTGAGGAAAAACTGCCTGGCAAAGTATCATGCATCAGACTAAATATACATGTAAGGTAGATTTTCTATTCCTTAAAAAATCTACTCTGATACAAAAATTCCCTGGCTGTGAAGAATATGTCACAGGTTTATCAACAAGACAGCTTGTTCCCTCATCTTTAGTCTTAGAACGTTCATTTAGGTAATTCTAAGGTTTCAGTATTACTTTAATTCACCAGGCTGCTGACTAAGGTCACCAGCAAATTAGTTGAAATACATTGGGTTTAACCTTGTGCACCTTTTGAGAAAATGTTTGGTCAAACTCTCTTTTTCAATATACTTAGGGATAGTCCCCGCCACCACAGTGGGTTTTGGGTTGGGTTGTTTTTTTTTTTTCCCATTAAGTTGTGAAAGTCTTTGTCCAACTGCTTGAATGAATTGTCAAGAGAATGGTGATCAGATATATAATTCTTGTCTGTGCTTAATTTGAACAGGGAATAAGTTGCAACTCAACTGAGATGTGTTTTGAAATAGTTCCCTAAACATAAAACACTTCTGAAACCAGCCAGCAATTATCTGTGTGGATTAGAGACAAAGGAAAAAAGGCTGGAGGGTAAGCAGGGGAATCTTGCCATGGTAGGGCCCCTGATTTAGGAGGACTAGGATGACCAAGAAGTACACAATAGGGTAGAAGTCATTGACACCTGTTAAGACCAATGAGCTACTTTTCACACTTCCTCTTTTGTCCTCACCTGTACTTTAAGCTATACCTCTCTGAGAGAGCGTTTGTTCCTCTGGGAGAAGACTGGTGTTGAAGATTCCCGCATCACTCTCTTGTTTTCTGGAGGCTGCAAGAATGATGTAATTTACAGGCCAATGGTTTTGGGGCAGACCTTTGTCCTTAAAAATCTTTAATCACAATGCTGTGGTATTTTGTGGCCAGGAAATATTTCCACATCTAGCTCCTGTTTTCCTGCCACTAAAGAAGGAGGGTGCTAAAGGGAGGCATTATATGTCATCTTCTCTGCCTTGTTCATGAAGGGGAACAACCTTCCTAAACCTGTCTGTTAACATCTTGATAGCTCCAAAAGCACTCTGGCCACATGGTTAGAAGTAATCATCTTAAGACTTGGTCCTGGGAGCTTCTGGTAGAACAAATATGCCATTTTGCTAATTAGCAAAATCCACAGTGATTAAATTTGTAGGTGTCTTTAACAATGAAAAAGTACAGTTTAGAGACTCCTTGAATTCTTGAATGTATTAGGGGTTTTTTTTGAGTTTGAAATTATTTTTGCTCAAGTGAATCTCAAGACTACATGCACAGAATGAACTAAATTCACAGTGAGACTAAGAGCAACTATAGAACTCCCACATGGATATCTAAATTATTGAACACAAAGAAGAATGTTTTGCAACTTTGATTAGGGAATTGTTAATCAGGCCCATAATAGAATGTAGGTCAAAAACCAATTAAAATAGTCTGACTAGAATTTATGATTAAGCAACGATTAAAAACACTGAGTATTAAAAAAAAAAATAAGAGATGGAACATTTCCATAAATATGAATTCTTTTTGGGCTCTGGATACAATGTGACAGTTTGAGCATCAATAAAGCAGTTAAGTTAGCGATCAATTACTAACTTCAGGAACAGAGAAATTGTTTGGCTGATAAAAAACATATTCAGCCTTTGACAAATACTTGGCTGTCACTATCATTTATTTGAAATACCACTGTAGCAACCCTAGATCTGACTTTTTATTTTTTCATATCTTCCAAACAAATAAACTGTGTATGGTGTTTTTAGTCAGGGCTTTGAAGTTCAATCTGTTCTGGCAAGGAAGTGGTACTTCACAAATAGTAAAAATACAGTTCCTGCTGTTACTTACCCTGCAGAACCATTCTCTTACCGGAAAGTCTTGCAAAACAAATGAGCAGTTGGATCTCACTCGGTTAAGTTTTGTAAAACTGCAACATTGTGACAATAAAAGAACATAGCAACAACTCCAACACTTCAAAGTGCACAAAAATTCTGAAGAAGGAATATGTAGTTATCTGATTTTTAACCAACAAAATAAAGTGCTTGGCATACCTCTTCATCCCATCTTCATTTGTATCTCCAATAGTAATAATTTCTTTCTATTAAGACCTTGTTTGAAATAAAGTTTTGCCAGTCAAACCTGACTGTGTGTGAATAAAGCACTTAAAATTCTTTCTTTAAAATTTAGCAAACTCCATCCTTTTCACGTAAAAAGAAAAGAAAAAACAAACAAACTAAAAACTCTATTTTTTGTTTATTCAAACTTTTTTTTGGGGGGGGGGAATCAAAGACAAAAGTAGTGTTTGATATTAGAAGAGTATTAAAGTAGGGATGTTATTTTAAATTACAAACTGAAATTGAATTTCAGAATAATCCCCACTAAGAAATCCCAAGTGGAAGTGAGACAATGAAGAGATTGGCATGCATGAACTGCATTCAGCTTAACGGGATTACTGATATTGATATGCTCACGTTCTGAAGAGAAGATTTCAGAGGGAAATAAGGAATAAAGTAGGTGTTGGAAGAATTTCAGGACACAATGTATAGCTCGTCTCTTTCAGTGTAGTATATTTATTCTTTGATAAAAAGAACAATAAGGAAGGTTAAAAATGTTGTCCCCTCACAGATATATTTTGGCAGTAAATGTATGAAACTTTAGGAAAAGTTCTGTGTTTTAAAGAATTAAATATGCTAATAGGAAAAGAGATATTATGACATCAAAAGGGGAAGAAGTCCATGCCTCTTATGTTTTAAAAATAGTTTTGGTGATAAGATATAATATTTCTGTTACTAATTTTTAATAGCTACCTGTATACATTTATTCTCCAAATAAAAACCTGAGATATTATGAATATACACATTCTTCAGTGAAATCGCACAGGGACCAAACCAAACCTTCTGGAGAAGGTAGCTTTAAATGAACTTTTTGGGAAGAACTGATAGCAGAATTTTTGGACACTGCCTTACAAACACCTTCACAAGGTTTGAAATCAGTGCAGCACAAGTGTTTTAATTTGCATTATATACAAAGAAAACAAGCACGATATAATGGGTCTGCTTTATCAAGAGTAGAGTAGCCTGGAAGCTAAAGGAGGGGATTAACAGCATTTGAGCATACTGCTGATGGATAAAACACATGAGCTTTTTTATGGCCTTGAAGATAGAGGAAAAATGTCTTTGTTGTGTTCTCCATTCATAGCATCTAGCTCTGGACTACCTCTGATGCCAAAAATTACGATTAACTTCTTTGTGCACTGTTTTTTAGTAAGGTAATGTGAATACTCTCTTGTAACTCACCACAATGAGATTTTTCACAACATGAAACTGAGGGCAGAGTAGACACATGAAGGATGTTCTGAACATGGCATGAGACATTGGAACAGCTGAAGACCACTATAATAGTGTTGGAAGACTGGCAATGGTGATAGGATACCAGTTTTGACCAAAACTGACCATAGATGGTAATTTCTGCCAAATAGGTTCCCTTGAACTGTGCCTGAACATTGCTTAGAAGCATGACCAGAAGGACCAGGACTAAGTCAGGAACTTTGGCAGAGTCCCTGCTTGATGTTCCTCCTTCCTCTTTTATATATGACTACAGGCATGACTAAAGGGGCTGGAGCTAATCTCAGCTGATCCTTCAGGCTCCCCTTTTGATTAATGAAGAAAGAGTTAATAACTTTTACAATAGTGTTCTATTCTGAGTCTCTAGAATTGTCTGACTTTCTTCATTGAATGTAAGGAATAATATTTGCATATAATTTTCCACCTCTGTGAAGTGTCCTCAAGATGTATGTAAATGATAAATGTAAAAAACATTATGATATTGACAAAATTAATTTAAATTTTTCATAAAAATCAGATGGGAATAAGTAGATCTTATAATATACCCTGTTTTGCCTTGAGGTAAACAAGACCATATTTACATTTTTGGCTAATTCAACTGTTGCAACTAGCAGGCTAAATTTCAAGAAAGCTGTTTATTTTTATACCTTGTTTCAAACCCCTTATCTATATTGTCAATACAACCGTGATGCCTGGGACAATTCTGACTAGGAGATGCCCAAGTTACTAGACATGGTCATGAGTTTGGACATGACAATTCCAGAAATTTAAGTAAATCAAAGTAAAGCATGTAGAAAGAGAATACGCTTCATGCAATGTGAGAGATGTCTGTGTATATCTGAGAAGCTCCTGGTATTTGGTTTCTTTTTCATAACCATTAAATAGGGATAAAAAGGCTTGAAAATAGCCAGTTTCCATTTCAGTTTTCCCCTGTGGTGACTATGAACTTTCTTTCATATTCTTCCAGAGACACAGCTGGAAGTCATGTGGACACCCTAGAATCTTTAAAATTGCACTCAAAACCTATTGTTAGGCAACTTAACTCACTATTGGATTAATTTGATTTACGATTAGAATTTTATAGGAGATGCCAAACAGACCACAGCAAACACCATCTCAGAAAATGAGCAATACATCTCCTTTGATCTTCCTTCACGTACATAAGTTATCCAAGGGAAATATTTTGGTTACAATCTCCTGGTCATATATGTAAATTTTCAAATGAGATTTTGGCTGCCTTTGCACATAGAATAAAATGAAAGCTGTCGAGTCACACAGAACTCTATTGTTTTTCATTTTAATATATTAACACAGAATCACATAATTGTTAGGATTAGAAGAGACCTCTGTAGATCATCCAGTCCAAAACCTCTGCGAAGGCAGGGCCACCTAGAGCAGGAGACACAGGAATGCATCCAGGTGGGTTTTGAATATCTCCAGAGAGGGAGACTTGGTGAGCCACAGAGGTTTGGAACCTTGTTCCAGTGCTCTTCCATCCTCAATCTAAAGAATTTTTTTCCTCATTTGAGGTGAGACTTCTTGTGTTCATGGCCGTTGCTCTTCATCCTGTTGCTGGGCACCACTGAAAAGAGTCTGGCACCATCCTCCTGGCATGCACCTTTGAGATGTTTATGAACATAGATGAGATCCTGTCTCAGTTTTCTCTTCTCTAGATTAAACAGGCCAGCTCCCTCAGTCTCTCCTCGTAAGAAAGATGCTCTGGATCCCTCATCATCTTTGGGGCCTCCAATGGACCCTCTCCAATAGTTCCTTGTCTCTCCTGTACTGAGGAGCCCAGAACTGGACACAGCACTCCAGAGGTGGCCTCACTAGGGCTGGGCTGAGTATAGGAGCAGCATCATCTCCCTGGACTTGCTGGCCACACTCCTACCAATGCACCCCAGAACACCAATGGCCTTCCTGGCTAGAAGACCACACTGCCAAATAATTACCTACTTGTCATCCTCCAAGGCTCTCAGGTCCTTCTTGGCAGCACTGCTCTCTAGGAGGCCAGCCCCCAACCTGTATGGGCACTTGGGGCTGTTCTTCCCCAGGTGCAGGACCCTACCCTTGCCCAGTATTTATCCCTGGAGAATGCAAATGACTACAAAACTTCAATCGGATCCTACTCCACTGATCACAACCCTCTCAGCTCTGCCACTTAGCCACTTCTCAGTCCACCTCACTGTCCATCCATCTAACCCACACCTCCTGAGCTTACCTATGAGGATGTTATGGGAAAAGCCTTGCTGAATTCAAAGCTGACAATATCCACTGCTCTGTCCTCACTGACCCATCCTGCCTTGTCACCATAAAAAGCTCTAAGATTGGTCAGCGTGATTTCCCCTTGATGAATCCATGCTGGCTACTCCTGATGACCTTCTTTTCTTCTACATGCATGGTGATGATCTCCAGAATGACCTGTTCAATCACATTTTCAGGGATGGGTGTGACACTGACTGCTCAATAGTTTTCTTTATCCTCCTTCTTGCCCTTTTTGGAGATGAGAGTAACATTGGTCTTCATTCATCAGGTGCTTCTCCCATTCTTCATGATTTTTCAAAGATAATGGAGGGAGAGCTGCAGAGAAAAAGTATTTACCAGCAGCCATGGGTGCATCCCATCAGAGCCCATGGATTTATGGATGTTTAGATGGATGCCCAGCTAACCTGTTACCCCATTCCCTATGACCAAAGGGAAATCTTCCTTTCTCCAGCCTTCTCCTCCTACGTCTGATATCTGGGACTCCTGAGGGCTAAGCTCAGCAGTTAAGACTGAGGCAAAGAAGGTACTCAGTAACTCTGCCCTCTTGTATCCTCCATTACCAGGACACCCATACGATTCAGCAGTGGCCCTGCATTTTCCTCCATCTTCCTTTTACTGATGATGTTCTTGTAGAAATCCTTCTTGTTTTCCTCAATGTCCTCTGTCAGACTCTATTCCAAGTGGGCCTTGGCCTTCCTCATCATACCCCTGCATATTCTGACAGTGTTCCTATAGACCTCCCACATGGCCTCTCCCTTTTCCCACAACCCATAATTTTTTTCCTTCTGTTTGAAGTTTACTAGAAGCTCCCTCTTCATCCATGAGGGTTTCCTGACTCCTTTGCTTGATTTCTTGATAGACTTGATACACTTGTCCTGAGCTTGGAGGAAATGGTGCCTAAATAATGACCAGCTCTCTTGGATTCTTTTCTCTTCTACAGCCCTAACACAGGGGATTCCTCTAAGTAGGTCCTTGAAGACACCAAAGTCATGTCTCTAAATTTAGGTTTCTAGTCCTGCTTACTGCTTTGCTTCCTCCAAGCAGGATCCTGAGTTCCACCATCTCATGGACACAACAGCCAAGACCGTCTCAACCTTCACATCTTCAACCAGTCTCTCCTGGCTTGTTAGTGTATAAGATCCAGCAGTACACCTCTCCTCATTGGTGCCTTCACCACTTGCACCAAAAAGTTTTCTTTTATTATCTGCAGAAAATTCCTCTGTGACAAGCCTTGTTGTTCTGCCGACAAATATGGGAGTGGTTGAAATCCCCCAGGAGAACCAGGGCCCACGAACATGAAGCTATTTCCAGCTGTCCACAGAAAGCCTCATCAAATTCCTTCTCCTGATCAGGTGGACTGCAGTGAAAACCCACAACAATGTCACCCATATTAGTATATCCCTTAATTCTTACCCATAAACTGTTATCTACTTCGTCTATGTCTGGGTAGAGCTTGATACATTCCATCTGTTCCCTCCTATAAAGAGCCATCTCACCTCTCTGACATGTCCTATTTAGAAAGTACATGGCCATCCATGACAGTATTCCAGTCACGTGAGCTATCCCACCATGTCTCTGCAATCACTGTGAGATTATGGCCCTGTGACCTCACATAGATTTCTAATTCTTATTTATTCCCCATGCAGCATGCATTTGTGTACAGGCATTTCAGACAGATAATGAAGCATGAAGGTCCCCTAGAATTACACCTAGGGGTGTAAGAGGAATAGCAAAAACGTTTTTGCTCCCTAAATTCTTTACTGTACCATTCTTCTGTGCCCTAATTTACTTAGTTTATTCTTATTACTATTACCTCCTTCAGCTCTCTCAATCACTGCATTTATGTTGTTCGGTAGGTGTTTGAGTACTTCTGTTTTTACTAACTATTTTTCAAAGTCAGCTCAAAGTTTTGGTACAAAAGTTCTGGGATATATGTGTGGCTCTTTCAGAAATAATTATACTCCCTTTTGAAGGCATTGCTCCCATTTTAGATAACATGGTCTGAATAGATAAATTGGTAGTGTGACCTCTAACTGTCAAGGTGTGCATAGGCTAAAGAGAAGGTTGCAGGGAATAGATCATCTGATTCAGTGGGCCTGAATTTTTTCAATTCTCAGTAAAGATACATAGATCTGTTGATTCACTGAATTATGCAGAAAAAATACAAAGCCAAAGCATATGTAATTCAAATTCATATGTCTTCCATGAAGAAAGCAATGAGAAAATTTCTTATTCCTTACCACACATTTATTCTTAAAGAAAACAACCCCACACAATTATAACATAACCTTGAAAAATCAATAAGTATAATTTATTTTATATTAAAAATATAGGATATAATACCTACAGTTCTGTAGCAATAAATTAGATGCAGAAAATTTTGATGTAAGATTTTCTTATCAATTGCTATTTCAGCTTTAATTTTCAGAGATTGATGTTGCTATAGAGACACAACCAGTCTTTGAAAGCAATTTAATTTGTAGATAATATACATATCTCTTCTGAAGTCTGCCTGTAGCAAGACTACATGACTACAGTCAGATCCATCAGATGGTGCACATTGAATCTGCCTTATCCTGCCTGCTTCCTCACCTACAAACAGGGGAAGGAGAGGGGCCCTTTAACTTCCCAGGCCAATGTGCATGGTGGTGTCAACATTTACTAATGTAGAAAGGAGGGAACTGAGCCAGAAAATTTTTCTTGTGCCAATGAGTGAACCCAGAGAAATATTGCCTATTACTCTTGCCTCATGTGCATGCTTAGAAAAATTAATATTTTTGGATGTAACATATGCACATGAACAAACACAAAAGGTCAAGTATACATCTGGCAAATGGAAGTAATGTCAATTTAGAAGCTTGGATCCATCTAAATAATATGTAACTTGGGGATACTTTGTTAAAAAAATATCCTTTCTCCTCAGTGTTATGCAAACTCCCAAGTCACAGTGTGGTACTATTCTACGGACTCTTAAGCTTTGCATTTTCTAACTTAGAAAAGCAGATAGACACCTGTAAGGCTAGAAAAAAAATTGCAGAGGTATTAAATCAAAATTCCTTAGCAATGAGGCATACATAAGAACAAAGAACGCTACCTACCTGCTTTAATGTTGTTATTCATACCTATCCTTTTTGTCTTACTGTACTTAAAAGCAACATGCTGTAAAAGTAATAATTCTGATTCTGGTTGATGTATGGTATGCTCTATGTGTGCTTTAAGAATATACATGCTGTAGTAAGCTATAGTGCTACAAACATGCTGTGAACAGTTATGATCCATGCCTGAAGTTGATAAGGTCTGACACAAATACCATCTGTAGGCAGCCCATGTGGAATCAAGATTTTAACCATTTAAACAGGAGTAAGAATTTTTTCCTATTCTATTTGTAGCATTGCAGAGATAATGTTAAAATACAATTGCCTGTTACACAAGTATGCTCACATCTTCATCGATATTGAGTCACTCCCCTTCTGTTGTTTTTTTCTGGAATTGAAGTGCACATCCTTGCAGCATTGTTATGCTACCCCCACCTGAACATACACATATTTATATATTTTTTTCCCCTGTGAAAATTTAAATAGCTGTACATAACATCATGCACACCAACATGTGCCTATGAGCCATGGCACGTGCATTTACAAGCCAGAAATGGAAAAGTTATTAAGAATCCACATCGCCTTAGAAAAATTATTGTGTAAGACCAGAGATAAAAAAAAAAAGTTTAAGCTGTTTTGTAGATGTAATTTTTCATACCATCCCACAGATTGCTTAACTAATAATTTTTACTTTTCAGTATATATTAAAAATCTGATAATTATTACAAAAATATTATAGCAATGCTTAGAACAAATAACTTGAAGCTCTCTTTTTTTTAAATGCTGAAGATGTGATAATGTTGTTCTTGTACTCTGAGTCTTGTTTTGTTTGGCTTTTTTTTTTTTCAAGGAAGCTGCCACCATTTGTATATAATAACCATAGAATTTTATTTCTGTCTCCTGTATATTGTTTAAACTCATTCATTTTTTTAGAGCCAGCAGAATGTGTCCCTGTCATAAAACCAGCTTTGGGCAGATATTTTGGGTGCTCTGGTGTTACCCACCTATGTTTAGATGCATGAATCCCACCTGTGTCATCAAAACTCTTGCCCTGTTTAGGCAGAAACTAAGAATGCCTGTGTCCAAAGAATCTCATAGGAGCCAGCTATAGAGTCTACCAATTTGCTAATTTGGACAAAAGCACAGTTTTTCTTCACAAGGAATTGATCTTATGACTCTGAGCTTCTAGGCATATTTTATTTACTTTCAAGTGCTCTTCAATGAAATATCTTATTGACTTGAAAGATTATGCCTGCCAAATTAATCTTTCTCTATTTCTGAAAGATTATCTTATAAAGTTTGTGGCTTTCTTGGAAAACAGAGAGGAAAAATATTTCAAGTCTGTCTCACAGGCTGCTTGTCCAGCCAGTACAAGAACAGCCTCTTTACGCACATCTCGTGGTAGCCAGTGTCAAATATCTAACTGAAGCCCAGGTAGAATCCACCACCCCCACCTCACTCTCCCCTGACCAGGCCAGTCACTTCATCATACAAGTTTATTAAGTTGGTCAAGCATGACTTCAACTTGGTGAATCCATGCTGACTACTCCTGATTATTTTCCTTTTTTAATGTGCCTGGAAATTGTTTCCAGAATTAGCTACTCCATCATCTTCCCTGGGAACAAGGTGAGGCTTACCAGTCTGAGTTCCTTGAGTCCTCCTTCTGCCCTTCTTGAAGACAGGGCTTGATATTTAGTTTCCTCCAATCTTTGGGCAAAATTTTTGGATCTGGACCTAAATAAATGTACTCTGTATGGTCTTAATAGAATATGATTCTGAGTGTAATATGCTCAGACACTAAAATAACACAAAGGTTAATATTTTGTAGGCATTATTTTATCATAGGTGAAATTATTGTTTGGTGTGCTAATTTGCATTTCAATGATTCTCTTGTTACTATGTTTCTAAATTATTATTATTATCTGCAGGTGGTTCTGTGTGTCACCCAAATAAGAGATCCTGAAAATAAATACATTTAGAAAGTGCTGTAGCGTCTTGCTGTCTATGCAAACTACACTTTATTTATTTATTTTTGTAATTAAAGCTGTATAAAGAACAAAGCTAATATATAGTCCTTGTGCAGTCCAAACCAAGACTTATTCTTGCAAATGTCTTCATATGTGTTTAGTAATACTTGCATGAGAATAAATATTTATCAAGTACTCTGGATTATATTTAAGGATAAATTAAATTTTTTCTTTCTGGAAAAGTAGATTCTGAAACAGCCTTCTCATAAAACCAGCAGAAATGACAAAAGCAGTTTAAAAAGAGTCTAAATGCTTTCCAGATTGACTGATGTAATTGCAGGCATATAAACTACAGAACTCAACCACTCAGGACATGTCCTTTGCTCTTATTTACTAGACCTGTGCACATATATGGTAAATGGATTTATCTTTGTCGGTGTTTGTGGGATCACAGATTTAATACTTGTTGGATAGTTCCTCTTTGGGAAGCCTACTCTCTAAACTTAACAACTAAATTAAAACATTTGTCCTTCCTTATATATGTAGGGATTCTCTCTCATTCATCTTGTAAAACACTTTTCAAACTAGCTCCAAAAAGAAAGTATATAAAAGGTTAACACAATACTTATTTTTAGCTTTACATTCCTATGAAAAAATGGCAATTTGACTGTTTTCATTGTGATTTGAAACCTGATAAATAATGAATAGTTCAAGTGATAATTACCTTATTTCAATATTTACAGAAAACTGGCACTTCATCATCATCAAAGAACATTGAGAATTGTCTTATTATCTATACAAGTGCCTGGTATTTATAAATATTGAAATTTGGTAATTATCTCTGATTCTATTTCTTCCTTATCTACTTTTCAGAATTGAGCAAATAGAAACATCATTTAGTTATTTTTTCCAAATATGTAACTGGTTTCTTTTTAATGAGAGTGCATATGTAAAGAAAGCTAATTGCAAAATAAGGTCAATGAAATGGAATGGAATATCTTTGAAGAAGAGGCATCCAAAATAGTGACTAGAGACCTTGTTATTCAAATATCTAGATTTAGCCTGAGTCCATTTCTAAAAGGCAAGACCTCTTCACTAAGAGACCTAACTAACGAAAGGAGTGATTGACATACATGCACTGTAAAATGAAAGCCTTTTTTTTTTTCTCTTTAGCACATATTAAGCCAGGTTGTGCAGAGCCATTCAGTGTGCTTTGCTGAGTCAAGCAAAAAGATGACATTTCCCCAGGTAGTTATCACTTGTGAGTTCCCTCAGGACAGGTCAGACAGGACCTGACCAGACCTATCTCTATGTTGCAATTGTGTTTTTCCTCTGTGTTGATTTATGATCACACTGATCTGTACCTGAGATTATCAAGAAAAATTAATCTGCAACAGAAATGTATAGAAGTCTGTCAAACTCTCATCCTTTATAACAAAAACTCAAGTAATGGAATGTTATGAAAGAATTTTTGCACCGTCTTAAGGGAACCACTCGTAACCTGAAAATAGGGCACAGGTTACTCCACATCAGTATTAGGCATGGTTTGTTACAGACCTTTTCGGTGTCCTAACTTCAAAATCTTTTTTTTTGTCCATGTAGTTGGGCACACTGTGGAGTCTAGCTCTAGTCTGGAGGGATCTTTAGACATGTCTGTACTCTATATAAATCAGGGCCTCTGAACAGGCTCAAACACTGTCCACTGATTGTCCATATATCCCAATTATTTGCCTGCTCCTCATCAGGTTTGCCTCAGGTTTGAACACTCCAGCATATGCTGTGGCAAAACATGGAGAGTATGTCCCTGAGAGTAATTTAGATTATTTATTTACAGCTTTATGTACTTATTACCCATATTAATTTTTATTCCTCTTCAACTAGATGTACTGACCACTAAAATTTTTAATGAGATGATTGGATGAGACTCACATTATCTAGCCTGAGATGCCAAATAACTTTATTATCTTAGCATAACTGAACAGTAACCAGAAGTCCTTTTTTCAAAGAATATAGGTGGAATCAAAACAATTTGTGTGTAGATGTCAATGACATAATATGTATTTTGAGGGCACATAAAACTAGTCTCATGTTTCCCTGTTTTCCAAGATTCTTCTTTTATACTTTTAGTCTCATTATGATATATACAGTTGTTAGAGATGAACACTCTTCATCCTTAAAAAAATTCTTGATCATCTGCATTCTAGAGCTGTTCAGTTTACCTGTATTTCTCAAATTCTTCTACCCTAAAAAACCATCACTTGAAATAAAAAGAAGTATCTGATCTTTTTTGCCACCTTTCACCACAGATACCACAAAAGAACTGCAATGTTGTCACAGAGGTGCTGATGTTATGGCAGTTTAGCATGAAATTATGCCATAATTAAGACCACACAAAATAACAAGTGTTTAATTCCCTTCCTCCTGTGAGATTCAAGTACCTACAGACCTAGATAAGACAAATGTGCATTTTTGGCATTTATTGTATCTTTCTGTTGGAAAGAGCAATGTAGGTAAAAACCCCATTATTCATAACTTAGCGATACATAACCGGTCCAAGCTGTCTAAAGAGATAAAAAATTGTAGAATTATTTTCCCAAATCGCGGTCATAGTGAAAATAAATTCTAAGTCCTTATGCAAATCTTGTACTGGTGAAACTGGTAACAAAATTGTTTGGATATCCCTCTGCTGTCATTTAATTTTAAGTCTTCTACTGAGCAAAGGCTGAAAGGAAAGTTACTTCCCTGATTATTCAATATATTACAGAAGATAAATACTAATGTCAGTCCCTGTGCACTTTTCAGGAACAGGAAAGCTATGAAATCTCTGAATTTTCTTCAGTGGCCTTTGAAGCAGGAAGAATGAAATCAGGAAGACGTAATTTTGACTTAATATATGATGAGCAAAATCAGAGGTGTAATTTATAAGAGGAAACTAGAAGTGAAGAACACAAAGGGTGCTCTTTCTATATGCAATTCCTGCTATTAAAAATTACTTAAATATATAAAACCAGTAATATGTCAGGTCTAGGACAGTTTAACAAGTAATAAGGCTGAAAATATCACCACTATAAAAAAGAATACATGTTATATTTTTTGCAATACCTCTTTTTTATAAATAAATCTGTGATTTTTACTCTATAAAAGAGCAGCACCTTTCTCAAAGTATATGTAAAGCAATGAAGCCTTCCTTTTTTTCATTGCCTTGTTGTGCCCCTTATTTGACAGTACCAGAGATATGCATAAAACAGCCTCTAGACAGGAAGTAGAAGATGGAAAATAACATAAAAACCCAACTCAATGATGTCTTGCATACAACAAACATAGTAGCATTTTCCCCTCTCTGTACTCCTGCAAGTTCCTCGCTCTTAATTATGACATGCTCTTGTTGAGCAGTGACAAAAGCTGCCCTGTCAGACAAGCGTCTCTGCAGAGCTTTGTGAGTGGTAAGTCGGGCCTCACAAACAGCATCTCAACACTTCCAAGGGCTTGGGCAGAACAAAGATCTATCTATCTATCTACCGTGACAGGCAATCCTGTCACAGAAATATAGTCCTGAAGCATTTTCACAGCATCCAGTCCCTGAAATTTGGCATCCACCTTAATCCACAAAAGACTTTTCCACTCCTACTAATAATATACAATATCTATAGCAAAGTGTAAAAGCCATAAATTATAATGTGCCATAAAAAGAGACATGAACTTGTGGGTATATTCAGCAAAGTCACCTAATAAAAAGTGACATATTCCAGATTTCTATATAATTTTCCAAGGTTCTCAAGGCAGCTTTATAATGTGGTTTTATTACTTTGGCAAGTGAAGACTGTATGTTCAAATAAAGAACATTGCAAACATTATGTGTTTTTATAAGGAATCAGAAGGAAGTATGCCAAAGCATCTTACAAACATCAGAATCTCAAAATTTAACAACATTATATGTATCCTTCAGGAATGGGAAATTGGACTCACACCATGAAAATGATGACAAAAATTATTTGTTTTCAAAGTAGAACCACACTATCTTCCTTGTTACAAATAATGAAAAAATGTGTTCTAAGTTTCACATTTAATATTTTTCAAATAAGGAGTATTAATTCCAAACTATTTTGCCATTTTTAAATGTTATACAAGAAACTGTCTTGATTTAACTGCAGAAGATAAAAAGGCTTAAATCAGAAATATCTCAAAGTGTAATAAAGGCTTGTCTGTCAACGACTTAGGAAAAGTTTATACATTTATAAGCATGCATAACTTACAACAGGTTTAGATAAAGGAATAATTTTATCATATTAATTGCTGCTAATACATTATCTTTATTTAAAATATGCATGTTTCATTATAAGTGGCTTACTGAATTATGAGATGGCTTTTATATCTGTTTATTTCATTTTGAATGTGTTAAGGTTTATTGCAACCTGTCAGAAACTACCACAACTATCTGTACTTCACTTTCAGAAAATGTTGTTTTCATTACACATTGCTTTTAAGTATATTTAGAGTATTTACAATGAATTTTGAAATATGAAAATAAATTTTATGTTATCACATTGGGATTTTGTGTTAACCATAGGTGCCCTCTAGATGTTTAGAATTACAGGTTTTATGGGTTTGTCTATTTTTATATCCATTTGAAAATGTATATATGTTACTGATACTGTAACTGATGTGTGAAGGACTGGGTGAAGGGCAGAGTCCAAAGGGCTGTAGTGAGTGGGGTTACATCTGGCCAGTGACAAGTTGCCAGTAGCATTCCTCAGAGCTCAATCCTGGTGTCAGTCCTCCTTAATAAACAATCTGGATGCAGGACTTGAACATGCTGCTAGGAAGTTTTCTGACAATACCAGGCTGGGATCTGATGTTGTCACTCTTGAGGGCCAAAAGGTGTTGCAGAATGATCTGCATACATTGGAGCATTGGGATGAAATTTAACAAGTCCACTTGTTGGATTCTGTACCTAGGACAGAGTAATGCTGGGAACAAGTATAAACTGGGAGAGGAGTGGCTGTAGAGCAGCCCTGCAGAAAGGGATCTGGGGGTGCTGGTCAGCAGCAGGGTCAGCATGAGTCAGCCAAGTGTCCTGGCAGCCAGGAGGGCAAATCCCATCCTGGGGTGCATCAAAAGCAGCATCACCAGCCTGTCAAGAGAGGGGATTATGCCTCTCAATGTATTGAGCACTGGTGCAGCCCCACCCAGAGTGCTGTGTACAGTGCTGGGTCCACAGAGTTTAAGAAGGATGTTGAAGTCCTTCAGTGTATCAAGAGAAGGGCAACAGGTCCGCTGGAAGGACTGAAGGTTGTGTCCTGTGAGGAGAGGCTGAGGACTTTGGGCTTGTCTAGTTTGGAGAAAAGGAGGCTGAGGGGCCACCTCTTTGCTCTCTACAGCTTCTTGGGGAGGTGCAGTGGAGAGGGAGGAGCTGATCTCTCCTCCTTGGGATGTGATGTCTGGGAATAGTCAAATACTGGTACAGACATCCTACACAGTGTTTAAGAGACATCTGGCCAATGCCCTTAGTAGTCAGCCCTGAAATGGTCAGGTAGTTGAACTAAAGGGTTGTTGTAGCTCCGTTTCAAATTGGAACTATTCAATTATTCTATTATGTTATGTTATGCATTTCAAATTAATGAAAATATAGTTGATACTGCTGATGAAGTGTAAAGACTGACTACATCATCATCACGGAAACACACAGGATGTGTTTAAGTTGCTTAAACATTTGGGATGTTTTCATACATGCTGCCAAGCCTCCAGCTGTGAGCCCAGAAGAATACAGTTCTGTTGTAGGTCTAGCATAATATCTGTCATATCTGAGAAAGTGCTTCTGGGTATTTTAAATGGCATGATATTCTTTGGCTTATGTATCTGAATATCCCACTCATTCAATCATTCCCTTACTCCTTGTGGAGGTACTCCTTGAGTCTCTGTGGAATATAGCGGTAATTTAGACACGTATAGCTCACGTGTGAATGTCTGCCCTTAATAGCAGGGCAGGTTGAACCTCATGCCCACTGCTTATCACTGAGTCATTCTCCTATGACTGTACTCTTTCATGTCACCTAGAGTTGAAGCCAGATGTTTGATTTCTTTGTCCCATAAATACGAGGTTGTCACTAATTTCTCAAACACCTACAGTACAATGTATTTGACTGAAGATTTGGCTGGGTAAGAGTGATTACCTATATTAGGCTACAATATTTTATCCCTGAAACAATCCTACATGTATAAAGTGATTAGAAGATAACTCTAGGTGAAGCAGTTCACTCAAGACAGTTCAAAAGGGAGAGGAAAATGAGTTTTACCTTTTGTTTTCAGCAAGTGCCTCCATTGTCTTCATTCTTTGTTCATAGCTGTCGTGTTAGGCTTTGTAGATTTTAGCATCACAGTGGCAATTGATACTAGGACATCAAAAATGTTAGCCAAAGATTAAGTTGGCACAAGAATTTTTTCTGACATGTACTAAAAGTAGATGCCCAGAGAAAAAACCCAACAGCATATGGCAGTACTTCTTCAAGCCTACAAGATTTCCTGAGGCAGAAAAGGTTTGTATGGATTTTTCTGACATGAATTTGTCTAGTCTTCCTACAAGCCCATTTACATTTTTATCATCCACAATACTCTGTGTCAAGGTGATACACACTCTGTCTGTAACCATGTTTTGAACCTGACAGCTGACAGCTTCATTTGATGCCTACTAGTGCTTTTGCTGTCAAGGGGCAGAGAACAATAGATCAGTTTTCTACATGCTCTATCATTTCCCCCTTAGTCATTTCTTCTTCAAGACTATTTATTTATTCATTTTAAAGACACTGTTTCATACTTCTCATATTCTTTGTTGTCCTTTTCTTAACCTTATCCAGTTCCTCTCTATCATTTTTTTTTCTGGGTACTTAGAGTACAGACAGTAAGCAAAATGCTTTATACAGCTTTGTAATAACACTGTCCATTTTATTCTATGCTTCATTTCTAAAAACTCAGTAGTTATTGTTACTGTCTTGTTATTGTTATTGTTATTCACCTAACATCTTAATGATTTTCTCTGATATAACTTCAAGATAATTTCTTTGATTGATAGAAATTGACTCAAAATTCAAAAGGGAAAATGATTTGTTGCCATGAGCATCACCTTATATTTACCTACACTGGCTGCATTTTGCTACCTGTTTTCTTCCCTAAACCCCTAAGATGTTTTGTTGAGTCCTTCATAGTTGACCCTGGCCTTCTTTATCTCAAATGGCTTAGTATTAATTAGCAATATTTTCACTTCACTATTCACCTATTTTCTAGGTCATTTATGCATATCTTGAATGATATGGTGCCCAATACAAAGTCTTATGGAATATCATTGATGTTCTCCACCCACAGTGTAAACTGGCCATTTACGGCCATTTTCTCATTCTCTTTTAGAACCATCTTTAAATATTAACCAAGACCCATCAGTCTGTAGTTTGCCAAATAAATTTTTGTGATACACAGACTGAGCTGGATCTCCTTCAGCACTTGCTTGTTATAACCCCAGAAAGCTTGTTGTGACAACACAGGGGTAAAACTCTCTTAGAGGTATTTCCACCTCTAAGAAGTGAGACTTGGTGATAAAATATCTCCCTTGGCCCACAGCTCTGTGAAATTCTGAAGACAGCAGCCATCTGAGAATGAATAAGAATGTGAAGAGCATGAACATGGGGGATTCTGTGATTGTGGCTACACTGTATTTATAACTAACAAGCTCATAAAAGTATTACAACTAGTGCATTTTAATATTAAAATGCAATAAAATCATACTGAATCCTCACATTTTCCCCACATGTCCCAGAAGGCTTTCACAGAATGAATACAAGAACAGCTATGAATCAAGTATAATTCTGGCTGCAATAAATAAGATCAACAAGCAGCCCTAAGGATAACTCCAGCACAGCAGTTTACCATCTTTTTTATTAGTTATATAAACAGCCTCAAGATATTTTGTCATGTGATATCCCCCTGGCATCTTTAAAAAACCTGAAACCTTTTAATCTGCCTGTAAAAGCTTGTAACGTGTAGCTCAGTTTTGCAGCCCTGTGCCTTATCTCCATGTACAGCAAAGGCTAATTTGTCCCCTTTAAGCCTTTCACTGCAACCTGATGCTCTCTTAATCACCCCCTGAAACTCCGCTCTGTTTATCCTCTTTTACAGAGACAGGTGCAAAGGATTTTATTAATGCAATACCTTCTTAAGTGGTTTAGTTTATCCCTTACTATTGATCCAATGGTTTAAATCCATTAAGAGGGTGCGAACGGACACTTTTATTCTTTGCTTAATAGAATCCATCCTAGAAAAAATAGGACATAGTATTCTGTCCTCTTCTACACCTTTTTTTTTTTTTTCTGTAAAAACTGAGACCAAAAGCAGATTACAGAACATCAAGCTGCTATGTATTTTGGTTGACATTTGTTGTTCTGTCTGTTAATCTCCAAGTAATTAATTCAGATTTTTACAATTTATATATAACATTATTTGTAATAATATTAATATTCTAAATATGACTACATACTAAAAACCTGCTGAACTTTTCATACAGGCTATATGTTACACAAGACATGGGCATAATGGAGAGACTGCAGTGAAGGGCTACAAAGGTGATTAAAGGTCAGGAGCATCTCATTTGTGAGGAAAGTCAGAGACAGCTGGACTGGTCACCCTGGAGAAGAGAAGGCTTAGGGAAAATGTCATCAATGCATACAAAAAGGGAGGGTGTGAAAATAACAGAGACAGGCTTTCTTCAGTGGTGCCCAGTGACAGGACCAGAGTCCTGGGCAGAAACAGAAACCCAGGAGATTCCCTCTGAACACCAGGAAACAATTTTTATCCTGAGAGCGATTGATCAATCACTTGCACAGCATGCCTGCATAGGTTGTGCATTCTCTGTTTTTGGAGATCTTCAGAAGCATCCTGGGCATGGTCCTGGGCAACCGTCTCTTAGTGGCCCAACCTGAGAACATGATTGGTCCAGATGACCTGCAGAGGCCCCCTCCAACCTTAACCTTTTTTTAATTCTGTGAAAGAGTTAATGAAAATTCAGTCTTCCAATCTAAACATGTAAAATTTTTTTTTTGAGCATTCTCAGAGATCCCATTCATTCAAGATAATACTAAATCAGTCTGAAGAAGCCTTTGTGGTTTCCACATGAGTTATAATACGTAGCGGAGTCAATCCAAATGTTTAGTGTGCTCTGTCCTGGAAAGAAATGCAAAGACAGCTTCCTGCCATGAGCATTTTAGCAGCTAAAGTAAACAAGCATAGTAGGAGATGACATTAAACAAGACAGGTGTAATTTTTCTTTGACATTTTATTACCAATAAATAACAGTAATGAGGTTTTGAATACTATCTAACCCCTTCCATGCTTAGCCATGGAAAACACCAAGTCTTTATGACAATGGCAGTAGAACTAGAAAAGCACACTGTCTCCATTAACAAGACCTCAGGGATGCAGGCTGGTTCACCACCTTTCTTGATGACTTTTTAAGCAGTTCTTTACAGCACGACTGTCAAAGAATGAGGCATCTATATGTGTGAAGAAAGAGTGTTTAGAGCAGTTCAGGCTAGTCTAATAAAAAGTAATATTCAATTAACAGCCAAGAAAAATAGTGGTGTGCTACTTACACATTTAGTGGAGATGTATGGGATGTGTATTTGTTTGCATAACAGAGATAGAGCTATTAAAGCTAAACAGTCCACACCTACAGCAGTAGGGAAATAGTTCTACCATAAAATATCTGCAGTTTGAAAGCTATCTATTTTTTATTTTTTTTTAAAATGTAAATTTTCTCTTTGGAGGCAAAAATCTTGTTCTTTACCCAAGTTTCATATTTGTCTAAGTTTTCTGTGAGTTTTAAAATTTTGCTTGCTCTAAAAGGAGTTTAACAACCTCCAGGTTACATTAGACAAAAAAAACCAAAAAAACCAGACTATTTCCACTGAAAGAGTAGTACTCCCTTCCTGTAAGACAAGAGGAAGTTTGCAGTCTCTTGCACTTTAGTACAGGCTCTCAATGAGGTTATTATGCTGCTATTGGCTCTCCAACAGACTGAAACCTGGTTAAGTATGAGATGGTTTACTTTAGCTTGTGTGCTGGAACTAGATTTCTGAAAGACAATATGGTGGTATTTTACATTCCTGCTGTCTTCAGGAGCTCTGTTATTTAAAATCCTCTCAACATCTTGCAGTTTTACAGATGAAATAACCATATATTTATACAAGTGTTCTCAATACTTGAGAATAGAATGGCCTTCAAGTATGAACAGAAGAAGCTGAATAAGATGGCAGACAAAGGTTTTGTGGATATATTCTTCTTTCCCCTCTCCCCTTGTATCTTCTCACCTTGCAGTCTGGTTAATATCTGTGTGAGCTGACAAGAAACAAGTGACACATACCTGCTGCCATGCAGTCACCACGTGCCAGCTGACTGCAGCTGGTGCCAGCTCTCACTGAAGGCAGAAGAAAGAATCCTTCCAGCCTATTTCTCCTTAAAGTATGGGTTTTCTGTCTTGTGAGGATTCAACTTTAAGCAAAGTCCAAAAAGTTCCAAAAGAATCTTTTACAAAGACACTGTGAATCTAAGTCATTAATGCACACGGAATAAAATATATGAAGGCTTATGCATGAAGGAGCAAGTGAAAAGGATTAGAGAGGAAGCACAGGTTGTTTTTCTTTCTCTCTCAATATCTTTCTTTTCAGGTTTCCACTTTTAACTCCTGCATGATTTTTTTAGGATGCTGACAAGGCAACACTGGTACAAATGTACGAAGTCTTTTTTCACTAATGCAGGAACCAAATATTATTTCGGCTCTTTTTTACCAGATGTCAAGTGTACTTGGTTATGCTCCCAACTATTGGAATTGGAGGGGTTACTGTCTAGTGTAATTGCTGCCTTCCTCCATTCTGCTATTGCTGCCAGTTTCTACTGAGCCAAATCAATCCTGACAGCTGGCCAGATGCTTCTTGTGCCAGTCAGCAGGACTCTGGTCTCAAAAGAGCATCTGGTTATAAGGAAATTTTGCAGCAAACTATACAGGCAATCTTGTTTTCTAAAAATATCAACATAAACACAGAAGAGAAAGTATTCAGTAGCTTCACTAATACACTGTGTTTTTTAAACGTGGGGGTGAGCACTCGACTTTTTCACTACAGATTCTATTTATATCGTATTAATGGAGACTAGTAAAAAGTTGTGGGTTTTTTGTGGATAAGCTATGTATGTCATATCTTTATTACAGTCTGTGCAGTCCACAGACTCAAGAGCAGCTGCCTAAAGTGTAAGCCAACAGCACAGAACACATTTATCCTGGTATTTGTTTCATGAGATCACGAGTTATTATGATTTGGAAGGTCTTTGGGACATGGACTCTTCGGATACCTTAGACATTTTTTTCTACTACCATATAATTCGCAAATATTAGGAGGGTTTGGGCTTTTTATTGATCAGAGAAGTTAGAAAAGTACACTTTCTGTAGAAGACATCAGTTTTTTTAGACAAACCTGGATTTGTTTTCTTACAGCTTATTTTCACTTTGCTCACAAAACATTTTTAAGGGAATAATGAGGAATGCAGTATTTCCATATTGCCTTCAAGGTAGAGTGCTTCTGTATTTTTTAACACAGAAAGAATGCTGAGTACAGATAGGCTGTCTGGTTTTTCATGTAAGCATTTTCTTTGCTCAGTGGAAGCAGTTGGCATTATGATCTAAAAATATGTCTGTTCATCCAAGGAGTGAAGAAGAGGGGATAAAAGTTCCATACAAGGCAAAGGCTATTTGCTCTTCCTCTTGTGTTGGTCCATATGTAGTACAGTATGCTTTGGATGCCTCTGCATATGCTGAAACATACTCACATGCGTTCCTTGCAAAACTAGAAAGCAGGTACAGCTGGTGAAACCCTACTAAGCCCCCACAGAAGCCTTCCAGTGCCACATGCAATGGCTTGTTCTGCTTTCATTTTCTGTCATGAAAACAAGCTGATATTGTATATAGATAAATTCCAGCATCTGAAGTCCATGTGCTGGATGTAGTTGTTTCTTCTTTGCTGAGGATATGTCTGTTGGGGAAAAAAAAGATGCCACAAAGAGCATTTCTGGGGAAATTTGTTTATTGAATTAATAGTACACTTCTTTCAATGAAGGCAATTATAAATTGCAGCCTCCTACCAATGGAAGCCTCAGTTTTCAGCTTTTCGCTCTTTTGGACTTATTTTGACAGTATAAAATATCCTTTAGAGTCATTATATTAAATTATACCTCCACTAAAAAAACTCACATATATGGTGCACTTGAGCTAAAAGCAGTGGCAAGAGAAAAGGGATGAAACAAGGAATTAAAACTCCTGGCTTCTCATGGGACTTCTCACCCTCTCAGTCCTGAGTTATTTCAACTTCCTTTTTCTTTATTCAAAAGGCAGTTAACATATGTCCCCATTTTTTCCCCCTTTAGTCCCACAGCTTAAACTGAGAACATATGTTAAGTGAGTTTTTTTACTTTCTTTTGTGCTGTAAGTGCTGTCTGGTACTAATTTTTATATCACTATATAATGGATTCCTCACAGTCATTGTTTTTTCCCAGTTAATGGAATGTCCTGATTTGAAAAGCTTAAAAATATCTTGCATTTACATCACTTCAGAAATAAGGGCACAGGAGTTAAATATCCTATTCACTTAACTTCATCTTTATTTCTCCATTTTCATTTTACAACTGAAAGCCTGGAAATTTTACATCTGTTTACCAATGACCACACACCATTTAACATGATAATACCAGCCAAATGAATCTCTCTTAAGTGTAATGCTGTTACATATGTCAGAACTGAGCAGCAGTTATTATTGCCCTTAGTTTAAAGGTAGTGAAATTAGCTCCTGGGGATAAATTCCTTTAAAGCACCAATTAGTATGTATCTCTTTTCTTTGCCATTGTTAGTGCAATCCACTGTGACCAGTGACCAGGAATTCAGAAGACATAAACATTGGCCCAACATTTCTACTTAAGGTGCTGGGACACAGTAATTAAGCTCTTTGCATTTCCTCTCCTTTTTGGCAAAGTGATTTGAGCTTTTTAAAGAAAAAAAAAAAGGTCCATGTGAGCTATGAATCCTCATTCTGAAGTTAGCAGGAGATATTTCTAGTTAAACATTTTGCCCACAACCCTTTTTCTTGCTTGTTTCTTCAATGCCCCACCTCTGTGCTACTCTTTATGTGGGTTCCCTGCACAGGATTAATCCATTTACCTGTTTTAGATCAGGGTCAGCAGCATCCAGAGCAGAAACAGCTGATTGAAAAGTCTTGTATTGCTGCTATAGAGACCCAGGCAAGGAAAAAATATTGATTTTTTGATGCCACTCAGAACTGAAGGAAGATCTATGTAAATAGACTAAAAGGTAAACCAACACAGTAAAAAAAGAGCATCTGTGACTTGATCCTGCACATGAGGAGCTTGGGAAGTATGGATGCATTGCTAGAAATATTATGCCAGTACCTGAGAAAGCAAAGTGTTCGGGAGGACAGCTTGTAGTCTTGAAGAAATCCAGGGGATTCTGAGTGAGATGATGAACAGAAAGTTTCAGTTCTGTTGTAACCAGCCAAGTGAGTATGACTGACACAGCTTTCCGCCTTCTTAACCATTTTCCAACCTCTCTTTATGACCTCAACTAATCACAGCCATTTTGCACAGTGAGTTCATTAAGGTGTCTGGGCTTTCTGTATGTATTTTTGTCTCTCTTTTCCCCAGGACCATCTGATTCTGGTGGAGCATCAAGCTTTCTCCCACACCTGTTCCGGCATCCGGCCTGAGCATGGAGGCAGGTTTCTCTGCTGATACCATGAATGTTTTGGACAGCAGCAGACAGGCCTGCTAATTTTCTTTCTGCTTGTGCCTTTGCCTGCTTTCTAGAAGTTCAGTAATGATCTCTGTTCCACATAGCATTGTCAACATTCTCAACAGAGCGTTGCTGGGGACTGTATCATCTGTAACAGCTGTGCACTTTTAGCATTTGCATAAAGCTTTCTGCCTATGGATCTCATGCATATTTTTGCATGAGAAAACAGTGTGACATGACTTATAAAAAGAACTAGAAAAAAATCTGAAAAAAACCACAAAAAACACCACCAAACCCCAGGTTTCCTTTTTTTTGCTGGGCAAAGGGCTTTCCTGGAGACCATAAATTGAAGTGTAATATGTTCTTGTTCTTAATATGCCTTGACAGAAATTACTATGTATAATGCAAAACTTAACTTTTGCATCTTAGTGCTCATTTCCTTAAAAGTGAGGCTCAGTTAGAAAATCAGATTATTTCAACTTGACTACCAGCTGAATGTCAGGTAATAATATAGAAATGTTGAAACAAGCATGTTCACCAACTGTAAGTTTTATTTTAGTTTTTTTCAAAGGTCAATTCTAGTTGTGCTCAGTAGGGTGTCATGATCTTTATTTGTGTACCCTTGCTGTGAGTTACAATTCATAAGAGAATTTAAAATGACAGAACAATAAAGGTATTTTTGTTGGTAGATATTTAAAAGCAGCTGTCTATCCAATTTTCAAGGGAAATATTTCTGAAATGCATGATTTAATACAGAAAAGGTTTTTGTTTGTGTGTGTTAAATGTTTTTTATATTCTCTCCTTATATTATTTCATGAGCCTTACGCTATATATAGTCATTAATTATCTCCTAATATTGATTTTGGTTTTTCCTGAAGATGAAAGAAATCATGCAAAAAATGTTGAAAATAAAGCTAAAACATAGATGAATAGGCAGGAGCTAAATGGGTATAAAAAAATTCTTAAAATAAATACACTGTTTTCCATCAGTTTCTGTGTTTAATAAACTTATAAAATTTAATCATGTGGTATATGGAATTAATTCATTACAGTCCAACTTAATTTGGTATGAACCATTTTGCATTAGCATAAAATCTTTGAGTTTTTTAATCTCAAAATTAAATTCCACTTTAAAATGAATTAAGATTTGTCAGCCAAAGAAAAAGTTATAAGACAATAAAAGTGCATGACTCATAGTTTCACCTCTAATGTAAACAAAATATTCCATTGAGTTTAATTTTGATTGACTGCCACAGATAAGGAGGTTTGGCTTTCTTATTTTTGATAAGTGAGGGAAAGATCATGCCAGGCAGAGAGAGGTTTGTTGAAGAGCATCCAAATTCTTGGTATTGTACCTCTGTTCTCTGTGTCTTTCTGGTTTATGACTATCTCTCATCTTTTTTTTTTTAATTGAAGACTCTTTGGATGCGACTTCTCAGGAAGGTATTGCATTGTAGAACTGAAATAAAAAATTCAGCACTGAAGCTGTCATAATCACAATCTGTTATTATGATTATGTAGTCACATTTCTGGAGTGACTTGTTAAGAACCAAAATCTCCATAAATAGGAGGATCTAGCAGAGCACAGTAATGTAAAGCTGCCTTGTCATATGATCAACACAGAGAAACAGGCATTTCCAAAATGTGGTTCACTTATGTATGGCTGCCATGGGTCTACCAAGAGCAGAGTAAGAAAAGGAGCACATCTGACACAGGGCTGAGCCAGGCTCTTCACCACACCTGCAGACATCCATCTATAGAGCTGGACAAGGCTTCAGCTTCTCTGATGGAGACAGAAGCCACAAACCTCTCCTAATGCCAAACTGATGTGGTGACAGCATTGATTTGGGAAGAGGAGGCTGGGTGCTTGAATTTCCCAGAGGGATGCTGCAGCCAGCTGTGGACAGTAAAGTATTTAAAAGGGACACTTAGAGCAGTGGTCAGACAGTATTTACTCAGCAGCACTTATAGGCCAAGCTGTGTGTCTTCCTACGATACTATATCTGTTCTAGACCCAAGCTTATTTCTATTTTTCTACTTTTTTTTGTGAGGTATGTAAGGAAAAATAGCATGAGCCCAGCTCATTAAAACAAATTCAAAAGTAGGAGCGCTTTGAATTTTATGTTTATTTTAACAAATGCTTTCAGACATGTTTCTCTTAATTACCTCTTTCATATAAATCAAGTGCATTTCCAATTCATATTCTGATATGTTAATATATCAGATCTCATCATGATTCATCTCATCAGAGAACAGAAATATTCCATGAGACCTACCTAATCTGTACAAAATAACTCATAAACTTGCTGAAACTCCCACAAATGATAGAAAGAATCATATTCTAATTGTATTCTGTGTAATGATTTCTGATAATTTATATCTTTAAAAAGTTGCAAATGATTCATATAGCAAAATGGTGATGCTTGCTGAGTATGTTTTGTGAGTTACTCATCTGTGCTAACTTAATATGCCATTTGATTAGTCATGTGTTCACAGACTGTTAAATCAAGAATTTAACTGTTAGGAAAAAGAAACTTAGCAAATCATACATTTTTAATGCATTTTGCTTTCAAGAGCCAAATGTTACAATTTTCCAGAGATTGTTGATTTTTGTATGATTCATTTCACCTAACTTTACATGTCTAGATTGCCTAAGCTTTACAGCTAACTGAAAGGGCAATTCCAAAGCATCCAAGGTATTTTACTTCTCTTATGGGTACTTCTCAAGATGATCTGGATTTCCATGTACTTTTCTCTACACTTCAATTAATTTTGATACATAGATGCAGTTTAAGTGCATTCCTGTGAAATTAATTAAAGAATTTTTTCCCCCTGTTCTGCAAAAAGGCTTAACGTGGTCTTGGTTGTTTGAGGCTACAAGAGTAGGATAATGTCCATGCTGTGTTTGACTCTGATTTTCTTTTCCAAAACCCACAATGGATAAGATAAACTTATTTTCCTTGTGCACTTATCTAGGGTAGTTCATCTATATTCAAATGTATGTTCAGTTTTCACACTGCTCCAAAAAATAAGCATGGCTTTCATAAAGCTTATAGAGAAGCTGGGTCATTCAGGAGTGCCACGTGGGAGGACAGATGTATGTTCCAAAAGGCTACATATATTCATCCCTAAATCATAGGAGAGAGAGAACTTCAGCAAATTATGTGAGAGAAAAAAGCAGTCTTTCATTCCTTAATGTAGGCTTGATCTAAAGCCTTATGATGCTATTGAGTCTTTTAATATGAGTTTAATGACAATCCAGACATAATTGAAGAAAACTCATTGAACTGGAACTTAGCTTCTATTTTCCTGCACAGCAAGAGCTTACAGAGAAGATGAAAGGCCTCAAGTAGAAATTTATCTTAACTAAAAGCATTGTTTTCCCTTATTAATGTTTAGTCCTCATTTTATTTGTTATAGCCTTTTCTACTATAATTGAAAAACTAATGAACATTAAGGAAATGAATTTAAGTGATTGATTCATTTTCTCCTAGAAAAGGGATGGAGCTTTTCTTTGAGCATCTCTGTCTTTGTAAATTGAGTGCTGTAACTGCTGAGTTTCTTACAGTTGTTGAAATAATCCTGATCTTTGAATTGGTGCAATCAGCATCCAAACAATTGGAACTCCTTGCTCTTGTTTGTTGGTACAGTATTTATTCACTGTGAGTTCAATTAAGAGACTAAATTAGGGAAGACGAGATCCAATTTCCTGTATTTCAAAAATTTAATGTATTTCAATACCATAAGGGTAACCGGCAACCTTTAATTCCAAAACATGTTTTCCAAAGGTTCTGCTGCTGCACACCAACCGTAGATAGATTTATGTTCCAATTTGATATAGAGAGAGAGGTTGATTTTTTATAAACATAATTAAAGAAAGTGTTCACTAAGGTTTGTAGATTCATAAACACTTCACTGTATATAAATTTATTTTGTCAACAGTAGCTAACCTAAATTATCCAACAATATTATATAGAGTAGGGTCTGTTGACCCACACCAGACTTTGATTTTATGAAAAGTGCAGCAATGGCTCTCATGAGGTTTTACAAGGTAGTCATTATGCTTTTTAACATCAACACATCTTTTTGGATATGATTTTTCCACTGTTCTGTTTTCTATAAGTGAACCTACAGCGGCTATATACTGATCTACATCCATTTCTTGTAAAAGGAACAACAAAATAGTACAT
This sequence comes from Poecile atricapillus, assembly GCF_030490865.1. NCBI lineage: Eukaryota > Metazoa > Chordata > Aves > Passeriformes > Paridae > Poecile > Poecile atricapillus. The sequence goes on along the minus strand of NC_081249.1, from coordinate 42,410,197 downwards.
TATTCTAGGTCTATGCAGACATATTCTTGGTTCTGTAAATGAAGTTATATCAGTATAAATCTAGTTTATCACAAGCATTAATTATGTTTGCATTTTTAATTTAGATCTTATGGGATAGTATTCATAGTTGAAAATACATTCTTCCCTATTAATGGTAAGATGCTGTGTATATGTATTGAACTGATTTTAGTTCTATCTAACAATACTTAACAGTCTCTGAATACTCTTTAAAATTCTGATTATCTGCTTGTTTTAAATTTTAATATTTCACATCACTAGACTTATTTTATATACTCATTATATTGAGATAGTAATTGTTCATGCTGAGAAATATACGAAAAGATTAATGGGTTGTGACTCAGTACCTGCTGAGGCTTCAAGCAAAATAATTTATGCATTCTTAACACACTTAACTTTGAATTTACTCCCCAGCAAAAACTATTACTAAGGTGAAAGCATTCATTGACTTGTAATGGTAATAATGCTATCTGGATGTATGGGTAATAATATGCATATTATTGTTATTGAGGATGAGATAAAGGCAGCAAAAAATCAAAGTATGTTGAGGCTAACCATAAAGGTCAATGGGAAAGAGACAGTCTTGTACAAATACATCAGTGGTGAAAGATTTACTGAGGAGAAAGTAGATCTATTAAAATAATAAAGTAGTGCAGGCAATTAAATAAATGGTAAAAATTGTTGCCATGTTATTTTTATTCAAAAAATTTACTTCAGAAAAGAAGAAATATGAGTAATTAGCAAGGAAAAATTTCCTGTAAAGGTGACATTGAACATGTGCAAATCAGTCAGCTGAGATGCTGTGCTGCCCAAAATGTTAACGTTTCTGTTTAAGAGGTGGAAGAGATTTTCAAAGCTGTGAAGGACAAATGGTGTCCTACTCTCTGCAAGTCAAGTGACAGTCAAGAGCCTCGTGACTGCATGCTTTGCTATGGTCACTAAATGCGACACCAGTTGTCTTTTCAACCTAGAGAAGAAGAGGTACAGGAAGGTCTCATCACAGTTTCAAGTATGTAAAGGGCAGCTACAAAGATGACTTCACCAGAAGCCATAGGGAGTAGCCAAGGAGCATGGGTACAAGTTGCATTAAGAGAGATTTTTCTTGATTGAATATGGAAATTTTTTACACTAACAACAATCCATCACTGGAACAACTTCCCTAGGGGTGTGGTGAAGTCCTCATCACTGGAGATTTTCAAGACATGACTAGAGAGGATGCTAGATAATCCCAATTAAGCCCCCTTTTCCATGGAAAGCTGGACCAGATGGTTTTCCAAGGTCTCTTCAGGAGAGAAAGCTATTCTGTAGTTTTATGAATTTATTTCTGAGGGAACACAGACAATGAGGAGCAACAGCAAAAAAATAGAGGCACAGGCAGGTAGTCTCCTTTTTTTTTTTTCTTTTTCTTTTTAAAAATAGAAGGAAGTGAACAACACGGACACATGAGTGCCTCATATGTTACTCTTATCTCATTTCTTATTTCTCATTTCTGCAATACTGGAACCAATGCTCTAGGGTGAAAACCACAAAGAGCTTGAAAACAGTAAGGTTCTGGTAAGCAAGCAGCATGGAATTTTAGGAATTTTATTCTGCAAAATTTTACATTCATTTCTTATACAGTAGTTGTGGGTAAAGCCTTCTTACCTTATAAAATTATGTGGACCAGCAAAGTTCATAGCTGAAAAAAAATATTTCAGTCACAGAGGAGGGAAGAGTTGTGACATAAGAAATAATTCCTCTTTCATGTATGCCATAATGTTTTAAACAGCTTGTTTTCAGGTATCTGTCAGTAAATAAGCTTTTTTCGTTTGAATATGTGCATCTAACATATTACCACTGATTGCAGTGCCTGCAGTGGGTACCCACATCTTGATCTCAAGAGAATATTTATCTTCTCCCCCATGCCTTGTGGTAGTATGTATGTATTATATTTACAGCCCTGTTCTGGATGCAAATCTAGCTGGGAATCTCTCTGAGAGGAGAAGAATTGGTACACAAATCAACTCAAATCACACCCAAAGGCTTCATTCTGAATCAATCCAGAAACTAACTCAACCTTCTAGATACATTAATGATGCATTGTCTTCTTATTCTCATGCTTTTCACAAATGCACCACCAAAAGGGCTGCCCCAGTAGTCAGAGTGTGCAGCCAAATGACCCTGCTGAGAACAAGACCATAGCCTGTTCTGAAAAACAGGATGTCATTCCACAGTTCACATTCCTGCAGGTCTTTGGAGTGTGAGCTTTCAGAAAGAATCTATAAAAAGACTTAGAAAGATACAAAGGATTCCGAAGGAGAAAATATTAAGTAATTTTGACTATTTAACTTTGGATAAGTAAAAAAACTGGATAGACATAAGTTTTATACAGGAGGTACATTCTGGGTCATACGGCATTCTTTGGTGTTTGCCCGTTTCTCCTGGTGGTAAAACAATAGCTGGTAAGGACCAATCTAACTGAGGCAAGGGGATTGTAACACCGATGTTCTATAACATGCATCTCTTCCATTTTGCTTTTTGAGCGTTGCTTTCAGGAAACCTGGGAGTGTGTTATGTGTGAGGCACACACAGTTAGCCTGACACTTTGGGATTCACTTGCCTGTGAGCTGCACAGATGGCCAGAACATATACAGTATGCTTTACGTGTTCTGGATGCATTGCACTGATTGCATATGCTCAGCAGTCTGCTATTCAAAACATTTAAACACTTGGCCACTGATCAAAGTTGCAGCTACTGCTCAGGCCAGGTCACTGATGTTGGAGAATCAACATCCTGATGGAGATTCTGGAGAAGTGCTGGAGAAGTGCTCTTCTCTCACTGGTCTTAAAGTAAGGGTTAAACCTGCTTTTCTCTCATAAGTAGCGTGACGTGGTTGTGAGTAGTAAGCACCTGTGGAATCCACCACTTCAAGTCCTAAGGGGCTGGAGGGGAGGCAAAGTGTGTTTGAAGAATGAAAACAGAGTATGTTTGAAGAATCAAAACAAATTTGCATGTGAGCCATTGTCAGATGGACCCACAGAATGGGTCAGGTTGGAAGTGACCACCTTGAGAAAAATGATCCAACATGTCTGCTCAAGCAGGGTCATCCTAGAAGACATATCACAGGATTGCGTTCAGGCAATACTTGAATAACTCCGCTGAGGGAGACTCCACAACCTCTCTGGACAGTCTGTTCCAGAGCATGGCCATTCACACAGTAAAGCTGCTCTTCCTCATCTTCAGGTGGAACATCCTGTGCGTCAGTTTCTGCCTGTTGCCTTTTTTCCTGTTGTTTGGCTCCACTGAGAAGGGCCTGGCTCCATCCTCTCCACACCCATGCTTTAGATATTTAGAGAAAGGACCTCTCTGAGTTGCCTCTTCACCAGGCTAAACAGCCTCAGCTCCCTCAGCCTTTCCTTGTAAGAGACATTCTCCAGACCCTTGACCAACTTAGCCCTCTGCTGGACCTGCTCCAGGAATTCCGTGTCTCTCTTGTGCTGTGGAGCCCAGAACTCTTTTCACTTTATTTTACATATTAAACACTGGCATTACTGTATCTGCATCTCCCCAGGAAAGTGCAAGAGGACACTCAAAGTGACATTCTAGAGGCTGGTACCTGTCTCAGCAACCACAAGAGTACTCTAAGACAACTTTAGACCTCAAACATCATTCCCTTAGCTAAGTCCTGAAAGTAATGAGGGTGGATCTGATAAGATATGAATAAAAAAATCCTTCGTAGTTACAGTAGAAAAATTTAATTTTTAGAAAAAAGAAATATGGAACAAAGAAAGGGTCCTTTATTCTCTGTTTATAGGAATAAACAGAGAATATTCCATGTGCAAGCACATGGATGCTCTGAAATTCTTAGAAATGGCCTCAGTTGGCATGACTTATTGAGGTGAATCATTGCTACCCTGAAGAACTTTGGTGTTAATGTAGTGTAAAATAATGAATGCTATTCATCAGTTGGCTGGATAAATTTTGTTCTGATTTATTTATAGCAAATAGAAAATTAAGATTAAAGTACTTAACACTGTAATTGAACTCAAGTCCTTTTCAGAATCCCTGTGAGAAAAGCACTATTGTACCTTTTATCTATTGTGATATAATCTTTTATTATATCTGTGCTCCACTTCACAGTTCTTTATTAGCTCCCGGTACAACTATTTACTGTTTAGAATTACTTTAGGTGCTTTTCTGAATAAAAGTATCCTGGCTCTAGTGAAAAGAGGAAAAAAAACCTCATAGAAGGTTGTCACATATGTAAGGCACTTTAAAGAAAGGTAGTGAGGTAACCAAAACAACAAACATATTGTTATGAATATCATTCAAATCAAGTATTTAAATATTCCTAAATTAATAATGAATACAACTCCTAAAACTAGGAAATTAAGGTAAAAAATATTGCAAAATCACTTTTATTACATGTGATAGTCCCAACTTTGAGTTCATTAGCATTTTAATATTAAACCTTTATTTCAATAATTATTGTTTTCCTTCTTAATTCTAAAGAACAGTGTTGATTTTAAAGACTGGTGATTAAAGGAATGATGACGTTTGTCATAAGGGCTAATTCTTCAACTGTTCCTGTAATTACAAGAATGAAGGCTTGGCCATGGCAATTTTCGTAAAGGTCAGACTAATTCTCTGTCTAAGAGTACGGCTTTGCTGGATACCTTCATTTATGTTTTTTGAAACAACCATTGTTCAAAAAGTCACTGCTTTGTCTCTCCCTCTCTGGCATATTATGCAAAATGCTTGCAAAGGGCAAATTAAAGAACTTCTTCAAAAAAGTAAAATATACAATAGAAGGGGATTTTTATTCTGCCTTGTTCTGAGGAAGATTTTGCCTCCCCTAACATTTATTTGAAAGGTGACCAACAGTCCTAACAAGATATGGGATTCCCATGCTCTACCCTAGACATCATATTTAATACTTTACAGTTATTATTCTTTATTTAAAGAAACAAAATAATTTGGTGTTTTGAGCATCTTCATTTGCTGAATCACTTATCCTAAGTTAGCTTGATCAGGTACATTTTTTAACAGTTCTCTCCTTCTAATCAACTCCCTGGATGGGAATACTCCAGGGCTGAGTTCTCATGGGCTTACCAGTAGTTCTAGCTTTTGCCCACATGTAGAGGAACAATAAAATTATCTACATATTTGCTTTCTTTGTGTGATGACAATTATAATTTGAAATCTAAGATGATTCATCATATCTGGGATTCAATCCTTCATGGAGCTGTGCTTGTCTTAAAAACTTACCTTTCCTTCAAGGTTTTTTGGCTGTGGTTCTTAGGGTGTTTGACATCTGATAGGAAACACCTAGCTTTATACAGATGGGGAAAGAAGGCTGCATATGATAATATCCCATAGGATAGTTCTTAATTGCCATCTATACTTTTATGTCTTTACTGAATATATATAAATCCCTTTGCACAGGTAAATCTATTAGAAGGTGACCTGCTAAGTTTTTAATTAAAAAAAAATTAAGTTCTGCAGTCCCCCCACTGTCCCCTTTTTATGATCATCAGGTAAAGGGAAAATAATGCATCAGGGATTCATAGTATCGTAATTATCTTTTAGTTGCAAAATTAACACCTGAATTGTCTGAAAACCAGAGTTCCTTAGAAAAGATAAATGAATGACTACATAAATGACTCAATTTAAGACCAACATGAGGAAAATGGATATAAAATCATATCTTTATATATTTAAGCACCAAAATTCTCAATTTATCTATCTGTACAGAAGTATATTTTGATATGAACTCTTTAAACATCTGAGATGAAAAAATTAATGAAATCTGAATCCTTTTGTGGGGTCTTACTCAAAATCTCCGACAACAGTGGAAAAATTATTTATTGACATCATTAAAATTTTATCTGTCTTTACAATGTAATTTTGATTATTTACATGGTTGAAAATATTTTTTATGTATTTATTATTCTTTAAGAAATAAAACAGAACTTTTGGAACATAGAACAGAAAACAGATTTTTTTCAACTGGGATGTAAAGACAAATCTGCACTTATTTATTATATCCCTGTATTTGTGTATATGGCATTTATTTTTGTGCAGTCTTTCAGCTGAAGAGAAGGACTTAAAAATAGTCCCATTTGAAACTTCATCATACCAAAGAGTAGGACTTGAACCTGCTTAAGAGAAGAAACACCTGGAGCACAGGTTTTGCCACTTGTATATCAGCTCTCAGCATGACTATACTTTGCTTCTTATCCTCCTAGGACACATGGATTATGCCTCTTTAATACCTGATAAAACATCTTAGAGACCTGTCTTTAGTGACCTCAACTAGTCAGGCCAGTTGAACACAAGTATTGAAGCAGATGTTGAAAACTGGTTTGAAATACTTTTGCTTACTTGTCATATAGACAGCAAGCATTTCTCATAGCTCAGTAGAAAAGGGAACACTTTTGGTATTTAACACCCTTTTTATTTTATTTTATTTTATTTTCCTTATGGCTCCCTGTATTTTGGCTCTTTGCCAGTGAAACATTAAAATCTCTGACTTTTTTTTTTTTTTTTTTTTTTTCCCCATGCATACTGCATGAAACCAAGCTTATCTCCAGACAAACTCCAGCCAAGACAGAGTTTCAAGATACCAGAATTTGGGTGGAAGCTTCCATTTTATTTGGCAAATAATATGCTAGTGGAGGTTGGGGTGACAAAAGAGCAGCTGGCTCTGTGTGTGCATATGTTTTATGAGAGAGGAAAGGGAGGTGTCTAAGTAGCAGGATCCTGGCTTGCTTCCATGGCAAGGCATGAAGTAAATCTGGTACTGTCCAATTGATTTGCTCAAGGTGTTTGCTGGAAATGGCTGCTGTCTTACCTATATATTGCATGGTGTGAGCCTTGCATATTTGTCAGAAAGATTATTCTGTTTTTTCACAGTGCAGCATGAGTTCTTTCCAAAAGCATTTATCCTAGGTCTCCCAAGCTGATAGTGTCACCAAACTTTTGATTGTGGGCTCTCACTAATTTTGTTTTGCATTAAGTAATATTATTCCAATTATTCCAAAACAGATGTTTGAATAGGGGTGGTAAAAAAATAATCCACATTAAAATGTTGGAAGTGTATAACTAAAATCCTTTTAGTCAGGAAAGTGATCAGATAAAAAATCAGGAGTAATATAGGCATAATATGACTCTCTTTATGGATCCAAAGTGATGGAGACCAAATTCAACTAATGTTCTCATTCTTCCATTTGCTTTCTTAATATTTTTCAAAGAATTTACCTTAAACACACAAGAGATATGGAGACCTCTTTTGAATGTTGTGCAAATTAGCCAGGGGTTGGATATATATTAGTAGGTTTCTGTGCAGGAAATCCCCTAGTTGTGAATTTTTCTAATGCAAGAAGTGATGGCTGAAAAAAAGAAAAATGAAAAAAGAAGAACCATGACTTGGTTAAGGACTTGAAAGAAACAAACACAGAAGAAAGAAATAAAATGGCTTTATGAGTCTAGCTTCTCCAGATGCCAATTAAAAATGCTTTTAATATACATAAATAAATATACAGTATGTAAATAAAATACAGTTATTTGTAACAACTGAAAGTACAGTTCTAGAAAAGTTTAAGATGATTTAAAGTGGTAGTGCTGCAAGTGCTTCTTTCCTCCTGCACTTTTTCCTGCATTTCTGACCCTGCTTTGCAGTCTTGGACACTCTTTCCTCCTTAGTTGTGGTTATTTCAGAGAACTAAACCAGAAGAAAGCCAATCTCTGTGTGGCAAAAAAACACACTGAGAAAGGCCAGAATGATATACAAAGTGTTGGGAAGGAGGAAGATCATCTTAGAATAACCTAATGAATTAAATTGTGGTTTAGCTTTAATAAAATACCCAAGATTAATTACTGACACATATTGTCTTTAGGAAGGCTTGTCATCCAGAATACATTAAACTTTAAAGAGCAACTGTAAACACGATGTGGAGAAAAATCCCACATGGTTGTTAAAAAAAACCAAACATGCTTTTTCACCATTTTATGAAGTTTTCTTTATAGAAAAGATGAAAAAAATTTTAAGTAAGATTTTCTAGTGGTGGGGACCACTAGAAAATTGGTGGAGGAATTGAAATTAGGAAGAATCATTCAGTTCGAAAACTGTCATTAACCATAATTTTTAATATTATATATTATATATTATATATAATATATTATATATTATACATAATACATTATACATTATATATTATATATTTTTATATTATATTTTTATACTATTATTATTTTAAAATAAAACACTGAGGGAAAAAACTTACAAAGCAAGCTACATTACAGAGACCATTGCATTGATTATTAATTATTATAACTGCTATTATTTTTTCATTTAGAGAGTTTGTTTAATAAAAATAAGTCTTCCCAGTTCTGTGCATTAACATATGTTATGTGAACAGTTTGCACCCATTTCTTACTATTAGAAATGTAATACAGCATTGAGTATTTAAAGCATTCAATGAAAACTAGTCATGGAGTTGAATTAAGTTATTCTGGATATATACTGATATAATGGATTGCCAATGAACACAAAGAGCTTGGAATTCAGCCACTAAAATCCATCTGCAAAGCATTAATTTAGTTCCTAAAGGGGAAACCTGGAAACTCCTACCAAGAGGGAGTCAGATGATTCTGTGTGAATGAAGGCAACTGAGAAATGATTGATTGTGCTGTCCTTGAAAGGAAGGACTTACAGCTCTATTATACATCTTTGAGATGGCAAGAATTAAAGAGTTTTTCTTGTGACTAAAATTTGAATATTTCTTTAGTTGCAGTTGCATGCAGGGAACCACTGGCAAACTCAGATAGTTTAGATGTTTGTAAGCAAAAGACTTGCCATTTCTGTCTGCTCTTTTCCTGTTCCTATTCCTTTGGTTATCTGAGTACCTTCAGGGCTGCTCCTCTTCTGAATTTTCCCTGCTGCTGCGCCCAAGGCACCTTGAAGTGTACCTCAGGCAGGGGTTCAGTGCCAGCTGCCTGGTAAATTCCCAGCAGGAGTTATTCAGGATGGTGACGTGCATATTAGAAAGTACAGCTTGTGCAGAACCCTAATTAATTTCTCTTAAGACTATGAAAATTGGCATGTACTAAGCCATTAACTTAGGAGAAGTCAGTAATTTCACCTTACTGGAATCTCCAGGCACCATTTGCCTGGAGATTTGCATTCATTGTTTGCATGGCAATGAAAAGTGTATATTTTTTGTTTTAGCTCCTTCCTTTGGCCTCTAAGATTTAGTATTTCATCTAGGCTCCATCAACACCCTCAGAAAATGATTCAGTAAAAAACAAAGTAAATAATATGCTGAGTAAATATTTTGTTCGATAGACTTCAGGCAGGTCTGTCAAGAAAACATACTAAACTCCTCTGACACAGAGTTTTAGCTACCCAAAAAACTCATCAGCAAAGAGCAGTTACAACTTCTCATCAAATATGTTCTGTTACAATCAAATTCAGATTTGCAGTTGAATATTCCACCTTGCTGCTACTGGAAGTATGAAGCATTAGTCATCAAGACTGATGACTAAATCAGAGGGAAAAGTGAATAGATTCTGCAAGTCAGAATATTCACAGATTTTCCACATTATCATCTGCATTTTGAGAGAATGATAAGGTTTTATTAACAATAAATTATCTTGATCTGTTATTAAATAGTTATCTTGGGCACAACACTGATAATTCCATATGTTATTTTTTTTTTTGAGTTTTTCATTCTCAGGTTTTTTTAATTAAGGGTGTATGGGTGAAAGGAGTGAAGTCTCATTAATTTAATTAATGGATTGAAAAGGCCACATGACCATGAATTAACATGAATTACTCTATGGGGACAACATTATTTTTTGGAGAAAGATACATTGCACTGACCTCTAGTCACCTAAGTAAAATGAGCAGAGATAATCAACAGCCTGGACTCACTCATTAAGAAATCAGGAAATTAAAAAAAAACAAAAAAACTTTAAAACAATTACTGCACATGAATTTCTTTTAAAGTTGCATTTTCAGTGTACCAAAGTTTGAAAAAAATCAAAAACCAAATTCATTTTGGTTATCATTTATTATTCACCAAGGTACTTGCAAAGGAGAAAAAAATGTTTTTTATTTGGGCTAAGAAAACAGAATTCAAGATATATGTGAGACTTTTTATTTTACGTTTTCTGCCAATGAAATGGGACAGTTGATGAGAGCTTTTTCTGTGCTTTAAGTTTCTCATCTGAGAAATTAGGATGTTCACTCATTAGCAGGTTTTTAAGGTACATACTAATGAAAAAAGTGGTATATGGAAAAATGAGCACTATTTTGCATCCTAAGGAATTCTAAAGGAAATAGTTTAATTTTTAGGATATGCACTTGAAGGATAGTCAGAAACTCCAAGACTCTTCTTTCGAGTGCACTAGTTGATACCAGCATTTGAACACCAAAATAAGAGCTAGTTTTATTTGGAGTTTTTTTCTAAGATTGGGACATTTTGTCAAACTGTGTCTGCAGAAAAAAAAATAATTGTAACAGATTAATATATACTAAGCAGTAAAGTGGATATTTAAAATGCTGAATTAAAAAGAAGGTATTTCTACAGCTAATCAGCAGTAAGCTATAATGATATTTAGGATGTAAAAGGTTCTGAAGGACAAGTTATATATTTGTCTTTGCTTGATTTCTTAAATAAATAGTTCTATGGGATTTAAAATGTTTTGGGGTTTTTTTATGTGTGACATTTGTTATGGATTTTTAGAGGGGTGAATGAATACACTGTTATCTAAATATTTGGACATCAGAGCTTTTTATGCATCTGGTCCCTTATTAGGACATGATAGCATGTCTGCAGTACTACAAATGAAACAGACGTGAGATTTACATAGGGGTAATAAAAATACCTTGGTCTTGTCCCAGAAACAAGGAGAAGCTATATATCTAAGTACAAAAGAATCCAAAAGAATCCAAAAGAATGATTCTTCTCAGTTTCCCTTATGATTTGAAGCACTTCCAATCTTAGAATCACCTACTATCAGAATGCTTACGGTCTTAATGCAAGTATGTGTTGGAGATTTTTTTATTTACAAATGCTGCCAGAGTCACAAGTTGACCACTTACAGATGTGTACAACTGAAGTGAAATCTGCATCTGAAAACCACTCAGCAAGTGTATTTATGAAAGAATGCTCTTGCTTAGCTACTGGTAGTGTTTTATGTGCAAAGAACTATTGCACCAGTCTGGTGACATTTTCTGTGCCTTCTGATTTTTTTTCTAAATATAGTTCAAGGTATGGTGTTTTACTCATAAAACCTTTTACCTTTTCACTCCTAAGTATCTTAAAGACCTGCTCTGTCTCTTTGCTTTATATCAGTAGTGGGGATCAACTGAGACATTTAAAGTGACAGCCTCTACATTTAGTTTAAATGTCATGGGGCAGGTGACACATTCCTCTTAGAGCAAAGCCTTAGATTTCTACAATTCACTTCTCCTGTTGTTACATCAGAATTAATTTTTGGCAGACTTCATTCACAAGCTGTATTCAGATAGAGCAGGTTGCTTAGAAAGATTTCTAATCGACTGGGGAATTCTTTTCAGTCATTTGCCATTCTCACTGTCAATCCATATTGTAATGAGACATGCCTTCAGGAAGTCTTACTGTATTTATACCTACATATTTTTTTCCCATACAGTAGGAAAAAGAGCATCTATACTGGGAACTTTCCAGGACAGCAAGAATAGCCTCCTGAGTAGGAGCATATTTTGAGACCTCTGCTGAATGGAAAAAAAAAAAAGCAGTAAGAAGTATTTTGTAATTTTAAATGTATACAGTAACTCAAAATATTATCTGCAGTGGGCACAGAGAATGCCTCACGAAAATGAACCCATAGCATCTATTTTGATCAGACTTTCTTATCTATAATACATTTTTGCCTCTCTTACACCTTCCATTAAGCTCTGGAATATACGAAGCTCACCAGCATGTGAAATATTCTTCATGATACCCATTGAGCTATTTTAGTCACACTCTTTAACTTTCAGCTGAAATACAGGTAGCAGGCAGGGTGCAAAGAAAGAAATTCTCTATGCAGCCCATCTCTTACCACTGTCTGCAGTGTCTATTGGGTTGACAGTCCAAATCCTATTAAAGTAAATGAGGATGATGTGATCAAAACCTCACTGATTTAAAAGTTTATCTCTGACTGAATTTCTGACTTGCAGTTTTGGAGGGGCATGACTATATGCTTTGTGAGTAAGTCATTTAAAGACAGAGCAACTATCTTCTCTGTTCACTTGTGTAAGTCAACTTAGTTTCACTCAGTGTGACTTAACATAATGAATCCCAACGTGAACTCAAGTCAAGTTTTTTAATATTAATTCACCCCAAGTAATTTCTACCTTGCACTTAGAAGGCTTCGACACTGTAACTCCTCAAAAGTTAAATGGGAGCAAAGTTGAGCTGGGCCAAAACTGAAGTTTATAAATACCTCTGAAATTCTAGGCAGTCATTGGAAATGCATAATAGTAGAGGGTGCTCAATATTTTTTAAGATTATTTTGTTTGGTTAATATTTAGTTATTTCCATTACTTTTGACATAATTCATTTTATCACTCCATTTTAACTTGTTATCTACACTTTAAACAAATTCCTATGGATTCAAAAAAGAAAAAAATGTAGAATTTCTTCAAAATTCCTGGCAAGTTAACCTGGGTCTTCCTTCTTAAGTCTCTTCTGCACTCCAATAATCAGTTCTCTTTTCTGTTTTTCCAGTGGTTCTTGTATGGATTGTTAGGTAGCATAAGAGAAGGAACAGCAGGGAAAGAAACTATGATAATTTTTCTTGTGCTGGTGACCTAAAATTATGGAGACTAAAATCAGGAAGGTTGAAGGATTGTTTAAAAAATAAGTTTATATATCTATATATGTGCATACACTCTCAAATATACTCTCAAAAGAATCCAGAAAATATATTTTCTAACATTAAAAAAAAAAAAAAGTATATATACTATATTAAAAGTACATTTTAATATTGTAATTTTTAATTCATTATGTATCATACACATAATGTAAACTGCAGCTGATAAAAGAAGCAGTTACATTGCCTAATGACTACATTTGAATCACAAATCAATTTGCCAGTGGAAAAACATTGATTAGTTTTTTTAAATACCCAGCATAGCACAAAGTTATAGATTTTTGGATTATAGAGCTGGATGGATTAGATAGTACTGAAACTGTGCCATAATAATGCATAGGAGATTCAAAAACAGTTACAGGAATATCTGCCTGTATTTCTCATCTGACAGACAATAGAAGGTTTACTGGAAAGTTGTAACACAATCACAATACTCTAGTGGTTAAAAAGATTTTCCTGGTTTCCCCTTTGAATATTTCTTATGCATAGTCCAGTTTTCCTTATGTTCCTCAACTAAAGTAAATCTTATCTGAATTTTTTTGTTTCTTTTGAATTTGAAAACAGATATTGACAGCAAATATAATTCATGGGGTTTTTTTTAGTCTAGATAAACGAAATTATTTTAGTTCTCATCCATACAAACAGTCTTCTAGGTCATCCAAATTGTCTTTCTTTGTATCTATACCAACCTAAAGATGTATTTGGCTACACCAAGTACTTCTCTGTGTATTAGTGTAGCTGGAAAGTCCATAAAAGCACTACCTACAGCACTAAGCTTTTCACTTGATGTAATAACATTTCATTCTGCAGTGGAGAGAAATAATCCAAATAAGTTCTAAATCACTCAAAATGCATGCATCTCTACTGTGGTAGAAGAGAGAATGCTAAAGCAAATAAAGGCATAAATTAGGCATATTGTGAGCTTTATAAAAATAGGAAATTTAGGAGATGAGTACTTTGACTACTGAAACTGATTCTCAGGCCTACCCAGGCAAGGTTTCTCAAAACCGAGTTTTTAGCACCAAAAGCACCTTGCTCCTACATTAGGATACAAATAGTATCTTCTACACAAAAAATAGTAAAAAAACGCACTGTCCATCTTTAAAGATTAATTTTGTTGTTTCCCACCCAGCCTCATGTTGGTTTGATTAAAAAGAAAAAAACATAGAAATAAAGACTCATGCAACATTTAAAATATATTCTTACTCTAAACAGTAAGGTAGGATAAGGACTTTCTTAAAATGAAGGAAAAGGAAACATTAATGAAAAATGTAAAATCTAACCTAACCTCTTTCTATGTCAGCATTTCTATTTTTCTTTAGAAAAGAAAGTGTTGAATGAAACTGGTTCTATATCAAGCTTAGTGCTAAAAGTTATGATTCCCAAGATAACATAATTTCGTTTGTTATCTAAACTGCAACAATATTTTTAAGCTGTTGTCTTCTTAGAATCCATTCCAATATTAATTATTTTATTCTAATTAGCCCAACCAGAGAAGTAAGAAGTGCAGTATTTCACTATTTTGCTTTAGAGTAGAATAAAGCCTACAGGATTTGTCTCAAAATAAATTCTCAGATTTCATAGTTTATAATAGTGTAGGTCAACTTACAAAGAAATTGTTTTGAAGACCTCCAAAGCAGTTCCAGCTCTAAATCATTAGACTTACTGTCGTGAAGGACACTTCATTCATCATATTTTGTAAACCAGAAAATTATCCAATCTGTGCTAGCTCAGCAGCATTCTGGTGACAATCACTAATGGGTTGATTCTAGCTCAGAAACTTGTTGACTTCTAGAAGATAAATGAGTCTTCAAAAGGGGAAAAAATGAGCATCAGTGACACTCCCTAAACCAACCTGGTTGTCTGACCTATTCAACACAACAGGTACTGTTCTACAAATTTACTGTCCATTGCCACCTCCCATAGCAGAAAGCATCAGGAAATTATAATGAAGTGTATTTTAGGGCTCTGCCAGTGGGATTAATTAGCAGTAACATGAAAATCCGATAACTGTAATGGGTTTAAAACTGGGAAAAAAGCTAGCTTTGAACCTCAAGGTTGTTGGAACTTGCTGATAAAGTTCTGCAAGAACTTTATTATTTCCAAGTATCTACAGCAAAGTCTGTTCTAAGTGTTCTGGAAAAAACAAAAATAAAACCAAAACCACCTCCGCAACAACTACAACAAAACCCCAAAAATAAAACAAAACAATAACAACAAAAAAGAAAAATAGTGTAATTTCATATTTGGCAAAAGTGGCAAGACAACCTGGTTGACATACATTTAGTGTCATAAAAACCCTGGGCCATCTGAAGGACTTACCACCCAAGCTGCTCATAGACATGCACTTCCTATGCCCTTGTGGCAGAGACAGCCAACCTGCAGATGGAAATGCAATCTCACAGCAGCCTACACAAACTTTCATGAGGTTTGGTCCCTCCTACATGCTTTTCTACTTCCCAGAAAGAAGAGGTACCATCACAAGCCATCATACTTTCTGATTTCCCAGTTCAGTCAAATGCCAACAAATGTTAAACATCCAAGGTCTCTCTCATTCTGGGGTACAAGGAATTATAAACATTTTACTCAAGATAAATAAACACAATAGGCACACACCTACAGATCCAATATGGAAATATTGACCTCAGGCTGCTTTCCCAAAGTTGGGTATAAAATCTATGTCAGAATCAAGAAAAAAAGGATTGAAGTCTTGACATATTTTTAAACAGTGGCAATGATCAATCATCTTTAATAACATTACTATTAGTATTTTGTAATAGATCTCCTCAGTTCAGTCTTGGGTCTTGGTTTTAGACTATGACATAGTATCTAAAATCATTATGCAAAAAGGAAGAGGCAGAATACATAGACATAAAGTGCATTACGGGTCTGGAAATCTTCCCAAAGCCAATATGGAAATGCCAAGGTTGTCAAAACCTGATGATGAGATATTTAGAAATCTTTCATCTTATATTTCCATGCTAGCATTAGTGAGTGCATTCAAAGTATCCGGGGAACCCATAAACACATGTGATACAATTATGTATATCATAAGAGTGAGAAAGTGTAGCTACTGCGTTAAATTAATTTTGAAAGCATGTTTTTGTACATTTTCTAGGTATTACCAAGCACAACCTTGAATGTCAGTATCTTAGAAATCATTAATTGCACCCTATGCTAAATTATCATCTAATGTCAAGGAAAAAAATAAATCAGATTGTATGAATTATTCATCACCTTCAATTCAATATGTACACTGTTCTAGCTGAGTGTTAAGCACTTTTGAATAATATCATAGAAGGTGAACACTTTCCTGATAATAGAATACCAGAAACTGACCTGACCTTTATAAAATACAGGTCCCAAAGAATCAAGACTATATACTTCAGGAGAAAAAGCCAAACTTAGGACTAAAAATAATAACTTCATTAATAGTGTCATATATGTATTTGCATAATGTTTCAGATCAAATCCACTCACATAGGATTAATATTCTCAAAAATAATGTCCAAAATCAATTAATATATGTGTCTCCACTGTCCCAACAGTTTCTTCTACTGTGTTTTAAGGTATAGAGCCTGTTTGCCATATGTCCATTAGTAGACTAACCTCTTGCTTCTGGAGGTATTCCTAGAGCAATTGTTCCTACTGCCCTGGTTTCGTAGGACTTTGCCTCTGCTGAAGGTACATATGTTGAGAGAGAATGGTGAGTAGGGCTGCTGATTTTTATATCTGTACATTCTTAGAATAGCTATATTTCCCCAGAGTTAAATGTTTGGTGTCAATTAATGAAGGTGCTACTTGGATAAAACATTATTGTCATGTGATTGCACTATAAGCTTCCACATTTCATACTGAACATTTCAGAAGCTCCTTTGCCTATCCAAATAAACTCGGGTCTCACAAATCTTACTTTCTGGACTGATCATTTAGAATGAAGGAAAGTTAAAAAGGAAGGAAAAGTTAAAAAAAAATGGAGGAAAAATTAAAAAAAACAACCACAGCACAAAAGAAAGAAAGAAAAGACACAGCAAGAGAATGCTGTGAAAATCGAATTACTGTGTGAAAAGTGGAATTTAAAAATACCATGACTTGATGACCTGAAAAGCTTATGGTGGCCTGATGACCTGAAATTTGAAATTTCCTATCTTAAATAAGATTATGAAACTTGCTTTCTTAAACAATTTTTTTTAAACTTATTTTAGTTGATGTATTAGTGTATAGCAAAAGCATCAATTTGTCCTCAATTCACCGCAATAAACACTATTCCACAGAAGCTGCCTTACATACTGTTTAGAAAGTGACTAATCTCCAGCTGGCCTATGAGTCTGCCAGCTAGGAGGAAAAACTGTAGAGAAGTAGGATACAGCAACAGCTTCATGAAGTACAGCAAGAATCTTTAGTCCGGGAGAAAGTACAACTGTCCCATTAACACTTGTGTTCTGTCTGTGTCATTCTACACATTACTCTTGCTCTGAAGGTTTTTTCCTACTAGTTTCTAGCTATCTGTTAATTCTAAATTAGTTTATTAAAAAGTTTATTGTAAATATCAACTTTTGATAGAGTGTGATAGGATTCTTCCTTTGCATTTCCAGATACCATGTCCAGCACATGATATTTGCTTAATACAAAATAGTGAAACACTCTTGTGATCCTGAAATTTAAAATAATATCTTCAAACAAGTTATTGCTAGGGAAGAAATCAAGAGGTTCCCTAAATCATCACTTCCACAAAAAGCTCAAAGATCATCTATTTCCAAATAGAGGAGGCATATGTAAAGAAATAAGTTTTTCTTAGGTTTGTTTTTTTTCTCCACTTAAAGCATTGACACAAATCTACGGTACCTTCAGTTTCCTCATGGATGCATTCACTTATGCTGTTAGGTAAAAGAGACCCAGGGAGTGAAATTGAGGATTGCATGGTCAATTGAACTTGCTGTTTAACTGATAGCTTCCTCTATATTTAGTTTGGACCACTCTGACCTAGATTTCAGAAAAAAATATTTGGTTTAGAAGATATTAGGTCTAAGTAGTTTAGGTAGAGGTAGTAGTACAGATGTGTCAAGTCTGTTGTGCTTGACTCCAAGATTAAGAACTCATATCTGCCTCCTTTTCTATTTAGTGGGACGGACAGAATCTGTCCAGATTCCTAAGCACAGCTGCATCTTGAGAACATCAGTCTGAAGGCTGGGTGATCCCAGTCAACTATTCATCTCACAAACAGAACTTACTGAGGAATCTTGCCTGAAGACAGATCTATGGTCAAAAGATATCTATCTCTAATTTAGTGTCTAAAATGAGATGGAAAAAATTAATTCCAAAATGTATTTATACTCAAAATTTAGAGGTAGGGCTTGAGCTTCAGGGAAGATTCCTCTGCAAGGGAGAGAGGAAAAGAGTCAAACTGGATAGCTATTTAAAACATTAAAAAAAAGTTATAGAAAAACAAATAATTAAGTAATACAAGATTATGATCATGAAATTTCACTTGCTTCTATATTATGATAATTTTTTTCATTGTCTTAATGGAATTCTAATTTGTGAAATGCTTCCTTAAAATTTTTTAATGAATCAAACAGACTCATAAAATGAAGGACTGTCATTCAGACAATAACCAGGCATTGCATGATGTATTCTAGCAAGTTACTGAATCTGTTTTAGGCAATCGTGTAAGACCAGAGTTATGCAGCATAAACTGATAGCACATCTGCTATGGTTTATATCTATACTGATAAATATTTATCTAGAATAAATTCTGGTACATGCTGAAACTTGAACTGCGTAGAAGTAGAGTTCTGTGTTAAAAGAAAAGTGCCAGAAAGTACATTAATGAGTGAATTTATAGCTATTTTTTTGCTTCAAAAGGTCAAGGATTTAAAACAGCAGGCATATATGAAACAAAAACATTACGGCATTTCATATATCCTGAAAATAGAACATCATGTACACTGGTCTTTACATGATAATACAGCACTTCTGTCTGTCCAGGTAGAATTTTTGTACAAAAGTGTAATAAAAGCATTCAGTTAAAAAGGAATCTGAACGTCTAGAATCATGGAAATTGAGTGCATTACCTGGAACCTATTATTATGCAAGAATGGTTCAGAATGGTATAGAGTATCTTCTTGTGCAATACTGAAAATAATTACCAGTATCTTCATAATGTGTGTTTTCTCTATAGAAAACTTACAGATAGGAGTACATAGAGATTTGAAGCAGCTGTCCATATGTAAGTATCTGGTAAAATCTGAGATGCTCCAGGGAAGGTGAGACAAGTTTATCAGGTGTGACACAGGATCTGTATGAGAACCTGCCTATGAGAGGATCATCTAAAGCTGGGCACGCCATTGCTGTGAATCACACCTTTAACCACCACCTCTACATGGGCCCCTGAATTGAGCCCAGGGTTCAGACATTAAATAGGAATACAATAAGAAAAAGCAAAATGTAATGGAGTGAAAGTTATTTTTCTGAATATAAGTATCTTGTGCATTTTTACATGTTGAGACTTGTCCCACCTAGTTTCCCTCTCTAGAAAACTGTAGGTCTCCTGTGGCATCCAGCTTGGGAATTAGTAGATATGTAAACAGCTTCCTCAGATGTCCCAAGTTAGTGGACACCTATGCCTGCACAACTGATTACAGTCCCTAAAATCATATTCATAGTATAATTTTATGCCAAATCATCTCTGATGGATCTTATTTTCACTCCTGTTTTTTGGGTGGTCAACTACTTATCTGTATTTGTGAGCTCTTTTCTGAACCGAGACATCTCTCCAAGAACTGGAAGTGATGCATAAGTATCCCAGCCACTAAAAAGGTGTTAAATCTTTCTGTAATTCAAGAATAAAAATAGTTGCACCAGAGACAACAAGAGTTAGAAAAGTGATAAAAAAAGAGCACCAAAATTACCTAGAGAGATTTTCTATTTCATTATCCAAAGGATTTCTCATCAGTATGCTGATAAGAAAAAGACACAGATGTGTGTTTCCCATATCAAATAGTGCTTGTTATTCTGTTCTTGAGGCTGCCCCAGCAACCAATGACCTGTGTGAGAACCTGTGCTGACAAGCTCCACAGGTATCCAAGCTTAATGTAGCTCCGGAGTGCTTTTAATAGATAAGCATAGTCTATCTGTTCTGGCAAAGAAAAATAGAGCAAGCAATCAGACAACCATCTTCCATAACCTGAGTGGAATATTTAACACAAGTCAAGGGTAAAGAAAACAATCTTCCCAGAACAATGCCTTGAAATGCCATTGAACAAAAGAACATCTGTTTTTATACACATTTGTGTATATATATATATATATATATATATATATATATATGCATGTATATATGTACATCTTATAATAGGAATGAGAGATTACTCCTTTCTTTGCTTAAGTATATGATTTGACAAAACAGAAGCCCTTTCTCCATAATAATCTAGATACTCCACCTAGTAAAATGGTTAGGAGATATTATATAAAACCAGAACAACATAATGACAAAAAAGTGTTGACCCTAAAGAAAACAAAGTTTTCTTTACTCCTTCTAGTTGTTTAGAAATGAAAATTCTTATGCTACTGCATAAGATAGCTCACAGAAAAAACCCATAATGTTTTATTTTTCTAACACATTTTCCTTTTTATTGAGTTTTATTCCCTTTTTATTGCCAATAAAATCTACAGTAAGATGATTCTGGTGTAGTACTGTGTATTTCAAATTCCCTCCTACTGAACTGCTTTTTTCTTTTAGTTGATTTATACACATAGACAACTAAAAATAGAGTACAACAGATTTTTAAAAATTTTAGGTGACATTATTATATATTTTTTAAACCCTAAATTTTAAAGACTTATCTATTAATCTTTATTTGCTATGTACATTTTAAGCATGTTTCTATAGGGAATAAAGTCTGTGATCACTAATTTGAAAGAACAGAAAACAGCTTATTAGCTTATTGGTTAGAGAAGCTCTAATCACGTTTGAAGTACAAGACATCCTGAAAGCTAGAAAAAAGATCCCCTTTGAGCAATGGAGCTGGAGTACCTGTGTGTTGATAAGACAGAGAGAGGCAAGGAGTTTTTGGATGTTCTCATTCTCTCCGAATGGTCATCTCACGTGACATGGTCCATATCTTACTAACATCACTATGAATGTAAGGTGAATAAGGAGGTAGATACTGGCACCTTGTCAAGCTTTTGAAGTGTTAATAAAGGAAAATGGTGCAGGCAAAAGAAGAAAGAAAAAGAATGAATAAGCAGAGGAAAAAAAAAAATAAGCATACTTATTTATTATTATAGGAAAGAAGAATTAAGTCAGAGTCTGACTGAAACAAGGGAAGACTTATGATCTAGGGGAAGACTGCCCAAAGGTTCATTCCTGATCCCAAATGTGTAAAAATCAGGATATTTGAAAGTTAGCAAAAGGTTCTAATGTTTCCTTGTAAGGTGAGGGCTACTTAGGTCTTCAGAGATGTAAAGATTAGAGAGTAGACATGGTTTTTAATGAAATCTGAAATTATTTGCATAATCATCACTTTCAAGACATATATACTTATGTAAAACATTAGCTATTTAAAAAAATTATAACAGTAGCATGAAGGCTGACAGCACTGTGCAAGTTTGTTAAAAAAAAAAAAGAAAAAATGAAAAATCTATTGTGTGAGGTGGTAGCATCCCTTTGCTGCTGTAATATGGAAATCAAGTGGCATAGGAGAGTATTCCTTAAAGTCACTGTTATTCATGCCTATTTACTGACACTTAGGAAGCTATCACGAAATAAACAGTTTACTATCATGATCAGAAATATAAGAAAAAAAGGTTGGAAATAGAACTTTATTAAAGAATTAGTGTTTTTTCAAATTCAAATATCCCATTTCTCTCACGTTTTGCAACCTACACAATATTTTAAGCTCCTTTTCAGTACTGCCATCAATGAAACATATTCTAAGATGATAAAACAAGGTTAGGTTAAACATTGATATATAAAATTGAGTCTGAAGCCTTCATTTGTTAAAAAAAAACCCCAAAAAAAACTGTTTAATGTAATTTTGTTAATTGTCTCATTAAAATGTTGGTAAAATTCCACTCTGCTGAAATCAGATAGTGTTTTGCCATTTTTTTTCATGGTGCCAGCATACCATTTAGAGATTCAACATCCACTTTATTTCAGACAGAGTGTGTTGGCTCAGCTTTTCCCTTTACTCTCTGTCCCATCTCCCAGAGATTGCTGCTCTAATAAAAGAAGGGGAAGATGATCCTGAACTACTCTAGTTCACTGTCTACTACTGTAGACACAAGATAATATTTCATGCTGTGGTCATATATTCAGATTATCCTTGTTTACCTTCAGGTTTTTGAAGTAGGCATAAGAACTTTATCTCTGAAGACATTCTAGCACAACAAAAATTCCATATCACCATATGAGATAGAAAAAAATTGAAACAGTGATTATAGCTTACAAAAATTAGGTGCATTTTAATCCAGGGATAAAAATTGCAAAAAATAAAACATTAAGATTTTTTTTTTAAAACCAGAGAACACTTTTTCTGTTTTTCTTTACCAGCTTCACTTCATGTTCCTTCTGAGCATAAAAAAAAAAAAATAAAAATAAAAAAATAATAATAATAATAAAGAGAAAAAGGAGAGTTGGAATCTAGGGGGGAAAAAGTGGTGAAAGTATTCAAAATAAAGAGATAAGTAAAAAAATAATTCAGACATTGAAACAATTACATTTTTAAAGGAAAAATAGAAATCCAGACCACAAACATAGTCTCTTATTTGTCTTAAACTGTAACTCTGAGAGGCATCTAGACACTCAGACACCACTATGTGTTCTCCAAAACATGTTGGTACACAAATTTTTCTAAACTAAAATCCAACAGTAAAAACATTCTCATTTTCTTTCTCTGACATATATTTCAAGCCCAGAGGTCCTGAAATGTAATCATTGCTCTCTGGTGAGACTTTCAAGGACTTGTCCCATCTTCTTACTCACTCATCAGTGGGAACAAGCTAGTATGGTCTGGAGCAAACCCCATGAGGCTTTTGTGCTGCATTCCAGGAGAGCATTTAAAACAGAGTGTATATTCTCTGGATAAATGTACTAAGAAATTACTGCTGGTAGAAAGCCTGAAACATTTCAAGAGCTCATTTGCTTACAAGCACAGCGTCCGCAGGAGTGATGGGGAGTTTATGTGGTTGGCTGCAAGGGGAGGGAAAGGTGCCACTAGTTTGCTCCATGGAAGGTTTATTCACAGCCAGCTTATTTCCACTGCATGTGCAACCAGGCTCTCTGTCTCCCTGCCTGGAGAAGGCTTAGCTTTAAGCTACTTGTTACTTAGATTTAAGCCTTGTTACTTATTATTTTTTCCTGTAACAGTTTAATCTTAGGTCATTCAGAGGTCAATCCACGGTGTATGTTCTTGAGATAGGGCTGTAAACTATATGGAGGAAACAATACACTGCTTCATGACTATGGAAAGCACAGTGTACTTTCTTCCTCTTATTCTTCCTTTAAGCTTTAATGATGTGAGGAAGTTAGATTGGTAAAAACTACACATTAGGCTCCTCCTTGGGGAAAGAAGTGGAAAAGTGAGATTTTATGCATGAACAATGGGATTCAACTAAAATGAACTAACGAATTTTTTTCCCTGACTTACATGGAAGTAATGAACTTTTAATAATGTGTTCTTAAGGATTTAAGATTCTCAATGTAAAAAATGTGTGTAATTATTAAACCCCATCCTATATGGAAAAAAAAATAAAAGGTGTGATTTTGCTAGATGATTCTGTAGATTATGTGTAAAACAAAAAGTTTATCACATATTATCACTCTATATGAGCTTAAAGATATTGATGTATTCTGTGGGACAGAACTGATCCTGGATTTACAACCTCTTTTGACACATCTTTCCTTAATAAACAGGCAATTTTGTTCTGACACAATGAAAAAAAGACATTGTCTCACTATAATTTTTTCTTTCAACTGCAATGTGTAACACCTTCAAATTATTTTTTCAAGTTTTTTCTCTGCTGGATCTCACTTGAACAAATATTGTCATTCTTCTTGCTGACATTGGTTTTCCTTTCGATAAAACAAAACTCATCCTGCTTTTCACAGTGAAACCAATATAAAGTACATTTTGCTACCATTACATCATGACATTCGAAATTTCACATTCCAAGTCACATTGTATAAGCTCATTATGATTAGAAACAGGAAAATCTATTTTTTTTCTTTAAAGGAATTATCCAGAAACTGGTTAAATCACATGCACTGCCCAATTGCTTCATTCTCAACCATAATACTTTCTTGTTAGTAAACTCCTTGCAAGCAACTAAGTTACGCACTTGGAATAAATGGTTGGTTGACCTCTGATAGCTGTGGAAGACAAATGTATCAACACAAAGATATCACTTATGCTTCAGGAAGTCCCTATAGTTCAGATTGTTTAAAGCTGGAAAAATAGACTGAAAAAAAACTATAACACCTTCAATTTATTTTTTTTCCTAAATATCATCTATAAACTGTTATCAGATGAATGATAATGAGCTTTGGTTCCCGTAACACACTACATGAACTTTGGTCTGACCTATGTAATTAATATTTTTTATTGAGCAATTTGTTCTGTTTTCAAGCTTCTGTTCCTTTATTATTTAATATTCCTTAATGTAGTACCAGTTGGAAGGAAGAGGGGGTCGGGTAAAGAATTTAGAACTGGTTAAGAAGCAATAAATTCAAGGTTTCTATGGTATCATATAAAGACTAAGAAATACAAACTGAAACTGCACATATTGAAATGTACTCTGAACAATGAAAGTTGTATTGACCACACAGAGGGATCTGGTGCTATTTGAGGCATCCTGGACACCACACAGGGGTGGCAGATATCATACAGGGGTGGCCTGTGTCCTGCAGTTGAAAACAAGAGCCTAGGAGTATTGCCCAGGGTGGCCCAAAGAGTTCTAGGCACCTTTGTTTAGGCAAAGCAATTGAATCTGTTGGTACAGCATCTCCTCTTGCTCATTCATCTCTATGAACTTGGAGTTTGCTCTGCAATCTGCCACTACGTAGTTTCTACTTGAGCCACATCTTGCAAATTTAGATGTTTTTCTTTAGTTTTTAAAGCTTCCTTGATTTACTCTACTCTATCTGCAACTTCACCTCACTTGTATATATTTCTATTATCACATCCACAGGTTATTTTAACAGGAACACTGTATGTTGCTGTTTTATTCTTCATGACAAGTGCAATACCTTGTGAACAGATTCATGTAGGCATTTCAAATAAGGACCATCTTTGCTGAAGATGTGGGTTCTTGTTAGAGGAAGCTGCACTGATCATGGAATCAATAATAAATTTTCATTGACTATTTTTGCATTTGTTAATAGATGATAACTCTGAAATTAAGCTGCCAAAGCTAAGCAGAATTTTAGAGACTTCTGATAGCCTCAGATATTTATGTACTAACATACTTGCAATTCATGTATCTTTACAGGTAGGAACTTCAGAATATTGTGAAATTTTTTTATATAACTGAGTTTATTCCCCTGAAGAGAGTGAACTACATTATAAATCTGATATTCAGGATTCTGGATCGCATTTTACTTTCATGTTAAATTTCCCTATGGTTTCCTTTACTACTTTATTGGGTTTAATTGTCCTTTTGCTCAGCTCAAAACACCATGAGCTTTACGACAGACAGCATCTTTTAGTGACAGTGTTGTTTTGTTTTGTTTTTCTTGAATAAAAGCTGGCATTTATGTTCTATTAAAGGAAGAAGACCAGAGGATAAAATGCTTGTTTGTTTTGCTTCCATTTGCCAGAGCCCATTCCAGGATGCAAAATACAGAACACAGTGGTAGAGACTGCACTAACTCTATGTGGTGCATTATGAAAAACTTTTTATCACATTGGGAAATAAAGGCAGAAAATTGTGTCACAGTTTATTGGACATAAAACAGTCAGCCATCTCACTGTGATTGAAGGAATACGGTTTATAAGTGCAGGTTCTTCTAGGTCTGTGTGCCATGATCTCTGCTGGAATGCCTTGAGCACTAGGAAGTCTGACACCCTTTTGCATCTCTCCTGTGGACTAAGGGAAAATATTGCATCGTGAGCCAATTGCCTTTTCCTTTTACCTCCTTTTATAGAATCTTCTTTTCTTTCAGCAAACAAGCAATAATGCACTAGGACACTGTACTTTGAAATATCTGCTACACAAGCAAGCAAACATAGAGGAGTATGTACTGTTTACTCACCCTCTACTGCTCATTTATATGTAAGGTCAATGATTAATCAGACTTGGGCTTTTAAATCCTGTTTTTTAATGTCAGCTTACTTAATTCTTGGTTGAAAGAGAAGCCAAATTTTAGGACTTATTGCAGCATAAAATGAAGTTAACCTCCAGTGCTATTCCCCATAAAACTCTGATAAGCACATTTTAATAGTTCACAGTCAGCTACAGTAAGATAGTCACCAAGAGTTT
Source organism: Poecile atricapillus (assembly GCF_030490865.1). Taxonomy (NCBI): domain Eukaryota; kingdom Metazoa; phylum Chordata; class Aves; order Passeriformes; family Paridae; genus Poecile; species Poecile atricapillus. Next base: position 42,383,817 of record NC_081249.1, on the reverse strand, counting down.
TCTCGAGAAATTAATGTTCCCTGTATATCAATAGCATTGAAAATACCAAAGAAGATGCATATATGGAATTCAATAGTTGTGCTTTAAAAGTAGGTACAGCCCACTTTGAGGAAGGGTTAGCCACAAAGTTTATTGGTGTTTTTATTTGCATTCCACTGCTTTTATTGGTCAACTATAGAGCACCACTGCATGCTGCTAAGTGTTTAAAGAGTGAACAGCTGTATAGATTTACATCTTGCTCAAGGAATCTGCCATTCTTCTGAGGCATTATTGTCTAGAAAGTCTACTTTCTAGCTATCATTATCCTGTGAAAAAAAAAGATGGCTCTTCTCAAAACTTTTTAAAAGCTTTGCTAGAGAATTTTACAAGTCATAAATGTAACTGCCTACTCTATATTTGATTCAAAATAATGTTAAAAAAAAGCATCAACTCATTGTCTGAGTTGTAGTCTCTGATGGAGAATATACATGAAGAGTGTGTTACACCTTTTTTTTTTGCTAGATTTGAATTAATAATTATCTGATTATTCAGGAGCTTGCAGATAACTGGAATATCTTGCCTTTTTGGGAAAACAGTTCATGGACTAGGAGTTTTCATTTTATTAATTTAAATTATTAGTGTGACAAGATTATCCTTTTTCTTTTAGTCATTCCAAGTTTTGTTATGCATGTACCATGCTACTTCATCAGAAATAAATGAGAGCTTTGCAAGCCACTCAGCTGTAAAATTTCTCTTGAGACACAGTTTGGCTTCCAAAGACTGTATCAGCACAGGCACTTGTATTCAAATTAAATACAGCAGTAGCTTTGGTTTCTAATGACTAATGACAAACTAAAAAACTAAATAGACAACAGAGGGAACATAAAGTAACCTGACAATATAGTATATGATAACCATGCATTAGGTTCTCACAAACTTCAGCATGAAAACGATTCCCATTAAAACATCCTTCTGATGTAAGAACTTTGTGTCACATGCAAGTTAGGTATTTATTGTAATGAAAAGTGAGATGGTCCTGATTATACAACCTTGAGAACTAAGGAGATAGCAAATATCAAGTTCTTTATGTCTGGACATAGAGCTGCTGTTGCTAGAAGAGGTTTTATATATGATCATGTTCTCAATAACAATACTTGTGAAATATGAGGTAAAAAATTTGGAGTTTATGCTCCCCCTTGAGCTTAATTATTTTTGGTCATGAATGTGTAATATTGCCCAAGCTGTTGTAACATTATACAAGAGTAAAGATAAAGGATTAACTACATAAAGTATCACCTTCAAATAATTGGGTTTTGGTGTTGAAGATATATTGATTTTCTTCTTAATACTTTGATTCTTTTTTTTTTTTTCAAATGATAACATTTCTCCACACAATTTGTTAGACATATTATTCTTGTCTTATACTTTATATAGTGCCCTATCAGTACAAGAGATTCAATTACAGAAATATTGCATGCATAGCTGAACCAAGAGTATATTAACTATAGAATATCTTAACCAGTTTCATATTGTAACATTTAAAAGAGCTTAAAAAAATAAACCTTTTCCTATTAGAGGAGCATCATCAATGATGTATGAAAAAGAAATTTAGTGTGTAAAAAAGGTTCATAACACAAACAGGTTTTATGGTAGTACATAAAGTTGGAACATAAGCATAAATGCAAGATGGTGCAAAACCCCAAGAGCGTGAAAGTACATTACCTTTTATTTTAAAAACAAGTAATTCTAGTTTGTTGGGAACAAAACATCATCCATGCTTACACTGTATAGCAGAGTGCAGTGCAAGAGCAGCTGAGCAAACACAGACCTGATTGAATTTCTTAGGCTCAGTATTACAGGGCAGACTTAGCAGCAAGCACCTTAAATGTGTGCTGGCTGTACCAGCGTGTAGCTGAGTCCTGGTAAGTACACTGAATCCAATATTCCCTGGGCACCACACCAGCCTACTGCCATGTCTGTCGCCCTGAATACTCAGCTTCTGAACTTGCTGACAGAGTTTTCTAAGACTTTCCCAGGACAGTAACTATAAACATAGACATGTATGCATTCCTTCTGTTACACGTCTTGTGATGGGCATCTCTCACGGCCAGTTTGGTTGGAAAAGTGTTATCCTGACCATCCAGTCCCTGGCCGTGGTCAGAAGCCTATAAATCCTGGGAGAAGAAATAAACTTTCTCTTCCTTTCACCACACCTCGAGCTGTGTCTGTGTGATCTATTCATCGCCAGCGGCAACACGTCAATGGCTATGTTGCACGTATAGCTCACATTTCAATGAAAACTGGCTCACAGAACAAGTTTGATTTTATATTCCCACTCCAGGGTGTCTTTCTCTACTTTTGCCAGTAAGACTGGCAAAGATTGGTCCAAATTGAAATGTCACATGTAACTATTGCACCAAGCCTCAGTGCAAAATTACTGTAAGCTTAGATGTAAGTTTAGTCCTTAAGGAACTGTTTGTCCCAAAGGGGCATATTTTGTAAGTTTTTTTCTATCAAATAAGGGGTTTTTTTTAGGTACTTTCATAGGAATTTTCATCTGTGAAGTACATAATAGATAATAAAATTTAGTCTCTAAAATCAGTTAATCAAATACAAGGCCAATTCTCTACTGCAGTTCTGTTGAAGAAGTATTCCAAAATAAAACATTTATAAAATACAAGCATGGATTAACTAGCTGAAGTTTCATTTGCATATGTTTCATTTTATATATCCATGTATTTATTTATACAATCAAACATATATAGAAAAAAAATCCTAAAATGGAAAAGTAGGGAAATGGAGCACCAATAATGTTGAAGTAAAACAGTGTTTGTATTATAAACATAACAGAATTGAGTCAGTGAAATAGGGGAATTAGTTGGTAGATTTAAAACAGAAGCAAAAGTAAAGCTCCCTGTTCTGGTTTCTGCCTGTAATAAGTACAGTGAAAGCAATTTTGAATTAAGATGTTTTTCCAGTTTAAATTCAGGAATAAAGGAAGATCCATCAGTTGTTCTTACAAAGCAAGAAAGATGACATTTGTCTCCCCATTGCTGGACTGCAGTGCTCCTGTATGTACCACCTGCTGGTTAACAATGTGAGAGGACTCATTCTTTCTGGAAAAAAAACCAGCTTTTTGTTAAAATAACCAGCACTGAAAATACAAGGAGCTTCTCTCTATGTTTGCAGTCTGCTTTCTGTTGTGTTTGCTACAAAATCATTGCTGCTATAATTTGGGAGGCATCCAGTGGGCAGGCTCTAATTGTCTGCTCTCTGCAAATCCTGTCATCCACCAAAGAAGTAGAGGTCATTACATCCAATCTCTACCATGCATCCTGGTATCTTTCCGAAAAGGAGAACATTTTGCAGCCAAAGCACTTTGGTATTTTTCTTTGTGCTCATAAAGAGGGCTAGTAAAGCCTTTTACTGAAGGCTCCTGTTACATGTGGCCAGCAGTGTGAGGCTGTGCAATACTCTGAGTCTCAGCACTGGCATGGATGTTGGAGGATGTCCTAATGCTCTATAGCTGGCTTCAGATCTGCTAGATATGCTTTCAGACCTGGGAACTGGGATGAGAAGACAGATTAAAATCAATTGTGCCCAAAAATGAAAAAGGGATGATGTTCAAGCAAGGAAAAGCATAAAACAGCAAGGCTGAGACTGACACTGAACAGAGCTGCCTTTCACTTGTGTCAGGCCTTTCAGGGAGCTGGATCTGCCTAGAGTTGTGGCAAAACAGATGAACCAAAAGTGGTCTCTTTATCATCAGCATCATGTCCCTCCCCTGAAACCTCTTCCACAAAGAAAGAATGAACTGGTGGGCGGAGCTTTGGTCCAATTTGGCCTACCATGGCCACCATTTAATTATTTTCTGAATGCAGAAATGAGAATACAAGAGTTTCTACAGGAGGACCACTCAGTTCATAACCTTGCCCATCCAGTAACTATGTCTTGAAAGGGTCCCCTATGCAAAATTTAGCCAGCTGTGGAGGACCTGAATGTACAGTGATGTTTGCCTGCATGAAACTGTCTGCACTTTTGATGATCTGAAGCAGTAAAATGTTGTTTCTTAATATTTAATAGTGGATAATGTGCTTTTCTTTCATGAGTTTAATAATTGCTTATTGATGTAATGATGGGTGCAATGTTTTAGTTAGAAATATATATATTTAGAAGTCCACCATCATGTCAAAAATCATGTTGACCCCATTTCCTCTGCTCAATAAGGACTTCCAATTTAATTTCTCATGTAGGTGATTTCATTTCACATTATTCTCCAGCTCCCTTTTTCAATGAATTCTACTATATTTAATTTCTCTTTGTACAGAAATCATTTTATAGATAAAACTTGCTTATTTTCTCTCTCTCTACAAGTTCTACTGTACTCTTTTCTCAAGGAGGAATCAGAAGTCTATATATGCAATATTCAACATGGTATTTTATAAGGGTATTTAATCTGCTTCTGTTTATTATCCAATAGTTCTTAAATTTCCTTTTTTTTAAACAATGAACATGAAATCAAATTGTTTGTACAACTACCTTTGGTAAACCATAGCTCCCAGCCCTCTGTGGCAGTAGCTGGTTAGAATCAGTTGTTGTATGTAGTTCGGTTTGTTTTCCCACCTGTGCTAATTTGCACTAATCAACACTGAATTTCATTTGCCACTTCATTACATAGTCAATATTTTGATGCCCTTCTGCATGTCTTTACAGTATTTTTTTAAATTTTATTATCCTGAATAATTTAAAATTATCAGCAAATTTTATTCTCACTATTTACTTCATATTTCAGATAATTAAAGAGTATGCTGACCATACATACATACTAGGAGAAAGAGGGATCTTATTTGAGTGCCTACTATTGGGAAAAAGACTGCTTATTTTCTGGGTTTTTTTCCAAATTTTTTTATCTGCTGTGACTGATATAATTAGAGGTTTTCTGTTTGGTTTGGTTTTCTGTTTTGTTTTGTTTGGGTTTTTATTATCCTTTCTAGGATACCCTGAAATTTAAAATGTATGATGCTAATATTTGTTTGTATGATTTTTTAGGCAAGACCTCCTTATGGAAAACTTTGTTGACTTATCCCTCTTCAAACATTTTCATTGTGATTTTTATAATACCTTATATTCTAGGATAATGCTGATTTTTCTATGCAGTGTCCTGCTGTTACAGCAAAATTTCAATACATCTGAACCTTCAGTTCTCAAGGTAGAATGTTGGACAACAGTAGTTGATAATTATGTGGCACTCAAGGCTTTAATCCGGTATGTCTCAACTCGTTTAAAATATATGTATTAAACCATACGGTTTCAAGACTAAAATTTTCTAAAATAATACAGCTATCCTCTAAGTATAGGTATTTTTTTCAAAATTTTCTTATCAAATTTGAAGGGTGTAAGAGGTCACTTAAGGTAGAGATCCACTGGTACAAGTATTGAATACAAGATTGTTTGAAGCTCTGATTTGCTTACTGAAAAAAATAATTCTTGAACACCATTAATAGGTCTTGTTAGCCACTCATCTAAAACAACCTTACTACTAATTTCTCTTTATTTGTACTATTTGTCTCATAACCTGAAATGGTGGAATGTGTTCAATGTTTACACTGAAGAATGCATTTGAGTAGATAGAATCAGTGTACTTCTCTTCAAAGTGAATGATAACCTGTGCTTGATAAAGTCATGTTTGTTTTATAAATACCACAGTACTGGGAAAAATTTATTATCTCATTTTGGAGGGAACAAGCTAAGAGGGATGGAATATTCTGTTTTCATATAAATAGCAAATAATGGAGAAAAGAATATATCTTAGGAAAACAAACACATCTCTGAATTGTAAGAACACTGGAGTGGGTGGCTGGGAAGGTTGCATAGCCTCCATCATTAGGCAAGTCTCACAGAAAAATGATTTAAAGGTAGCTGAGTGTAGCAAGTGGATAGAATTTTTAGCTATATGAGTACTTGCATTTCCTACTATTTTTTTCTGATTCTAACATAACTTTTAGTCACCCTCTCAGTAAGCTCAATTTTTTATGTTAAAAGTAGAATTATCACCTTAATATAAACAACGTAGCCTTTTAAGAGGAGACCATGTGCATGCTACTACTTCTTCTTTTATCAGTAATCATGGCAGACTTCCTATTTGTTTTGAAGTTTAATTTTTTAGCATTTTTTAAAACTGCATATACTAAGCTTTCAGAAACTCTTGTTCTGTGCATGTATTAAGCAAAAAACAAGTGCTTTGTCACACAGCTGGAAATTCATGGACTCATTTTAGTTTTGCACATTTTGCAGTATTTGCTCACAATAATAGACTGTGGATTCCTGAACTGTTTCCACAGAAAAGGCAATACAAAATCTGTTTCAAGTAATTTTGGTGAGGGCTGAGTTGTCACTCAAAAAAAATCTTTACCAAAGTGAAATCCTTACTTGAATGTGAAGTCCGGAAGTCTTTACTTCGCATTTCTCCCTACTAGTTTCATTCTAGTATTCCCTTGCCAAGAGTGGAATTCTGTTCAGATACCTAAATTAATTTTACTTAAATGGATACCTATATTAATTTACTTAGATGGATATATCAGCCAGCACTTGGGATGTTGCAGGGTTTCTAAGGTAACATAAGCCTGGCAAAAATTACATGAGTCACAGGAATTCTGCACCCTTTGAAAGGAACATCTGAAAAGCCAGTACGGATATCTTAAGGCATCTCAAAGCATCAAACATTTGTGGTTAGACATCAATTATCCCACGACAACTGAGACATGCCTTTTTAGGTCTTCATTTTACCACAAGGTAAACAGTCAAATGCTGATTTCCACAGCTGATAGGAAATCACTCACTGAGTTTTGCTTTTCTTGCTTCACACTACCACTCTGCATATGCTAACAGTTTTTGCTTTGTTGATAGTGCTTTTGCATTTTTTACAAAAAAAAGATAAAAATCTTGTTTTCTGCCACTTCTGTTCTTCCTTCTTGACTTTTCTTTATTTGAGTCCAGGTGAGGTTTAGCACAGAAGCTCTTAAGCATCCAAATATCCACAGTCATTTGCAAGGTGCAATTCACTCTCACAAAATGTCTGTGGTGATTTGCTTGTTAATTATAAGCAGACATAAACAAACTCATAATCCCTATAACTAGCCCATGCACTAAGAGTTTACAGGACTTCTCAGTTTCTCAGGGCACAAACAGAAATGCTTTTACACTTCTGGATGAAACAGTTTATGAATATATCCTTCACAACTGCTTTTTACCAGCCTTGCAGCTGAGACACCATAACTGATCATGTTAATTTCCAGTCCATTTTTGTGCAAAGTGAAATAGATTCGTTTAATTTAACACTGAAGCTTTTTAAAACAGATTTACTCCTTTGCATTGAAATGGAGGATGTTTTTCCAGTGAAGCAGCTGTGACTCAAATTGTTATTGTTACTTGGAAAGCATTAAAACTAAGAAAAGAGGAGACATTTGGATAAACAGTACACTTCAAACTGAGATTTAGTCAAAAAGTAATGAAAGTTTTGTTTTAGCAAAAAAACTCCTCTGATTTCTTATATTGTTTGCCACACACACTGCATTGTGCAAAACACATTCTGTTTGACTGAGTAAATTGTTCATTTTATTAAGCCAAAAACTATGATTTTCTCTCTGAAGCTCTCCTAGCCCCATCATTTCCTTTACAGCACTGACATTTGAAAAGTCACAGAATAATTACATCAGAATGTTTTTTCAGAACTGTAAAAAATTGACAGTAGGTGGCCTGAACAACTAGCTATCAATTGCCTTGAAAACATGTAGCAGAAAAAATAAATCCTCTGGACAGATGCCTATCACTATGGGTTCCACATTTCTCATCTTTTTCCTTTCCCTCTGACTTTTTTGAATCATGTTTCCTATGCTGAGGCCATGTATTCTGTTGCTAAACTTCCTCATCTATGATCAAGGTGGTAAAGGGAACTGTTTTCCCTGCTTGCTTTCTTCCTGGCCTGTTTCATAGGTTCAGTGACTTCCCTTCGCAAACTGAAATTGAAATCTTTTCTGTTCAGAAGGCATCAAGTGCTGTATATATTCTTCATCTTCATAAAGCGTCACTGTACCTTCATAGGTTTGTATTCAGAAACATGGGCACACACACCTTGGCAGCAGAGGCAGCGCCATTGGACAGTCTGGATCTATGTAACAAGTAACATGTATAGTTAATGCATTGACTAATTTACATTGTGAAGTACTGCGGACTCCAGTGTGAGCATCTGTCACACACCACAGATACTCTATCTGTTTTTCACAAAATAACCTTAACACCATCAAAATAATCCAGTCCTTAACAGTTAGCAGCTCCCAGATGAAGTCAAACAGCTGACCCTGAAGGTAAAAAGGGCAGGTGTGACAAGTGCAGAAAATACTTGGATGTTCTTGCAGCTACAGCCAGGTGCTTCATGGCCACAATTAATTAGGTTGGGAGGGCTGCTGGATTGCTCTCTGAGGGACATCAGTAGTCATAAGAATGCATTCTATCCAGTTGCTTGAAGCCTAGCAGGGTATGTCCTGCTCTCAGATGTATGTGTTTTGCCATCTGGACTAAGACAATGCAACATACCTGGGCATCAAACCATCAGCCTGTAGGAAACACCACCTGCTTCACAATTTATGGCACATCCTGATGCCAAATGAGTCAGCAACTGCAAACACTCCCAATTCTCTCATGTATCTTTGCTTTCTCAGAATACTCAAATATGATGGAGGTGAGTTATGTAGTCAGGAGCTCCCAGAGCTCTGGGAGAGACACCACACCTGGTGAGTTGCCTTTTTGAGACCCCACTCTGATTGTGCATAAAGCCAAAGTGACAACATCATCTTTGCAGATGCACAGTTATGGGGTTTAGTCTATATTATTTAGTCTATTAGTGGTCTGAGAGTATTTCTGAGAAGCTAGGAATTTTACAAGAGTACTGGGTCCAGGAGTCTGTGACCTACATACTTATATGGTGTGCATATGCTGAGGATCTTGACCATTTCTTTCTCTGAAATTTTAGTTCTCAATTTGATTTTTATATGAACAAAAGAAATTATCTCAAGTTCACAAGAACTACCTAACAAGGAAATAATAGGAAAAATGAGTGGTTAAGGTGATCTAAACACTGATTTAATCATTATATGAATCAACTAAATGAAAAAGGCTTGTTGGAGACCCCTAACCGTTCATCATCATTTTTTCTACTTCTCTAAGGCCTTGGAATAGACTGAGACAAAGCCTAATAAAATGCTAGGGGTTTGGGTTTCGGGGAGGTTTCTTGGGTTTTTTTAGTGACATTAATTTGAACACTGCTGGGGTTTGCCTCTTCATAATCCTTGGCAGAAAAATCACAAAGGCAAGACTAATATATTGAAATATAAGGGATACAAATACCTTCCTTTGAAGTTTGCTTCAGTGACCTCAGGAATGGGCAAGCAAAAGGTTTTCCTGAACACAGCTATTTTTCTCCCCTAATCTAGTTTATCTGACTTCTAGGTTGCATCCACTTTGTGCTAGTCCAAGAATGAAAAAAAAACTGTCTCTAAAATCAAGCATCCACTTTTGATACACCTTTGAATAAAAGCACCCTAACCATTGTATTCTGTTTCTCAGGCTGGTAAAAGATTCTGTGATGGAGCTTTGATCTTGAAATTTTACTTTCCCAATTTGTCTGTCTTCTTTCATTCTAAAATCAAATGCAGTTATCAGAGAAGTCCAAGGCTTCTTTTCATCTTGGAGATAGAAAAGAGCTCAATCTGCATCTAAAAGCATGCTCAAGCCATAGAGTTTGTTCCCATTATAGAGACAGATACTGAATTATGCAACAAGTTCCCAGTGAGCAATTACATTTTAATCATGGTAAAGATTTTTTCTGCAAAGACACTTGTATAGATGATTTATTTCAAAAGATAGGAATTGTGCCCATACAGCTTAACTGGGAAAATGTTCAACTTCCCCAGACAAATTTCCTGGCAGAAAAATTGTTTGAGGAGACCAGTAACTAATATTTAAAACCACGTTTCTTTTTTTAATTTTCTTTTTTTATTTTTTTATTTTACAGTAAGTCTTTAACATAACATGACCTATGGCAGAAAAGCCTTAGTCTGCAGCTCCATTTGGTCACTCATAGCTTGCTTTCTTGGATTAGAAACTCCATGAATTATTTTTACTTTCCATAAATGGATTGTGGTGTTTACAGTACTTGCCTTCTGTGCTGCTAAATTGAATAACCATATAGTACTTCAAAGAATGGCTGAAAATAGAAATATATTTTAGAGGAATGTTCCAGTGCATTTACTATCAAAATGAAAGTCTTACTGTGGGTAAATAAATGTGATATTGTTCAGAATTTGAGATATGCTTATCACCATGCATTAAATATAAATTAAAATATATAAGAAGTTACGTAAAAATTATAAAAGTAAATATTTAAATTCAAAATACTTTCAAGATGCTTATAAGTTTCAAGCTGTGCTGCCACAGTACTACCAGAAACATTTGGTATATTCAGCCAAAGAAGGAAAACATAAAAGCAATGAGTGCATCAGAAGAGAGATGAGAATCCTTCCTTTGCTGGTCTTTCTTCCAAAAATTTGAGCATAGTTTATAATTGGCATTTGTGTTCCGCTCATAAACAGAAATCCTCACATTCAGTTGCTTGCACAGTCACTGAAATTCAAAAGATATTTTTGGTTTTGATTGGAAAAAAATGTCAGACTGTGCTAAGAAACATGCCAAATGAACCAGCCCTTTTTACAGAACATGCTTTTCTAGCAAGTATAATCAAGCTTGCCTCTGACTGTTTAATCTGTCTGTGGCATTTTCACCAGCAGAAAGGAGAAAGCTGTGAAATGACAAATGCCAGCCCCTTATGGATTTACAGGACACACTCAGAAATTTCAGCTACACTCAGGAAACCACTGTCTGGTGAATGCTGTTCATGGGCTTCAGAATTCTGCCAGGTTGCTGCAGCATGCACTTGCCTGAGATTCCAGATCAATTTCTATTAAGTACTTTTTAACTAGCACAGGCTGCGTAACTAGTCGCCTGAATCCATGTGTGTGGCTATTTCAACAAACAAATACTTGAATAGAGAGACAGATGCTTAACATGGATCAGTGCTATGCACTGCATAACCATGCAGTTTCCATCACAAGAGGAGGATTCGGGACTTACATTTTACAACTGGTAACCAATTTTATTGAACTCTGTAAGATGTAAATGGATGAAGGAATTTTATAACCTGAACTGCAGGTTGACTTCTGATCTTCTCTTGATGCTGAATATTTGTAGTGGTTTTCTACAAGGAAAAAAAGAAAAAAAGTGAAGTAAAAGCTTTGATAGTTGCAACGCCGAGCTGTAAACAAAACACACTTGGGACGCTGGGGAAATCACTAAATCACTTAGCACAGCTTGTTCCAATCCTTTTGTATCCTGGAAGAGGTAGTTTGAAAGTACAACACAATAGATAATACTGCAGCATTTCATTCTAGAATAATTAATTTCAGTATATAATATTCAGTAATAACCCGGATGTAATAATTTATAGATGTACAGTGACTTCAGGATGAGATATTTTAACAGCACATGTTCACTTTGGTCCTTTCAAATTTTATTGTCCATCTGTTAGCTGAAGTCTTTACATTTTCTTGATCTTTGAAAAGTTTCAATATCTTAAAGCAATACACAGGAGTAAAGATAATTCTTTCAGCAATCTATAGTATCCACACTCAAAATTTTAATTTGTAAATAAATTAAATAAATTTGACCAAACCCCAGTTGCTGACACTAGTCCAAGAATTATTTTTTTTCAAATACACAGCCTGATCATAAACCAAGTGTAATTTAACAACTCAGAAATGAGATGGCAGTCTACACAAAGACCTCACATTTATTTATGTCACTTCTTGTCTATTTAAAGAAAATTTTGTGATTTTTGTGCCACATTCTCTATTTTTGAATGTTTGAGATTGTCAATATGAAGCTGCAATAAAGCTGTAATAAAAGATTTTTTTTGATGACACCCATAACTTTCGGTGTGCCAAATAAAAATAAGAAAAATAAAAAAACCCCACACATTATTAGCTAGAATTGTAAAAAAAAAGTGAGGGAATTGAGATTAATGGACTCAGCTATGTTAGCAGGGTTTGTTATGAATAGGAATATTGAAAATCTAAATAGTATTTTTTCTCCTGTTTGCTAAAAATACTCATACTTATTTTTTTCTCTTTTTTTTGTCTCTTTAAAAATCTGTTTTGTCTGTATTTTTTTCCTTTCCTCCTCTACAGTCAACTTCATCTTCTTCTTAGATCCTCCATCTTTGACCCGTAAGCTCACACTGCCATGACAATTTTCCTTCCTAGTTCTTGACAGAAAAAGCTATTCCTTCACTTAATACAAATTTATGAGCATACCTATTGTACTCAGTCAGTGTTAGCTCAAAACTTTGAAGGGAGAAAGTGATATGTAAAGGCATAATGTGTCATTCAATACAGACTCCATTCAAATAATGCACCAACTGTATTTATAGAATAATTCAAAGGTGCTTGGATCCCTGAAAGAACAGAAAAATGTTTCATTTTCCACCATCCCGATTAGAATATGTTATATTATTATAGGTAGACTATTTTACTTCACTGAAATAGGAGGAAACCTCAAGAGTGAAGCCAACACAAAGCTTGGTATTACCATAAAGCTCTGATAAAGGTTTGTTTTGCTAATGAGAATAGTAAACCTGCTTCTCATTATGCTTTCATAACATGAGAGTTAAAGATAAAATACTACCTGCTTTATGATTAATGGAGATTTTCCTATTGAGTATATAGGGGTAGGATTTCATCCCAAAGGTTTTGTTGTGGGTAATTATCTGGTTAATCTATGAAATACATTTTCATTACAATTGTGCTTCAGATTAGTAAATGTGAGGGCTACAATCAGAAGGACAACCCAGGAGGACAACCCTACCATATACAACAATATACAATATTATACAAACATATACAACATATACAATACTTTATTATATGAATACTTTACTATATGAAGAGTATGAAGAGTATGAGCAGAAGCTACAAATTTTGATCAGCATCCTTAGTTTTACATTGGTTTTCCATAAGTGTTGTACTGCAGCCTAAGGAATGAGATATTTAAATAGATTTTCTTCTAAAATTTAAAGGTGAATAGTTATTATTTTCACCTTAGATTATTCATTTGTTTTGTCCTGTCAGCTTGTGAAGCCACAGTCACCTATCAGAAAACTTGCCCTTGCCATAGGTTGCCTTTGGCGCCAAGTCCTGCTTTATTTATAACACTCCTGGCTGGTAAGCCCTTTAAAATTTTATTTGCAGGCACACAACAAAGGCAACTGGGAAATCCCTCTGTCTCTTCCCCTAGTTTCATTGTGATCTCATAAATATATATCTAAGACATATTTGTATAGCATCTAGACTTTGAGAGGAACTTCTCTGAATATGTACTTTTACTGAGCATTTTACCATCTCAATAGATAGCCTCCCTTCACTTGCAAAGATTAGTTAGGATGAAGTCATAATGTCACTAGAAACAGCAGCTTTGATTAACACTTTACACTCATGAGAATAGCTGTGTGGATTTAATTTAAGGCACAACCCCTCCCCCCAAACAGTTAAAACTCCAAGGTACATAATATTATACAGACATATAAAACTGGTGTGGGAATAACTTGTAATAAGAGATAGAATAGCCATTAAAATTAATTTACTTAGAAAATTCCTTTGTGAATTTTCCTTTTTATGTAAAAATTAAGTGCCTTTACTCTTTGGTCACTACATTAGAATGGAAAAGAACACAGCATAAATTTCTCAACCTCTGTCTAGAAGCTCTTTGCTCAAGAAAAAAATGTAAGAACAAATTCAAAAACTGTGTATGGAAAGATTGTGAAAATAAACATAGTCATGAAAAGCTGGTTTTGTTTCTCTCTTTCTTTTAATTGAAACCTATTTTCTCAGGTAATTTCCCAGTTAATTTTTCAGCTATTCATGCCCTGAAAATAATAGAAAGAAACCTGACAATTAATGGGTTCACTATCCTTAGAATTCTGAAACATCAATTTCTCATCACTAGAAAGATTTTTAAAAAACACAGGTTTTTAAAAACCTTTGTCAGATGACTTTTGTTAGGCCAGCATTTTGGCAGTCTGATGACACTGAATTATTTTCCAACACTGTGGGGACTGCTTGAAGGATTTTGAGATGCCTTATTTCTTGTATATTTTCCCTTTTTAATATTGCCGAGTTTCTGAGTAATTTGGATTTCAGAGCCACTCTAACTTCCAAAATCTGTTTCTAGGCTTTCATTACAAGATTAGCAAGACTTTACAGATTGCTGATGATGCAACGATGTATTGCAAATAATACTGAGGTACTGAATCATTGACTTTACAGTAACATATGTTTTCTGATACTCTTGTCATTTTCTTTCATTTAAAAAAAATCATCTATTCAGCTCACCCAGAAATGGTTGTATTTTCTAGTAGAATATGGGGAAGGAATGCCGTGTTTCCCATTCTTGTTCAAAATCTCTTTTACATGTTAACAGCAAAGGAAAATGCACAGAAGTACCTGGCACAAGGGCCAGGACCTGGTGCTGTCCTCCTGTAAATAACATGTCAATAATCAGGCGACAGAATCAGGCTCCTTATTTATGGTTTCCCACCCCTGCCAGACTGAAATGATGCCTGTCTGGAATAAGGAAAGGCAAGCATTTGGGCTCTGCACAGACAGTTTAATGTACTCTCAGTGACCATGAATACAAATCCTCCCAAGCTGAGAGAAGGTGGAGCAGAACACAGTTTTCTGTGTCTAGAATGCCTGAAGCAGTTGGCCTAGGGATACTTCCAACAACTGACTTTTAATGGTGATGTTTGAAAAATAAGCAGTTTGAATTTCATCCTGCAGCTCTGAATTTATTTAGGTGAAGTAAATTTTTCCAAGCTGGTTGAACTTCAGCTGGGTGTAGTTCATGCTCCACACATACTGACAGCAACCGAATTTTGCTTTGCTTTATTCTTTGCTGAGAGGCAAGAAGCGTTGTCTCAGGGGCAGGATAAATGCAACTACAACTCCTGAGCTGGGCCACGGTTCTTCGGCTCAAATTGCAGAGAGAGAGGCTCGTGTCTGTCCTAACCAAGACAAATGTGTCTGAAGTCTGCCTGGACTACGCTTGGCAGAATATGACACTCTTAATGTCACCTTTAGAGATTTGAGTTTGGATTCTTCCTTTGTGGGGAATAATACATGACAGCTATGGCTTCATTTAAATTTTTAAAAATATGGGATTTGGGAAAGGATAAACGGGATTCATGACGAATAGTGTGAATAATTTCACTCAGAAATCATGAGAGTTCATAAAGTTCCTCAACTTTTAAATGGGGAAAAGGTATTGAAATGGTTCAAATTTATCTACATGTGGAAAACCAGGTATGGCAACTGCCATCAGGCAGAATAAGATGGAGAATTATTGTTACATTAAAATTGTCATGATAGAAAGTGATGTGCTATGACCTCACAGTCTGCTTCTGATCCAGGACCATTCTAATTGGCAATTTTGGGGGGTGAAACACAGAGGAGAGTAATCTAATTCAAAGAGGAAGAAATTGGAGAGGAAATTGCAAATACTTTTAATCTAAATGCTTTTAATAAAAGAACTTCAGAAAATTATTGTCATAGTGAGCTGGAGAAATTGCTAATGTGGTTGAACCTAGTTTCAATTACAAATTTATAGCATTCACTCTTCTCTTAAAGGAAAATCAAAACCAGGAAAGTTTTGCAGAGGAAGTCAGGAAGGAAGGAATGATTATATATAATTTGATTTTTTTTTTTGTTTTGTTTCCTTCACTCATATTCAATAAACACTTGTTGCAATTATGATCAAGGTTTCATTTTTTTAATAACACCTTATAATGAAGGTATATAATATATATATACATATACATATATATAATATATATGTATATATACATTATACATTATAAGATATATTTATATTATAATGTAGACAATGGATACCTACAAGAGCAAAATCAGGCTCTGAGAAAATACTTGTAATACCCACCTTTTCTAAAAGACAGCACTTTTTTTACAAAGTTGCTGCATTTAAAATAACACATGCATGCATAAGTAACAATATTGTAGATATTAAATAAAAGATCATCATTTCTTTCCACCTTTCTAAAGGTTTTCTAAAAGACTGCAGCAAATTTTGAGGTACTAAAAATATACCGACACCTGTAAAACTAATCTCACTGAGTTGTGTCATAAGTAGCAAATACTCATATTTTAGTAGAACAGCATGCTTAACTAACAAAAATTTCACATAACTTTTCTCAAAACAGAAATAAGAGTCAAGCTTTTATACTTAGTATTTTTACTATTTATTTTAGTATTTATTTATTTATTTATTTTAGTATTATTACTAAAGCATATATTTATAGCTTTATAAATATCATTATTTTTATATACATCATTATTTATATATTTTATAAACATCATTATTTTTATAAAGCTGCAGCAAAACCTTTGTATTACAAAGTTGGTGAATACAAATTCCTAAGTATCGTGTTGCACACATTCTTTAGCACTCTAACGCTAAACACGTAATCAATAAAAGCTCATTAAATACTCCCAAGCACCAGCAATGACAACAAAAACCCAACAAAAAAGGCCAGTCTAATCAAGGAAATCTGCATGTTTTAAACAGCCAGTTGAAGGTCTTGTCCATCAATGTCTATTTCAATTCCGAGGGCACCACTGACAAGCAGCTCTGTGCTTCACTAAGAGACACTGGTCTGTGAACTGATTTGGAGGTCACCTGTCATTTTGAAAACACGATCAATACAATCCCGAAACGGTCCTCAGATTCATTTAATAAGTGAGAAAGGAATAGGTCAGTGATGCCCCAGTGAGTTGCCTGTTATTTTCTGAAAGGCTTTATTTTATTTTTTTTTTTATCAGTGTACATCAAAATCCCTTTGTGCTTTTATAAGTAATGGAATTTGCATATTTTCACACTGAGAAAATCCCTGAAGAAGACATATTAACATGTTCTTTAATAAAATATGGGTGAGACTTCCCATATTTTCATGTCCATGTTTTTAGTTCTAAAGTGAAAACAAGTCCTTTCAGTGATTGCTTAATGGTTTGTCAGTCTTACACCAGAGAAAATAACATGAAATGAATAACAGGAGGCAAGAAGAACTTAAATGGCATTTAAAAATGAAAAGTGGTTTTCCACCCGTGATGTCTAACCATTAAATTGACTGCTCCACCTGTTTTTGTCTACAGGTGGAGATTTAAGAACTGCACATATTTTCTTGGAAACACAGAAACTGTTTTGCAGGGTACTGCAAAAAAAAAGTTAGAAAATAGCAGTAGAAATTAACCAACCCTAATCAAGGGGCCATATCTCAGCAGAGACAGCACCCTTGAGCTGTATGTGTGATCCCAGGTGGGCACAACTGAGAGCCCTCACTTCCCACTGGCTCTGGGTGGCTCAGCAGGATTCAGACATAAGGAAGTAAAGAACGAGGGAAGAAACCAAAAGAAGGTGGAGCCCAGACTGTGGGGCTCCAAAATGCAGTGTGCTCTGGACCACTGGAAGAGACTTGAAGTAGACACAATGAGGTTTCCCTTCTTCCTCACCTTGTCCCTTTCAAAAATGAATGAAATAAACAAGTATGCATGTCATCTTGGCAGATACCAAAACACCTCACTCACAGGTACTTACTTACATCCTGTTTTCCATCTGGAATGCAGGTGTCTCCTCTGAAATCCAGTGAGATTCCTCCTCAGCAACTTTTTAGCAAATTCCAATCTTATACACATCCATCATCCCTCATCTCTTGTGGCATTTGGTCCCAGCCATTTGACCAGCTTTGAACTCTAGCTTTCTAGAGGCTTTGCTGGGTTTCCTGCCATGTATCAAAGGTGGGAATTCATTGTAACATGTTGACAGAGTTCTGCTTGTTCTGCAGAGTTAGCAGTTTAATGCTGTGGAAGAAAAATGGCACACACAGTGTATTTGCCATCACTGCTGACTTCCCTCGCCTCTGTCCCTCAGAGAGGTCTTCTATCCCAGAGCTGGATCAATTCACATGAGCTCAGCATGGGCTTCCTCCTGGTGTTTTCCAAGGACTTTCACTCAGTATGCCTTGTGATGCAGTGCCTACAAGAGACATTGGGCCCAGGGCATGGCCATCTCAGTTGGTGAAAATGTCCCCTGAATGAGCAGGAGATTACTGAAATAATTGCTAAGGGCTACAGGCTTTTTGATTCAGGGCTACTTGCACACTGCCTTCTAAGCCACTTCAAGCTGCCTGGCACTGTATTGGAGGGATGAAAGATTTCAGGACTGGTACTTTTCTGCTGACTTCATTAGCTTTCTGTTCATCTTTTTTGGATTGCATCAACGTGTGCTAGCTGCCACAGGGTTTGCTTCAGATCTGTGTGTCCTGTGAAGGATAGCTTGGCATCCTTGTTACTCACTGGATTTTCTTCATATCCTGTAGAAGTTACTTCTCCTTTGAGGTTCATGTAATCCAGAGTTTCTCTGCTATGTAATATTACTGAGCATTTGTCCAAAATATGATCAAAGGCTGAGTCTTCAGTATAGTAGGGAATAAAGCAGCACCTCTTCTTCCTTGTGCTATGGAGTGATCTTGAATCCATGCACATCTTTTGATGACCTGTGATGTTTCATACCCTTTCAAGGCTTCCAGATACATTTTGGTAATTTTTAATACCTGAAGTAATTGTTCTTCTTACATTTCCCAGATAATCATCTACAAAGACAGCAGTAGGAGCCATACGATATTTCTCCTGGCCTATGTCTAACTTTTCTCACTTGCAGCCTACTCTTCTTTTAACGATGTCTGTTTAAGATGCAATTCAAATAAAAGAAAAAGGATTTAAAAAAAAAAAAAACCCATGAAAATTCACATTTACTGAAAAATACTTTCTTTTGAAAACTTTACTAGGTCATCTATCTAAACACTCTTGCAAGGAATTCTGTTAAGGAAGCAGACTGTGGTTGCCTTCTAAGAAGAAAATGGTGCTCAGATCCCAAACTCCAGGCTTCTGTAGTTGGTATAGAACATAAACAGTTACCTCATGGGGTAGTTTTGCCTAGCTACACTGGTTAGTTCCGAACCACAGGCCAAGAAAAATGAGTCTGACTCATGGCCAAGGACTAACACAACTTTTTAAATAAAAAGATAAACCAAAACCAGGCTCTGGATAGTGGATACGGTACATCTGTATCAGTAAACACATCTGGCAACCCACACAGCTCGCTAACTGGTCTCATTTAATACTGGGTCATATTGGAAGCAGGGGATTGTGTTGAAAAGTCTTGTTCATATGCAGCAATTCAGTGGGTAACTTTTGTTCCCTCCCTTGTTGTTGTTTGTGCGTGTAAGTAAAATTTCACATATATTAACCTGCTCTTCTAGTAGAAAAAAATGAAAATCAAGCTAGTGGGGGTTTTTAAAGTTTCTTCTGAATCTGACACTAGTTGTAATTTGGCTTTCACAAGGAGAAAAAAGAATAGAGTAT
Source organism: Poecile atricapillus (assembly GCF_030490865.1). Classification (NCBI taxonomy): domain Eukaryota; kingdom Metazoa; phylum Chordata; class Aves; order Passeriformes; family Paridae; genus Poecile; species Poecile atricapillus. The sequence continues at coordinate 42,364,243 of NC_081249.1, read as the reverse complement.
GTAGATTGACAGTCCAAGTGAGATTTTTTTTTTTGTTCTCATAGCATTCGCAAGAATATATTGCCTCATGCTTGTAGATCCTCAGAAGTTTAGCAGCATTTTTTTCTGTTTTTTTCTTTGTTTACTATATAGGCAAAGCTGAAAGCCATATTATTTTCTGAATAGATGAATTTCTTCCAGTTGTAGTGGGAAACTCTCTTATCTTGAAAAGCCTTTATCTATTTCAAGAGCTGTTCATATCACTAAAGTAGGAATCTTTTTTCAGGTGACAAAAACGGACACATTCTGTTTGTTATAAGGAAAGGAATGTGATTTATATTCTCACCTTTTTGTACTTGTTACATTCTCTACTGTTAAAGTGCAAGTATTTTAACTGTAGCTGTAAGCACTTGCTCTTTCTGTATAAAATAAAAACCTATAGACACACTTTCACCACAGAATTCTTCTGTGTCAGTTAGTGATTTCTCTAGATAAAAAGTCAGGAAAAAAGGAGTAACTGTTCCCTAAAGAAAGGCAATTGCACTGGGAGCAACATAGCAATACCTCAACCTTGGACGTATCTATTTAAATGTGCTTGAGCCAGACAGAATTCTAAAGGTGCAATAAAGCTGTGCAACAACCAGAATAGCTGCTAAGGCAGGCACAAGTGAGAGAGAGGAGAAGGAGAGAAAAATCCCCCAATGACAATTGTTGTGGGTTTCTCTGCTGCGGTAGTTCTTGTGAGTCTTACCCACAACATTGGCATTTGAAAATATTCTGAAAGACATACTTGTGTAGTGCACTTGCAGCCATCTCTACCTCTTTTTTCCCCTCCTTTTTCCAATATTCAAAACATACTGACAAATTACAGAGTTAGTAGTGATTTGTGATGAGCCAATGATCCTTTCTCAGAGCAGTTGCAAATCTATTCATTAATTCCTGATTCATGGAAGTAAACTCTTGCTCAAAATCTGAATAGTTTATTCATAAATAAAGTTAAATGAGATGGAGAGAAAATAATTTGGTTTGGTTTATTAAAACTCCAGGTGGCACAGCGTGTTCATCTACAAATACATTTCAGAAGTTTGTCTCACAATGCACTGTGTACTGTATGCACAAGAGAGATTGTTATCCTAAAAACAGCATGTGTCAATTCAGCACGGATTTCCTGGTGTGAAGCATCCTTATTGTTGTTATGGAAAGCTGGAGGCTCCTCATCCAGCCATAGTCCTAGCTAGACTCATCCTTGCTTTGTCTGCATCTGGATGACACCTAGATCATATCTAAATGCATTGGTGCATCTGTCTTGGTTCTAGAAGACAGGTGTCTGCTAGGGAGAGCAGGAGCCTCCCTTGGGATGAAAGAATGTAGACCCCCTCCCTCCGAATTATTATAATTTTGAAATCAAGGGGGCTTTCAGGCAGAGATCTAGGGATAGGAATAACAGTTCTTTACTAGTATAACCAGACAAACAAACAAACAATAACTACAGCAATAACAAGAACAGAGAACCAGGGACCCCGGGACAGTTTTCTCGGCTGAGACGCGATGGAGGAGAGGCTTGTTTCACAAACCCCTCGGGCAGTCAGTCCCGGTGCTCCTGCAGGGCTCTGAGGAACAGTCGGCTGGGACATCAGGGACGAGCTGAGATCCTGGGCTGGTGGATGAGGTGGTTCAGCAGGGATGAGCTGAGATCCTGGGCTGGTGGATGAGGTGGATCAGCAGGGATGAGCTGAGATCCTGGGCTGGTGGATGAGGTGGATCAGCAGGGATGAGCTGAGATCCTGGGCTGGTGGATGAGGTGGATCAGCAGCTCCGCGGCGGTGCCTGGCACTGCCACACGTCCCGGCAGGACAGGGGGTGCGAGGCCACCAGCAAAGAGGGGAGAAGGAGAAGAAGCAGCAGCTCTGTCTGGGTGATGGCGAAATTCCCTTCTCTCCACCGCAGCAGCTCCACGACCCAGCACACGAACGTCCTTCCCCGAAGCTGAGGAAAAGCCAGCTAAAAACTGTCCCCACCCTCCTTTTTCTGCCCCCTTCCCCCCCCACCCTGGGCCCGGCCACTCTTTGTCCTTTGTGAGCACCCTTAAGTACTGGTAGTTAGGTTGTCCCAGCACATAATGGGTAAAAATTCCCTGGCAGGCCAGAACACAAAAATAAAACAAAACAAAACAAAAAAAAGAACACCTAACCCTCAACAGCATCACATCCCATACAGCCTCCTATCAGGCAGCTGCACCCAAGCTGCTGTCAGAAGCAGGCAACTTGAGCTTTCCCTCCTCTTAGTCATTCCTGAGGGACATCCAGTCTCATGGGCCAAAACTCCAGAACAGAACTGGTCCATCCAGGGACTGGTAGGGCATGTGTTCCCTGGGGGAGCCTAAGACACCCTTTGGCCTCAAGTGCTAAAAGAAATGCTCAGCTGGAGAAACTATGCCAGTGTTGCTGCTTTCTGCTGGCTAAATAGCATATAGCATGGAGGATATTAATAGCTTCCTTGGAACAATAATATTTCCTAATAGTAGTGTTTCAGCTGGCATAATATAAACATAAATGCAAGAAAGGTTGTAGGGGAAATACCTATGATTATATTATTATGCCAGATGCTACCCTTGAGGAAAAGTATCCAGAAGACAGAAGCTACCCTCCATCTGTGAGGTTTAGTTATTTCACTGAATCCTAGGGAATCTGGACATACAAACAACATCATCTGTCTGTTACATAAGATAAATATGAGTAATATGAGATTTAAATGCTTTTGTATTTTGTTTTGAGAAAGGTCAAAGGGTCTGGCAATTAAATACTGAAAATGAAAAAATATTTGTAGTTAGTAAGTAAATATGTTTTTAGGACCATTTTAGGGTTTTTTCCCACACTTTTAATACTGTGCTTGCTTCAATTCTGCATTTGACTCATTTAGTCTTTTTTAATCACGTTGTGCTTTGCATCTTCTGTGTGACATCCAGCACTATGTATGCATTTCCCAACTTCCCAAAGCAATTTCCACTTTAAACATATTTCATGAACATTAACGTTATTTTACAAAAGTACTTTAATGTTTGTCTTTGATTTTCAAGGCAAGGTGTTTTTTGTTTATGTTTGTTTTGCAGGGGTTTTTTTTCTTCACTTCTTTTAAGCTCTAATGAGGCATCACCCTTTCTTTTTTATCTTCTTTTCTTTTTTTTTAAATTGGAGAATTAATAGATTGGCTATTAATTCTCATTTTATACATTTAGTACTCATTTTATACATTTTCTAAAAAGCTTTGTGGTGCTGATTACAAATTATCCTGGGAGGGTTCCCTGCTTTTTCGGAACATCATTTTTGGGGTACCAAGAAACAAGTAATCTCGACACGAGTAAAATGTGTTGCCAGATGATTGAAAATGCTTTCATTTGGGCTTCATCTGTTATGTGTTGAATATTTCTAGTGATCTGCTGTGTAACTTGCACCTCATTTAAAAGGAGCTGAAGAGGATGCGCATTTTGCTGGACTGCTCATTTCTTTGTGAGCCTCTGCCACTCTCTCTCAGTACCATTAATGACATTCTGGCTGGGGATTTGAACTTACCCTTGACAAATATTTTTGACTAAGAAGATATTTCTAGGCTGCTTGTAACTTGCCAAACATATCTATATAGAGAAGAAGAGCTATGTTCCTAAGTCTAGCAGCCTAAGGTGACTCATATACTTCCTGAATACAAATCAATGCTTTGGATAGGAGGGGATGGGCTCCAGCATTCACCATCAGTCAGACAATGAAACAAAGCAGATGTTGGATGACACCCTGCATTTAGCCTGGCACTTTGGGGTAGCTATCTTGCTTTTAGCAAAACGAAATATAAATTCATAAATGGAATGGAAAAAAAGGAAATGAACCAAAGAGTATCCCTGTGTGCACACCTGTGCATTTATTCCTAGGTTTCTGTAGATTATATAGAATAAGTCTTCCTGTGCATTTGAACCAGAGAACTCATTTTCCTTTTCCATTTGTCCAGCCTTGTAATTTTGAAAAACAATGGTGTTATACATTATGAAATGTATTTCAGACAAAAGTGTCTGAGTGAATGGTCAAAATATTGCAATATGGTGAGATTGCTTCAGGAAATATATATTCAGGTAAATTCTCCCAGATAATAGTGTATAAACTATTGGGACTTTAATATCTGGCATTAATGTACCTGAAAATGTTATAGTTTAGGTTGAGTCAGCTTCTGTTGAAAGACATTTGTGGTACAAGAATAAAGCATAAATCTATGCTATGTGCTTTTGGGTTTTGTTTACCCATTTTGTAGCAACGTAAGAATTCCATTATTTCATTTGTGTGGTTTTTTTTAATTTTTAATGATAAGAAAAATAGGGATTCAGGTTCTAATAGTAATGCAAGTAGAAATAAGTAATGTGAGGACATGTGGAAAGCAAACTCCTAACAACAAAATAGGCATGGTCATCCCTCATGAATATATACCTTAGGGCTGGGGACATAAAGGTCTGTCCTCATTGTGTGAAGATAAATCAGAAGAAATTCCAAATCAAGCAGTAACTTGTGCATTCATACCACTGCACTACAGGGATTTCACTTAGGATTGCGGTCACATTAGGTTCTTAGATAGGCAGTGAAGAAAGAAAAGGCACTCTTGCCTAAAAGCCTCTTTTATGACATCCTAATTTGCACTGTTGAGGCCTTTACTACTTCCCGTTAACTATAAATGAAGCCATGGGTGACTACATCGCTGCCTTAGTGATTTATGTTACGTGCCACAAATAGGTGAAAGGAATCAGATCAAAGAAGTCAAGTACATGGAACTGGTAGTGTGTTTTGAGATATCTGAGACTATGACGTATATAGAGCACTTAGACATCACTTTTGGCAATCTCAAAAGCCGACAGGGAAGCAGTTCAGTCCATGCAGTCATACAAGGTCTTGGCAAGTGCTTGAGAATAAAAGAGAGGCCAGGGGAGCAAGATGAAAGCATCACAAGGGTGATTTTATCCAGTGAGCACTGCAGTGCCAGAGCAAGTATTAAAATGGTGGAATTAATGTTAAAAAGTGAGAAAAAGCAGCAAATACCAAAATGCTGCAGAATGTGGCTAAGCATCCAAGGAAATCTTTAGTATGTTTACTTCACTTAATTTTGAAGTGAGCAGAAGTTACAAATTTGGAGAGGACACACAGTTCATTGAGAGAAAACCAGAAGCAGTACAGCCACAGAAAGATCTCCTTTATAATTTCTGGCAGGAAGAAGATGAAGGGAACCTTCAGAGGAGATGCCAGAAATGGCAAGGGATTGCTTGCTCTAACCTTTTAGCCCTGTCCGCAGTGGTCAGGAAATGTAGATAGCAAGGACAGCTCTTCAACTCCCACACTCAGGAAATATATATATATATATACATATAAATATAAATATACATAAATTATACTTCGGATCCATCTTCCTCCATGAGTGGTATATTTATAGAATATTTTTTTTTGTCAGTTTAGTCAGTACAGTTTTAATACTACATTGTGTAAATCAATTAGTCAAAAAGCATCACTTGCAATATAACATACCTACTTCATCATCATATATTTGTTTTGAATTAACAGCTCTAGGATACAATGTGTAATTAAGGATACTCTGAGTGGATTCCCCTTGAGACTGTGAAGAGTTAACTCCCTCTGTTGACTTTGGGCATGATTTCTTGGTTCATTTTTGTAGTATTAATTGGATTGGTATTTGCTTTTTGTACTTTCAGAAATTTTGCTGTTTGCATTAAAGCAGGCAATATTTTCTCCCTCCCTGCACCACCCACACTCCTCCACCTTTACTCCCAGCAAAAGACTGATTAAGAAAACATTCTTTATATGGAACATTGGTCTAAATCTTCTGCCTTTAGAGAATTATCCTCAGGAAAACAAGTAGAATACATAAAAGTGTTCTGCATCAAATACATGAATCACCACTAAACCTGTTACATTTTTTTTAAAGTTCTGAGTCCACTCTTTCCCTCTGCCAACCTCTATTTCTATAATATGAACATAGGAAACAATAATCTTTTGGAACTCTTGTTTTTCTGCTAGTTATATTCATTTAGCTGAATCCAAGATATATGCACTGTGAATAGCAGGAATTTTGCACCCAACAAAGATTGTTTTCACTTTTACTGGAAGTTTCAGATGTCAGATATTTTAGCACTGTGCCTAGAAAGCTGTTCTCCATTTGCCATTGGTGTGGTCCTATACTTTTGGCGCTGCTGCTTCCAAGGGCATAACATAGGGGTCTTCACAAGTGTCTTGGACTCTCAAGAATCAGGAATCAAGACTGAGCCCCTGGTAGCCCGTGGACTGCGGATAGGAGTCCCAGGGGTGGCATGGTGTCCTCAGAGACAAGACTTTCATTGCCATGAACATCCTTCACAGCAGCTTCCCAGCCTGGCCAAACACTTCTCAAAATCTGTGTGATTCCTTTCAGTCACCCTTCACCACTGGCCACTCACTTGAACTCTACACCAGATCTGCTGCCACAGATTTCTACTTTGTTCCCAAGAAGAGCAGAATGTTTTGGGGAAAGCAAAACTCAATTTTTTCTTGCAGTGCTGAAAAAACCTTTATATGACTTTAAAAGTAATTTATCTGAATGTTGAATAATCACTTCAAGGTTTAGTTTAAATTAAACAGTTTTCATCAGTCTAGACACAAGAGTAAAGGATGAAATGTTTTTTTTTTTAAAAAAATAGTTCATTTTGATTGAACAAAATATCTATAATTTATAAAATATTTGGCTTGACAGGTTAAAACCTTTCTTGGGTGTTTCAGATGCCATTTGACTGGTTAATGATAAATACAAAGTGACAAATTTTCCAAAAGTTCATTTGTTATTTAACAGTATGTAAGCAGTCCTCCCTGGAAGCTTCAGGAAAAGCTCATCACACCGTGAACAATTTCCTGGAGCAAAAATACTATGTCTCTGAAGGACAGTCACAGCTTCCAAAATATATCTGTGGTTTCACTTTTACAGTATCCTACATTAATGATCCTAGATCAAATTAATCATTTTATACAATCTGACCAAATAGTTCTTTGAAAGGTTCTGCTAGTGGGGAAGGGATTTCCTAGGACATAAATCCAAAGAAATCAATAGATGACAAATAATTTCAAAGGGGCAAACACTTCCTCTTAGAAGTCAGTCTAAAATCTATCTTTGGAAGGCTTTTTTCTTTATTTTATGGGAGGAAGTATCAATTGCTTAGACAGTGCTAACCTGCATAGTTCTCTCTTATCTCAAAATTGTTCTGTGATTTTGAGAGACACGTTAAAAAAACCTGAAAATTCTAGTATACTAGAAGAACTAGCAATGAAATAATGATGGAACAAGTCTCAGAAAATTAAGCCTGATTCAGCTAAATTCAGCTAACAGCAGCTGTGAACTGTTCTGGAGAGGTTTTTCTGTGTAATTGGGAGCAGGAGTCAAACCTCAATTGTGCAGCATCCTCACTGCTGGCAACACTTGAGACAATCCACCTGGCATCTTCCTGCCACATCTGCCTACAAGGAGATTAATCTGCTTTTTAAATGGAACACCATATCCATTCTGTTATTCCCACCTTTTCTCGAGGAAATTACCATGGTATTAAGCTATCTGGATATCGAGACATCTCATTGCCAATAAACTGGTGTCCTTGCACTTTATGTTAACTTTGCTAATTAGAATTCTTTAGTGTTGAGGTATATAGAGAAAGCTAACAAGTTCAGTGATGACATCTATTGTCTTTTTCAATCTTTCCCCATTGACCATCATCTGCAAAATCTTTACTTTATTCTTCTTCCTTATCAGACGTTTGTCGCCCTGAAAACTCAGCTTCTGAGCTTGCTAACATAGTTTTCTAAAGACTTTCCCAGGACAGTAACTGTAAACATAGATATGTGCACATTCTTTCTGTTACACGTCTTGTGATGGACATCTCTCATGGCCAGTGCAGTGAGAAAGTGTTATCCTGACCATCCAATCCCTGGCTGTGGTCAGGAGCCTATAAATCCTGGAGGGAAAAATAAACTCTCTCTTCTTCTCACCACACCTCGACCTGTGTCCGTGTGATCTATTCATCTTCAGCGGCAACAGATGTTGTTTTAAAACAGTTTACTTCCTGCAAGCTTAAAATTATATGGGTGAAAATAGTACAACTTCAGAGACTGGGTGCTCCTGGAGGTACAATGCTTATTTTATACTGTATTCTTGGAGTAGGTCTATTATCATGTTAATAGAATCATAGAATCAAGTAGTTCAAATTGAAAGATGTGTTTAAAGATCATCTAATGCAAAGCTTCCTTGCCATGGAAAGGGACATCTTTCAGTGGATAAGTTTGCTTAAAGTCTCATCCACTATGGCCTTGAATGCTTCCAGAGATGGAGCACCCACAACTTCTCTGGGCAATTTGTTACAGCATTTTACCATTTTCATCCTAAAAAATCTCATCCTTATGTGAAATTTAAATACACCCTCTTTCAGCTTAAGACCATATCTTCTTGTCCTACCTTGACACACTTTTTTACAAAAAAAGAAACCTTTCCAGCTTTCTCGTTAGCCCCTTTTAGCTGTTGGAAGGCTGCTCTAAGGTCTCTCTGGAGGCTCCTCTACCTGAGGCTGCACAATCCCAACTCTCTCAGCCTATCTGCACAGAAGATGTATTCCAACCCTCTGACTCCTTCGTGTGGCTCTTCTCTGAAATCATTCAAATGGGTCCATGGCTTTCTTCTACTGGGGACCCCAGGGCTGTATGCAGTAAGAATTGAAGTTTTAAAAAAAAAAACATTACTTTTGGTCCCGTTGCAGTGCCTGTGTCTTGTGTGACTCAGTTAGCTATTTTGGTATGGATATTGAATTATGGGGTGGACTATTTAATACTCTGTCTTGAAATATGATCCAACACAACTGTACTACACCATCTGGCTTTGAAAATTCAAGCCTGGTTTTAGAAATGGCTGCCAAAACCACTGTGTGGTGCTATATAGTGCCACAGCTTCATTGTTTTTCTGCTATGGAACTTGCTTTCCCTGAACTATAGAGCAGGAGGAGGGCAGGCAGCTCACAGAGCTGCATACTGCCTGTGATCCTTCGAGGTGAATGAGGCTCTGTGGAAGGAATGCACAGAAGTACATGACCACTGAGTCGATGGATCTGGTTTCAGATCTTTACAGAGATTTCAGATATTTTCCAGTTTCTGAAGTGTCAGAAATAGAGCAAGGACTTGCATGGGAGAAGAAAACACTAGGGAAAACTCCTCACATTCTCAAAAAGGTTTTCAGAAAAAATATAAGTGTTTCTGAATTATTATGTCCAAGTTATACTATCAAATTCTTCCAACTGTTGCAGCTGATTAGTGAAGTCCTAACGTGGATGAAATGAGAGAATTCTCCATTTTCTCATAAATCTATATCTGTAGCTCATTTTTATTATCTTTTTTTTTTTTTAAATAGATACCAGATATTTTAAAATAATTTTCTATTTTTTACGGAGTATTAATTTTTCTCTACTAGTAAGAAGAATAAAAAACACCACATCATTAGCTGAATTCCTATAGGAGTCAGCACCCTATGATGTGTGAATGCTGAGCAGCAAAATGCATCCCATGAGCAGCAGAAAAACACATTCTTTCAGGTACCTTTGCCCCTGTTACTCACCTTGTTCAGATTCATGTTTCTTGCACTGTGAGACTGGGCTTCCTGGCAGGTATTGACCTATTCCTTGCAAAGCATCAGGAAGCCATTCATTGAAAATTAAGTGAAAGGAGCATTTTTTCCTTTCTTGTGGGATCAGTTTTACTTATGAGGAAACAAACAGAAAAGTATCTCTGTTCTTTAATCAAAAAACCAACTGTATTTCTGAGCTTGCCAACTCTTAAATAGAAACAGATTGAAAACAAGAATAAAAATTAAATTGGTCTCCTCACATGTTTTTGGTTTTTTTAACAGTGTCACAAAAGAAGGTATTCATTTTGGTATTTTTACCAATATAGTTCTCAATATTTTTCTAAAATGTTGCTTATATTTAGTGTGCAGCTTGTCACATTTTTCATTACTGCAGAGGCAAGCCTAGCCTCCATTAAAAGTGTCGCAAATCCTGTGTTATCAGATAAGTCATCACCAGTTGCAAACTGCAACATTTTCATCGTGTTTTGTGGTGGCAGTTTTCCTCAGAAAGCTTTTTGAAAGCATTAAATTCTCATTTAGGTATGCTTAGGCAGGTAGGTAAGGAGTTTTACCTCACCTGCCAGTATCCCTTCCCTCTCTGTGAAGTATGTGAAACTCTATCATAATAGCACAGGACACAGCTGTGGGAAGATGCAGGTGACTTGAGCAGAGTTGGAGATATAGGGAAATGCACCAGTGGCACTGCTGAGGGTCAGCTCACTGTAGCATCTGCAGCTGGGAATGTAGTGCCAGGCTATATTCATGTGTCCTTTGATGCTTACCAAAGAGATATGGAAAAGGCCAGAGAATCAAGGGAATAATCACCAGGCACAAATCAGGCTCTGTTCTTTCTGCCCCTTACTTTAATCCAACAGCAAAGAGCTTCCTTGTTCCTTTCCTGTGCCAAAGTTTGAGCAGGGGAAAAAAAAGCCCCAGCAGTCTCTCTGAAGCATAGTTTCATAAATAATGATTCAGTTTTACTCACTCCCTGTGGCTCTGCTCAGTCACCACCTAACTTTACAGCATCCTTTGTGTGCTCCTTAAAGATTATGCTTTTTTGGTTTTTTAAAGAAAAATTAATTGCAAAGCAGCTTCCATTCCTATGTCACTAATCCCAGTGGTGTAAAAATAGTTAAGCAAAAGCCTGAAGCACTCTCCAGCTCTTTCTTCCAGCTGCTTCTGAGCGCTAACAAGTACTGCACCTAATGGACATCGAGTGCTATGACATTTGATGTCTTTGAATCTTCAGAAATATTAATATAGCTGGGGAAAATGACACATACAGCCTCACCACTGACAAAATATGGCATTGCACTCTATGAGAAAATAATTTAGAATTTAGTGTAATAAAAGGAAGTTGCTTTAGACCTTTAGTCAAAGATTCTGCACTTAAATGATTTTATGGGAAGTCTGTCTTCTTTATTTTTACTTTCCTTAGTGTGTCTCTATTATAATGGAGCTTACCCCTGTGTGCTGATATCAACATAGTGTCAGTAGAAATTATTGGTCTTCTTTAGTCTCAGCACTCTGCACACCAAAAATTTTTCACTTCTAAGAAAAACACAGCTCATCAGTTGTATGACCCTGCACTTGCTTTTGTTCAATTTCCAAAATAAGTGAATTAAAGTGGTGTCAGCAGTCTGTACTGCTAAATTGTTTTTAATTCAAAGAGACAGGAATTATTTTCTAATAATCTTTATCATAGCTAATAACAGTGAAATTTAGGATTCAATTAAATACCTCAAGAAAGCATGAATTTTCAGAAATACTGAACTCTACCACTCTGTAACTGGCAACAACATAGATATGGACAGAAACTGTAACTCTCCAATTAAACATCTGCATTTTAATGCATCTTGTGGATAGAGGGACAGCAGTACTGCTGCACCTCTTTGTTTTAGAAAGATTTTGGAAGTTATCACATGATAGTCTTATAAACAATAGAAATGATGTCCAGGTTAACCAACTGTAATATGGACATGAAATTAGTGGAAAACTATTTTAGGAAAGAATTAACTATGACTCTTTGTCAGAGTGAAAAAACATTTGTTGTGGTATCACAAAAGTCTGTCCAAGGCTCTGCAATATTTTTTACTCATGACAATGGAAGAAAGAACATCTTTATTAAATTTTCAGATTCTATGAAGCTCTAGGTGTGCAAATACTTTGGGAGATAAGATTTTTACAAAAACAATTTATCTCCTTTAGTAATGTGCTTTAGAAGAACATAAGTCAGCAGAAGGAAAGGAATTTATGGTGGCAGGGAAATCCTGTGATACAAATACAAACCAGGAAATAATGTGCTTTGCAGAAAAGGACCTGAGGGTTATTATGGACTATGAAATGAAAATTTACCAACATTTTTTGCAGTATTTTAAATAAATAGGTTCTTTCTTTGACCATACAATCCACAAAGCCACACAAACTTTTTAAAAATAGCTTTCACTTTCTTTACTTCCATTCCAATTATATACTTTAAGCAGTCATCCAAAGAAATATAAAATAATTCACATTGGAAGGAAACTGTGGTTCAACCTTCTGCTCAGAGTCTCTGCAGTACTCTGCTTCTCACCAGCCTCCAGGTACGGTGTGACCCATTAGCCCAGTCATCCAGGCATTGTTTCATCAACCTCTATTTTCACTCTTCTGACCCTGGTGAGGTGCAGTTTTAGGAATGGACATGAGCCAAATGGGCATGGGAATATTGGGAACCAACAAGCTCTAGAAAACATGACCTAAGGCAAAAAATTAAATATTTGAATTGCAGAGTCAGACAAGGAAAGCCTGGAAGTTGCTGTGAGAACAGCCTTCAAATGTGTTATGGTAGCCTAGAAAGTAATTGTAATGGAATAAGTGCAATCAATTCAAAGGCCTTCTAGAAAAAGAAGGTGATTTCCACCTCCCCCACCTCCCTCTGCCCACACCCCCACCCCTCCAAAGTATCTCAAAAGATTTATTTTTCACAATTTTACTTTTGTAAATTTTATTCTTTCAACATGCTCTCATGCTCTAAGTGGTCTGCTCAGGACTGTTTTTGTGCAAAAGACAGCAGGGTACAAGTCCTTGTCTTGTCTGCTTTTCTCTGGTGACAACAAACTAATTTTTTGACAGATCTTTCATGCACTGTAAGAGTCAACAGCTGTATGGTCATTTTTCCCACAGCCTTGCTTAACTTCTATAATTCTTAGGCCACATTGCTGCCCATGGTATATTTTCTCTTTATTGGTACACCAAATTTTTCTGATGGGCTGAAAAGAACTGATATATATGATATGCTGTAACCTTGTTGGCATCCTCCTGGAGCATCAAAGTTCTTCACTGATAAGACATCTGTTATCAATACAGGCCACTCTTGAAACTCTGTGATGTGTGGATTCTTTTGTTCTTCTTCAAACACATATTTCCAGTCATATTTCACTCATAACAATATCAAGATTTCTCTTCAAAAAATCTTTACAACAGGTAATAATAAAATTGCATTTATACTCACTGTGGATAGGGCAAGAATTGACGGGCTTTATGTTTCAGTGGGAAGAGTTAAACGTCAGGACAAACCCCAAAACTTTCTAAAAATGCAGCCCTAATCTAGATTTCCGGTGATGTTGTACGACTCTATCACAGCAGGGTTTGTAAATCAGTCATTATGGGTTGACCCTGTCTAGAAGCTAGAGCCCTCACCCAATTGCTCGCTCATTCACCTTGCAGCAGGATAGAGGAAAGAGTCACAAGGGCGTCATGGGGTGACTTTACCTTTAAGATAGCTTTGGGAGCTGGGAGGAAGTTGAAGCTGCTGGTGGCTGATGGGAGTCTTTTCTTGTAACCAATTATCGGTCATTTCTAAGAAGTGACAGCAGTTTTGACCATTGAAAAGGGAGATCAACTTGTAAACACCACCTTAAGATGTAAAGCCAGGGTTCTCTTGATCTCTTTGGTTTCCAGCTTCTGAAAAGGTAACAAGGCTCTGTCTCGGCCTCTTCCCCCCTCCAGGCCAGACAAGGCCGCAGAGAGCGGAGGGGGTCGGGGGAGAGAGAGAAACGGAGCCGACCAGGTTGGTTTAGTTTGTAGTTTCTGCTGCTGGACTGAAACCTGACACTATGAACACTTGCAGCTTTTCCAAGACTTTAACTCTTTTACTACCTGCATAAAACTTACAGATTACTTCTTTTTTGAGAGAGAGAGAAGGATGAGAGAGAGAGATAACATGAAAGAGACATCATAAAACTATCAAAGACAATGAAGAAAAGAGTTAAGTTTTAGATGGAGAAGAGAAAATAAGGAGATGCTTTATAAGCTGAAATATTTTTCTGTTAAAGCTATGGAGATGGACAATAGTGTTCTGAAAAAACTCCTTTAATTCATGACAGAGTATATAGGGAGGAATGGAGTGTTCAAAGTGTGGTTTTTGAGCAAAAGGTGGAGTAATTGTGATACAGTGAGGTGCTGGAACAGAGTGAGGTGAAGTAATAGTTGAAGATTTGCGGCCTTGAGAGGCAATGAGAAAACTGTTTCCAGAGAAGGTCACAGAGACAGATGAAGAGAACTTTTGCCTTTGAATAACTCATCCTTAAAATGACATCCCTAGACTCATGGCCCATAACACACCTCAGAGTGATGTGAAATGGGAGGAGTGAACTGATGGCAGATTTCCGGGCAGCTGGCATCAGAGAAATAGAAAGCTATAACAGAAATAGTTTTCTCGTGAGAAACTCCATAGATTAGCAGAACAAGACTTCTTTTTCTCTACAAAGGCTGATGAAAAGACTCTAGCAGGAATTGGGACTGTTTTAAACACCAAAGTTCCAAAGTTTTTTGTCTCTATATTGTTATGTGAACAAGGGAATGGTGGGTAGTGGGGGATAAAAGGGTTTTCTGGAGGTTTATTCTGGTGTTCTTATTCTTGTAGTTTTGTTAATAAACTTTCTTTATTCCTTTTAAGTTTTAAGCCTGTTTTGCTCTTGTTCTAATCCATATCTCACAGCAAGAAATAAGTAAGTTTTCTAGTAATTTTTTTAGTTACTGCTTTAAACCCACGACAAAGGGTAAAACTGAGAATAATTTGTGAGTTTTGTAAGTGAATGAAAATGAATGGGGAAGTAGGGGCACCTCAAGAAACAGCAAGTGATGCAAGGGCAATCACTCATCACCTCCCACCAGCAGACCAATATCCATTTGGTCTCTTGAGAAATAGCTACTTCAGAAATAATCCCTGTCCTGCACCCACTGAGTTTTGCTGGTGAAGACAATACCCCAATGTGTGGGATATCCCTTTGGTCAGCTGGGGTGAACTGACCCAGCTGTGTCCCTTACCAACCTCTTGGCCACCTTTAGCCTCCTCACTGCTGGAGACAGGGTGATAAACAGAGAAAGCATTGACCCATGCAGACACTGATCAGCAATATCTAAAACGCTGGGGTGTGATCGACACGGTTTTGGTCATGAATCCAAATCACAGCAACATAGGGGCTGCCATGAAGTAAGCTACCTTTCTCTCAGCCAGATCCAGTACAGCAGTTTACACAAATATACTCAAGAGATATTTTACATTTAGCTGTTCTTTTTTCAGGGTGCAAAGACTGGTACAAACTAATAGCAACACATAAAATCACAGGTACAGCTTGGCACACATCCACACAGCTAAATCCTGTTGCACTCAAAAGAGATGGTGACCTTGCCCAAGTTTATGGGAGATATTCCTGCCATGAGTTATCACTTGAGCTATGTTCAGGTATCATTTGGAACTGTAATGGCTGGCAAAGACCAAAACCATTAATGGGCCTTTTACTTAATTGTATGGACACATCTTCAGAATTCTGATTGAGCTGCTTTACTATAAATATAATGCATTGAGGTAAATACTTGTGTATTTTTAGCTCTTTTGATAAAAATTCAGTGTATTGAATAATTTTTTTATTTTTTTTTTGTCAGAAGGAAGGTCTCTACCTTGACATCGTGATAAATTACCCAGCAGTGACACGTGGAATAAAACTGTCTTCTGGAATAATTTTTCATTAACAAAAAAGAAAAAGGAGGCAAAAATCCCTCAGCAAACAGCACTTTCTTTTTGCTTATATGGGAGACAAAGTATAAGTAATTAGATATGTCCCCCCAAAATAGTTTGTGCAGAAGCAAACAGTACAGCCCAGAATTCCTTCTAGTGGCATGTCTGTACCTCTGTGCATTCTGCAGATAGTATTGACACGTATCTGGGAATTGTAGGAAGGAAGTCCCCTCTATGCATCTGATATGAGATGATAATTACATAACATTTTTTACGTGAAGGTTGGGTTTTTTTTGTGTAGTAATTTCCTGCAACTTTCAGAGGGGAATTAAATTTTAATCTCTTCTAAATATTTTATCTATTGTGTCCATATATTTCTAGACATTTCTATTTGAAGTTTCAGACTGGTGCTGTTTCTAAAATATCCTAAGTTCACATACTGAATAGGACATCAGTACAGCACATAGAAAAAACAGTATGCAGTATATTCACAAATAAGGCCTATCCTTAAAAATGTTAAATAAATCTATTTTTAAATTGAGGATGTTTATATTTAAATTTTTCTGTTGCATAGCAAAGAACAATAAGTTTATCACACTCTGTAAATTTGGCATGTGCATACATACCATCAGTTTTCACTGATTAATCTCCAAAGTCCTTTTTCTTTGATTAACATCCAGATGTCTATGTAAACTAATATATGACAGATTTATTAATGTAATTTCATCTGCAACTTTCTATATTTTGCATATTTTTATTTTGCATAAAATAAAAACATATACTCTGCAAACTTATAAATTTCAGCTTTCTATTTACTTTGAAATTCATTTCCAGTTCACTTTAGGTCTGGTTCGTCTGTTGACTTCTTAGGGAGAAAATGATTATGTACTGACTATGTGTCAGCTATGCCAATAATAAAAATAAATATTCAGATCAATGTTCCTTAAATTTAAATTTCCTGCTATTTTATTTGGGATTTGATATTGTCTAAAGGAAATCCCATTTAGTTATTTTTCTATTTTTTTTAAATCTAATTTTCCATAATATGACTTACACAAAAAAAGAGATATTAAGCCTCACTGAAAAGTATTGATTCTGTAAAGTGACACATGTTCCCTGTGGATCTAAAAGTGTACTTCACTAGTCCAACCATGCAATTTCTCATAGAAAATAATTGTTCCAGTAGTGTAAATGAGATTCAACTTGCAAATCACTAAAATTTTCTCAGATTTTCAGTTTTTTCTTGCAATTTTTACTTTTCATGGACTTGTAGACCTTGATGAATTAAAAACAGAGTGCAGTTTAAATAACTATTGGCAAAAGCAGAGGAAATAAGGATTGATCCTGTTGACATTTTTCCTTTAGGTACAGAAAGCCATAGAAACTATTGCATGTTGTTGAGAAATTTTGAAAGATAATTTATTAAAAAGTGAAATGAGCACACAATAGGTTCCTTAGTGTGGATTTAAATACAGTTTTCTTATAACTCACAGTCACAAATACGCGTTTCTTGAGAGAACAACTTGTGACTTACAAGAGTGTCATTAGTAGAAAGTTCAGAAATTACTTTTCAGTAAGTTTTCGAGTTCAGAATTATTTTTTAAGTGATTTCAGGTTTTTAAGACTAACTCATTATATGCATTTTAAATTTGTTGGACATGTACACATTTCTTTGCTACTATCAAATATGGCAGTGGTAATTGCAAAAATCTAAGTGTTCACAGACAATTGCAGTCTATTTAACAGATTAGTTATCAGATTTTTAGCTGTAACATACATATTAGTGCACAGAATTCAGTGTATGTTTTAGCATTGTAATACATAACTGCATGAATTTATTTCATCTCCATTCCGGCTGTCATAGTGAATTAGGCAATTTAAAAGAGAAGAATAAAAATATGTTGTTTCCCCAAAGGTTTTGGGGTTTTATACTTCTACAGATAAAGCAATGTTTTTTCTTGGTGCACACTTTTCTGCGAATCCATGCATTATCTAAAGGAAATGCTTTGTCCTTTTACTCCACTGTGTTGCAACTGTTCCTAAATCTTGCTACATTTGTACAGGGAGAGGATTACAGTAAACAAAAAACCCCATTCAGTTACGTCTGTATTAGTAAATTAAACTTGACAGGTCTGATTAGAAGATAAATATCAGGGAATTGTAAAGTCAGATGAGCAAACTCCTCCTCCTTTTCCTAGAATAAAGAGGTGTTAATTATCCCTCATGTTAGGAACAGTCTGCATTGTATTGTCTTATTCAAAGGACTCCTAGGCTCTGTCTGGAAGCGTGGACCAAAATCATACCATGGAGTGCTAGCCATTAGTGAGGACAGAGAGCTGCACATCAGTGATCAGATCTGAGCTTTTGGTCTCTATAAATTTCTGCTGCAGAGTTGGGGGGATCAGGTAAAGAAAGTGTGGGATAAAAAGGAAGATTTCTAGATCAGCTAAAGGAAGTGAGATAAATACACAAAAGTTTTCAGTATAGAGATAATTGATGATGCAGAATAGGGAAAATTATCTGTTTCAGATATTTAGATTTAGTAGTACCTTGATATTTGTCATGTGTTAGTATCTCCATGTAAAGTAGATCACACAATTCAAAGTACTACCTGAAACAAGCAAGATCTTTATTTTAAGAAACCTCCAGTTATTCCAGATGGAAAAGTTTGTTTCATACAGCAGACATTAAAAAACTTTTCTTCTCTACTAATCTGGATTTCTTAATAAACTTTTTCTTTTCTTTTCTTTTCTTTTCTTTTCTTTTCTTTTCTTTTCTTTTCTTTTCTTTTCTTTTCTTTTCTTTTCTTTTCTTTTCTTTTCTTTTCTTTTCTTTTCTTTTCTTTTCTTTTCTTTTCTCTTTTTCTTATCTTTTCCTTTCTTATTTTTTCTTTTCTTTTCTTTTCCCCTTAGCTCCTAAAAGTACACAACATACTGTTGTATGAGAATTACTTTATTTATCATCTGTCCCCATTGACATATATGCAGCTGCTTAAAGAAAAGGACTTACAAAAGCAACAAGACTAAAATGGTCATTGATCATTTCCTGGAATATTTTCCCTGTTGTCAGTCTGCAACTCAGGGCTTTCTTGATTCAGAAGTAGTTGCTTTCTGTAGTTAGCAAAACATTAATACACTTTCATTTGGATGTCTCCTTGCAACTGCTTAGCTGTGAGCTACATGTCTAAGCTTTAATTATAGGTAATGCACTGAAATATAGTTAATGAACTGTCTAGTCCAGACAGTCAATAGAACCTCAAGAGAGATTCAGTTCATGCTGAAGTAAACATCCGATGCATAAGCATGAAAGCCTGGTGTCACTTAAGTACCCAAGTTTATCTCACCAGCTCCAGTCACAAAAAAAAGAAAGGTGTCTTTCAGGTTTTACATCCAATCTGCAAGTTTCTCGGGTGTCTGAAACAACACTAAATTTTGAAGTTAAAACAAATAAGCTGAGGCTTTTTATTTAATTGTTCCAGCTGGACTTCCCTGCAGTAGTTTTACCCAGCTGCTCCTTGAACTTAAGTAATTCATCAGGTCCACAGCATCCCATGGCATGTATGTTTTGTGTGAGATTGTATACTTCTTTTTTTGTTGCTGTTTTGTTTGTTTGCTAGGTTTTGTTCTTGTTTCTGTTACTTACTACGTTTTGCATCTAAAATCTCTTTTTCAGCAGGAAGATTGAACCTTTGCTTTATATTCAATTGATAATAATTTTGTAGATTGACTTTTTGTCTAGTGATCTCTTCAGCTAGTAGGGCTACAAAAGGATAACCACATCTAGTACATCCCAGACACAATTTTTTTATAAACTTTGAAACACATCTTGCAAGTTCAATTACAACTTTCCATATAACTTAGTTGTCTGAGCACTCTACTTACTCAGTCTTGGTCAATTTTTTACTGCTTGATTTTTGAGGCTTTCTTGTCTTGCCAAATTCTAACTGTCTTGGGATCTTTTACTTTTTGAGACAGTCTTCTACATTGTCTCATGCACTGTCTACTGTCTGCCTCGAATGAAGTTACTTTCCTTTTAAACACACATTTAAGTGCTTTTCTGAAATGATGCCCAAATTGCTAGTCTTCTCAACCAAAGTGTTTTCTTTGTCCAATCATGTTCAATTGTATTTTTTTCAATAAAACTTCATTACATTCACAAGTGTTCAAGATAGAAACACATTTTAAATTAAACTGAAAATCAATTAAAATTGAGTTTTGACTAAAAAATTAGGCATAGGTTAAACAAAAATTTTGGAAACAATGCATCTTTTTGTGGAAATTCAAACTAAGCAAAACATTTTGTTGTGCCTCTTAAAGAAGCATATATCTTGAAAACAAGAGATGGATTTTCCTGGAAAAACAATATTCTGGAGAACAAAACTTAGTGAAATTAACTCAGGCAAAGCATTTATCACACTGATGAAGACTTGTTTTCAGGTAGTTAGAAAACTCAAAGCAAAATTTGAACTTTAAAACCATGAAACCTGTTACGAAGGGGAAAAAGAGAGGTTAAAAATTCAGAAAATCACTCTTGCCAAGTTTTCTACAGATTTAGTAAGAATTTATGCTGTCCTTTGGAAGCCTCAAACTCAAAAAAAAATATTTTTAGAATAGGCTATTTCAGTTGGAAGGGACCCACATGGATCATCAGCACTTTTTTCTTCACTTCCCCTCCTCATGAAGTTGTAGATAGCAATGTGGTCACTCCTTAACCTCCTTCTGTCCAAACTGGACAAGCCCAAACTTCTCAGCTACTCCTCACAGGACATTCTTCACAGCTCTTTCACCAGTTTTGTTGACATCCTCTGGACACTTTCAAGGACCTTCACATTCCTTTTAAATGGTGGGGCTCTGCACTGGCCATATCAATATTGAATAGAGAGGGACGATCACTTCTTTTGGCCATCTGGTCATGCTGTGTTTGATGCACTCAGGATGTGTTTTTCCATCTTGGCTGCCAGAGCACATATTTCCTAAGTATCTGAAATACTGCAGTGAGCGCAGAGACATTTCATTCATGCTCTTGTATATAGATTAAAAAAATAAACAAAAAAAACCAAAAAAACCCAATGCAAACCAAAAAAACAACAACAAAAAAAACCACAAACAAAAACCCACAAAAAAGAATAAAATACTTTTAAAGTGAAAAGTACATTATAAAATTATGAAATTTGGCAACTTTTTGTAGCCTAAAGAAGAAATCAAATGAAACACAGAGAGTAAATATCATGTATATAAATATGTATATATGTATATAGAATTATACATATATACATGCACACCTATGCATATATATATGCATATTTTATGTACATATAGATAAGTAGCTAGGTAGGTACAAAAAAATCTCATTGCCAAGAGAGAGAAAGAGGATTCTTTTTATTAAATATGTGTAATTTTTTTATTCACCCTTCTCTGCTGCATAAAAATTTGGAGAATACTAAGGGCCCTTCATAAGAAGTACTCTTTCCCACAAAGAGGCAGACAGCCTTAGAAATGGATCTTACTTGGCATTTTGAACTAAAACATTTCAGAAAATAATGTGCAACAAAGTGTAATGAGCAAGTCGCAAATGAGACATTCTCTTGACCAATGCTGAATAGATTTGTCACCTAATATTCTGCTTGTTGTAGCACTGAAATCAATATAAACACTTTCTTTCACATAAATGTGTAAATTTACCTGGAAAAATATAGTTCACTTTAACTGGAAATATTTTGCTTTAAATTTCCACATGCAAATCTGACTCTTCTGGATGAGTAAAACTGAGAATAAATGTGATTTTTATATGTCTAGGATAAGATTAAAAAACCAATAAATCATAGAAACTCTGTGCAGCTGCAAAATATAAAAATCTGTGTATAAAAACCTGTTTTCAGTTACATTTTGAATATTTTTGTCTTTGATGACACAGAATTTTGATTAGCCATACTTTTGAAGAGTAACCTCAGTAAATGACCAGAGAAAGTTGGCAACAACAGCTTGAAATATTTGATAAATAGTAGAGGTTCCTCCATTCAAGGCTGTGACTGGGGCAGATTGAAAAGTATTTTAGACTTTCAGAATAGAAAAGAGTGATTTAAAAAATAATGTACTTTTCCAAAACACTAACTATTTAAGCCACAATATATATAAAAGATTAAATTAGGAGCTCTTACAGTCTCCTATTTCTCCTATAGCCTTTTATTTCATCTTCTAAATACTAAGATGAAAGTAGAAAACCCACACAAACTTAGGGAAACTTTCATTATAAGTTCACATTTCCTTCCATGAACATTCTGTGCACTTTTCATTCTCACAAGAGATGAAGTTCTATTATTGAGAGTAGTACATCAAATCATACTAAATTTTTGAACACTTATTATTACTGTTCCATGAAGTTTTCCATAGAGTATGGAAAAAGAAAATTTGTGCAGCATTTTTTGTTCAATTCTCCATCTGGGATAATATTTGTCTTTTTTTCGTTCCTGTAGCATTAGAGAAGTGACAAAGTATGATTCCATCATTCTAAAGCCATGGAAAAGAATACTGTATTGAGTAACTCGCCTTGGTGGATGATAATGAAAGATGTTTTCCTGTTTCTCAGTCTGGTATTGAGGGTCTAGTCTTGGGAATATCATCATATATATCTACAGCTTCTCTGTTGTTTGTAGTATTATTTTGTTGTTGTTTTAAATCTCTGCTTTAAAATGTGTTTTTTTTTATTATTCCATTACTCATATTTAATATCTGCTTTGTTTAAAATTTTATCAGTTTTTACTGGGATTTTTTCAGGTTATGAACCAGCTTAGAGTTAGAAAAACTGTGAGAACAAGTCCCTGTAATTTCTTTATGAATGTTGAGATGTTGTGATTATACGAATCTGTTGCAGTGAGGTTTAGCTGCAACAGAATTGCTCATATTGACTGTTTTACCACTCTGCTCCTGAGGGAAATGCAATCATAAACTAGTTTCTTCTAAATGTGTTGATATTTCAGCCTATGACTTGTTTACAGGACAAGATGACCAGTTAGGAAGATGAAAAATTATTACCTCTCTATCTGGAAAAATATTACTCAGTGTGACAGGGGAAATGACAGTTGGCATATGAAAATTTATTTTTTCTGTGTTAAGGAAGGTTTCATACCACTACTTTTGAAGAGCAGTGTAAAACCCATAAACCAATTAAAAAGGACATGAAACACATTATTTAATTTTCTGAAATATATAATTCAAATATTTATTTTAATTTAATTTTATTTTATATTTTACTTAGGAAATTAAGTATTAGGAAATTAAGCATTCCTCAAGCTGTAATCAATATCAGAAACTAGGTGATTTAATTATGGAAGCATGATACCTATGATCATTTTTTGGGAAATCTAAATTTATCATCCCTATTACTTTCTGAAAAGTGTTTTAAGATTTTCCGCATTGTCTTGGTTGTGATAAAAATGTTAAATGCTATTGTTGAAAATATGATAGAAAATGTATCACTGGAGTTTTCATAATGGTTTAAAAGAAAAACAGAAATTGGAACAAAATCTTACAGATTAGGGCTCTGTAGAGGCTGATGGATGCTAATCTTCAAGTCTCTGTTTCATTTAGGGCAGATAATTGAACTTGGCTTCACCTCTTTTCAAAAAATCTACCTATTTATATTTGTTCTGGCACTAATGGCCTTGCTGCATTTTTGTGGAAAAACACCAACAAAAGCATAGAATCAAAGAACAAAGAATCATAGAATCATTTATGTTGGAGAAGACTATTAAACTCATTGGGTCCAGTTAACCCAGCACTGCCAAGTCCACCACTAAACCATGTCTTGTGGCAACACGCCTACATGTCCATTGAATACCCCCAGGGATGGTGGCTCAACCATTTCCCTGGACAACCTGTTCAACGATCGACAACTCGTTCTGTGAAGAAATTTTTTCTGGTATCCAATCTCAAACACCTGGTGCAACTGGAGGCTATTTTGTCTTGTTCTAGCACTTATAACCGAGGAGGGGAGACTGACTTCCATCTCACTACAACTTCCTTTTAGGTAATCAGAGAATCATTTCATTTGGAAAAGTCCTCTAAGATCATCAAATCCAACCTTTGCCTGATCACCATCTTGACAATTACACCATACACATGCCGTGACCAGTCATTTCTTGGACACGGGATGGTGACTCCACTCCATCCTGGGCAGTTCATTCCAATGTTTAACAACTCTTTTTGTGAAGAAGTTCCTTCTGATGCTCAACCCTGAACCTCCCCTGACCCATTTTAAGATTTGTCTTCTTGTTCCATCATGAGTTAGGAGAAGATGACCCCTGCCTGACTAACACCTCTTTTAAGGCAGATGTAGAGAGAGATAAGGTTTCCCCTTCAATTCTGTTTCTTCAGGTTAAGCAACACCAACTCCCTCAGGTGCTTGTTATAGGACTTGTGCTCCAGACCCTTCATCAGTTCTTATGCCCTTCTCTGGACAAGCTCCAGCACCTCAACATCCTTCTTGAAGTGAGTGATCCAAAACTGGACACAGGGATTGAGGGGTGGCCCCACCAGTGCTGAGTACAGGGGTAGAATCACTGCCCTGCTCCTGCTGGCCAGACTATTTCTCATACAAGCCAGGATGTCACTGGCCTTCTTGGCCACCTGGGCATACACTGGCCCCAAATTCAGTGGCTGTCATCTGTCACACCCCCAGGACCTTTTCTGCTGGGCCTTTTCCCAGCCACTCTCCAAAACCTGTAACATTGAATTGCATTGTTGTGACTCAGGGGCAGGGCCCAGGCCCTGGCCCATACAATTGGCCTAGGCCCCAAAACCTTTATATTATTTTTCATAACAATGTAAAGAAAGAAAAAATAAATCTAGAAGATTTTTTAAACAAAAGAATATTCTGGTGGTAGAGACTGCCCTACTTACTGTTTTGTCCATCTTGAGTGTTTAGCCAGATTTTTAAAGATATTTAGTGGCCTTAAGTCTGTTGTGTCTGTAGGGGAGAGTTACTGCGTATTTTATAAACCTATTCTTAGATTTCTTTTCTCCTAAAGTAACAGACTCAGTTGGATAGCAATGAGCAATTATTCCTCCTCACTGAGTTTAGAAAAAGGCTCTTGTCCAATTTCTGCTGTTGGCAGACAGTGTCTAATCCATGCTTTCTGTCACTATTACAAGCATTCAAACTGGGTGCATTTTTTTCAGGCAGATCGGTGTCATTAATTGTCACCTTGCAATGGCACATAAGGAACTGTTACAAAAGGCACATAGCAGAGGGGAGATTTATTCTTAGCGCTATAAAGGAACTTCCAAATTTCAAATCTGATCCGACATCAAAGTGTTTAGTAATCTTCATCCTCGGCATGCATTTCTGACAAACTAGTCATATCAGTACGAATGTAAATACTGTTTTCTTTAATCTCTGAGCATGTTTCATTATTAAAAATAAACTGTAATTATTTATTAGCAACGAAAACTCTAGAAGCACCTTTGGGGTAAATTGTATATACAAGTGATGACTTATTTAGGATTGGTAATCATGCTTATCCTTGCAATGGACAACTTCCACTGAATTTGTGTAGAGAGAAAAAGAGCAGCATGTGAATTTGAACTTAAAAAGAACTCTTGGGTTAGATAATAGGGATTTGTCTGTATCCATAAACTAAATGTGCACAAGACTCTTAAATAGCACTAAAGCCATCTGGACAGAAAATTTAAGCCCTCTTTGCCTCCAAGACAGGGTGACCAGACCCAAAACAAGTATTTGCTTGTATGTCTCTCTTCATAACACCTTACAGAGTGTGATTGGAAATGGGTTTGGAGACACCATTGGTCAAAGACCATTCTGACAATTCAGAATTACAAATCTCCTTTCAGTTGCCTAAAATATTCCCTCACAGTGCTTTGTTAGAAGTAAAGATGTAATAATAATACAAAATAAAATACATAATATTAAAAGAAAAATAAAAAAATAAAATAAAATAATAAAAAATAGAAATAATTTCAGTAGAAGTGACTGATTATTATTTTTAATTTTGTTAACTGGTTGACTTTTCAGTCAGATATTAATACTCTAACATTTTTGGTTTTATGGTTTGGTTTTTCTTTTTTGTCTTAAAAATAAGTTGAAATAAGTTGAAGAAATCACTCCAGAACAAAAATAAATCCTGTCCCTTTTTTCCCCTCCTCTTTCATACAGGCAATTACAGTGACTATCAGTGGGTCTTGAAGTAAGTCTTTAAGTCAGTCTGCAAAAACTCTGCTGTTTTCACTAAAAGATAAAATGAGAATGAAGTCAACAAATGCTCTAAAGCAGCTGTTGTACAATTCCATTGTGTCTCCAATTCTAAAATATAAGTCTCCTTCCTACTGTTGGTTTGGTACTTATTTAACTCAATTGTAATTGATTTTCATTTATCTCTTTTCAATAATTTCTTGCAGTTTCAAAAATTAACTCCTTTTTAAAGTACTACTCTTTAATTTTCCATCTTGTTCCCATTCTTTCACCTCTTCCTTTCTAGCTTCATGTCAAGGTCAATTTGCCCCACCAGCTGATCTACTCCTTTTCATTAGATTCCATTCTTTCACTGTTTTTTGCTCAGCTACTTCCTTTATTCACAAATGTGATTTTCCTGTCAGCCCCGCCATCCCCCTTGTCACTTTCTTCTTTTGAACTGAATGCCCTTTTTCAGATAGAGTTTCCAGTGCTCTCTGTATTTTCTTTGTATTCTAAGCTCCTCCTTCCCCTTCCCTAGAATCATAGTCTTGGTATAAGAAAAATCAACCAGTGAATTCCCTTCTCAACAAATTATTTGTTTCTGCTGCATTTTAACCAAATTTTGTTTCTGTCACAAATTTAGGCTGATGCCACACTGTCACAAAGGGAAAGCCACCCTTGTTTTCTTTGATAGTGCTCTAAGAATAGCAATTTTGGAAAAAAGTATAGAGGAAAGTTTTGAACTTGTGCCCATGCTAAACAGGAAGCAAGGTGAGTTACCTGACTATAATGATGCAGGAGTTTAGTCATAAAAAGGAGAACCAAAGAAGTGCTTTCTTCAGAAATATTAAAGAAGAAAATTACTTTTCTACTACATAAGCATACTCCAAACTATGTAACTGGACATAGTTACAGATTTGCAGTGGTAAAATTAAAAAAAAATTCATCATTTCAAGTCATTAAATGTTCATTTCTTTAGTTAGTGAAACCCTTTCTTAACCAAGCTTGACTAATGATTCCACAAGAGAAGATATAAGTGAAAAAGGTGCAAATGTTTGGGAATGAACACATATCTTTATGGGTGTCTTTTTCACACATATTCAAATAATATTGTCTGAATATTTACAAATAAATAATTTAATTTGACTTCACTCTACAGTAAATACTCAGAGACTATGAGTATAAATAACCCAATTCTGGCAAGAATGAATCTTGTCACCATTAATGATGAGTCCAGAAAGCCTTAATTACAGAAGACATTGCCAACATCAGTGAATATCTGATGGCAAAAAATATTAAGCTCCTTTCAAGATATGCATTTCCATTCTGAAATTATTCAGGATACACAGTCTTATTTGATAAGTATTCAAGAAAGAAACTTTTACTCAGTTTTGATAAATATGTGAAATTTGATATCTCAATAAAAGCCTTCTGTTGAACTTGAAATGTCATGCACACTTAAAATCAGCATGATTCTAGTAAAATAGTGTGCAAGACAGTGGAAAGTGAAAAAAAAAGTCACCCCCTGCAGAGATTAAATTTACAGGAAATATTGAAGAAAATACTATAAACACAGGTTTGACCTGTATGTAAAAGCAATTGGAGCAGAAATTAAACAAGATGCTCACTTGGCTCCTAATAGTCCTACTAGCCACTGTTCTTGATGCACATGATATTTTTACATGCAGTATAGAGGAAGAAAGCAGGAAGTAAATCTGTTACTGTAATAGATGTATCACAATGTACTTAAAAAAAAAAAAAAGGAGAAACAGATGTTTCTTGTACAGGTATAAAATTCAAAAGAATAATAAAACTATCAAAGAATGTGTAATGAAGTGTAGATTAAAGAGCACAGTCTTGTCGTTACAACATATGCTCTGAACTTTCATGAAATAGGATGGTTTAAAAGTAGACACGTCTCCATGAAAACAAGGAGATTGAAAAGACCTGCAAAAGAAATGTTCTTTTTATGTTCTGAAAGGTACAGCCTGCAGAAGGAGATGAATGTAGCATTAATGTGCTGTAGGAATTGTAGAGCAGGACTCATGCACTAGCATCCATTATCCAGTTCTCTGCAACTGAAAGCCACTTTGAAGGTCATTATGACCAAGATGCGGGTCTTAACAGTTCTTGGAATGTTTTTTTCTGGTAGAAACAGTCAGTGCTAATTCTGTTAAATATCAGTTTATTTTGATTAACACTAAAATGAAAGAGCTTCTTTCAAATATCTTATTATTTTCCAGACTTTTTGGAAAGGATTAATTTCGGTGAGAGATGGAATGACCAGCCCCTGATTATTGTGCCTAAAATCATGTCTTCTTGTACTTCTGTGCTAACTAGACATAATATAGCTGTCTTGGAAAAAAAATCACTTAACGAGTAATGGTATTGGGAAAAAAACCCAGATGTCAGTAACATATGTACATCATAATGTAATTTTTCATTCTATCATCGTCATACACCACTTAGGAAGTGGCAACAAAACCTGAGTTTCTAACTAATATCAGTGAATAACTGTAACTGTGTGATGTGTGATTTATAGCAACCGATCATAAACTATAGACATGGAAAAATTATATGCATACATTGCAATCCAAGACTGAGAAAAATA
Source organism: Poecile atricapillus (assembly GCF_030490865.1). Classification (NCBI taxonomy): domain Eukaryota; kingdom Metazoa; phylum Chordata; class Aves; order Passeriformes; family Paridae; genus Poecile; species Poecile atricapillus. The sequence continues at coordinate 42,335,801 of NC_081249.1, read as the reverse complement.
TGAGCTAAAAAGATATGAAAGAGAATGGTTTTGCTCTGTATGAAACATTAGATATTCAGTCTTCTTGTACATACATATGCAAGTGAATATCTTCAAATTATGAAACAATCTGAAAAATTAAGAAAAATAGGAACCTACCTTAGCACTTTCAGGCAACCAGCATATTATTTTCTTTCATGACTTTTCAAATGCAACATCAATCCCATTTATGAAAGACAAGTACAGCAGCCATCAGACAGTCACCAGAATTGCACATTCTCCCTGACAGATACTCGATCTGATAGACTTGGAAGAAATTTAGAAACATTTTACTTCTGATAAATGTTTGGATATTTGGATATTCATCTGCATGAGACATGGCTTTGTTTCAACTTCAAGCTGTCATTCAAAGAAATTGATTTGTCCACAGGCAAAGAGCAAGCCTAATTTTAAACTGATCATGTCAAAGCACAGGAATATCTATGATACTTCTAAATATTGGTAAGCAGAGATGGGCCATGCAGTGCCAAGATGACAACTCAAACAAATTTTGATTGACATCACAGTGGAAGACAACAACAGTGGGGTTCTTCTACGTCTGTACTGATAGGTACATATCATCTGCCAAGGTATACAAGAGTGTCCAAGGTACGAGGCCAGGAGGTACAACACAGATCTCACAGAAAGTCACCATTCTTGGCTGACAGTAAGTAGCTAAGCAGGATACCTGGCAATGCCTGAAACAGTCCTTACTAAATGTACATGGGCAACTGAATCACATATATGTGATTCACATTCAGGAGATGAGTGATTTTGCTATTCTGCCAGACAAGTGGTTCCACAGTTGAGATGCACAGAGTATCAGAAAGGCCTTAGGAACTTGTTTATTCCCTAAGGGAATTCATCCCTTACCCCTGTTACTCCCATGAAGTGTCATTCTACTTGCCAGGAATTTTCTACAGTACTATGAGAAAGGCCTCCCACTGTAGCTCGCTAGTCTATGCATCAAGGCCTCTATTGCAAAAGCACAAATAATGTGGAAATCCATAATCTGATTGGTTCTCTTCTGAGCTTCATTCAGAATCCATTTCCCATCAATTCTACCATCATTCTTTCTAATGTACAAGCTGCTTGGAAAAATTAAGGTGCTGCTTAGGAAATACCAGTACTCACTCAGAATATGGCAGAGAGTGAGTGTACAAGCACATGTTCCAGAAAAAAAAAAAAATCTAAAAAAACCCCAAACAACCACAAAATTACCTAGCAATGAATTGCAGGGAAACAGTAGAGCTGGAGTAGATGTATAAATGTAAAGCATGTATCATGTTCAGGTTCAAAAGGATGAATCACCAAGAGGATTGCTTAAAAGCACTAAGTCTAGTATCTTTGTTCAGGAATTTCAAGTGCTGAAAGCTTCTGTTGCTGGAGAAGTCTGACGGAAAAGTTCATTCTGCTCTTTGGCATCAGGATATGAGATCAGCCACACTGGTTGCAAGAACTTAAAATAATTTCTGAAGATTCTATTAATCTACAATATTTTCTAGCCAAACCTGTCCCACTTGTCAATATTTTCACTCTTTCTGAGCTATTATTTCACTTTATTCAGCCCTAGATATGCTCACAAAAATGCACTTATTTGAATGAGGATTTCCTTATCAAGGTACTTTGCTTTACTTCTGCATATGCTGACACTTCATTTCCTCTTCTTACATTGATTGGCCATCATGATTTTTCCCTAGTGTCTATAATTCTGAGAGATGATAAAAAATAATCCACATGCACTGAGAAGAAATGCTTCAAGAGGTGTTTTGTTATCTGGATTCTTGGACAACCAGCAAAATCAACAGTAATCAGGAGCATTACTGGGCAGTGGAATTCAGACATCAGTATTGATAAATTGTTTTAACAGTACTTATAGTTGCCTGAACCAAACTTTTCCAATACATTCAAGGGTACTGGGCTGGGGGTGCTGTGCTGGAAATGCAGGAATTACATGAATCATAAGAGAGATCTTTGGATGTTGGAGGCTAGAAATTATGCATATAATGCTGGGTTTTTGTAGATGAACAGATGATCCAGCTGAAAAGCTTTAATTTATTATTTTTGCTATGTTACAGGGCCTTCTTTTGGAAATTTGTCCACCTTAGCCTGCAATGCCTGCATTTTATTCACCAATTGTTTTGAAAACAGTGGCCTGTAGTCAAGGCTCCAAGGCAACTTTACTGTTTAGACTACCTTCACTACTGATTGTAAAGGTACTTTCAATGCTCAGGCAAAATTGAACCCATCATTTGGGATAATTTTGAAGATCTGAAGCTCTGAGTTTTTTGATTGTTCATCTATCTCCAGTTTCCTGTACCGTTTTTGTAGTGTGGATGGAACCCTGTCCCCATTAAAAACCTGGCACAGACAGGATGCTCGGCTGGGGCTATTCATGCTCTGACTGGGTAGCCAGCCCCCAGCAGCCTACTCTGCACCTGTACAGAGCAGCTCGGCAGCAAGCACACAGGTACCTTATCAGTTTTCATCTGCAAGTATTTGAAAGCCCGTCTTCCTCAAGAAAAAAACAAACAAACAAACAAGAAAACCCCCACAAACAAAACAACCAACCAACCAGCCAAAAGCCCAATGTCAAACCAAACAAAAACGTAGCACTTTTTAAAGCTGAGAACCTATGACATTTCTATTCTAGTTGAAGTGGGGTTTATATCCACTTTCATTCAGAATTGAAACAAATGGAAAAAAGCCTTACCCAAATATATTAATTTTTCAGACAGGTATATAATTTGCCTAATGTACGTGTACTCCCAGAAGGCAAGTTATACATAGATTTACACAATTACCTGTATTAAATATTAGAAATCCCTCTTGCTCTGAGAATTTTCCTCCAGATGCTCTGACATAATTACATTCAGTTGAAAGTATCTGTAGTTGTACTGTTGGATAAATTGGTTTATTGCCTACTTTGAAATCATTGAATATTATTCCTGTTTCTTCCTCTGTGTGAGTCCTTAATTTTATATTCCTTCTTGCCAGAAACAAATTGAAATAGATGTGTTGAACACATGGATATGAAGCCGTCTGCCCAACTGTAATTGCTTCATGACAGTTTTGAATTCTTCCAGTTCTTCTCCCTTTGGGATGCTTTAGTGGTTTGGATAGCATTAGCAAGAGAGAGACAAAGTAATGTCTCGAGCTAGATATTATTAGTGCAGGCTTGATAAAATCTAAACATTTTTGAAACAATTGTTCTCTGAATAATTATGTGGATTCTGAAAACCTCCAAACAGTACTGATTTTTACTACAGTTTAGAGTTTTTAAAATATCACAAAAGAATTCCAGTCCTGGAGAGTAATCAGCTTTCTACTGAAACTGGAAATATTGCAAGAGCAAAAGATATTCAGTGCAATGGTTATTTTTAATACAATTTTTTTCAATGTTGTCCATTCATAAATAATTTCATAAATGGTGCATATAAATAAAAGCTTTCTTAAAGTAACTTTGGATTTTCTTTACATTTAACAGAAATAATAGGAATTTCTCTTGCTTATATTTCAATATGAAACAAAATGCAAACAGTCTAAGTAAATAAACAAATTCCATCTGGTAATAAGTCTTGTACATCAGCTAGTCATTGTTGCACAAGAAAAGAATAAATTTGGCAAGGAACTACAAAATAAATTCAATAGAGAATTTTTCTTTTTTTAAACTCTCTTGAAAAAACAGGTTTTCTGATTTACTAAGCAAGCTTTGCTAAAATTTCAGCATTTTCACATTTAATGTTTGGACATGGCCAGTATATCATTGACCTTGTAAATCCAGTCTTTCCATCACTGGTACATTCAAAAGTGGATATAATCCATTTTATAGCAGATTTAGTGGCACACGCTTTGCTTTCCTTGTTTTTCTGTGGATGCAGAGGGACCACTGGGCTAGAATTTCTGGGTTTTCAGTCTCCTGATTGTCATGAAAACATGTTTGGCCAGTACTTCCCTAAATAGCTGTACTATTTCTCTGTGGGAAGACTTTTGTAGAGGGTAGCCATAATTAAACCAGTTAATGTGAACATGAGCAAATGGTTATCATGCTAACCTCTGCATCTTCTCAACATGTAACATCTTTAATATTAATATAAACCTTGATTTTATAGCCTTTTTTTTTTGTTTTGTTTTTTTTAATAAAGAAGGTGGTTGTTTCTTTCTCCTTCAAAGTATCTGGAAACAAGCCTGAGAATTCTAAAATAATTAATTACATATTAGCATAGAGTCTTCTTAAGCCAAATGATCACCTCTAGTTGCATTTCAATTTAAGCCAAATGTTTCAGAAAACCTGGGATAGGTTATAAATCATGGTTACGCTGGGACCACAGTATACTGGAAAAGATACTTAAAAAGTAGTAATAAATTGCATACCTTCTGCTATACAAGCTGAAACTGTGGTTTAGGAGATGCAGATTTGGGTAGCTGTGTTTTATTCCTTCATAATCACTCTGCAGGGCAAAAATGCTGAGCACAGCCTAGCTGTAATTTTAATATTGTTATTGAACATTTAGACCATGAACTATTTTAAGATACTCCTTTAACAACAGACAGAAAGGTGTAGAACAGTGACACAATAGTCATGGAGGAAGGCTTCTCATATTTAATCATCTGTTTCTCAGGTTCTTATCACCAATAAAGAACCTGCAAAAATCACCTGCGCTCCCAGAGGTACAATATCTTTCCAGGGAAAGTATTTGCACAGAGGAGCACTTTGAAAAATGTCAACTGAATACAAAGCATGGGGAAGAGAAAAGGTACAGAATTTCTAGTGCCTAGGTGGTGCTTGGGGACTTGGACAGTGCTGAGTGTAGTGCTTCAGGTAAGTGTCTGTCAGCATTCAGCTAGTAAAGCCTTATTTTCAGGAATTTATCTCTTTAGAAGTTATGAATTCATTTTGATGCAAAAATGCTCCTGACAAAACTGTCTGTTGTGATAAGAGATTTTAAAAGATGATTGTCACTTGCAAATTATAAAAGTTCAACAAAATATGGCAAAATGTGTAAATGTAAGAAATTTATGGTAAAAAATACATATTGAAAATGTTGGCATTACTTTCAATTTTGAAAAATGAAAAAATATTTCAAAACAATCCAAGAATTAAAAATTACCTTCCTGACTCTGGTCAAGTCAAGTTCACCAGTTCCGGCAATCCTGTTTGTGAGCATTTATATCTGATTTCCTATAATTAGAGAGTTTTCAGTTGAAGAGATAATGCGAAAGTCTGGCTAATAAGTATTAATTCCAGTTCAAGAGGATTTCAATCTGCACATAGCTTATTAAGTCTATAGCTAAAAGGATTCCATTTTGATCATTTAGTCTGATTTTGTGCATAGTGCAGGCCATCGAATTTTAGCGTATTGAGACGTCCATACACAGCCCAGATGTGTCATCTGAAAATATGCTTGGAAATGGATAATTATTTATGTCTTTGTGTCTCCATTTTCCCATTTACAACTCCTTTCCCTGACAGACAAAAATCTGAATGAGACCGACTCACTGCCACTAACATGCTACTTTGGGTGGTGCAGTTTAAGTGTAAAACAAAATGCAGTTTTAAATAACTTAACAGTCAAAATAGAATGCATCTATAATATTTTATTTTTTGAGGTTTCTATGTGCCAAATTAAATTTAAAAATCTCTTACTGATGGGTTTTAAAAGAATACCAAGGTTTCAATTCACTAAATATAGAAGTAAAATAATGAGCTTTTTTACATTTAGAATTAAATCGGCCCTTAAAATTAGAATTTTATAACAATGTCTGATCATACTTCCTTTGGATGTTTATTGATATATGGTGTTAAATATATTAGCTATTCACTGTCTATTTTTAAATCAGACCACCTGTGTGGTAAAAATCTCCTTCATTGATGCTTCCACATTCCATATGCAGAGAAAGTCACTAAAAATAGTTTGCATCTGGCAAGTTGATCACTGTGACAATAAAAGGTTTAAACAGCAAGATACCCCTCTGCTTTTAGTAACATCTAGGAATTTTTTTCACTCTGTGTACACCATTCAATTTTTTCAAGCATTATGAATGTCACACCTTTCTTTATTTCCTCTGGAAAACTAACTACTTTATTACTAAATTTATACTATTTGATGTGTCACAGAAAGCAGAAAACATCCTTGAGAATGCAGAAAACTTACACAATTTGTTTAAAATACTCAGTCTTTCAGACGAGGTGTTACCTAGGAAAACTCATTTTAGAGTAATTTAGTACCTAATTGTTTAAGATAAAGTAATATTGTTAAGATTATTTTCCACCAAGCAAAATTTGTAACAGGGATGTAACTCCTGATTATGTTTTTAAAAACTGAGATTTTTTGTTTTATTTTGTTTACAACAATTTCATGCTTGATACTAGTGTGGTAAAACGTTACCTGTAGAAGCCTGCATGGTCTTATCTCAATTCTTTATTTTTTTTAATAGGTAATTTAAGGTTTGAACTAAGGAATAGGTTCCCATGGAAAAGGCTGGGAGTAATCAAGCAACAGGCATGACATTATTTACAACACATTCACCTCTCTTTAATCTCACTGAAAGATATGTCATACTACAAGTCAGACCTAGACTGAATAGTTTAAAGAGAAGCTTGAGGAATGCACAGACTACAGCAAGGGATGATTGGATCAAGCGGCAGGTGCACACTTTAGTGACAATATCAGCATGTATTTGACTAAACAGGCTATTGAAATCATCTTTTGTTATGCATAAATGCGAGGAATTACAGTGGTTTTCCTCAAATGGATAGGCATCTCCTTACAGGATTGTGTTCTTTTGCCCATTTGGTGGAATCATCAAGCCAATGTAAGACTGTAAGCTCCTCCTCAGAGAGTGCCCTACCAGCTACTGGCACGTGCTTCCAAACCCAGCAGGAATTCCCTGGGTCTGCCTTTGTAACTAGCAGCCTCTCTTCTCAAGCCCGTAATGCAGAGGGAGAGGCTGAGATGGCTGCCTGCACCATAAGGAATGGAGGGAGACTTCTGCTGTGTGAGGGGCACTGTACCTACTGCTCATCCAAACTGCACTGCCTGTGCCCTATTCAGAGGCACAAGTGGAACAAGAGCCTTATGCAGCATCAGGCAACCCTCTGGAAAGAAGATGAGATCTCAGGGTCTGAAGAAATCACACAAATTAAGAACTAATTTCAGACAGCTGCTACTGAGATTTAACCATGTTCCCTCTTCCAAGCCTTGATGGCCCTGACTGGCCTCACCTCTGGTTCCCACCCATCCCTTCTTGGCCCAAGAGCCCCATGGCAGCTCTGTTCTGTGCACCTAGACCTTCCCTGAGCTGTCCTGTAGATACAATCATTTCTAGTCCTTTCCTCTTAACCGCCCCAAGCCAAAGTTGAAGGAAACCTGTTCTCCAGTCCTGTTTCTCACCCAATTTCCTGATCTTGCTCCTGACTGGTATTCCTGGATGGACCTCAGTCTGATTCAATACCTCAATTTGTTTTAGTATGATTGAGCAGTACTCAGAAACTGGTTCAGTGACCAACCCAGGACTTCTCAGGTGCTAAGGACTGCACCCCACAAGCCTGTGCTAGGATCATACTCAGTGCCCAGGTAGACAGAGCAGTAAACCCTGGAAGAATGAATCCTGTCTTCCACCTTTCTGCAGCTCTGCTCCCAAAATCAGAGCTGTTTATTGATATCTTCCTTGGCAAATTAAGGAGACTCCATCTATATCTGATATCTGGGAGGGTGTTGCAATTTGATACTTTTCTCCCTGCTGCAAACATTGGGAGTCTCTGCTGCTCACCCATTCCCTGCCAACTGTGGAAACTGCTGGAGCATGACTGGAGCATGCTGAACGTGTCCTAGAACTCCTCCTGTGTGGAGGAGAAGCATGACATGATATATCCCATCCACAAGACTGAAGGAAAAGAGCGGGCACTTAGGAAGAAAGCACCCCACAAGGGAAGAGATGTCATGATTACCACTTAAGCTTACATGACATTCCCAGACTTCTAGTTTTATTGACTTATTAAAAACCTACACTCAACATTTTCAGCAGTTTAACTCATCTGCTTATTCTGCTGAAGTATTTTTGGAGAATTTCCATTGTTGTTTAACTTACATTAGCTTTTGAATGTGTTCATTCATTCATTCTGTTCCAATTCTACCTCTTTAGTCATGTAATTATTTCCATTATTTTATGACTAATATCTCGCTTGTGTATGTTCAGCCTTGGTCTTCTTACTGTGGTTGTAGATGTTAATGATAGTAGCCTACTTTTCTTAATGTTTCCATTGCTGCTTTACCTTAAGTTGTGGTCAGATTTGCCAAAAGCTTTTAAATATATTTAAATATTTTAAATAATTGGTAAAATAAAAAAAAAAACCAAAACCTAACTTGGCTAAATCAACTTCCCAAAATCAAATGCTTTAGAGTAAACAAGGAATTATTTTAACACTTGAGTGTGTAAGAGAAGATCTAGGTATTAAGTCAATTTTTTTTAAGATGGAGGCTTTTTTCCCTGTAGACTGAGCTCATATTTTTTTGCTTTAGCATCCAGGCACTCCAATTCTTCACGTTACACATATGCTAGTTTTCTTTAGAGCTGCCAGTTGGAGCTCCTTAAGAGAGAAAGATCAAATTGCCCTGAGAAGATGCCTGACTTCAGAACTGTATGTACTGCTAGAAATAGGTATAATTTGAACCAGGTTTTGCTTTCTCCATTGTGAACAACCACCCAAATTTATGCCATGACCTTTAATCTCTCCATTAAATCACAAATCCTTGGTGTCAGACTGAAAAGCAAACCTGTGGTGGTCTGTAAAGCAGTCATCTCATTATTCAGCTGCCATTTTCTGGAAGAAGGCTATTTGAAAACAAAAGTAGTTTCAGAGCCAAAGGAGCTTTCATGCTTTAAACAGGCTCATATCCCATTGGAATTATTCCCCTCCCTACTATTACCAAGAAATGATACTTCTGCTAAGGTAGGCACATCAACTTAAAAAAACCTCTGGGTAACAAACCCTGGGATATCACTGTCGCCCTGAAACCTAAAGCCTTCTGGTAATGTTTTCACAGTTTTAGTTAATTTCCCATGAAAGTTCTATAAACATAAGTAGTTTATCACATTCCTTCTAAGAAACTTCTTTTGATGGACGTTTTGCATGACCAGTGTGCTTGGGAAGGTGGTAACTTAATTATCCAATCCCTGGTCATTGTTGAGAATCTATAAATACTGGAGTCAGGAAATAAAGTTTCTTCTTTCCTGTTCTGACACTGAGAGGTGTTTGTGTGAATTATTTTGTGTCCTTTAGCGACATGTCACTTATTTTTCTCAGGTAATCTGGCATACATTTGTAGACTTGGGTGGAGGCTTCTGGCAAAACTTTCTCTGCTGCACTGTCTGTGGGATCTGAATCCAATCTTCCTTCTCCTCATCTAAAAGAAGAGAAAGGTGAATATGTTGCCTGCCAAGGTTGCTGTTACCATCTCCCCTTCTTTAGCCACATGCTGATGCTTCATGGGAAGCAGGAGTGGGTGGAGGAGGTGGTCTTAGTCTGTTGATGCAGTGTATCTCCTCAGTTCTCATAACTCACCCATGCGTGGAAAAAGCATTTTTTGCACTTTGACACACCTTCTCACTGACAATGGCACAGCTCAACTTAAGTGCAAACCTATAGTGTCTTTAACTTACAGTCCGCACAGAATTACTTTAAATAGAGGTCACCTTTCTCTTTTCTCTTTTCAGCCCTCATCCATTATTTACTCGATTCTTTTTCTCTTGGATCAATATCTTCAGGCTAAAAACTTAAACTGTGAAAGTTCAGCTGTTTCTCATCTGTCTGTTTTCCTGTTCTCTTTGAAGAGCTGTGTTGTGACTAAAATCCTGTTTTGAAAACATATCAAAATTATCAAATTAACCAGGAATAGCAGTTCTGGTTCTTTGTTTATATTTAGGTTAATTAAGTGAGGTAACATAGATGGGCACTCAGAAGAAAGAATCAAGCCTGACTTACATACTTTTAAGAAGAAACTGTTGAAGTCACGTAGGTTTTCTTTTTATTTTGGCTTCCCATATGTCCACACTACCAATCTAGGAAACAAATAAATAATCTTTTTCCTCAATATTTCTTTTCCTTTTTCTGACATGTTATGTTTAGACTTGTTTTTACATTACTCGCATTGCTGCTAGCCCAGAGACTGATATCTTGCTTTTGTTGGTAACTTCTTTCTTCGAGGCAGTCAACCACAGCCAGTCAATTGTCAGCCTTCTTAGGCTGTGGGAGCACAGAGCAGGTATTTTCTGTTCAGGAATGGATGCTTGGGAGCAAAACAGAAGCAGCACTACTTATGTGTTGCTGAATTGGAGTTGTATATCTGTGTGAAACCTACATATTTATATGGATTTGCAAGGCCAGCTCTCCTAGGGAGAGGTAAACTGCTGCAGATATCAGGTTGGTTCTTTGAATCACCCAGTGGTTATCTCTGAACTTAAAGACACATATGTTGATGTTTAACTATTTATGTTTAGTGACTGCAGATCAAAGATCTTGTACTTGTGGGATGCACTGAGATACAAGACTTCCTATGGCATTTCATAACACTAAACACTCTGAGGGATGCAGATCAATATTCATCAGTAAGCACCACTGAATTTATAACTGACATTCATCTTGCCTGAAGGAATTGATATGCTCTGCCAGAAAGAACTGTCTCAGAAATTAAATGAAAATCAGGAAAAATTTCTGTGAAAAACTGTGGTTTCTAAAGCTTCATAATCTGATTAGAAATGCATTTCTAAGAAGATATTGGAAAATTTATTCTTTTCAGTTCTATGCTTTTGATATATTTTCAACATAGCAGCTGAGTTAAAACTTGTGGAACCAAAAGTAAACTGAAAGAGGAAGAGAAAGCAGCAACTGAAGAGAATCTCTGTGTTGCATTTTTATTTATAAGGAGACAAACTGTGCTTTTGTTTACAGTGAAGGAATGGAGACAATGACATCTACTTTCTTAACTGCTCCACACTTCCTTTTTTAGTCAGTAATCCAGTCTTTGATGTGGGATTGAGTCAGATATCAACAGCAGATTTTACATTTTCTTAGTCTGTTTCTGGGTGTATTACAATGTTATGGTTAGCTGACAGCTTAAATACTTTTCCAAATTATAACAGCATTGTTCTTCTTCCTCTTCCCAACACTTACTAGATCCCACTGTGGGGTGGTTCTAAAAGTGAGCTCAAGCTGCAGTAAAACCAGCTCATCAAGAAAAATCACAGATCTAATCACTCACCTTTGGGAACAGGTTCACAAGAGGGGGGTGGTTCTTAAATGTGCCACTGCATGGCAACAGGTGAGTTTAATGTCTCCCACCTTCAGGCATGATAAGGATATGACTGTAAAAAGTTCTCCCTTAAATAGTTTTAAATTGTAGAAATATGTAATTAAATTTGCCTTTCAGAAAAACTTAAGAACTACTTAATGTATCAGTATTTTGAGGATTAAGTTAATCTACAGATTATGTTTCTTCTAACACAGTGGAATGACTGGAATGACTGGAATTCTAGGTAGACTGACCTGAATAAACTTCCAAGTTATTTGAACATCTTGACAATGGAAATATTTTTAGTTCAGATTTATTTTCCAGAAAGTAGTGATTTTTTTTTTCTACTTTCATTTTAGCATCCAGACAAACAATAGAATAATGATCAGCTCCAGTGAAATTGGACCATAAATCAGGGGAATGTGAATGATTAAAAAAAAAAAATTGAAAACCATTTCATTCTTTAATGACCCTAACTGGTAACATTCTTCCTCAAACCAAGTTTACACATTAATTTCAGGAGTTTCAGTTCAAATTCATCTCTTTTTCTATTCTTCTATATGGTAGTTTTGTGTATACCAGAATTGTTGATTATAAATCTTCTACAGCAATTTTTTTTTAATAAATAATAATATAAAAGAATAATGGGTAAACTGTTTCAAAGGACAGTAATTTATATAGGACATCTGGACATCTGACTCACAGGAAGGAAACTAGTAGTAATCACATGAAAATCCAGAGAATGAAGAATTTGCTTACTTTTACACAGACTGATTTATGGGACTTTAGCCTTATTTTAATTTTGTATTGATTAAAAAGCCTTTGCATAGGTTAATGATAAAGGTTAAAACTCCTTCAATAGTGAAAAGGATTGAAAAGATGGATTTCTTCATTTAAAATAGGCTTTATTGGCAATGCTGATTCCAGCACCCTAGAGCCTTGAAGTTATAATGAACATGTCTTATAATGAACATGGATTTAGAAACTATGGCCCAAGAAAGCAATAGGGATAGATCTAATGAAGGTTATTATGGTTCTCTACTTCAGACATAGTTATTTTTGATCTTTGTCTGGAAAACAAACCCAAGTCTTTTTGACACCTAAGACTTGCTATTATAGCAATATAGTTTTAACATATATGTTCTTTAAGCTAAAACTGACCTACAAGTCAAAAAAGTACATATTAGCTATTTCAACAAATGGTGTTATAACTTTCTGATTCTTAAGAACATGAAACAAATGAAAATGTTTTGGTTTGTGACCATTTGTTTGTGCTACATTAACTCGTAAAAGCTTTGTTTTCTCAATGGAAATACTGAGTTCATTAATGTATAATGTGAAACAAATGCCACTGTCAACTTTGAAAGAAAACTTTCAAGTACTGGACTAGAGACTTAATGTCTGCTGCTCTTTTAGTAAAAATGACTCGCCAGATTTATGGTAAGATCATTGGTTACACTCTATTTCATGTTTATACAGATTTCAAAAAATATGCACAGTTAAACCTGATGAATTCATTTCCTAATATATTGTTAACCATGCAGAATTTTCTTAGCTAATACCATTAGGCAGGTTTCTTAATTGACTTCTAACTATAACAGTAATACTATTCCTTTGTTTGTTGTGAGATTACTTGCATCTTGATATTCCCTGTACAGTTAAAATTGCTATATGTGTTGGTTTGTGTATTATTACAATGACTGTTAGGATATAAAAAGAAAAGAAAAAAAAAAGGATTTCAGATTAAATTATTTCCTCCAAAGAAGCACCTATTACATATTACAGAAAATTTCTTCCATATTTATGCAGTTGTCTTGGCTTTTAAGTGAGCATGACCTCTCTTGTGACATCATCATGTGGCATACAGCTCAAGTTCAGCTTTTTGGTACTCACAGTTCTCTTTGGGATCTGATACAGGTTGCATGGGTTGCTCAGGAACAGCAATGAAAACTCAGTGACTGCATTTCACTGAAAGAAATGACTGGCCAGTTGCAGAAGTGAGACACATGAAGACAGTGAGAATTTGCTGCTAAGTTTTATATCACATTATAGAACCTTCCTATGATACTAAGCAACACTCCAGATTTAAGGGATTTCAGTGGCTATATCTACACTGTCAAGTAACTTAGCTTGTGAGTTATCTCCTGGTTTCAGCTCTTCTTACACACATTGCATGAACGTTCGTTCACTCCATGGCTGAGCATCAAGGAAAATTATTTTGGTCACTCCAAAATAAACTTCACGTTCTGTGGATAATTCATTCCAGGGACTGCTTCCAAGAGGCAACACAAACCAGAAGGCTGAAGGCTTGGGTTTCTCTGCCCTGCAGAGTCCCTCAACAGCAAGCTTTTTATTTTCAAACACTTTCCCTTGCCTGGATATCATATCCCAGAGCTTGTAATGTGTTCCTTCAGCTTCATGTTATAAAAACACCACCTGGTGGGTTGCAGCACAACCCTCATATTTATTTCGGACATTTTGAACTAAAAACAAACAAAATGATAACTGGATCTCGGAGCGTGGGAGATCACTGTGTGTGGCTTAGAAGACATGCAAGGCATTGTACCATGCAGAGGAGGTTTGTTTAGCAGTTTCTCCTAGGTATTTGCTGTCCCTGTGCATAGCAGGCATAAGCCACTCAGCAGCCCTTCTCCTGAAGGATCTCCTTCTGGGACACATACTTAACTATGGAAATGTAGTTGCAATGATGCTTTCTGCACTTTAAAAGGAAACACTTTCATGAAGCACTGGCTTCTCATAGATGTTTGCACACATCAGATATTGGCTATTTTCATGGCAGTATGCAGCCCTTGATCCTGCCCTTCAACATCAGATACTGAAACCAGAATTGATTAAAGGCAAGGGTTTAGGTATAAAAGTGAAAATATAGGACTACAGGTGAAAAAAATATGAACTTGATCACTATTTCACTTTTTTATTATTTACTACTTATTTTCCTACCTAAAATTTCTAAAATGTAACCCATTTTCCACAGCTACATGATTCAACATTTAGTTTTAGTTTTCCATCAAAGATATAAAGCATAATGGTAGGGGCTAGATTGGAAAACACTCACTGGTCACTCAGTATTGGACCTGTTATGTAACTAAGTGTAGGGTTTGTCTGTTCAAATTCAGACAAAATATCTACATCTGAGTATTCCACCTTCGTCTGTATTTCCTTATTTCTCTGCATTCACTGTAATGCAAGCTGCTGTAACTAACTTTCATTCAGCTGTCTAAATAGAAGGGTCAAAAGTCACTGGAGATGCTCTAAGAACTCCAAGACATCTTTAAAGGGTTTTATAAGAATCAAGCTGCTTTTGGACAAGCAGCTGTATGCCAAATGTTTTACCTTTCTTCCCTATACCTAAAATGCCTGTAGGCAGCTATGTTTAACCAAATGGACCCAAGGTGTAAATGTAGATTCTACAGATACCAAGAACTGGAATAATTTGCTCCTTACAAACCATCTCGTATTATTTTCTTAAGCTCATCACTTTGGCAACATAATGGTACTTTTTCCTGAATTTGGGGTGGTGCTCACACTTGCTTAACATTTCTGACACAAACTGAACTGTGTAAACACAGCAAACAGATGAAATTTTGCTCTGCCAAAGTATGAACTTATGTGTGATTTTTAAAAAAGTGTACTGAAATGTTTTTAATGGTTTTATTTTAAGGCCTCTGGCCTTCCTTTTTAGAAGTGTTCTCATACAACTGAGAAAATGTAAGGACATTTTAACTTCTTGGGTTGTCTTTTCATTTTGTTTTTTTTGTTGATTTTGGTTTAGTTCCTTTTTGCATAAGGTAAAGGGGCTGTAAAAGACTTTATGAGAAACATTCACTCTACTTTATGAAGATAATAAATTTCCCTATTGTCCAAGACAAACATTAATCATTATATGCCATAAGTTAGAGGTCCCAATTGGCTGATTATTTTAATTGTTCACTATATTTATTTTCCTCCCAAACATCAGGCAACTGACACAGATAGACACAAATAGTGAAGCAGAGACATTACTGTTTTGTCAAAATTAATCAAATTTATATAAAAATTATACATATAATTATTGCACATATATATTCTAGATACAAACAGTATATATATAAAATCAATATATTAATTTTAATTTTGACACAATGAGACTGCACCAAAATTAAGACTTTAGGCCTAACAGAAAGACACCAGTTGATTGGAATAAACACTGTCTTACATCATGCAATTTCATTATCAGTGAAGGCTGTTTTCTATGTAATTAATTGGTTTTCATCGATACGGCATTGATAGGGTAGCACTTACTTGTATGCTTATGTAACAGTAGGTTGCATAATGAAAAAGTCTTATTTTTTCTAAATTAATAAAGTTGAATACTCTTTCTTTTGTCATGAATCTTGTAGCAAATGGGGCTTCACTGAAAGACAAGTTTGAAGTATAAGAGATTCACCCAAGTAAGCTGATTTATAATTCATATATGGCAAACACATGTAAAATGCTATATAATTTATTTTTATTTAATATTAAAATATAAAGATCCCCAAAGTCTCATGGGAAAAATGCTTGGAAATTGTGACATTTCTTTAGCCTTTGTGAATCAACTGGTAATTTCTCCTTCCTTAAATGAAAACTGTACAGAATAAAGGAAATATACACTTACTAGGTTGATTCAATTCTCAGCAGAAATATCTCATTTTTCTCACTATGTAGTCAAAGAATGGCAAAGAAATGCAGGTTCATTCCCTCTGTACTATGTGTTAATGAAATCCAGTGGGGTTTTTTGATTGTTTGTTCGTGACTAGTGCTGAATTGTGAAGCTTGTAACATTTATAGAATCACAGAATTGTTGAGCTTGGGAGGAATCCCTGCTCTCATCCATTCCAATGATACTGCTCTTTTCCATTTCACCTAAACTGTGCAACTGAAAGGGAAAAATTTGCATTAAATCATAAAAACTTATTCCTGAAGAAAGTGAATACACACACTGCTCTATGTGTACTATAGAAAGGGCATATAGCATGTGTTTTCCTGTAGGAACATCCCTTAGGTTTTCCAAATATAGATGGAGTCATAAAAATATGAAAGCAACCTCCAGAAATTAGTCCTTTTCCAGGTACCTTTCATGAATGAGTTTTCACACATCATTTCGTCCCCTCATTAAGATTTCATGGCCAACATCGCATGAACTTCACATGGAAGTCTTTGATATAATAATAATAATAATAATAATAGGGGTTTCCACTTCTCTGTCTAAGCACTGGATACTCACAAATATTCTGTAATATATTTAAGAGTAATGGCTTAAATACACCAGCTGTAGAATGATCTCCATATACTCAGTGTTTTTTTTCTCTCATATAGCTACTGTTCTGTAGAGGAATATCTATAAATATTTTTTAAAGTAGCAAATGGAAGTTTTCATAGGAACTACTATCTATAAACTGAACTATTTCTGAGGTATTTAAGCAAAGCTTTATGATTAAGTTAGCATGGATATGTTTTGAAACATTTTAATGATATTGAGTAGTTAGGAGTAAAACCTGGTGAAAAAACTCCAGTGAAATAAAAGGAGACAGCCATTAGAAGTTTAAAAAAATTCCAGATAGCAAAATATTGTCCAATCAAATAATATATTTTGGGAACTAATATGTCAATTTATGAAATGAAAATTCAATGTAATACAAAATAAATACCTATTTTTCTCCTTTTTTTGGTTAAAATAAATTAATGTTTCTTTATGATCCTTCTCATAAATTTAGGAACAAAACTTCATGTAGTTATCAGTGTTTTACTCCACAGTTTGCACTTTAAAATAGCCTGAAATTTCTATTACATATTATTTAAATAATTATCTTTATTCTAAGAAGAATTTTGCCTGTAGCTTCACAGTGCTGTCTTTTAAAATAAGTATTCCAACTTTTTCCATGTAAAACATTGTCCCATCCTTTAAAAATAATTTTTTTCTTCATATTTAAGGCTTGTAGGAAAATCTGATTCCATTAAGGCTATATTCTGAAACTTCCAGAACATCATAAGAATATTGCACAAAGAGAAATCCAGTTCTTCCTCTTCTCTAAATCTTGTGTGGATTTGTGTCCAAGGTGATGTTGACAGAAGCTCATTTGGCACCTTCAGTTTTCCTTGAAAATCTGTTAGTTCTGTGTTGCTCAGCAGACAGAAGATCATACAGGAAGGTGGTTAAGGTTAGACTTCTCTCACACAAACATTTTCTGGTTTGGTTTCAAAGGCTATTGTCAGAGGATTTAAAACCTTTAAAATTCTTAAAGTCCCAGCATGGCCCTTGGTAGGCAAGCATCTGCCCCAAAGTCATAGCCCATTTTTGTAATATTTTGACAACCTCCATAGAACACTTCCTTGTCAAATGAGAACCCCCCATGACTATAGGTTTGACTTTTCAAATCAAGGCTAAAGGTTCTTGCTGAATACTGGAAGGAATTTGTGTTGTAGCTGTAGGTATTCTGGAGAACACAACAGATCAGCTGTCAAAGTTGCCAGTTCCATTACCTCTCACATGTTTAAATATGTTTAGAACATGCTAAAAAGCTTTAGAAATACTCTGCAGCTATTATAATATAATGAGATGCTGTAATATTAATCACAATGTTTGTGGCAATTATTTGATGATTATATTTTTCTAAACCAGAGCAGAACAATGCTTTAAATTGCTGCTGTTTACGCAGTTTGAGAACTGATGCTGGGGACACGTCTGTGATACTTGTCAGCTTTGCTTTATGCAGACTTACGCAAACATGGTATTTGGATTATAATTCCCAAGCTATTTATCTTCTGCTCTGCTGAAATTATAAATTTCATCGGAAAAAAAATCCCTCTGAGTCTCAGAGCAGACTTCTGAATTTTACCATTTTTCCAGTCAAAACATTAGTTCTAGTATGATTATATTACTAAACTAGATATTTATCAGAGATAATTTGAAATACTTGGAAAAACTTAAGTGCCTTTTCTGTAACTAAGTCCATCTTCAGACATATGAGGAGACTAAAACCAAACAAGTTTGCTTTATTTCTGGTGTGTTCTGCTAAAAATGATTGGATATCTCTCATTGCAAGAATGCTGTGAACTATGAAAGTTAAATTCATTTACAGGAAAGAATCACTTCTGTTACAGATTATGATATATGAAAGATGGCATTTATGTTTCAATTCTGATTCATAATGGACAACAGAACCTACTAATTTAAATAAAAAAGGTAGCCTAGGTGCAGAAATTAAATCTATAGTTATATTTATTAGAACTATCTAAAAAGACCCCAGCAACATAGCACAGTTCTGTTCAAAGAGGCTATTTTAAAGCAATGTTTTCCTTTTCAGTGATTTTTTCACCAGATGATATCTCTACATATTTTTTGGATTTCTTCCCTCAATAAGTCAGTGTGGCATAGACTTATGAGGCTGAATATGTGACAGGTTTGCTGTACGATTACACAAGTCCAACACTGTATTCATTTAAGATCAGAGATTATACATAATGATTTCTAACATTTGATTGATCAAAGTAAAGTATATAGGTAGGTTTGAACTTTTTTTTTTTAATCACTGCTTTCATAGGAACTTCCAAAGTCTGCAGTTTTCATTTGAGGCTGGAAAGAAAACAATTCTCATCAAAAGAAATCTCTACTTTCTATAAAACTGTGTCATGGGGTAGCTTTACCTTTAAGATAGCTTTGAGAGACGGAGGTTGAAGCTGCTGGTGGCTGATGGGAGTTTTTCCTCCTGACCAATTATCGGTCATTTCTAAGAAATGACAGACGTCTCGACCATTAGTTCTAGTTTGTTCTCGACCAAGTTAAGTCAACTTGTAAACACCCCCTTAAGATGTACAGTCAGAGATCTCTTGCCCTCTTTTGTTTCCAGCTTTTGAGAAGGTAACAAGGCCCTGTTGTATCCTCCTCTTCCCCCCCCCCCCCCCCCCGGCCGGACAAGGCCGCAGAGGACGAGGGGGGGGGGAGGAAAAGAAAGCAGAGCTGCTCAGTTACTGCTGCTGCTAAACTGAAACCTGACACCAGGAACTCTTGCAGCTTTCTAAAGCTTTTAATTCTTTTATTACCTGGATAAACGTACAGATTTTTCCCAGAAAGACAGGGAAAGAGAGACAATCAACATGAAGAAGACATCATAGAACCACCAAAAACAGTGAGGAAGAGTTAAGTTTAAATAAGAAAAAGGGAATAAGGAGGTGCTTACAGCTGAAATATCTTTCTGTTAAAGCTATGGAGATGGACAATAGTAGTTTAAAAGACTCTTTTAATTAATGACTAGAGTATGGGAGGAATAGAGTGTTCAAAGTGTGGACTTTTGAGAAAAGAGAGAGTAATTGTGATACTGTGGGTTGCTGGAAATGGGTAGAGTGAAGATTTTGAAGCCTTGGGGGGCAAAGAGAAAACTGTTTTCCAGGAAGGCTCACAGAGACAGATGAAGAGGACTTCTGCCTTTGAATAACTCATCCTTAAAATGACATCCCTAGACTCATTGACCCATACACACCTCGGAGTGATGTGGAATGGGAGGAGTGAACTCTAAGGACAGATTTCCGGGCAGCTGGCATTAGAGAAAGAGAAAACTATAACAAAAATAGTTTTCTTGTGAGAAACTCCATAGATTGGCAGAAAGAGACTTCTGTTTCTCTACAAAGACTGATGAAAAAACTCTAGCAAGAATTGGGACTGTTTTTAACCACCAAGGTTCTAAAGTTTTTTTGTCTCTGTGTTGTCATGTGTACAAAGAAATGGTCAAGTGGTGGGAGGTAAAAGGGTTTTCTGGAAGTTTATTCTAGTGTTCTTGTAGTTTGTTAATAAATTCTTTATTCCTTTTTTAAGTTTTAAGCCTGTTTTGCTCTTGTTCTAATCCATATCTCACAGCAAGAAATAAGTAATTTTTTAGTTACTGGTTTAAAACCACGACAAACTGTAAATTAAATTTTCACTAGAAATTACACCTGACTGTCCAGTCATTGAATATTATCTAGTCACATCGTCTTCAGATTCAAAACACATTTGGTGGACGCTGGTTATTTCTTCAATTGTAAGATCCAAGAATATTTTTCATTTTTATATAAATCAGCTTTTATCATTTATGTACTAACTTACATAATATCCAATATTTCACTGCTCTGATACCATATCTGTAAATACACTGGAAAAATCTAATTTGTTATACCTGTAGCACTTGCTGAACTGCTTTGCTGTGTAGGCGAGAGTTGAACTTTTCACTGTCTACTGAAATTAGTCTTTTTAAATATGAGAAGACGTCACTAAAATTCTGAAGAAATTATGAAAGCTTTTTTTTTTTTTTCTTTTGCTCAAATTAAAAAAATTCCCTGAAAAAAAACCCTTGATACACCTTTATAGTGATGATTCCACTCAAAACACTTTCAGTGAAGTCATTGGTTGACTGTTTTTCTACACAGGTTACTGAAAGTACATGATGAGGAAAAGTTGTATTCCCTCCCTCTCACCGTCTGTTGTGTCACTGTTCTTTCTTGTATGTTCACTTGCATTGTGTTCATACAGCTAATTTTCACAAATTCCAGCAAGAGAATGGGATTGATAAATCCACATGAAATAGCAGGGTCCACTGCTTAGTACAGCAGCAGAGAAGATTAATTCATTCTAGCAGATTTTTTCAGAAAGCATCCAGCAGATTCTTTCAGACAGCATGTTTGACTTTAGCTGACTCTTCCCTTAATGTTGTTTTTTTTTCAAGGCTGCAGGAAGGATATTTGAGTACCTAGAGCAGAAGTTCACAAAAAGCAGCTTTCAAGCTGCTTTTAGAGAAAAGAGTACTTTTAATGCAAGCACCAAAAAAAAAAATTGTTTTTTTAGGAATGGCTGTCCTCTGTAGCTTCTGTTAAACCAGCTTAACAAACAAGATAACACCATGACTAAAATATTTATACTTTGCTATAGTCACTTTGAATAATAATAATGAAAAAAAGATTCACAAGTTTATTCATCTTTCCTAATGATACAGAAAGGAAAGAAGCACCTAAACAATGAATACTGATACAGAAACTCAGACTGTAAAATCAATATATCAGCTCAGTAGAGCTGAGCTTCTTTCTAATGCTGCTGTTCCAGCAGTAGAGTTTACCTTCTGAATTATATATGTATTGACCTAATTACATAAATATTGACTGTGCTTTATATGAAGCTTTTTTCAGTCTCGGTGTAATTACAATGTCAATATTTGTTGTATGTAATAACACTGAATTTAGACTTGTTAATTTTGATTGATAGTGGCATGCCACAAGTTATTTTATGGGATAAGACAGTCTACAAGCATGTATAGCAGATACAAGCAGCTGACAATGCTACCAAAATTCAGTGTGTCTCCAAGACCTTCTGTTTCCAATGTTTAACCAGGCAGAGGAAATGTAATGTGTTATTACATCCTAGTTCCATAAGAGTACTGTTTTGAGGTAGAGAAATATTTACCATGGTAAAAAAAAAAAAAAAAAAAAAAAAAAAGTACAAATATCCAGCTGGGAACTCAGTAAAAGGATTCCTGTTTAAAGTTAGCTTTAGAATTTTTCCTTATAATGTTGTAAAGTCTGTTTAAATTGTGCCAAAATGGAGGTTTTATATAGCAACAACTATTTTTTTCTGCATATCTTCCATGAGTTATACATTACTTTGCAATAGTACTGGGACCCAGACACAAGAAATTTCACATTAAATTATTTCCTTTTTTCTTCAAATCCAAGAAAGATGTGAGCAGTGGAATTTTAGGTACTACTGGGACTTGCAAAACTGTTCACTTCAGTCTGCAAATGTTTGTTGAGATATATTTCTACAAGAACAACTTTGTTCAGAGCTGGCAGACCTCAGAAGGGCTTTCAACGATTAATAGCGATATAGTACAGTGTGTATTTCTAGATGCAATTATAAAGCATTTGAATTTGGCAGTAACATGAGAATTAGAAACCAAACTGTGACGGTCTGTGTGCTGAGGATATTTAATTTTTTTCTAGCTATAATATGTTGCCAGTAGTGACAAGGAATGCATCATAATGTATTTTCTTACTTGTCTCAGCAGGGATGCCAGACAAGACGAACCTCAGTGACGTAAAGCAAATCCATCAAACCAACGATGGCAGCACTTTAGACACAACTGGAGCAGGATGTACAGCAATGGCTGATTATATGACATTTATGCTGATTAGTTTGGTAATACTGTTTCTCAGTCTTTGGTAACTGCTTATTTATGGCTTGATATATGTATCTCATTGTCATCTATTTATCCCCACTCACAAGCCTGGAATAAGGGATGTGGTGAATACGGCAATATTTGTAGTATCTTGTATAAGATCAGGCAGTGATCTTAACCCTGAATATTAACGAAGAGTTTTGTGTGATATTTTACCTGTGTTTTTTTTAAACATCTGTATAGTCATAAAAAGTCATGTTTTCTTTTTTAATATTTTATGTTGAAAATAAGTTGTCTATGATAATATCTCTCTTAAAAGCAATTTTTAAAAAAAGAGACTATTACCAAGTTTGAAACGGTCTCTGGAGATCATCTAGACCAGCCCTGTGCCCATAGTAGACTCACTTCTTGCAAGTTTCCTAAGACCAAGTTCAGTTGACATTGGAATATCTCCAAGGAGGGAGTCTTCACTGACTCTCTGGCCTAACTATTCTAGTGCTTCAACACTCCCAGCAGATGGTATCAGCCATCTTAGGTTGTGAGATACTTTTTAAACTATTGTGTTTTGGTTTGTGACTCTTTCCCATTGTGCCCACTGGGCCCTGTCACAGCACCATGGACAAGAGTTTGGCTCCATCTTCTTTGCTCCCTTTATCAGGTAATTATACATTTTCAAAAGATCCCACTCTGCATCTTCTCCAGCCAAACAGACCCAGCTGCCTCAGCCACTCCTTGCGTAAGATTTGTACCCATACCTTAAAAATCTTCATGGCCCTTTGCAGGTATGCATCTACTATGTCCATATCTTTCTTGTCATTGTCCTTGAGAGCCCAGACCTGACCATAGCACTGTAGATGTGTCCCACTAGTGCAGAACAGAGATGAAGGATCACCTCCTTTGACCTCCTGACATTTTTCCTGATTCATCTCAGAAGGCTGAAGGGAGCAGTTTGGGCACTTTTTCAGCTTTGTGTCCATTAGGACCACAAGGTCCTTCTCTGCAAAGCTGCTTTTCACCCAGCAAGCTCCAACCTGTACAGGTGCATGGGATTATTCGACCCCAGGAGGAGGATTTGGCATTTCCCTTTCTTGAACTTTCTAAGATTCCTATCAAGCAAATTCTTCAGTCTGTCAGGGTCCCACTGAATTCAGGATTATTTTTTATAGTTCAGAAAAACCTATATGTTAAATACTATATATGTATATTATAGCTGCATTTTCTCTAGGGATAACAGCAAGGTTAAGATCTAGTGTTGGATTAAGGTATCTTTATCTGCATTGCCACATAAAGTAATTTACATATGTGCTTTTTATCTCTAGGATGTAGTCATTGGATTCAGTTGCTAAAATACCAACAGTGAGTGCCTGTTGTGATGCTCAAAAAACCCTACCTGGTGTCCACTACTGTTCTGAATGGCCTCAGGTCTTTGGGCAAGTGACCACAGCCTTTTATCAACAGTCAGTGAAGCCCAGTGCATTTTTCAGCTCATATAAAGACAGACACCCAAAAAAGCAACTCAGTTGCCAAAAAAAAAAATTACTGGTGTCACCTAACATTTCTTGGAGTATCCAAGACATCCTCAGGGGACTAGAATGTATGATGTAGGATTTATGGGATGTTCCAGAGGCTTCCTTAAATGGGAACCATGGGGAGTGGCAGCTGGCAGCTAAGTGGGACACCCTTAACTCACATTTAGACATTCACATGTGGGCCCAAGGATCATACACCTCCATCAATCTTTCATCAATATTATTGGTACCTTAGATACCTGGTTGGAGTGGTGACACACGAATGCAGACCTGTGCCACTCAAGTTCTAATGCTTCATAAAATGAAGCAACTAAAAGTGTCCCACAGTACGGACAGTACATTAAGTATTACTGTTACAAAAATGGATTGTTTTGCCATGACTAATTCCTGTGTCCTTTTAACTTGGAAGCATTAAAGAATATTTTTTAGTTATTTCTCCTGTAGAGTATTTTACAAGATGAGAAAAAACACCCTGTACAGTATTGTATGTATTCATATGGTAGCTAGAACTATTTCTAGACTAAAAATTTTACTCTTACATGAGACTAATATAAAGAAACATACATAAATATTTTTATTCCCAAATGTATGTGTTAGTCATTAACACACACAGTAAAACATACACTATAACAAATAGGTAAACAGATATAAAAGTTAGAAAAACAAGTGAATGTTCCCATGAACAATTCCATGCCCAGATAAACATCATTATTAGGCATGTGTGCCAGTATGTGTATTTTGCTTGACCTCTTTTCTCCTTTGCAGATTTTGTAAATCAGTCTTTCAAATTCACTTGTTTTGTTTACTTGAAATTATGACATTGGTAATTCAGGGAATGAAAGTGTGAATTCATTCTTTTCCTTTGTAATGTCAACTCACACTAGTAATCAATCCAGTTTGGCAACTCTTTTTGAACAATGGCCAGTATCAGTCACTTCAATGAAAATTGAATAAAGCTTTGAAAAAGGGACACAGAAATGCAGGAAAAAATATCCACAATTATTCATAATTTTATTTATATCCTGAAGCACTTTGTTTCCATTCCTAAATTTTGTTTGTTGTTCAATACCTTATAAAGAAAGGTAGTCTAGGAATAGACTATTCTATAGAATCTAGGAAACACAAGCTTCATTTTCAAATACTGATAGTAATTAGTCCTAAGACCTCCTCAGGTATATGTAAATTACTACCCTGTAATAGTCCTTTCTTTTAGTTTTCTTGGCTTATTCCCATTATCTTCAACACTGTACTTACACAGAATAATTTCTAAGATTCCTTTTGGAGTGGAAAATTAGGTTTCTCCTTCCCAGACACACATGAACAAACTACTAGCAGTATGAATAATAGTGGCAGGTCTGGAGATTTCTCACTCACTACTCTGCCATGAGACCTCATTCACCCTCACCTTCATCTATCTCTAGGCATCACCACACACTCCACATCATTGCTCAGACTCATACATCTGCCAGACTGCATCAAGGTTTTTTCATTAAACCTACCATGCTATGAAGAAATATTCTAGTTTCTTAAAGAACTATTATATAATCATTAAAACAGGTTAGAGCAAGGAGAAGGGAGGCAAGTCTCTTAAAATCTGTCCCAAGGTCACCTTGCAAGGGAGGTACTATTGCATGAAACTGTGGAAACCTGCAGAATGGTGAATAGCTCCATGTTTGGAAGGCAAGGGAGGAAAAAAAAAAAAAAAGACCAAAAAGCTCAGTGTTCTGTTATGCTAAAGCATACTGAGGAATAGCAGTGAACAGAAATATGAAGAATGATTTAGAGAAACCAAGATGAGAAATAAGAAAAAAAAAATAAGCTGGAGATTGTGCTAATGGAGTATAAAACCACCTGCATCCAAATAAAATGATAGACTGTACACAGTATGTATGTGAGTCAATCTGGGCCAATTTCCTGGGCATGAAGAAGCTTTTCCCACAGAAGGTCACATAGGCTGCACAGGGCTGCCTCTGATGACCTCAAAAATGACATGTAGGTCTTGGTTCCTCTGGTTGTTTTCATTTGTTTATACTGGGGCATTTTTAACAGTCTAAATCTTCTCAGTATTTCCCAGAACATTTGGTAAGTAAGATTTTGGCTTTATTTTGCCTTCTTTTAAATAATCTTTTCATATACTAAAACTTTTATGGTCTAAAACAGGAATGCTTTACTCAAAGTGAATTTTTTCTCAGACAGACACTCACTCAAAGACTGATCATACTAAAATTCCAATATTAGAGTTGCATTCCTGGCCTTGGCACCTTTTTTTTTTTTTTCTTTTTTTTTTTTTTTTAATAGCAACCATAAAATAAGAGATCTTTGTAAGGAATAATTTCTTAGAGGACAGAGGACAGTCTGATTACTTAAAACAAAATTCCAGGAAAGGAATAATTCTAAAAAATACAACATTTCAGAAATCCGTAATATTTATTTTTGGTAAAATCAAGATATTCCTGTTCTAGCCTGAGATCAAGAGAGGTCCTATATGTAGCACACACACCTTTGTTAGGGAAGCCTGCTGTCTCCCTGGGTACAGCCTTCAGATCACTGTCCCTTACTGGTTTTTTGGAAAGCCCAAGATCAGTCAAGATTGAGGTGCCACAGTGTATCCAGAGAAGTGCAAGGGAGCTGGTGATAGATCTGTCTGATGGAGCTGGGATTGTTTATTCTAGATGAAAGAAGGCCCAGAGAAGAACTTATAACACTACAAATACCAGAGAAGAGGTCGTATGAAGGTGGGGGTTGGCTTCTTCTCCCCGGCAACCAGTGACAGAATGAGAGGACACAGCCTCAAGCTGTGCCAAGAAAGGTTTAGATTGTATATCAGGAGTAATTTCTTCATAGAAAGGGTTGTTACACATTGGAATGGACTGCCCAGTGAAGTGGTGGAATCACTGTCTGCAGAAAAATTTAAAAGACATGTAGATGTGACACTTAGGGACACGGTTTTGTGACGGGCTTGGCAGTACTGGGTTAACGTTTGGACTTAAGGACCTTAAAGTTCTTTTCCAGGCTAAATGATTCTATAATTCTTGGCTTTCCATTTCTATTTTCTGTAGATGTACCTGTGTTTTTAAATGTACTTGTATCTCCTGGGGAAAAGGCACTGACTGGAGTACTTATTCTCATAACTAATGTCCTAGCACTTTAAATAAACAATTCAAGGTGACAACCTTTCCTGTGTGTAGCTGGTGAAAGAGAAAAAGGAGCACCTGTTTCCATGGAAAGCAAATATCATTGTTCCTTTCATGACTAATAAAAGATGATGCATAATTACAGATATGTAAAAGGTTATCTTTTTATTCCTCTCTTTTTATAGATAGATACACATATAACTTCTTTACTACTCTGTACTTGTACATTTATATGCTAAAATAATATTCTTGTTCAGATTATTACTGGATTTACATTAATCTATTGAAGATTTCAGATTAACCTTATTATTTCTATATCATCTTCTCAAGATAATTAATGTAGTTTTATTTTCTTTTATATTCAGTTCTTCTCTGAAATAATTGCATAAACATTGATCTTATTTAGAAAATGGTGCTTTTCTATGTGTTCTGAGTCACAGCTGATTATAATAAGAATTAAAATAAAAGTTGTTTCTAACTATATTATACTAAACAAACTAGTGACTCTAGAAAAATCCAGATTTTCTTCTTGAAAATCTCAGTAAAATATTAATTAAGTTTTAACTCTTGATTTTTTTCTTCCTGGTGATACATGAACAACTTTTGGGAGAAAATATTTGCGTTTTAGGCAGTTAGAAACGTTTTTGTTTCTATTTAGTTTAGTATTTTTTAATGTGAAATGCTGCAGACAGTATACCTGGTACTCCATGGGGCTCTTTTCCAGTTCACATTGAGGAGGAACCTCATGCTGAGCTTCTGTGGCTGGGAGGACCCGGTCGATGCATCTCATCACCCCTCACAGTGCAGAGGGCTGTGCTAAGATCACCTGCTGTGCATGCCTCATTTAGGTGTCACAACCAAGTCTCTCCAGGTTTGTCAAGCAGTCCAAATCAATTGTTAGTCTCTTGAATGTAAGTCACATGGAGGTCTTTCTCTGTGGCAGTTTCTGATTTTCCTGCTCCTCTCAATGTCACTCTCTTCCACATCTGAGCTGGTACAAGAATTTACAGGATCACGCAGTGATCTGGTTGGGGTATTTCTGACTCAAAGGATCTCCTTGATCCAGTTCACCTTGCATCTTCAGAGACAATGCCACTGGCACAATGGATGGTGTGTGGCCAGGGTGCTCATGGAATTTTAGCCACACATTTATAGCAGATGGACACAACATTAGGGACAAAGAAACAAATAAAAACATACTGCAAAGTTGTTTTCATATCTGCATTATGTGCAAGGATTCAACTTCAGTATCTAAAGCAGGATATGGCCATTTAAAAAATCATAGTAAAGTCTGATTTTATTCATGCCACACATGAAAGTGTGTTACAGACCTCTTTTGCTGGTGGGCAAAAACCTACTGCTCAATACATACGTCAACATGCCTTACCATGAGTCATTTCTCTTCTTTGTCCCCTCTACTTGTCTTTAGGGGATCAGTATTGTATAGAATGTGCTTTACTGTTTACTTTCAGTTCACTTTATTTATAAGTATAGCTAACACCTTTGTGATGGCTGTTAAAAATATTCTTCATGTCTGTTTACATCCCCACTTTTTGGAAGACAGAAGTGATCATGAAACCCTTGTATTTCACCCTCTGTATTAAAAAAAAAAATAAAATTAAAAAATCACTGTTTTATCAACTGAAAACAAAACAAAACAAAAATTTTGAATACCAGGTCTTTAGAAAGATAAAAAACAACATCATCCTGAAGCATAGAAGTTGCATGTCACGTATATCTTTAGCAAGCTATTCAAAAATATGTTATTTTTAGTTTCAGAACAATACCAGACTGGAAATTAGCCCATAGACCAGCTCCTTCTTTCAGACATCTGTGATACTACTGAATTCCATGGATATAACTGTAAACATAGCTTAACTTCGTATTATCTACGGGCAAAATTGAATTGGTACACTTAATACAATAAGATTGTTTTCAGAAAAGCATCAGAAAATTACAGGTAATAGCAATTTGTCTTTCTCTTCTCCCTCCTGATTATATGTACACCAAACAAATAAAAATAATTTAGAAAATAAACATTTATATTGTGAAACCTTACCTCTGTGACTCCTAGGAAAAAGTATGAAATATGTAACTTGGTGATTCAGCATTTCAGTAATCTAAGTATCATGGCGAAGAGGAAATTACATAGTTTTTATCTTTTTTTTATAATCTTATATTCAGCCTTCCACTCTTTGCGTAGGTCTTAAAGCTGGTATTTTCAGACTGCAGAAGAGGGGTTATATCGGGTTGTCAGCATCTGGGGTCCTTCAAAGGGAGAGGAATATGATTCTGATGCTTTATTCTTTCTCACTTTAGGATTGACTTTGTCATTATGTTTGCTAACATGCTCTTATATCTTTGCTCTTCATTCATCTGTTGCTCCAGATTACATCTGGATCTAATTTATTTGGTGCAATTTACATATGTTAGATGCTACCTCTTGGTTCTCTTTGTTGCCTTTAAAACTAGTTTTTTCCTGCTCCAGAGCTGCATTTCTTCAAAGACCATGGGTCAGTTGTTTATAGCTATGGGATCTCCAGTACCAACCCTGTTCCCTGTCCTTTGGCATCCCATGTCTATACCACAATCTGTGTCTGAAGTTCTCTGCTCTTGCACTAAGCCTCTATGTTACAACATTGTCTTAGAGTCATAAATATCTTATTCTACATGGTATAACTTCTTGTTACTGCTATCTATACAAAATTATTGTCTCATGCAAAGATAAATGAAAGTAAACCAAATTAACCATAGTCAGTCAGGAAACAACCCTCTCGTCACAGCTAAAGTGAGCAAAACAAAGCTGCAGGCAAATAAAGAAACATTCAGACAGCCAATCTGAGGAGTGCCAGTCTGGAGGGCTTGAAAACTCTGTGCAAAGCCAGTAACAGCCACTTTAGCCATGGCAATGCCATGTTCCAGGGCTACACACTTACACCAGGAGGGGCTGAGACACCTGCCTCAGGGTGACCAGATCAACCGAGTCAGCAGGATCAAAGGGTCACCTTGAAAGTGTGATTCCTCTCCTCCTGAGAAAGGGATCACTTAGGTCTCTTCTGGTAAAGAAGAGATTAGTTCAAGGATATCTAATAATTAATATGTGAATTTACAAGAGAAAAAAATTTACTTTTATCATGAGATTCAATCCAGTTAAGTCTTTCAATCTTTTCCTTCTAGAACAAAAACTTCTAAAGTGTTACTTCTCTTCATTATCTGCACAGGAAATTTGAATACTTACCCTAGAAGGATTGGTCCTCTAGATACATCCCTTTATACTCAGGCACCATCTGGATCTACTGTATAGCCTTCTACAGTAGCACAGGCCTAAAACTGTTTAAAACTGGAAACTAAGTAGCCTTGAAACTAAGCAAAAGTAATTATGGAAATTTTCATTTCTTTTCAATGTGAGAAAGACAGGGAAAGGCACTCTCCACACATTTCTGGAAAACACCTGGGATTTCAAATCATATTTGAGAGTTTATAAACCCATGATCACTGCTTATCTAAGAAATGATCAGTTCTGTTTTAAATATAGATATGTAAAAATGAAGAAAATAAACCATCTGTACCATAGGCAAGTGAAATTTGCCTGTGTCTAAAAACTGAACCAAACTAAACCAAACCCAAACCCAAAACCAAACAACAACAACAACAAAAATCCTCCAACATGACATTATTCCAATAGTTACATCACAAATCTGTGATGGACATCCTGACAAATCTCATTCCTGTTCCCTAAGTGGTTTTTGCATTTTAGGTGTAATTGTTCCCAAATAAAATCCTGACACAGTCCAGAGAGAAGACAGTAAGATTTCACAGTCTCTGTAAACAAATTCACTGTCTCTGAGCTCTGATGGTGGAAAAGCTTTTTTATTATTGCCTCTAAAAGCTATTGTTGTCCCCCTAGAATGTATCATGTCTGCTCCTGAGTTGCCACAGCTTACAGCCTAGCAATTTGCAGAAACACACTAGGGTCTAAATTGCTGTGGCAAGGACAAACACTCATATCACTGCTGAAAAGACAGAAATCTCCAGGACAGAAGGAACAGTAATTTCTCTGGAGCTAGTGGAAGCTCTCTCTTAATGGGAAGCAGATTTCTGAGTGCTGAAACTCTAGCCCAGCACTGCTTTCACCTGAAATTAGAAAAGTAAAATTGTGTGATATGTATACACTTGCTTCTATATGTAAACAAGCAGACAATGATCAGCAGCACAATCTTTTTTGGGTTTGGGGTTTGTTTTTTTGGTTTTTTTTAACAATTGGTTTCTTTTCTTTAAGTCGTAAGATGATTTTGTAAGAGAATCTTTCTGTTTTAGAAACTAAAGGCAGCATACAACAGATCGAGCACTCAGGAAAGAAAGATGATAAAAATATTTACTTTTGCATTTTCATCTCTAAAGCAATAGCCTACTTCATAGCTATTTCAATCAGGAGCCAATGTACCAATCTTTGAAAAAAAACATTGCTTATTAGTGCATGAAAACATCTGGTTTCAAAGTCCATCATTTGACTCTGAAAAAGATCCAGTGTTGTCAATACCCGTTATTCTGATTTTTCCCAGTTAAATTTAAACAACAGTGGGCGAGAGTAGTAATTAACATGCAAAACAATGTTACCCTAAATGTTTATTAAATCCCAGCACAAGTATGAACTCTATCTGTTCTCTGGCAATACAGATGAAAGCACAGATGTATAACCACTAACTGGTATGCATATAGTTCATCCCCACAACTGCATAAGCATTTTGTTTTCTCTCTCACATTATACCTTATTGCTCTTTTTGCATGCTAATTTTATTTACTATCCTATATAATTGTCAGTTTTAGCACTCTTTTCTAATCTGGCTGTAGAATTGTAAAGCGGATCTGCTTCTTTGTAGGTTTGTTCATGGCCTACTGAAGGGGAACCCAAATATTATTAGGCTTGGAGAGTCTACTTCAAAAGTTAATGCATAAAAAAACTATGATGAGGGAAAGCCAGTCATGACATGCTATTGCTGGTATGCAAAATTCAGCCTTTGCTTTCATGCAGATACTTTATTTAACATCAGTTGGTAATTTTGACTTCAGATGAGAAATTAGAAGAATCATCTTAATTCATAGAACTGAATTTATTAATCTGATTTCCTGATGAGGCAAATGGGAAAAACACTAAACCCCCAAAACTAAACACTGTGTTTTTCATATAGACCTGGATATGTTTAGGAAAGTGATTATATGGTTTGGATTGCCTCAGCTAGTGGGGAACTACACATCATGCATCAGAGGTCTTTCCCAGTCACAACTGCCCAGCTGATTTCCAACTCCATAATCCAGCACCCAAGTTGCAATTTCTGATTCTCCTGCAGTGACTGTTAGAGTATATTTTATTGCTCAAAAGTGTTTAGAAAACCCATTATTAAATAGGAATCAAATCCTTGAGGATAAAGTAAGTAACGTTGCAGAGTTTCACATAGTTCAGATACTCTTCAGTCTCAGAAGGAAAATAACATTTTTTCATCCATTGCTAAGTGGCTAGATATGTTACACTCTCCCTATAACTCTCATACATATTTTTACAGGCAGTAATGTTTGGCATTTCTGCTTCCTTACACTATCTTCTTCATCACAGTGATCTTTACCCCTTTCACTCTACTTTCATTTATTAAGGTGATACCAAATATCTCATCTGAGAGCCTAGCCTCTGTCACATCAAAGACCCTAGAAAAGAAGGACAAATTTAATTCTGTGATATGCCAACCTTTTTCAGGGATTGTTGTCATAGGAGCCAAGGAGCTGATAAGGTGATTATGAGATATTTCAGCCTTAGCACATTTAGGCAAATAAGGAGCACCACCATTTGCTTTATTTGATAGCATGTTGCTGATCTACATTGAAGAACACTGCAGGTTTAGGCACTCTGTGACTAGTACACTATCTGATTGGCAGCTTCAGCAAAGAGGCTGAGATTTGGAGGAGCAGCAGCTGAACTGTACCCATCTCTCTCACAGATTCTTTCAGAATGGAGCTGAAGAAAATTCTTTGAGAGGGTAATGTTAGGAAGCCTGCAGTGCTGCTGTGGATATTTGTTCAGTGTCTAGATAAAAGCCACTAGATTCCTGCACTGTTGTTATGATTTGAATAGAAGAGAGTCCTGTGCACAAATTAAGGTGCAAACGAGACTATATGCTAAAGTCACCAGTACGGATTTTATTTAAAGTGAATGTGAGATAGAAGAGACACAAAGAAATAGGAAGGGGCTGGGAGAGATGGGTAGAGAGGGAGAGATTAAGTATGCATTCTGCTGGTCCCTGAGTCATTCTTGTGGAGGTACCGTGTTTATCCAGTCCAGGTCCTGGGTATCCATGGGGTGAAGATGCCATTCCCATAGCCAGAGATGGCATATGCATAAGAACTTTCTTCCTTTCCCAAGAGCTTTCAACAGTGGGAATTTTTTATCTGGACACTAACCAAACCTTTAACTCCATTAGGCCTGGAATTAACTCTTTCCTGCTGTGTTTATTTCAAGTTCCATTGTCATGGCTTGTTTTATGGGGACAGTGTTTTCAGATGTGCAATTGCATCTTTAAGTCCTCACAACTGTCAATCTGTCACATTTCAGAAAAAATGGCTTGTAGAAAAGACCCATAAAGCTATCAAATGCTAAGGAAAAATTAAATTTACATTTCATGAAGGTTAGTGATTATCATTTCTCAAACATTGCTAGATGGTTTAAACAAAATGCTCTTGA
The DNA here is from genome assembly GCF_030490865.1 of Poecile atricapillus. Lineage (NCBI taxonomy): Eukaryota > Metazoa > Chordata > Aves > Passeriformes > Paridae > Poecile > Poecile atricapillus. The sequence continues at coordinate 42,301,919 of NC_081249.1, read as the reverse complement.
GGATTTGTGATCTATGGCACATTGTATTGAAATGGCTTTGCATCAAAGCCTGACACTGGTTTTTCACCAAATTATATCTTTGTCATATGATGTATGTGCATGAAGACTCTCTCAGATTGGAGGTTAAAAACAAACTTAACTCTGCCCTTTATTTCTCTGCTCTTCAGGCTGTATCTCATTTTTTCAAAAAGCTTCAAAACAGTCTCTGAATTGAATTGAATTTGTCAAATTCAAATATCCCTTTTAATGTTGCCCTACGCTTTATGACACAGTAAGTATATTGTGAGATCTTATATTTCCTTTTTCATAAAAAGACTCAACTTGAAATAGAAATTCCATAGTGCAGTGTAAGCAATAGCTAGTTTCTTATTCTGACAACCTTGAGTAGATAAAAATTCCTCTAAGTCTTCCTCTTATCACCTCTAAGAGAAGAAGCTATCTTCACTCCTTGATGCCATACAGGCACATGGCCCAGGTTTAGATGATGAAAAGAGTCATTTATGAAATTATTCCAATCCAGTATCCAGGAGGCCACAAAGAATAAATATAGCCATTTATTTTCCCACAGATTGAAAATCATTGTACCCTTAACTTGCAATGTGTTCTATGAAATCCTATTAATTTAAAGATGTATGAAGTTACTAAAATGTTATGTGAGGGGTCTGTGATTATACTGAACTGATTAAGTCTTTAAACACAAGTATGCAGCACTTGGTGGTTCCTCCCATGGAATGACTGAAATTATCTATTGCATGTCTCATATTTAATCCTTAACACTGTGTGCATTTAGTTGGTACTCAGGATTTGTACCATACCTCCTGATCTGTTTTATATTTCATGTTTTAATTAAAACTTTGAAAGCATGCTAAGGTTTCTCTCTACCTCTGAATGTCCATTTACATTTATGTTAGAGCATTGTCAATGAGTGAACATTTTAGAATATCAGAATATCCCCCTACTCCCAACTACAACTTAAAGGTTTTTGAGAAATAAAATTACGTTTTAAGAAACTTTATCCTCTACTTTCTTTGAAAATAACTTCGAATAACAAGATCAGTGTGAAAGTTTTCTGGTTCCCAAGACTATACACTGCATCATACACACTAAGTCTTTCTAGATACCATTCAAATGAGCTTCCTCCAATGCATGAGGTGCAGCCCAACTCACACAGCCTGTCTGTTCCAACACTATGGTAACACAAACCTTCAAAGACTTTTGAAGCAATATGACTTTACACCATCATGCCTGAAAAATGAATCAGTGAGAAGGTCCATAGTTACAAAAAAAAAAAAAAAAAAAAGTCATCTTAAATTATAGTGGTTGATTCTACCTTCTTTTTCTCAGACAGTATTAACTTAGCTAATAGTGAAGTTAGGAAGACTTAATTTTGAGTTATTCAATGAACAAAAATTTTGAGTTATTGAACAAAGAATTTGAGAAATCAATTCTAAAAGGAAAATTCATATTTATTTTCCACCAAATTTCAAAATATCAGTGATTTGGACTGTTTTTTGTCTTGCGCAGAGGAAGCATACCATTCACAGGAAACTACCATAGTAAAACTTGCATTTTTAAATTTTTGAATGAATACCTTGTCAAAGACCTTGCTGGGAGTGTAAAAATAAATTGAGCTCACACCTAAGTTCATTATTCCAAAACAATTGTATTTAGTCCAAGCTTGTCCAAACATTGTCTTAGTCATCTGTGAAACATTTGTAGTACATGTCATTTTAATACCACCTTACAAGACAGGAAAAATTAACTTCCCCCTGGAGAGACACCAGGAAGAGTTCTTCAACTCTCTCTAAAAGAACTTAGATGAATAAATTACATAAGGTACTGAAGTTTTTGGACAGTGAATAACAAGACTCATCCCCACCTCAGGTGTCCAGCAGGAGTGAGAGAAGTAACCCTGCCTTAATGATCAAAGGAATTCCAAATATAATTATTAAAATTGTTTTTAGAAAGATGATTATTATTATTATGCAAGGAAAATAAATTAATGATAAATGTAAAGGTTAAAAATTTTGCTGCCTTTCCAAGTTCTAGGGACTAAATAAAAAGCATCAACCTAACTGGATCTGTGAACACAGTCTTTTTCCAAACTGATTGCAGCCAGCCAACTCTACAGCTATATCAGCCCCACAGCAGTAATGACCTGGAATAGGACTTTGGATTGGTTATATCCATGAGGCCATGATTGGAACAGGAAAAGAAAAAAATTCAGAAACCTGGACTTCCAACTTCCAACAATTAGCTTTGCTTCAAACCCAATTTGACAGGAGCACATATAAATTCCACTTTCTGCTGCTAACTGTAAACTTCAAAACACCCAAAGACATTTACAAGGGATATTAATGGAGATGGTCTGGATCTAAAAGGAAAGGTTGGTGCATTTTAGATCTTTGCTAATGAAATTAATGAACAAAGCCATAATGTAAAATGGCTTAAATATTACATTAGCAGTCCATTTCCAAAGGATTGATGAGCTTCTTGCTTGTTTCAGACACTGTTTACGACTGACAAGTAAGATTGGCTAACAATCTGAAGATCTGAACGTCTCATTTTGTTTTCCAAAACGTAATATAAAAAACACCAAATCCACCAATCCAAAAAAAACCCACAAAACAAAACAAAAAAACAGAAATAATAAAAGGGTTTGCTCACAAAGTTCTGCTTGAAGCAAGACTACAAAGTAATACTGCCCCAGGATATGATTCAGTATCACAGATGCTTTATACAAAGGCTAATGAGCCTGTTGCCAGTACTGAAAACACTATTTGCCAGTGGCAAAACTAACAGTAATTCTATATTACTGCTAATTTGCTGGCTATTTTTCTTCATTCAATAGCTCATAAATTCCAACAGTGTTGCTTCTAGGGAAATATCAATTGCTATGAAAACGGCATGTAAAAGTCTCATAACTCTAAGTGCTTTTGTGACAGAATTATTAATATTTGCAATTCATATTTATCATTGAAGATACAAAAGTTAAACTTTTCTAAAATATTGAGTCAAGGAAATATGTTTTCTTGGATATGAAAATGAAGAATAAAGAATACTTCATGGCAATCTAAAACTGTTGTAGTATCTTGATGAAGTGATTTTTAGTTTAATTCCTTGAGAGAAGGAAGAAGAGCTAACAGCTTGCCAACTTTGAACACAAAAATGTTCCTGAAAACACCACTATTACAAATATCTTCTCAAAGGGTAAATAAAACATTTATTTCTGGAAGACGTATTTTTGTCATCACTATCCTTATTGAAGGATAATGCCCTTAAAAAAATATAAAAGTTAGTGGAAGGAATTTTTTTATTGTATTGAGTAACTGTTTTACAAGGACAGAGTAGAAATTATCAAAGCCAGTTATTTGCATTACCCGGTGTTGTACCTCCAAAAGGCTCACTGTTAAACAGTCAAGATCTGCTTGTATAACAAACATAATGTGAATTTAATGATACCTACTAAGCAATAGATTTTTTTATTGGAACAGCTTGTTTTAAGTCTAAATTTAGAGACCTGTCTCTGCCAAAAAGTACAGTTGACAATGTGTTTTCTTCCTTAACCATAAAAGTTAACATATCTCCAGGGAAATGTTTTTGTGACATGTATTAACAGCTGTTGACAAATGAGAGTCATGTAGGAGCAGGAAGGAGAGGGGTGGGAAGGAGAGGATAGAAGGGAGGGAGAGAAGGAGAGAGGGAAATTGAGAGAATGGATGGGGCAGAGAACGAATTAGGGAAAGGCAGAGATGGGTGAAATGAAGTGAAGAGGTAAATTGAGGCAAGGCAAGAAAAGACAAGGAAAGGAAAGAGGACAAAAGGAAGGAGGAGACTCGAGGAGAGGAGACTCGAGGAGAGGAGACTCGAGGAGACTCGGGGAGGGGAGGGGAGACTCGAGGAGACTCGGGGAGGGGAGGGGAGGGGAGGCGAGGCGAGGCGAGGCGAGGCGAGGCGAGGCGAGGCGAGGCGAGGCGAGGAGAGGTAACATGGCACTGAAAGAACACATTGCAATAAAAGAGACATTTAAATAATATAAAATAAGGTCTAACAGCTTTTTCAGAGCAGGTAAGACTATATTTAATACTTTGAGGATGAATTTAGCTTATGAATTATAGTTCATAATCCAAACTCCTATAAAAAGAAACCACAAAATGCTGTAACTCCCAAATGAAAGGGTAGCACAAAATTTTGACAGCAAATGCTGCAATGAAAACATTTATCCTTGGATAATAGGTTAAAAGCCCCATATATTATCTTTTTTCAAGTAAAATGAAAATTTCTGTTGAGTTGTCCAACACGTTGAGCAGTGTGTATTTTGTCTATTTTCTGTTGGCCTGATTAAAGGCTTTCAAAATGTTTGAGAATTCTTTTGTTCGTATTTCCTGCGTAAAATATATTGAGTCAAACAAGTTGTGTTAGATAACATGGTGAACCCTGTAAGTGCTCTCCATTTTAGACAAGCATGATGTCTAGAGATTCCTCTAAACAGCTAGCTAAATGGAGATCACTGATTTGATTGAAAGCATACCTGGCCAAAATGGACTACCTGGAAATGCATCACATGTGCCGCTGGTGAAAAACACTGGAAGTGTTTCTTTCTCCAGGGTGGCATCAGTTTTTCCACTGCTCAGCACATTTCAGTATATTCATCCACAGATCTGTGCTTCCTGGAAGAGCCAAGTCACCACATGGCACATTAAAAACTTCCCTAATAATCTTAGATAAATCTATCTAAGGATACTTTTTGTCAAGTTATTTTTTTGTTTTCTAGTATAGTCTACTGGTTCTGAAAACATCTGGGTTGAACAATGAGGATAGTGTACATTTTGCAGAGAGATTCTTAATCTCTATTATCTGCATCATTTACTTTCAATCTTACTCTATTTTTCTTTTGATACATATCTGTTTTTATGAGATCCTGAAAAAATTAAATTTAAAACAAAATATGGTGTTTGCAAACAATGAAGATATGTAGCGTTTGTGGTCTTTTTGTCTTTTTTTTGAAAGAAATTGAAATTAGAAAGAAATTAGAAGCAAGTGGAAAAATACAAAGAAATGGATTATTACACAGGATGCACACTGCCTTCCATCAAAAGTAATCAGCTATCACATTTAGGACCTCCAGGACAGCTCCCCTTCCATATTACATCGGAAAAATATGACTAAAATATTAATTTATTTTCTTTAAATATGACATCAAATTCGTCACATATTCAAATTATGTACATGCACATGCTTCATACAAAACTACATGGCATCAAAGCTGTTATATATTGTCTATCTTATGTTTTAAAACTACAGATTAACACCTTTGTCACTATAAGAATTTGCTTAATAGAAAATAAATGTTATCAGTACAATATGCAAAATTACCATAATGTGATTGTATTCTTTAATAGAAGACACAAATCAAGCAAATTCAATCAAATACAACTGATTTTCAAATAATAATAAAACACAAAGGAATCAGATAGTAACACTTCATGGATCTAGTACAAATACTGGTATATCTTCGTATCCATGAATTCCCCTACATTGCTTCTGGATGCCTCTGTTACATTGTAAAAGGAAATCTCTATTCTCTGTCCTTCCTTTCACTCACTTATCAGAATATAGCAAGATATGTATTACTGCAGATATGTCTCGATTTCTTATGTACAAACATAAAGAAAACAGATTTTTTTCCTTTTGTTCCTTTTTCTCTGTAAGGCTTCATCATCAAAATATTTCAAGTTGCGTTATGTTATCTTTTGTGCTTGCCTCTATTTGCAGCCATAACAGTTGTTCCTGGTCACCTGTCATATTTTCTCCCTTAAGTAGTTACTTCTCAATAAAGCATAACACAATTTTTTTTGTTTTTTGCAACGTTTTTTACATTGTTCAAATACACCAACTTCTGGCATTTGCTTTGCTGTTTTATTTCAGTTGTACTATTTACCTCATTTGCTGTTTTTTCCTTTCTGTACTTGTTCAGTGTGATAGAGTGTGATCTGCTCTCTCCTGTCCCCGCTGGCGGTGAGGCTCCCTGAATGCCTCAAGCCCATGTGGGATGGTGTCCTGCTGAAAGTGCCAACCTCCTCCATGTCTGCAACAGCACATTCCCTCTGCCTCCTGCATTTTGGCTAGGCAAGCAGGGAGGCAGGTCAATTTGTTGATCCCCTGGAAATTCAACCAGCTAAAACTTGGTTTTGGTCTCAGTGCCACTCTCTCTGGCAGCAGCTGCTTGCAGGAGCAGCACTTCAGACCTAGACATGCACGGTATACCCATCTTAGAATGGGGTAGGTTGTAGCTTGAAAAATTAGGTTACTGAGGACACTCACAGATCTTAAAAGACGTGAAATTGGACCCTCATGGTTTGTAGATGTAGGAGTCCTTCAGAGACCTGTCATTCTAACTGCTTCATTGTCAAGTAAGAGTGAACACATCAGCTGTCACCACAGTGTTTAGTCAACAGATACCACTGTGCACTTACCATCTCTGGCTCTTGATGAGAGAAAAATGTACACACACAGACATGTGCACTGACAGCCCTACAGGACACTGGGATTTCTGATATATCTTACCTTCACCTAAAAGGCAGTTTCTTGCACAATGTGTAGAATTGGAGGTCTTCATTTATATTACATATGGAAATTAGCTACTCAACAAAATCTGCAGTCTTAAATGACAGGCCTTATAGGAAACTTTTAAATCCCTATCTGAATATTTTACTCCAATAATCAAGAATTTGGTGTTACTTATAATTTCTTTCATTCGTCATTCATCATATCAGTCCCTTAGTAGAATGCAGTGCAATTTTCTTTTAGAGCTCCTTCGAAACCAGAGAGAGAAAAATGCATCCCACTTTAAGCTCTAAATGACGTACCTATATTCTGTCTTTAGAACTGTGATCTTTCCATCAGAATCTATCTTGGGAAGTCTGACATGTTGACAGTAAAATCATCTTCTGTTTTGTCATTCAGAACTTGATTTTTATCTTTCTGCAATATGGTCACTGCCTATGCTAATTTAATTTCACATTCACCCTTTTTGAAGCACTCTGTATAACTCCACCTTTTCTGCCATCTCTCATTTTTATTTCTTTCTGTTCAAATCAGAGAATCTTTGTCCTGATACAATCCACCTTTCACATTCTATTAAATAACATTCTGTGTTGCAAGAGCAAGCTGATAATAATCTGCTGTGTGACCTTCTCCTTTGTCAAATTGCTCCCTCAACCCCACTTACAGTGTGAGAACTGTTGTCCCTACTAAGTGTATTGTTATGGCCTTCCATTGTCCATCACTTGCATTCATTGCAACGAATGTACCTTAATGTTCTATACAGCAGTACTATAATGAATACATTTTTTGCATGTCTTGGCATTCTCCATGGTCACTGAAATAAATATTTTTTTCATTTTATTTTACTCTCCAGGGATTTCAGTGCTTCAGTGAGTTTTGAATTAGGACTTTATGTTTGCTTTCCATGAACAGTGACTTTGTCTTTTGGATATGACATTTGCACTCAATGTACTGTTAGACACTGGGCATGTCACCAGTGTGGCAGGGTTGGTCATCTCAGCAGAGGAGAAGCAAAAAGAAGGGAACAATTCTCTCCACATTTTGAGTGAAATCCTGTTAAAGAAATGGATGTACTTACAGGACATTTATAAAGGTCTTAAAGAATATGAAAAAAAGGGCTGCATGCTTAGTAAACATGGTCACTGAAAAACTTTAACACCATAGCACTTTAGGACACTTTAGGAGAAATCTGTTCTGTAAAAGGTAACCATCTTATCGATAAAGCCGTCTGGTACCACTGTGTCTCTTCAGCTGTTCATTAAGTAATGCTGCTATTTTAAGTGTTGGTACTGCTAATGTTGCTCTAAGTGCTCTTGTTTGTAATGTTTCCCAATAAAAAAGAGAAGGATTTTCATCAGGAAAAAGCTTAAAGAGAAAGAAACAGGAAGGGGAAAGAATAGTTAATAAAAGTGTTGATAAATAGTAACAAAATAATTACATAAATTAGTAACGTAATCATCATCATGATTTTAGCTGCAACTATTCCAGTTTACATAATCTAGATTTGTCTAAAAAATATGGGGTTGTGCCAGGTATAAATTCCTAACATATATCATCAATTTTTAATATTTATAAATGTTTTAAAGTGCATTTTGTGAAAGATAAATTTTATATTATGAGTTTACTTGTTTTTCATACACATAATTTAAGAAGGCTTGAGCTGGCATTTGGTAAATCTTCCTTCCTTGAAACTTTTCATTCTAGAATATGTGATTTTGTTTGGTGTTTTGTCAGAATATAATTTAAAGTAAGCCCCAAAGTGAACTCTATTTAAATTCAGAGCAATTTAAGATCAGGCTTATGTATTAGGTCAATATTGGACAGTTTCTTCCTCCTTTACAACCGCTATCATTTATTTAAATTGAGTGTAAAGTAAAATTTACTGTACCCTGTGTGCCTATAAGCAATCTCTTGTGAATATGATTGTTTATTCAAATCACTGTGTTTTCCTAGTCCATTTTATTTTGCACTTTTTTGGAACATTATACTGGGAAAATTTTCTTGGAGAGAGACCCAGTTAATGTTTTATGAGACAGACAGCCTCCAGAATTCCTTTTGAGCTTTGCAAAATTGAACATGGGAAAATAAAGTTGTCAGGTGTAAGAGCAGTGGAGCATTTTTTCCAGTGTGGTTTGGTGGATGAATCCGCTTTGTGTTGTTCTGGTAAAACTGATTTTAGTCACTGTAAAGTGCATCATTGTTATTCAGTCTGATTGATCAAGGTAAGCATATTCACTTAATTTAGATCAAACAAAGTCATAACCAAATTATTCTGTACAGAGTCAGGTGCATGTCATCTATCTAATCTAAACCAATCTAATGTACTTTTCCATTGTTACCAAAAAAAAAGGTAGACTGGTTCCCACAACAGAGATGTAGCAAGCAAATGATAAATAACTCAATGACTTTCAGCCTCTATTAGCAAGAAAAAATGAATAATAGGAGAATAAAAAATTAGAAAAATTCTTAAATCTTGCAAGTCACATGGAAGAAAGGAGGCATTTCATATAGTTTTATTTGAAATATTATTAATATCAGGTAAATTAGATGTACCTTCTGCCAAACTGTTCACCAGGTTTTGAAGTCAGATGGAATATTTTGATATTATCAGAATGGCTAGTTGAGAAATACTACAATTGAGCTATTTGGACACAACCCTAATTCATTACAATATTTTATTAGACAGCTTTCAAAGAGATATAACATGTTGTATGATTTGGCTTTGGATATGTAGAGAAAATGTCTGGGCTCCTGAAGTGCTGAGTTGAAGGACAAGCCTGACAGAGTTCAAGAAGTGTTTGGACAATGGCCTCAGGCACATGGTATGGTTCTTCAGGACAGTGCTGTGCAGGGCAGGAGGTTGGTCTCAATGATCCCAGAGGGTCCCTTCTGACTCAGCACCTTTTTTGTGATTCTTTGATTCTGTGATTATGACTATAACAGTTGAGGGGGAGTGCCAAGCATGGTGAAACTAGTGTAGTTGTTTATCCACGGTGATTAAATTACTCACTATAATAACATTGTTTCATGTATTTATGGATGTAAGAGTAAGCATATGTTTTCTTATGGACATTTAGGGCAAGGAGGGCTTACTTATCCTTCCCAGTTTAGTCTGGTATATTCATTAAATAGTTCTTGTGCTTCCACTGTGAGGAAGGTGGTATGAATTTCACAGGGGATAGATAAAAAGGGGCCAGGAATCAACCTTATAAATGCAACAAGGTGTAGATGGTACACTTTTTAAAGAAAGTTAAGCAATTCAGAAACGTGAAAACTCATTTACTTTTACCCAAAAAATGGGAGAACAGGGAAGAGCACTCCTTGATACTTTATACCATCCAGACAGTAAAAGGTAAAAATTTACAAATAAAAAGCCTACTTTAACAACTAGTTTATGATTAGTCTAGGTAAGTCAAGAATAACTGGATGACTGATTTTATTTAGCTGTGTGTCCTGGTGTCAGTATGGATATAGTTAATTTTCCTCCCAGTAACTTGTACAGTGCTGTGTTTATTAGGATGAGAACAATAACACATTGATGTTTTAGTTGTTGCTAAGTAGTGCTTACTCAAAGGCAAGGACTCTTCAGCTTATTATATTGCCCAGCTGGTGAGGAGGAACAAGACATTAGGAGGATCCATAGCCAGGATAGCTGGTCCCAAAGGGTAAAAGGAATATTCCCTAGGAAATGACAGCATTTAAACTAGGGGGAAAGTTGGCTAGCAGCTGCTACTCAGGGTTGGGATGGGCACTGGTCAGAAGGTGCTGAGCAACAGTGTTGTTTATCACTTCTTTTGTATGTTATAATTCTTTAGTTGTTTTTTGTTTTTAGTTGTAGTGGTAGTAGTAGTAATAGTAGTAGTAGTAGTAGTAGTAGTAGTAGTAGTAGTAGTAGTTATTTTCTGTCCTATTAAGCTGTCTATCTCAACCCACAAGTCTTACTCTTTTTTTCTGGTTCTCTCCCTATCCCACTTTGAGGCCAGGATGTAACAAAATTAACATGTAGTGTTTAACTGCCTGCCATGTTAAATCATGACATCAGGATATAGAGGTTTCCTTCTCTCAACATGGACAACTCATTGTGATTCTTCCACACAATTAATTTTTTTAAGCTATGGATGTCCTTTAGTATATCTCATTCCTCTTTCCATGCAACATACCCTAAAATAAAAGAAAAAATTAAAAACAAACTATCACAAACAAAAAACCAGCCCCCATCAAAAAACTTACAAAAGTAAGTTTGTATAGCCTATGCAAAAATATCCAAAATAAGTAGTTTGCAAAAGCTGATCAATGATACACATGATACAATGATACTTATGAAAAATATTGCTTAAAGATTGACAGTATTTCTATATTTAATATTTCACTCAATCAAGATGCATACATAAATGACTTTTTCAATTATTTAAATTTTCTTGATTTGTCTGTCATGACATGACAATTGTTAGATTTAGAGCCCCTATTTAAAGACTTTTTCATCAGGTTTATCATTCTGAACTTGCTGCAGCAACTGCTAGCACTACCAGTGAACAGCGAAATTGAAAAGGATACAGCTGATAGGTTTTACCCTTTATCAGCCTCATGCTAATTTAATGCAACACAGAATATTATTTGCATTACTTCAAAAGTAAAAAGATGCTCCCCATGGGATTACATCACTATTAGACAGTTCTTACTCTATTATGTGTGAGTCAACACAGCATTCAAAACAGGGGTTGTACAAACTTCAGTTGTGATAATAAACTTAATGAGCAGCACTAGGAAATGTCTGAAGAACTGAATTATGATGACATAGCATTTGCGAAACAGAGCTTTGTATATTTTTGTATGTTGTTTCATTAAAGACATCAGCTTTTTTGGCATGAAATGGAAAATAAGAATACCAATGTGCGTTTTAAACATCTGTCATGGTAGGCAATCACTGGAAGGGAAGCAATCTCTAAAACACATGTAAGATGCAAGATTAGAACACTCAAACTTCTTTCTTGTGAAATAAGATGGTTATAGTGTTTTGTGATGTGTTCTGTTGCCATCAGTAAAATTCCTCAGTTTTACTGTGCATCAATAACAGGGAGGGAGGAGTAAAATAAACATAGATTTATTTTGTTAGGAGTTGTAATTATAATAGTCCAGTTTATTTAGTACAAGACAGAAAGGCTTAAAATGCTGGTACACCAATCAGAATGAATGGCACCTAACTTGGGCATTATAGAAACAACCCCAGCAAAAGCCAAAGTCTAATAAAGTCTCTTATAAAGTCTTATAAATCATTATGTGTGGATTAGGCTAGATTATTCCTGGTACCTCATAATTTTTACAGATCTAGCCCTGAAATGGATCCTCTCACACTGAAACTATCTCCAGTTGAAAATAGTGAAATAGTTTTGGTTTTATTTTTCAAAAATGGTAACATACTAAAAAAAACCTAAACAAAAAAAACCCTAATCAAAACAACCCAAACATGCAAACAAACAAACAAAACCCAACAAAACCATAATATGGAGAATAATTTCAGACTGCATTGTTCACCTGTGATTTTGTTGCTGGATGTATACATCTTATTTTTTTCTAGTTGTGTTAGCTTTGTTTCACAGAACTTTGACAAGGCTGTATATAAAGAATCATTCTCTCCTGTTCAATATTGAGTGCTTCTGAAAATTACTTATCTGTTTTCCTTCATTTGTTGAATCCATTAGCTAATTTGCTTTACATAAATTGGTCAGTGTCATGCAGAATGTGCTGAAGACATAGAATTCTTGAGTGGAATACACACAAGGTAGTCCTTTTCTACTGGAACAGCAGTAGTTTATAGCAGACATTCAATGGGAAAAACTCTAAAGAAACAGTTGTGAATTAACAGAACTGTGATCTGTGTGATCTATAATGATTTTCTAAAAAATCTCAAAGAGTATGTGTCATAAAGAAACAAGCACAGTTGACACTGTTGATGATAATCACAAAAGAAAGCTAAAAAGATAAACCATATCATGCGATATTTTTAAAAATTTACTTCTCTTATTCAAGGCTGAGATAATTTGGCACATGACCCTGGTTATTTTTATCTTAATTACCTGTGCCTGTGTTGCAGTGATAGAAGCTTTGATCTACAAACTTTTCATTTAGTGCATCACCAAATTCCATCTCTGTCAAGCAAATAAAAGCCATATATACACTGATGCTTTTCTCTGGTTCCTGTGTCTTGGTGAACGCCCAAGCCACAACCCAGCCAGATATTAGGGCAAGTTATTAGTACGTAAAAACCTTCTCCTGTACTCCCAGTTACACCAAAGTGGACCTTTGGAGCACAGGAGCCATTACCTATATCTCTAATTTCACAGTAGTGAGATTAGTTGAAAAATAATTGTGTCCAGACCAAACTTTTTCCTATTCAATGAAGCACAGTTATCATAACTTTTATCCTAATATTTATCTGCTGTTTAATATCAGATGCCAAAACACTTCTGTAACTATTTTGTACTGATATTCCTTTGATTTCGTAACATGACATCCAATGGTATGGATTATCCTTTTAGTCAGTTGGGGGTCAGCTGTCCCAGCTGTTTTTCCTCCCATCTTCTTGTGAACCCCCAGCCTTCCCACTGGCATGGCTCCATGGAAAACAGAAAATGTCATGACTCTGTATAAGCATGGTGCAGCAATAGCTAGAGCAGAATTGGCTTTTCAACATTTTTTCAGCACAAAACCAAAACAAAATCCCATACAAGCTACTGTGAAGAAAACTCACTTTAACTGAACTAGAATTTGGTGGCCAACACCTGCAGACCACTGCATAGCAGGAACAAATGTAATTCTGCAATAAATGAATACAATTTTTGAGTGTACACCATGCATAGAGACTATTGTTACAGTCTTCTAGTACCTAAGTATTTCAGACTTATTCATTTCTTTGTTCATCTTCAAACCTGGTTAGGGAAACCTAACAAGGTGTCATGGGGTGACTTCACCTTTAAGATAGCTTAGAGAGCTAAGGAAGTTGAAGCTGCTGGTGGCTGATGGGAGTCTTTTCTCCCCACCAATTATCAGTCATTTCTAAGGATTGACAGCAGTTTTAACCATTGAAAAGTGAGATCAACTTGTGAACCCCACCTTAAGCTGTAAAGCCAGAGCTCTGTTGTTCTCTTTGTGTTTCCGGCTTTTGACAAGGTAACGAGGCTCTGTCTTGGCCTCTTCCCCCCCCCCCTTCCAGGCCGGACAAGGCCGCAGAGGATGGCAGGGGGTGGGGCAAGGAAGAGAAACTGAGCCAGCTGGCCTGGTTTAGTTTGTAGTTTCTGCTGCTGGACTGAAACCTGACACTATGAACACTTGCAGCTTTTCCAAGACTTTAATTCTTCTATTACCTGGATAAAACGTACAGATTACTCCTTTTTCCCAGAAAGACAGTGAGAAAGACAATCAACATGAAGAAGACATCATAAGACCATCAAAGACAGTGAGGAAAAGGGTTAAGTTTTAGATGGGGAAGAGAAAATAAGGAGATGCTTTATAAGCTGAAATATTTTTCTGTTAAAGCTATGGAGATGGACAATAGTGTTCTGAAAAAACTCCTTTAATTCACGACAGACTATATAGGGAGGAATGGAGTGTTCAAAGTGTGGATTTTGAGTAAAAAGTAGAGTAATTGTGATACAGTGAGGTGCTGGAACAGAGTGGAGCGAAGATTTGAAGCCTTGGGGGCAATGAGAAAACTGTTTCCACGGAAGCTCACAGAGACAGATGAAGAGGACTTTTACCTTTGAATAACTCATCCTTAAAATGACATCTCTAGACTCATTGACCCATAACACACCTCAGAGTGATGTGAAATGGGAGGAGTGAACTGATGGCAGATTTCCGGGCAGCTGGCATCAGAGAAATAGAAAACTATAACAGAAATAGTTTTCTCATGAGAAACTCCATAGATTAGCATAGGAAGACTTCTGTTTCTCTACAAAGGCTGATAAAAAGACTCTAGCATGAATTGGGACTGTTTTAACCACCAAAGTTCCAAAGTTTTTTTTTGTCTCTATGTTGTCACATGTACAAGGGAATGGTTGGGTAGTGGGGGATAAAAGAGTTTTCTGGAAGTTTATTCTGGTGTTCTTATTCTTGTAGTTTTGTTAATAAACTTTCTTTATTTCCTTTTAAGTTTTAAGCCTGTTTTACTCTTGTTCTAATCCATATCTCAAAGCAAGAAGTAAGTAATTTTTTTAGTTACTGCTTTAAAACCACGACATTTATTTGGTGCGTTGACCGGGAAAACGAAATTAGCCAATCTAAACCACTACACAAGGGCATCCTTTTTTCTGCTATACAACTCATAATCTCAGGGCGGTCTTCTATATGTCATTAATATATGTAGAACTATTTAGATAATCCTGACATGAATTTTACAGCAAAAAATAATGAAACTAATTGTTTCATTCATATTTTC
The DNA here is from genome assembly GCF_030490865.1 of Poecile atricapillus. NCBI lineage: Eukaryota > Metazoa > Chordata > Aves > Passeriformes > Paridae > Poecile > Poecile atricapillus. The sequence continues at coordinate 42,286,918 of NC_081249.1, read as the reverse complement.
TTTGAAATAAAAAAAGGATACCAAACAATCTTAGTACCTCCATTCAAAAGTTTTTGCTTTCCAACACACTAACCCATACTTTGGAATATGTAAGTATATAAAAAACTGAGCTACACTGACTCAGTATAATGCAATTCCAGGAAGTCATCCAAATTTGGGAATGCTGCTTTACAACCAGCACATCAAAAATGGACAGATATCTCATAGTCAACTAAGAAAAGAATATAACCAAGGAGTTTGAAGCTGAGATTTTGTGTATTATAAAAATGATGCAAGAGACTTTTCTGTTTCCTTACTAATAGTGCCAAAGCTTGTATTCTTTGAAAGACCCTTTTCCATTTACAGTTGATTTATTAATGGGAAATACAGTTCAAACAGACTTTTATGCAGCCAAGATTTCTTCTACTCAAATATTCAAGATTTGTGGACAGAAGCAGCACAAGACAGAGTGTGTTATCTACAGTTTCAAATTTGCCATAGCAAAGCTGCAATTAAACAATGTCTCATTACTTGCAAAATCTTTCCAGTCTAACAGTCTTTCTGCTTCGGTAGCTCACTGATTTCCTCTTCCTGGAATCCAAAGATTATTTGAAAAGAAGCAGACAGACAATTTGTCTTTGCAGGAGGAGTAGATTAGGGAAACAGTTTAGAAAGGATGAATGCTGGAAGTGGCAGATTTGAGTGTCTAAAATAATACTGAAAATTGCTTTCCAGTGATGTTTATGTTCTCAGGCTTCAAGAACATGCAGGGCAAGATGATGAGTGTCAGCAAATAAACATGACAACTCCAAGAGGGAGTCATGAAATGGCAGTAAAAACACCTGGTAAGTACAGCAGTACCCAGAAATCCCAGAACTTCCAAATCATAGATTTGTAACAACTGAGGAAGTAGCAAGATATTGAATGTACAGCCTTTTTTCACACATCTGTAGCAGGTTATTTGGCATGGGAAACAAGCTGCAAGTCAGGTTATGTTGTTGCTGAGCATTCTGCCTTTCTGATATTTGTGCTTGTATGATACCCAGAACACAGTCCCACATTTCAGGTTACATTACCATTTATGGAGCTTTTCTCATTAAATCTCCTTAAATTATATACTTACCTTTAGGTACAATACACATTGATTGCCTGCATGGTTGAATTAAAATCTTCTGTTTAACTTAAGCTCTTTCTTGCAACTGAAAGGGTCATTTCAGGAGCAAGGTTCATTATTTTACAGGTGGAAGAAAATAATTTAATCTTCTCAAGTACAATTTGCTCTGTGCAGATCACCCCTGTCAGAAGATGAAATGCACCACATTTTTTTTATTATTTTTGCTGGCAATTGAATGACAAAATCCAGGCTTTCATCCAGAGAATAAAGTCCTCCAAAACCATAAAGGGACAAAAGTCACAAGCACTCTATACCTAAACATTTTGGAACAATATACTGAACATAATACACAAATGTACACAAAAAATTCAAAACTCAGTAACCTCCAATAAAGATAAAATCTAAATTCTTTTTTGGAGAGGTTTAATAGAATAGAGAAGGAAAAAACAGTTGGATGAATCTTGATTCAAAACATCATTCATTTCTTGTCACGGAGTTTAAATGAAATTCAAATCAATTTCTGATCTCATCTTCCCATCACATTCTGCGAGGGCATTTTGGACCTGAGGCTAAAATTGATGGAACCAACAATTTGTAGAACAACTTGCGTTACCTTTAAGAAGGCTCGTGCATATGAAAACAATCAAAAGATAAAGGGCTAGGGACAGAGACAGACAGGAGGAAAAGGTAATAGGGCAAAAAGCTGTGTATTGTCTACTATTTGGTAATGTAGTTTTCATGTTACATTTCATCTCCCAAAAATAAATGTCATTTAAAATATTGAAATGATGGGCAAGTAATGAGAAACTGTGCCCTGGGAATATGACTAAAGCAAGAGAGGAGGTGGGCAAGACAAAAATGAGGAAGAGAAGAGAGGGAGAGGGGAGAGGGAATGTAGGAAGGAAGGGGGGAAGGAAGGAAGAGGGAAAGAGGAGGAAAAGGGAGCATTCTTTCTAATTCTGCTTTCTAATTCAGTTTCTAATTCTGTACATAACAGCATACATCTAATAATGTTATTTCATGTACTATTTGAAACTACAGAAGACACTGACTTAATCAGAGAGGAAAATCAGGAATAAGATATCTGTATGGTGCATTTCAAGGATAAGAAAACTGTAGCAGATGCTATACAGTGTAACACATGGATGGAATATCATTTTAGCAATATAATTCAAACTGCAGGTATTATAGTCAAATGAGAAGTTAAGTATGCCAGTTACAATTTGAAAGGGACAGAAAGAAGCTGAACCTGAAGGCTTTATTTCCACATTAATTTCTGAGGAGTTATCTATATACTGCAGCACTGTATATGAATACAGGATTCTGAATCCTATGTCATGAATTATTGAATGTTCTGATAAGCAAGGTAGAGGTAGTGACTAATTATACATAAATGCATATGCCTTTTTATTAATTACAAATTCAGAAAATGCATTTATTTGTGAAAATAGAGGTTGTCATGGAAGATATTTACATCACTAAAGACAACTTATAGTGAAAGTTACAGTATGGAAGGAAAACATGACAAAATATGTGTATCTCAGAAATGCTCTGCAGAATAAAATAAGGAAGATAGCAAGTGAACTGATTTTATTTTTTTTTTAATGGTAAGGAATATAGGTGACATGCCAGGTGCTATTTTACATCAGGACTCTTCTTTCCCTCTCTGTTCCAAACTTTCCTTTAAAACCATTCATGCATCCAGTTTCAAGATGCTGAAAGAGGAGTTCCGAACTTTGCTTCTGGAAAGGACTTCAACAATGCAATTAGAGTAGTCAAGATTATTTATTTGTGTAGACAAATCACTGTTCCTGAAATTTATTTTTTTTTTCCTCTTTGTACTGTGTATTTTGCTCTTCAGGAATGTTTTTTTTATGTTTAATTTTATCTCCCATAAATGCCATTCACTGAATTAAAATGGTAGACAAGCAAAGAGAAACTGTTCCCTTTAAATGGGAAATATAGCAAATGAAGAGATAAGATCTCTTTTGGAAATCTGGTTGATTTACAGTGCTTGAGTGTCTGATCCAATATAGAAATTTTTGTTTCTTTGATTTTGCACTTACTTTTGCCATGAAGAAGAAAACATATGGGAAAAATATTGGAAACCACCCAGACTCTTGTTTTCTCCAGATGTTACTTAAGAATGCAGAAGGAAAAGAGAAAGAAATGGTTTACTAGCAATAAGGAAGTAATTTACAAACAAAAGAGCCAAAACCACCATTCCCATGAAACCCTGCTGCAGAAGTTGGGTCTGGACAAAGACTTCTGGGTAATTTGAGATTGAACAGTAACTTCAGAAACACAGAAATAAACATCAAAGTATACTTGAGGCCATGGTGTTAATCATGGTACCAATCTCATTTATATTTTTCTGCTGAAAAAGCTTTTATGGGAATGAAGTTGTTACATTTTAAGAGACACATTCTAGGCAGTAGATTCAAAAGCAGCTGAGCTTATTCAAAATCACAAAAATGTTTTTCCATTTTTCTGAAAGAAGATGGATTCAATGCGTGTACTGTTCCCATGTCTTGCAAAGTTTTGCAATAACTAGTACTAGAAGACAGAAGGAAATGTAGCTATGGGCAGAAAAGCCTTACACAGGAAAAAATCACAGTAGAAGCACTGTCCTAGTTCAGCACAATCTGTAAAACCAAACTCTAAAACAAGTAGAGAGAACTGTTCTATGAAAGTGCTTAAAATTACCTAATAACCTAGAAAAGTATAAAAAATTATTCCGATTTTACACAGGATTACGTGAGCTAAACTTGGAGTTCAACCTCAAAATTAAGACTTAAAGACATGATTTGCAACTGAGTTGCATATTTACTCTTTCTGTTCAGTAGAATCTGTAGATTTCTTTGCAGGCTATTGGTAAAAATGATCCTTGTTGAATCATTCTTTTTCTGCTCATAAGAATGGGCCAAGATGATGAGAATTTTATGCAGTCCATTTTATGTTCCTAAATTAAGTACTACCATATTTGAAAAAGCGGATGTTAATGTGAGCCATGGTGATTCTGATAATATAACGTCTTCTGCCTAGGTTTTTCACAAAGTCATTATGGAGAAAAAATAGCTCTGATATTTGAATGTTTTGGGAGTTAAGGACTGAAATTACATTACTCAAGTGGAATATCTGGGAAAATACCTCCAAGAGATTAAGATTTAGAAATCCCAGAAGTTATTAGACCTCAAACTGAAATAATATATTTTTGGGGGAAAAAAGATTGTTTGCTTCTTTATGGTTATAAAAGAGATTCTTTCATGTTACTTTTGAGTTAAAGCATCAGTGAGGGACATGTTATTCCTTCATCAAGTTCTGCATCTTGGTCTCTTCTTGATACTGCAAGTTCTGTGTTGTGGGATATACAGGTATGGTGCTTCTGTCCATGTAAGGGATACTCTATTAATTCCAATGGTCTACAGACTTCTAGCCATGTCATCACCTAAAACAATTTTTTTTTTTTATAACAAGTTTACTTGAGCACTTCACAAAATGCCTGCAGCAATGAGAGAAGTTTAAAGCAGACCAGGCTATGTCTCAAGGGTAGATAATCTGTGTTGTTACCTAGGGCTGAACCTTCTCCATTTGACCTCAGTGCAGTCAGAACTATTTTTCCTGGATCTAGCCTACTGGAATTAATCCGTTTGTTAGCAAAGCAATTGACAGTTCAGATTTCTTCTGCTAATCTGGAGCTGCTCTGAACCTTTTTTAAGATCTTCAGCAACTTACATGGGATCTGATTTGCTTTATTTACCTTCTGAGAGACTGGAAGCATAAGCAAAAGAGTAGTCATTTTGGCCTAATGCTTCTACAGTTGTTTTCCTTAACCGCTGCAACAGGAAAGGGAATAAGATTAAGATCTCCCATATTTCTGAAAGATTCTTCTTACATGGAAGATGAAATCACACTCATATAGGTCAAAAAAGATCTCTGGAGGTCATGTAGTCCAACCTCTTACTCAGAGCACATCCAGCAGGCCAGTTGTTTTTTAAATATCTCTGAAAATGCAGGTTCCACAGTCTCTCTGGGAAGCCTGTTAAAGTGCTTGACCACTTTTATAGCATATTTTTCTTACACAGAAAGATTTTATTACATTTTCTTACACTATATTCCAGCTTATGTTTGTTTTCTCTCACTTTCCATCTGCATAGCTGAAAATTTTGACTCTGTCTTCTCTAGCATCTTGCATGAGGTGCTTGTAGGTCCCCCTAGCCTCTCTTCTCCAGGATCTACACTGTCCATTCTTCCAGCATTTTCCTCCATGGTGCATGGATCAACCTCCTCAACAGTCTTGGTATCTCCCTGCTGTTCTTGTTCCAAAGTCTTCACTTTATGTCTTGGCCTATTCTGTGTAGGCATGAATGCACCTGCAGCTCTTAACTTAAAATATATATATATATATATATATTCAGTCATTTCATTTCATCTAATTCTTGGATTGTTTACCAGAAAGACATTCAGCTTACCACTCCCTCTGACAGAGCATGGGTTAAGCATGCTTGACTATTACTCAATGAACACATCACAGAAACTCTTGAAGAAATTATCCCACAAAGTATTTTGAACAAATTATGCTGAGCTAGTAACTGCTTGGAATATTGTATACTTTCATTCCTCTGATTATTATGTAGCTAGAGCAGAATTAATTATTCCCTACAAACATACATATGCAAACAACTTTTATTCAAATTTTCCTTTAATTTCAGTGCAAGTAAGCTAGAATAGCTCAGACTCCTTGGAGCCAAAGTTTAATGAAGTGCTATAGCTTAGGCTAGTTTCATTATTTCTAAATTTAGCTCTAGTACTAAACACTGAAGCAATGGGATTTTTTTATAGCATCATATCTTAACTATTACTAAATAAATTATTTCTACTACTCTACACAGAATGCAAAACAGAAACCAACTAAAAAAGTCTCCCTTTTACAAATCAGAATTAATATTAATGGCCACCTTTCTTTAAATCAAGAGTACTTGTATGATTTCTGGATTGTGAATGTTTGGTATATTTAATGAGGTATGTGTCTTCATACATTTTAGAAGGGAATCATAGAATCACTGAACGATTTGTGTTGAAAGAGACTTTAGACAATAGACTGAGAAAGACTAGTCTAAAAAAGACTAGTCCAAAAGAGACAATAGTCTGTTTCAAATCCCCTGCTATGAACAGGGACATCTTTAAGCAATGTGGTCTAGTGGAAGGCGAGCTGGCCCATGGCAGAGGAGTGACAAAAAGTTTGGTCTTTAAAGCCACTTCTAATCCAGACCATTCTATGATCTCTTGTTCTTGTGACAACTTAAGTGGGCCATAGACTTACATAGTTAAAAAAACAGTCTGGTCATCTAGTCTTCCTGTCAGATTTGTCTAACTTTCCTGTAAACAATATCACAGTTATCCATTACTCCAGAGAAATGCAGCAAGAAATAAAGGGGTTTATAAAATAATTTATTGATTTTTTTAAAATCATATCTAGACTGTAGACCCTCATAATCATAATAATTTACAATAAAATTTCTGTTGTCTTGTTTATTTTAACTGACTCTACCTGTGTAATTGTTACTGCCATTAAAGTAAAATTTAAAAATATAAAACCCCCAGCACTTCGGTAAAATCTGCTAGCAGTTCTATATCCTAGATGATACTATGATTTGAACAGTGGTTATAATGCAAACCACTAAGTTTTGATTCTGAATTAAGTATTGTATGGATAATATTAAATATATCATCTATTGTATCAGAAGGTCTGCAAAGAGCTCAGACAACTGTAGAAAATTGAAAAGTTTGATTTAGATCTTAATATTAGTTGAGGGCACAAAGTTTTACTCTTCAGTAATAGATAACAAAAATGTTTCATCAACAAAACAAAATATGAAAAAAAATTAACAATGCTAACAATATTGTTTACTACATCTGATTCCTACCAAAAATATTAGTGTACTTGATCAGGCTTTGTATAATCTCTAATGGCAAAATTTATTTTTCCTATATTACATTCTTATGTACATTACATAATGTAATATACATTATGTAATATAATGTAATGTACATTATGGAATGTATTATTATGTACATTGCATTCTATATACATTATTGACAAAAACTGAAGGCATTGCCAGGTGATCACTTGGTCATTTTGTGCAAATGGAATGCCTATCCTGTCATTTCAGATGGCTAGGCTGAGAAACATCCCATCTAATTTTGGGCAGATACTCAAGGTGCTCCTTCTTTAGATGATGATGATTCTTTCCAAGACTATGACTGAAGGGAATGAAAACCTGATGCTAAGTGAAAATACTGCCTTTGGCTCCTCATCTCTCTGCACAGAATGGGGGTGCCTGGAACGCTAAATGCACAATGGTATGATCTGTAGGCAAGATTTGGCCAAGAGAGCTCAAGAGAGTTCAATTTCTAGGAAATTAATTTAGAAAGCCAGTATGAAGTGAAAAAATAAATACAATCTAAGTTTAGTGTTCTGGCACGAGAGCTTGATGAACCTGAATACAAGAACCACTCAACTTTTCTTCAAAAAATAGTTTCAAGAGCGTAGTTCATATAGGAAAATCATACATCTTTAAATGTTCTGCTAGCTGTTGAGGTAAAAATTAAAAGCTCTGACTCAAAGACAAACCGTAAAATATAAAATGTAAAATATAAAAATATATGAAAAAGTATTTTCACAAGACCAAGAAATTAAAGAAAGCATAATAAATAATGGAAACACAGCAGTTTCAAAGCAGTAATTCTCAGACATGAGTCAGAAGTCCCTTGGAGAGAAGCGAACTTCATTCTTTAATTCACCTGTTTCTTCATCTCGGTTTTTGAAAGGACAAGTCGTTAAGTACAGAAAAAAGACACTGTATTGCAGCTATTCCATAGGGATTATATTTCAGCTACTCCAGCCAGAGAAATAGCTAAAGCTAGTTGCACAGTACTAAAGCTTAATATTTAATCTTTGAAAACCTTAATTAATTGAAGTCAATGAGGAAGGTGAATGCTAAATATTGAGTTAATGATTCATGGTTGAATATATATATTTAATTAAATAAATACTGTGCTCTATATATCATTCCTATTAAAACTATGATAACTGTTGCTATGAAGGTTCTTAAATAATTAATATTCATACTGAAATGAGAATTTATATATCTAATTACTAATAAAGACTAGCCAAAAACCATTCAATTAATCAAACTGCTTTATTTATGAAAAAAACTCTTTGTGCCCTTTTCTCTGACACTCTGTTTCAGTGGTCTCATGGAATTTTAATGCTTTTTATTTTATTGACAGGTGTATTTTGAGATATAATAGTAAAAAATAAAGCATTTAAAATTACTAGTACTCTACAGACTGTTTATTTGATTTTAATATAATTACGTCAATTTTATTTAATACAATGTAAGATTACTTTTTTATTCTGCAGAAACAGCCATCTCATTAATTTTAGGGAAAACATAAGTCAAGAGAGTCAAGAGAGATTAGTACTAGAAGAGGGAAATTTGTAAAAGGTAAGTAGACAAATGAAATAGTTGTTTGGGTTTTATCCCCATTTCTGTTTCTATAAATATCTGTGTTTTTCAGAGCATTCTATCCTACTACACTATCTGTTTGCTCTTGCTTTTCTCAGTCTTAGAGTGAAGCAAACAAATAGGACTAAAATCTTCTATTTGAGTTGCTGTCATGTGGTAGTCTACTGTAGACTGCAAATAGCACTGGTTAAAGTCCCACTTTTGTGGGACGAACAAGAGGGCAGCTTCCAGAATTACCACATAGACATAGTACCTTCCCCTTCTCAGGGTTTGCATGTTTCAATAAGCAAGTGTCTCTTACTGGAATGTTGAAAGCTTGCAAAATAAATCTCTCTGTAATTGAACATAGTATAAACTCAAAGTTCATGGTTTCAAATTAAGTCAATTGAAATTAATTCTAGACTAATTTATTCAAATAAGCACTAGTATATAGTTTCCAACTGAACAGGCCCTTTCAAGAATTTGGGCCTCAGTGGCTAAGTTTTGGCAGAAGAGTCACTAATAGAATTTTTCTTTACTTTAAAATAATGGAAGTAGTTCATATAACACTATATCGTTTCATCCATTTTAATACTCATGGTAATCTCAGTTTTATGATCATGTACAAGTGTACATGCTGAAACAAGTCCTATTGATTACAGCTTGTTTTATTTACAGCATATAACTTAGGTGCAAATAAATATATGCAGCAACAATTTATTTTACATGTAAATTCAATTTCAAGTGTAATTCAGAAGTTTTCTTCCACAGCTGTTTTCAGAAAACATATATGAAGTTGTCTGAGAGACAGATGATAAGGAAGCAAGAGCCCAATACAGAACTATTGACTGAACTGACAATTTTTTTGAAATATTAAAAATAATTAAAAACAGTATATGCATTATGTGTTCTTCATATATTTCCCCCATCTTCAATAGCATAAGCATGCAAGAAAACTTATCAAAATAAATCAAATATTTGAAGACATTGTTATAGTTACGTTTCCTCTCCTGCTGTGTTTCCTTCTCTTCAAGAGTCGGCAGTTCTTCAATTATTGCAAACAGCATTCATGACAATGGGTGATCTGAACCTTTAATAATAACTCTGATTGCCCTTCTTACAAATTATCATGGTTACATCTACAGAAAAAGACTTGCAACTTCATGCTAGATGAGTCTAAGACTTATTTATCTTTTAAAAGCAAAACTCTGACAATCTAAGGCATTCAAAAGCAGAAACATCAGTGATGTCTGCCTTTCCTGTCCAGAAAATAAAAGGCAGACATCACTCACACTCCTTTTTAGGGCAGACAAGAAGGCAGACGCACTTCAAGACCTGGAAAGGTTATGGGCTAAATTCTCCAGGAAACCTTGGCAAGTCACATGAAGAACAAGGTATCAAGAACAACTCATACAACTTTACCATGGGCAAACCACACCTTAGCGTCTGTTTGGCAGGGGTGGGAACCAGTGAAAACTCTGTATCTCCTACTACTCCCCTGCAAACAAGGTGAAAATGGCTGTGTGAGAGCCTTCTCAAGGGATAAGGTGACAGCCAATTGCCTTTTATTATAGGTAAAATAATTTAACTTTTAGCATAATATCATATGTTACCATAAAAGAGAGAGAAAACGAAACTTGATTTGAAAGTTTATATTTCTGGTTTACAAGACCCACTAAACACAGAGGTTATATTTGAGCTAATAGAGAATATATACAGGAAGACCCCAATCCCTTATGCTGATTGCTGCACTGATACAATGCAGTTCTCTTTTATTAAAACCTGCTAAAAGTTCAGACGCTATTTCTGATTCAGGAACAAAGTCCTATCAAAAACTTTTTCAAACTAAAAAAAAAATAATGTAAAAGCTTGATTTGCCTCTCTTTTTTCCTGAAGTAGATAGTAAAAATGAAAGAAAAACCTATCATTTTTCTGCTTCATGTTACAAAGTCTCCTACAATATGCTAGTCTTGATGAAAACCTCTTACGCAGAAACATTTTGTGCAAAAGTGAAAAAGAAAGTCCTTTTCATCATCTTTCAAGATTAAGCATGGGTTTGAACTAGAATTAAAATGGAGAAAATTCTTATCAGTGGGCATCATTAACTTCTTGATTTAATCATTAGTGCCTGTAGTTTATGGGTTTCAATACAGCATAAATTCCTGACACATTCTTTCTGATCTTCAGAGCTACTACAAAAGAGAAACCAGTGTTTCAGGAGTTCTGCTTTGTTCTGTGAATGAGCCTTTTCAGATAACTTTAGAATAGGTGATCAGAACATAAGACAATTAAATTGTCTTTGTTGTATGCCATGGGTAACTAAAAAAATTTGAAATATTGGTAAGGAAAGATAGTCTTATCTGAGAAGATATTTTTCTAATGGTCTTTTGGAATAAGATCATCAGTAACAACTTGGACATCTGAAGTTGTGTCAGTGCCTCAGCTCATTTCAAAAAACCACCTCACCTCCAGAATGGAGCAATCTTGGAGAAATCTCTTTCACATTTTTACTTTCTGAGGAGCTGCACTAAAATGTGTGTATTTATGTAATAATTTATCAAATTTTATATAGAACCTGCATAATGCATTAAAGGAAATTTTTTTTTAGTCATATCTAACTCAGCAATGTACTCATGTATAGACCTAATTTTTAAGAAAGTAGCATTACATATAAACTTTGTCTTCTATCTATATATTTGATTTTTTGGCACTTTATTCATCTAAGTACCAAAAATATTTAGTTTGATTATATATCTCAGTGTATTTTGGATTCAAAAATGTTATGTCTCATAGCAACTCCACTGGTAGGTTTTCTCTTCTGCACATTTATTAGGTTGGAAAATAAAGTTGACTTACTTCATACAGACAAAACATCTAAAGTTAGACACCGGGGGCAAATTAATATCTGAAGGTTTCCTGTATCTCATATCTTTCTATGAGATGTTCCCTGCCTCCAGACTCTGCTTGATACGTGATACTCTGAATGCCTGACAGTTCTGTCACTTTGTGAGGTAGCTGCACATCAGCAGCACACTCTTATGGGGACAGCTACCATTCCCATCAGGGAACAATCTGCAGGGCCAGGCAGAGCCTTCAGGTGCACATGGGGTCACCGGGGTCCTTGGCCTCTCATTGCTCCTCCACTCCTCACCGGGCTTTAGTGGCTGTGCTGACACAACAACCAAACATAGTCCAGCAGTATTCGAGTGCTAAAACTTGGAAAATTACTTGGTCACATTGGAGGCACAGAGCACTCAGGGTACTGAGGAATATTCTTGGGAGCAGGAAGGCTGGTGCTTCAGTTGTGAGGTAGGAGCAACTCCCATGAAGAAATGTCTAGCCCGTTTTAGAAAGGACCTAAAAGGAAAAGAATTGAACCAAAGTGCTCTGAACCAAGGGATTCAGGGAATGAGGGTGGCTTCCTGAGGCACATGATGAAGGGGACAGAGGTTGCCACAGCTGGTGCAACTGTCTGGAAGGAGCCATTTATCTCTTCTTCATCTGAAAAATGGAAACAATAATATTGTACTATAAAAGTTTGAAAAATGCAGACTATCTGATAGATACTTGGAAATAATGCTGCTATTGTAACAAAAGAAGAAAGTGTTTCTAACTGTGAAGTGTGTTTCTTTTCTGGGTTGGCAAAACTATTTAGGTTTCAGGTACACTAAGTCCTGTGTCTTCTTCTCTGTCTGCATGTTTGGTTTCCCTGTGAAAAAAAAGCATGAGACAGTGGGCTTTGGGCAAATATATATGACTACTTAGAATGCCAATGGATTTGGAACTGGTAAAAACTCTCCACAGAGAATTTACTATTTTCTATTCAGGAGCTTAGAACGCTCTTGTACACGTAGTGGGTAATCATATGGCTCAGCTTTGAGATCTTTTGGGGAGAAAGTGAAAGCCATAATAAAGCTGGGCTCCACAATTTACTTTTTTCCCCCCTGCTAATGCAAAAGAAAGGATAGGAAGCAAGAGAATCTTTAACTCAAATCTTGAAACACCAAGACTTTCAAAGGAACCATGACAATTGTGGTGTGTTCTGAGAACACACAGATTTATTTCAATGACTTACTTCCTGGCACACTGAAAGAAATTATTTCCTGTCAGGAAAGATCAAACAACTTTTTATAAGGAACTACAGAAGGCAAATACAAAAAAAAATTTCCTTGCAAAGTATTGTATCAGGGTGTTCCCCACCCCACAGTAGTCAGAGAAACACTGCAGGAGACAAGAAGCAATCACCTGTCTTTAGGGAAAAAACAAACATTTTATTTTTATAATTAAATAATTAAGCAATAACTATTCCATTAAAAAATATCATGTTACCAGTGGATATTTCCCACACACTACACTGAGATTTAGGAAAAGCAGCTGATGTCTATGTTAATATGGCAAATACCAACTCAATGACTTAGAAATTCCTTCTTTTCTTCTCACAGAAGTACTGCATATTGTGACATCTGAAAGAACCATAAATGGAATTAGTCACAAACTTTCATGTGAAATTTTTCAATTTAGAAAGTCATGATTTATTGAAACAATATCTTAGTAAAATTGTCACTGAATTTTCTGGGTAAAAAGAAATTTATGACTGTTCAAGTTTTATAGCTTTTTAAAATCTATTTTCTGGTCTTCAGGAAAAAAGTACTTTTAATATGAAAACATAAATGAATTTATAAAGTGCAAAATAAAAGCCAAAAAGGAGAAGAAATGTTTTAGATATCACTGAAGCAGAATATTTTGATTAATGTTTACAGATGTTTTTCTTTCTTGCACTTTCATTGTAACGTATTTCTCATATATTCAGTGTTTATTTCCAACTCAGAAAAACCAATTTGGTTCTTTAAAAGTGGGCAACTAATGTCATTGTAGATGTGTTAATATTTTTTCCAGATTGTTTCATGGAGCTAGAATCATTTAAGGAGAGGAGCAGCAGATGGGTACTTGAAAGAGCTCTGCAAGTCTACATTTAGGAAACTGTATCCAGCTTTTTGAGACCCTGTAAAACAGAAGTGCTTTATGAGCACATGGAAACACATCCTCGCATTAAACTATGCCATTTCTTCTGACTCTTGTTTTCTTCTTCACAAAAACCAAGTGTAAAGTTCCTCTCTCCTTAAGTGCAATGTTAAATAAACAAGGGAATTTGCATAAAGATTACCTACTTCTACTCTGACCAAGTTATAAGAATGTTTCAGCTCTTTGATTGTTTTTAAATACTTCATTATATTGATTTAGTTTTTGATGAGTAGGACATGCAAATGGAAGCTTTAACATCACACGGTATTATTCTTTACAAAATAAGAGGAAAAATCAACGGGAACTAAGGAGAAAAGCTAAAAGCTTCTGAAGAGTGTTGCTCTGAATATAGATGTCATATCTATTTATAATTTGATATTATTAAATACAAAATTTTAAATACACAAGGAAATCAGCTATTGGACCTTTCTTTGTTGCTTATAGGAAGAAAAAGCAGCGAAACTTTTTGCACTAAATCAAGTCAAAAAAAACCCCATATTAAATAACTGGCATTTTTGCACCTAGTTGTTTGTGTGTGTTCTGATCCTCAGTTCATAAACTGTTTTCCTTATGAGTATCTGAAATTAAAATTGGAACAGTTTAAAAAATATTTTATGCTTACATCAATTCTTGCTACAAATCAAGACTGTCTGAGACCAATATTCACATTTCAGACATAGCGAAGTAGAACAAAACAAAAATACAACATTAAATGTAGAAAACTGTTTTTATTTTATCTTTAAAGCTACTTTGTAGAAACAAAGTAGCTTATCTTTTTAAGGATTTATCTAACATCAGTTTTAAACAGACCCATTCTTGAATATGTATGTCTCAGATACAGATGTGGAAACACATATACTGAATCAGCAAAACATTACTGCCAGTGCAGTCAGAAAGAGAAGAGTATCCTCACAATAACTGGATGACTTAGGAGAATAATGCAATTGCAAAAACTAGCATTATAGTTCCTCACAGCTAAAGAGAATATGAAAATATAAAAACCATGAACAAAATATGAAGAATTTGTTAATTTTTTTTCTTCCCATTCCATGGAAAAAAAAATTTGCACCTTTAAATGTTTTTCTTGAACAGTTTAAGAAGAACTAGTGAATTATGCACTAAAAATGAAGTGCATACTCCACATTTGTTTCATTCAAATTAATGATTGCTCTTAACCAAAATCTCAGATCTTAATATATACTTATCTTCACTTTATATAGAGTTTCAACTTGACAATGTAGTTTCTAATCTCTATCACAGGCCAGCCCACAGTTCTGTACCTCAGTTTTTAGCAGCTTTGGGCAACTGAGAACACAGCACAACTTTGTAGTCCTAACTTCTTTTGCAAACTGTACAACACTGATACATTCAGATACCTTCACTAGTTTAGAACTAAAACCAAAATGAGACATGTATTTCCAAACAAATACACTTTTTTGGTAAATATAGTGCCTTTCCAGTCAGAAAAGCAAAGTTCCAAGCCTACTAGCATTTATGACAGGTTTGACAGAAATAAAAACAGCTAAAATTCTTGACTGTGTTTTAAAAAAGGGTAAATGCTTGACAATATGCACCATTATATCTCTAATGACAAACAAATGCTTCTAAAAATGTACTGGAACAGAACTAACTTGTTGAAGAACTTGAAGGTCAGTTTGAGACAAGGGACTTGGTAAATAAAAGCAGTCATAGCCCACAGAGTTGCCCTGTCATACAAAGTACGACATTCCAGCACTCAAACTCTTATTTTCCTACAGAATGCATCCTTGATTTGTCAGGAGTGTGACACACTCTATTAGAAGAGGATGCTGGTAAGTGTCTTCACAGAGCAAGTTCTGCTGAGCAGCCTGCAGAAGTGTCACATTTTGTTAGAACTGCTACCCTGTCCTCACGTCTCATTATGCGTGGAACACTGTACTGGAGGGTATCACTTAATGAAATTCATGCTGAAAAGGAAACAAAACCCAAGATGATTGCATGACAATGACACAATACATCTGCCCACTTTAGAACATGTTACAAAGTGAAGGTACATCTCTCATTATTTCAACGGGCTTCATTGTACTATAATTGTTTTTGACTTACTTGCAATTCACTTGAAATTGCTGTGGAAGGAACATTTTACTTTTATTGTTGGATTTACATAAACATGTCTGAATTTACTATTCTCCTTTCCCTCTCCTTTATATTTCTCTGTCTTTTTAACCTCCTATTGTGACTTTTTAGACAAAGGCTTCTTCCAGTATTTATGTTCCTTAACTTGTCTATGCTGGCTTGAGTAAGTTAAGTTCAGTAATGTTAGAGTGTGTTACTGGAGTTCCTGCTCAAAGTGGCCTTCATCAACAACAGCTGCTCTTTGCAGCATTTAGGTAAGGAAGTGTACTCCAACACCTTTAATGCAACAGAGGGATCCTGGAGGAGTACAAGGGAATCCATTAGTTGCACAAAAAGGGCTGATTTGTGGTCTTTCTAAATGACAACTCCTACTGTTCTTGGATTAAAACACAGGGCAAAATGAACCATAGGTTTGTCTTGAGAGAGAATTTCTTGTGATCTTGTGAAATCCAGATTCACCCAAATAATGTCCTCTTTCCTCTATCCCACACTCAATTTGAAAGACTGTAAAGGAAGAGCAAGCATAGAGAAGAATTCCTGTTCAAAATGCACTATTCAAATGCTAAACAGAAGAGATTTGCAAGATAAAAGGGATCTTCAGTTCACAGTAGTGCTTAAAACACTTTGCCAGGCTATGGAGTCCTGGATTATGCTCCCTGGTTTGTGTCCTGTATTTAAGAGTCATAGATTTTAAAACACCCATAGTAGTTTAAAGCAGTGTCTCCCATCTAGGTTTCTTAACCATTAGGAGAGTTAACAATGCTTCAGGGCCTTTAGTTATGAAGAGGGGCAATGAAGTATTCTGGGACTGTTGTTAAATAACAGTATAGGTTCTTTAGATTTTAAACTTGCATCCTACATGGCTCTGTCCTACTGAAATAATAATTTATGATAGTCATAATCTTTGTTATCATCACGCAATTCATTTCATTTTCCCCTTAGCTCAGCATGATTATAACTTTTATAAAGTAATTTTAGTCACTATTCTGCAGGACCTTGATTTACAAGGGCATACAAGGGATGGGGAAGAGCATGTAATATAATACATAAAAATTCCAACTATATTTTCCTTGGTTGTTTAGCTCACTTCCTTTTCTACTCAGTCAAGATATGTATTCTGCTGGATGTTTTTTCTCCCTTTGTCTAAGATAACATGGGAGGAAATTAATTTCACAGTGTACGGCATATTTTCATCTGATGTTTCTCAGGTAATGAATGAAGTTATGCACACTTGGCATTTATTCAGCTTGCATTTCACATTTCATATGTGTTAGATTGTACTTTTTGAATAATTCAGTATGCTTCTTGCACTCCTGTAGACAAATCAGAGTAAGTAAGGGAGTCTGCAGAGAGACGTGCAACTGTCAGTGAGTTGCCATCCTCTGAGCAGAGGTTGTGAACAGAATGGAGCCTCTAGTAAACTAAACATGTAAAAATGGTGCAGAAATGCAAGATCTTTCCTACAAAAGCTATACATAAGGGGATTCACAATATGAAAATTTCATGATGCAATTATCTCAACAGAAAGGTCATAAGAGATTAGAAGATGGTGCTACAGAAATACTAGTCTACAATTTTTAGACCAGTGCCTCTCAAGCACAGCCTTTTTTAATCAGAAAGCTACTGTTCTAAAAATACAAAAATTATCTTATGCAATGTTGGAAAAAATGTTTTTTTTCCACATCATATGAAAATACTAAACTTAGCATGGGATGCTCAAATTTCATTTTTGCATTTTTCCATTTCAATTATTTCGCTGCCTGTATGTGAACACATACTGTTTTGTGAACCACTTCCTTGGGTCTTATACATCAGTGATGGTACAAAGACCATGAGTTGAGAAATAGCCTTAGATTTGGCTACTCCTGCACCTCCTTTGATTAGTCCTACTCAGAGGAAGCATCACAAGTAACAGTGGCTGCTATAAACCTATAGAAGTTATTCTGATTCTTGCTCAAAGCTGTCTGATGAAGCAAGGGACCAAGATCAGTGTTCTGCTAAATAGTTATTGTATAGTGCTCATCTTCACACAGATACACAAATACACAGGCAGGTATTTCACAATGTTTTCTCTTGAGGTTTGAAGGAAGCTGGTCAGTTAAATGGGTGCTCTTTGTGACTTGGTCCTAAGACATTAATGGTCTCTTTGAAGGTGCTAAGGGTTTACAAGATGTAAAATGCATTCATACCTTATCACGCCTGCTCACGTGTTTAGAAGTGTATTTCTGCAACCATGAAATCTGTGATTTTTCTTACAGACTTCATGGAAACTGAACTGTATTCTTATATCAAAGTAAGGAGGATTAACAGAAAGATTGACATTCATGTGAATTCATAGATGACTGGAAACTAATAATTATTTCATTCTATGCTCAATATATTATGAGATGGTCTTTTGTACTGTTTTAACCATTGTGCAAGAAGTAGCATGACATGAGGGAAATATTCCCTGTTGAAATCCCCACAGAGCTCATTATAAAGATGAAATTATTATGACACTGAAAAAAGAATGAAAAATTAGTCTGAAAACAAAAGTGAATATCACATGGGGTTTGGACTTATGTTTTAGGACATCTCTTTCATATCGTTTTGTTTCATTGTATTTTGACATTTTTGTTACTTGGTCATCACTAAAAATTTATTGTGTGCCAGAGAACATTTGGAAACCAGCAGAAAGGCTGAGAGAAGTGCTACAGAACTCAAAGAGTTGAAGCGATGTTTTGGGGGAAAGTGGGTTTTCATGTTGCTCTTCAGTGAAACTTTTATTTGTTAATTCTATAAAACATGATCCTTACTGCAGTCACCGTGTCGAAATATGATTAAAAAAAATAAGAAAAACAGAATAAAAGTCCTACAGAATTTGCCAAACACAAACCTAGAGCTCAGGTGGTAAGGGCAAAGTATTTATAAGATTTTTATTTCTATTTGTGACTTTGGTTATGAAATCTTGAACAATTGGCTCTAGGTGACCCTGATTGAGCAGGGGGGTTACAGAAGATCACCTTCAGAGGCCCTTTGCAACCTCAATATTTCTTGATTTCTCGATCTTGGATCTTGTGATCTTGTGGTTAAGAGCATTAACCATATTTGTGTTTGACACACATCAATGAACTATAAATTTAATTACTATTATTATTTCTCTTTAGTTTACTGTAAGAACAATTCAGAGGGAAGTCAAATTTGTGTCATTCATTATGTTTCTTCAGGAAAATGTGAGTTGTTGAGAAGTTCACTCATTGTGAAGATGCTTTTTAATTCCAAAAGAAATGGAGTTTCATATTATACAAAGAATGTTTTCACCTCAGCAAAATAGTGAGGTATTGTTCAATGAAGTGAAATGGTTATGAAGTCCATAATTTCCCTGTCACATTCCCTTGCTTTAAACCTTATAATGACTTCTGCATAAAGTAGGAGAGGAAAAATAGTCTTACAATCCATCATAGGATCTTTGGAAGGCAACCACAACCCTCATTTGCCTTTATCTATATTAGTAGATTAGTAGGCCAAATTAACTTACATACTGTCACCATAAAGATTTTTCAAGATATTTTCATAATGAATATATTTTTATATATATATCTATATAAATATAAACCCATTTAATGACCATGTGAAAAAAAGTAAAAACATTTTGACATAGATTATCAACTATGAGAATATTTTTCTCATTTTCAATTTTTTTTATTAATTTAATTTGAAATTTTGTTTATTACACTGCATTACACTCACTTGCCTATGAATGATGATTTTATTAAGCTTAGTCATACCTATATCCAAGTGTATTTTTTATTTCTTATCAAAATTAATTTATTTTCATTAATATGGAAAATCATTACAAATAAGATCAATTTGTATTAACATATTAAGAATATATTCTGTGTAATGCAGTAGCATACTCAGGCACAGCATCACCAGCCTGTTGAAGGAGGTGATTGTCCCAATCTGCTCTGCCCTGGTACAGCCTCACCTTGAATATTATTTTGGGCACCACTGTGTAAAAAAAGACATTAAGCTCTTGGTGAGTGTCCAAAGGAGGGCAGCAAAGATGGTGAAGGGCCTTGAGAGAAAGCCTTATGAGAAGCAGCTGAGCTCACTTGATCTGTTCAGCCTGAAGGAGACTGAGGGGAGACCCCACTGCAGTTACAGCTTCCTCGTGAGGGGAAGGAGATGGGCAGACACTGATCTCTTCTCTCTGGTGACAGTGACAGGACTGAGGGAATGGCCTGAAGCTCTGTCAGGGGAGGTTTAGGTTGGATATCAGGGAAAAGGTTCTATGTGGCTGGGCACTGGAACAGGCTCCCCAGGGCAGTGGTCACAGCACCAGCCTGACAGAGTTCAAGAAGCTTTTGGAAAATGCTCTCAGGCACATGGTGTGATTTTTAGGGTGTCCTGTGCAGGGCCAAGAGTTGGACTCAGTAATCCTTGTGGGTCCCTTTGAATTCAGGGGATTCTGTAATTCTGTGATATTAACTCCAAAATACAAGTACTGAAAGACTTTATGTAAATGCAAATCATTTTTTTAGGATCAGGTTCAGTTGACCAAAGAGATTTCAAGTGCCATTTGAGCTTCTTTGGGATAGTCCTCCTGGTCTACATAGATCTCATATCAGCTAGTCCTGTGTAGATAGCTGAAAGGCCCATGAATATTCAAAATGGTACTTGGTGCCTGTGTACAGGCACTCAAATCTTTATCTGAAGTTATTATTCACTTAAGCACATACCTTTCCATTTCAGAGGGAGCTGACATCATTTCATCAGTTGGATCATTCTGTAGACTATTTGCTCTAAAGTAGTTGAAAAGCCATTGATGACTGACACCATTTGAAATACCATACTTTATTCTATTGATCCCTTACTCCTGCAAAGGACATAGGACTTCTGTAGACCTTGTGTAAGATTTGTCAGTGTGTGTGACATCTCAAAAGACACTGAGAGTCTTTGAGTGGGCATCTGATCAAAGTCTTCTATAAATACAGTGGTATCTTGGATACTAGCTTGCAAATGGACACTTAAATGTAGGTGTCTAAATCTTTGCAGCATGTCCACATTGGGAGTTGTCTTTCTTTCCCTGTAAAGGTGAACACAAAACAGCTGTTTTAAAATTTAAGACGTTACATTTAATGTCCCTACAGTTCAAGGTGTTTGTGTTACCGTTGTGCAGTCATCGGCTAGCAAGTTCCTATGAATTGAAAACAGAGCATCAGCTTACACTACCTGAAATTATCCTTAAGATGAAAATTATAGTAGGCTGAAAAATAAAACATAATCAAAACTGTTATTAAAACTACTTCTTTTGCAGAAAAAAGCTTCCTTGTAATGCAATTTAAATTGAGATACTGTTAATTACAGATCCGAGATTACAAGAAGCATTAAACATCGAGACCTTCTAAATCACTTTACATTAAACTTCTCAATCACTTTGCCTAGAACTCCTTATTTGTACCTCATGACATTTTTCTAACAGCATCTTATATCTGTTGGATTAAAATAAAAAATACTTATTTCCTTTTTTATTTTAAATTATCAAACTATGAAAATTAATTTATAAATTCATATTTTTAATTTCTTGTGCAATTTGAAGTAGATAGGAAAGTAAATCTTTTATTCATTATGCTAGATAGTCACCACTTTATATGCACCACAACAACTAAAGTATAGTAAGTACCTGCAGCTGTTTTGTGGCAGATGGTTATAGTCAGCATCCGATTTTTTTACTCCTAGCACTAGTACACAGCACTTTATTCAATGGCCCAATTATATTAAAAAAAAAAACAACAAAAAAAACCCAAAAACAACCAAAAAAAAAGCCTAAACAAACAAACCCAAAAACCCACAGATCTTTTTAGAAGATACGGTTTGTTTTTTCTCTTTTTTTTCCTTAAAATTGCCCTATAGCTTCATTACATCATTTCCTCAATCTGAGTTAAGATTTTTTGGCATGAATATTTTTCAAGCCTCCTGCTTGATAGTTTTTAAATTAGCATTGTAAGTATGCCTCCTGCAGACATCCTCTCCTCTGAAGGGAACTTATGCTGATATTCTTAAGACTTCATTTCACAGCTTGAAAAAACTTACAGATGTTTCACTCTTGTTTGGAGAAGAGTGGGAAATCCAGCGGGTAATAATCATATTACATTTTTTTCCAAGCCCACAATAACCTTTAAAATTATCTAAAACTCTTGAAAATTAGCCCAAGCTACCATACTCAGCTTGGAACTCAGTGGAACCCCATTCCACTTAGAAGGAAGGTGGGACTCAGATTATGAGAGGTTGCTCTACAACCTTCTTAAAAAATAGTCTGTAGTCAACTGTAGATCAGTAATGAGAATTAAAGCTGATCAAAACAATAATGTCCTCATAACTGCTTTTTTAAAAAGACTTCTACATACAACTGCCTATAAAACTGTGTATCTTAATTGTATCTCTCTAGTTTCAACAGCATCTTTTATAATAATTTTAAAGTTTTTGAAAATTCAGTTATTTGTCGCCTTCCCACCCAGTAGATGAACTAACCTAACACAGGGAGAAATCAGAATCAGTATTCCATTATGGAAGCTGCCATACTAAATTTTAAAAAACAGTTGTCTTAATACCACTTGGGAAACTGTGTTCCTTCTTTGAGTTAGATTTTTGAGAAAATGACCTCCATAGGTCCTTTCCAAGTAAATAATCTTATGAATCTGTGATTCTAAAGCCTGTTTTCTCTTTCAAAGAGTTTGTAGCTTAATTGAACACAAATCACAAGGGCTCATCCTGGAAATAAAGGATCAGAGCAAAACAAGACAAATTACATCATGCAGTGGTCCTCACATGCAAATCAGGGAGAATGATTACAAGGAAAGTAAGCTATAACACTAATTTGTTCAACTGGAAAATTATATCAGTAATTGTTCGTTGCTTAATTCAGGGCTTATGCACAGTTGAAAGAAGGGCAGACTTGAGTGCAAAGTCTTGTGACAAGACTACTGAGAGCTGTCAGGTTTGTTACTTCATTGACAAATCCACTGAAAATCAGGACTGTTACTTCCAAATATGTAAGTACCCCCGGGCAGACACCACTGCATTGGCTGGCCTTAGGACAGGCTTTTAGTACCTTCTTTAATGCTGTGTGGGTTAGAAACCAGGCATAATAAAGGGACATTGTTTTCCCTTCTCTTCATGGCATTCTTTTGTATTCTTTAACGAAAAATGGACAGTTCAAAAATCCTTCAGACCCAGAAAGTAACACCTAAGTTTAATTTGCCCTTGGAATTTCAAAACATGATGAATGTAATAGAAATATTTTTTTTTCCTTTAAAGCACCTATCATTTTTATGCTGTTCTAATGTGCAGGACATAGTTTACTATCTTGCACAACAATACTAAACCCCATTGACCTGCTTGCATTTTATCTTCCCTTCACTGTCTAGTTAAGAGTAAACCAAATAATTTGATTCAGTAGGAGCAGACTTACTTGAACATGCTTCTCTGAAATTGTTATGGGTGCTTGAGTGATAATGATTGGATGACCTACCTACACTCTAATAACGAACAGACTACAGGAAGTAATACAGCATATTAAATTGAGGTTATAAATCTCTTTCTATTACTACTGTCTTCCTCAACACTAATGGAAAGTTCAGCTTTTTATGGCAGCTTAAATAAGAACTGGAAAATGATGGAGCAGGCAGGATTAATTGAATGCCCAGAAGATATGGCTGTTGCTGGTCTACCTCCTCCTGTTGGTCTCCTGGACTCATAGTACATCTGTGTATTCACCCTTTATTTAAATTGCATATTTGTGGCAGATTTGGATTAAGGTTATTATGCCATTTTTGACAAAATTAATTTTCTACAAACTTCAGGGCCCATTCATTTGTTAACATTACATGCTTGTGTGTATACTTCAGAATTTCCACGTAGAATACTTCCTCACTCTGTAACTATGACAAATCAGCAGTGTCAGACCAAAAGTTTTGTTTCTAAAAAAAACAGGTTGTGGCGGTTCTGTGTCCATGAGGTAGCTGTGTCAGACTTTTACTTTAACCTCAGATGCAAAAACTCAGAAAAACTTAATGTTCTTACATTTGCACTGAATAATATCCCATCTGATTGGCATATAAACTAACTCTGCCAAAAATATATCAATCTGTGAAGTTTAAAAGAAATAACTATATTCAATGCTGTCTGTTTACTGTTTCATAGAAGTCTTTCTGACTTTTTTTTTTTCCCCCTGGGTTAATTTGGCTTTGGTAATAAGAAAGAAAGGTTTTTGTTGCCTTATTAAACTCTTTTGTTGTAGTATATTGACTTAAGGTTTCACACCAACAGTCAAGGTAAAAGTTAATTACTATTCAGTACCTTTAATTGCAAGCTACAGTTCAAATACTTCAGGACAAGGTAAAGCAAATAACACTTGTCACCAGTAATTACAGCCAGTTTTCACCACCCTGCCTTAAAGGCTCTGAGCTACTGCTTTCTTAAGAGGTCACAAAAGATAAATGACCGAAAAGATCACACTTCTCAAGCATCCAAATAATACTTCACTTTGATAAATATTTTCTTTATCTGCAATTATGCTTGTGTTCACCATTAAAATTAAGAAAAAAAAAAATGCTGTGCATTCCAGGAAGTCTCCAAATAATTCATTTTTGCTTCCCATGTAAAACTGACATACCTCACCAAGGTCTGAGTTTAGGAATAAGTTGGGGGTTGTAATTTTTTTTGTTTTTAAGAAACTTCCATAAAGACCTAGTAGATAAAGTACACGCTTATAAGAAAAATACACAAGAGAAAAATAAACAGAAAGCTGTATAAAATGAAATGGTGAAAGGGAGACTGGCATAGTTTCTAAAATTCACAGATCTCTCTTTTTCTCCTAGGAAGCATATGCAAAAAACATAAGCAAGAAAATGGAAGAAGAAAATTTACATCAAGCTGTTTCTTAATTGAGCTCTAATAGATCCCCTTTGAGACTCATCATACCAGAGAAATTCATACGTAGTCTGATTTGCATCTGTGCATTGAACTGCCTCACAGGTGTTTACGTTTGCTGTCTAGCAAAAACAGACAGTTTTTAGGCCCGGCTTGCAATCTAAATCTTCCTCCCATCTCTTCTAAGCAACACAGCCCAAAGCTTCAAAAATAAGTTTGCTGATTACTCACTGTGAAACATATTTCCCTTTAATATCCGCACCTAGGTACAGTTTTTAACCTTTCCTCACAAAGTATCTGTGATTTATAGGTGAGCTGGATAGTTAAGAGTAGAAAACAGAAAACAAAAAAATATCTCTGCTAAACAGTCCCTACCATCCAGTACAGCTTTAGCTGCTTACTAGTGGCTATAAATTGTCACTGACAGAATTGAGTGTGTGGTTTCAAGGCTAGTGTCCAGTGCAATAGAGAACATTGTAAATTTACATTTGTGATGTATTTGTCATTTTGTTGCATGTGCTGGTGTATTTCCATTGCACACACAGCAATGTAAATGGTTCTTGAAATAGATTGATCTGAAAAATGCTCATCCTGTTGAGAGATGAAATACTGCAAAAGGGATAGGTTAGATAGAGCTGTTATTGTCATTGAAACCACTCCGTGTCTAAGGAGAACAATTTGTGCTCTGAACTTCCCTCACCTAATGACCACAAACTACATGAACTGCCTGGAATTATTGGCACCTTCCTATGAGCTTCTTAGTTGACTTTCTTCAGATCATTTAAATAGGGTATGGTCTGCTAGGATAAGCCCTTAAATGCTGCTGTACATAAAAGGAAACCTACCTAGCTTTTGGACTGGTTGGTCAGTGTTCATTCCCCCGGGTCATTCCTTTCCCTTGAACTTTCACTGGCCCCTGCTGCTCAGATGCACTGAGAGAGGAGCTAGTTGCAAGCCAGTTTAAAAGGAGTAACAGGATATATTGGCAGCTTTAGAACCAAAATGTCCTCCTCTTACATTAGGCCTTTTGAGTGCTTTTCTTCAGGCTTCATCTTCTAACTTTATTTTGAGAGGATTTAGGTACCTGAGAGGTTCAAATCTACAGTTAATACTTTGTTTGAAAGGAACAAATTTCAGCCAATTAAACAATCCCTATGAATGTCTTTTTGAATGCCACCATAAATTGAATGTTCAGAAGAATTGCTATACTTAAATCCATTCCATAAATGCAGGCCTATCAGTGATTTGGAGTTGTGGAGCTCATCAAATTTATGTATGTATGCATGTATATATATATAAAATCTTGTCATATATACATATAATAATGTCATATCTGTATATTCCTTTGATTTTCTCAAAGTTTTCCCACAAAATAAAATAAATGAAATTGTGCAGAATTGTCTGGGATCAGTATCCTGGGGAGGAACACCCATGAAATTATGAAGAGAAAGGGAATGTCTCTTTACCTAGTCATTTCAACTGTACCTTTGTTAGAGATGCAGAGGATGCTTATATGTCAAGAAGGAGGTATTTAACTTAATCAGTTTATTGAAAGACTTTTCTTCTAATGGACTGTCAAAAGTAAATAATAATGTGTTGTAACTTTTAACATAATTTAGCATTATAGTGGGCAACTAGCAGTCATGGTTTCCTGAGAGGTCTGGAGAGCCCAAGTATTGAATCCCACGAATAATTTTCATTTAAGTAAAAATAAAATCACAAAATTGGAGATGGAAGCCAAAAGTTTCAAACTAAATTATGTGACTGCAAGCATTTTGAGAGTTTGTTTTCAACACAAATAAACAAAGGTGCTGAAGGTGCTAGCCCCAAGACCTGGCAGTAATCAAAGTATAATGTGTTTCAGGTACTACTAAGGATGTATGATAATGCCTCTGCCAATTCAATCCTTAGATAAAAGATATCATATTCATTGCTTTCGTAGGGACTGAAGTACATAAAAAAAGACAACTTTCATTATTAATAATGTGTACCACAAACATGTTTTTAGAAACCTAAAAGTATCTTGTTTCTCTTTCATCTGCCTGGCTCTGTATACAGAGACAATCATGCATAAATTGTCCAAAGTCATAGATTAAGAGAATGAAGAGATCCTTGAAAAATGACAGAATTTAGGATGGCAAGCTAGTCTCAGACTGTATCTTAATTTTTATATCCTGTGAGTTTCTATGCTTCACCTTTTCTGTGTGAAGCACTCACAGCAGGTTAAAACTTAGGTGGTGTTGACTGTACATCAAATGTGAGCAGAGGAGAGATATCAACAAATCGGAGCTGATGCCTTCAATCACTGGCTTGGTTCCAGCAAGTGCTTTGTCAGCAGAGCCCCCAGTGCACATGCAGAGCATGGCAGCAGAAAGTGCTTTTCTGCCATCATAGTCTCACTAATCCTCTCAATGACATAAACTAAGTATGACAAAGACTCTGTCAGCATAAATGTCTCTGCATCAAGTATTTTTCTAACATAACAGTGTCATTAAGGAGTGAGATTTTTTTTTAACACCCTCAGCTATGAAAGCTCTACTGATTAAAATTTTGAGTGTAATTTCAACTCAGACACAAGACTAAGAAGTAAACCTTAAAATGTCTAAGAACCCTTTCTCCCTTCCATCTTCCCAGAGAAAAAGCTGAGATGGCAGGAGCAGGATTTGTGAGCCATGGAAAGGTGAAGACGAATTTTTTGTGGGGCTGTAAAAATTACATGGTTGTATCACCCTCATTCAAAGAGGATGTCAAGGAGTTTGGGGAGAATTGGATGTTTGGGGACTGTAGTGATGTTAATCTGTGATGTGGTTATCAAGATGCCCCTTTCTGCACCTTGGTATACTGGAAAGTTGTTATTAGGAAATTGTCCATACAATGTAAGCTCTTTTCCATTGCTTTTTATAGGACACTGCTGGGTCTTTTGCCATTGCTCTGAGTACATACAATATATATGTATACATATAATATAAACTGAATTCATTATGAACAATAATAATAAATTATTATGAATTACATAAGAAATTATAATATTTCATATCTTTCCGTTCTCAATTACCAGAAGTGTGTACTTTATTTGGTACATGACAATATGTGCAAATAATGTGCATTTTACAACATGCATACAGAGACACACTGCATACTTATACATAGTATATGTAAAGATGTATATATATTGTATGTGTGTGTGTATATATCTCTCAAAATCATTCCCCAAGATGGTGAGATTTAGATGAATTTTTGGACTAATTCAAGTAAGCATAAAATGCAATTTTGCTAGAAAAACCCTTATATTCTGCTCCCTTTAGTGAGAGATTCTGATGCCATTAGAATGGCACCATCTCTAAGGTCTGATCCACAGAATTTGCGCACATCAGTTAGTGAAGTGTTTGTTTATAATTACCATTATACTCAGATATACAGCCTTGTACCAACATATTCAAGAGAGTACAATTTCTTCACAAACAGCTTATTCTCGTATGCTACATTTAATTTTAAACCTTTAATGGATCCTGCTAGGATGCAATTGGGAGATACCTCTGCCCAAATTAAGAGGCAAACGAGGCCGTATGCTGAAGCTAAAAGTATGGATTTTATTTAACAGTGAATGTGAGGTAGAGAGATTGAAAGAAATATAAAAGTAGAAGGAGTGGGGGAGAGAGAGAGAGATATCAAGAAGACGGTTGGTTATTCTTCACCCTGGGTTTCCTGGTGGCAGTGGTCCTAAGGTTCTTCCAAACTTTTCACTATTTATACATTTTTGAAAACAAAGGAATTAATGGCTAAACATTTCTCTTATTCTATCAGCTGAATGATTCCCTCACTTCAATTGCTAATTTATATTTTTCTCATTTTTCTCTTCTTGTGAGTTGGTGGGTTTCTGAGTCAGTGGGTCTGTGCTCAGCAGTCACAATCTACTCCTGGTGAATTACCTTTTACCCTGGCTGATCTCATTTCAGCACTCAGTTGCTGAGTCAGCTTTCCATGAGGCCATAAATTGTGCATTCTTTATGTCTGTTGTCAGTGATACAATCTCTCCCAGATTTGTTAACCTTCCCCTTGGTCTGAGATAACACTTGGACAATAGTGCCACCTTTATCTTATCTAAAGTTCTCGTCATGGTGACTGAACTGACAGCCCAAGTTCCAGGCATCCATAAAGGCATATTCAGGTGGGGAAGTTTCAGTGGTTGCAGATGCCATTTGTCCCATAACTTGGTGTAATCTTTGACTGGTGATACACAGGTGAGCAGTTGCTGCTTTACACTGTTTCCCACAGTGGGAATTTTTGCCAGGATGCATAACCCGGGATGTGCCAGCCAGACCTTGCCTCAGCCAGGCTGGAGTTAGTGCCATCCAGTCACTCCATTCTGTGCTTATCTGATGGAAAAGTCCTCCTGTGGTAACAGTGTTTGAGACAGGCAACTGCGCTCTTTGAGTCTTTACATATCCCTGGAATAATTTTAGTAAAGTTCAAGCATTTTGCCCTCATTGTCTGCAATTACAGTTCACATTTAATGGTTCTTAAAAGGCATTTCTTTATTCATAGCATTCATTCTGATTTTCAATTTTCTGCCTGTTTGCCTTTGACTTCAGGTGCTATGTATTAACTATTTGTATTTATTTAACTTAGCATGGCTGT
This sequence comes from Poecile atricapillus, assembly GCF_030490865.1. NCBI lineage: Eukaryota > Metazoa > Chordata > Aves > Passeriformes > Paridae > Poecile > Poecile atricapillus. Next base: position 42,257,626 of record NC_081249.1, on the reverse strand, counting down.
TTTATCTGAAATTCATATACAATTAATTACTGCAATTAGGTGATTGAACTTATGAACTTGAATGTATCACATGGGTAGTAAGTAACAGATTTTTCTGGCTTGAGTGTTTATTTCTTTGAGTATTTTCTTCTAGACTGCATACTTATTGCCTGAGTAGTTGTTACATTCATCATTATTCTCTTGAGAGTCTTCTGGCACTACTGCCACTGGTTCACTCGCATGCAGATCTGATGCCTGCTCACTAAGGACTCTTCGTTTCAGACAGTGTCCAGCAGTATAGAAGTCGTTTTTACACTCAGACCATACAACCAGTTATTCTCTCCTTGCTGCTCATCTCTGGCTCAGTATCTCCTTTATCACAGGTTACAGAGGTAAAGAGGTTTTCGAAAGTAGAACAGGAAAGTTCTGTCTTCAAAATACTCTATTACATAGGGTACTGCCTTAGGAGGGGAAAGAAGAGACTGAGACTCCTTCAGGGAAAGCCAATATACCTAATGTGGAAACTTAGAATCTTTGTTTCAGACACTTACTCATGCTCTAGAGCATGAATCGTAGAGAATAGACTAGACTAGACTAAGCTAGAATGGAAATAGAACAGGTTGGATTGGAAGGAACCTTAAGATCATCTAATTTAACCGCCCTGCCATGAACAGGGACACTCTCCACTAGACTAAATTGCTCAAAGTCCCACCCAACCTGGCCTTGATCCTAGGGATGGGTCATCCACAGCTAGTCTGGGGAATCTGTTCCAGTGCTTCACCACTCTCATACTTAATCTGGGATAAATCAGTCCTTTCTGTTGGGTGTGGAAGGTCCTTCCTCAGCTGGAGTATTTGCAGCATTCTCCAGAGGAAGCTACCTGATCTCTCCCTGGCCTAAAAATGACAGTCTAAATACCAAACCTTTGAGATCTAAATCATCACATAGTGACTGATTCCTCATGAATATGTCTAGTTAGATAAATGAATCTCACCTTTGGCTAATATAATATATAATAGACTGTCATTTAATGAGGCACTCAGCTGTAGTATTCATCCAGTTAAATTAATATATTATTGTCAAGAAATTATTGCCTTTAAGGAAAAATGCATGGTCTTGAATACAGTACATAGAACCCTTTAATAAAATTTTTATTTTACTGTTGCAAATATTGAATCTGTAACTTCTCTTACATTTTTTCATGTTGTATTTCTAGATTTAAAAATGGGGCTTTTTTAGCTGTTCTCTATACTTAATTAATGTAGTAGTTTAGACAATACTGCTTTTATTGTTAAAATATAGTTCTGGGATGCTTATCAACACTTTAAATTAGCAAAGGCTAATTTACTTAAAAAGTTCAAATCTTTTTTCAGAGATGTATAGGTGGTTTCTTTTCTTTAGGCTTATAAATTATTTTAACATCAATAAAACCTCAAGACCACCAAGATTTACACTAAGTTGTTGTGGCCTGCATTTCAGGTTCAGATTTGAATTTATAGAAAAGGACAAGGGCCGAGTTGGTCATTTTAGAACCTGGGCACAAAAGGAAAAGGGAAGGGCTGTCCTTAGCTCAGCTGCTCCTGGTGTTTGAAGTCTATGGAGACTCCTGCTACAGCTTTAAAGCACATGAGCACAAAGAGTATATACTATACATTATTAATCTTCTGAAACAGAGCTGAGCAAAATTGCCCTCCTGAAGAGCTCCTCACATGAGAGTGTGTAATTTGTATTTACACAGCATAACACAATGCCAGGCAGAGGCTGTGTCCCAACTAGTTCTGAAACCAGAGGCACCTTTTTGTTGTGCCTATGCCTGCCAGGGCGTACCTCAGTGTTCTTATGTAGCTTCCAAGGTCTAAAGTGGCATAAAACTGCATTCAGAGTATGGTAGTGCACTGTGCAGTCACATTGCATCATTTAGAGCTAGCTGAGGTGTTCATAACACTGTGGTATTACTTCTTGTAAGCTTGTCTTTAAAGCCCTGGAAGCTTGGGCTGGAGTCAATCCATCTGAGGTACTTGACACCTCTGTTAGCTGCAATGACAATATTACGCCATAGTGTGATAGTATTGCTGGGTGCAATTTCTTCCCAGAAAGTAGAAATGTCAGTTCTGTGGATGGACATTGCTCTTGGTTCTCTAATGTGCCACATTAAGGAGAATGTTGATAATCAAGACTATTAGTGCAAGTTCGGTTCCCAGACTGTGCAATAGGAATTTGAAAAGAAAATCTCATTTAATAGCTTCCCTATGAATACAATCAAGCAGATTTTTAATTATGCTTCAGTAATTTATCAAGAATGTGTAGATTGTTTCTTTTTCACGTGCCTGTAGCTGTAAGACCAGCATTCCGTCAACATGTTTTATATTATATTTAATATACCTAATTAGACTCCATTAACTGTCTGTTCTGACCAGTTACAATGCCAGCCTTGCATGAGTGTTTTGATTTGTATCTTCTAATCACAGTTTCCTGGATGGTGTCCTTGTTACACTCTCGATATGTGAGATAGTCTGTATTTTCTTGACTCACAACAGTAAAATTTCGCAATTCACTTTCTATACTCTGTCTCTCATTTATTATACCAATTACTTAAATAAATATTCCATTTCTAGACTTAACTATGGACAGATAGTTAAGGACTTTCATCCTGACAGATCATTGTTATCATTCCACTAATGCTGGAAACATAGTTCATAACTTTGTGCTCCAGTAACTGGAATTTCTACACATAATCTAAAAATACTGTGATAAAAATATCTAAAAAATCAGTGATACTGATGATCATGTAATATATTTTTGCATGCATAATTTCAGGCAATAAATAGCTTAGCAGCAACTGAAACCTTTATAAAAGTTTCCCAATTGTTTCTTGGAATGCCATGCAGTATCACTTTTAAATTAATATTTTTCAGGAACCTAAATCTCTTTCAATATGTCTAAACACTGACAACTGCTATCACTTGAGACTGTTTGAAATATTTATGGAGAGTTGGCAGACAAATATGAAGGTAGAGGATGTGTGCAGAGCTGTGCCTCTGGAGTGGCAACAACAGGCTGGGCATCATGCTCCCTGATTGTAACAATTATATACCTTAAAGCACCTGAAGCAATCCCTAGCTGCTGCTTTGCCATGCACTTATAAACAAGATTTAAGAGTTTTAATCCTTTACGATTTCATACACTGAAAATCATTACCATAAAAGAAATTTTATGGGCATTTTAAATTAAACACTTTTTTTTTTTTCCCCAATGGATTTAATTCAAATATGCAGGGCAATGTGTAGCAAGGTCTTGCGTAAGTAAATGCATTAGCCCCTTCATGAAAAAACATGCACAGATTATGTCTGCAGTAAAAAATAATTATGCATCTGAAAAAAAAACCATGTACACACCTTTGAAAATTAGAGATAAATATTATGTATCAAACAGTAACCATTTAAACCTGTGCAACCTCACTTGTACAGGAACAACTGAGAACGAAGTCTTTCTTGTGAATGTTGGAAGGTGATGTGCTATGGATTAAATAATTATAATTAACTTCTTCCAGTAATTTTAAGAAGTCCTCAGAACAACAAAAAATTCTTTACTACAATAAATTCAGTATTTGATCTTGATGTTCCAATTCTGCGCTGAATTAAATTTATCGTTCACTTAGCACTTCTGAAATGAACCATTTATACATGCAACAATGGTCTGTAATTAAACTATTCCATGATCTCTCTATCTGCCTTATAGAAAGGTTCAGGAGAGTAATTAACACTCTTCACAACAGCAAGAAGAGTTATTAATCAACACTAAAATAAGCACATGGAAACAATTGTAAAATAATAGGTTTATAAATTAATAGATTTGTAACATGAAGACCAGTAAAATTTGAGAATTTACTGTTTGAGAATTTACTGTAAAAACACTGCAGGATTTTTGAATTCTTAATAGCAAAGGTAGACTTAATTAGTAAAGGTGCTCCTAATAGCAAATTCAGACCTAATAGGCAAGGGTCTTGTCTTAGGTAGCTAGAGAAACACTTCTGACTTAAAATTTAAACAGAAAATTCAATATATGGTTTGATAGGATTATCTCAGCTGTTTTATTTGTTAATACAAATTATAATTTTGGATGGTTTATATACCTTTCAATAGTTATGTATGATTTATAATATTTTTCAACCAACCTGTAGATAAAACTGTAGGTAACATGAATATATCAGAGAGCCCAAATTCCTACATGGCATGTCTAATTTCTATTAAAAAATTTAATCTTTCTAGTTTTTTTGCATAGGGTCATAGCATTTTTAATCTAAATGATTTTGGTGGGGTTTTTTCTGAGTTTTTTTTTCTTGAATTTTCTTAGAGATTTCATAGAATGAGGGCAGAAGGCAAGTACTGTCTACTTATTGTAGTTAAGTGCCCTTCCTGTGCTTTAATGCCACGCTGAGTTCATTGCCCCTGACATGAACATGAGCCATTGTTTCATCAATGGCCTCATTGGGAAAAGGCCAAGGTTGGCATCATTGGGTTGAAATTGCACAGGGGCTTTACGGCCCCCTTCCCTTATGAGGTCAGGCTGACTGCTCAAAGCCAGTGTTGATGTGGTGCAGCTGCCTAATCTTTCATAAAGTCCCTGGGAGAGGACTTTGGGTGGCAGAAGGACCTCATGGAGGCCCTGCTGGAGGCCTCTACCCCACGGCACTGAAGCTGCTCCTCTGCTCAGAGCCACGGTTGTGGCCTTTGCCTGAGCCATGCTATGGCCATGCAGACCTGCTGACTCGACTTCACGTGCCCACTTCAGACTGCACTCCTGCAGATGTCACCGTGACTGCAGGACTCATCTGACCATGGGGACAATCCATAATCCTGCTCTGCTCTTTTTGCTCTATAGCGCTGGGCTCTTTCCTCCCCAGCAATAGCCCACTGCTCTTTCCACCTCTTTTTGGATTTGCATGAAGCAGAGGCAGTAACATTCAGAGGAGCCACTAGATCTGCTCTCACCACTCTTCTCATGGATGGGGAAGTTTTCTTTGCACAGGTGAAGAAGGGCAAGGGCTTAAATGAGCTCCTGACAACGAAATGAGGAGTGCTCAGTGGACTACCTGGCAGGTAGCTAAATCACTTGTCCAAAACTGCAGACCACCTTTTCTCTCTCTAAAGATTTACCGGAACTACTACTATGATTTTTTACCCTTTACTGAAGATCTGTGCTTGTTTTCTCAGCTCAGGATAAAACAATCTGTCACTGCTGTTGGTATGGTGTTGTCATGGTCTGGCATTCAAAATCATTCTGAATCACAAGGTAAAAGCAGCTCTGTAATTCTGCTTTTGCCTTCAGTCCTCCTGGTTTTTGTATTAAAGCTCTTCTATCCAATAAGTTTTTAATTCCATATTTCCATTCCTGTTTTTTGTTAGAAGCTCACATTCTTAGGTAATAAAACAAGTGAGAACATAGGAAATGAAAAGAATTGATTTTATGAAATCTGGTGGGTCTGAGTAATGGTTTCATGGACTTTGTTGGTGTAGCAAGTTTGGAAAAATCTTTTACCCAGAATTATACAATATTTCCCCATGTCCTCTATGTCATATTGTTAACATTAATTTTATTTTCTATGGAAGAAAAATTTCATCAAAGTACTTGGCTCTTTTAGCATTTAGTTCACACAAGGGTTGATACTGTAAATGATTCTGTATTTCTCTGAAATTTTTTGGAGCCAAATCATCTGAGTAGACAACCTTTATGTAGACCAGCTGATGATTTTGGTACAAGGGAACCTGTTTTTACTTTCAACCTCATTTCACAAGTGAGTTAGCAGCAGCTCTGCCAGTCAAGGCAGATGTCTTAGAAAGAGGTGCAAAACTGGAAGTTTGTACAACAAAAGTTGCATTTTAAATGTATGTCTGTAAGCAAAAGAAGATATACACAGAAATTAGATGTTATATATGTTCTATTACATTTTTAAGCATGCTGTGTATCAGTTTTATCTCCCTGAAGCAGTACAAAAAGTAAACACTAAATGTTTTTAAAACTTGGACAAATACTCTAGATATAATTACTCAACTTTGTGAACACCATTATTATCCATTATGAACATGGTGTCCTGAACAAAGCATTCAGTCTCTTTTTGTTGGTTTGGTTTGGGTTTCTTTTACAATAAAGGCATACATTTAACCCATAAGTTCCTGTTGTTCTAATTGTGCTTTTATGAAAAATAAATATTTACTTAAAATAAATTTACTTAATCACAAAACACTAGGAAAATTAATAGGGTCAACAGCATGTCTCCCACAGTGTGTAGAAACTTCCTCCTCTCTCATATTTTATTTTTAGCAGTAAATTTACTCCAGTGTCCTAGGGGGCTTTTAGAGATCTGGGTCTGAATGTCCAGGGCACAGGGGACTCATAGGTCCACACCAAGTGCACATGTAGTAGGGACGGGACTGAGAACAGAGATTCTCATAATTCCCATTATGATTCACTGGTGCATCCATTTCTGGAATGCCCCTGTTAATTATGATGTGTTTCTCTGTTGCATAATCCAAAGTAGCTGAATATCAGAATGATTTACAAAATGCTATCTCTCATTTTAATTTATAGAATTTTATATTTTTTTTCCTATTCTGTACTTTATACTTTATTTGGTTTTGTCTAGAAATTACCTAAAAGCAAGATAATATTAATGTGGAAGTATAGTTGGGAAATGATGAGAATATTTATTTCATTTGAATAATACTTGAACTCACTTTTTCCTTAATACATGTACAGCAAATGATTAGGCTGTAATGAGTGCAAACTGATTTAAATATGAATGAGAAAGTTTTTGGCACTGTAACTTTTAAAAATATAATCTGTGTGACCAGTATTCCTAATTTTCATGGATCTCTTTAATTTCTTTTGATTTCCAGAGAGGTTGCTCTGTGACAACAAAAACATTTAGGGATAATTTAATCTCTTCTTTTACCTGGATATCTTTAATGATTTACTTCCTTGAAAAACACTGGATGATGGTAGATATAAATGAAAATCTTGAATGTTCATATAATGCATGCTGAGTTTGGAATTTATCCAGGAAGTATCTTACTTAAATATACTGGTTAAGAAAAATCTTTGAAAATTACTCTTACTGAGGTTTGAATACAATAAAATAAGCAGCAGCTGTACCATTTCAACAAGTTACCAGAGAAGATGCATCTTTCCAAAATCTTCATGTCTAAATTCAGGTTTAAGTTTTATATGTCAATATCCTCCTACTTTACCCTTATCATCCTGCTTTCATAAAAAATGATAGGTAAACAGCTAACATTAGTAGCAAGCAAGACCAAAACATGTACAGCAGATGCAGTAATGCTCATTGTTGCAAATAATCATCATCTGGATGATTGCATTGAGACTTCTCTATTTCCTGCATGCTACATAATTGCTACATGCAAGGCCATTGAATAGGCCTGCACTTGAGTAGGGTGTCTGTAGGGGTTTTGTGATTGGATTTGTTTTCTTGTTTGATTTGTTTGTTTGCTTTTTGTTTGTGATTGGTAATTTTATTTTCCATTTTAATTTTTTTTTCACTAATTTCTCTCCTAACTAGATCAATGTGAGTTATGTTTCCAAATATCCCACACATTTATCTTATAGATACCTGATTTTTGTTATCTATAGATACCTGATTTTCAGGGTCCCATGACAAAATGATCAAGAGTTTCTGACTTCAGACATTGCATTGTTGGCTTTGACTTCGTGCATGGACACTCACATTTCCATGTGCTATTCCACAAGTTTTAGGCTGTCTTCTTGAGAGCAAATACAGGGGGCCAGGATATGGGTTTTGGCCGACTGCAGTGCTAATGCAGTTGGACTGTTTCTGGTGTAGGAGCCAGGTCTTTCAAGCTGGGTTAGGTTTGAGGTTTCTTGTTGTTTGTTTTTTTTCCCTTCATGGATATTTATAAAACTAAAGTGGCCTTGGAGTTTTGCTCTTATTCCGTTTGCAGCAGTCTAACTTGACTTACAGCAGAAAATTTATGCCTACACATGCTACTTTTCTTTCTTAGCTAGTGTTTTCTTCCTTCCTCCTTCCAAGTGTACCCCTGACAGCCTTATGGCTGATTTTTCAATGAGGAAAGGCCATAACACCTTTCCACAATTTTTTTCCAGGAGTCCCAGAACTTCTGTGAATTGACACACTTAGTTCATCCATTAGCATCATTCATTCCTTAAATTCACTGAAATCTGACCACTTCAAACCAAGAAGATGCAGTAACATTTACAGAACTCCTTTTTTATTCATATAATTAATTTAAATTTATTTTTTTAAGGTTATTCTCTATTAAATCCTTACAAGGATATCCAGATCAGTATAAACTAAGCACTGTTGATTTTTAATGACTTTGCAATGAAATCTGCCAGCTGTCAGAAATCTGAATAGCCAAGGCTATTCAATATTAATACCATTATCAGTTGCATTTGTTCACCAACACTGTATTTAGGAAGTTAAATACTTCTGTAATGATACTGTTCGCAATTCACCATCTGTTGAATGATGATAGGTCTTTATACAACACTTACAGCAAAATTAATATTGAAGCCTTTTATGGTGATTAAAAAATTGCTGTTTCTTGAGATATCAGCTATACAGTTTCACAAGCATGTCTTTAGAAAGATAAGAGTGAGAAAACAGCCTAAAACCTTTGAGAAGATTGTAAACAAATCAGACACTACTGTAGAAAATGTAAATCAGGAAATGCTGGTGAAAAAAGCTAGAACACAGAGCCTAAAAAAATAAAGAAACCTAGTAGGATTGTCCAAAAGCCCAATAACAGAGAAGTAGGAACCAAATTCTTGTAACAGCAAGTTGGATACTTCAGCTTAAATATGTTAGAAAGAAAATGAGAGACAGCACACATTCCTAAGTTAGTTAAGAGACACTGAGGAACTTTAGGAAGTGCTTCAAGGATTATCTGCTTTTGTATTTTCTCGCCTTAAAGTTTCTTTTGTAATATTTTCTTTAACTTAGTGGTATTTTTCATTTGTAATCCCTGTGAGACACAGAGCAATTTTTTTGAGATCTGACAACATCATATGGGTAAAAGAAGAATGGTGGCTAGGTAAGCAATGAACTCATTCTCCAGCTGAGGACTGATACACTGCTCAAGAGTCTTTGCCTAAATCATTTCTTTGTGTGCTCTCAGGCTTATATGAAAAAGGAAGGTTCTAGAGACCTGGCATCCAGTTTAAAGGGATCATTTTGGCGTGGGACTTCCCAAATGTCTAAGTTGTGGAGGGCTTTTAAATGTTACTTTGACAGGAAAAAAGAAGTTTCAAAATGACTGTGATGTATCCAGTTCAATGGATGAGAGCAGACTCATGAAACAAAACATTAAAATCTCCTTCACTACTTTTTATTATTTTATCCTCAAGGATTGTCCACTATTCTCATATTCTGTGTGCCAATACTTCTAAGGCAAGTAGGATTCTTGCAAGAGAGCTTCTGATAAAAGGAAATGTTTAATAGAAGCATCAATTGGAATAAGTGATAAAGGAATATCCATATTTTCAAGAGCTAAATCTTTTGAGATCAAAATTCCTGAAACAAGCTAATTTGTCTTCAAAATATGCATTAAACATAAGCCTGTACTATTTTCAGGACTCAACCTCTGTGTCAGACATAGATTTCCTAACCTGCTAATAAAATAATTACCTCAGGCTTTGAAGTCAGCTATGAGAAAATTTCTAAGGATTCCATAGTCTGGTGGAGACATCTGGCTGGAAAACAGAAATTAGTTTAAATTTATTGCACTAACCAAAGAAATATTTGAACCAAAAGCCTCAACAAAACAACTGATACTTTTTAAGGCTGAAAATATATTTTAGATAATAGAATGTCTATAATACAGTGGATGTTTAGACCCTAAAATTAAATTAAGTTATTTTCTTCCTTTGAATTGTCTAAACCACCTACTGTTAGGCAACAAAGAAACCAAGAATATCTCTTCAGTAAAATGTAAATATCATTTTTTCTATTTGTCTTTTACCTGTTGCATTGGGTCTGACAGATGGAGCTAATTTTCCCCATAGCAGCCCACATCCTGCTGTGCTTTGAAGTGGTAGCTGGAAAGGTGTTGGTAACACACACCAGTGTTTTGGCTTGGGCTGAGCAGCACTTGCACAGCGTCAAGGCTGTACCTCCAACAATACTCTCTGTCCAGGAGACTGGGAGTGGGCAAGATTTTGGGAGGGGACACAGCCAGGACATCTGATTCCAACTGGTCAAAGAGTTACTCTATACCATATGGTGTCTGCTCAGCAATAGAAACTAGAAGATAAACTGGGAGGTGAGGGGTGGCATTTACTATTATGACAACTGACTTCCAGGACAAATGTTGCATGCACTGAAGCCCTGCTTCCAGGCAAGTGGCTGGATATCACCTGCTGTTGGGAAGCAGAGAATAAATAATTTGAGGTTATTTTTGCTTCCACACATAGCCTTTGTTTTTCTTCTTTATTAATGTTCTTTTATCTTGAACTATGAGGTTTTTCCCATGTTATTTTCTCCTCCACCCTGCCCTGATGAGGAAGGCAGTGATAGCACATGTTAGTGGTACAGTCAAAATCAACATACCATAGTCCTTTTTGGCTCACCAACAGGGATATGAGGAATTTGAGATAAGGCAGAGGCAAAGGATGGAATGCATTTGGGTTTTGTGGCAGGGTTTTGGTAGCAGGGTGGTTTCTGTGGGAACCTGCTTGAAGCTTCCCCTACATTTAACAAAACCACTGTCAACCAGCTCCAAGACAGACCCACTGCTGGGCAAGGTCGAGCCCATCAGTGATGCTGGGATGACATATCTAAGAAGGGGAAAAAACCCCTTGAATTGGACAGGCAATTCAGCCAGAGGAGTGAGAACTTGAGAGTAACAGCCCTGCAGAGAAAGAGATTGGTCAGGAGGTGCTCCAGATTCTGGAGCCAATTCCCCCACAGCCCGTGGTATAGACCATGGTGAGGCAGCTGTGCCCCAGCAGCCCACTTCATTATCATACTCTGATTTAATTAACAGTAAATTAAACCAATTTCTCCAAGTCAAGTCTTTTTTTGCCTGTGACAGTAACTGGTGAGTGATCTCCCCTTGTCCTTATCTCCATCCAAAAACCTTGTGTTATGTTTTCTTTCCCTTTTCCAGTTGAGGAGGGGAGTGATAGAGCTGCTTTGGTGAGCAGCTGCCATCCAGACACCTGAAATCATTCTTTTTTCATATTTATTCAAAGCAGACCAAATATATTCATAACTGCATGAAAATCCTCCTGATTCAATTATTTTCAGATACATTTGATGGGATACATAAATCTGGATGATCTTTCTGTGCCCTGCTTATGAAGTTAAGCCTTCATATACTGTTTAAAATAAATAAACCCCCATTTTCAGGGGTTTAAAACTTAGTGAGACAGATTTCACCTCTACTGATTAATTTGATATTTGTAAATTTTTCCAATTTTTCTTTTATATTTCTATTAACATTTTGTAATGGTGCTTTAAACAATGTATCTTGATTTCTTTCTTGCAAAGAAAATTAAGAGTCAGATGATGCTATATGTAGAAGGTAATTTTTGTAATCTGTAACCCCCTTATTTAAAAAAATATATTACAAACTATGCAAAGGCACAGAAAAAACCCCACAATACCAAACTCCACCTAAACCCAAACCGGAACAAAAATAAAAGCCCACAATTATTTCCTTAATCTTCAAATAAACTTTTATGGAAAACTGAAAGGTTTTCCTGTCTACACTAACAGAGAAATCAACCAATGTATCTGAGCAAATGTATGGGAAAGATGAAATTATAGATGTAATCTGAAAGATGAACTCTTTACCTTCCGATTTTAAACATTCTTCAATCCTTGGCTTAATCCTAAAATTATACCCTCTTAAGATTCATTTTCCATACGTTTTTAACTTGACCCATTTTTTTCTCACCATGAATGACTCATAAAATAAATGTTACTATTTTTTCTTCTAAGTTATCTAACCCATTTCCCTTCTAAAGGTTCTACTTATATTCGGTGATTGCGACAGGACTATACTAGAGCCTTCAGAGAAATTATTTCCTTTGGGCGGTTACCTCTTCAGAAGCAGAATAGCTTAATCCTTAATTTTTAATTTAGTGATTAAATAAAGGTTTATTATATTAACAATTAAAAGTGGATTTGAAATTTTGGAGTTGGTTCTATTTCCACCAAAAATTTTTCCAGTGAACAATAAACTATTAAATCACACAGTTTTCAAAGTTTAATGGAAAGTATCTTTTCTTAATGCAAAAAAATCTAGTCATTTAATTAAACGATAATATACATAAGGTGCTTGTTTAAAATCTATATTTGGTGTGATATGCCAGTCATGTGAGATTGGTATATTATATGTGCTTCTTTCTTTCAGATAAAACCTATTCAATAGACTTCTCCAGTGGAACTTTAGATCATCTATTTTTCCTTTAACCTTCATTAATATAGTCTCTTCTGGTGGAGAGAGGAGTTGATATGCAATTAGCTGTTCACTTAGAGCACCTTTGAACTTATCACCTTACTATCTTAAGAAAAACAACATGTAATGAAAAAGAGTAATTTTTTTCAAGCTGTGCATAACTGGTAGTTACAAGAGAGGTGCACAGGCTAACAACTCTGAAAGAATCCATATTTTCTGAAGTGACTCTGTTGACCTTGAAACATGGTGAGCTATTGCTAAAAAGCATTATGGACATTTAAAATAAATGTTAATCACTTCTGAAAAATCTGTGCCTTATTTTGAAGTGACTAATGTGTTTGCTTGAAATTAAAACTTTTAGCTCTCTGTATCTTTAATTTTTAACTGTATTGTGTCAGCTTTTAGTCTGATTGAAAAGCTACCACCAGGCTGAAAAATATAAATAATCTAATATAATTTGATCTTTTAAAAGCATCATTCATCTTTATTTCATAAATTTCATCTGTATTTTCATCAATTGAAGAGGCAGAATGTTGTAAACTTCTGACATTTGTAAAAAAATTGTATTCCTCTGATTATTGGGAAGACCAGTACTTCAGGACTAAAGAATTGACATCTTGTTTGAACTAAAACCATAGGTTTTGATTATGCGGTAATTTTTAATGAGAAATTTTATCTAAGTACTCTGCTTTTAGACCTGACAAAATTTTTTTAAATAAAGAGAAAGAATATAAACAACATGGACAAGATGAACCCAAGATGATTTAGTAATACAAGCTTGCTTACATGGTTAGCTGGTCCTATTTTGCCAATACAAGAGAGAAGGGAGAGGGCTAAGATGGTTGATAATTTTCCAGTATACAGTGATTCTTTTCCTCCCTTAAATAATTTTTTCTCTTGATTGCCCTAAATTTGAATGATTCTCTCCAGTAAAAAGTTGACACCTTTTTGTACAAAAAGAATGAATATGTACAGTGATGCTACAAGCAATTTTTACTGTCTGACCTGAAGGTAATAGCTCACAGAATAAGTAGTAAAGAGAGAAAAGCTTGAAGTGTACATAAAGACTGGAATCAGGGAAAGATTTTTCACAACTCCCTTACATATTTTACTGTGTGTTCACTTTTGTTAAAAGGCAAGTCTTCAGGGAATATCTCAATAGTGCTAACAAAGTCCAGTTCCTTGTATAATTGATTGAGAGAAAGGCAGGCTCCTGCTTTGAATCATCCTCTGGAAGAACCCAACTTTACAGACTAAATTAGCAGCTGAGAAGCCTTTGTCTCTCTTCATTGACTATTAAAGAAGAAATGAAGATCAGGGTCTCCAAGCACAAATTAATCCTTAGGAAGACCTTTCACTTAATTGAATCATGCCTCTAGATGATGTCACATCGAGGATGGTTCTTCAGTGGTTCCTTAATGCAGGCAGCCCCGTGTGACAGCTGGGTCTAATGACAGAGCTGCAGAGGGAGGGGGTAAAGGGAAAAGGTAGAGACTATATCATGGACTGAAGGGAAAGGATAAACCCAGGGTATTTCCAAATCATGAGAACAGAGTGTTTTGGAACACAGGACTCGTTCAGAAGCACAGGAATTTTCTTGCTTCAGATTATCAAGCCTTTCTGCAATTTTATTCCAGTCGCGTAGAGAGAAACCAGACTGTGAACATATTTTTTCTAAATAACCAATGTTGTACTGAAAAAATACACAGCTTCCATTTCCAGAGGATCCAATCAAGAGTAAATTAATTGCATATGCTTATGGCAAATATTTTCAAGGCAGCTGATAATCTAAAATTTGTGTTCAACATGATTTTATGAACTTGGAGCTGCATTGAATGTTTTCCTTCATGATTGGAAAGATTGAAAAGCTCTGCTTTGGATGTTGTTTTCTTCTGAGAGCTGGAATAAGATGCATTTCTAGTAAGTGATACAGGTATTTGGGACTGCACTGAATATGCATTCCATTGCACATAGACAGGTGGAAGTGATTTTTCTCCAGTGGCACTCAATTCTGCATTTATATTAAAATACAGGGATGAATGCATGATGTCTATAAGCAGTCTTAATAATCCATTTCTCTGATACAGATACAAAGCTTTTTATACATATTTTTCCCTGCTAGTATATCCTGTCAAGACATTCACTAATTTCAGAAAATAAGCATTTCACTAACAGCAACAAGGTCACTTGGAAAGAATTTTTCACATTTGGTTATATCTATGCTCCTGCAGGCAAGCTATAATACATGACAAATTCACCAGGTCACTGTATCCATGATTCACCACCCAAAATACCTGTCCTGTGGAACTGTATCATTACTGGCAAAATTTGGGAAGTTTTGCTTGCCACAGACACCCTAACCAGACAGGTTATAACCATCTGTCCCACCTTATCAGGTTTTGGCTTCCAGCCACCTGCTGTGGGAAGCAGAAGCAAAATGTCAAGCCTGCAGCAGTCAAGGACATAGCTTTAAGCTCTTGGTTCTGCATCAGCTAGGACTCCCCACTGCCCAGAAGTGAGCTTCTCTTTCTGAATGGAAACAGGATTGCATTCTGACATCCTGAAGTGCTCCTGTTGCACATTTTTGCTCAGCTCTATTAGCAAGGTCATTTTGTGCCAACAGAATAAACTTTTACATTATAAATCATACTCTATTTAGAACACATTTATACCTATTTAAGCTCTTAATTACACAGGAAATAATGGAAATAATGTACATTACAAAATTATGATCCTTTTGATATCATCTAATGAAATACCAAGTAAATCACACTTCAGTCTTAAGACATGTAAAGGATATAATTGATGGTGCTAAAAGTTAATTAAAATTATTTCATTGGTGTGGGACTTCTTATATTATGCACCTCTTTATGTTCCTCATTTTGTTTATTATAGGATTTTTGCACTTTAACCAGTAGGAGAACATTTTAGTAAACAACAAAATCATGGTTTTAAGGTGAATTTTTTTTCAGGAATACCAATACAGACATCATTCTGTTCTAACACAGTTCTTTAAATTAAGTAAGTGTGTGTGTGTGTGTGTGTGTGTGTGTGTGTGTGTGTGTATGTGTTATCTAGCCCAATAGTAAAAATATTCTAATAAAGAATCTCAATTGAAAATTTCAGTTATTAGTATTGCTTATATTTTACGACAGTATTGTGAACTTTATTAATGTCTCAGTTTGACTGGAGGTGATCTGTTAATCTGAGTGTGTAACAATGGATGGTACTGGGAAGCCTTGCACATCAAAAAATAGTCTTTCTCTAAAGAGCTAATGCTCATGATTAACTAAAATCAATTAATTGAAATGTATAACAATGACATTTTCTCTGTTTATTAATGAACATTGATTTGTTTAGTGGCTTCAAACATCTAATGCCCAGTCAGTTTCTAAGTAATTAAACAGCATTTGGATAAAGGAAGGAAGGAATTTTTTAGACTATGAAAAGAAAAACAATGGACTAAATTCTCTGCATATGTTTGTATGAATGTAACACGGAAAAAATAAGACAATAAAGTTAGGAATAATGTACATGGAAAGAAGAAAAATAATGTGATATATGGTTTTTGGTTGTTTTATCAGCTATATCCTTAAGTCAAAACAAGAGTGGTGAAAATGAACATATTAGAAATAGCAGTCTGTCACATTTGTAAATTCCTATGTTGACATTTATATTAGAGACAATCACTTTATTTCTAAATATTAAATTTTAACAAACCTTAAAAAGACTACATATCAAAGCTCTTCCTGGACTATCTTCACTTTTCACTGTAGCCAAAAGGCACACTTTTTAAGAATTTGTCAGCAGAAAAGAAAATAAAGATAATATATTCATGCTCATACCTGAGCATGTCTCAGTGGAGATGAGTAAAAGTTAAGTTAATACAACAAACATTATTTTGAACTAAGTACAAATCCAAGTCATTGCATGCTGGAATCAATTGAAAATAAGCACAAGAAGCACTTCAGTCTCCACTGAACCACCCCCATATTTCAGTCTCTTTGAACTACCCGTGACAGTGGTGGAGACATTGTCCCAAATGTGGGCAGCACCAATTCACACACCAAGGAGAGGTATTTCTATTTTTCATTCTAGTTGGCACAAAGCTGGGTGGTAACCAACAAATGGCTAACTCACCTTGTCATCAAAACTTTACACTATTTGTACACTTTAGCTAACAAATATATCAGCATTTATTGGTTGCAGGGTACATAATGGTTAATAATTAGTGCTCAAACCTCTATTTGCCAGCTATATCTCTCACTTCTCATGCTAATTAGTCTTCATGTGTAGTTCTTTCTTCCATTTGAGTCTGGGGTCCATTTTGAGTTGGCAGTAAACAGGTCAATGGTTGCAAATTCATCCTTCCAAGCTTACCTTTTCCCCAGCTTTTGATCAGTTCTGCTCCACACTGCACCACACTCTCCTGCTGGCTCTCATCCTAACAGCCCATTCATCTTGGGAGTGTCTTCACTCTTGCTTAAAAGATTAGCAGAGCATACAGTGTTCACAGTACAATTGCTTCATCATAACTGCTCATCTATGGCTACTAATTAAAACAACCCTGCAAGGTTTGATCCAAATCTTCAGGGGCTCAAACATTGGGGAGCTTGATATCAGAAATACTCCCTTTGGTACTGCTGCTGGGTATCAATTCTCGTACAACTGAAGTCAAAATAATCAGGACTGTTGGTCACCTGAAGATAAACCCCTTGCAAGCAACCATCACAATGCACATCAAATAAGGTTCTTATAAGGCATGACAATAAAATGGCACATATCTCTCTCATCTCTGTGCCACGATTCAATTCATCTATATAAATGTCAAAACCAGATTAATTCTTCCAAAAAGTGTTCAGCTTGAACTTAGACATCCAAAATTAAGAAGTATGTATCTCATCCTGTATGAGTTTGAAACAAGTTCTGTTTAGGCTGCTCCTCTTGCTGAGTATCTACCAACAAGGAATCTTTTCTCAATAGTGAAACATTTTGTCCTCGTGGGTAGGATACGTCTCACTTAAGTTTAGACAACTACAATTGAAGTAGTTTGCAATGCTTGCTTTAGAGTTAATAGAGATAAATAGGCATCTTGAATCAGACTCATTGCCTATGAAGACAGTCTGGACAAATAGTCAAATGTAGACATCCTAATTCACTTATTTAGATTTGAAATACATCCCTGATTGCAGATAAAATGTTTGCAGTGACAAACAAAGGCATCTCTCTTTTCTTTTCCTCTCTTCTCACAAATTCTTATTCCTCACTATATTATGAAAATACTTTGCAGTCCTATTAAGAGTGATTAAATACTAGTTTAAGTAGATAATCAATGTCTGCTAAGACAGATTACCTTATTAAAGAGAAATTTAATTTTAGCCGTTTCCAAAAACTGAGACATAGTATAGAATAAAAACCCAGGCCAGCCATCAAGGTCATGGTCAGAATGAAATGCATCACTTCAACCATAATCAGAAATAACTACACACAAACAGCCCAAGTAAAAGTAAAAAGCACAGGCATAGGGGTAATTTATATCTCAACACAGGCAGAGCAGGAATATGTTTTATGAATCTCTTGCTTAACTTTAAGTGACCTCTTTGCTCCGCAATTAAATTATCCAGAAAGGAAGAACATTTAATTCATTATAAGAGGGAATGATTTTTTTGCTATACTAATGACAAGGCTTGTACTGAGACATAATCAGTTACTTCAGCTGACTGCTTAAATTCCAAGTATTTTCTTTCTCTATGACTAATGGAAGTTACATTTTTCTATTTTTTTTAATGTCTTCAGACATCATCTGATATGTTTCTTTTATGATGCCAAATTCATATGATGTTTATCTCTCTCTGACATACAGGTGGCTCCCAAAGAAAACTTTTTAATGAACCCTATTTTGTGCTTAAACCAAATGAAGGGTAATAATTGGTGTACCATGAAGCTGGACAAAACCTGACATTTTCTTCTTTCATAATCTTTTTGTGCATTAATGATACCTTGATAAGGGCTGGCTGTAGGGGTTAACATGAAAGTCATAACTTCCCAGACAGTATCCTCCTTGATTCTAATGGTCCAAAGCGAAAGACTGGGTTACAGAGGATGCACCAGAAATTCAAATCCCAGCTGATCAAGTGGGGGTTGTTGGCAGGACTTTGCCTCTTAGCCTGAGCTCCCCCCTCAAGAGATGAGAACTTCTGCAGAGAGAAGATACAAAATCATAGATTCATACAATCGTAGAGTCATTTCTATTGAAAAAGACATCCAAGATTGAGGCCAACTGTTAACATACCACTGCCAAGTTTACCCTGAAACCATGTCTCTAAGTGCCACATGTCCATGTCTTGTAAATACCTCCAGGGATGGTGACATCCCTGGGCAACCTGTTCCAATGCTTGACAAACTTTTCAGAGAAGAAGTTTTTCCTGATATCCAATATAAATCTCCCCTGGTGCAACCTGGGGCTGTTTCCTCTCATTCTATCACTTGAGACTTGGGAGAAGAGACCAAGACCTGTATCACTGTAACTCCCTTTCAGGTTGTTGTAAAGAGCAATAAAATCTCCCCTGAGTCTCTTTTCTCCAGGGAATTTTTGGAATTGATTAAGGCTCTGCATTCAGTACCTCAAAATTTCACTTCCCCAGATTCAGATCTCCTGTATACCTCACAGCCTTGTAACTTCTAGATATGCAAATGGGTGTGGCAGCAAATGAAGAAAAAAAATCAGGAAAGGTATCTGTGTTGTTCCACCCATACACGCCTGAGATTCTCATATCTTTAAAGCTTTCCGTAGAGAGTGTTCAGGGGTAGTTGGAGAAGGGAATACATCTCACAGGACAGGAGATCAGCACTAAACAACTGGCCTCCACAGGCTACCTGCAAACTGATACTGCTTAAAATTTTGAAATAAGAAGGCTGGTTTTTTTAAGACAAGGGATGGCAAAATTTTAGTCCATGGCTTCCCCACATATTTGGCATAGATCTCCACAGTCTCTGACACTTTTAAATTAACTAAGGCAATGTTACAAAAACCCTCCTTTTGTCTCTGATCTTTGTATAACCAGTGTCGTTCTAGAACATAGGGAGAAACTTTTAAAGGCTGACAGATACAACAGATACAATTTTTTGTCCTGACTGCTGCTTCTATTACTTATTTCCATAGGGAGATGCATCCTACCTGTGCTTCCATCTGCAGAACTACCACCTTTACACTGATTTCTGTGATAGACAACTCTGATAACTGGAAGATCCATTTTCCTTCAACTGCATGTAGAGATGCAACAGAAACTTTTCTTTTGTAGGCTTAATGCTTGGAATAAGAGTATGCTATTTGAATCATACCAGTTTCACAGAAGAATATGGCTATATATGCACTAGAGTACTGATATCTCCTTCGACTCCTCCCTCACACCCAGTATCTCCCTAATTCATCCCTTTTTTAAAATACACTTTAGTTATGTTGTAAAGAAGATGCAGACTGTGTCTGGTTTTATTAGGCAGAGGATGGGAGAGGAGGGAAAGTGTCTGCTTCTACAACAAGCACGCACACAGAATGATTTTTCATGAAGTTATCAAAAGGAAACATTTGAACAGATTTTGGTATCATTTATGAGTAAAAGCATGTTGAGCAATAGACAACTGTGGTCTGTTGTCCAACAAGTGAATAAAATAGAGGCAGATGGCAATACATTAACTCTAGCGTGTTTGTTCCAAGGCGCCCAGTGCCAGCTGCGCTCACCAGAACTTCCCAATATTAACTTCCTTCTCCCTCATTGCCACATGCCACCTAGTGACTTAACACTGAATCACAGCTTTAAAGCTATTAACACCGAAAATTACGGTGTGCCACGAGGACACGTGCTTGTTTCTGAATGCTTAAGGATGTAAAACTGGCCATGGAAACAGCTAAATGCAGAGCATGAAGCAACAGCTTTACTCTGAGAGCAATTTATCTCACAGACCTCCAAAGACAAAGAAGCAAAACAAAAAAATCTGGTGTACCTGAATGATGGAAATTTTTGTCTCCCAACACTTGTGCCTGTAAAGCGTTAAAACACAGATCAGGTCATTAAGACATTAAAATAAAAACAACAACAAAAAAGAAAGACATCATGTCTTTCATGAACAACAAGGAATAAATTCAGTCAATGCCTAAAATAACAAACATTCCCTTCTGACTTAGACTTACTAAACATTTTACTTAACTTTCCCCTTTAACTCTATATATTTTAAACTTTTAAATGTCATGCTTTTAGTCATATGAGTTCTGGCGGTTTTTTTTAATTGTTTTTACCTTCTCAGAGAACACAAAAAGTGGTGACGAGCACCTCTTCCTAGCTGCAATCTAAGGCCATATTACAGATATGTTTCGCTTTTTGAACACATTATCACATTTCTTACAAAGAATAATGAGAGTACATTTTTTGTTAGATAAAATTAGAGATGGTTAAATCATGCTTTTAACATCTTTACCAGTAACAGCAGCCCTAGAATCTCACCTAATGATTTCACAGTAATAGCTTTAAAATCAAAACTCTTGCTTGAGCAGGTAGTTCTAAGAAGAAGAAGAGATGTGGTGATGTCCGGATTCTTCCTGCTTAGGAAACAAAAAAAAACGCAAACAAAATAACACTATAGGGTACTTGTGATGCTTATCAAAATACTGTGTCTGCTTTCTCTCAACTGTATTTTGATTGAACACTGTCTGAGAAGTTCTTCATTACACAGGCAGTCCAGACATCAGAGATTCAGCATGACTTTATGTAATGCAGATCAGAAAGCATTTGATGGCAACTTAATATCTGAAATGCAATGAATAATTCACTATGTGGATCCAGAACACCATTTTCTAACTTGCTACGTTAATAAAATTAAACTGCAAAGAATTATCGTCTCAAGACAAAACAGTATACCAGACCAAATCAAAATGACATTTATCATACATGACTGTTAAAAGATCTTGTAAATGAATACTGCAATATATTCTCCTTTGAGGGCGTGTTACTGTGTGACTGGTAACATAATAATTATGCCATGTTTGTGTATAATATTTTTTTCATCTGACAACTCCTGGCCTGATACCCTAGAAGAAACTTCCCTAATCAGCATCAGGGAAGCTGAGGTCAAAAGAAACAAAGAATCTGTAATTATTTCCTGTTGCCGCTGAAGATGAATAGATCACACGGACACAGGTCGAGGTGTGGTGAAGAGAAGAGAAAGTTTATTTTTCCCCCCAGGATTTATAGGCTCCTGACCACAGCCAGGGATTGGATGGTCAGGATAACACTTTCTCACTGCACTGGCCATGAGAGATGTCCATCACAAGACGTCTAACAGAAAGAATGTACACATATCTATGTTTATAGTTACTGTCCTGGGAAAGTCTTTAGAAAACTATGTTAGCAAGCTCAGAAGCTGAGTTTTCAGGGCGACAATTTCCCTCTTGCCTGATTCACCTGCAACTGCATAATATTCAAACAAGCCTGTATTAAAACAAGATTTAGAAATTCAAATCTGAATTCCTGCTCTGTGGATTTTTTTTAAGATCCATACATACCATGACTCCACATTTTTAATGATACAAAGTATATCCTTGCCAAGCCGTTAAATGCTTACAGATGTTCCAGGCAGCACTCCATGAGCAGCAATATCCATAATCCTATGTCCTGTCAAGATCAAGTGTAACTGCATTTTAGAATTTGATCACTTGGTCTTATTAGCACTGGATAGGACTGACCAAAATTCCTTTCCTTACAGTATTTAAGTTAAAGTCTTCCTCATCCTTGAAGTCTAAGGTTTACAAACATATCTAACATGTAATTCTGAGAGTAAGTAAAAAATTCCCAAATATCTAAATGGAAAGCAAGTTTTTAATGCTGAAAACAATCCTGGACTGGTGCTACAGAACTAGGCTGGTGCTTTATCGGTATTGACAAAATAAAGAGCGAGGGAAAGGCAGTTTTGTGAAGCTTAGGCACTGATGGCAAATATTCAAAATGCTCATTTAATTCAGAGGCTAAATATTCTTTTACAACTGTTGGTTCTTCTTCAACCTGTCACAGGTATCAGCCTTGACAAATGGGAGGATTGGAGTGATTCATCCTTCCTAGTGCTGTGCTCTTCAGCTGACCTCAGCCTCTCCTGAGAGTTCCCAGAGTCTGCTGAATTTACTGGTATAACCTATGGTTCATAACTAAAATTTCAAAATCATCTTTTACTGCAACTTAAATATATTGCATATATGTATCTCGGTGAAGTGATATCAGAGAGGCTAATGAGGGCAACAAACACTGCGTTGTGAAGGGAATCTGCTTTTGAAATGGCAATTTGTTCATTTGGTGTTTAAAAACCATCTGTTTTACAGGAGAAGGCAGCAGCACACAGTGTAATACACCACAGGCTGTCAGTTCTGTATTTACCACACAAGGACAATGCCAGTCTAATTTTAATGATGAGCTATTCTGGTTGAAGCTAGGCAGAACAGCTTTCTCCAGCTTCATTGCAGGTGTGGCAGTTAGGAGAAAATCTCCCCTCACAGAGAAGAAGAAGGAGAAAGATAAGGAGAAAGAGGAAGAGAAAGGCTTTGTGATTTCACTACCAGCTCTGGCAGGAGAGTAGGATCCTAAGCTCCTTGAAGTCTGTTTATTAAGTGTGGGAGAGTTTTACCAAATGGTAAACAAACTCTGGCAACTCTTGCTCGGGATCTGTTACTTTTTGGTTCATGGCAGAGGCATTGCATCTTACTTAGGCCCTCAGAGGCATGAAGGTAATAATCTGTAACAGTGTGAAAGTGCCTGTCAAAGCTACCAAGGAATCACTATCTTTGCCTAAAAGGGAAAGTTCAGACCTTTTTACAAATAGGTAGTATGCTAAAAGCATGATTCAGGCCACCCATTTTTTCCTGAATCATAAAGAATAACTACATGCTGTCGACATTGGAAAACACAAGCTGGGGAGCAAACTCAAGCACTCCTGAATATCCCACTACATAATCAAAACGCCCCACTAGCTCACTACTCAACTGTACCAGCCAGCTTTTTTTCCAAGATTAAACCTGAGCTGGAGGAAGGATATAGTCAATTCCCAAAACTGTAAGGACAAACCCATACTAGGATTGCTTTCTTGCCCTCTTCACATCCTCCAACACAATCCAAGGACACCTAGCAGTCTCAAACATACCTGAAAGCCCTTATCCTTTCCCCAAGGCATGCAACCAACACCTTTAGTTTCTCACTAAGACACCACTTTGGTGCATCACAGCCCTATATTAATTCAGACACTCCTGGTGGAAACAGAGGTATGGGCAGAGCAGACTTAGGTGTAGATTGAATGTAAACTCTGTGGGACTATATCTTATAGGGCAGCCCAGTCTTCCCTTTCATAACACTACCCGTGTCAAGGACATGTAAAGCAAATAAAAAAAATGATGCTGCACTTCAGGAAAATTATCTTGTTTGAGCTATATTGCAGTTCAGTTATGGAAGCTGTGGAGCCTAAATTGCTTATTAGCCTCTGGTACTTAGGGTAAAACTGGCAAGCTTGAAGGAAGTTCACATGAAGTCTAACACAGCCAGGCAGCAGAAAATACACATGACACTGAGGAAACAGCATCAGAGCAGTGTAAAGAAGGCACATCCTAAAGAGCTAAACTTTGTTCAAGCAGCAAGCTTGGAGCTAAGAAATAATGCACTCTACCATTAGTGACTAGTTACATAAAACTTGTATGTGAAACCTTACCAGGCTGTGTGCTAAAGAAAGTATAAAATGAAAATGTGGGCCGGGTACAATGTAAAGAGTATTAAATTAACTACTTCTAGGCTGACTCATTATTAATACTCAATGTTGTATCACTACAATGTGTTACTGTACATACACATTAATACTCTAATATTGAACAAAATAGTATAAATCAGTTAAGAACTTTAAATGAAATCAACATAACTCAGCCATGAGTGGGGGTGTTTTTTAAATGCAGGAGTTTAATGCAGTTCAGGCAGAGAAAATTGAACAGTAAAACATAGCAGGGAAATAGTGTATTAATTATGCATTTACAACCTATGATGCTTACTATATCAAAACAGCAAATTTCAAAGCACAGTGAAGGGCTTATATAAATGCACAAGTTGTGGTGCAACAGTTTCACCCATCTCACCTGATTTGTGGTAGCTGCTCGTATAGAGGTTCTTAGCTTATACTGAAGTAACTCGAGCTGGCTTACCCTTGTTTCATTAACTTTGTAAACAGTGGGAACTTTTTCCATGTATTCGAACTTTTCCCTGACACCTAACTTTCAGATTAATTCACAGCACTGAAATATCACAGCTAGAGAGTTAAAAAAGTCTACCCAGACCTGAAAACACGAACATTATTTTAACCTATACTGATGTAAAGAAGAACCCATGGGATCACACAATTTTCTGTTTTTCTGGGGAACATAATCAAACCATATGAAAATGAAAGTGAAAAAAAAAATCCCAAAGAAAATGAAAATATGCTGCACATATTTTACTAAACCAAGGGATATCCTGGTAAGAGCAGTGCTCTCTAACACTGTTAAAACTCTTCCCCCTTATGAAGCTGTCTTCAAGGATACAACAGAAGGACAAGATGTGGTCTAGATGGACAGCCTTGAGAGGAGGCCCCACAAGAATTTCATGAAGTTCAACATGTCTAAATACAAGATGGGTTGTACCACCTGGGCTGGTACAGTCCCAGATATGAGACTGGGAGAATAAGTGATTGAAAGCCATTTGGAGAAGGTTTTGGGGGTTGTCATGAGTGAAAAGATGAACATGAGCCGACAGTGTGCGCTCACAGCCCAGAAGGGAAATCACAACCTGGGTTGCATCAAAAAAAGTGTGGGCATCAGGCTGAGCAAGGGGATTTTCCCCCAACTTGCTCTTGTGACACCATACTGAGTACAGTTCTGGGGTCATCAGCAAAAGAAATACGTGGAAATATCAGAAATATTGCTGATCCAGGGAAGGGCCATGAAGATGATCAGAGGCATGAAGCACCTCTTATGAAAACAGCTTGAGAGAGTTATGGTTGTTCAGCCTGAAGAAAAGGAGGGAGAAACCTCCTTGTTGCCTCTCAGTACCTTAAGGGTCTTCAGGGTTAAGCATTCTATAATGTGTATAATCTCAGTACTTTAATAGCCCATTGTTTTTATAATTCTTTCTATAATTTATTTAGACAAGTCAGCCAGTTACTTTTTATACTGATCTCTATACCGTTGCTTTCTTCTCTCATAAATGCAGTCTCTTTTTCTATTTTTTTGCCAAACTAATGCATCTGAAATTTTCCAATATATGACTCCTTCCTCTTAGTATCCTTCAATCAAGATGTGAACCATCTTCAGATCATCTTTTGAAAAGACATTCTTTCTGCAATAATCCTTGACTGTCACTTATTAACTACCATGGGAAATTATGATTTTTCCCAACAAAGATAAACTATTAAAATATGTGATTTAGAGCTAATATAACTACATTTTAAATATGCATTATTTAAACTGCTTCCTATTATGATAACAAAAATATTTTTAGAAGACAACAGCACTTCAGTGTTACCTCTGTAGAACATTTCTGCAGCTGTTCCTTTAAGTAAAATGGACATGGACCAAATGAAAATATTTATGTCTAAGCAGAACCTCTCAAAAATATGTTATATATGACTAGGAAAGGAAAAATGAGCAGGGCTTGGAAGAATAACAGCAACAAGAGATATCACTATCAGAAATAAAATTAAATGTAGACAGGAACATCAAACAAGAATGTTGTATTATAAATAACCATGTCCCTAACTGAATTCATAAATCAGACTTTACTTATCTTTAATCTCTCTCCTGAGCATTGTAGATGTAGTTTCAGCTGCCCTGACTGGCATTTGATCCCTGGGACAGTCCAGTCAGCCTTGAAGCAATGCATTCTTCCTCGCATTAATCCACACCCTGGACCAAATTTAGGCTTCATTTCTACTCTAAGCCATATCTCTTCCCAGGCTGCTTTCAAATTACTTTCCTGGTTCACCTCAAGGAAAATTTTGAGACTGTGCATTCTGCATGGTTCTTTGGCAATTGTCATGCAGCCAGTGCAGTCCACCCTGGCATTGGCCCATTAAGGCTCCAGTCGTGCCTCCAAGGTCTGCCCCCGCCAGCATTTCATCTTCAGCTCCCACTTCAGCCCAACTGCCTCTGCCAGTTCCATGAGCCTTGAAGGTCACTTGGTTAATAAAAAGATCAAAAGTGAATAATGAAGCCTAAATGTACAAAAAGGCAGCGGAAGAAAGCAATACAATTGTATGACAGGAAATAACTGGCACAACTTTTGCCAGAGAAGTGGATATAATGTCAGTTATTGATAATAAGTTGATGGCTGCCTTTATTACTTACAGATTTCTTGTTCATAATGTTTCTTAGCTGATGCCTTTCTTATCCATCTGCAAAAGAAAACAAGTAAACAACTTGATTTCATGTTTTTCATCTCTCACTTTCATTAACTATCTTTTTTGCCTTGCAAATGGCAGTACTGGCCAAAAATGTTCACTCTAAGTGCTCTTGCAAATTCCCTGCTTCTCTGAGTCCCTTATCTGACTGCCTATTCTTAGCTCAAATATAAGCTATTTGTCTTTCAGAGGAACTATATATGTACATTGAACTGCATTTTGTGCTATCTTTAATACCTACACATCAATACATTCAGGCAAACCTCACTAAACTGTTCAAAACATTTCTGTTTCTTAGCATTGTTAGGAATATTTGTTTCAAATTGCCTGTAACTGTTAATTATCATTGAAAGACAACTAATTCAGAAATGAATTATAGAAATAAAGGAGAGCTGGTGCATGACAGAGCTGAAGAAAAATCAAACCCAAAGATTTGTCTCCTGTTGTGCATTACCTCTTTTAAAAACAAACAATGCTGACATACTTTCTCTACATTAAAAAAAGCCTTTGGTGTAAAATTATTTGGACTAATTGCACCACAACTTTAATAATACTACACCTATAAATAGGCACATTAAACTTACATTAAATTAAATATGAAAAACAATTCTGATTTAAGTCTCTAAGTAGTGAACTGCTGTAAAGTCATAGAATAGAAACAATGATTAAGCTAATAAGTAAAAATGAAGTATGGAAAAGAGAGAAAGATAAAAAAAGGATTAAATATAATACATCTAAGTTCATTAGTTCTTGATTTAAATTGATAAATACAATATGTGCAATAATTAAAACAATAATTGTCCCCAGTATAACAAAATATCTGGGTGCAAAAGCTATGCACCTCTATCCTTTTTTAAAGTTTCCTATCTAAATCCTTCCTAATCTGCAAACTCATTGGAATGAAAGTTCAAATAAAACAAGGAACTGTTTTATTGGAGCAGGAGGCCACAAAGGTCACAAAGATGCTGAGAGGTCTGGAGTATCCCTCTTACATGGAGACACTGCTGAATCTGGGCCTGTTCAGTCTAGAGGAGACTGAGGGGGGATGTCATCAATTGCACAGAAATATCTCAAAGGTGTGTGCCAAGAGGATGGTGCCAAACTCTTTCAGTGTGTCCTGGGGTGACTTTATGACACTCGTATCCCCAATCGTCTGGTTTATGTTATATATTAAGTTCTGTACCTTTAAGACTGGCTCTGAGAGCAAGAGAGGGGGAAGAAGAAGCCGCAGTTTGTGTTAAAGAAAACATCACTCCCACACATCTCGCTCCTGGACTGTGGTGTCTGCAGCACAGACAGACAGCGAGACAGAGCTTCTCTCTGGTTTTTAGTTAGTTTTAGCTAGCTGAGGCAGAGGAGTTCCCTGGACCTTTGTTTTTGTTTCCTTTTTTCTTGGATCTGTGCAAGCCTGCTCTGGACTGAACACCCAGCCAAACCCCGGGAGCTCACGCCTGTGGCCCACCGGGGCCTGGGCCTCGGCACTTTCCAGCGCTGGAGGGACTGATAAGAAACTGAGCGAGCCGAGCTACACCACATGAAAAGGACTTTTCTTCCTAGATTTGCCATCCCATCGAACAGCGAGAGGTTTTATTATTTAATATTATTCAATTTCTGTTAAATAAACAGCTTTTTCCACTTCTCTCCAAGGAATTTTTTTTTCCCTTTCCCAGACCTGTTGGTGGGGAGGGGGCATTTCCCTGGGGAAACCCCCATTTGGAGTTTTCCTCCCTAATTTGCCCTAAACTAGGACACAGTGGTACCCAGGGACAGGATGAGGAGCAATGGCCATGAACTACAGCACAGGAAACTTCACCTCAAAAGAGGAAGCACTTCTTTACACTGAGGGTGGCAGAGCACTGGATGGAACAAGCTGCCAAAGATGGTCACAGAGACCGTCTCTGAACCCAGTCAAAACCCATCTGAACATGTTCCTTTGTAACCTGCTCTAGGTGACCCTGCCTTGGCAGGGGGATTGGTCTAGATGATCTCCAGAAGTCCTTTTCAACCCTAAAAATTCTGTGTTGTTGTGATTCTGTGAATGATGCAACAGAAAGTAATAAATATTAAATAAATAGGTTTTGAGGAATGTTTTCAGCAGAAGTCAAATGAAGAGCATGACAAGTCAATGGAAGAATTTCAGAAACAAATGTAAAGAAGAGTGGCAGTTCTCAGTCTTCAAACCTTATAGTGTTATGGACTGAGGAAAAAAAGGATATACAACAATTAAAATCTCTTAGTTTTGTCAAACCAAATTTTCTCATTTGCAAATGAGAAAAGGACGAACCATAATAGATGTGTACTTCAGCTACATGTATCAAGAAAAAAATCCAGCATCAGGATTCCCCTGTGGATTAGCACATGGTATGCCTTTGGGGAATTCTATTTAATTTTTTTTAAAACTTAGCTTAGCCATTTGCTTTCCTAAATAAAGTTGTATCTGCATTTTGTGTATCTTCCACATAACAGAAGACAAAGATGCACTTTCCCAGTGTGTTTCATTATTATTAACAAACACTTATGCAGTGATCAGTTTTCTGCATTTTTTTCCTAAAGCAATGTAGTGAGAAAGGCTGCCAACAATTACAGTACTTCATCATTAATAGTTGGTTTTAAATAAATGAGCACAGGAATAAGCTTTTGATGCAACTGAATACTTAGGGCTGGACACACTCTCAAAGTGAAGCAGAAGAATTCTTTCAGGAAGCTAAATGTCCATTAAGGACACTTTGACTGCAACAATATATATATTTGCTAAATATGTAAAATGCATCTTCACTTGTCACACATTCTATGCAACAGATTACTTTGCTATTATGTCAGTATTATGTCAGTGAAAATAAAACAGACTGGCCATCCGCAGCTATATTCTTATCTTTTGCAAAATATTTTTCTGCCTAAACACAAGTAGAATTTTTTTTTTTTTAAATTTCTTAATTAGTGGAAAGTCTTGAATTGCTATTTGAGACAACAAACATCAAGAATATTTGAGCCAAACAAATTGATATATCAGAGAACTGCAAGAGTTAATCCCATAATGAATAAAGTACATGTAGGATTAAAGCAAGATTGCACCAAGTTATTTGACAAGTGAACAAGAGTCAACTCCTGAACTTGGAACTTGAGTATTGTATTTTCTGTCTGGGCCTTAACATCCATGACTGCTGAGTGCTCATTCAGTTCATTCCAGAAAATTCATGACAAAAGACTAATTCAGTTCTCTTACAGTCACTTTTGATAGATGAATAGGCTTTATTCTGGCACAGCCATTAAAATCAACTTGGAAAATAGAAAAAAAGAGTGCTTTTGACTGTCATATAGACAGTTGTTCTCTGATAGCTCCAATTCCAATTTGCAAACATCTTTATTGCAGACCTTCATTTTCCTTGCCATTTTATTTTGAAGATTAATTAACAAACACACATAATAAATGCATAATTAGCAAATGCATTTGCTTTTATGTTACCGAAGATATGAAACTTGAGGAGAAAACCATAAACTTATTGTAAATGTTATGAAACAAAAGGGTAAGCACATACTTAAATGTCAAAAATTATTCTCAGTGTGTCTCAAGGCAGTTTTAAATGCCTGGTTTTTTCAATGTGATTAATGTGCTACCTTTGAAAAAAATATTCACAGACAATAAGTGTGGCAATAAATTTGGTGACAAGTATCTAGAAATATTTCTGGTTTTGTTCTTGATTTCAATTAAAATAAGAAGTAGTTTCCATAAACCCTACTTAAAATCCCTACTTAAAAACCCTACTTAAAACTTTAAAAGTTCCAGAATGCAGATTCTATAGTTTCCTCAGTGTTTAAATTGGGACATTTTCATATTGTAAAATAAATCTCTTAAATTAAAATAAAACCCCACACAGTGTGTGTACTAAACAGATGGAAAATGTTTTTCTTCACATCTAGCACTCACAATTGTACCTTAGCATTCTTGCACTGCATAACAGGAGCATTTTATTAAAGGAGTATTACAACTGCAGCCTTCTGGACTCTCTGGAATGCATTTCTGCCACAACCACACAAAAAAGCAAAAAGGGGTACATGCTGTGCCATTTGGACCATTTTCCTATTTGTATTTCCTGATAATAAGGATAATTCCATTTTTTGCAATTGCATTACGTTACTCACTGTTGTCTAGCTTCCATCCTAATACATTTTTGCATAATGCTACCAAGACTATCATTCTTATTTCGGTGAAGTAATGCAGAATTTGGAGGACTGTGTCTTGTTTGAATTCAGGATCAATTTTCAGATTATTCATGCAGTTCATCAAGAAAACGATGGGTTTAAATCTTATCCAACATTGTGCTTTGAGAAACTCCTAGGTGATAAAAATATATCCTCTTTTATCATGAAGTGTTTCAAGACATTCAAATTTAAACACTTAGTACTGAGAATTTAATTTTCCAAAATGAAATGTTCAGACAATATTCTAAATAAGGGAGATAGAAAAAAACTTTTCTGAAATAGTGAATTAATATGTTGATATATGATCAATGTCAGTGCTCAATACTTAATTCAGCAAGAAGTGACACTTTGGAGTAGTCAAAATAATTTGCTAATTTAGACTAATTTAAATAAAAACGTTAGAAGATATATTTTCAGAAGGAGTTGTTCTGTCTTCAAACCAATATATGTCATATTTTAAATTAAGAATTTTAACATATTGTTTCTTTTCAATATTTATCTCCATTAAAACCAGAAAGAGCTCAATAACTTGAAATGAAACTAATATTTTCATATGACAAAAAGAAAGTGTAGATTAGTCAGATTAGCATAGTTATTAGTCAGATTAGCATAGTTATCATGTTTCAAAAAGAAAAGGTGGGAGACACAGCAGTTAGACCCATGAGAAACATATCCCACAGGTATCTGGAGAAACATTTAGTATTAAACAGGCATTTAAAAAATCCTATCTTATTTATCTTAGATATATTTTCATTGTCACATCATAGTGTTAAGATCAGAAAATATCCATTCACATTTTTAAAATACTGGTAATTGTAATATTAATATTTTAGGAGTTATATACTTGGTAAGAACCCATGTCAGATATTTTAAATAATATTTTTAATAATATAGTTCAATTCTAGGATCAAAGATTAATGCAGACATAACTAACATAATCCTTCATTTTCTACTTTTTTGTTCCTTCAATAAGTATTCTGCTACTGTTACCTCAGGATAAATGTCATAGTTAATCAAATAAATGTATAAGCAATTTTATTGGAATAAACTGCAAAACAATATAATAAAATCAGCTCAGTGTGCAAACACTGATGCACCTTTTGTGGCAAGTCTTATTTAACTATGAACTGACTGTTCAATTTGGGATAGTGATAAAGAACAGCCAGTTCACCACAGCAGTAGCTAATTCCTCACTATCCATTCCTTTAACTCCATTTGCTTTGGTCTGAGAACTCAACTGAACACGCAAGCAAATATCTCTCCTTCCACAATCACAGAAGTGAGGGTTGTTTGGCAAATGGCAAGAGAACTTTTCCCTCTCACAGGCCCTTTGGGGCAGTGACACAGCCATGCATGCAGCAATTCTGCTGTCAGACCCAGGAGCCCGGCATCCTCCAGCCGCATGTCTGGGAAAGCCTTAGGCACCGTCATGGCCCTCACGATTGTCATTGGGCAACCATCTTTTGTCATCACAAAAAAGGAGACTTCTGTGTGTTCTAACAGTCCTTGTGGTGAGAGACTAGGACTGCAAAATGACCTGGGGAGCTACACATAGTTCAAAAGCAGTCCCAGACAATGCAGTAAGCACATTAATTTATGCATTTTAGTTTTCAAGACAGCATTATGAATTGGCAGCAAAGCTTTTCTGCATTTAATAGTTTCAGATGTTTGCAAGATGGTGGCAGTCATCTGGTTACAGCAAAGAGAGGAGGACTGCAGGAGTACTAGCCAGTAGTATAACTATTGTCTAGAACTGAAATGTTTACCACAATTAGCTGTGTGGTAAGAGAAGATATTTATCAATATTTTAAGGGACAAGTCCTAACATAAAAAAAACCCAAAACACTTAAATACAGGTTTTCACTGCAACAACAAAGGCTTAGCCATGACCTGGAACTGTACATTTACTGTGTAATAGACAGTTAATATGTAGTTATTCCTGAAAGGAGCAATCTGGGAGCTTAGAAATACACTGCGCCTCTGTGTGGCAGTTCAGCTAGAGTCTTCTTGAATTGATGTGCTGCTCTTTCCTGAGAGCTGCTGATACTGACTGCTTTGAGTTGTTCTAAGGAAAAGACAAAGGACCATTTATAGTTAACCACCTATGGAAATGAACACTGTGAAATCATGAAATCAATTGCTGAATTTCTACATTTCACTTCTTAGATTTCTTTCTCTTCCTCCTCTTGAAGATACCATGAGCTACGTAAGAATTTGTAGCTATCATCAACAGATCTTATTCCCATATAAAAGCAGAGCTATTTCCCATTATGATTTCCTCCTGGAAATACTCCCTGCAGGAGGATAAACATATGGTAAATGTGAAAAAGTTAATTGCCTATATATTGGCTGTAAAAGTTAATTAGCTGCATAGTCTTCCATATACTGGTATTTTAACAATTTACCTTCAGATGTCAAAACTGATGCTTTCATTTTACTAGGTCTGTTACCTCAAAATTAGCTTTCAAGAGAGTTCAATGCAATAAACAGATCTTTCTGTCCAGAGACTGCATGCACCATAGAGAACCATTTCCCAGTGAAAAGAAATACATCCTTGGGACTCTTGCCATCTGACTGTGTATGGTCAGTCAAAAGCTAACCTGGTAAAAATATTTTTTAAGCCAAGTCAGTTGTCTGAAGAAATTGCTTGTCTGTCCATATAATCATAAGAGCTCAAGAAAAAAAGGGAGGAATATAGTGTCAGACATGATTTGTGTGGCCCTAATCTGCCAAGAAGCCACAGTTTACTTCTCATATTCTTGTTGTTATGACTACTTGCGCTCAAGATTAAATTAGTCTCGTATCCAGGCTTTGAGCAAGCACCAAAATATGGAGCCACACTAATTTTCTCCAATTCTCATGCTGATTCAACAATCAATTCTCTACTGATATTTGATACATACTGATATACTGATACATGGCTAATATCAGGCAGAAAACTATCACTCCTCTTCCTCTTTGGTAGGACAAACCAGATTTTTGAAATTCTGGATAGCTGAACAGAAACTGTCTGTAGCCTCATGCCCTTTAAGAGTCCTCTAGTTATGCTTCTGGGAAGGATTGTTTACTTAGGATCCCACTGAATTTGTCGGATACCTGAAATAAGGTGCTAAATCAACACTGTACCTTCCATTGGTTTTAGGCCCTACCATTGTCCAGAGTCCAAATTTTGATACAAACTTGGTGCTTTTAAGTTTGACACCATTCTAAATGTCACACTGGACAAAATTCTGGGAAATGCCAGCAAACACTATCAGGACAGAACTTCTAACTTGACCCTTGATCATCTGTGGGACTTTCGTTTTGAACCATTCCTTCATGCCTTTTTTGGACCCCTCCAGCCACATGTTTTCAAGACAAAACTGCTACAGAGACAGATAGAATCAAGAAGTCTGGAGGCAAAACAGTCTGAATCACTTGGCTCTGATGTTCTCTTTAAATATTATAACATTATAACAGTATAATAATAATTTGCTTCTCTTTTACTTGCTGGAGCTGCTGGACCTGTCAGTGAGACACCTGTGATTTCAATTAGCAAGAAGTGGTCAGCCTAGAGGAAGCCTGGAAAAATTAAGTCTAGGGGAAGGTTCTTCACTTCTGTCTCTTTTGAGAAAAGGAAAGGTAGAAAGGGGACTGCAATGAAAAAAAATAAATTTATATTTACAGGGTTTTTTATTCAAAAACCTTTCAGTAGTTATGAATTTCATGTACTCATGCAACTTACATGTGAAAGTTCACATTTCCTTTGTGGCTAAGGGCTTAGTCAATGGTAGAACACGTACTAGATCACCACACACTCCTCTTGATGCCAGTTAACTAATTATTTCAGATGGAATAATAAACACTGGAAAGTACAAGTTCTTAATTTGGACTTGATCTAAACTTTGATCAAAGATGGAACTTCATTTGTAATAAAATTTGTAAGAGTTAGGAGTTCCCTTCATAATTTCTTCAACTTTGAGTATAAACTTTTTATATTTTATATATACTTTATATATTTTTATATTATTGATAAATGCTACTGCAGTTACTTTTCAAATGAAAACATCATCCCATCAGAATCTGAAAACTCAAAAACTGAGCATCTTTTCCATTCCATTAGACACCTTAGTTATCATGAAACAGAAAAATAAATGACTATCAGTAAATGACTGTCACTGACTCCCCATCTCTTAACACCACTGCCTGTAGTCTGACTTAACTGGTTAGCAATTGCTTGATGAATGCTTTCTGCAGATTTTAATTCTTTATTTCTATGCAGATTATTCCCAAAGAAACAGTAAAATTTTCTAAAGCACATTAACTCTGTTTATTTCTGCATATTTGAAACAATTCTCATTGGATCTTATAAGCAATTCCAGTAATCTTTTAAGGAATTTACATAGCTGAGAAAATCTTCCTTTTTTACTGCTTCATTGGCAAATCTGAAGTAGTGTAAACTGATTTTGTGATAGTCAAACGAAGCACTGACCTATTTATTCCATATGTGTTTGTCTTTGACAAAGATGTGATGGACTGGAAAGAGTTGAGTAAGAAGACAAATCTGGACCAAACTCAAGAAAGACTTATTCTTTTTAAATCAGTATAAGATAAATTTAAATACCCAGGTGCAAAATTAAGAGTTGGCCAACTCTACAAGCACTTACAGCTGGGCAGTACTTTGTCTATACCTGATGGTTTCACCATCAAGTTGGCTTTGCAGCAGCAGCACTTTAGATCCCTGCAAGCTCAATAAAGTTGTGCTTTAAACTTATCCTGTACACAGATCTTAACAAAGGCAAATTATTTCCTTTAAAAAATTCTAAGGATGTATACACCCACCAGCTTACCAAACAGATGTAGGTGATCCAGTTTCCTGTCCAGCCTTCAAAATAAAGAGCGATAAATCCACATCTTAAATCTACTATTAAAGCATCAAGACAGAAACTAGTTTCCATTCTATACAGTGAGGCCATGGCAGTACAAAATATAAAGAGGCTGTGGCAGTTGAAGGATATAAAGTTCCAGGGGCCATAAAACAAGTCAATCAGTGTATTCACTGTGAGATGATGCTCTGATTTCATTTTATCTGAGCAGGGAATAGAATCCAGGCTTTTTATTTTGTGGTTGAATGGTTTAATTATTTTGTGAATAAAAGTCCTGAAAAGTGTGTCACTGCCATGTTCTCCTGATCCTTCGTCAGCTCACTGAAGCCTTTCAGTCTGCCAACACCAAGTCTAGTTAGGACTTTTGGAAAAAAACAATTAAAAAAA
Organism: Poecile atricapillus; assembly: GCF_030490865.1. NCBI lineage: Eukaryota > Metazoa > Chordata > Aves > Passeriformes > Paridae > Poecile > Poecile atricapillus. Next base: position 42,221,292 of record NC_081249.1, on the reverse strand, counting down.
CAAAACAAAAAATCCAACCAACAACCAAAAATGCAAGTCTCTGTCCCTGAGATGCTGTATGTAAACACAAAGCCCCTAACTGTATGGAAACACAAAGCTACCTGTCCTACAGATGGGTTGAGAGAACCTGTACATCATTCTCTTATGAATTGCTCCTCACAAATGCGCTTGGAGGAGCCTCCAAAACACTAAAAGCCACAATGCTTAGATTGTCTTGTATTTGTATGTGTCAATTTTTCTTTTTTTAAGAAAAAGGGGCTGGTTCTAACTTTCCCATGAGTGACGTAAAATCTTGTGGGTTTGCCAAGTCAATCTGGCCATCTCCAACATGAAGGAAGGCTCTCCTTCTACTGCCTGGACAAAGTCCTCAGGTACTACCGGCTGTAGAGATTTATGACCGATGTCAGGGTCTCAAGAGAAGCTTTATAGTACCTCACATGAGACAATCTATTTTATCAATCTTTCCTCAGCTGGTACACATTTACAGAGGGCTACTGAGCCTCATTACCATATCAGGTAGGCAGACAGGGCAGATAGCCTCAAGACTATCTAAAAGCCCACTATCAAATATCATGGAGGATAGTAGACTGGGTAGAATAGCAGAGAGGTGCAGATCAGAAATGTTGCCTGAAGAAACCAGAAGCTGTGTCATAAGGGAGTTATTAGTAAGCATTTGTACATTTTTTTGTTTTTTTGGAACACAAGTTAGTAACATAAGATATAGCTGGTCTGGTGCTTGGACACTTTCACACTGTGATCTTCAGAAAGCTGCCAGTGGACTCTGGGTCTGGTATTTATTTCCATGACTCTAGGTCTGAGGTGTAATGGAGCTATTAATTCTTTATGCTTTTGCATATTATGGATAAACATGATCTTAATATAAACTAAAATTTATTTAGTTTAGCTGTCTTTCCAGAGTGGAAGCTGATCTTTGCTTTTGATATGGTTTCCCTGTTTATACTTCTATATGCTATGTGAGTTGGACAGTATGACTGTAGAGTACTTGAGCTATTGAAAGGCAGTCAAATACTCTCATCCCAAGTCATCCAGCTGTAAATCTGAAAATATAACATGTATTTATGTTGAGAAACACTTGCATATTCTTACATCCGAGAGCTTTAATTGCTGTAGTATTATTACTTGCCACGTTGCCTTTTTAACTCCTATTTGTTGTTTTATCAGTAGACAGTAGTGAAATGGTTAACAGCATTGAACAGAAGTTCCTGATGCTTACATTCCATTATCACTAAAGGAAACCTATTTAGATCTAATTCTGTTCTTTATTCTCTTTTTTCCTATCATGTCTTTCAAAGCAGCTACGTTTTCCAAAGACATATGTAAATATAATGGCAATAACATTGATCCTCTGTTCCAAATTCTTAAGTACCATAATCATTCTAAGAAACACATTTAGATAGGAAAAGATCTCTGCCACCCCCAGCTTGATTTGGGGCAGGTAGTCTGAGATTGTTTTGCAGTTCAATATGGAAAAAAAAAATCTGAAATAGCAAAATTTCATGGATGTCTAAATAAAACACTCTTGTTCTAAAAATAAAATATGCATATGCAGACTGCACAAAAAATAGAGAAAAACATGATTTCAATTCTTGTTAGGTTGACAAACTGAAAATAAGTCACTCTCAAGCTAAAATTGTTTACGTATTATTTAGGGGTAAAATCAATGCTGGGCTGTGAGTAGCAAAACCCTAGAAACTCAGAACTAATTTGTTTTCCAGAGCTGAGGAAAATGGAAAACTGAAATGAGGTGTAGCTTATCATAGGTACAAATTTGTTCTTAATTTTTTTATTATTTTCCTTTTACTGAGATGCACAACTTTTCCACTCTATATTAAACCTGTTAACCTTAGAAGCTTGCAGAATTTTTGCAGCAGACTACATTTTTTTATTTATTAATACTTTTTGAAGTAACTTTTTGGACAAGAAAGTGGTATCCACTGATACCACTAGGGCTCTATTTGGAAATATAAAACTGTCAGATATAGGAAGGAGCAACTTCCTGGTTGGTATACTGGTTTATCATTCCTTCTATTTATAGTTTTGTGAAAAACTCATTCTATTTGGTCATTGAAAAATGAAAATAAAATTCCTACGTTACATCTATGATATTACACATTTGACACGAAGAGGATCAAGCTGTGCTTTGCACTTTTCTTGTTCAAGAGTTTTGGCAGTTCTCACAGTTAGGATCAACATTTTTTCCAAAATCAGCTACTGGCACTGAGACTGAATTTTGCAATTCATTGTGGCATGCTGCTGATGCAAGTTTGTGTGGCTCATTGATTGTTCCTTGTGTTAAAACATACTTGGTCATGTTGATTTTTTTCTCAGCTCCTGTATATTTCATCTTTTTTATTTTATGAATTATGATGAATAGGGAAATTTATAAAACTAAAATAATAGACATAGGAAAGCAGGAAATTAAGTGTGATTTGGAAGGTCAATCAGATGGTCATTACAATTGTGGACTCTGTGTCTAACTCTGAAACAGAGAGCCTGTAGAAATTACAGGCCACATAGCTCTCTCAGTCCTGCCTGAGAAGCTGGCCTGGGAAATTCATGGGAGGATTCAAAACAATTCTCAAAGACAGAAAACAGCCTTGCAGGTGTTGTCTGTCTCTTGTTTTCTTTGCAGGAGAAAGTCAGGGGGTAGTGTGCCACTGACCAATGATGGTAATGTAGTAGTTTACCAACCAATAAGAGTTTCCTTTCTGTACTTTCCACGTATCAGTCTATAAAACAAAGCTGAAGTAATAAACTACGAGAAATTCTCCTGAGTAACTCCTAGAGAGTCTGTGTCGTCTCTTCCCAGCTGTTCCTAATAGAGTGACATACAATTTTCAATAATGTGTCTTGATTTTGAGGTTTTGATTTAAATCTTGAAAGGAATGAAGATTTTGTACTGGTTATGTCCTTTCTGAAGGGCAGTCAGTTTAGATGAAGTTCAAGATTGAGCAGACAAGACCATTACTCTTTATACAATTTAGCACATATACACAAAAATTAATAGTTGAGTAAAATGTTGTCTCCCAGTTTTCCTGCACTTCTGCCTAAAGGAAATGAATGAGTAAATAAGCTGACAAACTTTTGTGAATATTTCCTGATGGGTTTGTTATGTTAAACCATATAAAAATTTCAATATAGATATTTTTTCGTGTTTTTCTTCAGAAAGGAGGATATTACTACATACTGAACTCAGAATTCAGATGACTTCTAGCTGCTGTAAAGATTTGGTTTATTTTGTTTAAAGAGTAAACTGTGCTTACCCTTTGGAAGATGGGTTTTGTCAAAGAACTTCCAATGATTCAAGATCAATTCCACATGGAAGAAAAACAAAGATTTAAAGTTAAGATTGCTTCTCTGTATATACTATCCCCACATATTACAAGAAAAAAAATCTCCTTTTTAATATAAAGTGAATGTTTTAATGATATTTTCTGCTTTCTAAAGATAGAATCAAGCTAATCAGCTTGCTGAAGTTTAATTTATAATCTGGTGATGTCCATTTTGCATATTTGGATACTATTTGCATAAACAGTGTAGCTCCTATTATCAGCTTTTCCCAAAAGATTACAAAAATACTAATTAATCGAATTTACATGAGGATAAAGATCGTTACCTGAGTGTATTTTCTTTTTCCTTTTTTTAACCATAGTAAAATGCCATTTTTTTTTTAAAGATTCACACTGTACACTTACAGAACTGTGTGCTAATAAGCATTGTTGTTTGAAGTTTTCAAAGATAAGGCTCAATTCCCTCAAAATGGATTATTCTGTGATTATATTCCCTGGATATTGACTGATATGAGGCACCTATTCAGATGAAAATGAAATCTTGGAGTCCTGAGCACTCTCAGCACTATAAATAGCCTCCTTTTGGTCTTATAGTCTCACATGCTCATAAATGAGAAATCTGTGGAGCAGGTTAACCCCACTACTATGTTTGCCTTTGAAAACCGAATTTCTCCCTTTTTTTCCCTACTTTTGTGCTCCTGGATATCTCTATATTCATATTTTTCAAAAAGGGAGTGCAAGGCTATATTAAAATTTCTGTGAGTGAAAAAGCGGGGTTTGATAGATTTAAATCCCTGGGTGATTGACAGGTACCTTCTTCGCATTCAGCATCGCTGAAGTCAATGAGCTAGAGGGTTTCAGAGAGAGTGAAAACAAAGATCATACCCAAAGGATTGCTTCTCCCAGTACTAGCAGTAATAACCCTGAGTTTTGTCCTCAGGCAACACACATGAATACAAAAACAAAAACAAAAATAAAAAGGAGTACATAAATTATTTACAACTATTAAACATTAAAACAGCAAAGGGTTTTTTTCAGGGGATTTGATGTGTCAATAAAATAACAAAAAAGGAGTAACAGCCTACTTTGCTGTATTCTCCTATTGACATCCAAATTGAGGGGGAAATGGCAAGGACAGAATTTCTATAGATTGCCTGTATGTAGTTACTTGAGTTAAAAATGTGGGTGCAAATTAAAGTAACTCAATTCTTCTGTTACACGTGGTGAGATCTTTTTCCATTGTTACACAGGTCACATTGTCTTGTGGGTTCATGGGATCTCTCACTTGGTTTCCCAGGTATAATAGAATCACTATGTCTGAATAAGTAACTTTTCCTGATTTTTGGCTATTGCTGGATCTCACAGATACGAAGCAACTAGCAATTTTATTGTGCTGCAGGGATGGAACAATTAGCTGCACAGGGCTAAGCTGCATCCAGTACTGTTTGCAGTGGCACCAGGTACACATTCATTAGTGTCAAGTTTCATGGTTTTGCCTACCCAGACAAGATCTCACATTTCTGTTATTTTTGGGTCAGACCTTCTGTACCATCTCTTGCACTGTACTGTACATCCTTGAGGTTATTGTGGTGGTCTGGGTCTGGCCCCTGAGATTCTGCAAGGATGCTGGAGCAGACTGATGAGACAACTTTCCTAATGCCAGCAGAAACTGGTTTTCTAAGGGTATGAAAAGAAGGCAAGCATGTGTGTCTACCTTATCTTTCCTTAAAGTGAACTTATTATTTAGACAATGAACTTTTTGCTCAGTCTAGCTCATATGGCATTCTGGACAATTAAACATGAATAATCTCAGTCTTTGACTTTTCTTTTGCCTTTAAAAACATCAAAACTGTTTTTCCGTACAGCTTTTTTCAACCTGCAGTTTATAATTCCTGTTAATTTCCTGAAAATTCCACAAACTCCCTCCAATACCATGTACAGTACCATGGCATTTCAGTCTTGGTCCTTCAGAGGTGCTGGGCTCTTCTACCTGTTTCTTCTTCCCTTGCCCCAGATTTTCCCAGGCTGCTTATTTTTCTGGAATTTTTTCAGAAGGAAAGTGAGGAGACAAGTTTTCAGCAGGAACAGATCTCTGAATTAATAGGTATGCTGCATTGTTTCTGATGGACTAATACTCAGCGGGGTAGGACGTGATGGAAGAATGATCAGGTTTTGGCAATTATGTTGCAAATAAACTAGTTTTCTAGTTAATAATTTTTCCATGTGGAATTGTGGAATAGCTCCATGTTTATAAAGAAGCTATTATCTTGTCTTATCAGTATAATTTACTAATGATTTTTCATTTAGTTTAATGTTGAATGAAAAAAGCTAAAATTGCTTTGGTTTAGAACAAATAGAGATTGTTTCATTGGAATGAAATTGCAGCAAGGATTTTAAGATGTCCTAAGATTGGCTTTGTTAATAAGCAATGCCTTTTCATGCAGCAGATATATTTTACATTCATCTGTTGTGTAAATTCTTATCTCTGGAGAATTGTCTCAGCTTGCTTATTGGTCTGTCACTTGTCCTGTGTCTTAAGTAGTATCCTGATTTCAGCCAAGGACAGAGTGAGTTTGTTGCAGTAGCTGCGAGGGGCTGGAGGCTGGAGCTGTGTGGGAATGGCTGAGACCCCAGTGTTATTTGATATCCCCCTATGTCATTGCCAGGGGCTGGGGAAAGGCACTCTCTCTCCCTTCCAAGAAGAAGAGCATTCCTTCCTGGTGAAGCAAGAGGAGTGAACGGAGTGGTGGGGTAGTACTGGTCCTGACTGGAGCCAGTGGTTTGGGTGGTGTGGCTGTGGTAGGGTAGAGCCCCACACTCTTTCTTTTGTACACTTTTGTTATTAATATTGTTGCTGTTACTGTTTGTTTTCCTATCTTATCACTGTTTCCAGTAAACTTTTCTTATTTCAACCTGTGATCTTTGCCTTTTGTGCTTCCAGCTGGAGCAGGAGAGGAAGCCAGTGGTGGCAGGGGGTTTTTATTAGCAGGGCTACTAAGTTGGAGAATGCCATTCCTAACCCACAAATACCTCTGTGAACCTTCAGCCTGGACTACAAGGAATAAACCCAAAGCATGTGAAGTAAGAATAAGAAGATGAATAGTATATTGTCAAATACCAACACTGCAGAGTAAGAGTCATCTTCAGTAAGATTAATCTTTTCCTCATATTTTAACTGTAGTTTTAGTCATGGCTTAGTTTATTAGAAATTTAATTTTTTGGTCCTTTTCTACATTATATGTGAAAATAAAGCATCAAAAGGAAGAATCCTACATTTGTCATGATTTTTAAATAATATTATTTGAAAAAAGAAACAACCAACCTACCAACAAACAAACAAAAAAAGATCAAAGAAAATATCTAACCAAATCACAGCCCCATGACTCCTTGGAGGAGCTACAAATGTCATAGCCATGTAGTATTGGTTAGTTTTTTTAATGTTAAATTGTAATGCTTTTGAGTTTTGTCCTGTCTTGAGCATTAAGGTTGCTGCAGGATAGGACATAGCGCAGTAACCAAGGCAGGTTAGGCCTTCAAGTCAGCCCTCTAAAACTCTCCCTGACAATCCTGATGTTGCCAGACATGCCTGGGAACTTGTCATCAGCCATGTCCGTTGGACTCCAAATGCTCTCAAGAATGCAAATCCATTATTCCAGCAAATAATTCTCTGCTTTTGAGTGTGGACAGTAGAGTCATGAGCGTCCCTGAGCAGCAGCTGTGAAGAGAATTTCTAGAAGGCTTTGAGATACTGAAATTCCTAGGGATGAAACAGGAGCTATGTGTCTGAAAGACAGAAAAAGTGCCTTGGTCCTTGAATGAGAAGCATGGTCAAAACTAATGAAGCAAGAACAACAGCATTAATTTCACATTGTATACTGCCTTAATTTTCATTTCATTCACTCAAAAGAAAAATAAAAGAACAAGTGAGAAAATTCAAATTAATTATATAAAACATGAAGGCTGCTTAGACCATGAGAAATAATGTACATGTAAGCTTTTCAAACACATCTATTAAGTTCTCTTTTAAGAGGAAAAGACAAAATAAATAGAAAATTATTTTTTTTGAGTAGTCTTCTAGTCTTAAAAACATGGGACACCCATTAATGTCTTATTTCCTTATTTCAGTGTGATAATTTCATGCATGCATTGTGTGCCTTGTACACATGCATTTACTTGGAATTTAGGCAGAAATTGTGTTGTCAGCTTGTTGACAAGTTATTTCCTACAGCTTAGTGTACGTATGTTGGGGATGTTGCAAGTGTGGTAGCCAGAGTGAACCTTGAGCTTTAGAAAATCAGCGATATGTTTGATAAACATATGTTTATAAAGTTTGAGAGTCTTTACTTGGTGTAATGAGATGATTTAATGTTTGCAATTATAAGCATGAAAAACATAGCTTGGTGTTTCTAGATTTTCCACCTGTCCCAATGAAAAATCAAGTACTTGGTTTTACTCATTACAGATCCTGTGTATTTTTACAGAATTTGCATTATGCAAGTAGGTCACCAGTAACCTCAGTGTTTCTCTGCTGTTTGAATCCTGTGAATGGAAATTGGAAATTCATTTGAAGATACATGATTTGCTGAAGGGGTTTGGAAAAATCATGAAATTATGCTAAAGTTTTGTGCTATACTGCATCCTTTTTTTATTCGTTCTTTACTGAAATAAGCTTGAATGGTCAGCATGGTAAATTATATTAATCAGCTAATACTAAATTTCTGTTAATTAAACTGCTTCATAACTTTACCTACTGATTTTTATTAAGGCCAGCTCATATTTTTCTTTGCTGCTTGATTAACATTCAGTCTCCCCATTTACTAGATCAACTCTGAACTATCAGTAAAAGGAAGTATTTCAAAGTATCCTGGTTGTATCTTTTAAATCCCCCCAGTCTATTTAACTGAATCCCCAACGTATTTTATGTCAATAAGTGACAGTCTTTACAGTCTCACAATACAGTCAAGGATAAAAAGTTACATGGATATGTAGTAAATTGATTTGAAGTATTGTTCTGTTATGGCAAGAATGAGTTACTGGTGTTTCTCTCAAGGGTTTGCTTCTGTGTGTTGTCTTATGCTGCCGATGTATTTTTACATTATGTACTGCCCAGTGAGTTGTTTTCTGTTATCTTCTTATTACTGACTGAGACATAGCAAGTGCTGAGCTAAAATTTTATCATGTCAAACTGCATCAGGTAAGTGAATAGTCTCTTTTTTGGTTTTGTTGTACTGACCACATATTTGAACCCCAAATTGTAAAAACAGGATAAAGAAATCCCAGCCTCAAAAAGTGTTGTCTCAAAAAGCAGAGAACCTGAGGCTGACCGGGTGGTTCAAGTCCGTCTCTTCTCAGCCGATAAAACGGAAGTGTTGCTGTTTAGAATAATAAGTAGTAGGTGTGGAAAGATGTATGACAAATTTTCTGATTTGGGATCGCTGATCTCTCCAGAAAAATCTTTCCTGTACAGTTTTAATGCACAGATTATCACACTTCCCTTCTGCTACTAGATTGCTTCGTAAAACCATATTTCATAAACTGATTGATATGATAAAATCTGTTTTGTAAAGCATAAGTACTCTATCTTTAAACCTATTACTTTTAACTATAATCTTTAACTCTGAAATGGTTAGTACATTAATATGTGACACATTAATACAACCTGGTACTGCAAGCTGCAGCCACTGAGGTTACAAAAGGGACAGATGCTGCCGTGTGGGAAAAAGGTTAGGGAGGGAGTATACGTTTGTCAAGAGGATGTTCCCTTTGTCAGACCACCCAGGGCGGGAGAAGAAAATGTGATACAGAGCTGGGTGGGAAGAGGAATTGTTTCTTCTCCCATCATAATGGCTACTGGTTATCATGTTTTGCTACTGCTTGGCATTTGTTGACAAAAGAGGAGCTCTGACTTGCTGAATGGGTGTGGAAATCCATCTTACTCTAATTAGGATGCATTCCCTTCAGTGGGGTATATTCATAAGTCTGTATTTTCAATCAAGTTTTCCTGGGTAGAAAAATGGGATGCAAGCCCAGCACCTGCTATCTTAATAGCCCTTTTCCTTGTTTTCACATTGTTGGGTTTCCATCACTTCTTTTTTCCAGAGCATAATCAAAGTTTGTTTTATGACATTATGGAACTGCAGGACATCAGTTGGGAGAGCAACCCATGATGGTGATCCAGAGTGGAAAGAGCAGGAAAGTAAATGGGCTGGAAGTAATGAAAACACCTTCGATTAATCTTCACCTTGAGGCAGAGTGAGATATATGATTACATCCTCAGGAAGAATGAAAAAGAGACATTTAAGATTTAAATATCTAAAAAGCCATACCTAGCAGAATTTGTCTAAATTGAAGAAAATTTGTCTAATGAAGAAAATAAAAAACACCTCTTGTAAAAAACATTAAGAAGTGGGACATCTCCCAGAATAAACCATACTATGTCTGCCAGGCAAAAGTATAAGAAAGGACATTGAACTCTTTTTTTTGCATGACAATCACTTTGTATCATGCTGGATTGAACAGGTACAAAAAACAATGCCAAGAGTGTTCTGCTGCAGGGATAACATTTTCAGTCAGTGCTGCTCTCACCTGCTCACTGTGAGCATATCAGAAGACCTCACTGCATCAGGGAGAGAAAAGGGGCTTACATCCACCCTGATAAATCACATGTATATGAGAAATTCTGTTTCCTTTCTGTAAAAGAGGACTACTGCCACTGGCAGTTTCTGCCACAGCTAAGTTGCATGCAAATAAAGGCTTAAAAAAGTGAAAGCAGGAAGAGTGTTGCCACTGTAAAATTTACATTCTGTGTCTCCTGTATCACAGAGGTGGAATGTAATCATTGACACTTGTTCCTGTGTTGGAGCTCTGAGTGATTTGTAAGTTGGGATTTGGTGTACTAAACCACCTCAAATGAGTAATAAAATTGAGATGATTTAATACTATGTACTTCTGTTGGCTGCTTTAAATAGGTAAATATTTGTCAGTAAAACTGTCCTTTTCCAGCATCTGCAGAAATATGCTATGACTCAAATGGCATTATTCTACCACCCACAGAATGTTTTTTCTCAGAGATCACAGAGATTAAAATGATAAAAACATATTCTAGTAATAAATATGTTAGAGGAACATTTCTATTGCAAGGATGCTAAATGTTGAATCAAAAGAACATCTAGCTTAAGCTCTTTTTTTTCAGATAAAATTATCTCCTTTGTTTTTTTATGAAGGTCTAGTAAAGAAAAGGATTTATTCATCCTGTATAATATTACTTCTGAGGAATAAATATTTTTTCTCCATTTTCCTCTTATTATCCAAGGTTTTGATCTCTTGCTGTGAATATTCATTTTATATATTTTCAATTGTAATATTAAAATGAATATTATTAGTCTGTCAACATTTCATTTCATCAGCATACTCCTTAGTGAGAATTGGCATCTTGAGTTAATTTAAGACAGTTAGTTTTAAAAGGATTTTTTCTTCCTGAAAAGAAAGCTATCTTTGTTTTTTTTAAGCTGATGTGGATGAAAAGGATGTGCTCTGTACCTTATGCATTCACAGAATACCATATATAAGAAATCCAGAAAAGGAGATAACTCTGAAATGATGAAGGGTGGCCCCCAGGAGGAATATTAGTTCCACATACATTGCATTCAGTCTTTTCCTTCACAAAGTACAAGATAGGATAACAAATACTGGGAGCTTTATACAATGGAAGACTTACCAGTTTTACATTTTATGGGATGATTTAGTTGAAAATGCCTTGCTAAAATCACTAACATTCTGGATTTCACCATTTGGAGATTGAGATATATTTTGTGAATTAGTAGATAAGGTGAAGTGGAAATATATGGGGTCACAGTGGTTGTATAATACGTCACTAAAGATCTGTCAGCAATCATTTAAATTCAGGTCGCTGTCTTCCTATTTAGATACTTTGTAAACATCATCCTTCCCTATTGAGCCTAAATATCCTAGTTCCTTTGGACATTAGCTATCCTGTAAAACTCCCAAGTGCTAATTCCTTAGCCAAGATTTGCTAGCTGCAGAACATCTCACCTACTGCTAAACTAATACCTTCATAAATATTTCCTTGGTACTGGGATGCTGGTTATTTTACACCGAGAATATTTTTGCAGTGATCACTGTCAGGAGAGATAGGGTCTGATTAACACTGGTCACCTTTGCCAGCTGGATCTTTATCACAGACTCTGCAATAAACAGAGAAATGTAATCAATGAAATTGCAGATACTATGAAGAAATATAGGTGGGGACTAAAAGTTTATTGATAAAATCTGGTGATTATTTCTCATCAAGACTTTAGGCTGTTATCTTCTTTACCTGTAGCACTACCCAGCAGAACTGAGCGGCCAATTATTAATAAACATTGCAAAGAAAAAAACCTAATGTAATAGTTCCTCTAATCTATGTTTCTTAAAACTTACTTTTATCTACTTTGTGTATCTTTTTTTCTGTAAGGATTTCTTCTGCTTCTTACCATGAGATCATTTGGTAGACAAATGAATTATGCACACTAATTTGAAATTTGCCCCATTCCTCACTATAACTTTATTGTAACTTAACATTCAGGTAAACACATAACTTAAAGCCTTTGTAGAAAGTGATCAATTACTTTCATTTAACAAAGACATTGCATATTTGTTTTGCTTTTCAATTAATAAATATTTTTTTTTATCCTATTACCGTAGATAAACCTTATATAAAACCTCAACTCCCTACAATTTATAAAACCATCCAATTTCCCTATGTTTTCTTTAGCCTAAAATTTATTTTTCTTCCCTCATTTTTTTTTTAAGTCTTGGAGAAAAGAAACCCCAACCCCAAACAACAACAAAAATAAAACTCCTCTGTATTAAAAGTGGTAAATGAGATTTCGAGTTGCAACTCTTTTGTTTCTTTTCATAGAAGTTGTATGCAACTGTCAAGGATTTTCAGGGAAAGAAAAATGGATACATGTCTTAAGTTTGACTTCTTTATTAGCCAAAAATGTAGTAATAAATCTCTCTATGTAACAAATGCCCAAACTCAGATGAAAATACAAAGTATACATGCATCATGTATAGAATACATGTTTGAGAAGTCTAAACCTAAAGCATCATTTAAAGGAAGTAAGTTTATAATTCAAATCACCTTTGAAACCAAGGAATAGCACCATTTCTCTTGATTTGGAATATATTTTCTTGATTTTTTTCCATCAAATAGAATAAAAATATGATAGGTCTGTCTATAGCTTCATAAATTCTTGGTGAACTATCATTCTTCTCTGAAAACAATTTGTCATTGATAATCTAAGCTGGAAATTTGAGCATAAACATCTTAGGGAAGAACATAGTTTCTATAAAGACAGTTACAGGTATATTTGCAGTATTCAAGGTAGTATTCAATACTTAGTCATTAATTATCTTTAAAACAATATCCTATATTTTAATATTCAGAAACCTGACACTATCTCTGCAGGTGCAAAGCAGAATTCTTTCTCATGTTATCTGTGCTTACTTCCACATATACTTTAAAAAATATGAAGTAAGTTGTGATTTTCAAATTCAGATGATCTGCCACTTTTATGAGAGCACATAAACATATTTCTAGGAGCTCTGCAAAGGTATTTCAGGGATGAATTTAGGATGACAATGGAGTTAGTGAGTGAAATCTTTCTTACCCACCACAGCAGAAAATGTACACTGCATGGTATTCATCATGCTTATTTTCACTCCAATAATCACCCTGTATTTCAAAACGCCAGTATAACTTTACTACCTGACAAGACAATGAGAAGATCATGTGGTGGACAGATAGCATAAGGGGTATGGAAATGTGCTCTTCAGCTAAATATTTGCATGTACCTTACATGTCCCTGGTGTTTTGACTTGTGTTATTAAGTCTCTTGCTTAATCCCTGCATTTTTGCAAGATGTGTGTAGTTTGGTATTCAGGCAATGCTCACACTTGTAGATTACAGATATAATGCAGTGAAGCTCTGCCCTAAGCTTCTCTGACAAGACAGTATGAAGTTTTAGGGTGCATGCAGATTTAGTCCTTGAGTTGACACACAGAGGGGAATTAGGGCTCAGACAGGAGACGGACAAACACAACTTCAAGGGCTCCTCAAAGCTCTTGGCTGTAGCCCTACCAGAAACAAGGGCTAGACCAGTTTGGAACACTCATTTCAAATAGTCTGAAAGTGCACAGACTCATTAGGAAGAGGAATACGCAAATTCTAGCAACAGCAAGAAATCTTTTTGCATTTTCCTTCATGTTTTGTCCTTCACATATTTTGTTCTATTGTCTGGTTAGATAATGAAGGTGCATTAGTCCATTCTATACATGCCAATTGTTCTAGTTGTTACTATCCACTCTTTGGCAATATGTTTTTGCCTGTTATTACTTATCTGAGTTTTCTTTGGCTATGATCTGGAATTTTTCAACAGCTGGAGTCATAAGACTTCAGCAAATCTAAACTGAAATCAGACAAAAGGACTCTGCACCTGGATGGTTTATGTACTCCCAAATGCAATCTACTGCACGTGGCCAGACTAACTATGCAACGTTTAGCATATTCATTTAAACATAGCCAATTTGCATTCATCTAGTAAATTACAAGTAGGGACAGTATCTTTGAGGAAATCAATTGCCATAGTACTTCTGAGACTAGATTATTTTGATACTTTATTTTTTTAACTCATGATTTCTGGAAGAGCTTTGCTTGATTTTTCAAGGTTTGCTTTTTTTTGGGTTTTTTTTTTTTTTTTTGGACTTTGCATTTAAAAATGGTACATGATGTAGGAGAAGCATCATAGAACTATTCTGTAACTCTTCTCTGGAAATAACAATTTTACAAAAGGAACTGCATAGTGTATGTGCCAAGATCCCAAGGCTCACTTAAACTGACATTAATATACCTGTGGTTTCTAAGGAGGTCTCCAAAGGCACTCTTAAGAATTGTGAGTTTTGTCAGCTGTGTATTTTGCAAATATTTATTGTGGTAGGATTTATACTCATTTCACCTTGCAAGCAAGCAGCGTGAAGCCTTTTTAGGTAGACAGAAGAACATTCTTATTAAGGAGGAGTAAGAAGGATATGAGCTAATGCTTTTTCTAGCATCAGAAGAGTTCAGTCACTACATGTACACTGAAAGGCAGTAGTATACCATTAAGAAGTCCAAAAAGAAAAAAAAAAAAGAAAAAAATACACAAGACCTATCCTATGGAAGAAAAAAGAAAGATGGATCCGGGTGCCAAGATCTTTTCTGGAAATTTTCAGAATTCTTTTTCCTTTCTAGAACTTTATTTCTCACCCAAGAATTAGAATATCACATTGAAGACTTGGAGTTATAGAGTAATATATGTTATGAGGGACTTCAGAAAGTCATCTGGCCCCACTTCTACTTAAAATAGCAATACTAAAGTGTGAGAATTCCAAATTTTTTTCTAACAATCACAGAAAAAAATACAGATAGTCTTAACAACTTTCTTCATATTCATTAATCTTGATATACAAAACTCCCACTGGAACAACAGATAACACAGAAAAATCTCTTTCACATTTTTTCCTTTCTTCTTAAGGAATTGATACCTGACTTTCTGACTGCAGAGAAGCTTATCTTCAAAGATTTGAGGCTGAAAGTGACTCCACAGCCATGAATTTCCAGGATCTCTCTTCAGCACTTTCTCTTTACTAGGGAAGGAAGGGTGCAACCCTGTTGTCTTCATAAAGACACAACCCTAAGACTTTGTCAGATAACTGAAGTGTGTTAGTCAATTATCTGTGCTTTGTCAGGTTAGGCAACTGGTCTTTCAAAGGCTGCCTGGAGGCAACTGGCCACCTGTCATGCTGCCTTACATGCCCACGGGGTCTTAAGCTCCTTAGGTGTCACTGGGGAACAAACCATCCATAAGAAGTAGGAAGACTGATGGCTCCTATACAAATATTCATCCCTTTATCTGCTGGGTTCTCACAGTCTCTCTACTGTGTTTTATCTGCTTTGGAACTGATGTATTTTTAAGGGTCACAATTTTGTACTTGCTGCAGAGGAAACTGCAGTGGGAAATCAAAGTGTCCCTCTTTTTTTTTTTTTTTTTTTTTTCCTTCCTGCTTTCTGCAAATAAAAATAAACTCCTGCCCTTCCTACTCTTAGCACTTTTTTGAAATCTTAACATTAAGACACTGGGCTCTGGGAAAAAAAAAAAAAGGTGGTGATATGGTTCTATTAATGATAATTTTGCTGACAGAGGTGAAAATTATTAAAGGAAGATAAGTGGTAGGAGTTTCATGAAGAGTTCATGTGAGGATAATGAAAATAATCTCCAGAGAAAAAGGCATTTTCCTAAAACCTGTGAGTCTGGAAAAAAAAATAAAGCATCTGAGTTGTTTAACAAATACACATTTTATAATTAAAGCCAACTACTGTCTGAAGATTGGAGGGAGGCTTAATACAATATCTAAGTTTCACAGAAGAGTTAAAGGTAATGCTGGGAACTACAAAGCAGCATTGAAGCAGTACAGGAAAAGCTAGCTGCCACTAAATTAACCAACAAAGAATTGAATAAGGACAGATCAATACCCATAACTGATTTTTCTGTATCAGAATTGTAAATCAACAGAACTCCCTGAACATGAGCATTGTTAAGAGAATACAGTCCTTTTCTTTGTAATATCTGCAAAAAACTTTCTGAAGAAAGTGGGGTAAATTTTTCATGATTTTTTTTTCTTTTTACTAAGATTTGTTTTGTAGCTTGCTGAACAGGAATATAAGGTTATTTATCTGAACAGTGTGCAGGTAAATATGAAAGAGAGCTTCTGTGAGCTTTCCTTAGGAGAAGTGATTCTTTTATTCAATTACATATGTGGGATTTAGTGTCCTGAGGACAGAAAAAAAAAAAAAACAAAACTAAGACTTTTATACTAATATTAATAAAACCTTCTGAGTTTTGCCATTTAAAGGTCAAGCAGACATGAACTGTGTTGAATCAAACTACAAAATACTTCTGGGACTTAGGAAAGTTTCCCTTCCATGGAATACTACCAAGTAACAATTCAGAGGGACTTGAAAAGGAGGGATGATAGGGAGGAACTCTGCTTTCCCATGAGGCAAGCAGAAGAAGGAAGTTAGAAGGAAGTGACTGTATTTGTTAAGCCAGTGATCTTGTAGAATATGGTAATTCCTGTGAACTGCCCTGACTGTGGGAAGTGAGAAAATATTTAGGTTTTGACAATCTCTGTAGCACTTGCAGGGTGTAGTTGGTAAACTGGAGGTTTATGAGGGATTTACAATGCATTCACATTCGTTGGAGCTCTGCACTGCTTCCTGCTGGAGGTATGAATTCATTGAAGGCTCTTTATAAACTGGTACATTTTCCCAGATCCAAAGATATAAGAATTCACTTTATATTTAGGTTGTCTTCTGTTCTAGGTACCTAAGATCAAAACCAAATTAAGAATGTAACATTTGAATAGTTGTGACCTAACTGGGTAGACCTAACAGACTGTTCCTGCTCCAACAGTGGCCCAAAGCACATGCCAATCGAAAATACAGGAAAGGGCAAATTTCTACAGATAATCTCTCATCTTGACCATTTGTTTGCTCAAGTTATTCCTGAGAAGTCAGCTGCATATTTAGCAATTCTTAGATAATTTCTTTTCCATTGCTTTGTCTAATCCCCCCCATGGACCCATGTAAATCTGTATTAAGTATCCAGAGGAAAGAGATCACAGCAACAATTCTTTTACATGCAATACTCTATTTTGATTATGGTGTGTCTTGCCCACCACATGACAACAAGGTGATGACATAATTCCATTTACAGTACCAAGGAAAGTGAAATATTACTGTGCCTGAGGTGTATCTTCCTTTAATCCACAGGTTTCTTGCCTGTCTTTACCTAAGAATGTGGCTTTTCTTCTCTCACAGCCTTCCAGAACACGTGTGAATGAAGACGAATGAATGCACCATTGCAACCTCCTCCCACACTTCATTTACTGATGCTCCTAAAATATGTTTTGGTTTAGAAAACTAAAAAACCCAAGAAGACTGACAAGGTAAGCAAGCCAAGAAATAAAAGAAAATTTACTCTCCAGTAAAACTGCAGCTATTATCATAATGCATATTCCAAGTCAAGTCTAAGATGTCCCGTATTTTTGCTGAATGTATCAGCTTGTGTGACTCGTTAGGCTCCCATTCATTATGGAAATAGACCAGTAAATTACAGCTTTTGCAAATGCAATCATTATAGCTGTAACTTACAAAATATATTAAGCCCTTTGATCTTTGTCAGAGAACATATCATATACTTTTAAACACATTGCTCAGAAATGGTAATTTAAAAACTATAAACCTTACATTCACAGCTTTAATGCATATATTATGCTGTACATTTATATCAGAAGTAATGTCCATATTCTGTCTATTGCAAATTATTGCCTTAAATTTCAGCTGAACAGAAAAAAATATGATACTGCAAATTGATAAAATATGAATGAAAATTGTCACCAATGAATACCTGTGGGTTTTTGAATTACTCAGGACTACAATCTAAATAAAGCTAGGTTTTTCCAAGTGATCACGTATTGCAAATTGAATATTGTTAACTCTGTGGTTTTGCTTTATTGTACTCTGTAATTCAGAATTTACATATCCGAGTTTAGGCAAATTAAATGGCACTACCTTAAACAAGTAGATAGAAAAAAATATATCTTAAAAAAAATATTGTTATGAACTACTATGAACATTGTTTGCTGTAATCCTCATCTGAAAGGAGCAATGGTTCTGTCCAGGTATTTTGACTTACCCATCCAGTTGCTATGTATAGACTTCTAGTATTTGTTCACAAAAAGTTTTATAAAATGAACAGCTAATATAAAAGCTGCTATTTGCCCAAAATAGCATAGCCTGCAGATTTCAAGAGCAACCACTACTGCTTATTGCTTATAATTAATATGACATCACTGATTACCACTTATAAACCTTTTTTATGGGAGCCTAAGCCTCCTATATTATGCATAACTGAGCATATGGAATCTTAGATCATTTTTTTTGCCTTCTGTCTCTGAAATTTTTCAGAAGAAAGAAAGCTAGTCATATTTCATTATTCTGTATATTTAGCAGGTCTGTTTTCTTGGCCAGGAATCTGGAAACCTTTTCTAAGAGGACTTACCTAGCAGCTGTGTTGACAATCCTATTTTTGAGTGCAACTTCTAAAGCAAGATGAGTTTTTCACACCTGTGCCTCTGGAGCTCACTTTTTGGAAGGAACTGGGCTTTGCATTAATTTTGCAGTAAATACCATTCAGTACAAAAAAAAAACCCCAAAGTTTCCCCTTCTAGCACAGACTGGTAAGGAAGATCAGTCTGTGCTATTTGGAGAAAGTTTTTCTATGAAGGCTCTGGACAGAACATGAAAAATCAGTTAAAAGGCACTTTTTGTTGCTGCAATGTATGCCTTCATTGAACTGCTCTTTGGAATGTTTTAACGGGACAAACTCTCAGATCAGTTTCAATCAAAGTGTTACCTCATTACCATGCAAGTAACCATTTCTGGACTTTTAAAGAACAACATCCACCTGGAGTAGACACTGTAGACCTAAAAAAAGAACAAGTGCCTTCATATCTGTCCTCATGGTCTTAGAGTAAAAGGAACACGTTCAGATTTCCCTTTGTGGAGTATGAGATACTTGGTCCTCAATATCAAGGACGTGCTCTGTACTCTAAATACTTTATCAACCTGTGTGTGGATGGATCTTCCCCTAAAGTTAATCCTGGAAGCCCTCCCACCCTTGAGCTTCTGCAGTGGTGCAGGGGCTGGTGGTGTGTACAGAGGGCACTTGTCTGCCTGCAGAAACAGCTGGAATGTCAGAGCCACTTCACCAACAGAAATTCTATTGGACATCTGAGAGTCTTAGTGATTATTTCCTCAACCAGTGAAACATTCTTGCTAGAAATCCATTATGTGAAAGCTGCAAATCTATGTAGTGCATAGGTTTAATGGAGAATCGAGAAGTCAGCTTCTCTTTTTTGTGAAGCTGAGTTATGGAGCATTTTGACATTTGCCAAAGCCTTATTGTCAAGTCAGGTGAAAGATGCTTTTGTCTATACAGTCCCCTTAATACCCATGACAACAAGGGGAGCTTTTTGATAACACCTGAAAATAAATCAGCGTATTTTTCAAAGTAACATCATTTATCCTATTTCTAAAGGGAAATAACTCAAAAACATGAAAAAAGGAGCAAAAATTCCTTGTACAATCTCAATCTTATGTCTGTGTACTAAATGCTATAACGTTTAAGATCTATAATCATGTTTTTCCACCATGTCCTTGAATCATTCAGAGCTCAAGATGATGGCTGCTTTGCAAATGATGCAGCAATTCAATTTTTTTTTTTCCTTTATTGTTTACAGTTTCCAGAAGTCCTTTACTGCACACCAGGAAACTGTCTCACCCATGTGAGCCAGACTATTCCAGTGGATGAAGAAAATAATGCTGGTTGCTGCTCCACTTTCTATTGATGTTTTTAATATAATTGAGTGTGAATGAATAGTTTTAATTCATTTTTTTATAGAAGTATTTGGAAACAAAGGTTAAAAAATTATGTCTTCTACATTTTTTACAGATCTTTAGGAAAAACTTTGCCAAAAAATCAATCAGCAGAACTTGAAATGAATGAACACCTATCTGGAATAACTTGAGGGAAAAAAACCCACAACTTGTGGTAAACCTGGCCAGCAGATGCACTGCAAAGTCTTCATTCTAAGCAATCATCTGTATTACTACATTGAATGTGTTTGATGAAGGGGGCTGTCCAAGAGGGTAAAAGATTGATTTTCAGTCTGACTGCCAAGTATGAAAAACATTAAAAATTTATTTTTAAGTGCTATCATATCTTTCTAGATAAATACAAAAGACACAAAAAACTTCCCTTGGTGATCAAAATGTTCCATATATCTAAAATAAAACATTTGATTTTCATGCTTATGCAAATGAATTGAGTTGTTGAAAAGTGTTCCTACCCAAAATTAATGTAGCAAAAGCATCTTACCCACTATCTGAGCAGTCTAAGCTCCCTCACCAATGCACACCAACTCAAAATCAAGTCCACCTCTGCCAGAGAACACTTTAAGTTGGAAGACACTAATCACCATGTCAAAGAGAAGGAAGGAAGACTTTCAAACAAAATTAGAGGTCTTGTTGTGAGTTATAAACACCAGTTTTACGGTTTTATTTTCAAGGCTAGCTGGAAAAGGATGGGTATGATGTGACCACCTCAAACAGCATCCTAGTGTGAGTCCTGAAATGGGAGAGCTTTTAGCTCATGCCTGTGATGTGCCTGGCAGAAGGTGTTATGTTTCTGAGGGATTGCTAAAGCCACTGGCTTAGAGTGCTTTTCAACCTGGGCTTTCTTTGGAGCTCTTCCACTTTGTAGAAAATTAATTACATCCACACTGAGAACACACAATGATTCTCCCATGTGATGAGTAGGAGATTTGTTGAAGCCACGGAAATACCTGTGTTTAAACATGAGCTCCTGTGAGAATCAGGCATTCCTTCCACATTCAGGAGCACAACACAACTGGCTGTCTAGGCCACCTGCATCTGAGGCAGGATTCAAAGGTGGAACTGAGCCTGACTTCCCCATAGCAAGTTTCCCATGTTATATAAAGGTTATATCATGCTCTCATTGTCTTATGTAAAAGTGCTAATTATACTAACAATGGTATGAATTCAACTGGTATTTGCAAAAAATGCAGGGGTGAATGTGGTACTTTTTTTTTTTTCTGGCAGATTTGTATTTTTCTTAGAAACTAATTACCTAGAGGCACACCTGAATTAATCACAGGATCTCTTTTACGATGATTTGTGCACTTCAATACAGTTTTCTGATTTTCTTATTTGCATATTTGAATCTATGTCTGTGTCAACTGTTCCTGTGGGTTGGAGAAACATTGAAGAAGATTGGATTGTTGGGGGAGTGTTTCATGCTCAATATGTGGTAAACTAATGCTCGGCTTTGACCACAGCACAGAAGACAGTTGGAGCAATCCAGAAGAAATGAGGTATTTGTAGCATTTGTAACACCCTTCTGATCCTATCTTGGGGTGAACTGCGTCCATCGTTCCTGTATCTCACATACCCTGTGCTCTTACATACAGACCTGTCAAAACTTTTCTGCGCAGTAAATATACAAACCTTGTCTAACTTGTCACTAATATGGGGCAATAACATGTACTAACAGCTTGTTATTTGTAGTGGGCTGGTAAGACACTGAGCTCTCTCTTTTGTACGTTGTTGGAGAGGGGTCTACTTGCACCGCATCCTCTGGCAGAAGAGGCTGGGTGATAGCGCTTGACACTGTTAAAATACACACAAACACTCTGTGTGCACAAGCAGTGTCAGAGCACCATTGGGGAATGGGGGGGGAAAACGAGAGGGAAGAAGAAGGAATGACAATGTGGGAGAGATAAAACAGGAAGGGAGGCTAGAGGAACACACAGCGCCAGGTGTGACCAGGCTGCATACACTGGCCCAGACCCAGAACTAACACTCAGCTAATGTGACACTGCAGCAGTATTGGCACCTAATAATTTCTGTCTTAAATGGAAAATATCTTGAGTTATGATAGTGTCATGATACTGCTCTGTGGCTCCTCACTGGTAAGTCAGTCTTCAAGTTTCATTTCTTCTGTTGGGCCTTTTCGCTTCATCCTGTGTCTGACATCTCTCTCTCTCTACTTTGGACAAGCTATCACACTTCTATTCAGTACTCATAAAAAGCATTACAATATCTTTTAAAATTGTAAATTTGGATTTTGCTACCAAACACTTTACAGAATATTTTTCTGTCTCCCTAACCCAAGACCAATTCACCTTGCAGGATTTCTCTTCTCCCATTCAGTTTTTTGCAGATGCTTATTTGCAGAAAGGAAATTTATGGTTTTGTTCCCCTGCTCTTCTCTCCTAGGTTGGCAGGAATTATCCAGGTCAAGGACTATCTTTCTTGTTTCTTCATTCTTTGTGTGAGACACAGAAAAAATTGTCCTTTTCTCTTTCCTTTAGACGATGGACTAATCCTCATTCTAGCTTGTCAGCTGAGATATTTATGTGTGCAACAAATAATAATTAATGGAGAAAAAGTATTTAAAGGAGCCAGTCCAACCCTGGTACTACAGAAAGCAATACTGACGAGTAGGACCTTTTTGACGTCTCGCTAGGAGGCAATTTGTAATTTTGGGTCTAGGAGCAGCTGGATTTGTGGTGAGGAGGAAGTTTTCGGGGCTGAGGGTGCTTTTCCTTCCTTCTGCCAGCAAACAGCGATCCACTCCAGGATTTGCTTTCTGCTCCCATATTCTGTATTTCGGCGATGCAATGTGTAGCACGTTTCTCTCTGTGTGTGTGTGTGTGTGTGTGTGTGTGTGTATATGTATGTGTATATGTGTGTGTGTGTGCATGTGCGGCTCTTTCTCGCTGTGTCTTGTCTCCAGGATTTCTCCCTGCCTGGCTCCGGAGGCTGCTCCAACGCTGCGCGGAGCAGAGGTTTCCCCGGCTCCCGTAAATACAGGCACACGCATCCAGTGCACCACACGCACGCACACCACACGCACACACAGACACACACACACAGAGGCACACAGGCACGCTCCGAGCCGCTGTCCAGTCCATCCCCACGCCGGCTGCTTTCCCCACCGTCTCCATCCAGCCTGGCAGAGGCGGCAGGCACAGCTCCGCGGCGGATCGCGCTGACGCTGCCCCGGGACTCCGCTCGCAGCAACGCGCCCGCGGTTTCAATCTTCACAAGCTACAGACAGATTTTTACCCTCTTTTTCCCTTTGCCTTTTTTATTTTTTCTTTTGGTCGTGGGGTATCTGCTCGTGGTTTTGGTCTTTTTTAAAAATTATTATTATTATTATTTTTCTTTTGGCGTGGGGCGAGCGCTCTGCGTTTGGAGAAGAGCCGGAGGGACAAGGCTACCGCTCCCCGGCCCCCGCCGTGCGCGCATGTGTGTGTGTGCGCGCCCATCTCCCCCCCGCCTCGCAAAAGTTTGCCTGGGCGGCCGGGGGGCTCCCGGGCCGCCGCCCCCGCAGCCGGGGGGCGCGGCGGAGGCGCGGCGGGGCGGCGGAGGCGGCGGAGGCGCGGGACTTGCGCGCCGCGCGGGAGTTGCGCTCCGCGCCATGCCGGCGGCGCGGGGGGCTGCGCGGCGCTGCGCCCTGGCGGGGCCGCTGCTGCCGGTGCCGCCGCCGCTGCCGCCGCTGCTGCTGCTGCTGCTGCTGCTGCCGGTGCTGCCGGCCGCGGGGACCGAGGGCAAGGCGCGGAGCTGCGGCGAGGTGCGGCAGGCGTACAGCGCCAAGGGCTTCAGCCTGGCCAGCGTGCCCTACCAGGAGATCGCAGGTAAGGACGGGGCCGGGCGCGGCGGGCAGCGGGCTGGAGCCGCGGAGCGGGGCCGGCGCTGCCGCCGCCGGGCTGCGCGCACGCCCCAGCGGAGCGGGACCGGCGATCGCGGCGGTGTGTGCGCGGAGCGGAGCGGAGCGGCTCTGCCGGCCCGGGGGGCACCTGGGGGCTTCCCGGAGGAGCGTGTGTGTGCGTGTAGATAAAGATTCAATAAATACAGAAACTAAGGGGGTGGGGGGGGGGGGTAAAAAAAAAAAAAAGGGTGAGAATGACGGGGACGCAGGCAGGCTCAGCCGCGTTTCTGTTCGCTGGCTGAAACTTCTTGAGAGTTGCAGCCGAGCGGCGAGAGGCAGCGGGCAGGTCCGCAGTGGCGGCTGTCCCCGCTGCCGCCCTGAGCAGGGGAAAAAACTTTGCCCTCTGCTAGCGGGCACAGGGCGTGAAGGAGGAGGAGGGCGAGGAGGGCAGTGCTGGTCCCCTCCGCGGCCCCGGGCCGGGAGGGTCGCCCCTTGGAGGCGCCGCCGGGCTCCTCCGCCGCAGCACGGATCGAGCAGAGGCACCGGCTGCCGGGGAGAGGCACCCGCACACATCCACACACACCCACCCGGCAGCCTGTTACTCGGCTCTTCAGTCTGCTGAGACATGCCTACAACAGGTTATATCGCAGTCCGCCCACGAAGGTGTTGGGAGCGGATTTTTGTTGTAATTCTATTTCCCTACTTTTCCATACAGCGCTATCATATTGCGTCTTTAAGACTGAATGAATAAAAATACGTTCGGGACTGAAACTTATTTAGCAATCAGAGAGCACCACAAAAAGGGAGCTATTATACGTGAAGATATGAGCCAGGATTGCTTAAATCGGACTGCTTGAGCCCTCAAAAAAGGTTTATGCTTCGCCACTGGCACTTTGCTGTTAGGTCCTGCTATTTGTAGAGTGAATTAGATGCTCCTCGGTTTGCTCGCTTCCTCTTGAAAGTTGGAAGCAGTAGATTTATCTTCCTTGAGGTGAAATAATGCCACAGTTATTCACTGTGCAACATTTAGCACTTTACATGAGGAATGATAAATGTGGAAAATCTCAGGACAGCGAGGCTGTAGTTCACAAAGATATGGGGAAGGTTGTTCGATGTTGCACCTTCATCCCTCAGGCTTACTGATTCTCTGGTCTTTCTGTGCTTTTTCCTGTAATTTATATTCAGGTTGCTCATCAGTTATATGAAATCATGAAATCTCTCCTGTGAGCCACAGGAGATCCTTTGAATATGCAGTCATGCTTTCCCTTTGCTCGCTGTTACACCAGCTGCTTTCAGACAGAGGGGTAGGATATCCTCTGTTCCATTAAAAAAAAGGAAATTCCAGTAAATTTCAGACTTCTAATAACTTTGGGTAAACACTTGTTGCTTTCAGCTCACAGAGGAGTTTTATGGTTTCCTATATTTTCTGAACCTACAGTGTGAAGTTGACATGCAATTTTGAAGTAAGCCCAGCATTTACAAGTTTCTGTTGACGTATGGAGACTCAGAGTAATTAAATATTTAATAATAGATCAATCCAAAATTACTCCACAGTTTCCTGCTAAGTTTCATAAGTATATCTGCTTATATGATTAAGTACATGATTTATGGGAATATGAGTTATTTTTTCTGAGCTTCCTGTTGAAATGGTTTGGTTTCTTTGTGGTTTATCTTCCTTTTTGCTAGTTGGTGTATCAGCTTTTGAGCAGTTCTGTTTGTAGCTGTTCAAGTGAGTTGTTGTAAGACTAGGATTGCTTTAAAGTGCGTTTCTAAGTGTGCTGTTCTTGTACAGTGCTGCAAGGTGGGGTAATAGCTGCTCATGCAGCACGGGCTCTTGTTAATGTTAAAGCTCTGTATTTGCTACCTGGTGCGATGTTGGAAGTGTAGTTAAAGCAATCAATGTACAGGTTTAAGAAGCCTTTTTTTTTTTTTTCCCCCATTCTGTCTTTTTCCATCATTCTGACTTGGTTAAGGAAGAAATCTGTTAGTGTAGTCTGTCAGAGGCCTCATGTTTTAAGGAGTTCAAAGAACTTTATTACAGTCATATTTCTGAACAAATGTGTTTTCAAAAGGTTTTGCATCAATGTCTTGGTGATACGATGATAAATAGTAAGACACAATGTGGTTTATGTGTTTTGATTTAATAGTAGTCATGGTTTTTGTTGCCATTTGTTTAAAAGCTTCTAGTTTCTAGGGATGACTGTTGAAATGGATAAACTGAAGGGAGTGTGTATGTACTGAGGCAAAGTGTGTATGTACTGAACTAAAGTGTGTATGTACTGATGTAAAGAGCTGTGAACAGTCTGTTTAAATTATAGAGGCTGTGGACATAGAGGTATCTCTCTCTGTTGAATGGAACTTCAATGCAAGAGACTCATTAGATAACTTCTGTAACATTATTTGTACTGTCACTCACTTTTGCACAGACAAGATAGAAATTACAGATTTAAAAAGTTGTCAGTTTTTGCTCTGTAAGGAAGAGTGTTCCTACAGTATTTTGTTGCATGTGAAATATGTTGAAGTTGGCAGTAATGTGACTACATTTGTTCCCTGTACTTCTATTACAGTGCTGAATTGTTCTGTGTGATTGTATAGAACGTATTTGTAATCACCCTTCTGTGTCTGACGTCTTGTCTGATCACCACATTCTGGTGCTGTGAACACTGGAGTACAGCACATAAAGTTGTTTTCTGACATAGTTTAGCAAAGTAAGTCCTCAGTAAAGGAACTTTACTTGGGAATGGGGGGCAGAGGAAGAAAATTTGATGTATGCTTGATCTGCTGCTGTGGGCTTAATTCTGGCATCAGTCACATGCTGGGCATGTTTAGCAGGAGCTTGCAGTGTGGGCTGGGCTGTCCTTGTAAAAGGCTCCTCTTGAGAGCTGCTGTGGAATATCCTGTGTGTTGAAGAGTTCTACAGTGAGACTCAGGTTGCCATGACCCAGCATTCATGAATGTTAGTGGAACTCCTGAGGACTTCGCAGGAAATGTTTTGTTGTGGGAATATCTGTCATTTGAAAGTCAACACACAAGAGAAAAATCGTAGAACGTATCTTTTGGCAGTACTTGTTTACAACTCCAACCGTGCCTTCAGTAACTTACATTGTCTTAGAGGAAGCCATGAAAATGAAATGTCAGAGTTAAAGTTGGATTGTGTCCTTGTCTCAGAGTTTTCTGAATGAATGTCAGACTGTTTAAAGTAGTGGATGTGTCTGCTTTGTCCCTTTCCACTTCCAAGGTGAAGGGTGTAGGGGTTTTGTGTGTTGTGGTTTTGCCTGGGATTTGTTTTTTTGTTTTGTTTGGGGAAGGTTTACTATTTTCTGAATAATAGTTTATTTAGACAAAGACTAGATCTGTTCTGGTAAAGCATCCAACAGTAAAGATGTTGAATTCTAAATGCTGCATAAGACGTTATGTGAACTTTGTTCTGGAGCACAGATGATGGACAAGGTCCAGACAGCGCAGACATCATAGTCAAAGTAACTGGAATGACAGCAGAAGCGAACCCTTCATTTTGAAGGTCAGGAGTCACTTGAAATTGTGCTTTAATGAATAGGCTTTATACTGGCATAATGTGGAGGCGTTGACTGAAGTGAACAAGCATACAGTTGCTTGTAGCTCCCAAGTGGTAATAATAATAATAATAATAATAATAATAATAATAATAATAATAATAATACCTCAGTAGTCACCCATGCAGTTGAGCTATTAGTCCATGTCAGATGTTCCCGAGACACTCTTTCTAAATGTTTTGCTTTTGTACTCTAAAATGCAGTAGTAGATTGACAGAATAGGGAAAATCCTCCAGACTGAGTCTGTATCCAAGTACTTGTTCATTAATACTGCCTTTTACTGTTTCTCTGCTGCTGTCACTGAGAGCTGTGTGAAGAAAGGCCTGTAAAAAAGAAACAGCCTTACTAAAATAAATACTATATTCACAGTAAATTTATGAAATCTGTTCTAGACATTAATTCACTCCTGATCTCCATCATGGCAGTGAAGATGGACATGGAATTTCATGTAAACTTTCTGCTTCCTTTTTGTTTTAGCACTGTTTTAGTTGTAACCTCCACATTGTGTGTGACCCCCCTCTCACCTCTCCAGTTTCAGTAATTGCAGCATCAAGAGTTTCTCTGGTCACCTCTCCTTACGGCCACCCTTATTTTCCAGTTGTGGGTGCATGGTGCGTGCTAATAAATTGGCATGTGCATGTCAGTAGGAGGAAGTGCAGCTTCCCTAAGACCCATCTTTGCTGTCACTTTTCTACATATTTATTAGTTTGTATGTGACTGATGCCATTGAAGGAATACAACTTCTGTATGCACATCTAAAACCTAAAGGTGATGTTTGTAAGATCGGGGCCTTTGAGAAGAAATAGCGTGTTTTTAATGCTTATAAATAATTCAGTTTTGAATGAGAATTTTAAATCTCAGCATCTGGAGTTTCCCAGTGTGACTTTATGCTAGAGTATCTTGGAAAGAGGGACTTTAAAATAGAAAAGGCAATGCTTTAATAATTAATGTAATGATGAACTTCAGTGTATTGTCTCTAATCATCTCTTTTCTTTCTGTTGTCATTCTGATTTATAATCAAAAAGCATACCTGAAGCTATAATACTTTCTACGCTTCCAAGTGCTAATGTGTTAAACTGCTCTAAAGCTGTATTAGTACTTGTTTCATCATATGCTGTTGTGAAATACTCCTGAGATTAGGTGATGTTCAGACACCAGAGGTCAAGCACTATGTTAAAAGCTTAGGCCATTCTTTTTTATATTACTGCAATAAAGAATATATTCATTTCATTTATATTGCCACTTGGCTCTCATAAAAGGTCAGTTTCAGCTGAATGTACAATTACTTGCAAATGGCAAATCTTATAACAAGCGATCAACAATAAAAGCTTTTCTGGGTAATTTGTCTTTAAAACTACTACCTGCCATTTCTTTTGAATGACTCGAGCATCTTGCAGTATCACTTGGAGATCTCTGTCTTATTCCCCGCGATACATGTAAGAAAACTGTGCATACTAATCTCCCTTTCTGCTTAGTAAAGTAAAAATGCATAATTACATTAAAATTTCTTGTTGAAATAACAGGCGTGGTGCTTAAAACTCCATTATGGTATCAAAGTATCAGCACTCCCATTACTAGGAAAATGAAATTACTTTTCTAGTGAACTATGACTGTATGCCCCCTTTTGTACCTGGTTAATGGGTGCTATCTCCCTGTGAAGGGAACCCACGTTCTGTGCTTTTGACTGTTCATGCTATCAGGCATAATTATTTTAGCAGCTTAAATATGTATAAAAGAATTAACACTTCTTCAGAAATTCTTAAGAACAGCATATAAAGGTTGGTGTTTAAAGGCAAAATTGTTATTATGCTAAAGAGAGAGAATACATTATAAGATGCAAAAGGAATTTAAAATGTGTTGCAGATGGCAAGAAAACATATGCTGGTAAAATTCATAGCACTTTATTCCTCTGTATGTAAAAAAAGCCGAAAACCTACTGAAACCAAGATTTGCTTTCTTCACTACTTACTGCTCTAGAGCTCCAGCACACACCCCAAAAAAATGAGCTTCTCTAATAAGAACATTTCTAGCTCTTGTTATAGGAAGCTGTCACAAAGACCACCAGCTCGCTCCGACGAGCTGCTTCTGGCTAACGTGACCTTTTCCTTCCCGCAAAGTGGAACAGCAGCACTTTGTTCTGTTGAGCGATTGTGGAACACAGAAGACACATGGCATTTGGAGACAGGTGCTGGCAAAGGTGTGCTGGAAGAGGTTCCCTCTGACTGCACAGGTGACAGCAGTTTGGGTCCTACTGTGACACCCACCCAGCAGAGCCAGTCAGGGGTTGTGGGTTGTGCTGGCAGGGCTGCTGTCCCCTCTGCCCACTGTGAGACTGAATGTGCAGGGAGAGGCTCTGCAGCACAGCCCCAGCTCTGAGATGGGATGGAGACCTGCTAGCCACCCATCCTGGTCCTGATTTTCAGGTTTGGGTACAGGAACTGCATTTGGTGCGTCCAAAAGAAGCAGCCAGGGCTGATACTCCTAATGCAAACAGCAAATTGCTCTCCAGCTCGTCTGGCCTGTGAGGTCTGTCACCTTGTGCTTCTAATGGCCTTTTAACTGTGTCTCCAGCTGAGCAGCAGATGTAAAGGGTACCGAGCATCTCAAGCTGTTTTTTTTTGTTTTTTTACCTGAAAGAAGCATTTCTATAGATGCTCGACAAACAGTGGAGCCTTGAACCTGCTCACTGACCTGTTGGGTTTAAAATAGCAGGGCAAATCTCCCCAAAATAAGTGGAAGTGTCGACTACTTTTAACAGGTGCTGTGTAGTGGCATTAAATAAGTATGCTTACAGAGTAACACACAGTATCTCTGTGTGTGCATGTGTCTGCATGCAGAGGCAAAGTTAGGGGTTTTAGCTGAAGTGGCTCCAAAGTCACGTTTAAGGACTGAAAGAGCTAGAGAAGTTGCACATTACCAGAATAGGTGCTTGCAGACCAGGTTGAAATTTTGTTTTATGGGCCCCTCTGACCAACACCTGAATGCAATCACATGCACAATAAAAAACTACACAGGACTCATTTCATGTATGTCAGAAAGATCAAAGGCTAAGTCATCCATGCTAATCCTACTGTTTGGGAAGTCCAGTTAGTTCAAGCTTGATGCTTGACTAAGCAGTAGCTACTTGCCTTACTTACAGTAACCTGCCCTGTAAGTCAAAAGCTAGAATTCTCTCCTGCCAGAAACAGTTTCTTCAGTTTCTTTGCCACTCTTTGCAGCTGTTGATGTGTTCATAATGGTAACAACATATTTATCTGATGTTTTCAGCCATGTCCCTCTGGCTCCTGTTTCTAACATGCTAGAGACTACAGAAGCATCTAGCACTTGTATGAGTTGGCCTTGGAGGGAAGTCAGTGCATGGGGTGAGGCTTTTGTACAGCTCAGTACTGGGTTGTCATGTAGTACAGTGGGAGGATGATGTGGATACTGCTGTGGCTGGAGAAGTGTGGAGGTATGTGAAAGTACTGCAGACCTGGCAAAACATAGCCTGTAAATGTCTCACTGTGGTTCTCATGTCAAATGTCTCTGGATGGCTTTTGAGTTATTGTTGGTAATCCTTACAACCTTGGAGTTTGTCTTTGAGAGCAGTAATTAATACAGGAAACTAAAATGTCTTTCTTAAACAGAATTTGTTTTAAAAAGTGAAGCATAACAGTGGGGAACGGATCTTTTTGTGCAGTTATCCTACCAAAAGTAAGACAGTGGTGACTGATGGCTACATGGCCAAGGAGGCTCTTGTCAGATCCAACGTACACTTCCTGTAAGTTCTTTTCAGTTCAGGATTCAGGTTTTCCATCTTTGGGAAATGTTTCTCTGAGATGCTGACCTGGACTAGAAAACAGATCTGATAGCAAATACACCGAAAACGATCTTGAAGCTGCTCAAGATGGTGTGTAGGAATGTGTACCTGAAGTCATGATGAGAAGATGAGGCTCACAGTCTAATGGTGTCTTTCAGGTAGATGTTTTAAAATTCCATTGAAACTGCTAGAGAAAGACTGTCCATCTTTTCTCATGTGTCACTGAAATGCAGTGTGGCAGTAGTATAGTGTTCTTAGCAGTGTAGTTCAGAAGAAACTATTGGGAGCTGAACATTCTTGGCTATTATCCCCACTTCTGTGCTTGGCTTTCTAACTGCATCGCCATCAACTTTACAAGCCATACTAGCAAAGTCATCTGTTCTTCAGAACGGATGGAGCTGAACACTTGCCTGGGATGAAAAAAAGTACGGAGAGGACTTTACTACCTTAGGGAAACTCTTGTTTGTTACCATGTCAGTGTGTGATAGTTAATGTGGTCAGTTTAGTGCTTGTCTGCTGATTTTATGGCATATTGAATTTGGGGGTTAAGAAGCAAATGGATGAGGTAGTTAGAACTCATGTTGTATACGGTTATTTATTGCTGTTTCCATGTTTAAAATCTTTTCTACACCTGAGGGTACCCATCCTCAACTCTGTGCACCTTTGACCTTATAGTTGTGCTCACAGTAGCACTGAGATTGTTAAAAGCAGTGGCAAAATGCTTCTTTTTATGTCCTAAGAATCCAATTGTCAGCCATGAGATTTCAGATTGAACAATTTCTAAATGCCGTCCAGTTTATAAGAACCCTTGTTTTTAAATGAGTGCTTGTCCTTAAGAAGCTTAAAGAATGCAGTGAACAGTTAAAGGCAAGGGCTGATGTACAACAGTGTCCAGTGGCTCAACCTGATCTGTTTTCTATCTTTTCTCTTAAAATGATGAAGTCTTTCAGAAAGGAGATGTAAATACAAACAGCAACTTCATCAGAAGTTACACGGAATTGATTCACATCATAAACACGAAATATGCATATTTAGTTCTCTGATATTAGCTTTAGGCTTTACAACTTTTTATAACTTTAATTGCATATGAGCAATTTAAGCTCCTTGGATGAAAATAGCTATATATTATTTAATCTTTCAGAATTATCTTTGTAGAGAAATATAGACAATACCTTTTGAACAGTTTTTCACTCAGGCCATTTTTCCTTTAACCAGTTAGAGTCATTGTGAGTTACAGTATTCTTATCTGGTCTAATCTTTGCATAGCATGCTCGTATTTAGAGCGGTTTATAAAATTTGATGCCAAAGGTGGCTCACAGAAAAACCTTCCTTAGTAAAACAGCTCTTATTTTGTGAAGTAGTCTATCCTTGGCTACCAGTCCTGTTGCAAAATAAAGCAGGGAGGACAGATAAGCAAATCAAAACTGCAATTTTTGTCATGTCACAGTAAGTCATCTTGGCTCAATAGAGGTTTAGATGGTTTGGAGCAAAACATCAAAATCTAATTTAAAAATTAAGGTATTTAAAAGAATGGCATAGGGGATATTTATTTGTTGAACTGGGGACAAGCAGGAGCAATATTCCATGACCATTTTTTTCCATGAGATGGTCTTTGTGCTGACTGTGGCCTGGCAATAAGCACTGGTAATGGAACACAACTAATATTCACTGATTAAAGACAAACACCTGTCTTTGCCATGTAGCATGGCTGATGAAATGGAAGGACTCCCAGGAAGGACTTCCTGAAACTGAATGCTGAAACAGTGATTAGCTTGTTCTTAAAGCTGATCTTCAGAAGTCCTGTACTGTTCTTTGAATGAGAACTCCAAAGCCTCTTTCTTCTTTAACTACTGAGACAGCATACTAAAAGCCGTGTGTGAGTTGCTGTAGTCAGATTGGCTCTGAGGCACATGCATGCTTCTGTTATTATTTTTTTGAGTTAAAGACCCCCCCCCCCCAAACTTGAATTTTGCCTGTCTCCATTGAATGCAGCCGATGGAGGAGTTTGATTGTGAATTAATTGCAGGGGTTTTTTTACAAATTTGTGAGAAGCACTGAAGAAATGCAAGGAAGGAACAGTCCTATCTGCAGAGGTTTCATTTTACACTTGTTTCAGTATTTCTTCAAGAGACTTACAAAATCATGTCATAATTATGTACATACTGTTTAAACCTTTCTCTGTTACATAGACATCAAACATAATACAAATAAATCTGCTGCTTAATTTTTTAGTTGTCCTCCTGAAAGATGCCAGCTTCATATCATGGTGAAATTCAAGAGTAATTGATGGATCGTTTGTGGATGCATCTTGGTACCTTGTCAATTAGTAATTTAGAGTTTGAGTTTGCTTTTTAAAGTAGCTCCAGCTGGGCACTGTAAATCATTGTCTAGAGCACAGTCTATGCTCAGTACAGAAACTGGCCAAACCACAAACTCTTTCCACCTTGTATACCAAAATCTGGTTGCTGGCGAATACTTAAATGCATAAATTCAGATCACTGCTGAAGCAAAGCTTTTCCACGTCTGATGAACGCATTTAAATTGTTCCTCTCACAGTCTGCCCAATAGACCAATTCTTTCTCTTCAACCTAAAGGAGTACGTGGAAGAATTATGTCCACAGTGTATGGACATATGTAGATATAAACCTCTGTACCCAAACAGCTCCTTACATGGAAAAAATCTGCTGAGATTCTATCACATTCTGAGGTACATGTAACGCTGGATAACGAGTGGATTAAAAATTTGGATTATAAGTGAGGTCCAATTGTATTTTTAATAGTTGCATTGTTGTCCTGTCATTGCTTTTTTTTTTTTTTTTTTCCCCCCTTTTCTTCTTTGCGGATTCTAGAGTAATTCCATTTTTTTCAGTGACAGGATGGTTACTGCCATTTCCTCCACACCTAATGGACCTCCAGGTAAATCTGGTTTTGACCAAAGAGGAAATGCTACCAAAGTTCCCTGTCCTTTTAAACTGCAAGAAGAGCAAAACACCAACTCAAGATGAAGCAAACTACACATAAGAATGGATTCATCCAGATCTTATTCTGTAATGCCAAACAAATTTGATATCTGAGTCCATAAACCTCAGTTGGGGTTAAAGAATCATGTGTTTCACTTTGCTATTGATTTATAAACTTTTAGGTTATTTTTTATAGTCCTTTGACCATCATTATTACATTTATTGTACAGCACAGACAATAAACCTTTCAAGAAGAGTAATGGCATTGGAAAATTAGGATCATCATCATTTTAATGGCGGTTACCTAAGTGTTCATCATTCTGTTCCATTCTGTGGCTTGCCTGATGTTCGGAGCCGATCAACCTGTTGCATCCAGTGACTGTTCAGATGAGTCATAATAAAAAAACTAATGCAGCAAAATAAAACATCTCAAAATGAATCTTAAAGTTTCTGTACCTTTATGTTAATCCAATATGGAGACACAGAGGCAAAATCTTAATTAGTTGAAATGAGCAAATATGAGATGAGCTGTTTAGAATTTTCAACAATAAGCATTTTGGGAAGTTGATACTAACAGCTAGCAGCCACATTTTCTGATTAATACATATTTGTATTTTTGACACGCTCATATGAAAGGCAAATTTGTAAACATTACCAATATTTATTCCACAAATATTTGTCTCATTTCACCCTGCTGCGATCTGCAAGTGCTAATCATTGGAACCCTTTGGAGCAAAGGAACTTACCAGGTTGCATTAGATAAAACAGGAACAAAATATTCAAACAAATTTTTGTGGTAGAAGTGTCTTGGTCGATCTGCTTTTACAAGTCAGCTGCAGGCATGTCTTTCAACAGTGAGGAGTTAATTTGCAAAGGCAAGATATATTATATATTCTGAGCATTTTCTCAGTTCCTTACGGGGAACTTCTCTCTTCTAAATCATTCTTTTCGATTCTGTCCAGAAAATTTCTTGTTTATGCTACACACACACATACATACATCCCCATTTCAAAATAAGAAAAAATAACAGATAATTCAGTTTTTTAAAAGTTACTTGTCATTGCTGAAACACTTAACAGCTTCCAGAAAGAGTTAGGCCATCACTGTTTTTACTGATACAGTCCCTTATTTTAGGCAGCTTCCTGCCTTGCAGGATAATTTTTCATACAGGTGCTTAAGGCTGTAGGATACAATGCATGAGGAAAATTAGTCAGAACAATTGAGTAATCAGCCAGTGAATATGATGTAGGAAAAAACCCCTGTGTGTGATGCTTGCTGATGAGTGAGAGAGTTGAATCCTCCCTCCACCTTTTGAGACAACATCTTCAAGGCCCTTTCTTGGAGGGATGCATGTGATCTCTTTTTGAAGAAATTCTACTGTGCATAAATAGTATTGCATAATAACAGGAAATAATGGAAGGGTGGA
Organism: Poecile atricapillus; assembly: GCF_030490865.1. Classification (NCBI taxonomy): domain Eukaryota; kingdom Metazoa; phylum Chordata; class Aves; order Passeriformes; family Paridae; genus Poecile; species Poecile atricapillus. Next base: position 42,185,825 of record NC_081249.1, on the reverse strand, counting down.
GAGGGATGTTTTACAATATGCATGCAGTGATAAGACAAGGGGCAGTGGCTTTAAGGTGAAAGACGATAGATTTAGACTAGAGGGGTGAGGCACTGAAAAATGTTGCCCAGGAGAGTTACATATGCTCCATCCCTGGAAGTGTTCATGGCCAGGCTGTATGGGACTTTGAAGAACCTGGTTTAGTGAAAAGTGTCCCTACCCATGGCAGGGGACTTGGAACTAGAAAATTTTCAAGGTCCTTTCCAACCCAAATAATTCCATGATTCTATGATTCAGTGTTCACTGAGACAGAGAGGATGTTTTGTTTTGTGCCTTTTCTTTAGCACATCAGTGTTAACTATTGGAAGTGCACATGATTATTGTTGAAGGTGAGTTTTGGGTAGGCTGTAGTTCCAAAAATGGCTTGATCATTCCTCAAACTTGTGCATGAAACATTCTTGGAAGATGTTTTTGTTTTCCTGTTAGTGGGAGTGGATGGTGGTGCAGAACAGTTCCGTATATACCCTGATAAGGGGTTTAACATTTTGTGTTCTATAAATATATGTTTTTTAAGAATAATAGTATTTTAAGAGTAATACTGTAAAAAAACCCCAAAAATATCTCATGGAGAGACAGCAACAGAAATCTTGGTGTTATCTGCTGAAGATGAAGCTGTTCTAAGATGCTTCACTAAGGTTAAGGTACAAGAGAGAGATCTTGAACATCCCATGGGTTCTGTCTGTTTCCACTCTAAGTTTTAGTTTTTTTATGAGCCTAGATATAAACTTGGTACTGGGAATAGTAACACATTAAAACTTTCTCCTGGGGAAATTGTTTGAGTTTTGAAGCACCTTAGAAGGTTGCAAAGGTATTGCTGGCCAACAGGCACAAAATAATTTGATATAAAACTGAGCTCTAGGTTGCTGTTGGAAACCACCAAGATAATGAGTCAGTATAAGAAAAAAACAGGTTCATTATTTTTTAATTGGGCTGCTCATCAAAAATGCAAGAGGTGTTCCAAATATCATGAAGTTTAAGGAAATTAAGTTCTGACGAATTCCATGTACATAACATGATGAATATATCAATTATACCCTGCTGACCCACACGAGTGAGTTATTCCTTTTCAAATGTCTTCTCTGGGTTGTGTGAAAAACAACACAAACATCATTTTAAGTAGTATATAAATACAAACTGAAGTTTTAAGTACTAAGTACTTAAAATGAAACTTTAACAAGACCAAAAGCATTTTGGCAAGATTATTTCAGGGAACAGTTAAAATAAATGAGAACAGCTTTCCTTTGTGATTAACACCATTATATTCTCATTCATTTATGACATTATATTAATTCAGGATATTATATTCATTCAAGACTTACATAGCAATTTTCAGAGGAGATATGTAACAACAAAATGAGAAAAGCAATAAAAGACACAGAACTAATAATACATTTGATACTGAGAGAAAGGAAGATGCGGAGTGGGCTGGGAAAATTGGGGCATATCGACATTCAGCTTGCTGCAGAACTCAGATGTAGGAAGATGTAGGAACTAAAGAAACATTTCTTGTGCAGATACATAGACATGACAGAGGAGGTGGATATTTGGTGGAATGCTGATGAGTGGATTTACAAAGCTTTCTGAGATTTGTTTTTTGCTTTCACTTTCAGTATAAATTCTCTCCTTGTTGCCATCAATCCCAAAAATAAAACCAGGATCAAAACTCTCTTTCTAAGAATTTTGTAGTCATTTTATAGGGGCTTTGTTAGTACTGAACTCGAAAGTGAGTGTGATACTTCTATCACTTACCTGACTGTGTTTCTTAGAGACTAACAACTGCAGCAGTCTTGTGTGATGTCTTTCTGAGAGTCCCTCCCCTTAGTGTCTTGCCTTTCTCTTCCTTTGGTCCTTCCCTGAACATGCCCTGGATTTTCAACATCTCCATAGCCCCTCTTTAGCACCTCTCAAAAAGATTATTTATAAAGTCTCAAAATGCTCTTGCCTCTGCACACATCCTGTCAGCACTCCATTATCTCTGTACACAATTCCATTCACATACACAAATACTGCTCCATTTGCACAGCATGCTGGGGGGAAAGTTTCTTTCTTTGACTTCTTTTTTTGTCTCATATCAGATACAACAATATCATCAAGAAATCATTCTGCTTGGGCACTCATGAGTAGCTGATTCAGTGTCCTCTAGTTTTTACTGACTAGGTTACTAGAATTCTTCCACCTTTATTGTTTTTTTGGTCCTTGCCAGGAATTAGTATTTAACTGGTGTTGCCTTTATTATAAAGATAACTTGCCAGTAAACTTCCAACAGCTTCACTCCATGTTACTGTTTTCCCAGTTGCTTGATCTTTTTGTTGGTTTTTTGGTGTATGTCCCTGTCCTGGCCTTGCCCCCACTCCTCTCCCTTCCCCTCTTGCTTTTTTAAAATTGCTCTTAGTATTGTGCTTCTGCAACTTCAGGCTGTAGTTTTATCTGACAGTTACTCAAAAGAAGATATCATTTAGTATAGTCTTCTTGTATTTAGGATTTACCCTCTTTACAGTGAATTTTCTGTTGGCTTTTTCTTGGAGCACTTTCTGACCAAAGCCTGTCAAACTGTTGGATTTTGGAAGGATCAGGACTTCTTTCTTTGCCCTGAATTTTATTTCCTGAACTATTTATTCTGGAAGATCATTTTCATGAAAGTTAAACCATATGTAAGAAACTCCTGGGGATATGGAGGGGAGTCCAGTCAGTTCAGTCTTTGAGAAGGAACAAAGCACTGGGGAACAAAAGCATGAGGCACACAAGTTTGCTTCTGCAAAGTTATGTAAAAATAAAGAAACACAGGCTGAGCTTAGGAATTTGGCTGCTGGAACAAAAGACATAACGACTAAAGTAATCTTTTGTAATTTTTGCATGTGTTAATGCAGCAGTTTTGCTTAAATTTGGACAATACCAGAATCTTGTTTACAAACTCTGATTTTACATCCCATCTGTAATTAGTATTTTATTCTTAGACTGTGGGAGTTAAACCCCGTGGAGTTCCTTTTTAAAAAGGGAAAACCACTAGCTGTCCATCCATATTCCTGACACAGTGGAGGCCCCAGGAGTTTTCTGCTAAAATTCCCATACACTCACAAGAGCTGCAGAGGCATCCTTTGTGAGCCAGAAGATGGGGCATCTCTGTGAGGGCTTCAGGTAGGACATCAAAACAGCTTCACAGTGGTCCCCTTGCTTTGCTGTGATGTGAGTAATTGAAAAATCATGAAATGTTTTGTGTTTGAAGGCACCATAAAAATCGTCTAGTTCCAGCGAGTTCCTGCTGGGATACCTTCCAGTAGACCAGGTTGCTCAGAGCCCAAGCTAAACTGGCCTTGAACAGTATGAGGAACGGGGCAGTCGCAGCTTCTCTGGGTGACCTGTTCCAGTGTCTCACCACCCTCACAATGAAGAATGTCTTCCTAATGCCAGATTAGATTAGATATTTCTATTTAAAGCCATTCCCCCTTTATCCTATTGCTACATGTCCTCGTAAAAAGTCCCTCTCCAGCTTTTCTATAGGTCCTCCTTAGGTACTGCAAGGCTGCTTTAAGTTTTCTGTGAAAGCTTCTCTTCTTCAGACTGAACAACCCTGAGTCCCTCAGCCTGTATTCATAGGAGAGGTGCTCCAGCCCTGTGATTATTTTCATGGCTGTCCTCTGGACATGCTCCAGCAAATCCATGTCCTTCATATGAGTCATTACTGTAATGAGCTTCCCTGGCACCTCGAGTCCAGGTACTTCAGGCACCAGTGCCTTGCAGCCCACCTACAGATGTTGTGGTGTGGTCCAGGTGGGTCAGGATGCCCCACCTGACCTGATGTACATTGAGTAACAGCACCTGTTGTGTTATGGAGTAATTTAATACTGTGTGGAGTATAAGAAGGTATTGGATTGGTTTGGATTTGGGTATAGGACATGACTTCAAATACAGATGTTAGGAATGAGAGGTTTTTTGCATTTTTTCTTCCTCACTTTTGTAGGAGGCAGAAATATTCATGGCAAACAGCAGTACAGATGTATTTTTACTTCTCAATCATCAACACTTTGGGAAGAATACAGGCAAAGGACAAAACAAAAGGAAAGCAGCCACAAGACAGAAGTGGCAGGATGTGCTGAAAAGTATTGGTTTTGCGATTCTGCTGTAGTCAGAAAAGTCAAAATCCACAGTAGAATACAGGAATGAAATATGACAGTCTTCTAGACTGCAGCGTAACAAAATTGAAGCAAATATAAGCTAGCTCCAAGCAAAGCACTGCTTATCTGCCATTGACCATGATGTCGACTCTTAAAATGAAAAGTGTGATACTGTATTTGGGGAGTGGAAAATTAATTTTTTTCATTACCATGGCAATTTTTAATGTCATTATTTCATAATTACTCCACAAAGTTTAGAGACATTTAAGAGACATTTAGCATTGCTAGTAGCTTTTTGATCTTACTGAGAAGGAATCACCATAATGAAATCCAAATACAAAATTAATATGAAATTGCCAAATATTTGCTTTTTTTTGTTTGTTTGTTTGTTTTGTTTTGATTTGATTTAAACAGATGCACAGGCTTTGAGAAAAAAGTTTTTTTAATTTAAAAAATAATTTTAAAAAGGGTACAGTTTCAGAGTGATGCATGGAATAAGTTGCTGCTACCTGAAAGTGTGGAAGACCAGAGGTAAAGGCAACTTCAGTCTAAGTCAGGACTGAGGAAGCAAATAGTTTGTGGCACCACAGGGCTAACTGATATAGTTACTGCTCCTTTAATCTCCTTTACTGACTTGCACATAGCCAACAGGCACAAACTTTGTTTGCTGATATTTTTTAAGTTAACTGTGCTTTTAGTAGCAGTGAATAAATCAAAAATTAGGGAAGAAACACCAAAACAGGTTTTTTAGCAGTGTAAATAAAATACAGTTTAACATGGTAGCATATTGTGACTATAACCTAATGTGAAAAGTATTCTATCAGCAAAATTATTCTTATGTTATATTTTGGGGTTAACATTAAACCCAAGTTCAGTCCTTGGTAAGGACTCAAGGACTGAAATTGTGAAATACAAATTTTTCATGATCCTGTATGTAAATAGTGATGGTACTCTTTGCCACTGTTTTTACCTGTGATTAATTTGCCTTTATAATCATGATATAAAAACCCCACATGGTCAAGATACATCTGTTTTAGTAACTCAGGTAGGCAGAACAGCCTGGAGTTTTTTCCTTTGGCATCATGCTGTAGCGCAAGGAAATAGTTTTTTAAAAATGAAAAATCCACTTACTCTTCACAGAAAGTTGGTAGTTACCAATGAGGCAGATTCTGGACATAAATGAAACAAATACACTTAATGAACCAGGTATTGTGATGACTGTTGCTTAAAACTTATTTCTTACACTATAATTCATGGGCAGATACTGGTAGAAAAAGCTTTACTTTGAACAGAACCAGAGCTGGATAAAAAACCAGGAGAGAGAAGTCTGTGTATTGGGACTGAGATGTTGGTTTGATAAAACCAGAGATTACTTTGTCTTTTTGTGTGATTCTAGGGACAAGTAAAAGGGATGGATCCAAAACGAAATGTACTTGAAAGCCCATTGGCAATAGGATCAAAAGGAAAGCAAATGGGAGATAAAGAGCAGAGTGAGCGAAAAGAGGTGCTCCATAACAATGTGCAGCAGCCTGTGGAGGGAACTGAAGGTGAAGGAAATGTCATGTGGTAGCTTCTTTTCAGATGTGAGTCTTTAATCTTTTTTTTTTTTGCATTTTTTGCACATGAATTCTGTAGAATTTTATTTGCTTTCAAAATTTCATCAGGCACAAGTGCTTGTTGGAGTATTTCTGACAGTATTCCTAGTGTTTGAACTTCATAGTTGTCATTAGTTCCTTCAGTAAATATTCCCTGCTGTTGCTTTGATTTTCATAATTAGTCACTCTCAATCAAGTACATTTCTCAAGCACTGGAATCATGAAATATAAATTCTTCATGATCCCATAATGAACAGATAATTTTAAAGGTTTTGATTCACAATATATGTTCTAGCTAAGAAAAGAATGTGACTATGTGAGAAAGAACAAAGAGCCAGGCACCAAGATCCTTCCATTTTAGGATAGTTTAGGGAATTTTTTTATGCCTTCTTAAGGTATTAAGATACCCAAATACTTGAGAAACTTGGAATTGATTAATGAAAGATAGAAGTCTGTATCTTATTTGTGAGTTTTATATTTGTATATCTCTCTATCCCTCTATCTGTCTACCTATTTAGAGGTGATTAAAGCAAAGCTGTTAATTTGCTGTCATTTGTGAAACAATATTTTTTTACTATATATGTGACATCAGAGGGTTTCAGAATATGAAGTGATGTGTGATTTTAGCAAGCAGAAAAACAAGTGAAATGAAAGGTGTTCTACTCAGAAGTGAAGGCTATATTGCAAGTGTTTTATTTCATGCAAATCCAATGATACACGTATACAGAAATTATGAATATGCAGACCTCCAAAATGTCCTAGAAGGATTTTTTTAAGGATTAGGGTACTAAAATCATAGAGAGCAGTTTGAGGCAGTGTCTTCTTAAGAACCACAAGGCCTCTGTAAAAAACTTATAAAAAACCAGCTCCCCTGCCCCAAGCAGTTGTATTGGCTGTTTTGGGGCAGAAACTTCACCTTGGTAGCCATGAGAGAGGAGTGCTATTCTCCTTGTATGTTCATCACCCAAAAAGAAGTGTTTGGCACTTTGAGTCCAGCTGGATTTAAGCATCTGCTTAATCAGATTTATGAGCCTGGTATTCTGGTGTATGGATACTGTAGTTTCCCTTGAAAATATTCCTATGGTCTTTATGTTTTATTTTTTTCTTGTTATAGTACATGACAAGAAAATAGATAATACTTGTCCTTTTTTTTAAAATGTTGTAGTTGCTTGTAATAAATGGAGAAGGAAAGACTTCTAAATAAGATATTCTACATCATTCCCTGGAAGCATTCAGGGAACATACCTGAATTAGCATTTCAGTATGAATTAGGAACGTGCTTTTGAAGTAAAGCTCTCCATTGTCTCTACTTGCTGTGCTTGGATTCACATTTTAAAGTGGTCTTGGGGAGCACAAGACGGACTTTTTTGGGGGTAACCAAACAATGTGCTCCAACCATTTCCAGATAATGAAACGCCTAGTCCCAGATCAAAATAAATCCAAACCCTTTAATAAGTATAGTGTGGATGTCAGTTTCTCATCAGCCATGCATTACCCGAAGGAGTTGCTTCTATTGAACTGCTCTGCTTGCTTCTGTAGGTGCAAGCATGAATTTCTTCAAAGCTTTCTCTCTTTTAGCTACAGGGTGAGTCTGGGTCCTCAGTCGAGGCAGGCAGAATCACTCTGCTGCAGGAAGGTGCCTAAATTTGAGGCACTGAAAGCTCATATCAGCTGTCTGAAAGTAGGTGATATAAATACTGTTCATAGTCTTTATATCATAAAATAGAGCAAGGCAGTGCAGGCAGCAGCTGTGCAGCACTTCTTACTTCAGTCGCCTCCAGTGAGTTATTCTCCCTTGGGCAGGATGTGATGGGGATTGCACCCCATCTGGGCTAATCCAGAATGTTTGTTGTTTTAGAGAGACATGATAATATTACCAAAAAAAATGAGACAATAGAAAATAGGCAAAACCCTTCCTTTTTTTTTTTGGAGCACACCCTTCTCCACACTTGCATTCAGCTGCTTGTAATCACTAGGCTAGGGCAAAACAAATACTTTGATCTTGTACTAGGACTACTAAGTAAATCAGCTAAATTGTTACTAGCATAAACTCCTGTTTTCTTGCATGTTATCTGAAAAGCTGTTTGGTGAATCTTGTTTCACTGTCAATTAGATATTATTTCTCCCTCCCAGAAAACACAGATCTCCCAGTTCATTCAAAAATACTTTGAGTATACATTTCTCATATCAAGGCCACAATAAATCAAGTATGGAATGGTGCAGACTTCAGTCACGTACTTTTCTATAACTTTCTGATTCTCACATAATTGGTAGCATATATTTCTACTTAAAACACCAAAAAATACTAGCTGATAGATCAAGAAGATTCCTAGATCCAAGATCAAGGAAAAAGCAAAGACTGTATGCTAGCGTACTATTAGAAATTTAGAATTGTAACATCAAACATAAAAAATCTAGATAATTACAATTGTTGCAGGAGCTTTGTTTGGCTACTTATTAGTGAAGATGGTCCTAGAAGTATCTTCATGCACAAATCCTCCTGCAGGATCACTTATTGTACTTAGACAATTAATTATTTTCTCTCTCTTATATTAGATCATACTCAAGTTCTGTTCTGAAGATAAGCTATAAATATTCTCTTTTCTTACAACTATTATATCTAGAAACTTAATGAAATAATTTTCTTTTCATAAGTTGTCCTGAGCTATTGCTTTCCTTTTACATGTGAGAAATAAATATATTTTTAAAGATACAGATGCTCAGTTTGTGTTCTAAAAGTACTTAGCACTTTGTATTTTCAGAGTATCACCAACTGGCTTTAGCTGCAGTCTCCAAGCAGATCTTCTGTATAACAGGCTCTATTGTGTCTGTTTTTGGACACCAGAAAGTGATTAATGTAAATGGAGAATTGTTTGTGAAAGTCTGGCTGAGATACAGGAACCTATAGGAGGAAAAATGCTACCAAGCAGTTCTCCATGGAAATGCTCTTGCCATGGTACTCAGGACATTATCCTTTCTCTAGCTGCTACTCTCATCTCCATTCACTAAGCACTTTACAAGTTTGGCAAAAGAAAATGCTGTTGTCCTGCAAGCTGAACACTACCCGATCTTGCTCAAGCTAAACTGATACCATCCACCGTTGTGATGCAAATGCATGCAAGACAGTAGGTGTGATTTTATTGTATGAATATCTTCTTTCCTTTCCTAATTTCTTCATGATCTTTAAACAAGACTCCTTAGATGCATATAAAAGTTACAGTTCAGGTACCTGAATTTAGACTTTCTTATTGTCATGTCAGCTTTTTGTACAAAATTCACTGTGCATCTGTTTCCCTGTGGTCTTTTGTTTTATGTGCCCAAAACACGTATTTTAGAAAAAGTCCTTTATGGACCTTTTGTACTGTGATGAATTTTCCTGGTATTCGTATAGTAGCAGCTTAATGGAACTGTGTTAAAATGGACAGGATATATGCTGGCATTCATTGAAAAATGTGAGATCAGAGGCACACTTAAGTGTTATGTGACTTTGACTGGTATCTGATAGGACTGGAGGATGTGCTTCAAATGATACCCAAACCAGCACCACTGGATACACTACAGCACTCTCGCCCTACCAAGGTTAGAAGGAACCCTAGAAGGACAAGTACAGGAAAAAAGCCCCAAACACTTGGTGTAGAGTTTGATTCTTTTGAGCATCTGACTTGGATTCAGGTCCATAAATGCACAAAGACAATGGTTTGGGGTTTGACTCACAGGTCTTCTTCTTCATGAAGCCTATTCTGCTGCAAGTGTTTGTCACTGAGGGCAGTGTGGACACAGAGTTAGCATGTGGAATGGACATGTCAGCAGAAAGACTAGGTAGACAAGGAATGGTTGAAAAATGAATGTTTGGTTTATGTCTGAGCTCTTCCAGAGAGGGGAAAACCACAGTTTGTTCAGATCAAGTGGCAGCTGCTGAAGTACTGCTCTAAGTGTATTCAAGTGCCAGGTTCATAGGGGACGCAGACTTATTTTAAACACTCCATGAAAATGAGAATAGTTCTTCAAAGTTGAAAGCTAAAGCGTTCATTTATTTCAAATGTTTCTCTTGGAACGATTTAGTAGACTAGACTCTTGATTTACTATTGAGTAGTTTATTATTGTTTCTGTTTCCAAGGGTTGCTTTGGTGTTGTACTGCAAAGTTTAGAACTTCCTTGAAAATCCCAAGAAGGAGGGAAGCCTCTTTTATCTCCTTCTTGTTGTTTCGTGAGGTTACAGCTGTGATTTAATTACATGAGATGAGCAATTGGCAAGGTTTAGGAGACATACCCTACTGTGATCCCCCTCACCTAATACCTTTGACTTACTACAAATCTCTCCTGTATTACTGGTTACCACTTTTCCTAGTTCACATATCTGCTTTTTTTCTATTATTTTTTCAGCCTTGTTAAGTTTTTGTTTTCAGTGTTCTCAGGAACATTTTTCATTATAGTGAAGTTTGCAGCATGAAATGTAGCTTCTACCTGTTGTACCATGACCTTGCACCAGCCAACGTGCTGTCAGTAGCAGGTGTCATTCACTGGCAGCAGATGCTCCTCCTTCATAATTTTACCTGTCTCCACAGAAACTGATAGCTCAGATGGATTTCCCAGAAGCAGAGCTTTCGTGTTGAAGGCTTAATTTCAAATTATAATTCTAAAATGTGTGTGCTGCCCACATCTAATTCCATTTGTGCTTTCCCTGAATACTGCAAAAATTTCATCTTCTGTCCTTTCCCTCCCCTGTCTTCTGACATAATTGTAGTAGCTGCTGCCCCAGCAGATTTCAAGAAGCATACTAGAGGCAGAAACACAAACAAACGAACAGAGCAAAACAAAATTAAAAAAAACACCCTAATATGTTTTTCCCCTTTAGCTTCCATCCTTAATCCCTATAATCACATATAACTGAATATAGGCAGAGATATCCTGAAAAGGCAGAACTAAATCAGAGCTAGATGATTTACTCCAAGTCATGCATACAGCAGGCAGTATTCCTAAAATAAAATATAAAGCTATCTGTTTTTTGTTCTTTTAATTCAAGTTTCTTAATCTATTTAATCTTTCCAAAGATGAAGTTAACTCATTGTGGTCTTTGTATCTTTGCTAATTATACCATCCTGTTGAAATTGTGCAGATTTTTTGCACTGTAAGGTTACCTAATTTCCCTTTTGGTCTTGTTTCTTGTTGATTAATAATTCCTAAAATTTTATTTTGTTTTTAACAGCTACTGGGCATGAAGAACAGTAATCAAAGGGTTTAAATTGACTATTAGTACTAATAAAAGTTACAGCAGTCCATGACTGCAGTTAGGATTGTCTTTTCTTGCCCTTCATATGCAGTACTTTGTAAATAACTATTTGAATTTGATCTGTAATTTCTTTGCCAGGTGATTGAGTATTGTAAGATCCTCTTATGGCTCTTCAAAGGCAGTTTTATTTACTCCTGTTCTGGTTGATTCTTTAGTATCAGACTTTCTCTTCACGTACTGTTCTCATTTCTCAGATGATAATAAAGTTCAGTGTCACAAGACCTGAGAGAAGTTGATGGGAATGCTTCCTTCTCCATTGTGAATACTGACCATTTTATTCCTAACATGCTTCCTGTCTCCTGGTTACCAGGCCAGAAGACACTCTTGCCTCTCCTCCCACAACAGTCGGGTCTAAGGCTCTAAGTACACTGTCTGAAAGAAGGCTTTTGGAAATTCAACTGCTTTTTGCTAACCAATTGCAATTTTTTTTTTGCAATTGCAGTCTTATACAAACTTTGTTTACTCTTCCAGGGAAGTAGTAACTTGTGAGACAGAACTTATTATCATGCATCCAACAGTTTTCTGTTCATTTGGTTCATTAGGCAAACTTCTGTTGGTGTATCTGATACAGAGGTTGGATTTCCTCTTTTAGTATTTATTGAATTCTGAGGGAGATTAAAAAGCCACCTCTCCTACGTCTGCAACCTTCCTCTGACACAGAGCTTGATTTTAGTGACAAAACCAACTGTGTTACGTATTTTCACATGTTCTAGACTTGTTTGGAGTGCAGTCCAAGTTATAGGAGAGAGAATCAGATGTCTGAAGAATTAGGAAACCACTATTTTGTGGACTGAGCATTACCAGAGGTCTCATTCTTCATTCAGAGGAAAGTTATGTCAAACAGGAAGCTGATCTCATCCTAGTCATGGTTAGGCATAAGCAATGCAACTCTTCTTAGAAAAGCCAGAACCATGCACTAATCACCATAAAAAATAAACAAAAACGTAGTATGTGGAAGACCAGTGGGAAGGACTTGTGGATACATGGCTTAGCACAGGAGTAGTAAATGAAACTGCTACCCTGTCTTCCAAGCATATTCAAAGAAAAGGTTTTTTTCTTAGAATTGCCAATATTAAGTTTAGTCCTAGGGTTGCTTCTTTTGTTTCAAATTGGAAAAGTTAAAAACTTGGAACATTGTTCTTACAGTCCCATGAGCAGCAGAGTGAGCTTTCCAGAGAAACCACTGTAAGGAGGTCTAGAGAAGTATGGCCACAGCCTTCAAACAAACATCTTTTTAGAAGCTAGAAGCTTTTTTTTTTTACCAGAAACAAATGGGATTGCGTTATTAATTCAGATGAATACTTGCTATAATTTGACATTCATTTTCAAAATAAATCCAAACAGCTTTCTTCCTTTTAGGTAAGCGTCAGAGCTATTGTAACAGCACTATCAATCTGAGGCAGAGGAGTCATGACTTCTATTTGGAGATCAGTGAGAGTGAACACATGGCTACCAGTACAGCAATTTACTGTTCTGCTCTTGGTCATACTAGGTAGAGGAAAATAGAAATTGTGTATTATATAGAAAGTTTGTTTCGAATTTTCATACTAGAGTAGGAACTTGCTTTCCAAGCAAGATAAATCTTTCCAAGCTCATAACTGTGAAAAATTGCTCCACAGTTGATTTATGGACCATGGTGTGATGGAAGGTAGAAGTGTATAACTGTGCTTACTTGGAGATTTCCTTTCTTCAGCAACAAAAGTCTTCAGATCAGAATATTCTAGAATTGCTGCATAGAAATATAGAGATTTATGTTCTGAAGTATTAGAAATATTTTCCTTTTTCCTCAGTTCTTTTGTTATTTAGTAACATTGAATTAACTTAGCTGTGAAAGTGCTGATCCAGGCAAAACTTGAGGGAGTGAGACATGGTATTGCTTGTCTGATTTTGCCCTCTTGTTGTAGGGACCAATCTGTGTCAGTCTTAAGAAGCTTGTAATTTCCTAAGAAAGGGAAATTTCCTTGGTTTTCTGTGATGTAAGGTTTCCATACTTTAACCTCTTTGATTAAAAAAAAACCCTGCAGGTATGTGCAGGCCCATTGAATATCCCATCATCACTCGAATTCTTTTTAAGTGTCTGAAATGTTGGCACTAGAAGACATATGCAACTTTTAAATGTATGAAACTGCTTTCTCTGTTTCTGGGGGAATTTTATGACAATATCCAACTGTGGTGTGTTTGCTTTGTTGAAGTTTTTATTGCATGAGTTGCATGTATGGTATTTTTTCCCCTGGACTTCCACCTTCCATCCTTACCTCAATAATGCAGTATGCTAAGATGGGGATTTTGCTAGCCAGCATTAATGGTAATCTGCTTTCAGTGTGTTTTTTATGTGGCCACATCTGAAGTGCTGATAAAAAGTTATGAGTTCCACAAGATGAGGACATAAAAGATGCAAAATTCAATCCTCTACCTCCTAGTCTTATAACCACAATATTATCTGAATGAAGGACACTATCATTATGTGCCATAAGACTCAGTATTTTTAAAGAGTATTTCCCAAAGTAATTCTGACAGATTTGACAGATGTAATCTTTTTACCTGGTCATCACCTACCAGGGGTTTTTAAGTACTTATGTATGTAATAAAACATAGTAAAGTAGTAAAAGGGAGGCCCAGCACTAGGTCTGTCTAGTGTAGGTACAACAGTGATCATGGTGATCTGGTGAGCCTTTCTCAGCAGTACTGCAGCACAAACAAGTTAAAAAGCTACCATGCCTACCAGAGATTACTGAAAAGCAATTGCTGTGACTTGCCTGTATCCTAGTACAACAGCCAGGGATATGTCTTAGCCTAACCAGAAAGGTTTGTCATGAAGGAATCTAGTTAAGGCAGTTAAAAATAGTCTTGGAGCAAGACACTATTTAAGCAGTGTATAATTGGTGCTTTGCTTCATTACATAGCCCTGTGTTTTATTTTTTAAATTATTTTATTTTGCTATAAATGCTAAATCCCAAATATATACAGAACACTGCTAGGTGATTTAGTGGTCCTAAATCTTTTCTTCTAGCACCAGCACTGAAATTTATCCTCCTTCCTCAACACTGTGATAGTGCTCTCCCTCTTCCTCTCTGATAGTAAGCTGAACACTCCTTCTCTCTAGGGAGGAAATACCTCTCCTTGGTTTTTTGTTTTGTTTTTATTTTGTTTTGTTTTCTGTCAGTATCAACGCTTCTCCTGCAGTCTCTCCTTTCTTGGGCTTCTTTTCTGCCCTCCAGTAAATATAACCTTGATCAGCATCCAGTCAGTTAATTTCCAAAGAGACTTCCCTCCGCTTAGTCCTCAGCAACTTCTTTAATACCAGCTCATGAAAGCAGCTCATCATGCCTTGTTCATAGTCTAAAATAATTCTGAAATCATTCTTCAGGCACTATGCAGCAGTTACCTTCATTTTTCCCATATTTTTGAGGGTAAAACAGGTCATGGAGTGGAACCAGATATCCCTGGTGGACGGCATCTTCACACGCACCCCCAATCCATGGGGTTTTGGGACCACTGGCCTTGTATAAACACTTGTCCTGAACCAAAATACCCTAGCCCTAGTCCTAGCCAGCAGGACCACATAACTGAGGTTAAAATTCTCTGAACTGGTCACTGAAACTGCGGAATAGATATCTATAATTTTGCGTATGAATATATACACACATATAAGTATCCACATATACCTATATATCTAAGTGTATAGTATCACAGAATCATACCTCTTTTATGAAGACAGGCTGAGTGGATTGGGGTTGTTCCACCTGAAGAAGAGAAGGCTCTGGGAAGACCCTAAAGCAGTGTTCCCTTACCTAAAAGGGAGCCACAGGAAAACTGGAAAGGGACCTCTTACAAGGGCATGTAGTCATAGGGCAAGGGGAGTGGCTTTAAGCTGAAAATGGGTATATTTAGATCATACATCAGGAAGAAATGCATTACTCTGAGGGTAGTGAGACACCAGAAATGCTTGCCCAGAGAAACTGTGGGTGTTCTGTTGTCACTGAAAACTGGAAAATAGACTCTCCAACCAGACTGTTAGGTTAGAAAGCTGACATTATTCAGAACTGAGGTACATGGGGATTGCTCCGCCCAATATGCACACCAGTTGTGAAAAGTTTGAATTATTTGTACATTTTAGCAAACAATGGAATTAGTGTTCACTGGAATTAGTATTCACTGGATACAAGTTCCAAGTTTACTTGGTACTCTGTGTTCTATCTTCTGTTGGTTAGTGATTCTCTTACTTCTCATGCTAATGAGTTCGCATGCTCAGTTTCTCTCTTCTTTTGGGTTGGTGGGCTTCCTGGATCAGTGGTCTGTGGGTTGGTGTTTGTAGATCCCCCTGCCAGAATTACCTTTTACCCAGTTGGAGCTGATGTCAGATGAGTTTCTTCCTTATTTTGGGAGTCCTCCCAAATGTCCTTGTTGCCCATAAATTCTCCATTCTTTGTGTTCATTATCAGAGTTTCATCCTTCTTCCTAAGCTATGTTAACCTCCTCCCCCAGGTGTCAGATCACTGGTGCATGTCACGTCCTAAACTTCGATTTGTTTTTGTAACACATGGACATCACTTTGAGGTTGCTTTGTTAGCTGCTATTGGTTTAATGGACTAAATCTTCCTTCTTCTTGGTTAGGTCCCAGCATTTTCCCCCAGTGCTGCATGGGTTCTCTTTTAAAAGAAATACGACTTGTTTGGCAGCACCATCCCTTGGAGTGTTTGAGACTATGCTGGATGGAGCTTTGAATAATTTGGTCTTGTGGAAGATGTCTCAGTCCATGGCAGGAGGGGTTGGAACTAAATGGTTTTTAAGGTTCCTTCCAACCCAAACCATTCCTATGGTTCTGTGATATATACATTGTCAAAAGATAGTGTTTTCACCTGGGATGCCTCTGGCCATAGATCAGACACATTAGGAAGGACCTCACTCATCAGGCTGGGGAAAGAAATAGTTAAAAACCCTTTTTTTTTTAAGATGGGAAATATATCTGAGAAACTCCTCATTCTTTCCTTCTTTCTCCTAACAAAACTTTTTTACAGAGAAATCTTCTCTGCCTCTTTCTCTGATGCTGGTCCCTTACAGTTGTCTTAGCAGGCAGCCAGAGTTCCTTGCTGATTCCCGAAACCAGCAAAGGGTTTTCTGTAGGATCAAAGCTGGCTCTTTCCCAGAGTTCTTTAAGGGACGCAGGTGCAGTGCTTCACTGACCATTACTGAAAGCAAGTTAACTGTGGAGGATGGATCTTCTTTAGTAACGAAATTACCAATTTTCGAGTACATAAATTCTTTGAGAAGAAATGGTTTTTGGCTGCAGTGAACCTGTGAGCAGCAGAATGCATACCTGTGATAGGGAGTGTGCAGGCAGAGCGAGTACAGTGATGTGTTGTGTTCTCGGTGTAATAGTGTTTCATACGCTGGAGCTGCAGGATAGATCTACAGCTGGTGACTGCAGAACAGTGTGAGGTTAAAAACAGTGAAATGTCTGAGGTCAGGTAATGGGACTGAGATCAGAAAAATTAAATCTAGTTAGACTAGTTTCTTGCTAAAAGGCTGGACAGGATTTATAATTCTTAGGGAGGGTAAGGGGGGCAGTGGGAGTTGTACACATCTCGGAATTTTATTAGCTTGTTTTAAATCTTCTGTCACACTAGCTCAGCTTTTAAGTATGTTCTCTATTTCTGTGCAATGTGCTGAAGAGATTTTCCTCCCTATTGACAGGAAAGTCTTGGAAAATGCTTCTTTTCTTCCTGTTTTTTGTTGTGCTGATTCTTAAAATATCCCATTTTTTAAAAAATATATTTTTTTATTCCCTGGATGGCCTTGAAATAGTCCATTGTGGAGCTGGACTCTTTTAAGTGTACAATGTTCTTTCATCAGGAATTTCTTGTTGTTTGTCAGGTCACCCAGACAGTGTTTCCACTTTTAAGGACTGAGGAGAATGTCTTCAAAATATAAATTTTCAGAAATCGGACCTAAATACAGAATGATGCATTAATTATATACAGAATTATGCTAAGTAAGAGCAGTCTTCCTTGCCTGTTCCAGCCTCTGTGAAGATTTCGTTGCTCTTGCTTTTTGTCAATACAGACTCTCCCTCTGTGAAGAGACTCCCCCTGTATAGCTTGCTTACATGGAAGAAATTGTCTACAAACAAAATCTACTGCTTTCCTCTTCTGCCATGCTGAGCTAGAATGTTCTATGTGTTTACTCATGAGGAAGAGGTGAAAGGATTACTTTACTTTCTTCCTAAGGTTCTTGGAGTAATGCTTCAGTAGCTGCTTACTTCAGAGCTGTGAACGGAGCAGTGCCTGATGGAGACGTGTGCTTAATTCATAATAGAACCATTGCTAAGACAATTTATAAGGATTTTCCTGGGGTCAATGGACTTAATAATACACCTCTCATTCACAGAAAAGTGAATTCTGTGCCTTTTGTTTGGTATTAAAAATATAATGACTCAACAGAGGTTTTAAACGTTGACATGATATATGGGTTTGGGTTTTTTTTAGGTCATTATGATTATATATCTTTAGCTTTTATGCACCATAGAAAACAAAATGTTACTGCAAGTGCAAAATCTCAGACTGGAAAAATAAAACAAAATAATGTAAAAGCAAAACCAAGAAAGTCTGAAGATGTAAAAATTTGTGAAGTGTACATAAATGCAGAAAAAATAATAATCTTTATTAACTATCAGTGATGCAGGGGTATCTTTCCATATTTTATTTCTGAATATTGATAAATCGTTTTAGCAATTGGGAACCCTCGCCTTCAGCCACTGTTTTGTTTCTGTATAGTTTTTGGGAGTGGTTCAGTAAATTAGGTCATAAAAGTTCATCCACTTTAGTCTGGCAACTCTTCAAAACCAGCAAGTCCACAATCACAAGAATACACAAGGAAGACCCTTGAGCCCATCAAGTTAATGCATGTCATAATAAGCCACTTGGGAAACCCACCTTGCATCCCCTCCATATTTATTTAAGTTAGGCAGATGCTGGCACAGTTCAGCTGATGGTCGTAGATGAACTGCATGATGTTGATTTCAGCCAGTGGGTCTTTAAATGGCAGTGTCAACAGACAAGCAATATTAAAGCAAACTTCCTTCTCCACCAGCAAAAGCCATTTAGGAACACAGGTTTCTCACAAAACTGAAGCGATGATCTAATGGCAGTTTTTGCAACAAGATGGGGGATAAAATATACCCTAGGCCTACCTTCAGATCCCTTTCAAAAAAGTTTCAAAAACCACTAGAGAATATATGTAATTTCAACAGCATTTTCTGCAATTGCTTGCTGTGAGTAGACTGCACTGCTTTTAAATGGGCAAAAACTCTGTCTCTTTATATACATGTGTAGTTCCCAAAAAAAGCAATGTCTCTATATAAAGTAGTTTCTTGAAAAGGTTTTCACATGCTCAGAGGCTTTGAAAGAAATGGTTGATGAACCATTACTGGTGACCTAAAAGCTGTGCTTTCAGGATGGAGTTTTCAAAAGCTCTTATTGAAGACCTTCATAAAACTTGTGGGAACAAAAGTAATTCTCTTTTGAAAATCTGCCCTAAACATGTGAGCTTTCCAGGTGCTATGGAAGAATGTGATTGGGCTGTCTTTTTCCCAAGAAAAGCCTGTGTGGCCACTACTGATAGGCCCTGACTCTGGTGGGGCATTTCTGAGTTCTGCAAGCAGTGCAGAAGTGGAAGTTGCCACAGCTTCCAAGGACTGTCGTAAAATTAAAAATTAGCAATTGAACTCATGTGGAATCAACTCAGTTTTCAGTTGTCTGCTTCTGTCTAACAAGCAAAGCATGTTATTCCTTCATGAAAACGAATTTCTAATGTAATTGCTTTAATTAAATGATACTAGATCACTAGCCATATAGAGTAAAACCACTACCATATTAGACATTCAGGGGCTTACAGACATTCAAAAGAGCCCTGGGCAAAAGCTGAAATTGCAGTCTTTTCTAAATTTGTATTTATTGCTAGCATCCTTTCACAAAGCTCACTGTGCCTCCTCAAAATATTGCGTACTGTCATTCCTTCTTCCTGAGCCTCATCTCCTGGGCAGCCCTGGGCTGTGTTTATGGTTTTTTTTTTTTCTGGTTTTGTGGTTTTTGTTTGTTCATTTGTGATTTTTTTTCTTCTTCAATTTCTAAGTATCCTTTTTCTATCTTGAAATGTGGTCATTGCTAGAGAGGCAGTGGAGTGCATAGTGAAATGGCCACTTATGATTGGGTTTAATAATATCTGGGAGGACAGTGTGAGGTCCATTTATAAATTATAACAGTGTGAGAATCTTTGTGTATGATAGCTTGGGAAATACAGCAGATGTATTGCCCAAGTTCAAGAGCACTTGATTAAAATACTATCAAGAGAAACATACTTACTAGAGTGCAGTAACTCTTGAGTCAGTGCTTAAATTCCATTTTCCTGACTGCTGATCCAACTGTTGTCTCACATTTTCTATATGCATCATAAAAGCTGCATGAAAGTGTTGCTGTTTCTCCCAGCCTGATAAAGCCTGGAGCCTTGGTCAGTGACACTAGGTTTCATCAAGTTCTAGATAATAAATGTATCACACAATGAAAGGAGCAATCGGTACCTGTTACATAGATTTTGTAGTGGTGGCATCTTTCATCGCTACGCTGTGCTTTCTACTAATATTTCAATTCCTTCTCACACTACCTGAAGTATTTTATCTCCTGCATTATATGTTTGGTCTAAAATACTATATAAGTATTTAAGTATTTTATTAGCATACAAGATTTCTAGTTAATATTGTTCTTGCTCTTTCTGCTAGTTGACAGATTATTTGCTCTTTTGAGGCTGGAGAGCACTCTAACTCTGAGGATTAGACACATAAGCTCCAGTGCTCAAATGGGATTCAAAAAGTGCAGGGGAATTTCTGTGGGTCTCAGTAAACCTGTTGTTTAATCATGGGGGAGTCACGCTGGATGTGGACTGCACATCAGCACCCATTTCTCATCTATCCTTCCTTTCTGAGTAAGGTCAAATTGAGTATGCAGCAAGTTAATCACAGTATCCTACAGGCCTCAGTGTCTGTAAAAACCCTGCCTGCAGATCTCTCTTTCAAGTGCCACTGTCAATGTCACTGCTTTTATTCCCAGCAAATATATGTTTTATTCCAAGCCTTCTGTACTTTTCATGACTGCTAATTTTGTCTCTTTTATAATGTTGTTATGTCATCTGTTTCTTTGGATGTTTTTTTTAAGGAGGCTGGAAATAAAGTTGCCTTTGGCATCATGCAAAGAATTAAACTCAAGAAATCGAAACACCCACAAATAAAAGGAAGATTTGCCTACTAGGTGCTGAGCATAGCCACTGACTAATATTTAAAGGTCAAGATTAGAAATTTTGTTAGCAGCTCTTTATCTTGTACTCGAGAAAGTATAGCAAGGGTGAGAACTGAGTGCAAGACAACAGAGCTGCTGGGGGGCAAACACAGAGTTGAGAGCCTTAAACCTGCCTCAGGATGTGTCTAGTTCCTCATGCTAACCAGTTGCTGAATACATTTCATAAACAGTTATCGCAGAAGGATCTGGAGCATACTTCTCTCTCATACAGCTGCTCTGCCCTTGAAGCTACAGAATCATGCTCTTTTTTTCTTTCTCCTCTTGACTAAAGAAAGGCTGGAAGGAGCTCTTTCCCAGCCAGAATAATGCACAACCCATTTGTGAGGACACTTTCCAGGGAAATTAGATGTTGCAGATAAAGCTTCAGCTCTCCCACCTCAAAGAAGCACTGAATCCATTAGAGAAGTGTATGTAGGGGACCTGAAAACATCAGATGGATTTTTGCCAGTGCTGCCTGAAGGAAAAACGTGATCCCAAGCACATTTTTAAAAGAAGGAGTTTCTTCATCTTAGGGAAGTTGCTTTCATATCTCTGTAGAGATCTAGAGAGAGATAGCACTTAAGATATATATGGGTCTCCTTTGCTAATTGCTGGCTACTTTTGGGCTACTTCAGCACAGTATAATACAGTGTACAGTGTAAGGAGCTGTGTGTCCCATTCCTGATTTCTCACCCAGGTCACATAGCCCGATGCTTTGCATAACCTGCAGAGTAGTAGGAGATGGGCTTGAATTGCAGTAGCCGAAGAAAGGAGCTGAACTGTTATGTCTGCGAATATCCTGAGTATATCCTTGCATCAGAGTATATCCACTGAATAAAGATTCTGATTTTTCTTTTTTTAATGCTATTCTGGCTGAGTTCTGTATCCATCTATAGCAAACTTAAGTCTTATTGATGATTGGGATGCTCTTAGTTATCCTTTATGGATTACACCAAGACAGTCTGTTCTTGTATAATGCCTGCAGACTACGAATTGAAAATAGGCTCAGCTACATTCAGCTACTGAAAAAAAAGGGGACCAGCGCTTCATGTTACATTTCAAAAGTGTTGGTTAACACTGTACTTCAGATGTGCTTAATCATGATCCTCTGTGTCATAAAAATATCTAATGAATTCACTTTTTCATGGAAGGTAGGCAGGAGATTGTTAACTTGATTTTTATATTTCATTTTAGGTAAATGCTGGCTTCTCAGCATTCCCAAACTTGGAAAATATCTGTGGATGTACTAAAGGGACATTTTAGGCACCCAGGAACTTTCAAATAGTAAAAGTAGATTGCCTGGGTAAACTTACATCCGAGTTCAGGTCTTCTGGATTACTTTCTTGACTAAAGGCAACTCTTTTTTTACTGAAGCTAATTTAAGTGCTTGATATCCTTCTCCACTTCTTTTAGTTTTTTTCTATTTGGAGTGACATGAATTAACCTTAGAGTGTGCCTACAAATGAGTGAATTAATACCTAGACTATGCTGCTAATGGCGTTGCATTTACTGCTGAACTAGGAAGGAGAATTAGGTACCTTAGTGTCTGGCTGTCTGTGATCTGGCAGCAAGCTTAATTGGACAGCAGCAGCTCCTTGAATTAACAAGTCCTGCTGGCAGCACGCACCTGATTCCCAGCATGAGCAGAGGGGATGCACGGGAAAGGAGATCTCACCAAAAAAAAAAAAAAAAAAAAAAAAAAAAAAATTAAAAAAAATGAGGCTGCAAAAATGAGAGAAAATGAAGGTTCCCATTCTTTAAGTTTTTTCCCCTTGGTAATTACTAGGTAATCATCAAACATTAAGTATATTTCAGGAGCTGCTAGCTGAGAAATACTTTCTAGATTTTGAAAATTTTTGGCAGAAAGCTCAGAAATTGTATTTTTGTTGTGAAATCTTGGAACAGAACAGTCTTATTTATAGGAAACACTGACAGAACATTGGATATATAATGAACAATTATGCTACTTTGTGTAACAAATAACTTTTCAAACCACTTTCTCTAGTCAATGCATGGATTTTGACAGTGAATCAGTGAGTATTTGGTAGTGTTTTTTGAAATATTTTTGACACAGGCAAGTAGAAATTATGGCATAGATAATTATGCTAGACCATCTCAAACTAGAGTCACTCAAGAGCTGTAAAAATGGTTTTGGTGGGGGAGTCCCAGTTCTTTAACCATTATGTGTTTCCTTGGCTGTGGAATATAGGAAAAGAAAATGATTTTCAGCCTTATGTCATTTTTTTCTGCATGAAAAGAACTGAATCATTCAATATGTTAGTTAGTTGCAGCTAAATGTGATGCTCATAATCTCCTTCCTGTATCTGTTTTTTTTCTGTGTGTGTGTGTGTGTGTGTGTGTGTGTGTGTGTGTAGGACTTCTGAACCTGGTAAAATTGTAAATGTATTTGAATGTAGGACATAATGTTAAAAGCTGTCCATGCTTATAATATAATAACTGATAAACTCTCTATTCCACCTATTCAGTCTTCTCTTTTGCTACAGTATGGGTTTTGTATGCTTTTGATTTTCATTTAAACTGTTCCTCGTTTTTGTTTAATTTTTTCCCTCATCAGCCTGGTATCTTGGCTGTCTAGTTAAAAGAGAAAAGGCCTAAAAAAACCAAAATTGAAGAGGACCGGTTTCTTGTGGATTTATGTCCCTTGGTTAATAATTGAATTATAGAGGTCTTCTTTTATCTCTGAATATGCATATATTCTGGTGATGGTATGCTGGCTGCCACACTTGACAGCAGAAATGGGCTGATAAGATTGTTAGCACCCTGCATGTTAATACAAGGATCCTGGTCTCCTCTCCAGCAGCTGCCGCTTTCAAAATTTATAAGAGTGTAACTATCTTTGAGATTCCTATCTCCTCAGTCACATTTAGTTGAAATCAGGCTACTTAGTTCAGAAATTACAAGTAGAGGACACACAGACTGTGTTATATTGTTGCTCAGTCTTGTTTCCATAGGAAACCAGGCTAAAAACAGCCTGAAAAAAGTCAGCTTTATCTTTTGCTAAAAAAAAAAAATCCCCTCCCAATTTGAATGCTGTAGATCATAAGATAGTTGAGGATACTCAGGAGAAATTACTTTAAGGTAAATTACTTTTATTGTGTGCCTAATCACACATGACCTTCTGTCAGAAAGAAGCTTTTCACTTGATCAGGAGTAGGTAGGAGTAATCGAGCTATGGAGAGCCTTCTCTGCCCAAATCTTTCCATGCTGTCTCCCATGGATGAAGGCTGAATTTTTGTTACATGCATCTACGAGGAAGAAAAGTAGATGAAGGAAAGGAGGACTACTGAAAGGTAAAACATTGTTTCTTCCCTGCGTGCTGTTGAAGATAGAGATAAGTCTTCTCTCTGCACTCTGGCTCTGTTCAAAGCTCCATATCTCTACAGGTGTGCAGGGAATGTTTTTAAACTAACTGGGAGTAGATGATGAGAGAAATTGAAGGTACAGCCTTCTGGTTTTATACTGCCACAAGAAGCAGCCTTGGTTGTAGAACTTAATATGATACATATGTCAAAATGAAAGAAGGAATATTTGTCTAATCATAAAAGACCTATCAAAACCCTGCATCCCATAGAGATGCATGATTCAGGAAACAGGAACTTCTAAGAATAGTTTCACCTCAGCATAACATTACATACAAAACAGTATTGAATGGTTAAATAAAATGACTTTGGACATCTCACATTGTATTTTCAGGAAAAAGATTACCACTGGTTTAATGGTAAAAATGAAACTGAATTAAAAAGCAGCCAAAGTCAATTTGCCAAGAACAAAGAAATAAATAAATTACAATAGCTTAACTTGAACATTGCAAAATTTGAAGACTTTTGGCTTGGCAGGCTTGCTGGAAATTTTTCCAAGTGGTAATTTGTTCTGTAATTTTCTTTTGGGGTAAAACATCTTTTTTCTGGTCTGGTAGTGAATTATTGAGTCTTTTGGGTAAGTATTGGTCATTCAGGTCTCACAAAAATAACATATATTTTATGTCCAGTACATGTAACAGGCAAGCTGTCCATAGACCAGTTTACTACCCACAAACACATGCAAACTGAAGGCTTAGTAAACTGAAAGCATCCCTATATTTTTAGAAATTCAGATAATGGTTGTTTATATAGTAATACATTCAGAAGTGGAACATTCTGAAAATTACCTAGTGCATGTAAGTGAAAACTCTCTTAAACTGAATGCAGCCATTGATAATCCACATAATTGGTATTGATTGGGTTGAGGGCAGTTGGATGTTTAAGGGTTAAGCCTCAAGTGAGTTACAGTTACCTCAGCTCCTTCTGTAGGCAGTGGAGTGAAAGGGGCATCTCCAGAGTGTGGCTCGTCCTGTGCTAGGTGTGTGACTGGCATGAGTGTGGGGAAAATCAAAATGAGAAAAATCTCATTCTGAAGATAAGGAGTATTTTTAAAATTCGTCACTGATCTTAAAGCATATGTTTCACCCTCAGAGCTGGACTTCATACACGTGGTGAGTTTTGTTGTGACATTTGCAGCGTGTCACATACAAGCACATTAAGATGGGTTTAGGCAGTGCCATAGGAACTGTGTGAGGTAAGCATCTTTTTTATTTCTACAGCATTTTGCAAATGGACCATGCTTATAACAAGATGCAGGTAGGATATATCTTTCCCTAC
Organism: Poecile atricapillus; assembly: GCF_030490865.1. Classification (NCBI taxonomy): domain Eukaryota; kingdom Metazoa; phylum Chordata; class Aves; order Passeriformes; family Paridae; genus Poecile; species Poecile atricapillus. Next base: position 42,160,805 of record NC_081249.1, on the reverse strand, counting down.
AGTTTGCTTAGAGATAGTTTGATTGGCCTATTGAGTTCTAAGAAGTCTTTCTCTCTATTATTATTTAGTCAAGCTTGGCGCTAGCAAATATATTCAATAGTAGTTTTACCATCTGAAGAGCAGACTCTGATTGCTGATTCCCACAGTAATGTGTCCAAGAGATGATGTTATGACAGCCACCATTTTTATTTCATTGATTGAGGACAGTAATGAGGTCAAAATCATACATCTAAAACTGGCTCATTTAAGCCTCTAATGAGGTGTGTGATATGAAAGCTTTTTCCATGTCTTACAGTATAGACACTGTGCAGTAGGAAAAATACAAATAAGCAAAACATCTGAAAGAATTATATAATTTTGAAAGGCTACAGAAGTAGTAATATTTTGAATTTCTTAACCATTCTAGTAAATCTGTGGTTGATCAAGGACTTGTGGTGCAGTGACACGAGGCTGCAATGCCATGCTGGCTTTCAGCCAGAAATGATTTGCCATCATCACCTGAGGAAGGTATGTGCACTGAAGCATGTGCTTATGGAGTTTGTTGTGTGACCCACTGGTAACACTGTATGGTCAGGGGTCCACTGTTTGTGGGCCTGGGAGATGCTGATCAGAAAGCAATGCTGCCTAGATTGCAGTCTAATTTAAGATGTGATTAAAGAGGTAGGAAATGCTTCTAGGAGGACAACTGAAGATAGGAGGCTTCCAGTTCCAGGGAAGCAAAGCCATGAAAACTAGTGCTGTGCAGAAGTATCACACTCATGTTTTTAATAATTTACTTATCTCTGTGCCATTTTTAATTATTTTTAAAACTTTACTGCAAGATTACAGGCCCTTACTTACTCGTATCCACTAAGAGACAGGTGTGCTCGTCTACCAAACCAGTATGTTTGTAATTTTCAGGTATATCACTCAGCTCTTATGGGATTGCATTCCCTTGGTGTGCAGTTTCTAATGGGCTGATATGCCAGTTTTTGATACTGAACTGAAATACATAAACTTTAGTATATTGCAGCAGAACTGCAGATGTGTGTTACTGTCCTAAGAGCTTGTCTTGGAACAACCCTTCCCTTGGTTTGATATCTTGCTTCTTGAATTTATGGGCTGTGAAACAGTCTTTGAAATTAATCACAAGTAAAAGAATTGCAGTTCAGCTGTATTGTGTAGGCTAAAATCTGCATTTATTCATGCAGTAAAACAGCTACCCAGGAAGTCTGCTCTACTAGTCCCAACATACTGATAGGTTCATTCAAATGTTCCAAATCCCATGAAGAATGAGACCAGAAATTAGTTTTATTTAGTTGATGGTATTTTATCTTAAAAGTAAGGAGCAACTGAAAGATCATTATCTTTCCAGTCTTAATAGTTATAATAAGAATAATTCTAAAAAAAAAAACGAACCAAAGCAAAACCAACCACCAAACCCACAGACTTGAAATTTCTCCAAGTAGTAACACTGTCAATGTCACATCTGCCCCTATTTTTCTGTAAAATTACTTCACACGTTTTTAACCACAGTATTTTATTCTTGATTCTCTTCCCTTCCTTTCACTGTTTTCTCTGTCTTCTAAGGTGACTGCAATCTCCTTATCCAGACTTATTCTATCGGTTTGACCTGACATTTTTCTTTTTCTCAATAGCTCATCTTTATACTTTTTTTTTAAAATGAGTTTCAGGTAGATATTCTTGACACATATTTTCCTCTCAAATGCCAGTTGTAGTGTGGAGAACAAATTAAAAACCATTTAAATTCATGTTGATAAATGAAGGTCAACAACTGTTTCCCTCACCTATTTTCTTTGAATAATAGACTGTAATGCAGAATATATTAACTGTTTCAGCACTGAGTTTCAAAACAATTGCATTATGTTCCAATCCTGAAACCCGCTTTTTGCATTTCAAAAAATCCCACTGAATCAGTGCCAAGTTGACTGTATTTAAAACTTCAAAGAAGTCTTCTGAAAGACTGTCTTGCAGTGTAGAGCCAGGCTGTCACTGCTGTTTGTGTTGTACATGCCTCACTGATTTTTGTGGGACCACAAGGCACTGGAAGATTTCTGTCCTTAGACAACATACCAGCCATTATTGCAGGATCATTCTGTTTATTTCGGCCTCTTCCAGTGCTTTCTGTATCCAGGCTACCAGCCTGACCTGCCATGGAGGCCAAGCAGAAGTCATCCCCTCTTCTCAGCAGAGCTTGGATACAGGGTACAAGAAGAGGAAGCAGCCAGTACCATTGTGACAGAAAGCTGCAAGAAGAAGCCTTGCATTTCTGTGGTGACGTTTTTTACCCATCACCAGTTGTTCTTATTGAAAACTCCTTAATATTTTAAGTTCATTTGCATCTTTATCCTTGGCTCTCCCCTGCTGGAAGAGGAGTGGGAAAATTATGACCATTTTGAGTCATCCTCTCTCCAGGCCTGAGGAGAGGTCCAGGATTATGGATGAAGGTGGGTGTGTTGGGTATGGGTGTAGATAGCCTGAATGTTCCCAGGTATGCGAGATCCACCACATCTCTGAGTAACCTGTTTGACTCTTCACCACATCATCATAAATTTTTTTTCTTCTATCTAGTCTGAATCAACTCTCCTTTGATTTAAAACCTTTGCTCCTTCTTCTATTGTTACAGGTCCTACTAATGTCCTGATTAACCACAGTGGCTTTGAACGAGAGGACATTCAGGCACTTAGGGACTTCTTGGAGCACCTAGTTGTCAAATCCATTTCCACAGTGCGTTTGAGGAGAGAAATCTTGCAGAAGAGTTTGTGTTTTGTTCAGAGGAAGTAGGTTTTTTTCCCAGGGACCACAAAAAGCAGCTTTGTTGACACATTTCAGTTTGCTGCTGCTCCAGAGTGTGAAGTGACAAGTTATCTGATGAGACCAGAGAAGAAATTCTTAAAGCTATTGCATAGGAAATATTTTGTGCCTTTTCTGATCTGATTTCAGTATGGAATGGAATATCTGAAAAATTGTTGCATACTTAAACAGACCTCAGCCAGATATTAGGCCAAAGATTTTTTTTGTTGAAAATATATTGCCAAAATTTGAAATTCCTGAAAATAAGGAATGCCATAGAAAATTTCAATTCATACAAAGGCTGAAACTTCCCACCTCCATTACATAGCTCCATGAATTTGCTTTTAGCGCTGTCTCTAGAAATAATGAGAAATAGCACAGAAGATTAATGACAGTGCCATTATCATAGTGCTGATTATAATTGGATACACATTAGAATAGTTCCATGTTTTGATTAGCTGTTGAGATTAGGATTATTATAGGTTTAGAGTTTTTGAATTTTGAAAAGGTTTACCATGGTAGTTAGTTGCTTTCTGGGACATATTTATCATAGGTTTGCCAAGATTTAACAGAGAGAAGTGAAACAAAAAATGTTCTTCCTTTATGCAAACTATGGTCATTTCATTTTCTGTTTATACACTTGCAGTGTCAGAGTAGTACACCAATAAAAAAAACCCTTTTGTATGTTACATGTTAAAGACCTTTGTAAAATTGCTTCATGCCAAATCATTCTTAGTAACAATATCTACCAGTTGTAACAAGATTATTACAAGGCTTCTGTTAATTATTAGTCCACTTACCAGCTCCTTTGATCTTGCTTTTAATATGTAGATATGCACGTATAAATTGGCATAAGTAAAATCTTTCTTGGTTTCTAAGAATTGCTGGAGAGAGATGGAATAAGAGATACAGGTGGCTCTAATATTGCACAGTTTGTATTTGATAGTCACATGTCCTCTAGCACTGATCTGGGATATAATTTTTTAATGTATTCAGCACAATACAGGGTAGATGTTTATTAAAAAACATGGAAATGCTTTTCTCAGATGTTTCCTTGCAGAATTTTAATTTAGTTGTTAGTAATTCCCTGAATCCTTTAGAATCCAGTATTTTTTAGCTACCATTAATCTCTACCACTCTATCTTCAAACTTCTGTTTTCCATGGGGAGTTCAGAAACCCAGCAGAAAGTTTTAACAGCCTTATTGAAAAAAATAGTACTAAACAATACAGTAATTTTTATGTATTCCCACCAAAGTGGTACTTCATATGAAAAAGTATAATAAACTGGTAATTCTTTAGTGAGAAGGCACTATTTTTCTCATGCAAACCTGCTTTTAAATGGAAATACAGGCCTTCAAAGTATATTTGTTAATAGTTTGTTGCTATTCAGAGAAATAGTGAATGTATATGAGGGACAAAGACAATTTTAGACATTTTTTAAAACATTGTGTTATTAGGTCTTACCTCCTGATTAAGCATGTCCAGTTATCTACCACAGTAGGAAGATTTTGCAGTCCCTTTTGTAAATATACTGTCATATTTTCAAAATAAATAGCATATTTTTCCCACTTTTTTTTATTCTTCATGCTTACCCCATTGTCATAGTTTAGGAATGACACTCCAAGACACAAGCTGCTCCTCCCCCACCCTCCCGTGAGAGACAAAATGCAGAGATTATGGGTTGAGATAAGAGCAATTTACTGGAAGCAGCAATGAGATAAGAAAAGGAACAGTAATAGCAACAATATTATAACAAAAGTATACAAGGAGAGGGAGATTTACATGCAAAAAATGCTCACCAAGCCTGGGACAATATAAAAACTGGTGTGGACAGTCCCTACATGATCAATTGCAAGCCATGCAGCTTCTTCTTGGAAGTGGGAGAGCCCCTTTCTCCTGCCCATGACACAAGATGCTGACAGGTAACACAGTGTCTTGGCTGTGTCCACATGGATCCAGGCTCCACCCCATCATGCCCCCTCACCCTGTGCCTGAAATAAAGACATTCAACCCACGAGGCTATCAGGCAAAAGTATTCCAAAGAGTATGAAAGAGTGCAGACTCTTCAATTTGATTTCTGGTCCAGGTATTCCTAAGGTACTCTTAGCTTTTGTTTGGCCACATCTTTTTTTTTCTTTTCTTTTGCTTCATGATCATGTTGCCATCTCCTAATCTTCTGGGCTGGATTTCATAATGAGTCACCTAAAAGGTAAGCTTCCTCTCTAAAACAGTAGTTGGAGAGGAAAAGATGGACATCTAGTACGGGTGATTCATCCCACCTCAGATTTCAGTTTTAGTTCAGTATGAATCATGAGCTAAAGATATTCTCCATTAAATGCAGAGAAATCCTTCATGACTGGATGAGGCTAGACATCTTTTACATGTCTGAACTGGATCAGTTATATGTGATGGTCTGTGATCACTTGAACACAAAGACTTTTTCTTCTCTTGGTCACAAAGAGAGCTTGCTGTGCAAGGCAATAAATATACCTGTGTAAACTATTCTGCCAAGCAAAGAAGTTATGCAAGAGTCAGAGCATCATTGCCTTTATTCTTGCATCTCTATTCCCTCTTCACAAGGCCATGCAGCACCAGCAATGCTGGAATTAAGTGTCAGTCTACTGAAAACACGATTACTGTCAGATTTTGAAATAGCACACCACTCTTCTAATAAAATAAATTTTTCTATATATAGAGTTTCTCTCCAAGATTAGTCTTGGGATAAAGTGGTGGATTTAACCTAACATGACAGCCTGCAAAGGGATACATGGGAAGATAGAATTCTGCTATGATTCTGAATAACTGAACTTAATACGAAGAATCTGCATCTGGAACTCTCTGATGTTTTTCACAGTTTTCAAAATTTTCAGTCTTAGTGATGCCTCACATTGCAGAAACATTAATGAGATTTCCTTAATGCTTTATATATTATTACCAACCCAAGTTGTACTCTTTTAAACTTAAATAATTGTTTGACTGTATAAAATAAAATTTTAACATCAGCAAATATCGAATAAGTTACTGAAATTTTATTTATTTTTTTTTTTTTAACTCTTGGAGAGCTCATTCTTTATGAGCCTGGCAGCTTGTTTAAACACTGCCAGATGATTAACTAACTCCCCAATTAAAATCAGCACTTGGTAGTTAAATGCTGATGCTAATTTGATAACCAGTTATGATGTGAAATGACCTTGCAGGTTCTATACATAGAACAGTCTTCTTTGTACTTGATGGTGACATTATAAAGTATTGCTGTTTTAGGATTTGCTATATTAGAAGCAAGACTTTTTATCTCAATATTGGAGCGTTCACTAGTTATAGGAAGAATTTCCTATAGAAATATAATATTGAAGATAAAAACTGTAAGTACTTTAGGATTTGAATAGAGAATATAATTATTTTAGGCAATATTATGTCTAGGCTATCTAAAAGTTGTACACACACAAATGACTACATCTTAAATACCAGTTAGCTTTAGAGAAGCTCATGATAAGGTAACTTTAGAAATCAGCACTTCCAAGAGTAAACTTTTTTCTTACACAGCAACCAAAAATAAGTCCTATCTATCTTGCAGTAACAAGAAATAATGATGTTCTGGTGTTTCCCTTTAATCTGGAAAATGCTGTCATTCCCTCATTAAAATGGTCTCTTATCTGTACTATTCTAATTTTCTACTAGTTTGCAAATACTTGGATGTTGGAGTCCGTCTGGACAAGAGGTTGATGAGGGGCTTTGCCCCGGGCCCTGAGAAGAAGGATCTCCTTTAGTTGGGGTGAGCAAAAGCTCACCCGTAAGACCCCCAGAGTAGTTATATGTTAATCATGCTAGAAGGTTCTATGGTCTCTTCGTTAGTGGTTAAATTTTGCTGTATTAATTTGCATATTCCTAATCTCCATTTCTTACTGGTTCCTTCCCCTCAAACTCCAGCCTCAACCAATCTTACATAAATTACTGTTCCACCCTGGATTTCAGCCTTTTGTGTGGATCCCCATATGCTCTTCAGATTCTGCATTTGTTATTTTGCTTATTAAAGATCTTTACTTTTCGGGTCTCACATTTGTGCCGATCCCTCTTTTTTATCGCCACTCTCAGACCTCACGCCGATTTTCTCTGAGGTGGCACCAGGCCCAGTGTGCTACGCTTGAAGACAAATACATAGTTAAAAAATCTATAACTTTGTTTCCTGAATCTTTTATGCTTGGGTGATGGCAAAGGATCAAGACACCAAAGCTTCGTGACTCTTGCCCGTCAAGCGAGCTGTGGGAAATCATGATGTCTCTGTAACCAAATTTATCTGCACCTGGGAAGTAAAATACACAACCTTAAATCAGGGGCACTCCACCTTTCTAATTAGGCAGACAATGCTTATTACAGAGTCCTAGTGACTTCTGTCAAGAGGTGCCAATTAGGTGAACAACATTAGTAGAAACTAGGACAGAAAAAGGCTGAAGAGCTGGAGATGTTCTAATGGCCATAAAATATGGTAAATTTTTCATTATTCAGGTGTTTGCTGAAACCCCTTTGAGTCAGGTTTTGTTAATTTTAGCTTTTAAGTTTGACACTTAAGTAAAGTATTTTTTTCTGACTTTCCATCACTTTGAATGTGCCATCATCTGCTGCCAGGCATTTTTATGTGGTGTCTTGTGCTGTTCACTCACAGAATATCTTGAGTTGGAAGGGACCCACACAAATCATCAAAGTCCAGCTCTTGGCCTTGCACGTGACCACCCACAAATAAAGAGTGAAAAAAAGTCATGCAAACATTAGTCCTTTTATTATATGTTAACAGTACTTGCATTAGATTTAATGTGAGCTTTATGAGGCCAGTGGGATCTCTACCTTCTGGGCTTTCCAGGCACTGCTGATCTCGTGGTTATAATTTCTTCACTACTATTGCTACAGGGTCACCTGGATTAAAGGTAATGTGAGCATTCCTGTCCTGATTGTAAGGAGAGCAGTGTACATTCTGTACAAATGCTCTGTTCCCAGTTGTGGGTCATCAGCTTGTCTTTCATAGCGGTGGGGAGTATTGTTTTGGTTGGTGGATAGTTAGTATTTATAGGAGGTGATCAAAAATGTTTCTGCAGTTTCTGTATGAGAAGTTAATTTTTTAAGTTTCAGGCAAGAATTTTTCTGTTGTAACTGGCCTTTCCTATGTGCAATTAAAAAGCTGTGACTGCGCTAGGATGTTTTTTTTGAAATTTATTTTGAAAATTCCTTTCCTAATTCCTTTTATGCTTAGAAAAGAGAACTGGTATATTCTGTATACTAGTTATCTTTTTTATTTTTATAGTTTTCATTTTAGATCATGCCCATAACATATTCCGTGCTGCTGTTTCATGGAAGCATGAGAGTACTTGTACTTGGATTAATCAGCTACTCAGTCATCACTCATAATTATGCACAGTAAAATAACTTCATGCATTTGCCTCTGCTTTTTTTTTTTTATTTTATTTTTTTTAATTTTTTTTTAATCCACTTGAGCCCCAGGGTGAAGCTGGAGTCTCCATAAAGATATGCTGCATGTCTTTTTAGGAAAAAGAATATTTAAGTTCTATTTACTTTTGGGTTTTTTTTTTAGAGAGAAAAGTGTAAGTACAACCTTGTAGATAGAACCACAAATTTGTTTGCTTAAAACAGCTGAAGTATTGCACATGTTGGGTAATCCAGAGTGTCTGTCCAGGTGACTGAGAGTATTCTCAAGAGGCTTGTTGGAAACAGGTTAAAAACCTAACAAAGATGAATACTGTATTGATGCAGAAAAGTATAGAAACAGCCCTGTAAGGGAAGGCTCTGGACACTGACATTGGTGAAACTGCAGAATGCTTGTTTGCACTTTGCTCTGAGCAGATGAGCAGGCAAATTACTGCCAAGTGTAATAAGGAACTGAGAGACATGGAGAAATATAAAATAGTGGGGATCATTCAGTGTTACTTTTGTGGAAGGATGTTACATTCTTGCACTCTAAGTGGCTTCTGGAAGAAGTAAAGGAGCAGGCAGACAAGTTTTTGTGTTATCAGTAATGAACAGAGAGAAGTGTTGTATCACCTGCAGGCAGGCCTGTGGACCTCGCTACAAGCTCTTCCAGAGCAAAGTAACTGAGTGATGTAAATTAAGGAGATATGCATAATTTACAGATGTGCTTTAAAAAATGCAAATATGTCGTTCACAACTCAGGGCAGAGATTACCTGATACAGGACTGTCACTGTACTGAGGTTTCCTTCACCAATAACAGAGAGGAATGCAGGAGTAGAATACAAATGTTTCAACTGTCTTTATGAAAAAAATATTTTGGAATAGTTTTTGTTTAAATTCTTGCAGTTACTTCTGGTAATATAATTGTCATTATTTGGGATGTAAAATGCATGTATAAGTTGGTGGACATAAGGGTCCAAGGAGTGTTCTCTTCTGTCTTCATACGGTAGTTTACTGGCCATCCATGGTTTCAGATTATAATGAGATTCAAATATAGCAGGTATTATTGGTCCTGTATCAAAACAGCAGTGGCTTCAGTGTAGCTGAAGAAGAGATTGATGAAGGAGGTCATAGCTCCTGTAGTACAGAGGTCTACGTGCAGGGCTCTTCTACCCTTCTTGTACTTGCATGTGGGTGTCATGGAGAATGTTGCTGAGATGCCTTCTTCAATTCATGGCAGAGAAGCTTGTTGAAGCAAATCCTAGGAAGCCACAAATACCGTGATTTTCAATATTTTGCCCTGTGTTATTGTCAAGGTTGGACTTGAAGATCTAGGAGGACTTTCCCAATCTTAATAATTCTGTTATTATATGATTCTGTGATTAGATCTGTGATGGTTTAAAAGAAAAGAAATGGTAATTAAACTCCAAATAAGCTGTTCTTCTTCCCCTCACTCCTCTCCAGTGAGAGGGGGACAAAGGCAGAGACTATAGGTTGAGATAAACATTGCTTGAAAACAAACAGCAATGGGATGAGATACACACAGAATCAGCAATAATATTCATAACAAAGTATACAAAATAGAAGGTGTTTACACATAAAAGGTGTTCACCACCCTGACTTAGTTCTTTGTGGCCACCAAGACAAAGACAAGATGGTGGATGCTCTCCAGGGCTTGTGCTTTCTGTCCCTGAAAAACAATGATGAACAGACTTCCCAAAAGCCAGTTTGTCCATGCTGCTCCTGGACTGCTGGGCTCGGCTGTGGTTAGCAGTATTTGTGTTTCCCTCTCTCTGCTTGGCTTGGGCTGTGCCAGGCTTGGGCTTGTGTCCACCGCTTTCTGTTCCCCACAGCTGCTTCCCACAGTGATACCCCAGTGCTCCCCTGGGCTGTGTCTGTCAGTTGGAGCTGTGCCCTTCCCGAGGGAAAGGAAAGGATGGGCAGCAGCAGAAGGAGGGAGTCTGCAGGGCTGGTCCTGGCAACCTCCCCTCAGAAGAAAAGGGAAGAAAATGGAGCCACTTCCAGGGTGTGCTCACCTTTTCTTCCCTCCAAAGCTATGCCCCAGGGAGGAGGGGGTGGTATAGAATAGCCATATAGCCACACACACCCACACAGTTCTAGGATGCTCCCCTTCTTGACACCTGCAAGCAAAACTAGGACAGGTCGTATATCATACCCGATCCAGGATTAATCTTGGCAAACCCAAATGATTGTTCTGGTATTTTCAGTACTCGTCCATACTGTTAGGTGTATTAGCCTTTATTCAAAAGTAGTATTCTTTCCTCATGTGTTTGTTCTTCCAGAACAGTATTTATCAGGAAAGAAATTTTTCTTCTTGAAAACAGCTATTGCACTCAAATTATTGTCTTGAAATTCATTACTAGGCCTGTAAAATCTTTAATTGCAGCATTAATCACTTCATGGTTTCTTCTTTCTGATCTATTCTTTTTACAATTTTTGTATTTTCTTAGACTGTAGTTTTTTGGGATGAAATAATATAAAAAAAATTATAAATCAGAATGTCCTAATCATGAAATTGTACTAAAACTTTTGTTGCATATAAGGCATAGTGGAAGAAAGACCACATTTCTTATCTGTTAAGGAAAGGACTGTTGATCTGTTGGTACCAAAGGCCAGTATTTTCTTAAATGCTCCTTTGTTTTATATGTGTACTTTCATAATAAATAAATAAATACATTCACTTGTGATAATGTAAGATGGAGAAGCCAAGGTAAAATTTTAAATTGGTTATTTTATGGTATACCATAATGAATTTAGTTTCAGCAAATTATTGTGATTGTTTTTGCATAGGTATAGCATGCTTCCTAAAAGGTACTCTAGTTATATGCTTGTCTGGATTTTGCTGGGATTTTTTTTTTCATAAATACTGCTATTTGTAGAAATTGTATTAGTATATTTCTGTATTTACATTTACATTTGATTTACTGCATTTGCTCAAACTGACTAGATACTTTAAACACATAATTAAACAGAATGCTCTGCTGTGTGCAATTTCAGCAAAAAAAATTGAATTATTTCCAATCTTCATTGGTAAATGTGTGCAAGTGTTATTTTTCAAAGCGTAAATTGCAATCCTGGAAAAATATTTTTAAAAAAGATTTCAAACCTGATATTATGTAGGTGTTATTGCTTTAAATGGTGTTATCTCTGAAAGGTGAACAAGTGAAATGCAGCAAATCTAGTTTCAAGACTGATGCCTTATATTTATATTTTTGTGATATTTTCTGTTCAATTATGTCAAACCCAGACTTTTCTTGGAGATTCTACTGATTTTCCAGGAATTTAGATTACATTCTTTAAGAACCAATTACTCTGAAAATATTGACCCATTGCACTGACCCATCCCTCGCTGATCCTTCTACTTATTTTTACCTCAGACTCCATTTGACCTGAACAACACAAAACAGATTTTATAACATGATTAAGAGGAAATTACATTGGGGGAGGGGGAGGATTGTATTACCTGAAGTGGTAGCAGAGTAAATAAGTACACTGCTGATATCTCCTGTTAGCTTTCACTACTTCATGGTTTGTCTTATGGCTTCAAAGGAAAAAAACAAAAAGGGCACAAAAAAATTCCCCCTAGCAAGACCAATTAAAATAGCCTATAACTGCAAGTTCACTTCAGTTACCTCCATTGTGTAGTACAATAACAGTAGTTGTTGGTTGCAGGAAATGCTCTTAGGCAGCAAACACTGATCTGCCAGTTTCTCTGTTGGTTTTATGTAAGGCTGAGAGCACAACTGTTACTTCCAGTAACTAGAGGGAAGTTAAAATTCATAATTTCAGTTCCTATGAACTATACAGATGGAATTTAACCTCTCAATTCCCCCTTTTTTTTTTTTGGTTTGGTTGTATAAAAACAAAATAAACAGTCATTTTCTTGAATTGCTTAGAGTTGTTGCAGGTTTTCCTTTTCCCCCAACTGCAATGAAACACTCTTGTTGAAATGGGCATTTGACTTGTGCACAGGATTTCAAAGCATCGTGCTTAGCAAAATGGTGCACGGAAATGCAGGACCAGGATGGTGTCTTGATGGCTGTTCACTGAAGTTGGTATGGCTTTGGCTTATAGAAGACATTGAAGCCCACTAGAGGGCTCACAGTGTGTGAAGACACCCAGCTTTCCTATCAAGTCAACCAACAGTTTTCTGTACTTCCCTGCAAGATTTATATGAGCTGGGAAGGAACCTGCTAGCATCTGGAATATAGGTGTAGTGAGTATGAGAGAGAGCTCTCAAATTGTTTTAAGGAGTACTATTGACTGAAAATCCCCAGTCCTTTGGTGTGTGTACTGAGCCTCTGTCGTACCCTTGTACATTCTGCATGCACTGTGCATACGGCATTTTCCCTTGCCAGGAGCAGTTCAGTTTTCTGCTCTGCCTCCTAGCACGATTGAAAATTCAATACAGACTTTATTCACCTTCAGAACAGAAATCTGAGTGTGATCCAGAGGTCCAGGCTTCTTGTATAGAAAGCACACTTTTAGGCAAACCGGACAGCATAGCCAGGAGCACTAATAGGGCCGCAGTAAAGTTAACACACTGATTATGAATCAGTTGGCTGCAGTGGTCCCATTTGAGATGCCCTGATGGTTTACAGGTGTGACTTGAGCAGGTTATGTGTGTCCTACCTGTGTCAGCTACATTGGAGTGGTTTGGATTGCTGTGAAACTTTAGAACAAAACTCCAGAGGAGGCAGCTAAAGCAATTCCCTTTGATCAGCTGAGTAACTACTACGGTTGGGTTACAAATTTCTAGCCATTATGGCTAGGTGAGTATCTATCTCAGTATGCATACAGTTTTTAAGTAAAGCTAAAGCAATTTCTTATTATTTATTTCTGCCCCTCTACTGCTGTTCACCAAGAATAAATTGTGCACATGCTTAATTTATAAGTGTGCTCGGTATAATTCAGTCTTTGTTTACTATAAAAAAAAAAATTGCTGCTGGTACAGTGAGAAGACTGGAGCTCCTTATCCCAGTTATGCTGGGCTGTCTTCCCCACAACCAGGATGAAGATAAGCAGCTCTTTGGAGAAGATCTCTTCTTTCATTCAGAATGGCTATATGATAAACAGGTGCAGTGGGCTCATCAGGACTGATGATACCTTAATACCTTTGTATTGTATTGTATGTCAACATAGTTTGGCCCTCTTGACAAGGAAAAAGCATCTTTTGTAGCCAGAAAAGCCCTGCATATCCTTTGAATAACATTATTTTGAAGCCAATGTTACCCAGTATTACCCAGTAATTTCAAGTCCCTCTGCTTCTATCTGAAAATTGCAATATGAGTGTTTGGAAAATCTATAGTTGCTGATAATTATCTACACATTTATATAGATATATATATATCTATATGTATGTATAAAATCTCGTATGGAAAGGCACTTCAAATATCAAAGTAAGACACGAAGAGCTATGGCTAATTTTTTCCGATTTATATTAATGATATAATTTTCATTTTTAATGCTTTTTCTTTACAAGTGGCTGCTATGTACTTTAAAGGGAACAAAACTTATCTTAAGTGTATTCTAAACTATTTCCACTTGAGGAAGAAAAGGATTCTTAAGCCCTGAAAAAAGCACTTGGAGGCACATGAATGAAGAACTAGAATAAAGTCAGGATAATCCTCTGTCCTTTATTATGCAGCAGGTCAGATTAGAGGATCACTGAGATCTTTGTGGCTTTATAATCTGTGATTAACATATTAATTTTTAACTGTGTGCTTTGGATCAGTTCTTTGCAACAATGCATATAAGTATGTCTTTATTTGGAGCAGGTGGAGCCAAAGCAAGGGGTTAAAATTAGACAGATGTTGAAGTACTTTTCAGACTGGATCTGGACTCCTAACATCCTGAACTCTCTTAGTTTTTCAGAATGTTTGCACTGAAGTATATTTTTTTTGAGTGGTGGTCTTCTTGCCTTTCACTTTATTTAGTAAAATAAAAGGTAAAAAGTATTAAGGTTTTAGTACTTTCTCTTTGTAAAAAACAACGAAAACAATTCTCTGAATTAAGAAATATATTAAATAAGCTTTATTTAGGTGGAAAATTTTTTTCCCCTAGGTTTGAGTTTTTAAAAAATCTTTACATTTTCACAGAATTTTAAAATAATGGAATACAGATTGGAAAGACCATCACGGTGATCTGGTCCAGCCTTTCTTGGCAAAAAGCAAAGTCTAGACCACCAGATGGCCCGGCACCCTGTTCAGCTGGATCTTGGAAGTGCCCAGTGCCGGGAAATCCCTCATTTCCCTGGGGAAACTATTCCAGTGCCTGATTGTTCTAAGTGTAAAACTGTTGGTCAGTCGGGTTCCATCAGTTTGTAGGGGACAAGCTTCCACAGCAGTTCACAAACTCCTCCTTCATGACAGTGGGTCTGTGTTTGTGTCGTCCTGGAATTGTGGTCCCAAGATCTGGGGCCCACCAGAGCTGGTAAAGACAGAAGTAAAGAAAGTGTTGAGAACCTCTGCCTTTCCAGCATTCTTCATGATTAATTCACCTCTTGTTTAACAACAGGTTAATATTTTCCTTCCATTTCCTTCATTTTCAGAAAAAAAAAAAAAGATGTATCAACAGTAGAAATATTCTAGAAGTTCAGTTTTTTCTTGTGGAGATACACTAAGAGAATGTAAATGATGGAAAAATTATATTGTCAGCCTGAATTCTGTACTTCAGGATCTAAATTAAATCTATGTGTAACAGCACAACTAAATAATAGATCTTTATGTTTCTAGTAACCTGTTGAAATTTTAAAAAGTAGTAAACCTCAGGATGTTAGCTTGCTATCATTCTTAGTTAATTAACTAAAAGGTAACACTTAACTGAAATATACTGACCTCTGAAAAATATATCTTTGACAGTTGTAACGTGTGACTTTTAAATACCTCCCTGGAGTTATTCAAAGACATGTAGATGTGGCACTTAGGGATAGTTTAGTGATAGACTTGGCAGCACTGGGTTAATATTTGGATTCAGTGATCTTAAAGGTCTTTTCCAACCTAAATGATTCTGTGATTGTATGACTGATTCTCTGGACGTGCGTTTGGGTTATTGGTTTCATTACAAAGTGCCTGTGACAGTTAAAGTCAGTAAATTCATAGCAGTGTGGTGCATCTTGAAAAGTATCAAGAAGAGAAATAATTAATACATACGCCAATAGTAAAAAGGACCTACATCTTCCTGTAGGAAGGATTCATCTCTCCAGCTTTCATCCCTGCTCCCTTTTGTTCTGTAGTTTATTTCTCTCAGAATGTTTCTATTTAAAGTAGAATTATGAATGTAATTCAGACAGTGACATGATCAACAAATTGCTTTGCATTTGCTAAGTTTCTGTCAAGATTTCTGGCACCGATTTGTTATTCATACACCCAGTACTTCCACGTAACTTTTTTGTGTGCTGTTGTCATCTGTCTTCAAAAATCTCGGATGGGCTTGCATTACTGGATTTTCAGCCGTGCTTTAGCTGCTGCTCTAGCTGCTGCCAGTGTTTTCAATTACCCAGATGCTACGAGTAGGATAGCTGCATCTGTTCTGGTGAAATACACACTTTCTGACAAACCTTGTCATTTCTGCCATCACAGAATTCTCTCACAATTTTGTTTCATTTCCATTGGTCTCCTTTCCTGCCATGTCTTATCTTTCTCCGAGTTCTCACTGTACTTTATCCCTTCTTCGTGCACTTCCACTTGCTACAGCCTTTTTCCTGAAACTTCATTTTCCTGCTTGCTTTTTAGGTAGTTTTTCATCTGTGTAGTTTTACTCTCTGCAAAGCTAGCTCTAACTGTTATCCAAAAACCTGTTGACTGAAAACTAAACCACCAGATAATGAACAAGAGAATGAGCAGAATTTATATAAAAATGTAGGTGATTCCAGATGGCTGGCTGATTTGTAAAACCATCTGTGAGTGTCTTAAGATGTTATGGTAATGAATAGTTTTTGAGGTCTTGTTTCTCCTTGTGCGAACAAGTTCTGGGTTTTGAGCTGGTGAGCTGTGTGGTTGCCAACTGAGATGCTGTTTAGGACTGTGCACAGGCAGCAGTGGGAAAAAAAAAAGAGAAAAAGCATAGAAGCAGCTAGAGAGTTTGTCCTGCATGCCTCTACCTTTTGGCAAAATTGCACTTTTACAGTGGTGGTGTTGATTTGCGATTCTTAGCAAGTCTACATTTCCAAAAACCTGCTCCAGAGTTAAGGTTGCCAAGGGCACTTTCAGCTCTTGTGTTCAATTACTTTAAGCTCTCATACAATATAGTAGTATATTTTATATTACCAGAAAATGATGAATTAAAGTAATGTTGACTAGAGCTTATGAAAAGCACTTGCAGCTATGCCCCAAAATAATCTAAGGCTGCCCTCCTGAACAGACAGGTAGTTACTGTAAAAAGCAGTAGTTGTACAATGGTACACCTAAACAGCAGTGGAATTTCTTGTATGTCAAGTTTTTCAGTGCAGCATAAGTCTTGTTTGTTATCCAACTTCCATTCACAGCATTGAGTTCAAATGTGCTGAAGAGTGGGGGATTGTTTGAAGGAACTTGCCAGTGTTGTGAATGAATATGGAAGCCTGAGGCTTTAAGCTGTTGTCACCTAAATATGAGTGTCTGCATGTCAACTTCACAAGCAAGAGTAGAATTAGACTCTGTTACCTAAGTTTAGGTATCAAATACTATCTGAGCTGTCCTGCTGTATCTGAGGCAGGAATGTAGGGCTAGTGAATGTGACAAGGCCCAGATGGAGATTGGGTAGTGGACCCATGCTTTCCCCTGTGTCTTCAAGAACATCTGGGGCAGAATTTTTATCATGAGTTGTAGTTGAGGTAGCCCAGTATATCCCAATGATGGGGATCTAATAAATTCTAATGAAGCTTACAGGTCTTTGCAGAGCCTGTGTTTTATCATCTCCCTGCATGTGCTAAGAGTGCCACACAGCTTCTCAAATTATTTTAGATGCCTGTATTGAAGTATTCAGTTCTGTCCGTAGCTGTTTATAATGGTGGGAACTTGTTCAGATTTAGACACCTAAATGTGTATCAGTGAAGAGCTACGTATGTCTCACTTCCAGTGCTAAGATTCCATGACTGATAAAAGTAGGATGGCATGTATAAATTAGGATGGAAAACAAAGTAGTAGTATGAATGATTCAAATCTCTGCAATATCATAGAGGCAGTTAAGGAAAATATTTTTTATTATCTTTAACAAAACTTGGCAAATTAAGTTCAAACTGAGCTTTGGCCTCCCTGATTTTTTTCCTACATACCCTAACAACCCCCTTAAATACTTCCTGAGAAACCTGACTCTCCTTCCAAAGATGACACATTCTCTTTTTATTCTTAAGTTCCTTAAAAAAGAAGTGATGAAGTTTCCAAGGGCTGTTTGATGTGTATTAGATTTAGAGTAGAAACCATAGGGAAAGGAGTGGCTGTCTTTTAGCTTATGCCTAATGCCCTCCTCTTGATTTCACATACTGATTTCTTTTCCCATGATTTTTCTAAACCGTTCTTCAGCATCTGTAGTGGAAATGTTCTGACCCCATTATTAAAGAGGGCAGAATTGACATTAACATTGTTAAATATTCTTTCTTTGATTTTTCTAGAGGCTTTGGGATATTTTAGTTCAGATTGTGACAATATCAGGCGACCCTGACTATGCATGAGCTGGTGGGTTAACTTTAGCCAGCAGTCAGATGCCCACCCTGTTCCTTGCCACAGAGTCCATCCCCTGCAGCCTCTCACATCTACACAAGCCTTGGGACCTACACCCAGTGCAGTCAGAAATAGTATATTCCTTTTTGTGCTGATGCAGGAAATATCTGTTCTTCCCTGTGTTCCCTGTAGTTGTTTGAAAATTTTTGTGATGGCCAGAATTAACCCTTTTTCTACTTACTCTTTCATCTCTACTTAGTTTTTGACCTTCCTCTTTTGAGGTGAGGAAGTGGTGTAAGTACAAGTGATGAACTAAAGAGAAGAGACAAGGAAATTACTGAGTGAGATGAGGGGTGACATACTATGTGCAAGAATGGAAGGGAAAGGGAAATTGTCATGACAGGTACATCCTACGTGTCCAGACTTACTCTCCTCTTCATACTGTCCTGTGTTGTGCTGGCCATAACCATATCCCATGAAGCAATTGCTTATTAGCAACTAGAAGAAAAAGGGAAATTTGGGTTTCTTTCCTCTAGCCACAGAGCAAGAACTGATTGCCACAAGAGATGCTGAAACCTATGCTGGAATTAAAAAAAACCAAAAACAACCAGACAGATAGTATTTCTAAACTTTTAGCCATTAACAGTCTCTTGTCTGTTTCTCAATATTGGTAGTTTTTCTCTGCCAGAATTACCAGAAAGCAAAGGCCAGTTTTTATGGGCATTATATGCAGAGTATTTTTGAAAATCTACTTCATCATGACAATAACCATATTGGATTTTGAGCCCTGCCTTGCAGCTTTATGGGGAGTCCTAAGTCAGGTTCACATTGATAGAAGAGTATGATGTTGCTTTATCAGTATGGCTGTGGAAAATTATTATTATTATTAATGATCTCTTTTGAAAGTGATTGTGTATAATTTAGGTGTGTTTCTTTTAAGCATGTTCCTGTATTTATGCAGATTGTCTGTGGACGGATTTTGTATTTACATACAAGAAAAAAAAATCATAAGACAAATCTGGATTTTTTAAATCATCTGTTTAAAACTTTAAATTTCAGATTCTTGAATATATATGCAATAAGGAGTACTAGAATAGTTTGCATGTTTAATCATGTTCATTGCATAAAGTTGGCTTGCTGAGAACAATAGTTTGTTTATGTACATGTGGGAAAAGGGATAAAACCTTTCAGTTTTAATCTAGAGGAGGGGAAAAAAAGCCCAAACCAACCATTGTTGGGTTTCAAGCAAGAAAAGCACCCCGACCAGCTCCCGCATGGCAGTCACTCTTAGCCGCTCGGTCCGTACCCCACAACATCAATGTGATGGATGGCAAATATGGCGATTTATTGCAGGGAAACTTAACATTTTATAGCCTGGGTTCACTGTATTACTCCCATCTACATACGTCACACCTAGGTGCTATTGGCTAATTGCAAGAGGCCTTGCTATCCTAACAGAGAGGGGTGGGTTACTAGCTTTCCATTACATCCTGAGTTCTTCAGATCTCAAGCCCTTAAACTACAACAAACCATGTGAATGCAGCTATACCATATTTGCTGGTTGTGCCTCAAAATACATATTTTCAATTATATCTTGCACTAGGGTATTTCAGCATCAGTAACAGTTATTCATACCAGGATACAGCCCATGGTCTCAAATGATAGCTGGCATTTTCTCCATTCTCCCAAGAGATAATACAGAGAACTTTGAGCATTTACTTTTCACACAAGCAGGATTTTTCCATCAGTAGCTTTACAAGGTTATCTGTTTATAATCCCTCCTCACTTTTTGAACATAATTTTGCTCTTAATGACAATGCTGAATCTTGTAAGGATTGTCTTCAGCTTTTGTTACAGGGGTTTTAAGTAGGGTAATAAAATCTAGTGATGTGGTCATTGTCGTATACTAAAAGCCTAGAGTACGACAACTTCTGCCAGAAGTAAAATTGGAAGCATTATCAATGATGATGTTTTGTAAGATAAGATGGGTTTAATTATGTTTTATAAGCACAGGTGAGGAAAAAGTGTACATGTTAACTACCATTTCATTCCATTTATTCACTACACTTCCTCTGGTGTACTGTATATGTTTCACAGGAAGCTCTCCAAAGACAATATTTTGAAATTAATTATTGTTACAGCTTAGGCTTTTTGCTTTTTAAGAAATAGCACTTCAGAGAGTCCTTGTACTTTCCAAGGGCAGTGCACTGTGAGGCCCTATGATGCAATGAGGTTTGCAGGACAGTAAGAATGCAAATTGTGCTTTTCCCTGTGTACAGACTCTTTAGAAAGAAAAGATCACTGAAACTATTGCTTAGCATCTGGTTGCTGGTTTGTCTAAATTGTGTCCCATGGGGGTAATTCCTATTACTCCTTGTCAGTGAAGAGCTACTTTGTTGAATTTGATTTTTCTGAACTGGTGATGCACTTCTTGGTTTACCTATTTTCCTTTTCCCCCCTGACGAAGCTAGGTCCATTTACTGTTGTTCAGTGAATACCTTTGTTATCTGTTTTATGTTCTACATTGTAAAGCTTGCAACAAAGGGTCTAAAATTCTCAGAAAATATAAACATTTTTAGGAGGGATGAAAGTCTTCTAGGAACTAACAGTAAGTTAAAGCCTTTATTTTGCTTCTTATAGTTTGATAAGTGGGTTAAATTTTAAATTCTATCTTCACAAAATAATCCCAGTATATTTGTTTATACAGTGCTCTTCAGATGAACACTCCCTTTGCTAGAAGTTCAGCTTTTGTTGGCTAAGCAGTAATGGTGGCAAAGTAGCCACCAAAAAGACCCAAAAAGAACTCTTCTCACCTTATTTTAGACGGCTGCATCAGACATGAACTGTAAATGACATGTAATGGAGAGAAATAAACACCTTTTATTTTTAGCAGAATTCCAGATTGCTCCAGCCGATCACTACTGATCTGGTCAGTGTTAGGATGGGATGCCTTCTTCTGTGATTGGAACAAGTGCATATGATGAATTCCTTAAAAGTAGATGTGTATAGCATAAATATTGGGACAGATAGATTCCCATTCTGAACTTTATGACACTTCATTAATGCTAAATTATATTTTGCATAAATAGAGGCAAATAGACATACATAACCTATATTTTTGTGTAATTTAGGAAATATTTTTTCTTCTTACTAGAATTTCTATTTAAAGATGAGTGCTTCTGAAAATCAGTTTTCAGCTTATTTATGGATTGATTGAGCAGATTCTGCATTTAATGACAGAATAACATAAAGTTGCAATATTTTAATTCCAACCTAAGCCTACTTCGTAAAATACTTTAAATATCATTGGAATGCAAAAGGAAGTTATTACTGAATGAAATTGAAGTGTTTTAGTGACATAGAACTGCTAGGTAGTAAGTGACAGAGTATGGATAGGGAACTAAATCAAGATCCAAACTGTTTTACAGAATATGTAAAAGATTACAATTTCCTGATTTTCAAGAATGTATATATCAAGTTAAATGCAGTATGAATTTAAACAAATTAGCAAAGTTTATATTATTTGCATCTTCTGAAAACTTATGGCCATGTGTCAAATACATGTGAAGAAAATGACATGTTTAGCTTTGAACTTGAAAATTTTAATTTTAAATGACTTTTCTTTTTCCATACTTTTTTGAGATAAAGAAGTGGTTTTTATATGAAATATTTTAAATTAGAATGTTTGAATCAAATGCAACAAATTAAATTCTGTGATACTATCTCATATTACAGAAGGTAGTAATCATACTCTTCAAACAGGGACTGTGAACCAAAACATGTTTCAGGAAAGCTCTTAAGCATATTGACAAAGCCATTCATGTAGACACCAGGAAAGCCCTGCTTTTAAAGTAAGGTTAGTTTAGTAGACATGTCCAACAATTTGAAATTTCTTCATCAAGTTGTTGAGTTTAATTTTGTTTTCCAAATTGACAAATTCCAAGAGCAGCAATTTTCAAAATGTCTTCTGGCTATGTATGAAGCTATGGTAAAGCCTCATGTATCAATGATTAAGAGTTCTTTGTAGATTATTTCTAATCTATTGAGAATCATCAGAACCCCTTCTGCAGAGAAAAAAAAAACATGTAACTTCTCCCTGGTCTTCCTGGCTGTCCAGGATAAACAAGATGTAAGCTAAAATCCATGGAAGTTATCAGAATGATTTCCTTGTACCTCAGCACCTTAGACTTGGCTTGCTGCCTCTTGACTCATCAGAACTATCTGTATATTTTAATTAAGGTTTATTTAATGGCCGGAGGCCTTTCTATGCAATGAAGAAGAGAAAGTAGCAGCATTACTTCTTCAGCATGTCCTGCTTTCTGTCCTTGTCACAGTTTTTCCTCTTTCAGGAACTGTTTCCAGGCCAAGTAAAATGATTGTAGTGCTGATGGAGGCATTGCTTTTCTCATCCGGGTGGGATGTGTCTTCAGCAAAAAGGAAAAAGGAATAGATGAATGTGGAGTGCTACTCTACTTCATTTGAACATCCTTGGCTTCTGATTGCTGTATACAAACTTCTGGGTTGGGAAGGAGCTTAGGTATCTAAATCAAACCTGGCATTTATGGTTCATGTTTGATTTTGTTTGTTTTAAATCACAGACTAATACAACAGCATGGGTTGGAAGGGACCTCAAAAGACCCTTTGGTCCAGTTTTTATCAGAATCACAGATTGCTGCACTTGATCTCTGTAGACCTGTAATGCTGATCCTTATCATAAACACTCCTATTGACTGCTTTTTAACTACCACTTGTTGAAAAGACTGAGACTGCTCCCTGGGGCAGCATCAAAGATCTTTTCACAGTCACAGAATCCCAGAATGGTGATTTTTCCTTGTGAACCTGTCCCAATGATGCTTGGTAGCATCGTACAAGATTCTGTAGCACCTGTAGCATGCCACCATCAGTCTGACATCTTGGTTGTGTCAGTTTTGTGCCCCAGCTGACAATCTTCAGTTCTCCATTGCTGGTCTCCCCAGGCAGATTGTTGTTGCAGCACTCTGGTGGTAAAATCATTCTACTTCTGGTGCTGCACCTTGTGTGACTCATGTGGCAGCTGGCTTGAACTGGTCATTGCATCTTCCTTGACACTGGTACCTTTAGCTCATGTCTACCTACAGCTCCTAAGGGATTTGCTCATTTTGAGGTGTGGTAAAGCATCTGTCTCTCTCTGTCCATCTGTCTGTTTGCATGTTGCCCTTACTGCTGACTGATGAATCATCTTCTAAACATTTATAATGCATCCCAGAGAAGTTTTCAGTTGAAATAAAAGACCAGAGAAAAAAATAACAAATCTGAAGTCCCTTACAATATATATATATATTTGAAAATAGTGACCAACTATTCCTTTAGAACAAATGAATGTTCAAATAGGAAATAACACACTAGTCACAAACAGAAAGCTGTACAAGAGAAAGCCGATTATTAAGCTTATGTTTACCATAAAATGTAGGATTTTGATCCAGCAAGGCAAAGTCTAAAGAGTAAACAATGGTATCTAATAGTGTGGTTTCTTGTGATTAATGTGACATTCTGGTGGCTGTAATATGCTCCATACATACTTTTGGGGAATATTTGCATAAAATATGTAAAGTTCAAAACAATATTGTATGAAGTAGCTTTCAGAGGTTATTCAGATCCTCTTTCTTGCATGTTATTCATTTTTGTGTGCTTTTTATTCATTGCATAATAATAAATAGGGTCAATATTTCTCTAAATGAATTACAGAATAATAACAATTTTTTTGGTGGTGACTAATCTACAAATAAGAAAGATTTATTGAATTGAATTGCAAATTGAACAATTATTTTAGATTATGAAAAATACTATGTTTTATTAGTATTGTTTACCTAGAAATCATTGTGGAACACTTACGCCTGCTAAATAGAACGTTCCCCAAATCCTTAATACAAACAAAAATATTCAGCACACAACTCCTTGGGAACTGAAATGAAAAGACTGGTGCTCTCTGATGGAGAAAAAATTTATAGGATGTTAAATGTGTTTACTTGTAATTTTATTTCTTGATTATGTCATTAATGAACAGGATACAAATAAAATTTTCTTCATGCAGTCTGGGCCACTGAATGAAAAATGTACTTGCTTAGGGATCATTCTCACCCCCTCTCTCAACATCCATCAAAGGCTAAACATTTTTTATAGAATCAGATGTGCTTCCTAATAATCATTTGCATGTAACTGTGCACTTCTTTACTTGATTTGTGTGAAGGTTCAAGCATGGATCTTGTTCATATATTCCCTGATGATAAACTGGGTTAAGGATTGAAAGGAGCATCTGATCTCATTGATAAAAGCTTGGTTTTATCAACAGCTGAATACTTCTGCTGCTTTGGATAAATGCTGCCTTAATTCTCAGGCCATTTTACTGAAATGAATAGGCTTTCCTTCTGAAAGAAGATGACAAATATGATAGAAAGCAGACCTTAATTTTTCCTGATAAGATGAAAATATATAATTTATTTTATACTTATTACTCTAATCCTCCAAATGGTTTGGGAAATAGCAATAAACCATACATCCTTTAACAGATTTTACTGGTGTGTATATATGCTTTGCATGTATATTTGTGCAATTAGCTGCTGGCAGTGGGCAGTAAAATGACTATTACGTACTCTCCTTTCCATATGGGTATGAATTTCAGAATTAAATTTAGCTTAGTGCAGAGGAAATGTGCCGATTCACTGGCAGAAGAGTGTCATCTATACCAATGACTGTTGGCTCCTTAGGAGAGCAGGGGCAGTGATAGTGCTGGTGTGGTGGCCAGCAGCAACACCTGAGAAGCTCAGAAACACTGGCAGGGGAAAAAGAAAGGCCAGACAACACAGAAACAGCACTTATTCCCAGAGAGAAAGATAAAAATATTTTAGCATGGCTTTTTTCATTTTTATTATTTCTCTTCTGAGATCACACATAAGAAGAGTTAAAACATACTCAACCCTGAAGCAAAAGAAAAAGAGAGTCTACTTAGATGGCACCACTCTTCAAAGTGACTAGAAAATGTCCTAGGACAGAGAGGAGAGCCTGCTGGCATGTATGCATCCAGCCTCTGGTACAATGCAGGTCTCTAGTTCAGTGGCACATATGAAAACTGAAAACTTTCCTTAATATTGATTTGGCCTATACAGCATAAGTCATGGCCTTCAAAAGCTTTTTATGCTTTTTTTTTCCTAAACCTACTCCACTCTCTTTTGTCAAAAAACCATACCAGTCCAAACCACACCTAATTTATGCAAGTAATTCCTGAAAAACTCTTTTCCGTTAGTTCTCAAGACACTAAGCTCAGCCACTGCTCCCACTAAATTCACAAAACTGCGGTGCTTTAAATCCCCCCATCATCTTTCTCTCAGAGGAATAGGAAAACGTGTGAGGTTTTTTTTTTATACTGTTCATATTTAAGATACTTAAATATTCCATCTTGGACAAAAACTTACTGCAGTAATAAACAAATGAAAGAAATCACATCGGAAATTATGTGCAGCTCCAATGAAGGGGATAATAGTTTATCCCCATCCACAGAGGAATAATAGTTTATAAAACTTCCGTCATGAACTTCACAGTGATGTTACTTTTTAGATCATGAGCTGAACATTTGTGATGACAGTACTTACAATATCTGTTAACAGAAATCCTGCTTTGATGCATACAGACAGGCATGAGATGGAATGGCTCACAGATTTAGAAATGAGATAAAGAACAGTAAGATTTGCATCTGTAATTCAGGAATGTTGTGTTGTTAGTACGTCTTACTGGTATCATATAATTTGGGGTTTAGGTAATTTGCCATGGAAGCTATTGTTTATAAACAAATACTCATATTGCAACTCATAAGTTTCTCAGGCAGCTGAGATCATTAAATCACAGAAATCTGAAGCTCAAACTGTCTTGAAGAAATCATCTAATTCATCACCTCTACTGAAAGCAGGATCAAGTGCATCCATGTGTGATGGATGCTGGTGTATATTCTGTCCTTAAAGTGAAAAAGCTTTTCCTGAGATCAAACATAAATCTTCTTTGCTGCAAATTAAGATAATCTCTTGTTATCTGCTGTGGTCACAAGGAACAAATGAGCATTGTATTTTCTACTCTAGGTTCTGCCTACTGTACTCAAATGCCTCTCCCCTTGCTCCTTCCTGCTCCTACTTTTTCCCAGCTGCACCTTGTGGGGTCACTTTTGGCTTTTCTCCATTAAAATTGCATGTTTTGGTCTTTTAGTGTCTTCTTGTTTTCATTTGGGCCCTTCAATTTATCTAGCCTAACTTGCCCCAAAACACTGACAGTTCTCTGGAAAAGGTCCACCATTGATAAATAAAAAGTAAATATTTCCAGTGTGCCATATGAAATACTTGTTAGTTAACAACGCCAAAGTGACCCTGCTTTTGTCCTGCAGCAGTGACATGTACAGGTAGTGATGACTTATACATTTAGGGTGCCCTTTTAAACCCCCAGGCCCTTCCTATCATTCTGCTGAGTGTCCAGGCTGTTGTTGTTTGATCCTTTGCTATTATACTTGGCACCCTGTCCCCAAGCCCCCTGTTCTTTAGTATCACACTTGGGGCCACGGCAGTCGACTTAGGCTCTCCAGGTTCACGTGGCATTCTGGTTGTCTGCACAATTTTGTAGAACCTTTTCCAGAGTCATGTGAGCACTGTAAGCCAAGTCTCCTCTGCTGTGCTGCTGAATGATGCTGGGTTCAGGGCAGACTTGGCTGTTCACTGTCGATAAGGAAACACCAGCAACACTTCATGTGCTGTTTTTTAATGTGTTTTGAGTCACATTGTGGTCTGGGGCTACACTCACTTGTACCATGTAGACATTAGATCTGCTTGAGATGTCCTTTGTTTTCTGCCTAGCTTCCAAGTGCTAGATCTTGTGGCCAAGCAGGGTAGGCTGCTCCTAGTAGGTCTGTGTCATATCTGCGGGCCTTGTCTTGTGTCTGGAGGCTTAACATGTGTTGGGATACCTGGCCCTATTTAAAAGAAAAGTAATACTTGCCATAAACAGACTTTTCTCACAGTGTTAAAATATACATATGTCTAATTTGAGAGATTTGGTGTGTTTGCTTATTTTCCTCAAAGGTGGATAAAGAAGCCTTTGCTCCAGATTTCTTTTCTTAAACATTTTGTTAAGATCAGTTCAATTAAGATTTTCCATTATTCCATTAATTTCTTAGAGTCACATTATTTAAAAATAAAAGTTATTTAGCCTAGATATTAGAAATACACTTTGTGTTTTTATCTCCTCATCTGTTAAGGGAAATCATTGTGTACAAAACATGTAAGTAACTTAACTGAATTATTTTTAGACTGCAATGTCTTATGTACAGAGTTTTCACACAGAAGCAAAAGATTCAAATAATTAATACAAAATAAATTTTTATTTTTCTGACTTTAATTAGTCTTTATCTTTAAAAAGGATTAAGTGCTTTCAGAAGAGATCTTTTCAAACTATGTAGAATCCCTGTGTTATAAAGACAGTCAGCAAAGTTGATAAGGATAATTTTAGAAGTGAAGCTGAGTGGCTCAGTTTTTGCTGTGAAGGAGATGTAACTTCAGTAAATGAGAAAATTTATATGTGGCTTGTGGGAAGAACCTTTTGATTTAGTTGAGGCAGTTGTTGCTGATCTTACAGTTTAATTTCTTAATATAAGTTGAAACATTTCCAGTAATTACATGTATGTTGATATTAAACCTTTCACTGAAGATAGTAATCATATTGATATAAATACATTGCACAAGGATAGTAATACTTGGAGTAGCTTATTTTGTGTTAATCCAAAATGAATAGCTAGAAATAAGTTGAAAACCACTCATTTTTCAGTGTTATTTGAAATAATAGGGATTGTTTGAACATTTTTTATCAGTATGGCTCCAGAATATATGCACTAATTTTAAATCCCTTTGACGATGATTGCCAGAGGAAATTAGCCTTTATTATTACATTAGCCTTATGCAGCTGAATAAAGCTTGAAGAAACAAAGATCAAAAAAGAAAAATGTACTTTTCCTACTACACTTTCATTTTCTTCTCCATTTTTTTTCCAATGGAAATCATTGGTTTGCTTCTGGTGAAATTGCTTCCTTCTGACTGAGCAGTGTTGTTAAAGTGTGTTTGGGATTAAATGCTGTAGATTGGGTAGGTACTGCTGAGACTTAGAAGTTGGATTCTTTTAAATATTTGAATGAGCACCTATTACTGAACCTGAGAAACAAACATCAGGAGTTACCATCCATATAAAGAAATTTTTACCTTCCAAAATCACTTTTGCTTTCAAGAGTTAAAACTCCTTGTAAACTAAGAAAAAAGACTAGCAGAGGGACATCAAAAGGTAAATTCCATACTGTGCTTCTTGGTATGTTTTAAAGTATGGCTGAATTTTATTTGCAGTGTCTTTTTTGTTTCTCCTGAGAAATTAATGTTTAAAGACATTTTAAAGCACCTGTACAGCAGACACAAACCAAAACATACTGTTGTCATTTAGCAAATTCTGAGGACCTTTCTACAATGTGCTGAGGAAGCATTTATATTAAAAAAAAAAAAAAAAAAAAAAAAAAGGAGAGAGGCAAAATGTAGTTCAAAGGACATTTTCTGACTGCCTTGGTGGGCTCCAGTCCTGATTTGTGTTCTGTGAGCTGCAGTGGAAAAGTGTGAGTTATGGCTGATGGAGTGGATTAATGTTGCTGTATTCAGAGGTCTCAAAAATTCATTTTGTCTTGCGAGACACTGGATTGCACAGTCTGGCAGTGGGTGGTGGTGGGAGGGTAGAGAGCCCTCTGGGATGTACCATATCCAGACAGAGTTAAAAAACACCACAGGCTCTCTTCAAGTTGCTGGCTCCCATCTCACTCCATCATTTATTTTGACTTCCATTATTTACTCATTTCCAGTGTTTGGCAAAATCCTAGCAAAATACTTGAAGTTGTACATGGGTGAGGAAAAAAATAACTTCATATGATGCTTCCTAAAAAATCCCCAGTTATGTCATGGTTCTAGTGCAGCACTAAGTATGCAGTTTTACAAAGGAAAAAAAAAAACTGTTTATATTGCAAAGAAAACAAAGTATCTTTTTATTGTAAAGGTAGTTATGCATTTTAGATATGTGTGCCTCAGTATAATGTTCTTCATGTGGGATTATGCTGTAGAGGTTATGTTTTAACAAAGATATTTCAATAGTGAAGTTTTCTTTCTTTCTAAATAACTTTACTTGTGGTTAGGTAGAAAGTTAAGTTTCTCTTTGCCATAACAGGAATATTGTGATTATGGATCCTAAACATATTAGCCCTTGGCAGGTATTGCAATTGCCTGGAGGAAATTTTCAAAGTGTTTTTAAGCTCAGTGTTGTGAGTAGATGGTTTGCAGAATCCCAGTTTCCCTTTTAAGCTTGACTCAGAAATGTACAATGTTCAGTGATTTGTGCACAAGAATAAATGCTGCCTGTTAAGAAACTGATGTTACCCAGGTGGAAGAAAGGCATCTGACAGGCTGGGGGGCACGGCCACACTTCAGACAGGTTTCACTAGACCGGGTTGCTCAGGTGTCCCTGCCCATGGCAAGGGGCTGGAACTCGGTGATCTTTAAGGTGCTTCCAGCACAAACCATTCTGTGATCTCTGATCCTGGGAGGAAACTGCAGTCTGCTGCTACCTGTAGGACATTACAGAGAAAACAGACTTTCATCAGTGCATAATGGAAGCATGAAAAGCAGCTGTCACAAACTGCAATGCAAAAGATTTCAGCGGAGTATAAGGAGTAACAATAATTTAGAGCGAAAGTGGTTTACAGTAAGGAAAAAAAACTGAACAGGGAGGTGGTGAACTCAACTTCAGTCTATTCCCTGGAGAATTTCAAGTTTGCTGACTTGAAGCACTGAGCAATCTCATCCAGTTTTTCCATTAAGTGCTGTTTTGAGCAGGAGCTTGGGACTAATCCCCTCCAGAGGTCCCTCCCAGCCTCCGTCTCTCTGTGGTTCTTTGAAGGCAGCTAGCAGGGAAGCCTCTAGAAAATGTAGTTGAAAATACGAATGGGGTTTGTTCTCACTTTCTTTAACCTGCTTAGGGAGGACATAACATGATTTATTACATCAAGAAACAGAAAGTGCAGATCATAATAAAACCAATAAATTATAAGAGAACAAACAAGTAGGGCTGATGAGTCAGATCTCATTGCAAATAAATCTGAGAGAAAAACATTTACAAACACTGGCAGGTCCCCCTAGAAATTATATTTAAGGGAGAAGCACAAACCATCTCAGTATTTGTGAAGCCTAGGAAGTAGCTCCCATAAGTAAGCCTTGACTGCAATGGCCTAAGGCCCAGGGAAAAAAAAGAAGCCCTCAGAAAGTGGAAACTAGGTCAAATTACAAAATTAATGTAGACTAAATAGCACTAGTAGGAAGGGTTGAGAGGCCAAGACACAGAATTATGCATGACAAAAGAGGACATAAAAGGCAACTAAGTAATTTTATTAATGCATTCATCATCAGAGCAAGGTAAATAAAAAGGTTGATATGCTATCAAACGGGGAAGGAAATAAATTGAAAAATGGAATTAAACCTGAGAAAATGTTTAATATCTTTCCCACTTTTTCTTAATTGGAGCTACTGTGCTTTAATGCAGCTACTAAGCCTATGAAAGGGGTAAAATGTGAGATTGGAATGATAAAGGAGCTTCCTGAAGAATATATATAACAATTACATATTTAAAATAATCCAAATTTAATGAAGTTTATTGTACAGTATTTAAGTAACTAGATTAAGCCTTCTCAAGATCCAGTTCTCTGTTGTGAAGAATTGAGAAAGTTTCAGAAAATTCAAGAAGAGCTGACTCAGTGCCTGCCTTTATAAAGGAGAGGAAGGAAGAGCTGTGGAATTACAGACCCATCAGCATAATTTAAATGTCATAAAAAAACTCCGAACAACTGGAACAAATAAATCAAATGAACTGTAAGCACCTGCAGAATAGTGGGGAGATGAGTTATAGCCAAAATAAATTTATCAAGGAGAAATTGTGCAATACCAGTCCTTTTGTGATAGAATAACAGTTCTTGAGAAGGTGATGAACCAGATGTCATCTGTCTTGACAAGTAAATCTTCTGACATTATTTCACACGACATTTTAATAAGAAAACTTAAAAAAAAATTACATTCTATTATGTGATCATATAATTAGTCAGGAAGCTGTGCAGAGTGTATTGTTCCTTGTCAAGCTGACATGTGTCCTGTAGGAATATGCCCTAAATCTTGTACTATGGCACATGTTTAGTAATGGTATGGACAGAGAAATAAAAACTAGTCTAATAAAATCTCTGCCAAAATCCGTGGGAGAGAAAGACAAACTGAATCAGCAACCTGGATGAGAATTCAGAAATTTATAAATTTTAGTAAAACACCAAACCACTTAACACCATAATTCTGTGATGACAAAGGCAATTACTTATTTTACAAAAAATCCTGATAGAAATGCAAATACAAATATGTTTAGAATTGAACTTTAGATGACCTGAGTTTCTCTCTGACAGTCATTATCTCCATGACTTTAATGATAACTCTTCATTTCATTTTTTTAAGAAAAGTTTCAAGTAATGTAAAGGAATATTTTACAGTACATAATTTATTATGAAGGTAAATAGGAGAAATTACATATAGATATAGATCTTCCAGTGGCCTTAATTTTGATCTTATTCAAGTTGTTGCTATAAGAGATGCAGAGCTGAAGCTTTTGAATTTTAGGAAGACACGCGTTTCCTTTTTCTAAAACTTAGAATCTGGTACATTTTCATCCTACCATCATAGCATTTTGATTTCTAGATTATTATAATCTTTCCTGTGCTCCTCTTGAACAATTATGCCTAGTTTATAATCATTGAGTTCAGACTACAGCATTATAATATTTTTAATAATTAATTTAAAAAAATGTTCATCTTTCATAATGTTTTCAGTCAAGAGTTTTCTAACATATAATCCTGAGGAACGTTGAGGGTCCAGAATTTTTATCAAATCTTAATAGATACCCTAGAAATTTTCTCTGAAGTTTTGGGCATGAATTTTCACCTTTAGTAAAATACTTTAGTAACCTTCTACATCATTACTATCTTTTACTAATTGAATCAGTATTAATTCTGTTAAAATGTTATTTCTGTATGTGTGATTATTGTAGACTGTATTGTTTACATTTTTCCACTTCTACACACAGAGTATCATTGCATTTTTTCGTCTTATTTTCATACTACACCCAGCTTGAACAAAGTGTATTTCCAAGAGATGTCAGATGTACAGTACAAAAGGGAAAGTAAAAATTGCATGTTAAGCTCACCTAGACTTGAAAAGGTGCATCAATTAAAGTGATACATTTTGTTGGTACTCTTAAATTTTATTGAGGCTTAGGTAACCATACTATAACATCAGTAAACAAAGAAAATTGTCAACCTAAGAATTCTGCAATCTCTGTTCAAAATAAATGATACATTTAGAAAAGAAGCATTATCTCCGGTTCATATTTGTTAGTTAAATACCACCATGTTCTTTAAGAGGAGACAAAGCATTCAGTTTTAATTGCTCCGTACTTGAAGATGTGGGAGGGGGAAAAAAGGTGAGCCAAGGCACTTTCTTCTTACTTTCCTATTCCAGAATGTATGAGACTTGCAGACAGTTGAACATTTTAAAAAAATTTTGAGCAGGATATGCAGAGAACCAGGAAGGGAAACAAAAAGCTCACTGGTACAGTCAAGAAGAATTTTGTCAGATTAGAGACATTCCGGTTAGACTCTGGGGCCTGGATTTATGTCACCGAAGTTTAGACATGAAGGTATCACACTTCATTTAAGTCAGGCTGGCCACTGTCTCTAAAAAAATCTTTCAAAGGTGTAGCATTGAGACCAGGCACCCCCACACAAATACATAAAAATAATAGTTTTGCTCTACAGTAACAACTTAATCATTGACAATTCCTTTGGAATTCATTTTAATAAAATTAATCTTGAAGTACTCAGTTTGGATTAATATGGATGAAGTACTTAAAGGATTTCGGTGTTAATTGACCATTATATTGAAATGTCCCTACATGAATTTTGAGCTTGGGAACATTGCAGTAAAGATGACTTGGTTTTAAGTTAGCTCTAGAGCTACAGAGGTATGAGCACGTGATTTAGATCTGGGGATGGTTCTGCATCCTTACTGCACAGACTGAAATCCGCATGTAACGTCCTTTCTGGTTTGCTTTGGAACTTAATTGAAGTTGCTGGATCAATTAATGTAGATCTGTTTAAGTCAGTGAGTGCCTGTGCATAAAGGGATGGTAAGTTTAACCAGCAGGAGTGAGGCATTTACAGTTAAATTGCCTACATTTTGCAGAAGTTACCAACCACGGGCTTTTGAATGTTGCTTTGCTTTGAATGACTTTGTCTTGAAACTAAGCTGTGTAGATTCAATATGGATATTTGAACTGTGAAAATTGTCCTTTTGATGCAGGATCAGCTTTTTTCATACTGAACACCTGTCAGTGGGCACTAGATTCAGATCATCTGAAATCAAAAGGAACAGTGATGGTAGTAGCTTCAAGTGGTTATCTTTAGGGTTGCAGATTGGTTTTATATCTACCTCCTTCTTTTGACAATCTCATTCTCACATTTTACTGACAATATCATCTCTTAGATTGTGCAAATTTAAATCTTCATGAATACGTGTTTCCAAATTCTGTATTGGAAAATCTTCAGTGAAGTTTGAGGTCTTCCTGTGAAGTGACACTTTTTACTCTAAAGTCATCATTCATGTTCTGTCTTTTACGATTTTTAGAGAATTGGGAAATGTATGAATTTGTATGAATTCTATCCATTTTTATAGACTAGGTAAAGGTAGATCTACTCTGTGCAACAGAACACAGATTACTAACCTTAATCTGACTTGCATCTACCACGTGTCACAGTGCAGTACTCTACAGAGGCACCAGCTGGTATCCCAAAATGCATATTAACTGCAACAGCTAAAATAGCCACCGTTTTGATACCTAACAGAGGTATCAAAAGAGAAATGTGTTTTCCAGAACTGAGGTTGAAAAGAGGAGGAAAAATATAAAAATAGTCAACCCCAAAATTCATGCCTGGAAAATCATTAAGCACATTTTTGGAGGGTACTAGAGAAGCAAAAGAAAGAGGTAATCATCTGTTTTGCCCAAAAAACAGAAATATTATAGTTTTTTTCTCTCCAGCATTTGAAAGTTTCTGTGTGAGCAAGTGCTCTGTGTTTTGGGGCTAAATAAATGAATAAATGGAATGTGGCTTTTGCAATTGAAAAGGTTGGAAAGCAGAATAAACTTATAAAGCATTAGTGTTGCTTTATTTTAAAATCTTTTCCTTTTAATTGTGCAGTTGTCAATCTTATGTGATTGACAGCTGAGAAGAAACCTGAGCAAAATTCAGTGCTGGCAATCTTGTAATTAAAAACAACATCAGAAGTTTAAGATTACTCTTTTTAAATTTTTTCTCAATTATCCAAAGTCGATAAGCAGAGCAGACTGAGCTGTCCATTTCATCAGTAGATTGAACAATAAATATAAGTCTAGTCCAGGGTGACTAACTTGAGTTTAGAAATTTTAGACAATTAATTTGGGTCAGATCTGGTATAGTGTGAAATATTATTTAGGAAAGCAGAGAGCACTATTTATAGTTCCCCAGATTCCCTACTTTACTCATTTTGCCAAACTCCTTCTCTACTGTAACATGGAACAATAAATGTTTCAGGGTAGACTTTATGAAGAAATGAAGCGGTAAATTGCATTATGTTTTGTATTATCTCTGTCTGCCACTAAACAATGCAGCATCAAATTGAGCTCATATGTACAACAGCTTTTACTAGAAAAAAACATCAGTTCTGATAAACTCATTCTGTAAATGGCAGGTTTTCTGACTCATGCAGTCTCAAGCTATTTTTTGCTGAACTTTGTGAGCGTGTTGCACGGCATTGTGAGCCCAAGTTCATTGGTTTTTGAGGTCTGTGAAGACATTTATTTAGTGTATCAAACCAGTCAGACCTCCAGTTCCTTCAAGCTGCTTAAGATGAGGAGGGAGGAGGCTGTGGTCCAGGTGAATCATGCTTGCTGTAGCATTCCAGTGAATGCCCTCACTGCTCATCCAGATAGATAGATAGATAGATAGATAGATAGATAGATAGATACACACATATACACACACACTCTCAGTACAGGCATCAGTGCTAGCAGCTCCAGTGCTGGATGTCTGCTGCAGCCTCCACCTTCTGTCAGGAAAGGGGCTACAACCCACCATCCTCAGCAGCTGCTAAGGAGCTATGTGGCTCTGAAAGTCAAAGCAGCTGAACCAGGAGTAAGAATTTGAGATGCATCAGTTGGGCAGTGCTTGGTCCCTGTTTGTTAAATTAAGTAGTCTTTCTTCTGAAGATACTGGTCTATATCTGTCTGGTTGCATGCACATATGTATTCAATATGTATTAAAGGTACACTAAATTGGCTTCATGTCCCATCTAGAAAAAATATATTTGCTGTGGAAAAAAAAAAAAAAATGGTATAAAGACCAGGCTGCTCAATGCTTTCGCTAAGTCCCTGGAAATGTCAGAGCAATCATACAGTGGTTGTCTGGAGCTACTCCTTTATCTGCCTCGAAGCAGGTCAGTCTCCCCAAACTGCAAGAGCAGGATGTACTCTAGGCAAATAAATAAGAGGAGCTGGAATTAAACCCCTGACTGTGATGTACTGTTTAATATACACTCTGTCCATGGTGACTCACAAGTTAGAGATGACCAATTCCAGTCATCACAGAGTACATTATTCTTCATTACCACCCATTTAAAGATCATTACAGTGTAAGTTAAAAGGACTTCTGGAAAGAAAGAGAGATGACTGAAAC
Organism: Poecile atricapillus; assembly: GCF_030490865.1. NCBI lineage: Eukaryota > Metazoa > Chordata > Aves > Passeriformes > Paridae > Poecile > Poecile atricapillus. Next base: position 42,125,052 of record NC_081249.1, on the reverse strand, counting down.
TTAAAATGGTAAGCACCCAGAGATTTTTGTATTTCCTTGCTCTGTGACACTTTCTAGTGCCCCTTAGGACACTTTTTCTTCCATTAAGCAAATCACTTGCAAAAATTTGCTACATCTTTCACCTCTGAAAATGAAGATGCAGTGCTCTGTATCTCAGCTCACAAAAAAACGACCTTGAAAGCCTTTTCTTGACCAAATAATTTCAACCTGTGGGAGAGGAGGACATGAAAATAAATGGCATTGGTCTTCTAAGAAGAATTTTCCTTTTCACATTTTCCTTTTCCTTTTTTACTGGGAATGTCATTTCCAAAACTTCTTTATTTAGAAAATAGAAACTTTTACTTTATTGTTTAATTATTTTTAAATTTATTCTTTAATAATGTCTCCACCAGCCAACAAGAAGGAAACACAAGCTTTCCTAGGTGCCATAGGTTTTTGGAGGATGCACATTCCTGAGTACAGTCAGATTGTGAGCCCTCTTTACCTGGTCACCCGCAAAAAGAACACTTTCCAGTGGGGCCCTGAACAACAACAAGCCTTTCCTCAGATTAAGCAGGAGATCGCTCATGCAGTAGCCCTTGGCCCAGTCAGGACAGGACCAGATGTGAAGAACGTGCTCTACTCTGCAGCCGGGAGCCATGGTCTGTCCTGGAGCCTGTGGCAGAAAGTGCCTGGGGAGACTCGAGGCCGACCACTGGGATTCTGGAGCCGAAGCTACAGAGGGTCCGAAGCCAATTACACTCCCACAGAGAAGGAAATCTTAGCTGCCTATGAAGGAGTTCAAGCTGCCTCAGAAGTGATTGGCACAGAAGCACAACTCCTCCTGGCACCCCGACTGCCAGTGCTGGGGTGGATGTTTAAAGGAAAGGTTCCCTCTACCCACCACACCACCGACGCTACATGGAGAAGGTGGATCAAGCCAACTTGCTGAACTCAAAGCTGTTCAACTGGCCCTGGACATTGCTGAAAGAGAGAAGTGGCCAAAACTCTATCTCTACACTGATTCATGGATGGTAGCCAATGCTCTGTGGGGATGGCTGGAAAGGTGGAAAAGAGCCAACTGGCAACGCAGAGGAAAGCCAATCTGGGCTGCTGATGAGTGGAAAGACATTGCCACCAGGGTAGAGAAACTGTCTGTGAGGGTCCGTCATGTAGATGCCCATGTCCCCAAGAGTAGGGCTAATGAAGAGCACCGAAACAATGAGCAGGTAGATCAGGCTGCAAAGATAGAAGTGTCAAAGATAGACTTAGATTGGCAACACAAGGGAGAGTTGTTCCTAGCTCGATGGGCCCATGATGCCTCAGGCCATCAGGGTAGAGATGCCACCTATAAGTGGGCACGAGACCGAGGGGTGGATTTAACCATGGACAGTATTTCCCAGGTTATCCATGACTGTGAGACGTGTGCCATGATCAAGCAGGCCAAGTGGTTGAAGCCCCTCTGGTACGGTGGGCGGTGGTCCAGATACAAGTATGGGGAGGCCTGGCAGATTGACTACATCACACTGCCCCAAACCCGCCAAGGAAAGCGCTACGTGCTCACGATGGTAGAAGCCACCACTGGATGGTTAGAAACCTACCCTGTGCCTCATGCTACAGCCCGGAACACCATCCTGGGACTTGAGAAGCAGGTCCTTTGGAGGCATGGCACCCCTGAGAGGATTGAGTCAGACAATGGGACTCATTTCAAGAATAACCTTATAAACAGCTGGGCTAGGGAACATGGCATTGAGTGGGTGTATCATATCCCCTACCATGCACCCGCTGCAGGGAAAGTGGAGAGGTACAATGGACTGTTAAAGACTACCTTGAAAGCATTGGGTGGGGGATCTTTCAAAAATTGGGAGCAGCATCTAGCAAAGGCCACCTGGATAGTTAACACCCGAGGTTCCACCAACCGAGCAGGCCCAGCCCACTCCGAGGCCCTGTATATAGTAGACGGAGACAAAGTCCCAGCGGTACATCTCAGAGGTTTGTTAGGAAAGACAGTTTGGATCAATTCTACTTCGAGTGCAAACAAACCCATTCGTGGCGTTGTTTTTGCTCAGGGACCGGGTTGCACATGGTGGATAATGCGGAAAGATGGAACAACACAATGTGTACCTCAGAGAGATCTGATGGTTGGGTGAAGATCGTGAATTAATTCCCTTGTCCGTATAATGTATGTGTTGTAGAGTTAAAATATATATATATTAATTTTGATAATAAGTTGACGATATGGGGATAAGGGGTGGAATGTCCTGGGGTGACTTTATGATACTGGTATCCCCAATCGTCTGGTTTATGTTATATATTAAGTTCTGTACCTTTAAGACTGGCTCTGAGAGCAAGAGAGGGGGAAAAAAGAAGCCGCAGTTTGTGTTAAAGAAAACATCACTCCCACACATCTCGCTCCTGGACTGTGTTGTCTGCAGCACAGACAGACAGCGGGACAGAGCTTCTCCCTGGCTTTTAGTTAGTTTTAGCTAGCTGAGGCAGAAGAGTTCCCTGGACCTTTGTTTTTTTCCTTTTTCTTGGATCTGTGCAAGCCTGCTCTGGACTGAACACCCAGCCAAACCCCGGAAGCTCACGCCTGTGGCCCACCGGGGCCTGGGCCTCGGCACTTTCCAGCGCTGGAGGGACTGATAAGAAACTGAGCGAGCCGAGCTACACCACACAAAAAGGACTTTTCTTCCTAGATTTGCCATCCCATCGAACAGCAAGAGGTTTTATTATTTAATATTATTCAATTTTCTGTAAAATAAACAGCTTTTTCCACTTCTCTCCAAAGAAATTTTTTCCCTTTTCCGGACCGGTTGGTGGGGAGGGGCATTTCCCTGGGGAAATCCCCATTCAGAGTTTTCCTCCCTAATTTGTCCTAAACTAAGACATTTAGAAACTTTTACTTTATTGTTTTCAGTTTTTTCCAAAATTATTGGAAAAGAAGCCTATTAAGAGCAAAAATATTATCCTGTCATTATACAGATATTGTTAGAAATTAAAAAATGGATTTTATAAATAAAAGCCCTGTAGAAAAATGATGCTCCAAAACCTGCAGTACTTGAGCAAAAAATCCTTTACTGATGGAAACGGTTTAACTATAAAACAGCTGTGTGCACTGATGGCTGAAGAAATTCCCATTTTAGTGTAATGGCTCATATTGTTGAAAAACTCCACTAAAGATGATGAAAAAAAGAACAGTAAATGTTTTTTTATTATAAAATATGATTAACTTTTCACATGATTGGGCCATATGAAAGAGATGGAAGAGGAAAAGATAATTTAAAAAATAATTAAAATTGATATTTGCAAAAGGTTTATTACCTTGATTTTTAATAGAGTTTTCTATTAGCTGCTTGACTCCCTGCTGTTCAGATTTTTCTGCTAGAAATCAGTCATAGATTTTAACAATAATTCACCTGTCACCAGGAATTTTAATTGTCAATGTGATCATTTATTAAAAAACAGAGGTTTATCTGCCTTCTGCTATGAAGGGTGCATTTCCATAGATTCAAATTAAAGAAGTTCTGCAAGAATATCTTATACAAGAGAAATAAAACCACAGGAAGAAAAACTGCTGTGTGTAGATAATTCTCTAGTGCTAGTAATGCTGAAGGTGGAGATACCAGTGAGGGGGTCTGGTACAATGAGTATACACTGTCTTGGAGGAACTTCTTTTGTGCCTCTAGGGATATTTGGAAAGTGTTTTCACTGGAGGAGTCTATGCACTAGGGAAAAAAAGAGACTTTTGAAGTAACTGCCCTTTATCCCAGCTCTGCTCAAGGCAGCAATCGGGCAGGAGCTGGATGGGAACATCTGCTCTTCTGAAGTAGTAAGTGTTCGAGTTTGGGATTTGAAATCTAAGAGACCACATGGTTCAATGTATATAGGTTGTAACTGATAAAGGCTGGAACTAAGTAATTTTTTGCAGCGATAAAAAAAAAAAAATACCCATAATGAATAGTAAATCAAGAAAATACATTGTAGTAAATAGTAAAGAAGAATTACTATTTAATACTAAATAGTAATAGTCGATTACTATTTAGTAATTTATGAATTAGTAAATTGAGTAGTAAATAGAAGAGTAAATCAAGAACTTCCATTTTCTAGTCTTGTTCTTTCATCATTGTAAAATATGTTTCACCTTTTCCTGTATGAATTAATATTTAAAATATAATTTTAGTACCAAATCTGAATGTATAAAGACACATGAAATCTTAACTCTTGCCAACACAGGCCATTCTCATCCTTAAATTTAATTAAGGCCCCTGCTGGAGTCACTGTCTCTAGAAGGGTACTTTGCTGTGAGCTCTCTACCATTAGAAGAGAGAATTACAGCCTGAGATGCTATGAGGAAGAAGTGTCTATCCATCTTCACTGCTCTTAGAAGGAACTTCAGGTCATTAAGATTTGAACTTAGATGGCTCAGATTTTGTAAATATTGGTCATTGTAGCCACAGTTGGGATACGGGGCTCTGATGCTCTGTATTGAAACTTTTATTCTCTACATTTTCCACCCCTTTCCTGTAAGTCCTCCTCTGTGATGAAATGAACGAGAGAGAATACAAGAGTATATAGGTGAAATCTTATTTACCAGTCTCAATACTGGTAAATACCTTTATACACAGTGATGACTTAATGAAAACTGTGCAGGTAGTCTTGAGTGCAGAGTATCTCTTTGCTCATGGACCAGCATGGACATCCAGCCATAAAAAGACTGAGATTGAAACTTGTTAATTTATGAAGATTGCTGGTCCCCCTTTCACATTCTCATTACTACATCCTTACACTGGTCTGATTCTGCTTAATCAAGTGGAATCACTTAAGTTAAATTGCACCAGCACAGGTTCAATCGAACACAGTCCTTTGAAATCGTACAAAGGTACTTAATTAAAACAGGTAACTTCATATTGAACTCGAAAATGATTAGGCGTCATTATTTAGTGACCAAGAGTGGCTTATCATTTAGCATAATTCTCTGTATCTGTGGATGTTGTAACTTTCTGTAGAAAAGTTTTCCTTTCATTGTGGACTTGATGGAGTCCTATCTAGAACCAGAAATCTGTTCTGTAATAGGAGGAGGACATTGAATGTGAAGGATTAAAGCGTTCCTGACAAGTTCTCAAGAAATGTGTATGCAAAGGACAAATAATAGCCAAGCCAGCAGCTAGCAGAGCTAGTATTCAACGTTCCACCTGGAACCTCTTTTTTGAGGTTTCCTTTTACCAGAGATCCTCCACCTCTAGCAGAGGAGATTATTTAGGCACTAAAATACAACCACCCTATGAAATAGAGTAAAACTCATTTCATGTACTGAATTTACCAGGATTTGTTTAGCAAGGTATTTAAACTGCAGAGTTTGAAACATTCCTCCAGCAGAGCTTTATGTTAGACTGGCAACATTGATATCCAAATAAAAAATACTACTCTGCAGTGTGATGTCTGGAGCCTGCAGAATACAGAATGAGTTCAAAGAGCTGCTTCTCTCTTCACCTTTGGACACTAACCAGGTTTATGTTTCCCTCTCTGTTAGTGGACAGTCTTTTTTGTTATTCTTTTTTATTCTTTTATGCTTCAATAGGTTTTTCTTGCAATATACACTGAGGCCAGGTTCACACACACTTGGGTGACTTCCAGGAACTCAGAATTTCACTTAAGCACCAAAACTTAATCTAGTTCTGATCAGGAAAAATATTTTATTCATGGAAGTGGTAGTTTGGTAAATCCTAAGAGGCAGCATTTATTAAACCCTCTCCCTTTCAAAGTCTGGGTTTATTAAAACCAAAGGATTATGTAATCTATTTTATTATTTGTATGGAACATCGCTTCAGTTAAAATTAAAAGGAAATGCCATTAAATTAAGCAGCAGTCTAAGTCATTTTTATATGACTCCTAGCTCTTAATAAAAACATAGCTGTTCGTGTAATTCACTAGGATGTTGGATAGCAATAAAATGTCTTCCTCATTACAATCAATACCTATGAATAGCAAAGACCTGCAGCGTGCCATGGCCTTTCTCAACAGGCAGCCTCACTTGGTGGTAAGGAAAATTGCTATCGTCTTGTATGAAACCATTTTAACATCACCCTGAGCTTAATAGAGCAGTCTCTCATTGCCTGTTAACAAGCTGAGCTATTGCCAGGAAGTGTTTAAACTGACAAATGTTGTCAACGCTCTTTCCCTGCAAAGATGAATCTTTTTGGGGTGTGTAGTGTGTTAACATTAGTTTGATTTCTATCAAAACATATGTTGATTTTTTTATCTGACAAACCAGTCTGTTAGTTCAGGAGGATAGAGAGGGTCTCTCAGTAACAACAGACAGGTATGAGCACACCGGTGTAAGTGGAAGTTCCTGTGTTTGTGCTTAAATTCATCATAATTTCAGGTTCATTAAAATACAGAGCAGAGACAAACGTTAAGGCTGCAATGTGCAGCCCAACCCTGTGCTCAGTAGTACAAGTTGTTCTGTGCAATATACAAGACTTTGCTATTATAGTGACAACCCACATATATCAAATGTGATGGAGTGACAAACGTCTCGTAAAGGCCAGACGTGCTGACATTATACAGGCATTTATAGTCCTATATGTACTTGCAGCTGCACAAAAATGCATACTGATAACAGCGTACATAAAACAGGACAAATGAAGGTGCACGATATTTATAGAGGTTTGGTGTAAGGTGAATGGTCACATAAAGAATTTCAAGAAAAGGATTGTTGCTTTACTCTGCATTCTGGAAAGGAAAAGATCAATCAAAAAGATAAAAAAAAAATTTTTAACAGGAGAAAAATGAAACGTAGGCTTTTGGGAACATACATAAATTTTATGATTTCAGCAGTTGGGGTTATGATACGGATGCATTCTTTGTGCTGCAAAATCTTCCAAATTCCACAAATGGTCAAGCAGACTTTGCCCATCTGCCTTTCATTTTTGTAAAGATTTCACAGGCGGTTAGAGACAGTAAGAGGCAAAAAGAAATACTGAAGAAGAATATGAGCTGGTGTGTGCTGCTGTAGGCACCTTCCTTTGTGCTTTATTTTATTGCAACCATAATTTACTCCAGGTAACCCCTTTCAACCCCCGTGACACAAAGCTGTGCTGTACCTGCTGCCTCTTTTGCTGAGTGCTCTTCGGATAAACCCAGTGGATGACACTTATTATTTTTTGAGTGTCATAGAACTAGTAGTGATTTGGCTTCTAAGTACAGTTAGGATTTTATTCTTCAGTAAAATCAAATGGAGTTGGATGTGAAGGGGAAGGATGATGCAATTAGTTGTCTGGGCATTCTAATTTCAACTGGTTTTCATGAAATAATTAGCAATTTCATCAAGTCTCTTGATTTGATCTGGAACAGTTATACGACTCTTCAAACAGAATCTTCTATTTTCATGAAATCCAGAAGCAACACAAATCCCCCTTGAAATAAATTAAGGATCTGTCCTTGAGTGTGAATTTTTCATTCTCTCCAATATAAAGTTAAGTTATAGCTTTTCTGCAACATGTAGTTAGTGTGTGAGGAAAAGTTGCTTTTTAAATGCAATTGTTTTTCTTCTTGCTCTAAGGAAGGGTTGGAATACTACAGTGACTAAAAAGGAGGAAAAAGAATGAAATATTTTCTTATGCCAGCTGTGGGTTCAAATCCGTATTTCTTGCTACTTTACTCAAGATACACAGACCTAGAAATAAGATTTCAGAATAAGAAAAAAAGTGAAAATATAAAGAAATACAGAATCTCACAAAGGGGGTGTTTGTCTTCTTTTTTTACTTGAAAAATCTCACGGAATCAAAATGAGGACAGAGAAGTGCTCTACAGTGCACTGAAAAACAGTCCTCCTCTATATCCTGGTGAGGGAGGATTTTGCATCAAAATCAGGCTCATGCTACAGTAAGTCTCAATGCAAGCACTGTATTAGTTGAGACATGGGGAAAATGAGAGGAGGGAGCAATCAAAAGGGAAACATACAGGAAACTCCCACTTAATTTAAAACACTTCCAAACCACTAGGTTCCTGAAATAATGTTTGAGACAACTCTGAAATTTCAAGCATTCTAATTACATACCGCAAAATAAGATAAAGATTTTTCAAGAGTCTGTTCTTGATTTTCCCTTTCCATGTCTGTGAAATGCCAGTGATTGTTGAATGTACTGCCCTCTAGATCAGGAGACCAAGTAAATTGAGTGCTGTCACTGCATAATAACAACGTTCTTCTTCATAAAGTGTTTGTTATTTTGTGGGCCAAAGGTTTCCTGTTTCCCTGAGCTGTGGGATTTAGCACAGTTGTGTTAGTTCTGAGAATTTTATGCAGGAGCCAGTGGTTATGCTCCTGATGTCATAGAGATACCAGAAAGTTTAACTGGCTATACTTTGTGCAGCTTGAGAGAAAAATTTGGGCACACGTCATTTAATTTCTGCTTCTTCTTATGCAGGGTTTGAAAGACACTTTACAAAATGCCAAGCTGATTTATTTTTTGGAAATAAAATACATTTTTGCTAGTTTATAACTTTTTACCTGAGATACCTTATTTCGAATGTGTAAATGAGAAATGGCCCAAACCAAATGATAAAAAATAGTGCCTTTGGGTACACCACCTAGATAGAATGTACAAGGTTAGTATATTCTAAATGTTTGTATAACACTGGGGATAAGACCAATGTTTTTGTCATCTGGTCCTCATGACTATTAAAAAAAAAAAATGCAGAAGGTATTTCTATGCAATGTACCATAAAACAGTTTGGAAGCAGAAATATTTTTGTTCATAATCACATAATTGTACTTCTGTTCCAAAATATGTTTATCCATACTCTGAAGTTTTGGAGTCTAGCTTGTTATAAGTTCTGGTCTTCTAAACATTTACACTTACTTTGAACAGATTTTAATTTCTGTAGAAGATTCTAAATGCTAAACAGAAGCATTTTCACTGAAGATTGCATTTGTTGTAAAGAAACAGCAAATGGATGTTAATATCAGTGAAGATATTTACACATAGAGACTTTTCTTGGGTTTTTTTTTAAGTTTGTGTAATGTCTCTGGAATGTTTCTTCCCTTACCATCCTGCACCAGTACATTAAATCTTTCCCAAACAGCTGTATTAGCATTTGCATAGTATTTGTAAAATTATCATCAGATTCCTTTTGTTCAAGTAGACCTCATACAATCTTTCTGAATATCTGAAGAAATAAAATCAGCTTGCTGGCTGCAAAGGGGAAGGATTTGCTGGGAATCAGAGGGTGGCCCTAGCAAAAGAGTAGTGCTAGGGAATTTGAATCCAGACCAAGGAACAATGTCAAAAGTGTGGGGAACACGGACAAACATAGAAGCTCTGTCTTCTGAGAACTGGACTGAATCCCTTTATTGAAGTCTGCTGTGCTAATTGCTTAAGAAATCTCTTTTAGATTGCTTTTGACTGCATGCAGGTGAAGCTTCATTAATAAAAAAAAGAGAAAAGAAAAAAGCACCCATTGTAGTTTCAAGTACTTTGTGGTCAGTCTGTGGTTTTTGATGCTTTATGCATTAATCTGTTAGCAGTGTAGCTGGCTAAACAACGGGATATGCAAAAAATCCTATGGTTTGGAAGCAGATAGCTGAAACAATATACATTTATTTTACTGCTTCAGTCATTTAGTATTGTTTGGAGAAAGAATTTAACAGTGCGATTAAAAGAAAATATATGCACAATTTAATGCGTAACCAAGGTAATGCTGAGGTCTGCTAGGAGAGAAGAGGATTTATTTTGGAGCCTGTTTATAAAAATGTGTATTAATTGGTATCTCAGGATTGTGTCTGAAATTCAGTTTTCTGTTTTGACTTCCAGTTTCACAGAATCCGCCTGTGTGAGAGCTGAATCTCTCTAAAATGCTGACATAAATTTTTAGGCTCCGAATCCAATTTTGAAGGAAGCTTTTACTGCGGGGAGTTGAATTAGGGCCTATAAACTGTACAGACTGTGATGACACATGGAAAAGATGTGGTAGGTTTTTATAATAAGGGCTTGTGTTTTCAAACACTTGACACTTTTTGAAACTTTATAAATGTAGTTTCTCTTTCAGTTGTCTTCTGAATTCTTGCTGCCCCATGCAAACTTTGCCTGGATAAAAAAACCAAAAAAATTTTGATCCTCTCTTTCCATCTGGAAATATTGAGTGGAAACATAAGGCTGTTTTTTATTTTGTAGATAAGTGTCCAGGCTTTCAGAATAGGTTTCAGGGGGAACTTTAAGGTCTAGCCTTGCGCTGACAGGTTGAATTTAGTGCTTTTAAAAATCATGCTATCCTGTTGCAGTGCATTTAGGGATGAGGTTGCAGTAATAAGTTCCAAAATGTCTTCTAGTTTTCTGCTCCTTTTCGTTTAAGGACTGTTTATCATGGCTGACTCAAAATCTGTAGTTTGTGGATCTGAAGCAGACTTTTGCCCTTCCCACAGTCTTCTGTTTACCTCTGATAGTATATGTATCAGTTTAATAATAAGAATACAGTCATGAGTATTGGTCATGCTGGAAATCCTTGGTGGAACTGTGCAGTGGCATGGCTTCTGAAATTACTGTCTAAAATCAGAAATTCACCTCTATTGTTTTCAAGGTCAACCATCCAAAGCAATTACATCATTTTGCATTGATGAAATAGTGCATTAGTAATACATAAATGTTGATGAAGTGTTATTGACAGTCATTGGTAGCTTGCTTTTGCTGCTGCTGCTAAAAACTGTGTGTTTCTGCAGACTTCTTATAGCAGAGGTAAACAGTTTTACATAAAAATTCAGTAATGACATAGCTGCTTACAAATACATTAACTGATGATTCAATTGTGTCTCATTTGTAAAATATGAGAAGCTTTTTTTTTTAATGTTGTGAGATTAATTCTTTATTTTTAAGGGATCTGTGGAAATAAATTCACAATTCTCAGCTCACTAAACATACTGACACATAAATATAATTTTATTTCTAGCACAAAGTAAGTTGTCCATTTGGATGGGACTTTGAATGACCAGGTCTGGTGGGAGGTGGCTCTGCCTCTGTCAGGGCAGTTGAAACAAGATGATCTTTAAGGTCCCTTCCAACCCAAACCATTCTATGATTCTGTGATAATTAAACCCATGATTATAGAAATGCAGTGAGCAGATCTTAATCTGTCTGTTAAAAAAGACGTCCAAAACCAGCTCCTTGGCCTGCTTTGGATTCCCAGTGTAAAGCTCTGTTTTATAGTCACAGAAAGACACATCCTCATCCCTCAACCCTATTGCTGGAAGCTCTGAAGCTGATCTAGGTATTTGCTAAGGAGAGGCTTTTTTGTTGTAGTTGGGATATTCTGAAGTTGTGTGGAAAAGATAAAACATTTGTTAGCATGTCATAATATTCACTTATAAATCTGCTAAGCAGTCCTGGATGAAAAATCCTGGCAAGCGCTCCTAGCTCAAATCTGTGTAAATTAAAAATGTTAAAAAAAGTTGTTCCCATGCTGTCTATTTTGCATGTTATAAATGTTTCTAAAAACTGATCAGTAAGCGAAAGAAAAAGAAATGCTTTGTTTTTTGATATCAGCATTAAAACTGAAAGGTGTCCCTACGTCAGTATGGATTACATAGAGGATTATACTTTCTACATGCCATTCAGGTTTCTTTTGGGAGAAAACTGCTTCCTAGCAGAAGTGTTAGCTTTATAGCTGGTCATTTTTGAATGTCAAAAGAGGCATCTGGGTAGATTCACTTGTTCTCCTTCAGTTCCCCCTGTCTTACTAACTTCTACTTTTGTTAAGACCTAGTTTTACTCTTCCCCCAACTGAAGCAGACATTTCCTTAAGGGAGCAAAAGTAACTTTGATGAGTCAGGTATCAATTCCTGTGTTTGATGGTCACCTCTGAGGGAAGGAGGTGGGCTCTTGCACTGCCTTACCTGCTGAAAGGTGTCTCCAGCCAACAGACTTCATGTGTTCTGTGTCCACTTACGTCATCTGAGTCTGTGTACCAAGAATGCGATTTATGCAAACGTGTTTGTAGTCATTACTGAGTCATGATTGTTCCTAGACACACTTCGAGAGGACAAGCAATTTATATCCTTGTCAATCTCCACCCTATTTTTTCTAAATATACCATTCTGAATCCCATGACGCAGTGATGAATCTAAAATCTAAGAGATAGCTCTAAGGTTCCTAACACTTGAATGTGTGTTAGCACAACGTGTTGCAGTTTTTGATACTGCTTATGGTAATAACCATAATTCAGTCTTAAGGTGTTGCAAATGTTTGATATGAAATAAAGCCATAGTTAAACTTGAGTAGCGAGTGAAGAAGAGGGTGTTGGTTGTCTCAACAAGACAGAGTAATGCTGAATGACAGCACTAAGTACAGTAAGATTCAGCTGGAAAGTGAAAGAGATTACAGCATCTTATGTTTCCACTGTCCCTGCATGCCTTTTTGCCATTTTGTCAGCCAGAGAGGTAAAACATGAGGACCCATGTAGTGTGCTCTGTAGCCCTAGGGCCCACCTCATGAAGGAGTTTAAGGGATACCATTAGTGCTTGTTTATCACATTGTCCCGTCACTCAGCGCTGGCGAGCCTGGCTTAGTCCCTTTCCCTCTTCCAAGCTAGTTTGTAGCTTTGTCAATGAGCCACAACTAGCTCCTGTGCTAGAGCTCTTTTTCCCCACAGAGATAGATACATCACATCAGGTATCCATAGGTATGGTGTTTACTAGGCCATCCCATGGATATTTATCCTATTTGAAAAGTTAGATTGTAAATGTAACTACATTTTTTTTCAAAGAGTGCTCTCATGTGCCCATTCCTAAGTAGCAGATGATATTTTAATTTGGGTTTCCTGAGGACAGTTTGGTTATTACCTATGGGGATTGCAGTCAAAGAGCATGTCTGACTACAAGTTTGGGAAGATACTTTTTGGTTTTTACTATGCCAAGAAAGTTGAAAAACAAATGAGCTAACCTAGAACTCGTTGGAAACATGATTGCTTTATATATTTATACATGAAGAGAGCAAGAAAGGAATACTTCTGGTGATCTGAGGGGGAAAAAGTTCACTAAATTCTTAAAAGTTACTTTGAATTCTCATGAATGCCATCAGGTGCCCGAGTTTTTAAATTGCATACTCTAGGCAGCCAGTCAATCATACTCCAGTAGTGCTTTCTATCTGTACTTTTCACTTTATGCTCTAAGTGGGGGAATGAATTTGTACTTAAAGGAAGACTATAAACATTCTGATTGCCTGTAACGGGAGTGAAAGATTTTATGTTGTATATCTTGTCAGAGAGTTTTCACAGGGACCCTTCCCCTCCACAGTATTTTAGGATTTTGTGGTTTGATTACTAAAGCTAAAAAAAAAAATAAATCTGTTTCATGACCGTTTCTGCTACATCTTGCCCTTCTGTCAAATTGATATATGGGCTTTAGGACTTTAGTGGAAGGAACTTCGAGATACATGAAAATGGGCTGTTCAAATGCTTCCTTCCCTAGCATGAAGCGCATGTAATTATTTTAATAAATTTTTGTTTTTACAGTGAAAAGTGTTGTATTATAGAGAGGAGAATAAGCAGGTGGAACAGCACTTATGAGGGATGAACTAAAAAGAAGTGGCACCAGTGAAGGCACAGGGTCAGAATCTGAGGAATTCACAGGTTGTATGTTTTGATGGGAAGGGCTACATCTCTAAAAAAGTTTGATGAAGTAGTCTGCAAGGTGAAGATATATACTGAGTACAGGGAGCTAGGCATACCTCTTGAGATAAGCCATAGGCTTTATATCTGAGGAGGATTGAGGTAATCATAGATACAGAGAAAAGAAAGTTAAGATCTTTCAGGCCAGAAAGTAAAATTAAGAGTTCTCTTTTGAACCATTATTACCTTAAGCCCATAGTTAAGACATTCTTGAAATGTGTTCGTGTTCTGTTAAAGCAAAATTAGAGAAGTAGGAATAAAAGCTGAAAGGGGTGATCCCAAAAGCTGTAACATGACTGTATTTCAAGAAAAAAAAATCTGTGCCAGAAGCTTTTGAAGATTAGGAGGGTGAAAATTAAGCATTGATTTTGCTTTTGGCTAAGAAAAGCTATAAAGGATCTTTCTGAGAAAGTTTTGTCCATGGAATGATGGAATGTAAGGACATAGGTTATGGTGAAGTAGAGGAACTACAGACACCATGTGTAATTAGAGAAAAATAAGAACTCAGAGATATCTGTAAGAAAAGATTTAAGGTGCTGGCATCAGTGATTGTATGTGGTTGATTATGACTTTTATCAAACTGAGCATTTGGACAGACAGGCTCTGCCTAAACAGGCTACCATATCAGTCTTTTGTCTTCAAATGCTATGAGGAGGATTTGAAAATAGCTTATGCAAATCTCAGTTTCCTTCATGTAACTATTGCAGCTCCAGGATCCACAGCACTTAAGTACACTGCTGCTACTACTACTATTATTAATAATAATAATAATGAAGATGACATTGATAATAACAACAACAACTCTATCAGCAATAAGAACATATGAGTGATAGCACTGGATCAATCTGGAGACATTTTACTATAATACTGTACATCTGAGAACCACCACTATCAGATGCTGAAGGAAGAGAAGTTCTAGGAAGTACACAATTATGTTTGAATACTTGCCTAGCCTCCAGCAATTTGTATGTCTTGGGGTTTTGTTTTCGGTGTTTTATTAATATTTCTTAAATTAATTTCTTCTGTGATTTAGGCAGTATTACATTTCTTATTTCAGTAAATTTGATGATGGGCATAGCCTGACATAGCCAGTCATTTTTCTGTGGAAATGATAGATACAGGTAGAATCTGACATATATGTCACTTGTGGTCATCCCTAACTTCTCCTTGCAGCAGATAGCTTTCTTTTAAAGATGTGGACTCGGTCCATTTGTCTTCCTCTTATGATTTCCTTGTATAAAGTACTGTTCTTTTTCACTTACTATGTTTTGCCGTGTTCAGAAAAGGCAGGAGAGACAACAAGATTTCAAAGGGTGACAAAAGATAAGGGTATTGTGGCTTTGTTCTGTGAAAAATGAGAAAGTAAGAGACAGTTCTTATGGAAAAGATTGTGTCACTGCATGTTCTTTTTTTATAGCTTTGTAGCTTTAGACTTTAATAACTGTGGTTACACAGATAAATTCTGGTCAGATTTCAAGGATTTGGTCTGAGAATCAATATTTTAATGTTGGACTTTAAAACCTATTCCTCAAATCTCAGATTTTAGAATAAAACCCCTAAACAGTTGAATGATGTAAGATATATCATACTGCTCCAGTCTGGAAATAGAATGAATCTCAGTCTTTTTTTTTAATTTTTTTTTTTTATTTTTTAAAATTTTTTTTTTTCTTTTTTACTTTCTTTTTTTTCTTTTTTTTTTCTTTTTTTTTTTTTAAAGATGGATTTTGAGTGGGTTATTTTAAGTAGCTTTAGTTTTAGTTAGTTTTTTAAAAATCTGTTAAAACTGAGTAATTTCTCAGGAGTGATTTTCTGAGTGTTGTTTTCAAAAACAAGCTCATTACTTTTTCTTAAACCAACTGGCTTTCAAATCTATTCTACTGCCTAACATTCTACAGTGTGAAGCATCTAATGTACTTTCTGAGCACGTGGTGCTTGAATGTCATGTATTTTTTTCCCCTTTTTTTTCCCTTTTTTTTTTTTTTTTTTTGACAGGGAAGTTTGATGTATTTCATTGAAAGTGTTATACGGTAAAGACTTGGAGAGGTGAAGAGTGATGCCTGCTTTTGGAACTCTGCTATGCCATCTTTCCTTAATCATAACAAATATATATCCAATGCTTCCAAAACCAGGATATACTGACAGTCCCACATAATATCTTAAGGATTGCTTAGGATGTTCTGCGTCTTGACAGTGAGTTGCAGTGAGCTAAATTTAAAGAAGCTAAGTCCATAAAACCAATCAATCCCTTTTGAGCAAGATGTGACAGAACGAGCACTAATCCATGGCATTGATAGCAGATAGGGCTGTACTTGAGTGAAGTTACCGAATTCACTTCGGTATTGATAGATCTGGTCACATTGATTATTAAATGTTTTTGAAGCCATATACTTCCAGTTTTCACTTTGTTCCTACTGCTTCAAAGAAGCTTCGAAGAAGCAAACATGGCTAATGCAGTCAGAATTCTGGTTTGGTTTGGTTTGAGCTCCCTAATACTAATTCTGTCATGAAATAAGAGGGCTGACTTTAGGTGAGTTATATCCACATACACAACATTTGTCCAAAGTAAGCTGATACAGGGAAACACTATGTTGGACAGTAAATGTGTTTGAAAAGTACCTCTCTTCCACCAAGGGCCGGACTGCCAGCCTTAATGGGCTACTGAAAATCGGAAAGGGAGACACAAATACAGTAAGAAACAATAAGCTTGAAATGTTATGGGATTAATTCATTATTAAAGAAACAAAAACCCTCTTTTCATAATTTTAGCGTAGGAATCTTAATTTTTGATAAACAGTAATAGTAGAAGTAAGGAGAAAACAAATGTAGTGGCACTAAGAAAGTATAACAGGAATAAAGATTACCATATGAATAACATGACCTTCTTTAAGTGATCATGAAAAATATAACAGCCAAATTTTTCACTTATTTTAATGCAAAACAAGCTATGTAGCTGGAAAAATACATTGCAATAGCAGGAAAAAAAAAAAAATCTGTGTTGCAGTGTTGCAGGTGTTGCAAAATAATTCCTGAAGCTGCCGCAAACACAGGATGGATAATTTTAAGTTACTTGAAGAGTTTCTTATAAATGTTTGTAAATACAAGAAAAATGGTATCTGGACAAATTTATTTCCATGTTTCTTAAGGTCATTCTTTGGTGATCTGAATAATTTCCATTGTGTTCAGCCTGTTTCTGGGTATTTTTGTGTTAGCTGCGAGACAACACTTAAAATTAGTTTAAGCAAGTTGATAACATTTGGTTGTATTTCATTCACAGAATATGCTTGATTTATAACTAGCTGTTTATTAACACCATGGCAGTTATAGCCTGTTTGCTTGGAGGGCTTTTGAGTTATATAAAGCAATTATTTTACTTTGCTATATACAGAATCTGTAAAACTGCTAACCTACAATTTGAGGAAATCCTGAAATCACTTGGAAACTCCTTACAGGCATCAGAGAACCTGCCAAAAGCCTGTGAAGATTCTTGCCACACATGTAAGTTGTTTCCTCAAGGCAGGCAACTTTCCAGTTTTGTGGAATGATCTGAAACAGTAATTCTGGGGGATTTTGTGTTTGCTTATGCCCTTTTTGCATTATTCCATAACCTTCAGGAGCCAAAATGGTGGTCTGTAGGAGGGTATTAAGGTCCCTGGCTAATGTTCACAGATAGTTTTTAGGATGACTGGAAATGTTTATTTTTTTCCTTTACTGCCTTACCTAACACTCAGCTTTACTAATGTAAAGTGCTGTAACTTTTAACTTAGAAAATACAGGGGACTGTGAACACCAGTGGAGTAGAAAAGTTTCCCTTTCTGCTGTTCCTTGAGAGATACAGCCGGGACGGTCCCTGCTTCAGCACATCCCATTCACAAGCATTACCCATGCAAGCCTGAATCCTAATTTCTAACCCCCTGAAGCACTGAATTTTTGAGTTTTGAAGGGTGCTGAATTCTCAGGCTCTCTCTACTCCACTGCACCGTATTAACAGCTATCATAAGCAGTTCTCTGTTTCTTTCATTAATGAAACTTAGCTTTTCAATACAGAAAAGTCTTCTGACTGGTGAGTTTAGTTGCTTCTGCAGATTTTCTGAAAAGCGTTAAATCACATTATTAAAGAATCACCCAGGTGTGGAAGTGCTAGATATTGCTTGTATTTTTATATCCCCATCTTAAAACAGAAGGTAAGCTTTGAGAAAATCATCTGCCAGCTTATTGTTTCTCTTTAAAATTGTAAGATGTGGCTTAAATATATGGGCATATATGGGTGAAGCATTTAAAAGAGTGCAGATGAATCTAGACAAGGCAAATTTGTCTTGCAGTTACAAAAACTATCAAGTGGTATTAAAACCAATGATCTGAAAAAAACCGCAAAACACCAAAAATATATATGGGTGAGGAGAAAAGGCAGTGAAATTGTCTTCTGAGGTAACTTAGTGGTTTTGTAAATTCCGTCAAGAAAACGGAATGATTATTTGATTTCTGCATATTCAGGGATTGGTATATACTGTTTTTTTTCTTAGTGCCATGGAAGAATACCCATTTAAAAATATTTTATGCATTTCCTCTGGTATGGTTTTTTAGAGGCTTTTTTTTTCTGGACTGATGCTTTTAAGTAGAATAAATCAGAACTTCTAATGAAAATTAAAATAGTTCTGCAATGGATTGCATGATAAAATAGTTCTCCAATGGTTTAATAACAAGAATAGAAAAAGAAGTATTTTGTTCTACTCTGAACATGCTGAAAGAAAAGTCTACTTTTGCAATACGGCATATATTTTTACAATATCTGCATATATTCAGATTATCTGAATATTTAAAATTAATATATTTCTGGGAATTGCTTTATAGTTCAGTAAAATTAGATGTTTCAAAATGAAAAGTACTGGTGTAAAATATTTACATCAGGCATGAGGATAAGCCAACCTCTAAAATTGCCACGAAGCATTATGGTGCCTACAACTTATTTTCATGTTTCTGGTGCTGTAAGAATCACTGTGGGTCCATTGTTGGCCATGTGTTTAAATGGTGTTTCCAGTATTGCTGCTTTCTGATCCGACATGTGTAACACAATCTTAAAATCACTGTGAAGATACATTTCTACATGAGGGCACTTCTAATACTTTTGTGCACACCTTGTGAAGGAGATGGCATTTTTGGTAAGTTACTCAAAAAGGATGTGCTTTGCATTGTCACTCACAATGATCAAGTATCTTGCTTGTTAGTCATATCCTGTTGGAATTTTTTTTCACCCTTTTTTTCTTTGGATCTCAACTATATGCATTATGCAGCTCAGAGACCATAATACAGTTTTTCAGTTTTTTTAAGTAACTTTGATTTTTTATCTTTATAGACTCATGATTTAGTGAGCATAGATAGTTGAATTCCTACAACTTTTCATTTTGAGTAATTTAAAAATTATTCCATCCTTTCTATGATCAAAAATACGAGAGATTATGAGAGATACTTCAAAATAATTTTTTCCTCAGCAGAATCTTGGAGAAATACTATGACTTAAAGTCACATCTTTTAAACATGTTGTTCAAGTGAGTAACATGATAAAATCAGCTTTATTGCTGACCTTGATATGTGACTTCTTAGGTGAAAGAGCAGCAACCTGTCTCATATGGAAAGCTAAAATAGTAAAGGCTATACAATAGGGTGATTGAGAAAGGGACGCTATCTGGGTGCTTTAGCATAATATGAACTTAATTCTGTACTTGAAAAAAAAAAATCTGAAAAAAATACAAGTTAGTGTCCTGGCCAGGTTGTACTCTAGTTGTGAAGTCCATTAACTTGCCTCTGGTTTGCTACCAGATCTCTGCCAGAAATGGATCTCAACCTGCAGCATCTGTTACCAGCAGCAATAGCTTAGCACACTTGTTCCTGCTTCCAACCAGAAGTTAGGTGCCCTTTCCAGCTGCTTCATTTGGAATTACAGGTTTCAAGCTCAGTGCCATCCTCCCTAATTAGGAGGCCCTGAAGATGTTAGCCTGAGGGTTGTTCAAGCAAGAGCTATTCTCCAGCACAAACATATTTTTATCTCCGATACAAGTCTGCTTTCAGGGTCTAACTGCAGTTAGTTATTACAGTCATACACATTTAGCTTTGGGCAAACGCTGTGAGCAGCATTTGTATTCAAGACAATAGGCACTCATCAGTGTAAATTCCTGTCTACTATGCAAGGTGCATCTTTGGATCTTTTAGAAAGAGCTGGAAAATTGGATGGTATTTGCAAAAGTCTTTCAGCAGAGCAGTGTCAATAAAATAATCATGTTGAGACCAGTATGTGGAATTGACTTCTTGGAGGGGCCACAGGGATGGTTATAAGTGCAGGAATGAGTTGTGTAGCTTTTGATTACCTAGTGCGAAGTTCATAGATGGGAAATTGTGTAAAGGTTCAGCATCTCCAAGTTGTACCAGTCTCTCATTTGACACGGGAAATTAAAGGTTTTCCTGCTTTTTTTTTTTAATTTTTAATGCAATGTTGATGATGGAAACACTTTGTAAATACTTTGCCTTCAGCACACTAATAAATACATAAAGGCAACAATGAAATGCAACTGCATTGTTACAGCTGGTGGATGTTAACAAATGTGAGTAAATGTGTAGTTTAATGTCTTACCGAAGCATTCTGTCAACAGCCTGGCTCCCCACAAACACTTCCTGTGCAGAGTTTTGCAAATCTGCAGTGTTTAATGTATCTCTTTACAGGTCACTGCTCCCTAACCACACTACTTCCGTAACTAAATAGAATTATTATTATTAATATGATTAATCTATTACATGTGTTTGTTGCTAATCAGTTAACTTGAGCACATTGCAGTTGTGGTTTTTTGTTCGTTTGTTTATATACATCTGGAAGAAGCACTCCAATAGCGTATATGTAAATCTTTTCTCCTTCCTAAACATCGCTACTTTGAATGCAACGTTATTCAAAGTTTATTATTTTAAGAACCCAAAAAAGGTGTCAGGATGTTTGTGAAGTACAAATGCGAGTTCTGTACTCAGAGTGATATTGCAGGATTGCCAGGGTAAGCTGATGGTTCATTAAAAATCTGGTTTTAATGTGGGAGAGAAGTAATCATAAGCAGAAATGAGAAAATAATCCAAATTTAAAAAAAACAGGGCAAGAAAAAAAGGAAAAATACTGAATGGAACATATAATATCAGTGCTTCCTTTTTAGAAGGTGAGTGTATCATATGTAGGAAAAAGAAAGAAGTAGATTGGTGAGTCCACTGCTAGAAATACAAAATACAGATTTTTCTGATATTGAATTAGGAGTTTCAGTTTTATAGATATGCGTCTTCTTTTGTTGAACCTTGTGTAGGAATTTAACAGTGCTTACTTAAGCTGCAGAGAAGCTCTTAAACCCTCTTTTGGTTTCATGTTATTATATTTCTATAATTTTCAGTAAAGTATTTTTCAGGAAAAGGCTTCTTTTTCAGTGACCATAGAGGACGGAAGCTGGTGATGATGCAACAGCTGCTGGAGATAGATACTTAAAAAGATGATATTTAATGATAGAGACTTTTTTGTTTTGGTTTGGTTTTTTGTTTTTTTTTTTTTCAGTACAGTGTATCTGTTTAGCTATAGGATGTATCCATTATCTCTCTGAGTTTTTCACATGTCAGTTCTGGAATAGAAAAAGTTCATATTTTTATTTTGTTTCTGTATGTATTAGGCAAAGAGAATGATTTTGAAATAGCAAAACCCTATACATAGTTTTACAATGCTTGGAGATTTCAAAGCACAAGACAGTGGCATAAGAATATATTCAGGTTCATATCAGATTAGACCTATATTCAGCCAATTCATATATTGAATGAAATCGGTTAGTAACAGGGTATTGACAATCTAAGGAAGATTCTAAGCTGGAAGTCACATTGCACTGAAGTTTTTACAGGGCTTCCTGAGCCATAATGGTAGTTTTGTATTTAATGATTCCAAACCAAAATTTTTTTCCTTTAATTTTTTTTGTCAATTTTGAAGCATTGTAAAAATTTACAAGTACTTTCGCACCTTAATTTGCTGTGTGAGACCTTATGTTTGTTTACCTTCCTTGCTTTTTCTGGGGTTGGGTTTTTTTGTTGTTGGTTGTTTTGGTAGTAAGTCATTCCCTTATTCTGTGTAACAGAAAAGAGAATGAACAGTTTGTATGCACCTTCTTCAAACTGCTGGGAATTTAATAGGCCTCTATTATATCTCTCTCTATTTATCTCTCATCCAGACTGAAGCATCCTTGACTGTTTGGTAGTTCCAGGTACAGAAAAGCTGTAAAGAAGACTAATACGTTAGGTGAAGTTTAATAATCAAAAAATAATAATCCAATTTAATAATAATTTAATAATCCAAAAAGGCAAGGCTGCATATTTTAAGCAACTGCATTAAAGAGATCTGTTGGCTTCTAGAGTTCTCCCAAGCATTGGCTGGTATTGCTTGTCGGAGGTTTACTCAATACTGCAGTGCTCATTTAGGTGGTGTATACATCTGTGAGATTGCTCTTATAGTTCTTCCTAGAAATACAAGTTTGGTAAGACACAGCAGATCTCCATGATTCAAACGTGATCTTTGTGATAATTCAATATTAAAAAAATATCAGAGTCCCCTTAACTTTTCCCTTTGATATGTACATACCTAAATAGTACTAATAAACACTGATGTTTATTAACTGACATGGTGTGCTATTAACAGTGACACTTCCAAACTTAATGTTGCTGACAGGGGCTTTACTGCTTGATTCAATTGTTCAGACTTCATATTTTGGAAACATTTGTTTGGTGGTTCCTGTGAAAATGTAGATGGAAATTAACAATGAAAGTAGAAGGAGAAAAAAAAGAAGAGCTTTATTGGATTGTAAGGTTTGAGGGTTTTTAACAATACAGAGTAAAGCAGAATTAGGGAGATTACATTTGTTGGCAGATGTCATGCAGGATTTTCAATTTCCCAATTCCTAGCTTTATATTGAATCTTGTTAAACAAATACTACTAAGCTCTCAGTTTCCAAATTTGAGCTGGATTTTAAATACAATGTTGCCTGCTCTTTCTGTATATAGTCTTATACAGAAGTTATGGATTTTATGTTTTATGGATTCTATGTTTAATGGATTCCACAAACTATGGGAAGGTGAGAAGCAAAGTTAGTCATTCCACAGTTCCCATCTTGCTGTGATTACTTAGCACAACACATCCTTCTTGGGTGTGCGGTGGAAGAACTGGTGTTAACACTCTTCCCCCAGCTCTTCGGAGAGTTTAGCAAGATCCACACCTTCTCTGAATGACTGTGCTTTGACGATAAGTATTGTGACGTGCATAATGGACAGAATACTTACTTAAAAACAAAAGAAAAAAAAAACAACCCAGAAAAAAACCCAAAAAACACAACGCTGAAATTTGAACCATGGTATTCTGTAATACTTGTATTCAGAATGAAATCATCCAAAAGAACTGGTGTGGGTGAAAATGGGAGTCCTTATTGCAGGAGTCATTGGTATGGTCATCTTGGACAAGACTCCCAAGAACATAAAAACATAGACATGACATAGAAAACATCTTGCAACCACTGCAAAAGTATGTGCAGAAGACTGTCCTCCATGGACATTTCTGTGTCTGCAGTAAGTTTCTACAGGCTGTTTTCATGTGTCTTGCCTACAGGGATGGGGTTAATTCCCCAGTAGGATCCGACTGGGACGCTATACGCAGGACATTAATCAAAACATTTAAGCTCACAAATTGAATGAAGCACCAAAGGAACTGCCTGGGGGAATCTCTACATCCCTTTAAAATTCCCACATGGACAGCTCACATGCCTGCAGTTCTTCAATCAAATAATTAATTCTGACAGAAAGTGGCTCGAGGATCAGTCAGTTGCTTAGCTTGAAGTCAGTCCCTTGTCTCCAGCCAGTCCATTAGCTCATCTGTGTAGAAGACTGGTCTTGGAAGTCCTGGGCTTCTCAGGGAATTCCTTGCTGAGTGTGAATGAAGGCACAGCTGTGACATCCAGCTGCACCACTGTTGCAACAGTGGACAAACTTGAACTTCATACTTGGAGTTAAACTTCCATGGCTTGTGTCCCAGAAGAACAACAGGGGAGGGGGCTCAGAAGGAGGGGACATGGAAATGCTTTGGCTTCTTCCATTCTAGTCACTAATGTGATAAGTGTTTCTATTTTTAGTGTCTGTAAAAAGACTCAATATCCCATCATATTCTTTCTTCAGGACCTCCTGGTTTAATGGAAAATTCTGGATTCCTCTTAATCATAGAATGGCTGGGGTTGAAAAGGAACCTTAAAGATCATCTAGATCTAGTCTCCCTGCCATGGGAAGGAACACCTTTCCTAAGAGTTGTGCTGGCATTATTGGAGGTCTGTCTTCAGGTTTAAGGGATTAATTAGGTAATGGCTGGAAGTTATTTTTGCTAAATTAAGTGAGTTTTGCCATTTATCAGCCTAGTGGGTGCAGAAAACTGAGTATGACAAACATCAGTGGAGTCTTTTAGGGCTGTTGCATTACTGAGAGCATGTCTCCTTGTTTGTCTTGAAAGTCAACTTTGGAATAAAATGTCCATTCTTTATGCTGGTTTTGGCTGGGGTAGAATTAAATTTCTTCACAGTGACACAGATATGGGTCTGTGTTTTGGATTTGTGACCAAAATACTGTTGTGGTCACAAAAAAAAAAGGTGTATGTTAGCTGTTGCTGAGCAGTGCTTACACAGAGCCAAAGCCTTTCCTGCCTCTCACCCAGCAGGGAGCAGGCTGGGGGTGCGCGAGGAGCTGGGAGGGGACACAGCTGGCACAGCTGACCCCAGCTGACACAAGGGATATTCCCTACCTTTGTGCTCAGCATATGAAGCTGAGGGAAGAGGGAGGAAAAGAGGGACATTTGGTGTGACGGCCTTTTCTCATCCAAGTAATCTGTTATGTGTGATGGAACCTGGCCTTTCTGGAGATGGCCAAAGGCCTGCCTGCCCACGGGAAGTGGTGAATGAATTCCTTGGTTAGCTTTGTTTTTCTGCATGGCTCTTGCTTTATCTATTAAACTGTCTGTTTATCTTAGCACATGGGCTTTCTCAAATTTACCCTTCCAATTCTCTCTCCCATCCTGACATGATGGCTGCATGGGATTTAGTTGCTGGCTGGGGTTAAACCACAACATTATGTCAGGTAATTGCCTTCCTACTGAAATTTGACCCACGTTTTATATGGGGTTTTATGAAAACCTACAAATTCCCATTTGCTTGAGGTTGCTGCTTAGAATTACGGTTCTTTAACTGGTAGATTGGTGACAAGATGCCACGTATGGAATATTTGTTATCTCAAAAATATCTTGCAAGCCTTGTATTCCCCTGGGAATGTGAGCTCCTATTTATTACACTGAGCTTCAGAAACAGGCTTATAACATGCCACAGCTGAATTATCGTCAGACAGGAATGCTGGTTAAGTGCATGCCTTGCTGTCAACAATTTTAGTTGACACAGTAGCTTTTCTTTTAATCTGAAAAAAAATTAAGTTTAACATAACCTGGAAAGTTGACCTTTTCCTAATTGGCTGATATGCCTGGGAAATGCAGTACCTTGTATGCTAGAGAAAGAACACAAAGTCTGCCAATGAATATAAGTTGATAGGAATTGCCACACGTTTGCCTAGATTAAGAGTGTGTCTGTGATATATTTAAGCAATCAGCTGTGTCTCTATTTCTGGTTTAAAGGCCTCCATAACTTAATTTTTTTGTTTTGTTTTCCTTTGTGTTGTTTGGTCTGACTAGTCTCCTTGTAATTGTTTTATTTTTGTTTTAAATAGCTGATCCCAGTCTTGCTGCTCTGTCACTAATTGGTTTTGTTGCTGAAGGAGCATGATCTAAGATAAAACATTCTGTACTTGAAACAAGGACCTCTCACATATGCTTCACTATTACTAGGGACATACTCCCTTACATTTTTAAAAAATGTAAAAACCCATCCTTTAATTGGCAAACTCTTTTGAATTAGGGCAGAATGTATTCACTGGTCTGTGAGGCTTTTTCGGGATTGAATTTTTGTATAGGTACCTCTAATGACTGATGGTGTAGCAATATTAAATCTTGGTGTCCCAGTTATGCAACATTTTATAGAAAATATTTCCAGAGTGTCCCTTATTTCCTAACTTCCATAATCACTTCTCTTAAGCGGTTTCAAGTTCACAGCCCTCAGCCAGAATTCTTTGCATTCATTTTTCCCCTCCTCCTCCCCTATTCCATATGGCTGGGGTCTACATGTGTCACCCCTCCAACTCACCACCGGGTTTTATCCTGACGAAGCATCTCCTGATTTCTTCCTCTCCTTCCTTCATTCACACTTCTCCCTCCCTTGGTCTTCTACCACCACGGCGAGGAGCTCCGTGTATGAATCCCTCCCCCTGATGCTGTTTAAACCCCTCCCCTTCTATTTTCAAGCTCCCCACCCCACCTCTTTTCAGGGGTCTTCTTTGCTCCCCTGTTGGGATGTCCAGAAACTCAGATGTACCTCCATACAAGAGTTTTTGCTGATTCTGCCTTCCTTGGGTCATGTGGATGTCTCCTATTCCCCACCTCCTTAGTGATGGTGTCCACGCACAGAGAAGTCTCTAAAGGTTCATTTAACTAAAGGATTAAAGCTTTTCTTTGGACAACTCCTTTTCTGACACTCTTTCTCCCATTTATCCTCTGGGAAGGGGAGACCAAAGTCTGTATAGTGCCTTCTAGTTTTATCTAAGAGACAGTTTTCCTTATTGAACAGAATTTTTTTCTCTAAACAATCATCAAAAAGATTCACATTATAGGCACAAAATTTGAGGTATAACTGGTAAATCTGTATAGTAAATTCTTAAAAGTTATGGAAATTTTGTAAATATGAGCAAAAAGAAAGGTTTTATTTTTTGTCTGTGCATATTTTGGTTAAGCTGTTTTCACTGAATAACATAATGAGAGTAACAATACTTTAATGAAATTGAAGTTGTTTTTTATAAAGAAATGGAGGAAATCTGGTCTGGGTTGAGCAGCCAGAAGAAGACACTGAGTAGGTTAAAAATGCATGAATCAGAAATCCGTATAGGTTGATAGGAATTGATCTGAAACTTATTGCCAGAAACATAAACATGAAAATGCCTCCCACAAACACATCTGTACTTGCAAATGCACCAAAGCAAGTATGTCAGCATATAGAACAGAAGAAACTTTGTTTTTTTAATTGATGGTAGGGCAGTTGCTCAGAATACCGATTATCTCAAGTGCAATAAAGACATTTTTCCAAGCCTAATCTAATCTTGCATTGACAGCGCTGTACTACTACACTGCATAATGGTAGCCACTGCAGAAATGCTGAAGCTGGCAACATCTCACACCAGCTCTGGAGTCGTGGGATACATAACATCCAACTAAGTAAAAGCAATGCAACTGAATTTGTATGATGCCACATCAAAACTGTTTTCCTGCTGAGAAATCTTCTATCTTAGGTGTAATGTTACATTTTTGTTAGAACATGCGCACCATGCTGAGCTGCCTTGTGCAGACAGGAGTTTGGTCAGCATTAGCTTCAGGACCTCAGTGATTTGCAGTGTGGTGGAAGGATGCCCTGTGGAGTCCCTTGCTTATACATTAGAGTGCTTTCTCTGACTCTTCAAAAAAGATGTGTTTATTGAGTGTACCACAGAGAAGTCAGTGTGATAATACTTCCCTTTACTTTCATGTTTATGATGAATTATAAGTTATCAATATTCTCAATAGTTAATTGCTTTTAAAAGTCTCTGAGTCATCTAAATCTAAAAAGAAACTTATTTTCTGTTCTTCAGCAGAACATTCATCTTTGCTCAACTGAATTTTGACAAGACCCCTGCAATATTTTTCACTTCCACAGGACAGTGCCCCACTGGGAGACATCAACAACATAAATACTGGACTGGGAAAAAAAATAAATCTAATTTGTTTCTCCTTATGTTGATATCAAGCTTTGCATTTATCTTCTCCCCTCTAATTCTCTAATTCAGATTTCTGTGCTTGTCATCAAGCAAGCAGTATACAGAATCTTGCAACACAGTGAACTGATAGTTGAATTGAGTTGTGCAGAGAGCCAGGCTTTTGTGATGGGAGAGTGGCTCCTGAAGGACACAGTAATCTGTGCATTGTGTTTGTATGTAATTCTGCTGTGACTAGACAGATGGGTGGCTGTAAATGAAGTATCTTCGTATTCCCTCTGAGATGTATGTGTTAATGTCCTTCTTTAGATGTTCTGTCATGGCAGTGCACACAATTAGCTACAGAATATTAGTTACTCTGCAGGATGCAAATCAACATCTTTCTGTAAGTGTGGTAAAGGCACAAACTTATCAAATGGTATGAAGCTTGTATTAGTGATTTGGTTGCTCATCAGCTGAGTCAGGGGAAGAGAGTATAACAAATGGACAGTCTTATGTTTGTTTGTAATGAACCACAATTTAATGTTTTCATCTCCTTGCCCATTTAAATGCAAAAGAGCACATTTCACTTTGCAATATACCACATATACTGATATACAACTTCAATGAAATATCAGTTTCTTCCAAAGCTTCTCACTGAGATGTAATAGCATCACAGTGGAGAATGACATTGTGGTTAAACACCAGTAAGGATCTAAGTCAGAAATAAACCCTTCTTTAATGTTCTTGATATAAAGAGAAATACATTCTCCTGTTAACTTTAATATTTTTTTCAATCGGGAGGATTTTCCTGAAATTCTTTGAAACCTTAGCTACACCAATAAGTGTCTGACTGTTAGGATGTACCTGGGCAGATTGTAGTAATTGAAAAAGAGAAGAGTTTGATTAAATACCTTAATCTGATGTGTGCATATAAAGAATGACCCGATCTCTGCCAAAGATCATCAACAGACTGTGGATCTGTCACTTTGTTCTCAGACAAGAAATCTTAACTCATTTATGTTGTTAAATCTGAATTTCAATTTGAATGCCCAGTGGCATTGCACTTCTGAGAATTAAACTCAACTGGGACCTGAAGCCCAGGATATGACCTTATTTTGAAAGTACAGAAGGCCTTTGATGGCCTCTGTAAAATTCCTACTTTTCTCAGTTATGGTGAAAATTTAGGAATTCTGTTCACACTTATTTTATTGTGAGTCATGTGGTGGAAATATCTAGATAGCTCTTCTTGCATCAGTTCTGTCTTAAGATGTTAAGTCATCACACATTTCTTAGAGAAAATAAAATTAATAACCCTCTGGAGGAGCTAATTTATCTCTATTGATTATAAGGTGGCATAAGGATGACAGGCTAGACGGAAGTGTCTGAAAGCTGCTTGTATAAATTAGTGTTTAATAACCTTACCCTTGAATGCAGTAAAATCTTTAGTGATAACAGTCTGTGTCTTCATCATCAATTTTCTGTTAGCATTTCACACAACAGAAAAATATCCCAAAGCCTGAGTATGGCTTTTGGGTGGACTAAGTCACCAGCATAAATCATAAATCATAATGCAAGTTAGTAACTTTCTTTCTTCAAAAACCTTTTTCACTGCATGTGAAACATACACCCATAGCCCTAAACAGAGCTTCCTCACACCTACTCCTAGATAAGATTTCTGAATATTTAGTTCTGCTTTAAGCTTTCCCCTGATGTGTCATGAATCATTAAAATTTTGCATCCAAATATAACAATTTATCTCATATTAAGCTTTTAAAAAAGACAGACAATATTATGTTGTTAACAATCCACTTTTTTGTTATTTCTGCAAGAAATTGCTGATAGGTCTTGATGACATTGTAAAATAGGAGAGAGAAAGTACATTCATAGTTTTTAAAATGAAAATGCCTGGTAGATTAAAGTCACTGTGTTTTCTAAGCACTTCTCTATTTTTATTTATTTTTTTTTTGTTTTAATTATATTTATTTAAAAAATCTATCAGAGTTTTGAGGTTGGTTGGTTGGTTTGGTCTGTTTATTTCTTACATGCTTATTTTGCAGTATACTTGCATTGGTTTTGGAAGAAGATTCTGTTCTGTGATTGTTGAAACAAGTAACCATGTTTTCAGAGGCAAAAGTGTTCCTTCCAATGATAAATTATTTTTTCTTCTACTAATAATCTTCTGCTAATCTTTCTAACATTTGTTGTTGTCCTGTGGGTAAAGGAAGCTTTGGCATTACCCTACTTAGTTACATTAATGCAACACTGTAAAATTCCTGTTGAGTTCCTTCTAAGATTCTTCAGTGAAGAGAGTTCTTGAAAGGGAATAGAGCTCACTCTGGCCCCAAGCTTCTCCCAGCATAGATAGCACTGAAAGCAGTGAAGCAGTGTTTACTTAATTAACTTAATCATTACCAACATCTTGTGTTGGATTTTCTTCTCAAAAAAACCCACAAAAACCCAAAAAACCCCAAAAAACAACAATCCCCCAAACAAAACAAAAATTCTACATTCAAATTTAATCACTGTGATCCCTGTGATCTTTTTCATTCTCTAGAGCATTTGTTCAGCTCAAAAGCAGGAATGCTAAAACAGAAGCACCTGCAAGAGTTGTCCGCAGGAATGAATTTTCTCTGCTCATAACAGAAGTGGTTTCTCATTCAGTCTGTGCTGAAATTGATGCAAGTATGGCAAACTGAAATCTACACTAGTAAGACTAGGATGTGTAAAGCTCTACATTTCTGCAAGGATCCACTGAATGTAGTCATTTTGTACCACCTCAGCCTTCATTTTGTATGGGTGAAGTCAGTGTGAATCACTACTTTGGAACAAACTGGGTCTATTTCCGTTCAGTCTGAAGATGGGTAAACAGCCTCATGTAATTTTTAAATATGTTGCTCCTAGTATAGATAGTGTACATAAGCTTTGTCTAGGCATTACTAGCCAGGCTAAAAGTAGCAAGTCATCCAGTGATTCTTCATTTAATTCTTTGAGTGCACATAGTCTGATAGGGAGTATACTGTGCTGAATTTGTCAGTACAGCCTTTGCATTCATTTCTCTTGCCTGACAGCAGCTTCATTCTCTTCCTTGGTCTTTGGCCAACTCAAATTAACTACTTAGACTGAGGCATCTATTACAAGGATTGTGCCAGATCTGCATAGTATTGGCAAGTTTTTGGAGCCCTCCTTGTGCCCTAGAGGTCTAACATGTTTAGCTGATTACAAGTGACTGTTAGGAGCCCCATTCCTGATCCCTACAACCATTTGTTCTGGCTGTAATTCAAAGAAAGCCCTTCCTCTGGCAAAAGGAAAAAAAAAAAAGAAAAAAAAAAAAGAAAAAAAAAGTCTGTTTCAGTTGGAACAACCTCATGTCTCTTCCTTTGAGTGTCAGTATATTATGAATAGATGTCTTTTATAAATATAAAATCTGTTGAAGAACTATGGCAAGCTCAGTTTTGTATCCAGATGACAGACTTACACTGTATTCATGAAACATGATTTCTGAGCTTTGAAGTTCAAGTTATAGGTCACTTCCATTAGCAAATTCAGAACAAAAGTTTGACTAGCATTGGTTACTTCACAGAAAACTTTTTAAGTTATGACAGGCAATCTGCTGGTCACTTTTTCAGTTCCTCTGATGCTTTTCTACTGATGCCTTTGATAACAGCTAATCCAGCAAAGGTTTAATGCTGTTTTTAAAGTCAGCTTCTTTTTCTCAGAAATCACCAGATGCTGCTTTGATCCCCTTTTGCACCTCTTGTCTTTTAGTCTTATTTAAAATTACTGTGTCTGTTTTGGAGTTTTTTAAACACGCTGGCATCTGCTCTTTTGTGGTTCATCAGAAAAACCTGCTCACAGTTTTATCTTCTTAAAAATAAATTCCATGTCTCCTACCAGCATTTCCCTTTCTTGATGTGAGAAGCTAGCTAGTAATTAGAGTCCCGAGGATCCTTTTGTTAGAGGAGAAAATGACAATGAGGTTGAATCTCTCTTTGTACTTCCTTTGTGAAATAAATAGGGTTGTGTCAAAGTACTGTTCCTGAAGCACAGTATGTAAGGAGATGTGCTTTTATTCGCAGATTCCATTCTTCCACCTGGCTGCTTTGTTGCCTGCTGCCTCTGTTTCACTCTGCATTTTTTTAATCACCCTACTTCAGAGATGGGCAGGCCTTCATGCCATCCAGCAGAGCTGTCAAAGCCCCGTGTCCATCTCTGCCTGGCACCTGCCTTTGCACAGGGAAGTGGCCTGGGTTTGTTCTGGCCTGAATTTCCTGTTCCAGCATTCTCCTTCCCAGGAACTGCTCAGGGCCTGTTCCAGCTGTCAGGGAAACAGAGCTTTGAGAACAGCTCTCCATTCCCAAGTCATTTCACCAAAGCATAAACTACCTGAGAACCTATTTTGGGATTGGGCAAGATGACCTGCAGAAGTCCCTTCCAACCTCAGCCAATCTCTAACTGGTTCTGGGACTGTGATCAAACACTGTAATGTGGCCCTCAGCTATCCCCATAAAAAGTGGAAACAGATACACATCTCCAGACAATGACCTACTGAAGATCTAATTGCTCTTAGCAAAACACTGCCTTCCTCCTTGCTGACAGCAGTGGAAATGCCCCAACTACCTCCCTGTCCTTCATTTAGGTTGTATGACTCTCCCTTGATCTCCAGGTATAGATGTAGGCATCGGAGTATAATATAATTATATAAAAAAAGTATAATATCTGCATGAATTTGAAGTGACATCTGATTTTAAAAGACATGTTTGAACTATTCCAATTGCACTATGAAACTGTGAAACTAGGAGCTGTCTATATTATCTTCTCGTCTGGTCTGATGACTAAATAAATACATCTTCATCCCCTCCTTCATACCTGAACTTTAGTCTATTCTGCTAGAACATTTGTTTCCTTTTTCTAGTGTTCTGCACATCTTTTGATATTAAGAAATTGTCTTAGTTGGTTTGCGTACAAAATAAAAAATAAATACTAAATAATCTGTAGAATGTTAGAATAAAGATATGCTTTGTCTTAATAGACAATTTAGAGCATAAATTTATATAGTTTAGATGAATATTCATAACAGGAATTTCTTTTTCATAATACCCTATGTTGGTAATTTGAAAATAGAAATCAGATTGTAAGTTATATAAATTTTTCTGTATCTATTGGTAATACTTCAGTCTTGAAAGCAAAGCGAAGAAAAAAAAGCTTGCACTCTTCTTAAGACACTTCTGGTATTTCAAGATTTCCCAGTACTACGCTGGAGTAAAACCAGTATCTTTGGAATGAAAACAAGAGTATAAAGATGAAGTTATAGGTCTGAATCAGGAAGAACAGCCGTATCAGCCTGTCTCTAACACCACATATGAGGTCTGTGACCAGCTGCCTGCTGGCTATAGGTAGTAGGTCTGTGCGTGCTCCCTTTCACAGGCAATTGTAACTTTGTTAAAAGCAACACCTCATCTGTCTGGAAAGTTTCGGTTCTGCAAGCCAAATGAGAAATGAGTTTTGATTGAAAGTTCCAACTGCCTTCATCCTCAATGTCTTCCTTTGAAATGCCAGCCTAATTTATCATAGAAAAATGGACATCCATGCTTTTATCTTTTGCTGCTTTTAAATACATTTTAAGTATCAGTTTCACATGCTACTACCTTGAAAGACAAAACCAAAAGCTGCTCCTTTAAATTTCCTTTTGTAGCTTCTCCCCAGTCTTTAACTGGTTTTAGTCAGTTGTTCTGTTTCCATGGAGCTGTATGAATTAGTAGACATCTGGGTAGGGAAACAAGAAAAGAAGTACAAAACCAGAGCACGTATCTTATCTGACATTTTCAGACGAAAAACACAGTGTTTCCTTTCACTATTGGGAGTGTAAAAATGGGCACATCTTGAGTGTTTTGAAAGTTTCAGTTACTCTTCAGGCAGAAGGATCATTACCGGAGCACTTCAGCACAGCTCTTTTCTCCCCGTTGAATTGTAAGCGATCAGCAGATTATGGCAGCTGCAAACAGGGTCTAGATTTCATCCCTTTTGTTGAGAGCAAAATAGTTCCCTTTCAGCAATAATAGCATTAACAATACTTCTCTATATTTGTGATACTTCTATAATCTTTTTGTTGTTGAGGACACTCTGTTACACAAGAGTTTCCTTGTCATTCAGGTATGCTGTGGCATGATCACAGTGGAAGGATTCATCAATGAATCAATGAATCAGTCAGTCAATCCACCTCTGTATGCCTATGGAGTAACTCATCAGTTAATGAGTGTGCTTATTTAATTGCTACTTGCCCCTTGGCAGGTTAGTAAAAGTGCCATTGTGGCCCCCATAAATTAAAAATAGAATTGTGCTAATGTAGCAGCAGTTGTGATTAATCATTCATAAATTCTTATTTATGTGATTATTCTTCTGACTGTGATGTAAATGATATTTAAACTCCAGGATCTATTTTTGGGAAACTTAATGACAAAGAAAGAACTTCAGTTTAATCTGAGGTGAATTGAATCTCCACAGGATAAAGAGAGAAAAATAAAAGGAGCCATGATCCACATGCTATTCTTTTCTTCAAGTCTGTGGACCATTACATAGTGAAAAGGTTAACAATTTACCTCTAGAATAACAAGCTTCAGATTTTTCTGCTTCAGAAATGCATTTGTTCTCTTCTCAAGTACTTGAAACTACACAGATGACTTTTATGTCCTTATAGCCGTCATATAATACAGAGAGCTACACAGAAAGCAAAAGGGTGGGAGTTGTATCCATTAAAAATAATTCAGGACAGAAATACCTAAGCAGAGGTGACGGAGTAAGACTCTCTGTCTCTCTGTCTGTGTGTATCTGTACTTTCCAGTGATTTCTTGCTGATTCTAGTAGGAATTATCTCTTGTAGCAAGGTAGGGCTCTCCCTGCTACCCTGACACTTCCACCTATGGAGGATGCAAAGAAACCTAGAGGTAATTTGTTGCTGACACATATATAAAGGAGGTACGCACAATCTCTCTGTATTTCTGGGATTTGGAGTAATACCATCTGGAATGCTGGAAGGTGACAATTAAATTTATAATTTATTTATATCTTTATTTAAGTTTTATTTCATTTAAGCAGCATTAAGCAGGCCAGGGCATGTCCCTTGACCCTGAATCTAAAGCCGTAGTACAACTTTGCCTTCCAATTCCATTCTCTTTTCTCTTCATATTCCTCAAAGAAAAATGACCAAAATTTTGCTGAAAAATGTGTCAGTTGCTCAAAGTATCATGTTTCAATTGCACTCACTTCTTAGCTCTCATTACTTCCTGGAGAATTGTATCAGAAATACAGGTTGGTGGAAAGCACTAAGTGCTTTGAAGGAAGTGTTGAGATGACACATGAAGTAAAGAAAAATTTAGCTACTCAAATTTAGTTTTGCCAGCTCTCTTAGGGTGGCTATCCAGAGTATTTTCCCTACATTAAAAGCAGTGAAGACTTGAACCCCAGGAATATACTTCTTCTAAGAGCTGGCAAATACTTTAAGTATACAATAAATTTATATCTCTTCTGTGGGAATTACCAGACCTATAATGGGTACATGATTTTTATGAAGAGTCTGCAAAGTGTTAGCTGCTTCTTCTGCTTTGGGTTGCTATGAAAAATACATGCTGTTTTTCTAAAGTAAATGTGTTATATAACTATGCTATAGGGGAAAAAAAACCAAACAGGTTTTCTCTTCTTGATTAAAAGCAGCACCTCTCACTTGTCCTGCACTGCCCACAGTGCAATTGCATGTCCTTCATACACTCTTCTTTGTAATTAGAAGCACTACATCCTTTCCCATTAGCAGCATGAGAACAGTGGGGTTTTGGTTTTTCTTCCTATCAACTTAGAAAGAATATGGACTCCTTTTCCCCAGCTGCTATTTAAGGGGAAAAAAAATAGAGATATGATGTAATTGCCAGCACTGGAGTCTTGCCAGGATGCTGGGCCTTTATTTCCTTGATTCCTTAAAGAAACTGTTCTAGGACCATCTGATTATAGGCAACCAAGACCACAGTTCCATATTGGGCATGAAGGACTCTGCCTCTAGCAACACAGCACATCAGTCTGGGCATTTCCTCAGAGCTGACTCAAAAATGCCCCCTAACATATTTTCTCTTGGTTTTGTTCATTTGAAGGACTTTTTATAAATTTTGTGATGTGTATAGAGCTTGTCAAAATATCTTAATAACCAACATATGTACATTTTACAACACACTGTTTTACAGTTAGTAAAACAAGATAGCCAGTACATGTAATCCAGCCTATACTCCTTAACACCATTAAGGAGTGTACTTCTGGAGTGTGGAAAATTTAGGGCAATATTCTTTTCTTTGTTCATGTGAGTTCATGTGATATAAAGTAGAATGAAAACGGTATTTTAATTGCAAGGAGTTTTAAAGACATTCATGTTCAATAAACAGTTACAAAGTCAACAGCAAAGAACTGTAAATTAGAAGCAAATGTCCCATCATATTATCCTGGCTATAAAATGTGTCAGAGACTGTTTTAAAACATACTGAGAAAAGTTATAGCCATGCTCCAATGACAAAGCTGATCAGCATCTACCAATAACAAAAAAAAAAAAATTACTCCTGTGAAATTTGAATATCCTTACAAGTTTGGTGTAGCAAACCCTGTTACTCTTGTGCAAAAATAACTCCGATATTTCAAAGAGGAGGAGAAACAAACAACAAACAAACCAAACAAAAAACCAGCAAAAAATCCAAACAAAACAAAAAAACCCGAAGGAAGTGAAGAAGGAAATTGACTGGGCTTGCTCTTAGAATTATTTTTATAACATATGTCAAATAGTTGACAAAATAGAATAAATAAAACATGGTTCATGTGTCAGTTCAAAGAAATACTTTTGTAAACCCCTGAATTGAGGTGTCTAGGTGGAAGGAAGCATATATATGTGAAAATCTTTCCATCCTGAACTATAAACAGGTCTAGTTTTTGCCCACAAAAAGGATCACTGTTAATAGAATATTAATTGCAGAAAGCCTAAAAATTATCTTTATTCACATACTAACTAATTAGAGGAAAACACAAAAGTTACTAGATAGAATATGTACTTGCTTATAATTGATCCCATTTCTATTAATGTGTGGAGGATGTGGTGAAATCAATGATCTGCATGGGTAAATGAAATCAACATCAACATGATGACTTCATCAACATGAGAACAAAATCAACATCAGCAAGCCTTAGTGAAAGTTGATTTCTCAGGTTGTTTGCTATTTCAGAAATCATGCAATGTGGGTTTTCCTTCTTTAAATTCCCTGTCAAGCTGTTGACCATGTAAAATAGAAAAAAATCCCAGTTAGTGGATGCCTGGAGAGGAGATGGACATCTCCATTATTTTCCTGTGTCAAGGACTGTGCATAAGGAGGTTCCTTTCTTCATATGAATAATCTGTAATGATCTTAACCCTCTATTTATTCTACTTCCCTTACTATTGACTTTAGCTTAAGATTGGCTTGGTTTTGGTTTACAGTAAGTCAGCTTTTATACATGTAGGGCAATGACAACATATGCTTGTGTAATAACCATTTTAAACAGGAGTTCCAGCACTTCTCTAGAACTCGTTTAAGACAGCTGTAGTAAGAATAGTGTTTCCAGTGAGATTAGAGGCTATGCAGTTGCCTTCAAAATCTCTTGAGTTTTTGGCTGGTGCTCAGTGCATTGAGAGGCTTTTTGAAGTGATGTTGAAAAGCAGTGGTCCCTTAAAAACTGGTCACATCATCTTTGACTTCAGAATTTAGAAAGATGAGATCCCCAGCTTATACTCAAAGACTTTAAAGAAGCTTGCATATATGAAAATAGAACAGAATAAGATAGTATTTAATCTAAACTTTATAGTTATTTTTGGCAGGAATTCGCTGTAGCAATATGGTTATCCAGGCAAATTCTTGTCTGTTTGTATCGAACAAATTTAGATTATATTCCTCTTTGTGGGGATGTCAAGTTGAAAGCAGGTCAGAACATGCATTCACAGATGTAATTCTCAAATTTTCAGGATGTATGTAGGTGGCCTCCAATGACAGGGACCAAAATTTAACAAGCTAATAACAGATGAACAGGAAAAGTGGCATTCAGCAGAAATGCAATTATATGTTGTATAAAAATTTTAATAATGTGGAAAACGAAGCCTGACAGCATGATGCTATAGGGATAGTAATACCTAGTTCCTCCATATGTTTAGTTGAAGTGAGGGTTGTTGTTAATACTACATTGCTGACTTTTAAACAAACTATAACCTAGCTTTGGAGCATTACCACAATATACTTCACAGAGGGATTTAACTGCAATGAAGATATATAAGGCCATTAATTGTTAGTGATTTCATTGTAGTTGTGAAATACTACTTCACTGGATGAACAAAAGTAAAGGGCAAACAATGAAAGATGGGCTTTGATGAGGACCCACCTCCTCATTTACTCAGCCAAGGGTTGCTATCCCTTTATTACCCCGTAACTTGAGGGCAAGTTCAGTGAACAACTGTGGAGACATTAGGAGCTGTCATGGAGAATTTATTTGCCTTTGAACAGAAGGTGGGTGCAGTGTGGTAGAGGCTGTGTTCTTCCAAGTGGGTAATTCTCCTTTTGCAGGCTATTTAATACTATGTTTATTGTTTCGTAGTACATCTCCCTAGACTGTTTTTTGTTGCCTATGCTCCTCTTGTCAGGAGTAAAATTTATAGAAGTGTGGCCCAGGAGAACCAATCTTATTTTGTGTAGTGACTATGCTAGCAGCCCACAGAGTCTTACTGGAGACTTGCAGAAAACAGTAAAATCCACACCTCTTCAGAAGCTAAAGGTCTGGTGACATTTTTTCCTTCATTGCTGTAAAATACAGGTAGTTGTTGTAAAATAGACTCTTTCTTCCAGTGTTTTAACTCCAGAGCAAATCTCATAAAAGTTTGTAAAAGCCAATTAGTCAG
This sequence comes from Poecile atricapillus, assembly GCF_030490865.1. Lineage (NCBI taxonomy): Eukaryota > Metazoa > Chordata > Aves > Passeriformes > Paridae > Poecile > Poecile atricapillus. Next base: position 42,086,567 of record NC_081249.1, on the reverse strand, counting down.
CTGTTACATCCCAGTTTGACACTGTGAGCTTCTAACCTTGTAGGAAGCAGTTATTGCTCCTGCACTTCCTGAAATGTAAGAGGCATCTTGAGCACAAGAAAAAAGCTTGGTCCTGGCTTTGAATAATGCATTATATATAAACTTAAAAGGCATGAGAAGATACAATAAGTTAGAAAAGAGACTGACAGCGATACATTCATCCAGTTGAGAATGCAGGGGACATTTATCCTGAAAGAACCAGTGCTACTCAAAAAGTGGAAATAGGAGTTTAGCTCAGTGTTTTGAAGGTAGACATGGGCAGGAGGGAGATAGTTTTTTTAGGAGACAGTTTATATTGAATGTGAAAGATATCTCTAAGTAAAGACACAATTTCTAAAGCTCGTGTCACCAGCACTCTTATGTAATTCACATATCCTGCGGATGTGTTGTGTTACAGGAGTGTTTGAGGAATGTATTTTATTTATTCTAAGATAAATTAATCCTTGAATTTTGATCTGCTTTATAGGCATGCAATTTCCTTACCAGGAAATGCAAATGCAAATCTCTCAGAGAAAGAAAATTAAAACCCATAGATGAATATAAAAGTATTTGAAAAAAAAAAGATTTTCAGATACAAAGTCAGACAGTGGGTTCAAATGGTCATCTAGGACTAGGTCTGAGTCATGTATTTCTCTTAACATTACTTTGGTTACCACTCAGTATTCTAAATTTATGGGATCTTATTGTGACATTGATACTATTTACACAAGTAAATATAAATTGCTAGTTGCAGCAAATTTGTGTGAATTTATACCAACTAACCCATTCTTCCTAATACTTTATCAAAATGGGGATTTTTTTAAAATTAATGTCTGTTTATTCACTATAAGGTTTGCTCTCAGAATTCAAATATTGCTTTCTTTCCTGAGAAGTGTAGCATTGTTGAAATATTCCTGAATGAATCTAAATTCTCTAAAAGTTCTAGCTAAGTATCCACTGACATTCTTCTGAGAAAAAAATTTTTAAAGTTTCCAGATACGGAAAATGTTCTTGTTCCTAGATATATTTCCTGCCCAGCAATGCTCCGTAGTTATAACATGAACTCTTAAGGAGGTTGATATACCAAATCTTGTAGTCCAGACAGAAGTACACATTGCTAAACATTTTATTAAATGATCAGCTGCATCCAATGAATTACAAAGAATCTGGCACTAGTTTTTTTGTTGTTTTTTTTTCTTTTAGTTGGTTTATTAAGAAAAAAGTATTAATATGAACTTTTCAATTGGATATTTCCACAAGGCATGCACTTACTTCTTTCATAACTACCTAGACATTATTTAAAACATTTCTTTTAATAACTGGCTTTTAAGGCATTTCCATTCAGCTTTTCTCCTAGTTTTTCCTTTCTTCTTTCATCTGCAGGGTTTTAAACAATTTCTAGAGGCAGTAGCAGAAATTTCTTGTGATGTTACTGATAGCCTGGAAGGCAGTTTATAGAACAGCACTAGGAGATATAGTCAAAAGTAGAATGATAAATTTAAATTTTTTTCAATAATTATTTAATTACTATGAATTAATTAATTAATAATTTTAAAATTTAAATTTCTTGATCTTCCAAAGGACAAGTAACAATGATTTGCTAACCATGAGTTATCAGTGGAATGGTTATTGGGGTGTTTTTTAGTTCTATCCCAAATCTCTGGGGCAAACAGTTGCCAAAAGGTATCTATGAAGCTGTTCCCCTCTGTGTTCAGTTCTGGTGAAGAAGAGCAATTTCTCAGGGAGCAATATGCTCACCTAGTAGCAAATGATCAAATCAGTAATGGGAATAGAAAAGAGAAACCCCTGAACATAGATCAGACATTATCTGACACTCCCAAGTCATCACGAGTCTGAGCTTACCTTTCACATACTCATTGGTTCAGCTGCTGTCATCTGTAGGCTGCATCAGCAAGGGTAAATGCACACGTCCCTGAAGCGTTCTCAACTCTTCAGAGGAGGAATACAGGGTGGTCTGGCCCATGCCAGTCATGGCTGGGCTCCACTGAAGGGGTGATGATATTGTGGGAGACAGTGCTTGGCTGTGGGGGCTATCTGAATCCTGCACGGTGCCCCATGATCCTGCTAGCATTACACTTACTTGTGTATAGGCATGTGTGCATGTGGGAAGCAAAAGCTCTTTTCAGTTTAAAGTATTGTTTTGCATTGCAGTGTTATTACAGCAACATGTAGAAGGTACCATGCTAAAAGCCTGGCAATCCTCTTGTTCCATATGTTGAAAGTAGAATCCAGTTGCTCACATGCTACTGCACACTGTGCATAACCCCTGCTAGAGGCACTGGCTTGCTTTCCTTATGCTTGTAAACAGCAGTGGACTGCTGGTATTCATGCTTATATTTCCCAGGTAGGCTGCTCCTTTACATCTTTACATAGGCTCTCTCCTGTAGGGTGTGAGTAAGGGTGAGAGGAGACAGAATTTCCCCAGTAACAGTGTGAGCAGTGTTGGAGGTGCTGGGTGAAACTCATTGCCATCATTACCAGCAACCACAATTTTCCTGCCGTGGCACCATTCCCCTGCTGCTGTCCCTGACCTTGGTTGTGCAGCCCTCTGCTCCTGCCCTCACATTTTACAGAGCTGCTGGCAGAACAGATGCATTACTTACACAACTGGTTCCTGCAGCTTCAGTGGAAAAGGATGCCTTGTATGTGTTGGCATTGTCAAGTAAATCAGATGCTTCTTTGTGAAGTGGTGATACGTTAACTTGATTCTTAGGCTCTCTGGTGAAGCAAATCAAAGTGTTTCCTCCCTCCAAGGTGAACGCAGGTGAAGTTCAGGAGATGCTTCTTCCTGAGGACAAATCATTCCTCAGCCAGGACCATGCCAGGTTTGGTTTCTTCTGCCCTACACAGTCCTTTAAGCCATCCCAACGGGCCGTGTACTTTGAAACACACCATATGTTCTGATGCCATATCCTTCGTTCCCTTAGCAGCATGCTGTGTACACACCGTTCTGTGCTGACAGATTGCACGACAGCCTTCCTGTTATTTCAGGTATTCAAACTGAAACACCTGAAAGCCCAAACAATTATTTCTAAGAGGCAGAAAGACGGCATGAGCAAGTGAGACTGGACTGCGGGCTGTCGTACTTCCAGCCCAACCGAGTATATTCACTGCATGGCCTGGGGCACAGGGATGGTTAGCAGAATAGATGTAGTTTTGTCCCTAACTGGCAGATGCAATTAATCTATCTGCTGCAGGATATTTACTTGCACAGTGTAGCTCCGTTAGCAGAATGATGTGAAAAAGTGTATCCTGTATCAGAGGGGGAGTAATAGCCTTACAGTGGCTCCTCTTTTCCTGCTGTCCACATTCCAGTGTAGGTGGTCAGTATTAGATCTTCTTAGACCTCCTCACCTCCCTTATATCAGTGGGAAGAAGTAGGGCTTGCAATCAAGACCTGAAAGAATAGCTGGTTTGAAGTCATGCTCACACATTATGCCTTTTAATTGCCTGATTTTCACAGAATGGGTTGCTCTTGCATGTCCACAGGGCATACCAGTGTCACTTTATGGTGCATCATAGCCCCATAGTGCACTCAGAGGGAAAAACCTCTCATTAAAAAGATGAACACTGCCTGCTTTTCAGCACCTATTACTATCAAGATGTCTGAAATATGCAATGCACATTCTTAATGGCTACTGACAAAGTACTTTAAAGCACATTGATGTTTTAAATGTATATTTAGACTAATGACAAGATGTAGCTGAATATTAACCTTTTGAGTCTTATCAAATCAGTGATATGGCCCCCCCACCCCCGCTCCTGAATCCCACTCTTTTCTTTCTTAATGTTTTATCCATACAGTGATAAGTTAGGGAGAGAGTGAGGGTATTTGCTTAGTTGGAGAGTGAAGAAAATCTTACTCTTCTAGACCTGCCATCACTACTGATGCTGCCCCAGCTCTAGTGTTCCAGCTGGGCTCTCTCTGGCAGAAGCCCCCTTAGCAGTAAGAGCGCTTAACCACCTGCTGCTCACCACCCCTACATAGCACAACCCAGCCATGTGTAACCTTCACCTGAGGTTTGTTTTCTGCAGCTGATGTAAAAGCACACTGCAAGGTTACGCTCATGCTCTCACTGCACTGGATGGATGGCTGTGAGAACAGTAGTTTTTAGTCATGCCTTGAGTAGGACTAGCAGGCTCTGGGGAGGTACAGGTAGAAGGGCAGGTGATATTGATGGCAAGGCATGATGTGAAAAATCTGTCTGGGATTTTTCTGTCTCTGTGGGAGAGACTGAGGGCACAATTTGTCTTGGCATGCAACCCACATGCACCCATTTATTTAGAACAGGTAACAGAACTTCGATTGTTTGACATTAAAAAGGAAAAGAGAGCCTGTTCAGTCTGAAGTACTGTTGGATGTATCAGTCCAAAGTGAGAGTTACAGGTTAGAGTCATTTTGTCTAAACATGTGTCTGGGGGAAAAATTCTCTAGCTCCCCTAATTTCTTTGCCCTGTTGTTGAACGAACAATTGTTCTTGAAAATTTCTAGACCCTGCTTTCTGATACAGTTCACGCTTTCCTGTACTGCTGTATGTTTGTAAAATAGACCATGTTGGGACTTGCAGGCAACGGGTTCTAAGTCCTTGGATCACCTGTTGTAAATGCAGGATCACCCACCAAGATAACATGATGTGGAAGACTGCCTAGATTGTAGGTGATATTGGAGTTCAGACTATTTGGAGATAAGCCTTGGAAATACGTGACTTGATTTACATAGATTTCTCCTCCATTTTTTGTCTTATTAGAACTTTTCATCACACCTAGCTTTAGGAGTATTTTTAGTATTGTCAGATGAGGAGGTTATCTGCCCTAGGCCTTCTTAGTAACAGCTGACAGAGACAGGCATTTTTAACAGACAGACATTTTGTGCTTAAATGTAAACATTAAACTTTCTATTCTCTTTATCACTGCAGGGAAAAAAAATGAAGTGTTTTTAGAATAGGGATTATTAAAACATGTGCCCTGGGGACTTTCATGCTCAGGCTTGCTGTGGTGGATCATCTGTATGTTTGAATTCTCAAAGATACAGAAGTAGGAGTCTTGTGACCTAGATGGATCCCTCTGAATATTAGTAAAATAACTCACAATATATGAATAATTGCTTTACCGGCATGGAGATTTTATATTTGTTGTGATAATAAAACATGAACATTCTAATCAAAGTACCTAAACTCTCATATAAGTGTGTATGTGGTGTTCTTATCCATTTTATTTTTTTAAGTAGGGAACGGGAGGGACTTCAGTAGTATTGCATTCACTAGATATTTGAGAGTTACATTTACAATACTGGTGTTTATTTCCAGTCTCTCACATCCTTAATGAATAGTTTTCCTTTATGCAAATTTTTCTCCTAACCACTTTCCTAATAAAATGAAGAAGATATATGGGGTTTATTTTCAATATGATTTGGTTATCTTGCATCTCTATATGTCTAAGAACCAAAACAAGCTACAGAGAAAAGGGCCTCGGAGCATGCAAATTCCATTTCAAGAAACTCCTATTGCAAAGAATATCAGTGAAAGACTTGTTAACAAGTTAAAAATTGAAACAAAAATCAATATGAAGTTTGGATCTTTCAGATTATTCTCTTGCATTTTTTAAAAATTGCGGAAATCTGAAATTGCACTGAAGCTTTGTAGAGCAGTCATACCAACACACCTTAATTCTGCAAGATACACTTTTTTTAAAAAAAACTTACACATGTTGTTTACTGATAAGTTTAATGTAATTTCTAGATAAATGCCCTGTTTCAAGCTGGAAGTATTAGGCATTTGGTTCCTGATAGAAATGATCATTTACTTTACCATAAATTGGTGTTTCTCATTTAGTCTCCTATCTTGTGCAAATCTGTGTGAAGTTATTTACAATCTTCCATACTTCATTAACTGAAATGATTACCTGCAGGCTTCAACATTTAGTCAACTTTCTCTTGCAGTATACTAATGAATAGATCTACTTAGCATATTGGCATTAACTGTCTCTTTCAGAAGAACAGTCTTTAATAAATACCACAGGATTTTAATTCATTTTTTTATTTACTTGATAAGTGACTCTCTCACAAGATTATGGTTGTTAATATTCTTTTGCATGCTAGGCCACATTTTGTTTGCATCTTTTTCTAAAAAGAAGCAGGCACTCTACTGTTGACTCCGTAATCTACACTACAGTATATACTGACTGCAGAGGAAAAATAATTTCCTTGTGCTGAATAGATAGACAAAAAGGACTTTCAATGAAATAGGGCCCTTAATTCATGATAGTTGCATGACTCAAGAAATGCGTTTTTGGTTTGGTTTGATTTTGAGGTTTTTTGCAACTGTACGCACAAGGTCTACTCTAATTTGTTCCCATGTCCTGTCTCAGGAGCTATGGACTCCTCTCCTTTGTAATGATGTTGCCCTTGTATTCCCTTCCATGATTTGTGGCTTCATGGCATCACCGAATCTGTAGTGAATAATCTTTTTTTACAGAGCTATCCAAGCTCCACTGATCTGCACTCAGTGATTTGCTGCACTTAAGATTCTCCCTAGGGATTTCAGTTTCTAAGGATCAGTTCCTGAAAAATGTCTTTAAGAGAGCACACAACTCCTCTCCCACTGTTGAAGACTGACAGGGAAAAAAAAAAAGCCACTGTGCTTGTTAACCATCTCTTTTAGGTAAGTTTTTCTCCATTTGAATGTCACTTACTGTATTTTCCCAGGTGTATTTAAAAATCTCTCAAACTTACTTTGCCATTAGTTTTGTCTTACTGTTTGTCTTATTAAATACAGTAATCTGTGACATCCATTTTCTGTCATCTTCATTGGTCTTGATGAATCCTGATGTCTGCAGGGTTTTGCTTTCTTCTTTCTACTCCAGGGGTCATTAAGAATTTCAGTCTGCGTAGTGATTTTAAGGCGAAGGAAATAGGAAATGAGGTTAGTTGTTTCAGTGCTCAGCAGCAAACTTACTAAAGGAGGAACAGAGTAAAGTAAAAGCATGTGCAGTAGTTGCTGTCATCATACTTCCATCTTTCACTTTTCAACTTATATTCACATGTCAGATATCATTTCCTCTCACTGGAACAGTACCTTCTCTTACAATGGGAGCAACTCTGGGCGTATATGCAGTTTGTTATCATTAACTTCCTAATGGTCACTCAAAACCAGGCACCATCAGAAATCTTTAGACAGAAATTGCAAGCCTATTGCCCAAATGATATGAAACTAATGTGTGATTTATTTTACTCAGAGCTCCATTTTTTGGTTTACATTTTCTATTTAATGTGTCCTAACTGGGATGGATGAAGTGGGTGAACTTTATGAAAAATGACTGGACAGTTTAGTTTAATGTCTTGACCAGTTATTTCTTTCTTTACCTCATGCTAGTATATGGCTGATCTGAGTCATGACATTTGCATGCGTTGAATTGATGGAAATTGTGTAGGTTGCGCTAATATTTCTAAGGCGCACCAGGAGAGGAACCTTAAACCCACCTGGGATCCCGCAGGGATGTATCAGATGTAGGGAAGAGGCAGGAGATTGAACCTTTCCTACTAACTCTGGTTCAGTCTCGTTTTGGGCCTCAATTAGTCAGTAATGGAGCTCCTGTGCCTACGCCTTGCACTCGCTCACTCTGCAAGAGAACTTTTGGCAGAGCTCCTGCTGACAGGGGCCTTTGTTCTTATGTCACTGAGATTGAAACCTGCCTGTAAATGTGACAAATGTCTCCCAGGCATCATTCCCCGGGCTTCAATAAAGTTACACAAGGGATGATTTTGGACATATTCAGCAGTACTTTGTGATTTTAGTACCCGTATGCATACAGTTTGGAGCACGTTTTTAATCTGCACAATCAATTTGATAGGTGTCCCAGAAAGATGTCACCTTTTGTCAGAATTATTGCTCTGTATATTCCACAGTTAAGAGACTATTAAATCATTTTCTCTAAAAGCTTAACGATCTCCAACTTTGAGATTTTGCTTCTTTCAAGAAAATACAATGTCTAGTCTAGTATATTGTAATTTTTTTTCTTCTGGATTTTTAATATATCCTTGAGGAACTAAATAATGCTATAGCTGCTTTAGGACCTAAGGCAGATACAGTTTATTGGGCCAAAGACCAGAAATGTGAAAGTTTTTCTTTTCTTGGAGTGCTGCATTTCAGGATATTTGTTAGATTGTTGTCTGACATCCACCAGGCTTGTGACTAAACCAAATTGCTGTATCAAGTCCTCTGTATGTGACCAGAGCCAGGAGTGAGCTAACAATTAAGCAATTAAATGGGTGTTGAGAGACTGAGCTTTCTCCTTGCCCTCTCGTAGTTTGCAATATGAATGTACTCAATTATTCAATCACAAAAGCTTTTAAGCTGTGTCTGGATACGGTGTGCATTTATAGGTCTATGAAGCCAAGTCTCAGATTTAGAAATCCTTTTGGTATCCTATCACTGAATAGCACTTCTTTACTGCTGAAAAATAATTTCTGATACTTCTTGGTCCTCCTAGGGGTTGCTGCCAGGTTTGTGACACTGTGGAAATTCGGCCCTGATTTATTAATGTAAAGATGACAGGCAGTAAAGCAAGGCTCAGCAAAGGCTTATTCGTTTGTACTTTGCCCTTAAAACATTAAGATATGTTGTAGTATCCCATATGCTTCTGTTCCTGGGACTTCAGTGAGTCTGACGATTGGAATTTGGGGATAGGAAACACCAACCAGCCTTTGCTTCCACCGACAGCTGCTAGGCAGCCAGGGGTGCTTGGACTTGCCTTTACAGAAGGTATCTTTCTTTATTACAAGCAGCTTTGAATTTGGGAATGCACCAAGCAGTCCTGTTCGTAATATTCCCCACACAGTCATCTATGTAGCATATGCTTTTTTGTCATGGTGGGTATTTTTATATTGTTTTGGGGTTTTATATTTTTTTTGGTTTTTTTTTAATTATCTTTTTTTTATTAGTATTTATTTTTTCTTTTTCCCGGGAAATTTAGTAGGGAAAGAGCAGTAGTAGTTTTTACGCTATTTTGTAGCCTTTTCATAAGTGACCAGTGTGATTTCCAGGGTAGAGAAGGTGCTTAATGTATTTTCAAGGTTGTATAGGCCTGTAGAGTCACCAAGTGCTAACACTCCCAAACTCAGACTCACAAGATACAATACATAAAGGATGATCTGTGCTGTAACACTTGTTTCTCTTCCTATCAGTGTTACAGCCTCTAAATCCCTCTGAGCTGCCTGAAAAGTGGATGTACTTCATCCAGGTACAGGTTGTGATAAGTCAGAAAATGTATTGCTTTTTAGTGATTTTTTTTTGTTGGAAAACTGCAAGGGAAGGTGCTGCAAACATGATAAAGCACTTAATGCACCATATGCATAAGAAGGCAAAGCTGCTGGAGAAGAAGTAAAGGTTTTGTGACCATTAGCAGCAGCAATGCTGACTATTCATTAGGATTCTCCAGCTCACCGGTACACTGCATGGGAACAGTTTATTTTGTATTCTGGGTTTAATTACCACATTAGACCTTAGACCTCTCAGCAAATGAAAGCTTCCTGCCATTCTGACAGCTTATTTGATGGCAATGATTGTTAACCTTGAAGGCACCTTAAATGACATTTGAATAGTGTTTATGGATTTATGCCGCTCATCGTGCTGTTTTGCTCGCTCTCCATTAAACCAAACGAGCCACCTCCAGAAGCCTGTATTGATTCTTGACCACAGATCCTGGCTCTGCAGGATACCAGTCTATTCTTCAGAAAGGTCGTGCTCTCTCAGAAGTCTTTTTTTGCAGAAAACACACATTGCACTGCAGCCAAGAGCTATGCAGATGACCACATAACCCAGTTTTAATGAAGGTTGCTGTCCTTCTGCTCCTGCTACATCAATAGTGCAACACCTTTTAAAAAATGTATGCACACAGGATCTTTTCAAATTCAGCTTTATTAGTCTAGCAAGTAGCAGACATATTAAATCTGTTGTCATTTTGTACATGCTTCAGTGAGTTCTACCTGAATTTTAGGAATAGAAACGTCTCACTTGGATTGAAGCTTTTTTTTTTCTGCCCTTTAGCTCTGCCAGGCAACACTTCCTTCTATGTCTGTAATCTTTTCCTGTTTATCTTCTATTTCTTTGTCCTTGAAAGAAAGTACTGGGAGAAGCCACTACTCTGATCACTTTTGACTCATCTTACAAAGAAGAAATGTACCTTTCTAAATCCTTCTGTACTTTGCAGAGGTTTGAAGACTTTTCTGCCCTATAGACATTTGCATCTAGACTTTCTTTACATTTAGGAGCTCCATGTTCAAGAGGTGGTTTGCGGTACATATTTTACCATACAGCAACAGATAAAAGCAAACAAGACAGAAGAAAGCAGACAATCATATTAATGACAAATACCTTCCTGGATTTATTTTTTTTTTAGTCTCTCTGTATTTAAACAACAGGCATTGCAGCTTTGTAGCCTCAGCTTTTTTTTCCGGTAAGAGGCTCTGCATCACCCATCTCCTAATATATCCTATCCAGAATAAACTTAACCTCTCATTTTCACAAAAAGACATGACTTTGAATTCCACTGTAAACTATCCAGACACTTCTGATGGACATTTCAAAACACAGGTACATTTTTTGCTTTCTAGGCTATACATACCAGTCACGAAAATGAATCCTTCACTTGTACGGCACAGATTCTGCTGCAGGTGTCTAGAAATGTGTCAAATTATATGTACAGTTCTGGGCCCCTCAAATCAGGAGGGATATTGAGGTGCTGGAGTGAGTCCAGAGAAGGGAAACAAAGCTGGTGAAGGGGCTGGAGAGTAAGTCCTATGAGGACTGACAGAGGGAGCTGGGATTTAGCCAGGAGCAAAGGAGGCTCAGGGGAGACCTTATCACATTCTACAGCTACCTGGTTGTAGCCAGATGTGGGTCAGCCTCTTCTCCCAGGCAATCATTGGCAGGACAAGAGGACATAGGCTCATGCTGTGCTAGGGGAGGGTTATATTGGACATCAGGAAAAATTTCTTCACAGAAAGGGTGATTGGAATGGGCTGCCCGGGGAAGTGCTGGAGTCACTGTCCTTGATGGTATTCAAGAAATGACTGGGCATGGCACTTAATGCCACAGTCTACTTGACAAGGTGGTGTTCGGTCATAGATAATCTCAAAGTTCTTTTCCAGCCTAACTGATTCTGTGATTCCATGAATCTGTGATATACCATTTGCTAAATTATTTTATAACCCATTCCACTACACTAATACAATCTTTCAATACTCTGTCAAAATCAAAACCAAATTTAGTTTTCAAAAGAACATACAAGTCCTTAAATGACTTGTCCCAATTGACTGTTTAAGTTGGTGATGCCAGTTTAACTATTTGCAGTTAATGGAATATTATCTGGGGGACTGGAATTAGATGTTGTTACAGGAACATGGTAGACTGATAACCTCCAAAAACTGATGAGAAATGGACTGATTGCTGGTTACAACTCCAAGGAGAAAAAAAGCCACTGACTCTTAAAGCAGCAGCCACTGCTGTTTCAAATAATACTAGAGAATAAGTAGCAGTATTCAGGATGCTGAAGTTTGATCTTCAGAATGGCTGCCAGCTCTTTACTTCAACTAGTGCTTTTTACCATTTATTATCAGTAATTTTAATTATTATATTAATTATAATACTAAGCTAATTTTGAAACACTTTATTTTCTTACAGGTGTATTAGCAGGTTTTCAGCTGTCATGCAGCAGTGGGCTACAAGTTGGTCTGCAAAAATTTTCTTGAATCTGCTTAAAATTGTTGCTAAAGCAGTATCTCGGAAAAGATCTTCTGTGGATGGTGAGGCATGTTTAGTGTAGCATTTTAGAGCCACCATGGGCATATTGCAGTTCCCTACTAGCAATCAGGGACCTCTGTGACATTTTAGTAATGTTTATCAAGCTTAGTCCTGAAGTTTTGGTGTAGAGCAGCTATCAAGAATGAAGGCAATGAACAGAAGTGTGTGGTTGTTGATGCGTAAAAAGAAAAATTTGTCTACTAGGCAAAAAGGAAACAGAAAAGCATTTTCTAGAACATGTTCAGGTTAGTTTTCTTATTTTGAAGTTGTAGTCAAACAAAGGAACTTTAAAAAAAAAGTTGCTTCAACTCTGAATACACAAGTTCATGCAGTTTGATGGAACACAAAGCAAGAAACTAGGAAGTTTCTAAAGTTATTTCTTCTTTAAAAAGTTATTCCAAAGCAAATTACTTTTGAACTGCAGTCTTTACATTTTGCATCTGCTACCTATATAAATATGTGTTCATTTGCTTTGATCCTAATGACATCATTTCCCTATTTGTAATAATCTGATGTGATAAGTGTAGTGAATCATGAATTTTATTTCCCCAAGCTCTGGAGTCCTTTGTATATAAACTGAAGCAGTTGCTGATATAAACAGAATAATCAAAGCTACTAATCTGAACATCAGGCCTGAATTAAGGCCATTAAGTAAAACAATGACATTAGAGAGCTGAATTATAATTTACTTTAAATTAAATTAAATTGAAAATGTTAGCATTATTACGCTGTGAGAAATTAAATAGTTCTACCTTCTAGATATGCACAAATGGTGGTGAATTTTCATAATTGTTTTTTATTGTTATTGTTCTAGGAAAAAATGCAGTGCCACACAGGTTTCAAAAAGCAGCCATTATAAGTGATTCCTGCTTATTGAATTACAGTATTATAAAAAGATCTAAGAAATGGGGAATAGTTATAGATTACATATTGCCTGAATCAAGTATTCTTAGAGAAAAATAGAATTGTTTTCCTTTTCTACATGGCACTACTAATTATGGGCTAAAGTTAACCAGATATGATTTGAAAATTCCCAATTTTTATTTTTCTATAAAATGAGCTTATTGAAAAATGCTGAATTTTCCTGTGAAAGATAATTGAGAAAAAAATAAGTTGGTCATTCTTTTGTACTTTGTTAAAGGAAAATCTTTCATTTCACTTTTAAACCATAAAAATCTAAATTAAGTTAGTAAATAATTAGGAAATATAGGAACGTATTTCTCTTTTCTCTAGCAGTTATTATTCTAACCAAGAATCCTAAGCATTTTTCAATCACATTTCTCAGAAATTTTAAGAAAATTTTTGAAAATTTTAAGATTTCTCAGACACATGTTTGGGTTCTTTTTTACTTAGAGGTAAAGGTAATCATCTAATTTTAACATTAGTGACTGGCTATTTGGAAAAGGAAGGGAGGGAGGGAGGGAGGAAAGAAGGGAGGAAGGGAGGAAGGGAGGAAGGAAGGAAAAGAAAGATTTATATATAGAATTCAGAAACAGCTGCTTTGCTACTAATCCTTCCCAGGCTGTCCCTAAGGATAATGCCAGTGTAGACAACCTTTACCACCATCTCTTCTGTGCTTAGAAAAAGCAATGAAACCCCTTTTTCAATAGGATTGATCCTTCTGCTCAGAATTTGGCCGTGCAGCAGACAAAATTTTTATGTGAGTTGGGGACAAAAGTCTGTGGAGATCATGTTGGGACAAAGGGATTGTTCAGCTGCTATCATGGCCTGCTTCTGCTTTACCAGATGACATACTTGTTTGTTTGGGGCATCCAGTGGTTTATAAAATTCCTCTGGTATCACCTTTATTCCTCACAATCCTTTCCAAAAAAACGTGGAGACTCATAGACACAGTGGATAGATCTAATTGTAATTTTCTAGTCTGAGTATTACAAAAATACCTTTTTTTAAAAAAGCCACCTCTGTTCATGGTGCCTGTGATAACACATACTGGCTTGGTTAAATGACAAGTTAGATTGACAACAAAACACTGATTTTTCTTCTGCTGCTATCCTTACTGCAGTTTACACTGTGAATCTGCTACCAGTGTTGAAAATAAATCTAGCATCACCAGATTAAAAGGTAGTAATTATCTGGGAACACTGCATAAATATTCCTGAAAGTGCTGGGTTAACAGTTGGACTTCATGATCTTGGAGGCCTTTTCTAACCTAAAATGATTATGTATTTCTATGATTCTGTAACATAAATGTAGTGATTATATCCTGCAAGCAGATAAAGGCAAATTTGCAGAGTTGAGACAATAACTCACTATTAATAAATGCTTTACTTAGTTGAATCTCAGTAAGTGTATTTGCTCCTTTGTATGAGAAAGGCAATTATAATCAGTGAAGGAAGGATTGACTTGCAATATTGAAGCTACCATGCATTGTATGTAATTAGTAATAAATGTAATAGTTAAAAATATATACATAAGGAGGAAAAAAGAAAGAATAAGCTGGAATAAGTGAGGAGAATAATTAACAGATGTATCCTCTTCTAATAATTGTTTATGTATTGATGATTATGGTATATTAGGAATTTCTCAGAAGAAACAATTTGTCTGGCCAAATAAAAATTAGTCTTCTGATGAAAAAAACAAACCAAACCAAAAAACACCACACCTTATCTCCTTATCTTAAAGAATATTTCATCTATTTATTTATTCATTGCACTTTTTACTAGTCTTTCGGATGAGAGAAATATGTAGGGTCATGATGCTATATGCATGCTGTTTCTACACACACCTTGCACATCAAGCATCCCAGGGGCACTGGAGTTTGTGTGCAGCACTTTGTAGTCCTGTAGATTCAACCTGAGCATTTAGGAAAGCTGCTGGTGACATTTAGGAGACACAGTTTTCTGGGATCAGCAGCTGGAGGCCGTGAGGGGTTGTTTCCCTGGGACTGCACCAGACACATATTTACAAGCAAGTGAATTGAACACTTGATTAATACTGAGGAAAAAGAACAACCCTTGAGGTCCAGGAGTGGTCAGCTTGTGGCTGACACTGCTTTGGGCAGGTGTTTGGGCATATCTTTGACGTTCCCTTCCAAACTGTATTAGCATGGGATCCTATGAAAAGAGGTTAAATTTTGCTTTTGCACTGGTTTCTGGTTATAGAATATGTAGGGTAGAGATGTTCCTGAGATTTGGGTATTAATGTAGAGTTTAAATTCCTAGAGGAGACTGTCCTTCAAGCCTGCTTATTTTAGTACTCATGTTTATGCATAAGTGAAATTAGTAACTCTGAGTATATGCACGGATTCTGTATCACTCTTGTCCCCACCTCTGGGATACTGAAATGATTGGTTTGTGCTTTTCCACTGAGACCAGAATTATATGTTACAGTCCTTCCTGTCTGTTGGCAAGTCTACCCAGGCACTGCAGAAAACACAAGAAAGACCTGCCACTGGTCAGCTATAATGGTTTCCTCTCACTGCTGCAAAAAGTTATCTCAGATAAACAGCTTGCTAACTCTATTTCTTTTAAGTGCCTAGAGGAGGGTTGCCGTCATACAGCTGAAAAACTTCCTGGAAGGAAACGACAATAAACTAAATTGAACTGTGCTCCTATCGTGAAAATACAGCCAATATGAGCAGTCAGATATGCTTAGTTAATTAATCACTGCTTGATGAATGGCATCCTTCTGTTAATTTCTCTTTAGCTGAGCAATAGCTTGGTCAAGAGCAAATTGATATTTTCAAAAACACACACCTGAATTTTCTAATGTCTGTAATTGACTTGCGGCTAAAGTGTAAACTTATTTCTGTAAAAAAAAAAAAAAAAAAAAATTACCTCATATCACTGCAAATAATTGAGCCAATAAAAGCAGCAAGAATGCTGCAACTGTAAAAAATTGAAACACAGAGTAGTACATTGTGCAAGAAGGCAGTAAAATGTCAGCAGAAACAAATAGTGCATACTTAAGTATTTACAGAGTAGAGGTGTTTCACACCCCTGGTCATTTCTGATGTCAGCAGTTCTGCCAAGATGTGCACAGAGGGGCTGTGTAGGGATTGCCATGCAGAGATCTCAGGAGGACAGGAGGATAAGCTGGGTCATTTCAATGCCATGCCTATTGTCTTCAGAGCTTCTTTCTCATCACTAGAGAATGGTGGGTTATGAAATAAGTAGTTATCATCACCATTAAAAAAACAAATTTCAAAATGGTGCTATGCAAATCTGTGTTTAGTAGTTAATTAATTGTACAGGGGAATATCAAGGGAAAAAAAACCCTCTAAACTACTAGTTGTTATATTTGAGATTATAGACCTTACTGAAATCTTTCTCATAACTCAAGAGAAAAGCTTAAAATAGTTATTTATTTAAATAGACTCAGCTTTCAAATATTTTAGAGATTAATTTTCCATTGCAGTGAGAATTTTTAAAGAAAATGTTTTAAGAGTTTTTATTTTCAAGTTGGTGCCAGGACTCTCTGTCCAGGATCACATGGCTTTACTACTGTGGAGTGGAAGTTTAAGATAACTAATGCAGTGTGATTCTTGAACAATTTTATTTGCTGTTCTCGGAAAATTAATACAGTGATTTAAAACAGATATATTTATGAGTGACATTACTGTTTGAACACTTACAAAAGTAGAAGAAATAACATGCTCATTCTCGCAAATGATGGCAATTATTATTGACACCTTGTTATTTATCAGACAATTTTGAACTTTTTTTTTTATTCTAACAAGTAAGCATTCTCATAACTCTAGTGATAAAGATATATCTTTTATTCATTTGAAATGAATAATTGTTAATATAGATATTTTCTAGTGTGCTTCTGGGTTTTGCTATACCATAAAAATGTATGGAAATAGAAAACTAATCACAAGTAGATAATTAATAATTTCTGTAACTAAGCCAAACTTTTTGGGATGCTTAATTTTTATTTTTTTAAATAGGTATTTTGAACTCAGTAAAAGAATTCATGAATATGGGTCAAAACTGGTGAGCAGTTTTCTCCAAGACATAAAAAAAAGAATTAAAACCCCCTCACTTTCTAATGAAATCTTGAAGTTCCATATCAGTGTATTTTTAGCCACTAACTAATGAAATAACTAACTAGTTTACTTCATTAAAAATCTTTACACAAAACATTTTAGGGGAATCAGTTACACCAGATGTTGATTGGAAATGAAAAATGTGGAAAAGGATTTTAGCCGTGCAACTGAAGACAAAGCTATCATCATACTGCAGTGAAAATTAGGCAGTGCTTATTTTTTCCTAGTTTTAGAATCACAATACTTAATGCATTGAGCTCTTACCCAGAATGTTCAATTAGCAGATCTCAGTGCATCAAGTGAGGATTTAATTGCAATTACATTAATTCCACCAAAGACCTCTTGAAATAACCAAGTATTAAAAATCTAAAAACAAAAAAGGAATCCAGTAAATTTCTAATGAGACATTAGGTTTACCTCCTGTGGGCAATTTCTGCCTCGAGAAATTTTGTGCAGAGGTTTTCTCCAAACTGTCAGAAGCAGGGGGAAAACACCCCATGTTTTGTCTTTTTAAGACCTACTTTGTCAGTATCTTCAGGCAAAGGCATGCATGTAAAAAAAAGGTCAGTGGCCAGACTTTTGGTCTTTAAGGCACTTATAAGTTACATGTGTAAAAGTAACTGACTGCCCACATTGCACTGCTGAACATTCTCTCTTCTCTGTACTATTTTCTATATTCATTATTCATCTTATTTGCCAATTACACTTGATGCTTGCAAATAAAAGCTATCATTTATCTGACCAGATGTGGAAGGTATTATGCTTGACTGTGTGATCTCTCAGCACACAATGCTGTCAAAGGCAGGACAGCAAAGTGGGTCCAAGAGTACAACACATAAAAAATACAGCTACAGAGTTAGAGAAACTTGTAAATTATGTTCTACTGTGAGTTTAGTTAAGCAAACCTTATTTCTGTGTGTAAATGTTATTTGTAGAGATTTTTCATCCAGCTGGCATATGAGGGACAAAACTATTAAATCATGTCTTCTGCTGTCATATTCTGGGCTTTGGTAGTATGTGAAGGCTAAGGCAAATAAAGTAATGGGAAAAATTCAGTTTATAGCTAAAATTTATTTTTCTTTTAAGCCACACAAATGCTAATTTACCTTTGTTCTTAAAGCTTTTTCAGATCTATATCTTTAAGTAATATCCACACTGCAGTATTTAGCAGTTCAGAATAACTGTGATGCAATTACACCTCAGTTAGCTAAAATATTCTTTTGTTTCTACTACAAATTAAAAAAAAAAAAATTGCAAAACAATACCTGTGCAGAGAATATTTAAAAATATTTTTGGGATATTGGTAACAACAGTATTTTTTGTGTCTGTTAGAAGTTTCAGCCACCTTCAAAAATCAAACTTGATGATGCATTTGTTGCTTCATTGTAGTAAACTCTTGGTGGGTTTAAGATGATAACCTGACTTTAGAGAACTCTGAAAGGAGATTTATGCAGTCACACAGTTTTCACACTTGGGTCTGAAGCCCACTTGCTAATTTACATATGAGGTTAAGGTATAGCAGAAGCCTTACAGTCAAATCCACAAATTTGGGGGAAAATTCAGTGGCAGGCAATAAGAGATAACCCAAAAATTATTACATTGGTACAATATTGTAGAGAATTCATCCTGGCAGTGTCTGGCTGTGCAGTTTTGCCATCTCCACAGCACACCAGTGGACACAGAGAAGGAGGTAAAGCTTGCTGTGCTGAAGGAGGAAGGGACAAATACTCTGTGGTTCCTACTGCATGCAAACAACACATTACACTTCTGTGCTGTTTTTCTGGAGTTATCACAGGGGTGCACCTGGCTCTAATATTTATATGGACTCTATCCATTGGAGTGTTAATATGATGGACATAAGCACTCCCATTGAAGAGTGAAGTTTATTAATTAAGGTGTGGGCATTTCAGGGAGTTCAATAGGTTCCTGACCACATAATTGATTGTGGGAGCACCAAAACACTCTGTTGAAATACTATTTTTTTCACCATCTGCCAATTTTAACAGCTTCTCTGGGTAGTCAACTGAAACCCTCTTTAAAAGCAATGTATAGGTTACATGCTGTAGGTCTTCCACAGGTGATCACCATTTGAAATCAAGAGTAAGGCCAGAAATAAATTTCCTCCAAGTAAAAAAAAAGACTAATGAGGAAATGAGCATGAAAAGTCTTTTTTTCACAAGGATATGCATTATTTTTTATTATTAATAATTTAAAATTTATTACATATGATATATGCAATAAAATCTGTGGCATGGTTAGGGATGAAGCAACCTTCATACACAAATATATCCACAATTATTCTGACAGCTAGTTCATGTCATTTAACAGAAGTAAGAAGCCAGTGAAAAAATGCCAGTGCCTCTGTCATTTATTGGAGATCTACCTATTGTGCTATTCATAAAACAAGCTTTACGGGTGATGGAGGCAGTTATGTATAAGGGAGCTCATAGCCCAAAGACGTGGTGTAGAGCTGTAATTAAAGTGAATACTAAATGAAGTTCATTCAGCTTACTTCATACACTATGCCAATGATTGATTTTCACACTTGGGCTAATAGAACAGTTTTCATCAGTCCTTCTATTACATTACTGTTAGAGCATTCTTAGATTTATTTTTTTTTCTTCTGATACTATGGATTTAATGGAATTTCTGAGTCTCTTTTGTTGCTTGTAAATTTCAATTTAATTGGATCATGAGATCTCAATATTGAAAATTTAACCTTTTATTCTTTGGAAGCAGAACTGTTTTTTTTGTATTCCCACTTCCTCAATTGACTGACCTCAAAAGGGTAATAAATGCTTTCATGATGGCAGATATTTAAAAAATTGAAAATGGCTTTAAAAAGCTTAGAAATGGCAGTCATATAATTCACTTATTCTTTATGAAGATTAAAAAAACCACGTCTCTCTGTCTTTTTAAGTGAATTTGGAAATCTACATGTTTGTATGACAATTTGTAATGTTTGTATTACAATTTATAATAGAAGTTTTTGGTCATGTTATTTAAGTGAACCCCAGACAATGAACAAGTTGTATTTGTTTTTAACAGTTCTCTTGAAAACATGCCTTTTATATTTTTTATTTTTTTTAGTGCAGATGAAACTGGTCCACAACAGAAATATATCTGTCCAAAGAAAAATAAATTATTTTGGACTGATTAAAAAATTAGCAATGGTACATGAGATGCTGTTGGGTCTGAAAATCAACAGAGCTGACTGATCAATCATGTTGTATCATCAGGTACATATGGATGGAGAACCTGCACATTTGTTTACTGAAAAAGTAGCAGGAAAAATCCCATTATATTGCTGTGCTATAGATTGTATTCGTGTTAGATGTCAGTCAGTGCTGATATCATTTAATACAAAACATCAAAAGTGAGAGTTCTCAAAGAGTGGCATAGTTCATAATTCACTGAAATAATGTTGAAATAGTATTTTGATTCTTTTCAATGCATAGACATCATGAAGCAAAGACAAATTAGAAGTGCTACCTGCAATGTCATCACAATCCAAAGCATAGTTGGAGCACCCTGCACAGTGAAAAAACAGAGTGTCTCCTTTGGAGTCGCTTGATCTCTGTGGTTTATAAACCGTGAAAGCTGAGAAAGTGCTGAATGAGAGGGGAATGTGAGTAGGCATTGAAAATAAATTCTTCAAAGGGAGTACGGATTATGGACTGGCTTGTCTAAAAAGTACAAATGATCTCTGAAAAAAGATTTTCATATACTAAAGCAAAAGACTTTTGTGCTTTACTCTAATGACCCTGGCACAAATAAGAAGGTAAAAAATACCCTGAAAAATATCATGGCTCACATGGTAATTTTTATGAGACCTGTGAGTAGATTCTGTTTTCTTTTCAGATAGGTGGAGAGAAATGGGTCTCAGTATGATTTTAAGATGAAGCAATGTAAATACATTGAGGATAGTTTGTAACACGTGAGTTATGTGCTTGGTGCAATAAACTGATTAATAATCAGCTGTACGTTTGCCAGAGGAAGTAACATGACCTCTTCAAAAAGTACTTGGGTCTACTCCTCAGCTGCTGAATCTCACAAGACCATCTTGATGTGTATTTGCAAATTGTATTAGAAGGTGCTTAAAATTGCAATGAGGTCATTGTTTTGAGAAATAAGGCAAAGGAATTTAATCTTTTAATGTATAAATTTGCATCTACATGATGCGCTTCCAGCAGGTGCAATGTAAATGCAAATACTTGAAAGCAAAAAAGCCAATATTTTTTTTTCATGAGTATATGTCAAAACTGGAAATTGTCTGGGTTCCTTGTCCAAGAAATGGCTTAAAATGATACAAGAGAGCATAGCAGTTCAACATGATTTGTAAAAGGCAGAACTTAAGCCTGTTTTATTTTCTCTGAGTTCCCCTGTAGCCATCTCTCAATTTCCACAGCTGTCTGCATCACGAAGAGATCTTTGTCCTCTAGCCAAGGGATGCAGGGAGCCTTTGTGTGCCCACTGAGTCTGATGGGACTGATGGGAGATCCCATCAACTTCACTGACAGAAGTGGGTCTCAGTGGAAGTTAAAGATGAAAGAAAAAAATAATAAAAATCCAAGTAAACATTAACATAAACCAAGAAAGAGATTGTTGTTATAAACTGTAAAACTGTTTGCCATGGGCCATTATGGATATCAAGACTGTGCAAGAGTGCCAGGGGCAATTTCATTTAAGTTGGTGAAATTTATTCCATCAAGAGTTTCTAAAGACAAACTCTTTTTAAATGCAGAAATGGGTGTGCCAGTATCGGGAAGTCTGTGTGCTGCAGAAACACAAGGACCAACTGAGTGTTACAGGTGTCTCTCTGTGTGCTTACCTGAGCCATATAGTTTGATTTTGGACATTGCTGGAATCAGCTTATAGAGTATATAAATATATAGAGCTTATAAATAGAGTGGCCTATGTTTCTATGCTCAACTGTGTCAAGGTTTCCTCCTGTGTCTTTTGGTTCTTCAGGTGGAAGTGATCTTTGTTTCCTGTGGGATTTTTTTGCTGAATTTAAGAGGGAAATCCTTATCTACATGATGCAGAGGAAAATTCCACAGTATTTAGGAAGAAGGGCACACCTAAGGGCTGTATTTAAAGGCTACCGAATTTTGAAACTGAATTTCTCAATTTTCTCTGGAAACAGAGAGGTGTTTAAATTAGTAAAAAAAAATGCCCCTGTGGGGACTTAAATGGGGAGCAGATACTGGGAAAGCAACAACTTGTCAGTAAACAGCTCTAGTATGCCCTTGGGCAACAAAAGTCAAATTCTTTATATCAGAAGATATAAAATGTGTTTTAAGAAGAGGAAAGGTAAAGGGACATGAATTTTACAGAACATGGAACAACTAGCAATCTTATTCTTGGGACTGAATTTCAGGAAAAGATCTCTCTATATGTCTTTCGCTTAAAATCAAGTTTCTCAGTTATAATGTAGAAAATACAGGACATCCTTTAACTCTTTAAGTCAAAATATTTGTTAATGAACTTTTAAATGCATTCATTGTGGTAGTAGTTGTAGATTTAAATGATAAAAAGTTTTATATAATGTTCGGTATTGATGAGAATACGAAAGTGAAATAAGTTAACAGCGAAGGCCGGCTTGCAATCATAGACCTTTGAAAGTATTTTTTTCAAGCCATCCCAAAAGATGAAGAAGGATAAGGCAAATTACTTTATATTCATGAATTCTGAAATATCCTGAATAATTAGTTATCATAACACTGTGGAAATAATAGATATGTACAACACACATGAAAATCAGGTGTCTTATTGAGGGCATAGCTGCTTTGTATTTTTTGCAGTAGAGGACGTGTGCAGCAGAAAGGTTGATAAAATAGTCTTGTTCCAAGTTTTCCTAAGTAGTTAGGCATCTAGATATGTTTTTATAGTTGCCACTGTAGGACCAACAAAATAATCGTCAGCCCTCTAAGGCTCTTAAGTATTAGAGTATTTAATCATAAGTACTCTAAAGTACTCTTGAGAGTCAAAGAAGGCATGATGTATGTGTAAAATAATCCATAAAGTCATGTTTCAAGCATTTTCAACAAGTTTTGATAACAATTAACATTTCATGTGTCCACAACTAAAATACCTGGCCTTACTTTCAGAAGGCCTGGACTAATGTGGAAATCATGGGAGCTGTGGAAAACAAAAAAGAACAAAAAAGAGAAAACAAAACTTTTAGATTAAAATTCTAAAAACAGATTTCATGCAGCGAAGGTTTCTGAGAAAGCTGGTTCACTAGAAACTGGAGTATGATTGCAACAGACAACAAGATGGATAGATACAATTAGCCATGGATCAAGGAGACAGTAAATGAAGGTATATCTGTAGTTTCCAGAGCACAACAGTAAACAGTCAGGGAGTAGACAGTCAGTGAGCGTACCTGCTCTAAAAAATGTGAATTGAGAAGGGCTGGAGCTAACTTTAATTTGCTGCCTCATAAAATGAGCTGCTGCTTTGCTTTTAATATTAAGAGGATGTAGCTGTAGCTTGCTTTAGTTAATGCAGATGTTCAGATAAGTTAATATAAGTACAGTGAATACTTACCGAAATAATAAATTAATGTGCTTTTGAAGTAGCCATTTATTTGTGTATTTAAAAGAAAACATGGATGTATAAACAAGAGATTGTCATGTAATTTTAATACAACTATGCATATATATTTGCAAGAAATGATTAAAAAAAAAAAAAAGAAGGATAGAAACAGGTTTCTGAGAATACAAATGTGAGTGTAATCCAGGAAGACTTTTTGGAAAAAACTGTGTCAATCTAGGAGAAGCTGTATTTTTGATTTTTAATAATTTTTTTTTCCTGTAAAAGTCAAAATTATACATTTGAAATTAAGAAAACAGAGAAGATGCTCTCAGGCAGTGGGTCAGAGAACAAAATCTGGCTGTAAAGTGTTTGCTTTGCTGTCAAGTTTAACTGGTCATTGAAGCAATTTATCTAAGGTTGTTTTCATATTTCCATTTTACTTTATTTTGAGTAATACAATTTAAAATCCATCCAGATAGTTTTTCTCTGACATCAGAGGAGGAAAGGCTAGGTAAACATTTCATATCCTAGAGGCTGGTATCATAAATTACAAACTTTAATTACAAGCTTTTTAAGGAAATAAAACCCTTCATATTCAGACCCTGGTTCTGCATCTTCTTTCCAGCACTGCAATGGAATTTGGAAAGTGCCTGCCTGAAAAATGCATAGAAGTTGGTATATGTGAAATCTCCACTTGTTTTCATATCACATTAAATCCTCTCCCGGTGTCTCCCCAAACTGTGACATTCAACCTCTGTTTCCTGAGGGCTCAGAAGGAGGAAGGTGTCTGCTGGGATGCAAAAGATCTTACAGTGTCAGTGCCTTAAAGTGTGGGTATCATCTTTTCCCTTTTACCTTTGCTTTGGAGTTATCTCTCTTAAATCCTGGCAGATTGGATATTTTAGGTCAAAGTACATTTAGTATTTCAAGGTAGTTAGGGAGGCTTCTATCCTTGTTTAGCAAGGGTTTGTTCAAATACTTGTTAAAAAATGTTGTTTTGTGGAAATTATTACACACAGAACTCCCAACCCCCTTTTTTTCCTTTCTTAAAACCCATTGGGAAACCTGACCTCATTCTCCAACACTATTTAGTATACTAAATTTGTATCTGTATTTTCAGTGTGTTTAATAGCATGAACTGAGCATCACGATCCAATTTTATTTGGTGCTGTAAAAACACAGATGGAAAAAGCAGGTCCCCAAAGTATACAAAAGACAACTACCAGATGGACAAATTTCAGTTGTGGAATACAAGGAATGAATTAGCCAATGCAAGTACATATTGCTGTCAGGTTTCAGTGCAGTCCTGGCTTAGACAATGACTTCAAATGAAAGGTTGTTTCCAATCTGAAAGTGCATTTGGTAGAGTATTTGGTGAATCTGAAGGTTAGGTCGGTGAATCTGGATGCAGTTTCACTGCTTAAAGATTGTGCATCTGAGCAGTTTTAAAATTCCTTCTTTCTAAGTTTTTGTGGTCTTTCTAAATGTTTAAACAGTTTCCTTGCTCAAGTTTTATATTCAGATTACGACGTGTCAAGAATTAGTAGCAAAAAGAAGAAAGGTGCAGGTTGCCTGAGTATTCTGAAGGCAAAATGAAGTAGAAAATTAAAGATATTTATCTCCATTATTCTGTTTTAAACATATTATTAACAAATCTGAAAGTACAAAGAAATTGATAAGTTATTATTCAGACTGCGAGAGCAATATATATTTTAATGGGAAGGAAAAAAGTAGCCTACTGCTTGCATATTGTGATCCTTTCTGCTTTTATTCTGGAATAAATGAAATTGCAACTGTTCTGTGCACATCCCTGCCTATTCCAAGCAGTTGCTAGATGCTGTGATGTGTTTTTGTAGCAGACGGTACCAGTTGATGCCAGGAGAGAGGTCAGTAATAACCAAAGTAGTTTTCCAGTGACAAGGAAATATGAACTGCTTCATGAACTCAAATTATTAATGGCATTAAGCCATGAATTTTTCAAATATCTGTAAATGACAGGTAAATTTTAAAGGAAAAAATATTTCTGAATACGTGGGATGACATTCTTGTATTCAGTGCTGCTTCCCTTGCAAGCTTCACTCAGTGAAGAGCTTTTTATAACTTGTTTGGAAGCTTTTTCCCTGCCTCAGAAGGAAAGCTGTAGACTGTTTCTCTGCTATTGGAATCTCTAAGTCATGCTTGCTGGATAGGTTTACAAACATAGTTCAGCAGCCAGCACACCAGACTGTCTCTGCTGTTCTGGTGTGGCCCCCAGAGCCCTGGCAATGCCTCTGGTCCTGCAGGGACCTCAGAAGGAGCTGGGTATTACCAAGGAGTCTCCAGGACATGAAACCAGGTCTCTCAAATCTGCTCTCTTTTGCTTGCCGATTCCTGGTGTTAACTCGGTGGTATTTGGTTCCTCAGTAGAGAAAGGGTGCTACTCATGTGGGTTAGAAATGCTTTGAGCTCCCTGGGCTCAAAACCACCTGGAACTTTTCTGTCCCTCTAGGCTGCACACTGCTCAAAAGGCAGAAACATAGACCATTGTCATAAACAACTGGAAAGTTTTGTTTTACCAGAGCATTAGTACTCATTTCTCTTCTTTCAGAGAATTAGTAGCAGTTGTGCTTAAAATAAACATGCTTGTTGTCAATTCAGCCATCTCAGATGGCATCTTCTTATCAGTGATCAGTGTACCTCAACTGCCCAGCTGCAAACAAGCTTTTTTGGTCAAAACCTCTATTAGACTAACCCCTGAAAATTGTTTCAGCTCATATTGTGCTGATTCAATTACTGCATATTGTACTTTTAAATGCAATTTGTAAACCTCAGTTGTAATGTTTCATGTTAATACTTTAAAAATACTCTAGAAAAATCGTTGGTTGTCAAGGAACACTGGACTATCAGGTAATCCTGATGGATTAATGTGTTTGTTACAAGTGTAATGAAGTGTATTTTACCTGAAAAGGTTTTAATTAGGAAAGCATCAGAGGTGTGCGTAACGCAAAACCATTAATCTGAAAATGAAATTATAACAAAACCATTTGAACAACTAAAACCAAATTTGCTGTAATTATAGAAAATTATATAGTCTGTTTAATACGTAAATTACAAGATAATGAAATTAGGGGCCATCTATTTGAATAAAAGCAATTGTTTTGGGAACAAAGGACACTAGCACACAATGGAGTGGAAAAGGGCTTATGATAAAAGCTTATCAAAGAGTCTCTGCTGATGCTTGTAAGCTGAAAAAGACAAACATGATGTTGAAGAATATTTCTGGAAAGACATTAAATCAGAATAATTGTAGAATATACTTCTGTGCTCACAGTATGTTAGATTTAAGAAGTTTTGGTAATTCTCAGACAAAGATGTTTTATAAAAGGTCTCAAAGCTCATATTATGAAAATATTTTTGCTTTACTTCTAACTTTTTTCAGTCATAAAATGTACAATAGAAGGGCAAAAATCTTGCTAGGGAAGGAGTGACTTAGTGACAAAAGTAGCTATATAAGTAACTGACTTTCAAAGAGAAAGGCTAAATGTGTTAATGATAACAGTTAAAAGTGTGTTTGTTCTGTAAACCCAATATTGTTTACTTATTTAATGAAAATCATGTCTTTGAATATCCAATTAGTTCACAAAATAATTACTGTTATGCATAACCAAAAGAGTTCAAAAGAGCTGAGATGATTTGTAGCCTTATTTTTTTATCAGGGCTTTACTGTTCATGGAATTTGTTCTGTAGCTTCCACATATCTTGTAGAGGTTTTGGAAAAGTTGGTGAATTTTTCTCTGAAGCATAGATCTTTGAAAAGTAATAAAATGTTTTGTCACTTTTGTCCAGATAGAGTGACCTAGGTAAGACAAATGATGCAGCAGGTGACCTCTTACAAGGTTTTGGGACTTACTGTGATTCTGATGCAGAGCCGGATTCTAAGTCACTATTTCCTTTCTGTACTAGCCCAGTGCTCAGTGTCCAAGTCCAGAAGTTCTATAGCTTCAGCTCTACTGCTAACATGAGCAGGCTTGTATTTTACTTTAGAGGACAAGAGTAAAATATGGTATCTATCCCAGTGGACTAGCTATTATCAGCATTGTCTAATCCTGGCAGTTTATTGAAAAGCTTGGCATAAAGCAAAGGCTTTTGGAAAGTTTTGATCACATTCATGACAAATTGTCACTGAAGCTATGTCAGCAGCTGTAATTCAGCTACGCAGTAATGAAATGTGCTACATATTTGAAATTATTAGAGCTGTAATACCAATTATCAGATTCCTTTTGTAAGTTGTAAAGTGATAGCATAACTAGCAAACAACAGGCAAATCCTTGTAAAGAATGAAAATGTCTTGAAAGGCCTGGGTTTCCTTTCATGTTACAGCAGATTGCTGGATCACCTTCTCAAAGTACATGTTGTTCATCAGAAGGAAAAAGAAGCAATACAGTATCAGAATTTAATCTTTATACATATTTTTCCCTACTTCTAAAATGTGTGTGTGTGTATATATATACATATAATGTATATTATATACATATTTCTTGCCCACTACTGGTATATATATATACATACTAAGACATACTTTCCTAATCAAGAAGTAAAACCCATAAAGTGGAAGTGACATGTTTTGAGATTGATCAGAAGAAATACAAGCATGAAATCAAGAGACATTAAGAAGTATTTTAAACTATACGGTCTGGTTCTAAAGACATCACAGCAGTTACACAAACATAATTGTATTAAAATGCCTTGACATAAAAATGCTATCTCAGCATATTACTTTCTGAAGACCTCTTGCCTTGTAATATTGTTACAGAATTGCCAATGCAGTAAGTTCTTTGACAAATCATCCTTCAATATTTTGTATGCCTCAGTGGTTCATATGCCAAATGAAATTACCATACGTGCTGTAACAGAGCAGCAAATATTTTATTCATTGAACTTTTTATGACAATACCAAACGGTATTTATTTTCAACTGCTAATTTTTTTGCTTTCCCTTATTTCATTCAAACCAATCATTGAAGCTTATTTAACTTAGATAAAATGATGAACAGAAAGGAAAGGTAAAATACCTAGGTACGTTTCTATAAAATGTGTACATATTTTAATATGTTTGAAGTGTATACATAAACATATGTATAAAATACACATAATGTATGTGTGTGAAATGCCTCCTCTGAGTGTGTTGGTCAGCCACTTAATTATGCAGACAGTAGTCTAATGGCATTTCACTTTCCTGCAACATCATAGCTGGTCTCCAGCTGCCAATCCAGAGAGTCTTGTTGCTCACATTGTACCTCTGTCGTATCTGTGGCTGGCTCAGGTACTCCAGGGCCTCTCAAGCAGGACTACATGCCTGTGTTTAGGTAGCTGAATCCAGCACTGGAGTTTGCAAGCTGGAGCTGAATTGCACTTGAGGTGGCATTATTTTGACACATGTTGACTCTTTACCAGGAGCAGATCTGTGATCAGGCTTTCTAGTCACTGATATATCTGGTTGATTTTGGGGGGACCCTGTATTGTTTGGTTTTATACAGCACAGTTTTTCTCACAGCGGTAGGCATGGTGGAAGAATTTAAGCAGATAAGGAAAAGGAATACAGTTACATCATGCTTGGCAAAACTGAGAAAATTGTCAGGCAGCTAAATTACAGAAATATTGGATAGACATGACTGCTTTGAAAAGGACTGAGATTTCTTGTGTATTTGTTCTGGTTGCCTGCTTTAGGCCTCTGGCATTTAGCATCTGGTTTAGATTACTTAATCCTGATGAGCTTGTTCTATATATATCAACAGTATTTTTCTACAAACCACAGCACCTGAGAACAGAAGTGTTCATCCTCAATATCATGATTTGGGAGGAATTTTGATTCCTCCAGTCATTAATGGAAATATTGAAGAACCCCAAATAATGCTGAAAATTGATCCAGAATATCCAGTTGCTGCCTCTTTTTTTTTGTCTGTACAGGGAAATCAGCTACCTTTATATAGTGATTCATTTCTCCTGAGTACAAAAAATGGGCCAGCTAAGGTCATACAGGAAAAGTTCAAACATGCATTGGTAAGGAAGAGAGATAGAAGTGATATTTAAATTATACGAGTTACTGTGTGAATGTAAATTATTGGGTTTTCTGAAAATATTTTTCCTTTCTTATTAGAAATAGTCTCAGTTTAGAGACAAGTTAAGGAGAAAAACACTCTGTAATGAGTGTTTCCTCCAAAAAAGGGCTCCAACAATCTCTTTCCACCAATAAGGAATGAATACTAGTGGATGAAAGCGAAAGAAAACCCCAACTGTTTATTGACAAATAGAGTACCCACACGGCATGGGAAAAAGATAAATAAATACTAATTATTGAACTGTCAGAACCCTCTCACACACACACACACCAGAAAAGAAGCCCCAAAATGCCAAGGATAAATGGCTGCTGAAGAGCCTTAAGGCTCCCCCCACACTCACCTTGAAGATACAGCAACCATTTCTAGACATAAAGCAGATCATCAGGGAATACATTGTCATTAAATCACCCCAAGACAGAAATGTCATAAATTTTATAAGAAATCATAAGTGCAGAGAGCTGTTTTAGAACTTCATCACATGCATGTTTGTCCCTGATGCCTTTGGGACAAAGTGTTAATCAAATGTATTAATGTTTGTTGCTGCTTTAGTTTTTTTTTCGCCTCTCATTTGTGTAAGGAGATGTCTACTGCACACTTATTTAGTCTAGTTCCTCTAGGCTAGTGACACGTTAGAGTTGCTACAGAAGGGTAATAAAACATATGGGTTGACTCTGCATAGTATTAAAAAAATTGATTTTTTTTCTCTGAAATCAACTGGGGAGTATTTATTTCATTATCTTCCCTGAAATGTTACATAAACAGATATTCCCAGTCTCAGATCTACAAGATGGTCTGTCCTTTTTTTTTCGTAACTTACTTTATTTCAATCTAGACTATAGTAAAAGTTTATCTGGAAAAAAATTCTGTCTTGCTAGATGATACTTCTATGTGTCTCATCTTTAAGTTAAAAATTTATTTTCCCTTTTGATTAAAAATTATTTTCTATTCCAGTGTATTTCTAATGTTAACTTTTCCATTAGAAGTAGGATTTTAGGTTAATGTTAAAGAAGACAATACATCATGAATAATTTTAAAGCTGTTGGGTCATCTTAATCTTGTCCTTAGCAATGAAGAGCTTAGCACAGGTTGTAAAACTTGACTAAAAAGCAGATGGACTCTTATAATACACTGTGCGTCATCTTGTGTCATCATGGCCTGAGTTGAATGCAGTTGTAAACGACATCTTGGACTGCAAACCATACAGTTATATTTTTATTTTTCCTGTACCTATTCTGTTTTCAGCCATCTGGAATTGCGTGTAATTCATATTCTTTCTAAGTTAAAATTTGACAGAAAACATTGACTCTCTTATGAGGAAAGTTTTGTGTACCAGGAGTTGTTCCTCAGCCTTCTGGACACCAATTTCCTCCACTAATTCATTGGGGGTTTGCATACGCAAATGTCAGCCTCCTGTAACGTCTACAAAAGAAAACAACTG
The DNA here is from genome assembly GCF_030490865.1 of Poecile atricapillus. Lineage (NCBI taxonomy): Eukaryota > Metazoa > Chordata > Aves > Passeriformes > Paridae > Poecile > Poecile atricapillus. Next base: position 42,055,647 of record NC_081249.1, on the reverse strand, counting down.
TGCACAGGTCAACCAGGGATGCATGCTCAGCCTTCCTTGCCAATCAAACATGGATAACTGGAGCCTCCAAATGCTTCATGGACGCCAGTATTGGTTCTTACCCTTTTTATGATGATGTAAGTTTGCCTTCACAACAGTAATTGGAAACATGTCCCAGGAACAGCTGCTAAAAAGAGCTGCATATAAAAATAGCAACATTTTAGAGTTTCCTCTCAAACCAAAATGTTCACGTCTTTAATCTTCTCCAAATGCCCTTCCCCACTTTCCCCCTTCAAGACAGTTTATGAAAGAGAATCAGACGAAAAAAAAAAAAAAAGAAGAGGAAGGAATAAGAAAAACTCTGTGTTCAATATCTTCAAATTTAAACCATTTGTGAATCTACAAGAAGAAAACTTCATAGCAAATGTAAAGCATTTAAAACACAGAACTGTATAGTAATTAATGTAACTGTAATAGATATTGGAGAAAGTCAGGAATTCATGGTCCATTTGAGTTAATTTCAGAACACACCTTAATTACAGAGAAGCATTTGATTGGATAACCAGCACAGTTCTTTGAGCACTCCAGAATTGCACAGTACACACCAAAAAGTGATACCCATCATCTTTCAGACTGCTGTCTGTTTTTATATTGTTGTATTCATGGACATGTTTTTAAAAAAAGAAAGAAAGAGATTCTGTTGACAAACAAAAATATTTCTGATTATTTCAGTGAGTAAAATATAAGTAACAGGTCCAGGCAATCCTTCCAAACTTAAGTCTATTCATATATGCAAAGACTTTGCATAATGAGGTAAAACTCTTTTACAGAATGGTTAAAATGTTTTATTTTATAGAGATTTTATACTAAATACACTAAGGTGTATTACCATTAGAGGACTGTAATGTGTGGAAAAAAATGCCACAGAATGGTTCTGTATATTATTAATAGTGAAATAAAAATATTCAGAATGACAGGACAAGGCTGAATGATAGGAAAACTGTGCAGCGTAGTAGGCAAAAAATGTGAGTTTTCATAGATTTGTTTTTATCTTTTCTCCTGGTACTTTTCACTGAAGAACAGCTCTAAGATGCCTGAAATGTTGTCAAATGTAACTCACAAGGTCTGAAAGGTTCACCACATGCTATATTTTTACATTATTTCTTGACGCTTCAGAAAATGCTATGGATGCCTGTAGACAACCATCATTTAGCTCTCCTGGGAGAGTAGCAAGAGTAGATCACATGTAGTCATAATGATGCTTTGTTGCCAAAGGAAAGCATATAGACAGACTTTACAGCCTCCTGAATCTCAGCAGTAAAAATATCTTTCATGATCTGTGTCAGGCTTTCACACTATCCAGATTGTTCCAGATGAACTGGGAAGATATTTGGATTTCATCCCTTAACTGGGAGAGGCCTTTTCAATATTTTTTTTTTGCTAGCATCTTACTGAGGTTATTTGTCTGTTCACCTGGGGAAGTTCTCAAACCTGTCACTCATGAGAGTCTGCTTGGAAGGTGTGATTAGATAGCCCCCAGAAATGGAAGATGTAAACAGTGTCATAAATGATTACTGTCTCTTGAGACATCCTCATTTTGCTAGAGGAGTAGAAGGTTTCAGCTGGACAAGTGCAGCCTCATTCGTGATTTCAACAGTGATGACTTGCAAATATAGGAAATAGGTAAACATGCTGTCTCCACAGGGCACATAAATATGACCTAGTGATAATAAGCATCAAATCTCATTCACTATACCTCAGAAGTAGTTTTTCTCTATAAAAATTCAAGGTGAGATAACAAGTGGCAAAATGCCCGTAGCATGCTTAAGGATGGTCCAGTGTTTTTTGTTTTTGCATTTGTTGAGTGCCTGTTAGGACACCCAGCAAATGAACCTTTACAGATTTGCTGTGTATTCAGTCAAAAGGAGAGATTATATGGCCTGTTAACTCTGCTAGCTATTAATAGATTTAATATTTTTCTTTTTTCCCTTCACTTATCAAAATTGTCACTTAAGTGGCATAAGTTTAGTTTTCTAAAATAAATGTAATTGCTAAAGATAAAGGATAAAATCCTGGCCAGCAGACTTATCTGTGACTGCAGGGTACCTAGGATGCACATTAAGTTGCTGAGTCTTCCTTTAAAGAAAAAATTACAGATTCTGAAGCAGTTCACAGAGCACCACTAGGTATTAAAAAAAAAAAAAATCTTATTTATTGTTAGCAGCAAAACTCAATGTAGAGCTGTAGAATGCACCAAAGAAAAAAATAATTCAAATTTTAGGTTTTCTCAGCCTTATCACTCTAGGTGACTTGAAGTATGGAGTTCTTTTTATCTTAGAGTAGTTTTTGGTTTAGTTTTAGCCCTTTACCTGAGTGTATTCAGCATGTTTCCAAGATTTCAGAGTTTACAGTCAAGCCAAAGATCATGGTAAGTGCAGCTGTTGCTTTCAGCACCTGAAAGGAAGTTTTTTCCAAAGAATCACAGAACGGATGGGAGGAGACCTTGAAGATCATCCCGTTCCAGCCTCCCTGCTGTGGGAAGTGACATCTTCTGCTGGGCAAGTTTGGTCAAGACCAAAAAGTGGCGTTTACCACTTCTAGAGACTAGGCATCGCGGATGCCTAATCCAGATTAGGTTTCTCTGGGAAACCTGCTACAGTGCTTCACCACCCTTACAGTAAAAAAATTCTAACTAATATCTAATCTAAACCTACTCTCTTTCAGCTTAAAGCCGTCGCCCTTTGTCCTTTTAAAAGATCCTCTCCAGCTTTCCTGTAGGGGCCCTTTAGGAAGTCTAAAGCCACTGAAAGGTTTCTGGGGAAGCTTGTCTTCTCCTGCGTGATCAGCCCCAGCTCTTCCAGCCTGTCTTCATAGGACAGGTACTCCAGCTCTCTGATCATCCTCATGGCCTTCCCTGGACTCATTCCAATAAATCCACTTCTTGCTTGTGTTAGGTGAATTTTAATGCTACCCAGATAAAATGGGAATGAAAGCAAATTTATTGTTTTCTAATAATATTCCTAGAAAAGCTGACATATCAAAAATGCTGACTAGGACAGATTCTGAAAACCAGCAGGAAAGATTAATAGATAGTTTTAGAGAAAATGTCTTTTGACAAAATATGAGTAAGAATCAACTCAGCCTTAAACATAATTAGTTTAAATCTTTAGGGGGAAAAGGGGGTTCTAGAATTTATTTTACACTTTCATGATTCATTAAAAAACCTCTACTTGGTTTGCTGTAGAAATATACCTGAAAAGATGAACAGCAGAATTGCAGCGCTGTTCAGATTTTTATAATTTCGGCTTCATAATATGAGGGAAGTGTGTGAGTGTGTGAATCAGCACATACAGGTAGCCAAGGCAACCACCAAGCCAGAGCTAAAATATAAGGGGTAGATTTATTTCATTACCTTGCTAACAACTCTGGGCAGAAGAGACACATGGGGACACAAGCTCTGTTAGGCTTAGATCATCCTAGCAGTGAGCTGTGGAGAGATGGAAGCCTTTATTCCTGCCCCAAGATAAAAGAAAAAGCTTCCACATGTCTGTGAGAATGTGTTATTTCTCTACCAGAATTCTGCTTCTCAAAACAGGCAGAGGATAAACCACATTAGGCATAAAAAATGGAGTTTTCTCATGCCGGCATTTTTATTTATAGCAATTTTTAGCATTCCCAACTGCAAGGTCAGTTTGAGTGAAACTATTCCCTTTTCCTCACCAAATCTTCCAGTTTTAACCCTCCCTTTAACTCCCAACAATGAGACTGAACACCACAAAGCTTTTGGATTTTCTGGTTTTATGTTTAAAATTGCAGTTGGATTTAACACTTTTGAATTTGATAGATCAATAAATGACACAGTCTTGAGGTGATTTTTTGAGATCCACCTCAAGTGTTAGGAGTGTTCCCACTGCTACTGCTCTGAGCTGCTTTGGGCAAAGATTGGTTATTGGAGTGCTAGTTTGTGAGAATGTGAAACTTGAAGCAACCACAGCAACATCGAATTCACCTTTATCTTTTTCCTTAGGGTTTAAACTTCACATCCAGAAGTGGAAGCGGTATTGTCACTCTGCAAGTCTCAGTTATAATGTTCCAAGGCCATTTAGTGGTGGAGACTCCATTTCCTAATATCTGGATCCTCCTATGGAAGTTAAAGCTTTATACTGGTTTTTACTCATCCACAGAAATAAATGGCCAAACTTTTTTGAGTTAAGGATGGGTAGAAAGAGATCTAAGAAGATCTGCACATTTATACTGTGCATATAAGTGTTCTCATGACAGTACAGATACCAAAAGGTTCTTAGAGTTAGAATTTTAGTGGGGGGGGGGGGGAATCCCTGTCAGTCCCTTACAGTTGTGTATAGATGAAGAGATGTCAAAAAAGACAGCATTATATACAAGAGGAAACTAATTCAGGACACCATCAGCACACAAAAATGAGCAAGATGAAACTCTGAAATCTGAAGTCAAGCATAAGTTTTTTAGTCAGTGGCTTCCAACCCATCTCTTGAACTCAATTACTCAAAAATATTGTGGGTTGCCATTTATTCTGTGTTCTTTTCTTTTTTTACTCTCTACTGAGAACAGAAAAGAACTATGAAACACTTATTTTCATGACACTGATTTTTGTTCCTTTTTCTACTATATTGACCACTGTAGTGATATATAAATAAGAATACTCTCTTCTAGAAAAGCCAGAATTTAAGAAAACAGTAAAGCCCTTTTGTTCAAATGAATGATGAAAATGTCTATTTTATCTGGAGATTTTAATGGTAAATCTTCTTTCTCTCCTTCTTTCTCTGTTTCTTGACATTTAGCTGCTAAATTCAATAGCTTTCATTAGGAAGAAGGTACTATTTCTGAAGAAGAATGTGGCTCTTACTTTCCTTTTGCCTTAAGATTTGGCACTGGCATTATTTATACTTTTATCCAATAAAGAGAAGCTTTCTGGAAAGTGATTCATGTTCTGTCTGTTTAAAGAATGCAGTGGCATATACTACCCTCAAAGGAAAAAAAAGGAGTTTTAGGCTTTTTTATATCATGTCTCGCCTCTTTATATCATTTTAATGGTTCCTTCAGTTTTTATGAAACGGAGGCTTTATTGACCAGTCAGCCTAAAACAGTGTTAAATATTATATATGAGCTAAATAAGTTGATTGTTATTTTGCCAACTAGATGTCTGAAAAATATGAAACTCCCCATTGTGATCATCTAAGGAGACGGCTCATTTAGTCTCTGAACAATCTATGGCGATGTTATGTTTTGGTTCTGTTTGCATTTTTTGCCAGAAGTGAACAGAAGACGTACAAAAATTAACGGAGAAAAAGCAATATTTTAGAAAAAATAATTTTTGCTGTAATAGAAACAATAGTTCATTACTTCAGTTTGTTTTTTTTTTAGATGCACCTTTCTCCTTCGAAATAAACAGTGGGTTGCAGAGGCAAAATCCATTCTTCCTTCATATATATACTCATGGTATAGCAAGAATTAATATTGGCTGTTTGCCTGCTGTTTTTCTTTTCCAAAAACACCCCTTAAACTTGCTAGTTCCTTGTACATAGTAAGGAAATAACAGAAGCCTCCAGACACACAACATGCTAAACTAATTCTAATGCTTGAGCTACCATATTTTTAGAGTAACAACTGTTGTAGTCCTTAGGACTGTAAAGCAAGGGAAAGATTTTCTAGCTAAGGAGAGAAAACTCATGCTAAAAGGCTAAAGGCTACTGCTCTAAGTGAACGTATTTGCAGATGGAATTTAGATATCCCTCATGTGCAGAAAATTTAAAGTCTCAGTGGAAGAGTTAACAGCTGTGGGGTTCCAGTATTGGTGAAGCTGGGCATATAGTTTCTGTCTCCAGAATCAGACTACCAGTCAAATAGAACATTGTTTTAAAAGTTAGACTATTAATAGAAATGTTTCCTTTTTAGGGAATTGAAATTCAAAATACCAAGTTTTGTATACAGCTGAGTTGATTAATCTTTTCTTCAAAGAAAACTGCGGGGATTATGGAATTGTGTGACTACAGATGCCAGTGGCTTTAAGGAAAACTTTAAATACTATAAACTCCTGATAAACCCACAGGAATGGCTTCCCTACAGCAGAGACCATGAGGCCTGAGTTACATCAACTGAAAACAAGAACAGGAATTATCAGTCAAAATCATTTCCTGAGACAGAACATGCCTTATTCTGCAGAAGAAGGAAAATTCACATCCTTTTCTCATGAGAACAGGAATGGGCGGGAAGAGGAAAGGCCAAAGTTCACATGAATCCTAGAATGTTCTTTCTGAAATCACAGAATATTTGAGGTTCAAAAGTGTGCTGGAGAACAACTACACCAACTCCACCTCTGAGACCAAGGTGAGCTACAGCACATAGCTCATGCTGAATTCTGAGGATCTCTGAAAACCAAGACTCCACAAACTCACTGGTAACATGTGCCAGTGCTTTGTCACCCTCGCAGTGACAAAGTCATTCCTAATGTTCAAAGAGAACCTCCTATGTTTCAGGTTTTTCCCATTGCCTCTTGTCCCAACATTGAGCACCACTGAGCAGAGCCTGTCTCTGTCCTCTTTACATGTTCTCTTCAAGTGTTTCCATACATTGATGAGATCCTCCTGAGCCTTCTCTTCTTCAGCAGTCCCATCTCTTGCAGCCTTTACATGAGGGATGCTCCAAAACTTTGGTCAGTTTTGTGGCCATTTTTGGGCCTCACAGCTTTCAAACTGCTAGTTATTTTTCAAGGATGTGTGTACAGATAATAGTCAGAGCCACTATATAAAACTTAGCATAAGAGGAGTAAGGCAATTTCCAAATGCTTGCTTTTTCAAGAATCAAACTGTTATCTTCATTAAGTTTTAATATATGGATAGGTTTTGGGTGCTGTTAACCAGTCTTTGTCACTTTTGTATTTTGGAAAGCCAAAATAACTGCAAGGTGACTTTGGTGAGAGAATCTTTTTATGTCTGGGGGGAAGCAAAGGAAAAATTTTTAATTTATAAAGAAGGCGAGGCCCAGATTTAGCACCTTTGAAGATCTTTCAAACTATTTTCTTAATTCCTTTTCAAGCAGCACTGAGTTTTGAAATGAGCTGCAAAGGGTTCATGTATGGAGATGTGTAAGAGTCCCATCAAGAGAAATGTTCATAGCTTCTTGCATCTTTAAAGGGCCTTGTAAAACCCTGGTTCTTGCTCAGAGTGTTCATTTAAAAGGGGCTAAAGGTACTACTTTTTCCCGAGGTCAGCACACAGGAGAAACACAACAACATTCTCAGAAGGTTAAAAAACAAACTTTACTGGCAAACTTTAGAAGGTCAGGAAGCTGGTAAAATTTAAAGCAAACATTCAGTCAAAACAAAGCATTTCACAAAGCATTGACTTAGCAAACTCTAACCCATCCAACCTTAAGAAGAAATAAGGAGCAGAAAAGGACAGAAAGAGAGAAAAGCAAGATACAGCTACTGCCTCTTGGATCCTAGAATGGATCATGGAAACTGTATTGTTAAAAGTGAAAGATTTTTGGATAAAGCTTAACTAGGTATTTTTTTGCAAATCCTATGTATGCCACAGGAATGAACTAGAATGAATGTGTAGTAAAAGCTTCCAAAACCTCAACAGAAAGTGCTTTGCTCTTCAGAACAATTTGTAGTGCACTGAATTGCTCATGTAAAAGACAGCCCAAAATGCGCTCACACGTGCCCAGGAACTAATTTTCTTTGTCATTCACTGACATACCATTTGAAGGTAGAAAGCCCCATATTTTTAAGAGAGAAATGATCAGGTGATGGATCATTTGAAGTAGCAGCTGTAACTAAAATATAGTAGCATTTGTAGCAAAAACTATACAAAGGGTTCAGATGAAGCATTCAGGTTACAGTTCATGAAGCTGACTTCACAGCATCTGGTCCACTGGTTGATTTCCTTCAATAGTGGTGGTGTATATCTGGGGATATGGTTTATTTTCTTTGCAAATGTTGACACTGTTAAACTAATGATCTAGGCAAACTTAACATATTTATGTGTATGAGTAAGTAGGCACATGCACACACATGCAATAGACGTGTGCACACCAAACATGCTGTAGTGTTCATAAAGCCCTCTGCTCTGCCTTTTTTCCAGTGTTTTGTCACAGAAATCATGCTGAAGGAACTTTTGCTGCACACGCGAAAAAAAGTCTGTGTCCTCAAGCAGCTGTTTCTATGTAAAATACATTAATGTAGTTAATTAGTATTGACCTTTTAGAATATTCATCATGCCATTGCTTTATTATCCTAAAAGTTCACTTTAAAGGAGGCATAGCTGGTCCTGCAGGGAGAGGCTGAAAAAAAACGCAGTTGGGGTTTAATTCTATGCTAAAGTAACCAGTTTCTGCTGGATAGCATTAATTTGCATCATCATTATACATACCATTTTTATTTTGTGCTGCTGTAAACTTTCTTAGATTATATTATTCTTTAGATGGTTACTTTAGTAGAACACGAAAATTGCTTTTACAGAAATTGCTTAATAGTCATACTTTAGCATATTTTCATGCAAAACCAAATGTTTTCGTACAAATGAGCAAAGTAGTAAAGATTCCTCAAATACCATCACCTGTCCATCGAAAAATAATCTTCAGGATTACTATTAAGGGTCTATTTAATACCACATGTGATTTCTTATGAGTGTTCAATCACTCTGTGTAAAGATGTGTAAGGTTATTGTTGTATCTTACTTAAATTTCCCTGTTTTCTCTTAGCATTTTTCTGGAGCTCTACTGTGCAGGCTTCATCTGCTGTTTTAGAAAGAAACTCAAACATGATTGTCTAATAGTAAGCCTATCTATAAAAAAGCTGATGCAGGTCATAGCCATGGATATTTTTGTACTCTCCTATATAGAGTTTCAACTTGAAAATGAAAAATCTTTGACAAACTGTTTCTATATCCAAGTTACAAACAAGAGGTGCAGACAAATGACTGAAAATGTGCATGGATTCCTATATATGTATTTATTTTCTGAGTTTTCAGAGTGCATCCCACTGCACTGGAAGCTTGCATGTTGCAAAATGCTAGTTTGGATTTCTGCAGTTTTCAAATTAGTACTGCTGTATTTGGTTATTCCAGTGAATCTTGCCTAACCAGCTGGTGGCACTACTAAATTTTCCAGTTTATAAGTTACTAGCTACCAAAGATAGGTTTAAGGGACAGTCACTCCAAAACAATGGCCATCTCAGCAGAGTTAATTCAAGAGTTTGATATTCAGTAAATAATTGATATTATTTACTACCATCATGTAGTGAAATGAACACATTTGTTTTGTTTTTATCTTAGTATCAAGTATATTTGATTATCCCCAAGTTACCATAAAAAATGTGTCTAATTTTATAAATGTGAACAGAGTCAGTGAAATTTCTTCTCTGGCATTTTTACATAGGCTGGAAAAGGAATTATTCATAAGTCAAAAGGCTTGTAGTGGGTCATGCAAGTGCAGGTTCTGCCACACCAGAATCTTTCCATCTCTACGCCAGCATCAGGACAGACTTCCTTTGGATGGGAGGGCTGTCTTAATCATCTCTGCAATAATAAGTCAAAGAGATAAATAAATGTGGGAATTGGGAAGAAGTGAATGTGTATATAACTCCAAGAAAGCACACAGAGAAATTAGTCTATAAACCCTGTATGTTTAAGTAGAAACAGATGCTCATTAAGGACATACAGTGGGAATGGAAGAGAGCAGGATTCCTGAGACTGTATCTGGGAGCTGGATATACAGAGAAATCTGTTAGATTGAGTGTTCACTCACAGAGCTTAAATATAGATTACTGTAAACATTTTCGACTGTTTATATTTAGCATTCACTTTTAAGTTTCTTTTTATTCTACTCTAACTGCATTAAAGAAAATGTTGAGGTGCGTCAAAATGCTTCTCACTCATTGGTGGGAGAAGGAAGGCTTGAACACAAAACCTGGATGGCTGGAGACACTTTTTTACAATAATCTACCTTTGCAACAAGTTATTTTCAGGCTTGACACATAGGCATAACTTGTCCCAATCTGAAAATTAGCATCTCAGAAGCTGGGAGAGAGACTTACTCACTCAGAGAAGGGTGACATTTGGGAAGATAATAATAGAAAGTTCACATGAATTTCCCAAACAGCAAAGGTCCTTACAGTTGTTCATACTTGAAAATAAAAATACAGCCCTTTACTAAGTGTATTTTCAAAACTTACCACAGAGGGGCCACACTTTGCCCTGAGTCTCTGTGTGCTGCTGTTCTGCTGTACAAAACTATTTTGAATGAGCCACATGAGAGTGTAAATGGGCAATTTGGGCAGAGCTAGGCAGGTAAATACAAGGATGCATGGAGATACCCATATTCTCCTGAACTAGTTTGTTCTTCAGTGTGTAGTTTAGGTTCCAGCGCCAGGCATCAAGTAAAGCATAATTAAAACTCCTATCCTGATTTTGCCACTACTGTAGTTTCTGCTGCTGCTGTTCATATTATCAAAGAATAATTAATCTCATTGACCAAATTAAAGTACTTTTTAGGGGGATGCCAATTCTATGCATCTTACTCAGCACTTGGTCTGTCATAAAGGTAAGCAATCTCTGACTGTATGTGAAGACTTTACACTTCCCATGGGCAGTAAAGAAGTGAATTTTAACCAGTGTCACGCTTCTTTCTGTACCTGATGATTAATGTGCTGGTAAAAACTTCATGCACACTTAATCATTTATAACCAAATATAACTGATTCTGTGCTGCTAAAAGCTTCAGCATTTATAATTAAATGACAACAGTGGAAAGAAACCTGCAAAATCTGGAAATAGACAGTTTGAAAGCTTAATAATAATGTTTAAATCTTCCTCCATGTTGCAGTGGTATTTAAGGGCATTTTTTGGTGAGTTTTATAATGAGGGAGGGATAGCTCCTTCACAACAACATTTTCTTGGGTACACTCTATTTCCTTCACCAATGATTAAAAAAAATGGGGCAGTGCAAGAGCTGCCTAAACATCTTTACAGAAATATATATTTTAAAGTTTATTTGAAGCCATGGGCATGAATTTTGAGCATGTAAGTTTGAAGAAAATGCTCAAGAAGACAGCTTCTTGGCTATGAAGATTGTAATGGGGAGAGGAGGGGCAGGCTTGAGATTCTGCTTTCTCATCCAGAAACTCTCTTTTACTAAATTAGGGTGTTTGTTCATCAGAAATAAATTGTTGCCAACATTACAAGACAGTCCTATCAGTTCTTCCCTCACCTGCCCCACCTTAAAAGAGAAGAAAATTTAATCTCCCAGCACGTGAGAGGGGGCTTCAGACTCTGAAGGACTGGATAGAAGCATGTGCATGTTCTCAGGTCACAGCCTTAGTGCAAGCTCAGATTAGAAAAAAGACTGTTCATGAATTTTCGCTAAATTTAGATTGACCTGCTCTTCCTCATAAATTCAAGAATATAGACTCATTATTTTTCAAACTGTTCCTTCCTGTAACTTTTATGATTTAGCATAACTCATTAAAAGTTGTTTATCTTGGATAAAAACTGAGTATTACCTAAAACATATCTATGTATTTAAGACAGTTTGCCTGTGGATATAAACTGTTTTCTGAGAATGTTTGGCATTATTCCTTTAGTATTTTCATGCAGTCCAATAAAAGAAATAAATAAACCCACTTTTAAATTCATTTATTTAAACAGAATTTTTACTGTTTCACTCAGTTTAAAAGATGTCAAGCAGCAGTAGGAGCGAATAAATTACAAGATGTTTCCACCTTGTGAGGTTTTTTTTTTCCTTTTTTTTTGTGTTCCCCCAAAGCAGGTGTAATAGATGGATCAGTGGTCTAATTTATTAATTCCCTGAAGCTTGAAAGAGATATCTTAGGGCAAAAGAATGTGGAAGCTATCCAAAGCAATGCAGTATTCAATTATTTATTTGCCTCTGTCCTTAAAAACTGCTCCAGTTCCAGATCTTCCCATTTCTCTTATATAATTAATGGGGGTATAAAATACAGCTGAGAGAAACTTGGCTGGGTTTGAAAGCACGTGTACTTTTTGTTCACCATAAAAAGTAGATAGGCATATGCACGCCAGCTTCTGCTTGTTTGGTCAGCAAATACTTGACATATGTCATGTGTTTCACTGTGTCCTGAAAGTGAAAACACCTGTTTCACCAAACACATCAGTTGGAAGTGGAATTTGCAGGAACATATCTGCAGAGAGTTTAAAATACATGTATACATTTGCAGCTGGGTGTATTTGTAACATCTTTTTTAGGCCTAAAGTGTTATTTTAACTTAGTCATACTGAGAGCTCAGAAGGTGACATATTCCTATCAGTTTAGTCACCATAGGCAATGTTTTGCAAAAGGAGCAGAAATCTTCCCTCTAAAATACAGAATGGATGATGGCATGTTCATGGAAAGTAAAAGGTTTAGGTATATTCTTCTGGCTGAAGGGAGTGTTGAACCCAAATCTTCCCTTTAACGGGTAGACTCTAAGATGAGAACCACCACTGCATTCATCAGGTACTTCTTTGCTTCTCTTTCTTGAAAAAAACTAAGAAATCAACTGATCGCCTCAAAAAGATGTGTAAATCGTTGTGTGTCATTGCAGAAATTCCAAGTTGTTCATCTCACCACTTTATAAATCCCCAAATAGCTTCCAGATCCCATCTCTCTTCTGCTTTTGATTTTTTTTTTTAGCTTGTCATCATCAACAAGCAGTAGATGCCTTATTCCTAGACACTCTCTTTTCCTCACCAATGGGAAAGCCCAGATTGGAATAGGTAGCTCCAAACTCACACAGCCCTGAGGCTGCATGCTCTGAGGCAACTTGGCATCAGACTTGTGAAATTAAACCTCTCAAAATTCAGTGGCTAGACTTCTGAAAGCATGTATGTGCCAAAAATTATTTTAATTATCAGGCTTTGTACAGCTGAGGATACAAATATCACAAGTATCAGCTGAGGATATCTGGAGATTCCTGTAGAACTTTGGCTCCTAAAGACACTGGAGACTTTGAAAGACATTGATCTGTGCATCCAAATATCTATAACAAATAGATATTTGTTATATTATAATAAAAATATGCCTGATGTCAAGTAAGATTTTAAAAATATAGCAAATGCTTGTGGGCTTTGGTTTTTTTGTTTTTTTGGTTTTTTTAAAGCTGATGTTGGAGATAGATGAATGTGATGAAGAATATTTAAAACATTGTTACTAGATTAGTCATGAGTGTCACATATATAATTACACATACTGAGAAAACGTGTGTGTGTTTATGAAATTAATTAATTGATTTGTAGACTTAAGAGTTCTCCAAGAAATATAAAAACTAAATTATATGGTTGAACACAGAATGCACTTCATATTTTGATTCCCTGTATAGTTTTAAGATAAGTAAAACGCAATAAATGTAGCATTTCACTACTGATGAAGTCTTCAGTTTCTAGAAATCACCCATCTCTAGTAACTGAAGACTGACCAGTCCAGCTGGTGACACTTCTATACACTGTTTGCTGCTACAAATATTTTAAAATGCACAAATATTTTAAAGTGCATGTTTTTTTCTTCTATCTAGAAACCTGTGATATAAGAAAATGTGCCCATGGTTAAGTGCATTCTGTTTCAGGGCATCCCTCTCCCAGGCTTGCTAGACTGATCTGCATAACTCACAAGATTCTCTGTAAGGAGACAAATGTTCTATTGAGGTCACAAGGACTACTGTTTCCTTAAAATTTAGGTCCTGTTTTACACTCTGATTTACTAATCTGAGCCTTTCAACAGGAGAAAATGGATGCAAAAATCATACTATTAAGTGTGGTAAAAATAGCAATTTATAGGATACAGCCCTTGCAAGTTTCCTATACAGAGGGTAACAAAATTATTTATTTCTCTGTGTCTGGGGCTGATTTAGTACTAGAAACAACAAAGTAAACACAGTTTGCCCTTGGAAAGTGCTGTGGTTTAGGAATGTAAGGCAGTATCTTTATTTTGAAAACTGCGTGAGCTCTGTGGATAACAGGTTTCTCAATTTGCACACATTAAGTAGACCTTTCATGTTGTTTTTAATGTTTAGTTTACAGTAACCCAAATCATGATGTGTGACTCTGGAAGCAGAGTGAATGAAAGCACAACTTTTCCTTCCCGTTTGTGAGAAATGAAAGAGCGGGGAGGAGGGTGTCTTAGCAGCTGTCATTGCCAAAGATTATTTAAAAGCTGTAAAAGCCTTCATTTGCCTTCAGGAGTTGTGACATATGGTCAGAAATGGTTTGAAGATTTATTGTCATCTTTGTTGGATGAGATTCAAAGTGTTCTTTAACAAGGATCTTGTCCCTCATCATCCTTGGAAAAATCCTTCAGAAATTGTAAAGTATATAGAAAGCAGACAGAGCATCAGAGTTTTTAATGATTTTTTTTTTCTTTTTTTTTTTCAAGAAAGGCATTAAGCAGGGTTTCCAGATGAAAGAAAGGAATTATCCGTGGTAAAAGTGAACCTTATTTTTCACTTGCAATACATTTTTTTTTTAATGTGAGACCATTTCATCACATGCATTAATGACAGATTGTTCCTTATGCAGTTAATTAAAATTTCAGGTGCAGACTGTGCACTCTACACGTCATGAAGCCATCCAGTTGTGATTTGAAGGCATAAAGCTTCTCCATGCAATTACAGCTATCCATTTTCTCAGGACCTCCTTCCCCCAATAGTTAGCAGATGTGGATTTCACATTTTGAAGGCATGATGAGACCTTTCTGCCCATAAAAGCCCATCAAAACTTGTGAGGCCAAGAAAGGAACAGGAAGGTGGCAAATGACAGGCTGCCTGATCAAGCAGAGTAAAGGCTAATAGCAAAGGGAAGACAATTGCCTGAGCACAGAAATACTTAGAACCAAAAATAGCTGCAATTGCAGGTCTGCAAATGGTAATGGACAAATCATCTCTAACTTAATTTTCCAAGCTGAAGGTATGTGGAACAGTACTGAGCCTGCTCTCACTCCCACTGCCTGCTGCACCTGTGGGGATTTAGAATAAAGCCCGACACAATGAATATTGAAAGGCACATTGATCTCAAGGTATATGAGGTAACAGTGAGATACGGCAAAGGGCACCTTTCTCATCCCTCTCAAATTTTGCATAAGTCAGACTGATTTAAGCTTTAGCTGAATAAAATCCTCCAATCTTAGCAGGCTTGACAAGAATTTATTGTGTTCCAGCAAGAGAATAACATGGAAACATAATACTCCAATCATATTTTTAAAGGTAACTTCACAGTATAAAGTTATGGTGCTTGCATGGTAGAATTATAGTTACTTTCAGATTCAGTGTCCTTGGCTGTTTTCTGAATAACAATAATATATCACATAAGAGGAAAGTGACTGTTTACATATGTAAAATTTCTCACTGTCTCCTAAATCCAGAGTGCTGCCACGTTACTGCTCATGGTGGGAGGAGAGGGAAGGCACCGTGCAAGCCTTTCACACTTTCATGACGACTGTGTGAGGACCATGAGGAAAGTGATCTGGTAGTAGTGACTGGCAGAGAAGCCGAGTAAATTCATTTTCACCAGGGCTTCTTGGAGCACTTAGAAAAATGAAGATCAGTAAGGGGAAGACAGATTTATCCGACTCTAGGACAGGGAGTGTTATCACTCCTTTGATTGTGTCACTGTTGTCACTGAAGTTTTCTCATCCTTTTGGTAGGAGGGAAGGTATCTGACTAACTTCTTGTCATGCTCTTTGCTGGGTTTCTGAGTGAAATCTCAGTCAGAATTACATAAAAATAAAACCACTCATTCTGACACCCATTTACCATGCAGAACAAAAAAAAAAAAAAAAAAAAAAAAAAAGTTTGAACAAAAACTATTTCATCTAATCTTTCAGGTTCTGGCTATATAAGTGATCACAAATTAGGCCTGTCTGGAGCTGTATTGCTTCATGCAACATGCCCATGGGCACAGTGGCTTCCCTGTGCCACTACTAACTCCTTTTTTCCCATACATGCCACTGCAGAAAGGAAAATGGTCCATAATTGTCCTGCTTTGGGGTTCTTCTGTATTTTTACCAGTTTTACTCTGTGTTTTTACCGGTTTTATTCTTTCTTCAAGTGCCCCAAACTTTCTGCAGAGCTTCATTCTTCCTGGCAGGAGCTATAATTTCCTGGCAGCAAGACCTTCCTAACCCTTAGGCTGTATTTTTTTAGTCTTGATTTACATAAATTTGCAGGAACCCACCAATATAGGGCTTCCCATCTGCTTGCACTGTTATCACTGAGTGTTAGGAATAACACAAATGTTCAACACAGAGTTGCCAGACCTGCCTGAGATGCTCTCCTCTCTCATACAGGGGCTGCTCTATGCTGCAGCAAGTTGAAACCAGGATTCCAGGTGTGAATGCCACTCACCACTGTGAAAAACACCCCCTTCCAGTCCATCCAAGGGTTCAGACTGACAAATGTGTTACTAGAGGAGCACAAATGCAGTGGGAATGTCACCATCGAGGAGAAGTCAGGCAGTACTCAAAGAGTGTCGTGGCACTCCTGATTGTGCTGGCAGGGAATTAATTCCCTCTGTGAGAGAGGCATGGCTATGCCAAGTACCTGACTGGCAAGGCCACTGCTGTGTCCCTGGAGAGGGCTGGCTTCCTAGTGCCCATCTCCAGGTCAGAACTATGGGATGGAAATCAGGAAGGAATACATAGTGGCAGAGGTGTTTGCTGCAGAGTGGGAGGGGAACCAGCCTTGGTAAGGAGCAAAATAAATCCTTTCCTTTCCACACCTACATCTTGAATAACTAGGATGAGCTATCCAAGGTGGCAGTGAAACAGTCTTCACTGCTGCTTTGCTTTGACATCAGAAAGATGAATCAATACAGGCCCATGTATGGTGCCTCAGAAATTGCTCCAACAGGATATGCCTCACGGTTTCTGAGATGCAGAACTAAGCCCTAGCAGTTTTCTGAATCACTTGAGATTTGTTCCTTATTAATGCTAATTTAAATTTTCTCGAGAATGTTGGTAGCGAGTCTGTCACAGGCAGAAAGTCATCCTTTATATTTTTAAGGATGGGAAGATTATACTTGGAAGGAAATCTTAGTCCTTTTCATTTGATTTTTACATGAATCACTCAGGTACCACTCCACGATTTAAATTAACCTTGTTGCTACAGTGACATAGATATTCCTGCTGCCTGATAGCTTTTAATTCCTAGTCTATCTTTTAACACCTGTTTTTGAACACGGAGCCAAGGCACATCTATGACATATACCAGCTCAAATGTATTACTGGGAACTTCTAATAACCTGTCCCATGGATACTTATTGTCTCATTAAATAACTTATGAAAAGGAGTTTGAATTATCCACATTAAATGATAGCTAGGAGACCTGCATAATGAATTTATAAGTTTATCCTAATCAAATGCTGTTTTCCAGATATAATTTCTTGACTGAGCCTTGGGCTAAGGACAGCTCAGTAGGGGTCTAATTATAGTGATGCTTCTAGTATGAGAAATAGTTGCTTTCCCTTATGGGAAAGTTTCTGTAGACTACTAGTTCAAGATAATGAAGCACTGTTTGTAAGGCTGGAAGACTGCAAGTAATAGCTGCTTTTCTTAGAAGCTGATGTAGATGGTTTTGAGGAAGTTTGTGAAATACTGTGAAATACTTGTCATTGCTTCCAGAAAGTAATTCCAGTGAGTAGGATGAATAGGCTACTGTACCTTATTTAATATACTGCATTAGAAATGTCAGCATGCATGAGAATAACAGATCATGTGGGTGAAGGAACTTATTGCTTCTAAAAGAAAATCAATATATAACCATTAAAATAAAGCCTCTTTTCAGTGTGATGGGGGACAACATTTTCAAAGAGCCTATAATATGCCTACAAAGAACATTCACTCCAAGAATAGGTGCTATAACTGATCTTGCCATTCATGCACCATAAAACCCCTTTTGTCTCTTACATTTTGGGTTTACACAGTGAGATGTAGGTTTGCAAACACAAACAAAAATGGAAAATACTTTGTAGCTATTAAAAAATAGCAATTAATTCTATTGTGCGTACATTTTAAGAAATGAGCTGAATAAAAGAGTTAGACTCTAAATCTGTGGCATTAGGCATTTTGAAGAAAGCTGAATTATGTGGGTTACAGAATATTAGGACAATCAGGCTTTTGACTTAGGCCTTAACTACTTCACAGCTATCAGCATGTTGCATACCAAGGTCAGGGAAGATTTGCTCTTTCTCTGGTGTCAAGATGTGGTCTCAGAAGAGGAAAAGGCAAGCATGATCTGTGTTTGAATCCTTAGGTATTGATTTGAGGCAGGGTTTTGCAATTATTTTGCATGTTAGTTTTTTTTTTTTGCCACTGCATCTATTTTGTTTTAGTTTTAGTTTAGGGAATAGCTTAATAAAGTGCTATCAGTGGAGCATCTTTCCCATTTAACAGTGCCATAATTTTCAGAAAAGAGTGTAAAGTTGATGAGAAAAATACTGGTATGTGGTTTTCTAACATCAGCTACAGTTGATTATAGGTTTCTTAAGAAATGTAGGAAGTCAGTCAAAAATTATGAGAAAACACATCATCTTCCCAATATGTAAGGGTCAGGGAATTTATTTCTTACTATTGATTTGCCTCTAATAGAATCTCCCATATTTTTTCTCACATCTCTTGTCATTGAGAACTATTTGTTGGAATAAGTTTTAGATAAGTTGTCTGACTAAATCCTTCTAATTGTTAGAGAATGTTGGAGTAATGTTGACTTTTGTCTAACAAAATATTGCAAAATTGGACTTTTGATATGTATGGGCTTCAGTTTCTTTTACCTCTTACTGGAGGATGTAAAGAGAAAAAGGCTGATGACATGCAGGGCCATTAGCAGCTTTGAATGAAAGGCTGCTTTCAGATCTCAATACATAAACTGAAGTGAATATGGGGAGAAGAAATGTAATAATAGGAAACTTTTACTGCATAAATACAGTACCAAATATTTGATCATACTTCCAGAATTCCTGTTTTACCTTAGGAATTCTATGAATGGTCATTTTTTCTTCTGTTTAATAATCAATGAAAAAAAATATGTTAAGACACAGACAAAAACCTCAGGAGAATGAAAGTGGAAACACAGAAAATGAAGTCACTTATGTTAGAGACAAGGATAAAATAAAGAGAGACTTGATCTTTGTTTTGGCATTTTTTATAGTCTTCCTAGGACTTCACTGCACAACTCTGAGGGTTTTTCTGCTGCAAAGTTTAGAGCACATGAAATTTTGAAGAACTGATACAGCTCACTCCTCACTGGATTTGAATGCCAGTAAGAGCAGGGGTGACTTAGAATTTGACAGTTTAGTTTAAAGAAATTTGAAGATAATAAGTGTATGTTTTTCTCCTTGGTGCCCGTGCATAACTGTGATGAGCTTTGGAGATGCTAAGTTTTGAAGCAAACCCATTTTCTTTCAACAGTATGGAAAACATACTGATGTGTAGGTCTCTACAGTACAAGCAAGGTATGAGTAACCCTGTCAGATTTACTCTTTCAGCATTCAGCAGACTACTTAAGGAAAGATATTAATTCATTTTTAATGTTAGGAAAATACAGTCATTAAAAAGTAGATAACATAAAATGCCAGAAATGCTTTTAACATTACACGAAGTGCACTACTTGCCTAAATAGCTTGCTACTTTTGGAGATCTAGATATGCTGAGGTATTAAATATTAAAATAGAGGTTGCTTTTTAAAATGCAGTGTTTCTTATCAGAAAAACAGTTTGAACAAGCAGTGCTGTTGTATAATGCATGATGTTGCTAATAAGAGAGTCTTGGAAAATAATTTTTCATGCTGTAAGAGTGACTAGTGTTCTGAGTAAGAAAGATTCTTTCTTTGTTCATGTTCTCTTAACATATATATGTAACAGTGCTGTCAAGCTGCATGCAATTATAAATTTACAACACACTCTGAGTCACATGAGGTCCATTCTGGGCTTTTATCCTATTTTTGTTTATTTACTGGTTATCAGCTCTCTTATCCAGCTATACATAACCTTGATTGGAAAGTCATTCTCAATGAGTCGTTATCAGCACTTCAGTGGTGGTTTATATGAATGTGTTGGAAGGGTTCTGCAGTGTCTGTGCTATGTCTGGTGTTATTTAATATTCATGGTATTGATTTGGGTGAGACAATAGGAGCAATACTTATTCAGTTTTCCAATGATACTAACCTGTATGCAGCTGAACCTTCAACATCAGAGGAAAAGATTCTGAAATGGTTATGGAGACGATTGGCAAGAAAATAAGGGGAATATAAAAGAAAAAAGGTAATCTAGAAGAAAGAGCAGTGTAAGTATGGGCTAGGGAAAGGTTGATTATGTAACATTTTAAAGACAAAGATTTTTTTTAACAACAAAATCAGCAAAAGTCGGAAATGGCATGATACTGCCAAAAAAATCTGAAAGTGTCTAGTGAGGTGGATGGACAGAAGCACTTTTGTAAAGATACATACATACATACATATGTATCTATATCTATATTTGTCCCTTTTGGTGTGAGGCAGGGTCATTTTGTCCAGACTTGAACACAACCAAGAAGGAGCAGTTGCAGGTAGTCCATACAGAGCAGTAAGAATTATGACCTCTGAGAAAAGGTGAGGGAAATTTCTCTGTTCAAATTCAAATAGGTTCTCAAAATTTATGAAAGGAAAATTGAATAGGCATTCAGAATCAGATTTTTTCTAATACTATGGCAATTGAAGCATTGGAATAAGAATTCATGAGCAAATTAGACAAAAATCTTTCAATTTCAGAAACACTGAGAAATGCAAGAGGGATGACAGTGGTGTATTTGGTTCTGAGAGAGAATTCATTGTCAGAAAGAGCACTTCTTGTCCACCCCAGATACCATTCTTCTTCTTCTTTCAAAAGACAATAAGCCAGTCTTCCTTCAGGATGGACTTGGGACTGATTAGGGCACCCAAACCTTTGACCTCATAAATCAGTGATATTTAAACTTTACTGTGATTGTTTCATGGTAGACGTATGTGTTAGTAAGAACTAAGTAGTGTAGCTATGTGAGGTTTTTGGGTGTGACTTTGAATTTGTATTCAAATGGCGAGGCAAGCACACTTTTTATCTCTTCACGTAGTCTTTTACGCAAATTCCCAAGGCTTTGGAAAATTTTCAGACAAAATTATAAGGCATGTGAAGCAGATGGGAATAATGCATTTGTTACTGTGAAGGTCTATGTGAGAGATTTTTTTTTTTATTATTTTTTTATTTTTGGTGCGGTTTGGTTTGTATTGGTGACAACACAGTGAAATGGCTTGAGAACAAGTGCAGTAACATTTTCACTCCACATTAACCAATAAAGGATCACTATTATAGAAAACTGAGAAGCTTCAAATAGGTCATATGATAACATGGAGCTAAATGACTTGGAAGGAAGGAACATCAGACTGAAAGGATCTGGATTTTTTTCTTTTTTCCCTTTGACTTGTCTTCCCCTTGACTGACTAAGCAAAATTTTTTGTCTAGGCTAATTCTTTAGAAAGCAGTGTAATAAGTGCATCTTACTGCATGTTTAACAACATGACCACCCTTGTTCCACTGGGTACTTTAGGGAAGTATTATTATTTAATAACAAAACCAATGTGAGGCAGAAAAGGAAAGGTTGTAAGGTCCACATGCACAATACACATGTAGTCTGGTTAAACATGAGGTCTTGCAGTGAAACATTAGTACTGTTCAGCCAGAATCTGGTTTTTGCTTATTCCCTTTAAAATATTAATATTCTTCATTTGCAGTGTTATGCACAGCAACAACAATAAAAAGCAACTGCTTAAGATATTTTTGTAATACTGCCTCTAGTACTCTACATCTATTTCTTGCGAGATCCAAGTCCTGTTACCTTTCATCTCTTCTAGTATTATAAAACTCTTTTTCAATATGTACTTCAATTGACATGCAAACTTCATGCTTTAACATTTAACATTGGACATTATGTGATAGCTCAATGGGGGCAGACATTATCCCCCGACTACTTTATAAACATACAGGTTTATATTTACATTTCTCATGCATTTTTGTTCTGAATCAGAAATGTTGATATGGTCGTTTTATAACATGTTGTTTTATAACGGGTTTTAAAGTCTTTAATTCATAGTAAATGTAAACTTTCCAGTGATCCATTATTTGCAAGCTCTGTGAGGGTAAATTTGTCTGTGCATGAAAGGCATTAAATCCCTTGAGAAAATTTTTGGGTAACAAAGTTCCCTCAGTAGAATATTCAGGTAGAATAGCTTTTCTGAATTATTTCAGTAGACTAATGCTTCCGACCTAATCAGTTTTTCTCATTTAAGTGGCCCACTTGGGAGCCGATTGTGAGTCACAGTCAGGATTTTCAGATAGACAACATGCAGGACATTCTAGGAATCAAAAATATTCTGGATTCTGGTGCATTCTTGACCAGTACCTTAACTGTAAAGCATTAGAATTAACTATTCAAGAAGAATATTAAAGCTTTTAAGGTTTTATTAACCTGTGAAAAGAATTCTAATTGGATCTGAACTATAATAAAAATAATTAAATAAATATCTTGGCTTTTATATAGCACATAGCATTTGGAGGGGAGAGAAGGAATTCCAGAAGAATGAATTGTAATTATTCAGTCTGTTTTAATTTGTTTATTTCCAAAAATTAGTAATATTGATACATGGGATGGGGATGAATGGAAAGCCGGAGATCTTTACTATTACTTGACTATTTACTACTGCTAGTATGTCAGCACAGAGAGATCTAATATTCTACCTAGTCCAGTTTTCTGCTACACCTTCAGTCTGCTCATGATTTTTCTTGAAGAAAACGGGCTGACCTGCAAGTTTAATTTCAGCCTTGGAATAACATTTCTGAATTGAATGAAAAAACAATGAAGAAAACTGGACTTGGCCACACTGAGATACTGAGGAGTCGTGTGTTCTCTAAGTAGGTACATTGACACTGCATTCAGTTGGACTATATCAAAGTGGTAATGAAGCAATAAGGTTTTCTGATCATACTCAGACTAAAGTCTTCAAAAATTGACAGATTTCTTAGGGGAGAATATATATTTTTTTTAACATTTTGATACTGCTTTTAAAATTTGAATGATACTGATACAAGGTTTTTTGCACAACAAGCTCACTCTTTCAGCCATTTGTAATTCAAATTGCTCTCAAACTTTTTAATATATAATAAAATTTCTCTCAAGATTAATGTTTACTTTCTGTGATAGCTACATACTATAGAATGTTTCTCCTCGCTGCTTTTACATTCACATCAAGTGCCAGTTGTTTGAACAGTCTTGGATCTTGCAGTCACCATGAATAACTTTGCACCATAATTTTAGCAACTGTAATTTTACTGTCCAAGCTTGAACTCCCAGCTTCCCTTTACAGTCAAGGAAAAGATATTTCTAGAGAGTAATTCACCTCATCCTGAAATAGCTATCTGTGGGGGTCGAACAAATTTCCTTCAGATGAAGTCTAGTTTTCTTCATTGTTGTATATATCCAAACACTCAAGTGTGGACATTTAACTTCTAGGTGTCTGAAATTAGAGGAGATAAAACTTACACCTTTAGATAATGTCTACTGCACAGAGAAAAATATTTATCTATTTATTTATTTATTTATTTGTTTGTTTGTTTGTTTGTTTGTTTGTTTGTTTAACAGAAAAGCCTTGCCTTTCAGCTGTTTTTCTTGGTGAACTCCATTAGTCATTGGATGAATTTCTGATGAGATCATACCTTGTACTGAGAACAACCTGCAGTATTCAACAGCTGAGAAACATTCTGATTTTCTGCTCTGAACTATTGGGAGTCACTTATTCCCAAGATGATATTGTATGCCTGTATTGCTGAAAATTATACAGACATTTTTCATGGCCATTTTCCAAAGATGAGAAAGTCATATTTTTGTTTTGTATCAACAAAGGAAGTAGAATTCCATTTTCTAGTCTTTCAATTGGTAGTCATTTACATGTTTGCCAAGAACAGAACTTTAGCAAGTCAAAATAGTTGGCTTTATGCTGCTTAAATCTGTCAAATCTCATGCACTGAACGTGAGAGTCCTGCCCTTCTGTTTTGATTATTTTTTTGGGTTTCTTTACTACTGCACCTGTATTTTTGCCATGTGGTGCCATGGTCTTTCTCCTACTCCACGAGTCCCTGCACAAATGCTGCATTTCCTGGTCAGGGATCTACTGACCAGCTGCATATACAATATGAGTCAATAAAGAAATCAATTATTATACAGTACCATACTGCTGCCATGACACTTCTTGTAGCCTGGTTTTGCTTCAAGGGACCAACAAAAAGGCATTTTCCCTTTTTAGAGCCCTGTGTGCAGTCGTGTAGATGCTGTGATAACATACAGAACATGAATAACTTGCTATAATATTGTAGGAGAAAGCTAAGAAAAGTGTTCATTTCTCTTTACTGCAGAGATGAGAATGGCAACTAAAGGTATAACAAAGACTCTAGTGACTCAGATCCAAACAATTTTCTGAGATTTTATGGCAATACAGATAAAAAGCAAATATGAAACAGAAGTCTTTGATTCTCTGTGAAGCAGCACATTCACAAATTTTTTCCTATATAGGTAGCAGTATGTAAAAGAGGCAATGAGATGTATAAAAATACAGCAGAAATTGATAAAGAGAAACTGAGAGAAGCCCTTCAGTCCAAAGCAAAACTACTACGTAATTACCCAAGGCCCAAAAGCAAAACTGTTCAAAAGGAAATTAGGGAAGCCACTGCCTATCCCTTTCAAGGGATGAAATCTACCCACAAGAAACATTTCTTTTCTTCTGTGCATGAAAAAGAAATAAATGGGATGTTCAAATAATGGAAGAATCTGCATATTCATCACTTATATGGAAATTAAATTTGCTATGCAGTCATGATAAGACCTGCATTTCAGTAGCATTGATAAGCGAATGTCAAAGTATACATTTTTAGGAGACAATCTGGTTACTTTGGCAACTCAAGCAGTATTAGTCACTTCTGATAAAGCATCCTTCTTTCATTACCACCTGTGGCCTTTGTCACTCTGTTTCCTAGTAACATCAAGTTGTTTTGATAAAAAGTAATTAACATATTCAGTCGTAACAAGACTGTACATAAATTTGATAGTTCTTTATTTTTTCTTTTCAAGGCAGCATAATGAGATTGAAAAGTAAGCTTTGTTTCTTTTTCTTTTTTTCTAATCAAGCTGAGCGAATTACACTAAATTACTGAAGCATCTATATGTCGAAGCCCATTAAAATAATATAATTAGGTTTAAAAATGCTAGTTAGGATTACTGCTTTAGATCAGGGGATATTTGATTAACAAGGAGAAAAAAATAGCCTTGAGTTATAATGAAATAAGAAATGATTCTTTTGCATCTTTGGGAAAATTGCAACAATTAAGAGATGCAGAAAATAGCAAAAAATACTTAAAAGCCCTTTCAAAATGAAATTTTGAATGGTTTCTCTTGTAAATTATCCTGATTTTTTTTTAACCACCTTTTAAAGTCCTGATAGTCCTAGGTCATGAAAAATATTAACATTTAAAAACCTTTATACAAGAAATATTGTTAGCTTTTATTCAGATGAAGATTACTCATGTTGACATAAAGGAAAAATAAATATGTATTACTGTGTGTATATCCATTGTGCTAGGGACTCTGTTTCAAGATGTTAGGTTCTTTTCTTGCTGGTGAAAATGTCAAGCTCGAGAAACTATACCTCTGGTGGCAGCAGCAGTTCCCTGCATTAAATTACTGATGGCAGTCTGCAATTCTGATATATTACAGAATTTCAGACTACCTGAGGTTGGACAGAGTCTCTAGACCATCTAGTCCAACGCCTTTGCTTCAAAACAGTCAACCAAAGCAAGCTTCCAAGGATGGAATCCTGCTGGGCTCTGGATAATATCAAGGTTGGAGTCTCCACAACCTCTCTGGGCAACTTCATACAATCACCCTTTCAGTAGAAGTTTTTTCTACTATTTAAATTAAGTGTAGCAGTTTGCGTGCTTTGCCTCTTGTTTTAGAATTGGACACCACTGAAAAGTGTTTGGCTCAGTCTTCTTTACTCCCATCAAATCCACACTGAGAAGATCACCCTGAACCCTCCTTCATGCATTAAACAGTTGTGACTCTCTCAGCCTCTGCTCGTATGACAGATGCTCTAATCCCTTAATCATCTTTGTGGGCATTGGCTGTACTCCCTCTTGTGTTTCCATGTTCCTCTTGTACTGGATAATCAGAACTCAATGCAGCACTCCAGGTGTGGACTCACCAGCGCTGAGCAGAGGGCAAGGTCATTTTCCCTCAACTTGCTGGCAGCACTCATAATAATGCCCTGGGAATCTGTTGGGTTTTTTTGCTGCAATGGCACTCTGATGGTTCTTATTCAGCTTCTTGTCTGTCAGGTCCTTGTCTGAAAAGCTTCTGGCCAGTCATCCCCAGTCCATACTGGTGTATGACTGGGGGGGTTATTCCTCTCCATATACAGTACTTTATTTCCCTTTGATGAGCTTCATGAGGTTCCTTTTAGTCCATTTCTTCATCCTGTTGAAGCCCCACTGTATGGCAGCACAACCATCTGGTGTGCTAGGTATTCCTCTTTCCTTCATATAATCTGCAAATTTCCTAAGGGTGCACTCTGTCCCATCGTTCAGGTCATGTCTTTGCTCAGATAAAATACATCACTGTTCTTCCTTCATCCAGCGTTCTTGTCCTTTCACTGTAGAAAATTATTGTTTTGATCAAGCATGCTTTCCCCTCCATAGATCTATGCTAACTACACCCAGTCACCTTCTTGTTCCTTCTATGCTTAGAAATGGCTTTCAAGATTATTTGCTTTATCACCTGCCCAGATACTGAGGTGAGACTGGAAGTTCCCTGGGTCCTCCTTCTTCCACTTCTTGAAGATAGAAATGACATTTTATTTCTTCCATGCCTGAGAAACCTCCATGTTGCCCTAACCTTAAAAAGATGTTTGAGAGAGGTTTTGCATGGTGGCAGCCATCTCCCTCTGCACTCATGGCTGCATCCCACCCAGACAGAGATTGTCTCTGTCCATTCAGTTTAAATGTTCCCTGGCTTGATCCTCCTCCACTGACCTTTAGTCTTTGTTCCAATAGGTCTCTGGGCAGGGATTAATGAAGTCTGATCTTACCAAGATCACCTTATCAAGGTTTGGAAGGTGTTGAACACCTCAGCCTTTGCCCTGTCCTGTGTCACAAGGTACCCATTGCCATTTGACAGTGGTCCACGCTTTTTCAGTAGCTGCTGATAGACCTCTAGAAGTCCTTGTGGCCTTTCCTACACGTTTTCAGGTGGGGTCTTGACTTTCCCAGAAAAACGTGCCTTTATTTGAAAACAGCTAAAATCTTTAAAAGAAAAACTTATGCAAAATATGTTAGTGTATATGTGGGTGTGTATGTATATTAGTGTATGTGTATGTATATGAGCCTGTATATATTTATGATGGTAAATTCTAGTGACTATTCAAATATTAAAAATGTTGTCCGATTCCATATATATCACAGATTTCAGGGGCCTAAAAGAAACCCTAAAAATTAGTGCAGATAAAAGAACTGAGTTTTGACTGGCTGCCAGATTTCTGGTGTAGCAAAAAGTAACTACTCCATATCCCTGAAATGTGACCTTCCTGCTCTAGAAAAATAGGTGTCATGGAGGGATTTACCCATGGAATTAATTTGAAATTTAGATAGGTGTAATTCAATTTGTAATGTGGAAACAGCAACTCAACAACTAATTAGTCAACCCCTTATACATTTAGGTACTACATTTATGGGACACACAAGATAGAGAGTTTGTGTCCCTATATGAGTGTGATTTTGTACTCTGGAGTGTATTAGAGTGTTGCCAGTATATATCCCATTGATTATAATCCAATACCACAAGTAAATAGTGCTGAGAGTTGAGAGAAATTATTTTTTCTTTTGCATTTTCAGATATATTCAATGTTTTCAGTTTGCCAGTGTTTTGTTTTGAGAAAAGTGAGAAAATCTGAATGTGTTTATTCATAAAATAAAGCACTCTATTAAAACATTGTCAAAATATTTACCATTTTATGATATTGCATAATTTTTTTGAAAGCTGTTAGGTTTTCTTTTTTAGATTTATTAGTTGCTAGAAAGTCCTGCACATTTTGATCATGGCATCTTCTGATTGACATCTTTTATGAAGACTCTGTGATTTTATTTAAGTGTCCAGAAATTTGTCAGTACATTCCTACTGAGAATCAGCACTAGATGGATATTGATACTGTTGATTGTGTTGGTGTTTTTTGGTCAGCAGTTGAGTTCTTAAAGACTGCAAAATACTAAAAAACAAAGAAACCTGTGAATAGTATACATTAAATTTAGTCTTCTGTTAAGTTCTTTGTACAATGGCATGGGGTAGAATAAAAGTTCTTTTTGATATTGCCATGGAATACTGTTTATTTTTTTAATACAATTTATTGCTACATTTCCATGATGAAATAATTTCCGGAAGCCTAATTATGAGTTTCTGTGTCTGTGCTAATTTTTCTTATTAATTTCCTGGGAAACAAAAGTCTCTGTATTCTTTGGAAGAATAAAAGGAAACAGGTCATTTTATGGTATAGGAGTGAGGTAATTGCTTGGCATTATCACTTTTATTTCATATTGTTAATAATAGGAAACATAATGGTATTTGTAGTAATTATTCAGTTTCTTAAAAAAAAGACAAAGCCAGAACATTTTTTCTAACTAGATATTTCTCATTTTGAACTATTGCTGCAACTGAGCTGCAAAGACATGTAATGCAATTTATGAATTGTGTACAAATGTTACACATTATTTCCAGAAAAGGAAACACTTCAATTTTAATTTTTCACGTGCTATTTCCTTCAGTCATAAAATATAATGTAAATTTCTCATCAAAATTTTTTCAAAACTGAAGTACTAAAGTATCAAATCAGTCATAAATCTTTCAGAACACAACGAAAAAATGTATTATGAACTTTCTGTAGCTCAGACTTGATTTTTGTAGACTTTGGAAAGAGTATTTGGAAGCTTTCATGGCCAGAGAAAAGGACAAAATTAATCAAATAAATTGTTAATTAAAAGTTATGGATAATCTATAGTGACATCATGGAGAATAATTATTTTTATTCTTCAGGCCAAATTAAGTTCAGTGAACTAATATTTGAATTTGATAATCTGAATTAATTGAGTCGTCATTAGGAATGTCAATGGAAAAAATAATTTAAGACCTTGATCCTGGTAGCTTGTACTTAAAAATAGTCTCTTGAATCCTTTAAACTAGATTCTTCCCAATCTAAGTCGCTACACGAAAAGTTGGTGAAAATTCAGAGTAATGTTGCAGCAATGATAAACATGGGAACAACTTCTACACAGCAATTGAATTCAAAATTATTATGTTTTTTTACAAAGCAAAAATCACTGGTTCAAATATGACTGAGATCAGCAGAGGTCCTTACTGTCTGTGAAAGTATTGATTTTGGGCCTGGAGCAGTTAGGAATGATTCAAATGCACACTAGCAGATGTTCAAAACAACATAATTTTTTCTTATCTAGAAGTGAGCACTATGCTTCAGTTCATCTAATCTCTAATCCATTTAAATTACTCATTTTGTCTAAATTGTCAGCTATGATTTTGTAGGTAGGAGAGAAAGTCAGGAACTTCTTAAGCAACCATGTCCCTTAACTACAGAGAATCTACAGTGATGGATGCATATATATATAAATATATATATATATATACATGTATGCAAACATATATATGTAAATCTGGTAGGAGAGAACCAAAAGATGCTCTATTGGGTTTGTGTGGTCAGGTTTTGATTGGTGGGGGGCACAGGGGTGGCCTCTGTGAGAAGCTGCCAGAAGCTTCCCCCATGTCTGGCAGAGCCAATGCCAGCCAGACATATAATATGGTTATTATATAAGATATAATTATGGTTCAGGACTTACAATTTGAAACAAAAATCAAATAAACCTGTCAACCTCAAGCCAACCAATCTCAGTTTTGAAATGATGCTTCACAAGGAATTCCATCCCTTTAGACTGAGAGAAGTTTGAAAAATATTTTTGCAACAACCACAGTTTTTGTGGCAATAAATTCAGGTATACTTTTAATTCAGAAAATAAGTTACTTGGGTTAGGTAGTAACTGCAGTACTTCCCTTTCCAAAGAGTAAGGGGATGGGGGAAGAATTTAATATTTATGTATCTGAAGGGGAATGTTATTAATATTCCATAATTTAATATGTCAAAGTTAATAATTCTTACATTTATCCATTTGAAAATGATGATTTCTATATGTGTTCCTATAGAGGGCTGATTAACTTAGCTCATATGTTTGTACGTCTTATTTCATAAAAAGGAATACATTCTAATGTCACTGTTGAAGCAGAGATGTGATTTAAAAGCAACATATACTAACAGTGTTCAGGTTTTCAGCAGTAAAAGTATGCTATCGAAAGGAATATTTGTGCTTTGAAATGTTTTTCTTTCTCAATAACAAGATTATTATTCAGCTTGGTTTGAATTTTGTTTAAATAAGTGAAAGTATCTCATGGACAATATTTACACAAAGAGAGCTGAAGACAGGGATGACATCAATATCACAAGAAAACAACTGAATATAGTTCAACGCAGCAGCATCACCTTGATATTGGGGAGGCTGCATTCAGGGGCAGCAGGGTATTAGGAAATCTGAACTGTGACTATAAGTAGTTGTTTAGAAAGAATAAGGAGTCTGGTAGGTAAAGAGATACTCAGCTTTATTCTCCTGTGTCCCTGGGAGTTGATGTAGTGGAACAGAGTACTCTGCTGGGATCAAGGAGAGATGACATGGCCATCATCAGTAAGATGAGATGCAGCTGACTCAAGAAATTTCCTTTGCAAGTAAATCAGTCTTCCAGGCTAAGAAAATAATTTTGCAAATACTCTGTCACTGCAAGAACACAATACTCCATCTCATCTGTGGCTATGGTCAAGCTCTTTGATTGTCAGTAAGGTCACTTGTCTCTGCCAACTGATAAACGGAGAGTACAAGATTTAGGAGGTCCAAGTGACGAAAAAGAGCAAGGAATTTTGGGTGTCCCGTCCCTGGCAGTGTTCAAGGCCAGATTGGATGAGACTTTGAGCAACTTGGTCTAGTGGAAGATGTCCCTGCCCATGGCTGGGAGGTTGGAACAAGATGATCTTTAAGGTCTCTCCAACCCAAACCACTCAATAGTTCTATGAAGGAAACAAGAAATAAAAGATAATTAAGTTTTTGTTTAGAATTAGGTATGTTGTGGTTTTACTTCTTCCTGGTTAGGTTCTGCTTTGGAATATTTCTCTACATGTTTTTGGAAAATGTGCCAGAGGAAAATACAACCAAAAGCGGGAAAGTTTTAATTGCAGTTGAGTGGTGCCAGAACACCAGTTTATGGCTAAATTACTTTCCCTTGTATTTAATTTTACTGCTCTTCTTTTCTTGAGGTGGAGTTAGAAGGAACTGCCTTAACTTTACAGGCTAGCAAAAAGTACTGTTATAAACTAACAGGAGTTTTATATTCTCCTGCTTACATTTCCTCAGTTTCAGAGTAATGGGAGATGACAACTGGAAAATGACTGTTAAGAGGTGACCTTAAAAAGCTGAGGTGATTATAGACCTGTTAGTTTGACTTCACTACTGGAAGAGAAGTTATGAAAAGATGTATAATTACCATAGAGAATTATTCATATTTTGTTTACAGAAAATATATTTATAAAGGTGTCAAATAAACTTGGTTTTCAATGAGAAAACTTCTCTCAGTCCTTTTCAGGTTTTCTATGTGAGTAATAACTGTTTAAAGAATAGGAGACTAAAGTTGGGAATAAATGGTCAATTTCTCCAAAGGAGATGAAATGTATGAAACTTATGCCCTTTAACCTAGCTATGACTGACGAAGTAAAAAAAAAATGGTAGCAGAAGGTAGATAAAACTAAAGGGACTAAGTTCTCTATATTTTCAAATGAAGGGATGATGGAATTAAAATCAACCTAATTAATTTATATTTTGCTTATAGCATTAGGTAGTGATAAGAATGTCAGTACACAATGATAATCTAAAGATTAGATATTACTTTTCAGGAAAGAGTTTTTTAGAGGACAGTTATTAAATCTCAGTTCTCAATAGCTGTTAAAAAGACAAAACCTCTGGGATTTTTAAGAATGGCCAGTCAAAAAGAAGCATCACCATACTAGTACCAAACAAATATTTTGCCTTCATCTTGAAAATTCCACTCAATTCTGCTCATATCTAAGTAAAAAAACCACACAAAAAGAAATTCATAAAACAAAAAAAATTCTACCCAAACACCACCAAAAAACCCCACCAAAAAACAAACTAACAAAACCCAAAACACCAAAAAAACTCCCCTAAAGATCCTGTAAGTGTGCAAAGGAGCTTGGGGAAAGATCATTAGAAATACAGACCTCCATGCAACCATAAGTATTAAATAGAGTAAGAGTATTCAACATTGAAAGGAAATGATTGATTTGGATCAAAGGAGATGCCAGAAATCTCTGTAATATATGGAGAAAATAGCCAGATCATTGTGGGTCATCATGTTTTAGTGTACAAGGAAAAGTTATTGACATTCAATTAAATTGTTGGGCATAAATTTGGAGAGGAACACAAGTACATTTCTCACAGCCAGAAAACTGTTGAAGAAAAGTATCATCGTACATTTCCCCTGCTCTTTATACTTCCCTAGGTATCTGCTATTTATTCTAATGGCCTAAGACTCTGAAGGTTAAGTAGCTCATAGTCTGGCTCCTGTCCATTTTTGCGCTAGCCTTTCCAGAGCAGATTGGCTAAGTCTCTTCTCAGCCCATTATGGTGCTCCTGTGGCCCTAGCACACAATTCTTGTTTAGTCTCTCTGTGAATGGGTGAGGTTTATTACTAAGAGTGTCTGAAATAACACGAAGACAGCGTTGCAGCCTGCCAGAACAGGCTCTTCAGGTATACTGTGGAGAATATGGGTTGCATGGCATCAGGTATGGAAAATAATTATTCCCTCTACTCTGCAACCATAAGGAGCAAAAGAAAACTTTTAGGATACCCAGTGTAAAACAGACATTGTTGTGCTGACATGTCATCTACCAGGACCCTGAAGCCATCTTCAGAGCTGCTGCAGTTGCATGTTGTTGTTGCATCCCAAGATGCACTAGCTTGCTATTTGTCTTTGCTGAATTTCATGAAGTTTATGATGGGCCTTTTTCCATCTCTCTTTCTGAATAATAGCTCTGACCTCAAGCAATCAGATGTTCCCGCACCTGTCATTTGTTAATGTACTGGAGGTTTGTTCTGAACGATCATTCACATCACGGACAGAGATTCATTGATTCATTCAGTTGATTCATTAGGCTCAGAATCAGCTCTTGGGAAACAGTACCCTAAATCTGTTGCCTGTTAGACTATGAACTATTAGCCTTGCTTCTAATTTGCACAGCCAGTTTTTCATCCACCCTGCAATTCACACATCCATCCCATCTTCACCCAGTTTGGCTACAAGGAGGCTTTGTCAAAAGCTCTACTAAAATAATAAAAAAAAAATTTCTTCCAGTGCTTCCTCCCCACCAGCTCCATGATCCACAAAGGCTGTTAACTCCAACCTCCAGGCTGGTCAAGTGCAGTATACTCTTTGTAGATCTGTGATGGCTGTTCACAGGCCCTTGTTGTCCTTAATGTGCTTGGAAATGGATCCGTGGGGACTTGTTCCATAAACTTCACAAGGCTTTCGTATTTTCAGATTAAATGTAAACGAACGTAAAAATTCTCTTCTAAAACCTCTTCTTTCATCCAGGTAGCACTGCTTCAGACTTATTCTAGTTTGCATTCATCTTTTTCTAAATGATGAATTATCCATAGAGTATTCTAGATAAGGTTAAATATTCTTCTTCACAAAGTTGCAGTAATACTTTCCTTCAATTCTGCAAATACATAGTGCGACTCATAACATATGCATGTTGTAGCCTTTATTATGCTGGCCTTTTACAGTTATCCCCTCTTCCACAAGTAAACCCATTTCTTTCATATCTTTTGCTATTCCTCTCAGTAACAATATTTCTTAATAGTGTTACCTTTTTTCCTAATTCATTTATTCCTCAAGATTTATGTCTCACTCTATGGTATACATATCTTCCTGTCTTTTTTCTTGAAAAACACTCTTTAGTGTATTTCTGCTCTTTTTGCCAAAATTACAAAATTATTTAAACTTTTCTTAAGGAACTTATGAGTAACTTCCATGGAACAAAATATATTGCTTTCCTCCCTTGAACTAGTTTTGTCTCCATCTCAATTATTTTAGAAATAAAAGTTAAGCATTTTTATATAAACTAACAATTTTTAAAGTGTTATCTAATGCTTAGAGAAGTCTGAAAAAATGCATCTATATTTTCCAAAATACATGAATATTTTCTAAATAATTTATTTTCTAGATATAAATTCAGTCTGGCATCTATTCTTAGCCCATGCATTTTATAATTTTTTCTTGTAAGCATTCTTTGAAAATGTTATTTCTTTCAAAAATTACTCTAAAACATAATTTTTTAATATTCCTCCTCAAGGCATATAGTCCTTTTGGGCCTTTTTTTCTCTTTCTTGTAGGTTTTATGATGTCCAGTTATATGAGACACTGTGCAAGATACTGATATTTCTTGCTAGACAAGTGAGACCATCACAAAAAAAAAACCCCAAACAACAACAACAACAAAAAAAAAAGCCAAAAAAACCCCAAAACCAAACAAGATTGAGAATTACAAAGTTTCTTCCTGAAAAAGCTGGGATTGGATAGGAGAAATCAATGGAGTAGCTTGTCCTGCTGAGCATCGGCAAGAGGAGGGAAATCTGGTCACAGTCAACAGACAAGTCAGATCTGTTGGGGAGCTTGGCTTCTTTTCACTTACCTTGAAAGACTGAGAACTACTGTAACTTCTGTGAGCCTGCATGATGGATGCACCTATTTTCCAGACCCCAGAGGAGATTTAGGGGATAGAGTGTCAAGCTTTGGTGTGAGTGTCAAGCTTTCCTTACCGATGCCTGCAAATGTAGCACAGTAGTGTGCTGTGGTTGCAGCTGCACAGATGCTGGGCACAAACCATGACTCTACCAAGTGCCAAGATAGGACTGGTATAACTGGCCTCACAGGGGAGGTAGGACCACACAGGTGAAGAGAGATGCTATATTGCAGATCTCAGGTCTGTAGGGATGCATGGGATAGCTCACTGAACATCAACACCTGAAACTTCACAGGATGTTGATCCACACTTACCGAACTATCCATACTACTTGGCATCCCTTGGCTCTAGTAGCAAAAAAACAATGGTGCAGGTACACCAGAAATAGCATTTTGTCCCTATTTCTAGTTTAGTTTCACCATTTAATTCAGAAGCTAAAACACATAATGATTTTGAAGAATTCAAAATTCTGGTGTTCAAATATTTACACTTTTATTTTCTGGAATTATTATTCAAGAATGATATGAGAATTATAATAAACAGAAAATATGTTAGAGAATTGCCTTGACTACACTGCCCAGATGTCATTTTCACCTATAAGGAAATCCTGAAAAAAAACCCCCAAAACATTTCCTTGTGGATAAAACAATATTATCTTGCTAGCCTTTCTGACAAGATACTAGCTTATCACATTTACATTCAAACAGTGTTCAGATCAATGAGGTGCAAGTAAAAGTAACAGGGTTATTGGGTTCCTTTATAATTGTGTGAAAGAAGCAATCACGTCACTTTATGAACAGCAAGTTCTTAGGTCAGGGAGCATTCGGAGACAAGCCATAAAATAAAGAGCAATATAGTGAGGATTTCAGTAAAATAGTAGAATCAGCACTTCTTACTCTATTTAACTGGAAAAGGATGAGGCCTGCCTTGGGAACTAATGCTTCTTAACAGTATTTGGGCAGAAAGCCAAGAGGAAAGTGCATTTCAGAAAGAAAAAGACAGACCAGTGGTTGGTAGGATAGGTAATCATGGCAAGCCACCCTAAAGCACCTAAATCCAGGGCTTTAAATTGAGCATGAATGAGACTTGTGGCTGAAACTAGAAATCAGAAGTATAGTTATCAGATCACTGGTGATACAGAAGTTAGAATTTTAGAGATTCACTTACTCTACAATGCAAAATTGAATTTATGTTAGCAACCTAACTGGGTAATTAGAAGTGTTTTTATAAAAATATTGGCTTTGATATGCGGTTAAATCTGCATGGGCTTTGCAAAATGTAACAGGAAGATATATTGCTTCAAATATGTGTCCATCCTTGTACAATGCATGTAAGAGTTTAGAAAATCTGATTTGTCAGTGTGTTACTGCTTCATTTCATTATTCCTTTATTTGAAATTTATTTTAAAGAGCAATCCATTTAAATAGCTTAAGTGTAAATGCAGATTAATACCCCTTCGTCATTTTCTTCCTCAAGTTGTTTTCAACTTTAATCCAAGATTATAAGTGCTTTCATAATAAGCACCAAACATAACTCTTTAGGCATACTTTAGGGATTTTTTTTTTCTCAAAAGTAACCTAATTTCCAAGTTCAAACACATATGAAGAGCGGCTGGAACAGAAATCTGTGTTCATGCTGATGAAAATTTTACTGTAGTAACAGTAAGTACTCTTATGATACAAAAACAGCAAAGGTAACACCTGAAAACTGGTGGTATTAGAAAGAGTGATAATTGAGGATCAAGATGATATTAGAATATTTCTTTCCTTTTAAGAAATATTTGCCATTGCTTTTGGCTCCTTAATAGTGTTAGAAGTTAATTAACTTTGACATGAAGACTAATTTTGGTTCTTACATATTAGTCTTTTTAAATAGATTATGTTTTGTTTGTCTTTATTCACATGCCTATTAGTGGTGTACGCAAGAAGAAATCCAAGCATTTCCAGTCTGAATCAATCCTTGGATGCCTTAAATGTTGAAAAGCATTTTAACTTCCATACCTTTCTGTCAACTAACAAGTCCCCCTGCTCCATTGCTCATTTCTTGTTAGAAAGATAGTCTAATGTGATTATAGAAGTACATGTTTTTCCTGTTTTGATACAGAATATTTACCCCACCATTGAAAAACTATGCATTTTGAAGGTAAGACTTCTTAGGCATTCAGTTTGTATCCATTTATCTTCAAACCACATTATTTTCTTCTACAGCAAAGCCATAGTAGTCCTTCAGTCTGCTACCAGTAGCTCTGTTTTCAGAGAGAGTCAGAAAAATCTTGAATGTTACATATCCTCCAAAGCACCTTCTTACCTCTTTATTACCTCAAACTGCATTACATCTTATGCTCACTCTCTCTGAAAGAACAGTATCTGGATTATACAGACAACGATGGAATTTCTCATTTGGAAGAGAGGAAAAGAAAAAACAGCAGCCAACATTGAAAATTTCACAGTATCTATAATTTTTCTTCTGCATGAAGGTGCAGTTTTCCTTGTCATTGAAAGTTGTCATGTAACCATACCTGTCACAAAAAAATAAAAATAAATGGGCATATCTGTCATCACTTGGTCTTCAGAGTTGAAAGACTCACAACACTAAATTACTAGCGATGCTTTAAATGTTATTATCAAGTTTGGATTTTAGAATTTGCCCTCTGCTTATTTAAATTCACATCCAAAGGTAACAAAAAATGATGCAAGCAAAGAATCTCTTCTTTTAAAAATAACTTGTTGTGGGTTAATTTTATTCTCTTATGGTAGTAATTTTCATACGAAAGTATATAATCTATTTTCATTTTTTTTTTCAACTTGGTATCCACCTTACTCAAATCTAAACACCGGTCCTTTGATTTCACCTGTTTGTGTAAATCTGCATAAGCACAGGCAGAAGCTAACACACAGCTGTATCAAATACATGTAGTACATAGTGGGAAAACCATTTAATTTCTTATGGTTTACTCTTAGGAATGCTGCAGGCATTGCACTCTGTTTTTTTTCTACAAGTAACCAAACAAGTAGGCTGAGCAAGTACCTGGAAATTTTCAAGTCAGGTACTGACTCTAATGCTAAAGTAGATAACTATCCCAGGATTTTTGTCCCTCTGCCCTCACTGGAAGAATACTGAATACTGTGTGTTTTCTAGAGAAATATTCTGAAGGACTGACATGATTTTTAAGTGTGTTACCCTCATATTCACTTTCATTTGTTTCATGGCTTATAAAGACTAGCAAGACTTGAAGTGCTCTTCTTTTTGGGAAAAGTATCAAAAGCTACTAATCCAGATGTTAGTAGAGGTCTTAAGGGATAAATGTACTTATCTCTCCTGCCTTGTATCCTAAGTATGCTATAACCTTTCTGCTGAGATCAGCTGCTTTACAGGTTCATGTTTCATGATCTTCCTAAGTAAACCATTAGTGAAGCAATTGATTATGAGAGATTGTATAAACAGTTAAATTTTGAACTTTTTTCGCTGCCACTTCAGATGAGCTGTATGTATTATGCTGCTAGAACAACTACAAAAAGAACAGGGTTTAGCATTTTATTCAAAAGAAATATCAAAATGTGGCTTCACAGTTAATGGTTCTTTTGCTTTATAATTCTTTTAAAGGATATTCAGTAGGCAGAGAAATAGCATGCAAGAATAGTCATGTGTAAACAGCAGAAATTAGTTTCACATCAGTCTTTTGTATGCACCTGTAGGAGAAATAAAACAATACTTTCAGAATGAGAAAAGATTGCAAGTATTGCCCATAAACACTTATTTAAACAAAAGCTCTCATTTTCTAAAATCGTCTAAATATTTTCAAATCAGTAGCCTTTTTTCCATAGGATTTCCTGTGTATTATAAACTCTGGTGAAGCACAAATGCTTGAATGCCATCATTATCTGTCTTCCATAAGATGTTTTATATATCTTACATGTCTTACCTATGTCAAGCCATTCCACAGAAGATAGCTTTAGGAGGAGAGACTGATAGAGAGCCAACCTTTGGCATTAAATGTCCTGCTTAGAATTCAACTCACGGAACTTTAGGCAATAAACTGCCATTAAAGATTTCAGCAGGAATTTAGTTAATATAAAGAGTTAGCTGATGGCAAAGAAATAGAAATAGAAGATGTTAAAGGACTCCATCCTAAATTGGTCAAGAACAGATTGCTGTTGTAGGTGTTGACAGTGACAATTAACAATGTTTGTACAGCTGAATATAGGCGAAATGTATCCGGAATGGATAATATGAGTACAAGAAGAATTTGGATCAGGCTGAGGTAAAGAACTGAACTTCTCTTTCATCTGGAGTAACTATCCAGTTAAATACTGACAAAGAAGCATCTCTTAAAGCACATATCCCCTTTAGTAATTTAGGGAACATAGCTGGAGGAACACTGAGTTGGTGAGCCCAGCAGTGGTTATGCCTGTGTCAGAAACCTGCTTGCTTTGCTCAGAACCTGCAGTCCAGGTGTGCTCAGAATGGAGGCTGTGTGCCTGGAAGCACACCTGTGGTACTTCAGAGCCCTGGGGAAGTCATGTGCTGCTGGTGTTAAGCAACACTGCTCTCTGGGTTTTGAGAAGCTTAGTTTTCTATTTAGGCATTTCAGAAAATGGTACCCCAATACTTCTCTCCCATTTGGGATTTCTGTGTTAGTGAACTAAATCTGTTCTAGCTCTTTCCTAAATCAAGTGGGCATAGAAAGTCTTTGTTTGGCATATTATTTCTGATTTATTTGGGGTGGGATCCTTGCCATACCTTATTGCATTCCCAAAGGATGACCATAAGAAACTTATTTTCTTTAGTCCCTATAAAAAAAGAACTGTTTTATTTTGATTTGTATTTTTTGGGGGTTTTTTTGTTTGGGAATTTTTGGGGGTTTTGGTTGGGTTTTTTGGTGGCTTTTTGTTTGTTTGTTTCTTGTTGGTTTTTTTTGGGGGGCGGTTGGTTTTTTGGGGGGGTGTTTATTTTGTTTGGGGCTTTTTTTCTTTGGTTTTTTTTATTTGATTTTTTTTGTTAAGGAAATATATCCGGAGACTGTGCGTATATTTGAATATATCTGTAATAAAGAAATATGCAATGAGGCAGCTCTTTGCTTTGGCCACTAAAATCAACAATTGTTGTTTAGTCATTGAAATTGTGTTAATATACTTCCTATACTGTAGATTTCTGTGTACTTTATGCAGTTACCTTTACACTCTGAGTTCAGGAAACCTAATGGGGTAATTTTGGATGATGAACTTGAATTAGTCACTTGAAACTAGGAACATTTAATGCTTCTGATTGCATCTCTTATTCTTCAGTCCTGAGTGATGGTTTTGGAGAAGGGTCTTGGGAGGCTGGGAGCTTAACATAGGTCCCGTCTTGACATTTGCAGAATACTGTAACAGCCTCATTAACAATCCATACCTTTTCTTCCCTGAAATCATTTCATACTGAATATACAGAAGGATAGCAATTCTCCAGCTAATCCTGATCTCTGACATGAATTTTGGTCTCTGTTACCAAGCCAAGGACTATTTTCCTTGGCTGCATTTTCTTTAGTCCTAGACCCTAGTAACCAATAACAATAAATATTAAGAATGGGAAGGTGAGTGATAAAGAACAAAATAGCATACAGAAAACTAATATCTAGTGGAGCAGTTCAGATGTCAATATTTGATGCCGTTATCTTCTCTCTCAGATCATTAAACAGCTGATGATACTGAAATGGAGCGAAGAACTGCTTTGACAGTATTTTGTCTGTAACTATTATGTTTCTCTTCCTAGACCATTTGCAGAAGGACTGGGTGGAGTTCTTTCTTGCCCCAAGGAAAACTTCCTTTACAATTTAATAAATAGCTATTAAATGCCCAATGATTTTCAAACTTTCTAGATTTTTGTGGGCTGAGTCACTCTACTCAAAGCTTTATAAACATACAGACATTTAAATGAAAGACAGCTAGTGCTTTTTCCATCTTCTAGAGGAGACAGTATGTAAGAAGCAACAAATAAATATTGAATAAAGCATGCGAGTTATGACATTAAGCCAGGAAATGTGAAAACACTAAAGCAAAATGGTAACAAAGTAATAAGAAAGGTAACACTATGCCTATTAACTGCAATAGGACCATAACTAATGGCAACTCAGTCTGTAAAGCTTTGATCTAATAAGTAGAGTAAAACCTTACTTTAATATGGGCTTTCAATATGGACCTGAGATATGCAATAAAAAGATATTTAGGAGCCTGTATGTTCCAGAAGGAGGAAGTGCCTGGAAAGAAAAATTATGCCAGGAATTTCAGTAAAATGCCAGTACCATTTGGGGCTGGATTTAAAACCAGTGCTGGAGTACATTTTAGGATAGCAGCAAAGTTTTAGAATATAATTTTGTGCAGTGAAAAAATTATAGGATTCCTGACATATAAACATGGTGTTGTCATCTAAATTTCTCAAACTGTCAGTGGGACTGCAGTGTTTATGTTCTTCCCATTCTCATGTGTCCTTCCCATTCTCAGTGAATGAGTACAACTCCGTCAAATTCTGCTCATCTCTTCTCTCTGTCCCATAAGATGTTTCAGAAAATATCAGCTTGTTTGTTTCTAAGAGGTCTTTTAGCCTAATGCAAGTTAAAGGTGATGTACTAAACACTCTTCTAAGTCTTTACGAATGTAGCAAAATGATGATACAAGCAAGAAATTAGATAATTATATACTGACCTGCTAGATAAAATTTGGAATAGACAAAAATCCTCCCCAAATTCAAAATAAGGAACTAAGATGATAAAAGTGCAGTTTTTTGCTTTAGAACAGTTGAGTTGAAGAGATAAATGTCAAGAATCCCCCCCTCCAGAAACCCCAGCCTCTTAGAAGGAGCTTCAAAGGTTCATGTTCCCCATTTTGATCCAACAGAGTCCTATACTTGTAAAATTGCACCTATAACTTTTTATGATTTCACAATTTCCACAGTCTATTCCTGTATTCAAAGAGGTTTACTCTTAGAAAATGTTCATATTTCTTGACTAAATGTTTCTTTCTGGAGTGTAGTACCATTTTTCTTTTCTTATATACCAAGGACATGGGAAGTAGCTTATTTCCTTTCTCTTTACAACTGCTTCTTAATACTGGAGATGATTATTACATTCCAGCTTCAGTCATTTTTCTTCTATGAATAATAAATCTGGTTGTTTCTCTAGGTTATGATTATTAGGCATCTGGGTGCCACCCTGTAGGATCTAAGTGGCCAATTTTTTCTTAAAAGCAAGGCCCAAAACTAGACGCAGTAGAGAGAACAGGCTTTGCCAATCCAAAAGAATTATTTCATGTGGCTTGAAAAAATGTTTCTCAGTATGATAGCCTTTTACCAGTCAGCTGGCATTGACAGCTTACTGTCACCTGAGAATTCATTATATGCCTTAGATTTTTCCTTTTACAGCTGCCACCCTGCAACTTGTTTCCCATCTAGTATTTTTGCAACTGTTTATTCTTGCCCACTGAAGAACATTACATAGGGTTTTTTTTTTCCATAATGAATCTCATACTATTTCATTCAGACCACTTTGTCAATTCTTTTGTTTTGTTTTCTAAACCAATTTTTCACTTTGATGCCTGTGAATTCAATAGATATGTTCTCTGCTCTGTCACTATGTTGTCAATGAAGTATGAAGATTATTGATGTAGTGTTTTATCTGTAGCTGTTGATTGTCATATACCTTCCAGTCCTACAATGAACTATTGATAACTGCTCCCTGTGTGCAGTTCTGAAACTGATATTGCACGGGTCTTAGAACAGCTTTGTCTGTAACATTCTTTGCTTATCAGAATGTCTCTTGAAGCAATGCCAAAAGTATTTTTTTAAGTTTGTGTATTTTCTGCTATTTTGTTTTTTAGTAGGCCTTATTCTTAGAAGGAGAATTGAACTGGATTTGTTCTTGATAAGTATATGTTGGCTGCTGTTCATCTTCCTGTCACCTTTCAAGTTTCTAAAATTCTTAATTTCTTCCAGTATTGTTTCAAGTACTGAACCTAAGTTGAGTAGTTACTTTACAACTCCTTTTCTCTTCCTTTTGCCACTTTCTAGAGATAAAGATTGTGCTTGACCTTTTTAAATCTTTTGAAATGTCATCGTCCTCTCAAAATTCTGAAAGATAACTACAAGTGCTTCTGACATAGTTGTAGTCAGTGTTTCATGTGAAATTTGCTCTGAGGCAAATTTCCTGAGATTCAGTCGATTTGGCTA
Organism: Poecile atricapillus; assembly: GCF_030490865.1. NCBI lineage: Eukaryota > Metazoa > Chordata > Aves > Passeriformes > Paridae > Poecile > Poecile atricapillus. Next base: position 42,012,467 of record NC_081249.1, on the reverse strand, counting down.
CATCTAATTAAGCCAAATATTCCCTCCTCAGTTCTTTCTCTGTTCTCATCTGATTACTTGTCCCTCTGTTAAAGATGTTAGCTGCCTGATATGTACCTGGTAAATGCAGTAACCCCTTCTGATGTCTCCAGTACTGATGAGATAGGCTGGCACTTAGGAAATCAATACAGACTGATCCTCAGTGTTCTTGTATCTCCTTAATCCAAATCTGAACCCCTGCTTACAGATGCTTTTCATGCTCAGATAGGCCTAATCTCTCTCCAGAGAGCCATCAGAATTTTTTCTAAAAGCGGGCAAAAACTTCTTCAAGGTCCTTGATAAAACATTGTTGGTTTCATTTTGTTGAATTTTTTTTGTTGTTGTTGTTGTTATTATTAAGTATTTTGGGGATTTCTGTTTGGCTTTTTTTTTTTTTTTTTTACTGAGGTTCAGTCACTGAAATGAAGCATGTTGCTAAATTTCTAAATTGTCATTAAATGTAGGAGCAAGATTGTGATTCAGCCTCCTTTTAGAGACTCAATCCAGCTGTCTAACATAAAAGCTCAGGTTTTTCTGATACATGCTACACAATCCAGAATACCCTTTTAATACAGGACTTTGGTCTTTGAGTGTCTGTTCTGTTCAGGTATCTGGTACCAGCTGAATGTCCTACTGCATCCTGCTTGACTTGAGCTGCAAATTCATGTCACACATCTCCCCTCTATGTCTTCTGTCTTATTTGATAGCTCACGCAGATATCCCAGGCATGGCAAGATGTCTCAGATGCAGCCTGGCACCTACAATTAGGCAGCTGATTTCCCCTCATACATACCCACTCACCCCCTATAGCCTGTAAATTAGGTGTCTGATGTATAACTTAAATCCCACTCTAGATTTCATAATAATAGAATTATTAGTGGTTGGAAATAATCCTACTTCTCATGAAAAGGGCTTGCATGTCTTTTCTTCAGAAACTGTTTTATGGTTGTATGTATTTGATTATTTTCCTGGATTCTTTAGTACTAGGGAAATTAAATAAGGCCATCCCTCCCCCAAGCTGTTTCTAAAACTTAATCTTCTTGCTGCTTTTTTCTATACTGAAATCATAATCCTCTATTTGTGATGCCTAAACTGGTTGCTGTGGAAATAATTACATTACAAACCTGATTAAGAGTTCAGGTACAGAAACAGCTGGAGAAACAAACAAATTCTTGGAAATAAATATTTTACCTTACCATTAATGTCCTTGGTAAGGAATACATTATTAAAGCACAATTGTTCCTAAAAAGGTTGTCTTTTTCCAAATTTCTCCAAGATGTGGAACTCTTTTTTCAGCCGTCATCAAACTCTTTTTCCCCCATAATATTATATAAGTATCTTTAATAAGATAAAAAGAAATAAAACAGAGAATATCTGTAACACAATGAACAAAAGTGTTTCTAATATATATTCTGAAGTGGTAGAAAAAAATCCCTGAGCTATGGTTGCTGCTGGTGTGAATTATTACTCTGCTCTTACTGCAGATTAAAACATCCAAAGGTATTTTTCTCTTAATCCCTTTTTTCAGGTTAGTTACTTTTTCCTTTTCATTTTGGAGAAAGCATATGGTTTTCTTCATGTGTAATAAACCTAAAATTAATATGAAAAAATTAAGAAAAAGAAACAAAGTAAAACTAGAACACTTTAATAGAAAAAGCACAATAGGGAAAAGAGTTTCTTAATTAGCATCCCAAAAGCACTTCTTACTTTAGGTTAAAATGAGTAATGTTGCTCATTTATCATCATATGTAAGTAATATTGGCACGCCTATCTCTTGTATGCTGAGAGCACCACCAAACATTCAGTCACAGAGGTTTACACTAAAACACTTTGACAGCTTGCAGACATTTCAACCCAGAGACAAGTATCTCTGTGTGACCACAAATGATTCTGATGCATGGAAAAGTAGCAATTGAGCTGAAACAGTAATAGAAGTAGATAAAGCTACTAAATTAGAAGTAGCAATCAGATTCTTGAAAGCGTTGCTTACAGTTTCTCTGTAGTAGGTGCACACGCTAATTGTGAATCCTGGGATCCAGACTCCCAAGTGCATATGATTTATTTGTACTTAAAAAGTAAATCATGTTGATGTCCTGTGCATTACTTTGGCTAAACGGGCAAGTCAAGAGGAGATGAAGTCTGAGGTTTTGTTTGATCAGGTGAGTTTAGCAAACAAGTATTAGGGAATTAAAGCTTTCAGTAACAGTCTTTAACACTTAAATGAACTGGTTGATCAAGTGTAATTAACATATCTTGTGTCATGGGTGAAATCCAGCTTTAAGTACACTGCATCCTCCAGCTGTAAAGGAACACTATGTTTGCTGTTTGAGAAAGAACCGTATTCAGCACTCCACTGAACAGTAAAGGAACCTCCTCCCAGCATGGAGGAATTTACATTGCAGTCAGGTTAACTTGTTCCTGTTTCTTTGTTCCTTTCAGTTGTCAGTATTTTTGCTCCTCTGTACCTCTGTTAGTCTCCCACTTCTATGTCAGTACAGCTTCAGCTCCAGCTGTAGGAGATGTTTTGCAGACATGCACAAAGAGTAAGTCCCAGGGATCCAAAAACACAAAGACAAAGCGAAACGTGGAGGCTGGAAAGACAGAATCTAAAAAATGTGGGAGAAAGGGGCTGTCATGAATCATCTATGTTTCATCTGTGCAAGTTTATATTCTGGATCAGGCATTAAAGACAAACTTCCAAAAATCATTACAGTTTAAACTGTGCTAGACTCCCTCCCCTCTTGCTGGCCACAGCACAAGGCTGTATTTCTAGTCTTAGAGTTTGTGTAGCAACACCTAATCACTATAAATCTGCATCTCTCAGACTGAACTGGCTTAAATAATCTCTCCAAGTTTGTGTAAATCTGTGTAAATTATAAGACTGGAAGATTTGTTTAAGAGGAACAAACTTTAGCATTCCTCCCAATACATATAGGCAATGTGAAATTTCTAATACTCATGGAGCAATAGTCACCAATCTCCTTTCTTCAAATCGCAACAGATTTCTTTCATGAAATCTCTGTGTAATTGACCAAGGAAGCTAAAATGTGGAACAAATTTCAGTTTATTGACTGCATTGGCAGTCAAGTAATATTGCCACACCTTTATTAGGAGCATTTTTAGCTGTGGAGCACTTAGAGAGGTAATAATCTGAGCTCCTTTGGATTTGAAAAGTGTAAAATCCTGAATATGTAGTAGATCTTAATTTCTCAGTTCCTGGTGCAACAACATGAAAAGATTAGACCAAACCTTAACATATATTGAATTGAATTAAATCAAATTAAATTGAATTTGTATAGATAAAATATATTCTTTCTTGAGTTGTATACCAAATTTCGATTCAAGTTTAGGAAATGTTTGGTCGTTGCAACCAGCTTGTTCACACATGCCTTAATTGCTCCCTTGGGATCTTGTCTGTAATTTGTAATTGCTGGCCCCGGTTGTCAGCGCTGCCTTTTAAATTTGTGACTTCTAGCATTGCCAAGAGAGCATTCATTGTAAACTTGCCTATCACTGCTTTCATTTTGAGCCTTCTGTTGCTTTTTCTTTTTTCTTTCATTTAATTTTATCAAAGTTAAAATGAAACAAAACGGCTCATTATTGGTAAACAAGAAGTGCAGTCCAGTAAGAGTGGATCTGTAGAGTGTAACAGCTGCTGCTGAGGACCTGATGTCTACATTATATGCATTTTCAGGGTGTTTATTTCACTTGGGCTGTAATGGTTCTGTGGACTGTGTTTGTCTTAGATACTTAAGGTAAAGTCTTGGAGTGCAACTTTTCACTTGCTGCAGTTTAATTGGAAGTATATTTGTTGTGCCTGCTGTCAGATACATGACATGAACCAAAGCATCACAGGTGCAGAGACTGCAATATGCTCTTCAAAAATCTCCTTCCCGGTCCAAACCAAAATGCTAAAGTAGCACACCCAAGGATTAAACATATATAGAACCTAAATAAGGCAAAAATACCTGGGGTAAAAATTGTTATTTTTTTTCAGAAGAAAAAAGGTCTCATGATTGTTGATGAAAGCATTGCAACTCCAAAATGTCAGTCTGTGTTCAAGGTGCTGCTCAGCTGTCTGTAGACTCAAGCAACAGTACTAAAAATCTTGCTTAGTACTCAGTACTTGGTGGATGGTGTTTTGCTCTGCATTGAGGATCCTAGGAAATGTTTGCTGGGGACCACTGGAAAGCCATCTTGCAAGTTATGGTCATTAAGCAAATCAAGTAGCTAGGGAACTCTGAATCTCCCAGATCTATTGAAACTGAATTCGGGGTACTCATCTTGAAAGAGAAGAAGACTTTGTGATGTGCTTGACAAAAATGGTACAGTAATGTGACAAGCATGGAATGACCTGTTCACTGTTTTGATTTGCTGATAGTCTGCAGTCTGGGTGCTTTCTGAGCAGGAAATTGCATCTGCGTCAATATGTTCTGCAGACATCTTACTTGTCCAATAACTTCTGAACCCCTGCAGAATTTTGCCACCCAAATGAAATGTACCAATGAGCCAAATATAGAATATCTGCTTTTTAAAGTCACTGCTTGGTTCGATGCTTTCTGGTTTTTGCAACATAGGATATGCCTTCCCTAACAAGTGGTACAGTGGAATGAGTGTAGAATGAAATGATTGGTGCAGATGACCTGATAGCCTACAATATGCATTTGAAGGGATTTTACATCAAGCTAACAGTAGTCCAGTTACATTCACACCTGTTAGTGGCTGATGCATTTTAGGTGAGTATATGGAGTGCATCTTTCAGTTTATTTTCCTTTTAAAGGAATCTATTTAATGTGCATTGAAGCTCCTCTCTAGAGTGAACCAAAGAGGATATTTGGTTCAAGTGCTCTACAGAACAAAACACTGATGCGGATTCACATTGCTAGTAAGAGTTCCCTCCTCTTCTCTCTGCTAGTCATCTTGCAGATCTGCCTTGCAAATTCCTCAGTAATCTCTTTTCCTAGCTGAAGAGCCCTGGTTTATCTGTTTCCTCCTTGGATGAAAATATTCCACTCTTTTTAACATTTTTGCCTCCTTCTTAAGTGCATTGTCTCCTTGGGAACTGAACTGCAAGAGTCAAATCTTTCACCACTACAGGACCTCTCTGACTGTGCTGCAGCAGGGTTAAAAAGTGAATTGCTCTGCCCCGCTTGTGGGACCCTGGAGTCAGCCCCTGGAAATGAAGGTTTATCCTGTTCTTGTTCCTTAGCATGGTACCTGGTTAGTGTGGAGTAGAAGCCTTATGCAAATACTGAGACAAAGTGGAGGAGAAGTGGAAGGAGGCAGTCAGGTAACTGGCAATTTGCAGGACTAAAGAAATAGCAGAAATGACAAGGGGAAATGAAGTACCTTAAAAGTAAGGGAAGTGGAAAGGAGAGAGCAGGGAGGTCTAAAGTCCCTTTCTTCCTTCAGAAAGTGGAATAAAAAAACCAATATTCCTCTGCAAAATATCTGTCAAACAGACTTACAAAATAGCATCCTGCTTGCACAATTGATTCTGTTAGGTTGTGCATATGTTCACTGCTTGCTCTGAGGCAGAGCTAAAATTGTGGGCAGAGCTCACAGGTCATCCCCACGTGTTGCACATCAGATAGCTGAGTGACAGAGCTGTTTGCATTTTCAGAGGAATGCAATAAAATCTTCAAAACGTCCCTCCTTCATAAAAGTCTGACTCAGGTGCAAGCCAAACAGAGACCACCCCTTTTTGGAGAGTAAGAGTGGTTACCAACAACCAGTCCTTTGGATCAGTCAGTTCCCATGTCCCTGTCACTCAGTCCAGGGAACTAGATTCATCTCACCTGAGGTAAAACGCCTGTACCAGATATATCATTGCAGGGGCCACAGTGCCATCTGTTTTGGTTAGCTGATCCTCTTCTGTTGCTCCAATGTATTTGTTAACATATATGTACCTTGCAAAAAACCAACTGATAATTAGTTTGAATGTCCAGTGCATCTAACATTTAGTGGAGAGCTCATTATGGTTTCACAAAGCATATGTGACATTTACTTTCCTTTGTTTGTATACAGCAAAAAAAGTGACTTTTAAAAGAGCATTAGACTCCTGTAAACAGAGTCTGGAAAGGCTGGAAAGCCACATGCTCAAATGTTAGGAAATGTCAGCATTATGGCTGCAGAAGTGCCCAGCAGTCACAGCTGCAAGTCAAGTCAGTTAGAGCAATATAACACATATTAAGTGTTAGTGCTCTTAAAACTCAGGTGCTGCATAGCTTAAGAAAAAATGTAGTGTATAATCTGTATGATTTTCCTTTCTCTTTAGCAAAATGCTAATTGCTGTTAGTTCTCTAGAACTTTCAGAGCAAGTCTCATGTCAGGGAAGTGAGTATGTATTGTGGCATAGGCATGAACAGGTAGCTCTGTGAGTTTTACCTACTTGGTCATGGTCATAATCTATCCCAAATTGCAATCATACCATTTTTGAATTATAGCCAAGCTGTTGCAGGAGTAAGAATAACCCTAAATAAAAACCAAGTTGTCCTGCAGTGCTGCTGTGATCATGCATGCCCTCCCAATGGAATGGTGCACTAATGCTGTGAGGGTGCTTATGCTTGGTTATGTTCTGCGCTACCAGACACAGACTCCACTGGCATTTCCCATCCTGAGCCTGTCATGTCTTTTTCAGTAAAAAACACCTTTTATCATGACTCCCAAAGTTTTCCCATTGTGTCCGTGCTTAAACATGTGATCTTCCCATGGTAATTTATATTCTAGCTAAGATGGGAAGAGAGGAGAGAAACAGGAAGGGAACTGATGTTCTCAGATTCTCTGATATGTCCTGATATTTTTTCCAGCACTATTATCTGAATTGACAGTATCATCATGTCAGTTTTTCAGTCTCTGTTTATGACATTCTTTGGAATTCTTAATTTTTCCTAGCAGCGAGATTAACCATGACAGAGTGAGCCAAGGGTGTTGGCTTGCAGATCTCCTGTTGTCTGTAATTTGCAATTTGTATTAATGTTCCCAAGATGGACTTTGCTGTAGTGGACACAAATTAAAAATATGCACACACAAATTTATCTAAGTATTATTTGGGTCTAATGGGGTTCTTGGGGGTAGTAAAATGCAGTGTATGTCAGGGTATGAAGGGGCCTTCAATGAGAATTTTTAAACAGGAAACAGAAACAATGTGCTTTTTCAGAGACATTTCTAAAAAGGATGCTTAAATTAATCTTTTGTCTATGTAGTTTCAGAACAGAATTATAAATCAAATTGTTCTGAATATTTTTGTAAGCCAGTTAGAAGACATCTAAATATTTTTTGTGTGGAGATGAAATTTCTGTGATCTCATTTTAATTTGCCATAGTAAATGGACTCCTTTTTATATTTGCTTCTGGTTTGCATAATAGTTACTTCTGCTTGAATTGTTATCATGTTCTAAAGGAGGGCTTGCAGATGGTATAAGCACATTGATTTTTTTCATGACATATTGACTGAAATGCCTTCATAAGGTAGCTTAAACATAACATTTTGGTAAGCACACTCATGCCAAGGTATCAGGATGTTTTTTAAGATGTAAAAATCTTAATTTCTCTTTCACTGTGAATGTTCAGCTATAATAATTAAAAATAACCCCATATTTTGTTTTTGTTTATTTCTTCCCACTTTAATCCACTATGTGAACAAATTCAGCAATCCATATTGAAAGGAAATCAACTTTGTGGGAAAATATATGTTACACCCATTCATCTAGCAATATATAATCCAAGTGTCAGACAGTATTGTAGCAAGATGCTACAAGAAGTTAACAGGAAATACTTGGTATATCAAGCATCATGCAAGTTTTCTTGAACAATTATTTTCTATCTTTTGGTTTTTTGTCTTGATGTGTTTTTTAATTTGTTAAAAAATTTGATGAAAAAACCTCCTGTAACGTGAAATTCCCATTTAAATCTGCTTTGTTAAAGCACGTGCTTTTTTAATTACATGCCTCTGTTCCTCACAGTCTCCTGACAGTTTGACTTCCACATAAATCTCAAGCCATGCCACCCCAGTTTCATCAGTGATGTCAGTCCTAAAGCCCAGCTGCTCTTCTGTCACTTTTGTTGTGTCTTTGCATGCCTCTGCAATGCACTGATTATGTTCCCAGTGAAACCCATCAAGAACAGCCATCTGCTTATGCAAACACAACAGGAAAACCTCTCTCATCTTCTTGTCGCTTGAAGCAATTCTACTACCATGTCTCTGCTTCCTTGTTTGCGCAAAAAAGTGAGTTGAAAAGGAACAAAATATCCCCAGGTTATTTCCTCAGTGTTTTCCATTCCAAGCTTGTCCATTCTTGATCCAAAGTTTTCATACTCTGAGTGTGGCCACTCTGCCTCCAACCAGGGACTGCACTGCCACTTGAACTGCAATTTATTATTCCCTCGTGTCTCTCTGTAATATGTGTGATTCTAAATCAATCTCTTCATCTTCACAACAACTGTATATGCAAAAATTTACTAACACACCCTGGTACAGGTGATTATACCATCCCAGCCATGTCATATTTTGGCTTGCATTGCTTTTTCTAATACAACCAGTGCAAATAAAATAAGTCATGTATCTTAATACTGTGGGCAGAATCACTTGTATTTGTGTTTAAAAGATTCCATATCTCTCTGGTCAGTTGAGTGAAGAATTGCTGTTATCTGAGACTGGAAAACATCACCAAAACAGAAAATCAGACATCAAGTTAGGCCCAAACACATCATTATTCTGGAAATGAGTGGTACCCCAGGTCTCAGGAAGTTTTCATTTGTTTTCAGAAAAGTGGCTATGGAAGGTCTCAAAAAAAGTGTGTGCAGGAAGAAAAAAAGTGAGAAAATTTAGATTTGAGGGAGCAGTAGGAGTAGGTAGATGTCTTAGAGAAGATCCACAGAGGCACCAGCTATCCTGTTGCCGTAGAGACATCCACAGCTGTCACCACTTAAGGATATAGAATAGTGCATCCTTAGGGACAGAACCCTTCCTTAATGGACACGTGTTCCCTGTGTCCAAAAGTGGTACTTAGAGGAACAGTGTTTGCTGTCACAGCACAAAAATGTCCATGCAAGAGAGTTATGTGGAGACCAGAAAACCCTGTCTCAAGGGGGCCTGTGGGCAACAGCTGCCTTTTTTTCCTGACACTTAAAATGGAAAAATGTACTTGTAATAGTCAGGCTATCATCTTAGATGGACAGCTCAAGTATTTTGAGGGACAGGGTATGGCAAAAGAGAAAGGGGTCAGTGAGAGGATATCCTAATTTCACCTGCTAATAGGAAGAAAAGTTTGTGATGTGATGAAGGAATTATCTCACTGTACAAAAAAGCCTTTAAATGCAAGTTTCAGCATGCAATCAATGCAAATCATGCAATCAATGCAAATCTTAGAGTAACCACTGAAACTGTTCTTTTTAAAAAAACAGCGTAGTTTCAAATACATTTTTCTAATTTTATCTACTTCTCAACACTAATCTTTCAGTTTCTGTTATTTTATGTAATCAATTATATTACATCTAATTATGTGTGAAGCGTAAGTACAAGTCATCAGAGGAGTAGACCTTTTAATTACAAAATAATTATGAAGTTATTGTGCTGTAGAATTACATTCATCCTCATTAAGGATACCACATGGTGTAGGCATAAGAAAAATTTCTTTTGAAATTCAGTGTTTCCATAATTTCAAAATGTCAAGAATAATTAGTCTAAATTATATTTTTCATTGCCTTACATATATAAAATGCTTACAAAATCTCGACATGAAAACGTATAGATGAGTTTCATTTTGATTTCCCACCAAGCAAAAAAAACCCCCTTGACTCAAGAATTAGACTTTTTTTGCCTTTTGAAACGTTTGAGTTTATATAATAATTTTCAAAATGTCTTTCAGAAGGGTCAAGTTTTCAGCAAAATTGAAGTCTAGCTAGCACTCAAGACAATGAAATAGTGCACGGCTGTTACAGCAGTTTATTTAGAAATCCAGGACCTGATGGACTGATGTGTGTCTGTTCTTCCAGCCCCTCTTTGAAATGCAGACATTTGCAGCTGCACACTGCAATTCTCGGGGCAGCCATAACCAGGGATGCTTCTCAGCAGCTTCAAAGAGCAGTTCCAAACCAGCCCACCAGCAGATGGGCTTGCTGACTTGATGGCCAGAAGAGCCCCAAACCCCTGCAGTCACAATTTGTTTTGTTCCTACTGACTACTGTATTTCAGACCATGCTCACGGTTGACAAAATTTTACAGCAAGTGATTAGTGTTGATGAATATTTCCTACTCTTAATACTTTGTTGCACAGCTTTATTACGTCTCCATTGTGGTGATTCAAGCAAACTTTTTAGTTAAAGATTTGAAAGGAAAATATTTGGATTTAAATCCCCATTTTGTAGTATGTATGAGTTTTAAAACATGCAGGGTTGCAGCTTTGTTCTAAATGGGGGAGCAGAAGGAATTGAAAGTTTGATGGTAATTGCTGTCTTAAAAATTTGTAATCTAAGTACTAACTCGAAGGGTTTCATACTGTAATATAAATGGCCAAAAAATAGGTGTAATAGTATTATTTTTAATTGTTACACTAATTTATCTGTGTTAAAAATCTCAGTTTTTATTGAGAGCAGTTTTCAGAATAGTAGCCTTCAGCTATCATTTTGAAAGAACATTTCAGTAGAAACTTCAAGAAGTAATCTCATTCTTTGACTCTTTCAGAGGGAGTTAACTTGTTTGGCATGTTTTGCAAAGAGATAAAGCCCCTCATTAAGGAAAATAAACTAAATTACCATATTCCTATTTCTTTGTGTACCAATGTACTTTTCATACAGGAACCAGGACAGGAACATTATCGTTTGGAGATACCAAGAAAACGGTTACTAACAAATTGTTGGTCACTGGCAATTAAGAAATTCTTGTTGCTTTATTGCATATTTATGTGAATGAGATGCCTAAAAATGATCACAGTATTACTGTGGCTGAACAACTGTATTTACAGTTTTTTATGGCAAAGTATGAGAAATTAAATATTCAAAAATACCAAAGGTTCACTGAAAGAAGCTGGATGACAATCTGTCCAACACCTGAATGATGATTTCAGTTATGATTATGATTATGATTGTTGTTGTCAAACATTTATTTTACTAAAAGTAGGTATGTAGGTCAGTGAAAACTGCATGACAGATTTGATCTAACCTGGGAATCACTCATGCTGTGCAAAAAAAACCACCAGAGAAATAAAATGAATGAATGAAGGAAAACTATTATTTCTCTTGTTCAGCTGCCAAATAAAGAAATACAGTGTTCCTATATTAAAACATGATCCTCAAAATATTTGATATTCTGTAGACACTCTAGAGAAAAAATGAGATACTCTCAACAAATGGGTTTTTTCCATTTAAATGGAATCTAGACTAGTTGGGAATCTGCCCTGAAGGTTACTGGTTAACATAGTGCTAATAAGAAGGGGAGAATTTTGCATGTTTTCCTCTTGAGGGAAAAGCCATTTTTTTCTGTGATCTCACAAGGGGAGTTCAAAGAACTCTGAAGGAGAGAAAAAGCAAAATCAAATCCTTTAAGTGAAAAAACAAAAACAAAACCAAAAAACCCTTAACAATGGTCTTCAGAGTAGTTTGATGGAGCTGTCAATTGAGAACTGTAAAAGAAGACAATCATCTGCACTAATTGTTTTTCACTGCTTGAAAAATACATTATTTGGAGGAAAAAAGCCACAACATACAAAATCACAACAGTGAAAGATACATCTGGTACCTTGGGAAATTCTTTTTCCTGTAGAAAAAGTTGAGGATGAAGGATGTATTTTTTAATTAGCAAAACCCATTTTTGCTCTATTTCAGCTGAGCTCCTTTTTAAATTTAAGGCTATTGAATCTTACTGAAAAAAACCCTAACCTGAAAGCTTTAATCAGTCTTTTGCAAGGTAAGCCCTATGTCAGTAGTATGAAACCTGGGTTTTACTTACTTTAACCAGGCCTGCTGTCAGCTACAGCTGGTGAGTTAAAGTGCTTATATAATTAAAATTTTGTAGTTTAACCTGAGTACTGAAAGGCTATGAGTAGAATTTTCTTTTGGGTACATTAAAATGTTTTTGGTAATGAGCAATCAAGCCTTTTAAAATATAAATATACTTCATAAAATTCTGTTTGTCTCTTGGGTACTTTTGAGCCTCTAATACTATTACTTAATCTTTTTGATAGTCAAAATTCTGTTTCTGGACTTCTGACAGTATTAGAACAGAAAAATTATTAGCAATGAGCTTGAATCTGGAATTGTCATGGAATTACAGTTTGTTCTATTAGTCATGAATGAAAAGCATGTGATAAGTAAGTATGTTTTAATGTGCTTATTATTGCCCTAATTAGACCTAGAAACTTTGAGTAGTAGTAATAAGAAATTGATGATATGGTTAGCTGACTATCTTCTGCAAGCAGTGCTTAATAGACCAGTTTTGCTTCAGTTTTCTACCTCCTTCTACTAGGAAACTTAAGAATTTCAGGCTGATTTAAAAACCTTGATGATAGAGTGACCAAAAACTTACCTATGAAATTCTAGTTTAATTAGAGAATATATACATATGCATGGTTAAAGACACACAAATACACACATATATGTATACATCCATGCACCCCTCAAGAATCACCTATTTCTGTAATCAAAGAGGAATTTAGATTACATCTATGATACCATCATCATGTGAAGTTGAAGATTATAATAAAAGACTGCATGCAAAGGAAATAGTGCTTGTAATACTCAGACTGGTTTGGATATTGATGAAAGCAAAATCCCCATTGTTTAGAAGAGCACTTATTGATGGGAAAAGTTAAATAACTGTACAAATCTATTTGGTTTAGTTCAGCATCGCCAAAGCAGGAAGATGCACGTAGAAAAACTCTCTTGGAAAAAATTATAAATAGAGGAAAAACATTAACATTACAATATCTTAAATCCCTGAAATTCATCTGAGGCACTCAAAATTGAGATGTACTGTACAGTTCAAAGATGCTATGAAGTTTGAACACCATTAGCTCAACCTCTGCCAAACAACCCCAAAACTTAAGATTCCTTCTCTGCTTTTAAGTATTAGTGTGGCAGACAATGATATTCCATAAATAAGGATTGTTCTTTTGCAATGGGGAATTCTTTTGCACAGTACAATATTTTATTATTTTATTTTTTAAAAATATTTTTTAAATATTTTATTATTTTTAAAAGCTGAAAACACTGTGTAAGATATCTTCATAGACCAGTCCAGGGTATGTGTGGAGCTCAGAATGAAAACTAGATGAGAATTTCCTGACTATAAATCAAAACAATAAATCAAGGTGAAGTCTACTGTGTTTGTGTCAGTGGAAAATATACACATCAGAGGTAGAGAGCAATCCATGTAAAAATGCATTTGAGCCTGACTACACATTTTGTGTGGTTTCTCCTTGACCTCTTCACCCCACCAGTGATGTGAGTGTTAAAAACAACAACAATTTGCTGTTTAATTAACAACAGCAAATATGCAACTTTGTGCATTTCTGAAGAGTGGAGATCAGAGTAGAAGGCTTGCAACTAAATTCCAGTTCTCCTGTTCCTGGACCAATGTCCTCTGTTAAAAGCATGAACAAAGCATATTGGAGAAGTATTAGCTGTCTACAGGTCCAACCAATGAATAGGAAGAGGCCTCTTTTGGAGACACTGATTCTGCAATCATAAGAACATCAGCACAAATAGTGATGTTTTTGACAAAGCTGCTTCTTCACTGTTTTAACTGCTGCTGCTGGCTGTTTCACTGCCATTCATAAAAGGCTTTATTTATTTTCTTTATTTGTAACTGTTACTCTGCCTTCTGTGGTTAAAAGAAATGTCTCTGAGTTGATAACTTACACCCTTCAATGCACTGGAAACAAGAAAAATAAAATTGTAGATACCTGATACTTGCAGGCAAGTAGCAGGTGCTTCCCCTTGGATTTAGGGAGGTGTGCTGGTTTTGGCTGGGGTAGAGTTAATTTTTTTCACTATGGCTGGTATGTGACTATGTTTTTATTTGTGCTGAACACAATGTTGATAATGTAGAGATATTTTTGTTATTGTTGAGTAGGGGTTACACAAAGCCAAGGCCTTTTCTGCTTTTCTTATTGCCACGCTGGTGAGGAAGCTGGGGATGCACATGAGGTTGGGAGAAGACACAGCCAGGACAGGTAACCCCAACTGACCAGAGGAATATTCCAGACCATAGGACATCATGATCAGTGTATAAAGCAGGGGGAAAAACAAAGAATGGGAAGCATTTGGAGTGATGGAATTTTGTCTTCCCATGTTATGCATGATGGGGCCCTGCATTTTTGGGCCAAATTAATTCCTTGTTTTACTTTACTTGCCTGCATGGCTTTTGTTTTTCCATTAAACTGTCTTTATCTCAAGCCATGAGCTCTCTTGCTTTTCCTCTTCCTGTTCTCTCCCCAGTTCCAGTGGTGGTGGAGAGAACAAGCAGCTGTGTGGGGCTTGATGCCGCCTGGGGTTAAACCCTGACAGGAGGTTATTAAAGTATTTCTCATGATAAAAAAATCTGAGAATTTCAATGCACTAATCTCAACTGATATGGCAATTATGGTGTTCTGGAGAAGAGCATATATCTCATTGTTTTCAGGAAAATATATTTGTTGATTTATAATGAAAATTATCAGAGGAATCTGTTAAAAGTGTAGATGAAGCTTAATATGGTAATCTTACATGCATATTTTGCAACCTTATGAGAGACCATGAAGGAAAGCTTAGGTCAGATGTAGCTCCAAGAGGGGAATTTTCAGTTTGTTTTTTTTCTACATGTACTTAATACTGGGTCAGGAAGAGAAAACAATACTTTGCAATTTTTAATTTTTTTTTTGTTTGTAATGCCCTCATATGAAACTAATGGCACAGTTTACTCATCAGTTCTAGATGTAATACAAAATTGGTCAAAGATGGAGGATTCAACTTGTAAGCCTGTGAAACATTCTCTTTTACCTGAATAATCAAAGCACAAACCTGAGAGATAAAAATGCGCTTTCTCTATTTATGTTGCATAAAATGACACTTTTTTCTTAGTTAACTTTTTTATGTTTTTAAGACAATGGAGAAGAGTGCTTCATAAAGAAAAAATACCACATTGCAAAGAAAGTGTTGAATATGCAGGTTCCCAGAGACTGTTTTTTCCAGTAAAAGAAATATTTTTTTCCATAATAACCTGTGCCACTCCACAACATATTTACTAAAATGTGTAAAAATCACGATTTACCATATTAACCAATATTTTTTCCCTGATCCAGTAGAGATTCTTTTTTTAAACTCTTATCATACATGATATGTCATGATTTCTTTGTAATTAATAATCAATAATCAGGAACAGCACTGTTACACAATACCTTTGTCTGATATGGATAGAATTTGACTTCTTGGCAGGCAGAGGAAAGGAAGGTTTTAGAAGGTAACTGATAGCTATACAGAAGTAGTTTTAGAATATGTGTATGGTTTTTAATTTTAAAACGTTGTTGCTGTAATCTAAATATTTCACATTTTTCATTGAAAAGTCCTAAATATTCA
This sequence comes from Poecile atricapillus, assembly GCF_030490865.1. Classification (NCBI taxonomy): domain Eukaryota; kingdom Metazoa; phylum Chordata; class Aves; order Passeriformes; family Paridae; genus Poecile; species Poecile atricapillus. The sequence continues at coordinate 41,996,898 of NC_081249.1, read as the reverse complement.
GAAGTTATTTATATAATTAGTCATAAATTTTCAAAATATTCTATAAAAAATAGGTTTTCCGTCATTTTGCAGTGTGGCTGTAAAGCTCCATCATCAACACTAAACCAAGTCCTAATCTATAACACCAGAGAGCTATCGGCTTTTGTTGGGATAATACAAATTTGTAGATAAGAACATTTAATTTTCAGTTAAATGGTATGTGCAGACTGCTCTCCACTGATCTACCATGAGACAGTCTAATATAAGAAAATACAGTTTTAGTTCTACATTTAAACAGTTGTGATGGTAGAATGTACTTACAAGCAATGAGGTAGATTTTTAACATATCGTTGTACATATTATTTCAAAACAGGGCGTAAAAAATTAATTGTTCATGGAGCTGTCTTTTTCTGTGTAATACTCTCAGTAAACATCTGTAATTTACCATTATGCATAAAGTAAGCTGAAATTGTTTATCTTTTTAAAATAAAATAAAATGTTCAATGGCAAATAATGGCCATGTACCAATAAATTACAAAATATAAGCAATTTCAAATTGTTCTTATAAGTTGCTTTAAGTTATACTGTAGCTCTTATTTTTGATGTTGGGAGTTAGTGCCAAAGTACCATTGACTTTAATGGAAGCAAAGCTGGCTTCACCTATGTTAAGGAAATACAAGTTAAGTAAAATAAATTAAACAATATCAAGAGATCTGACTTGGGAGTAGTGTTGCACCAAGCAGAAAAACTTTTCCTATTATAAAAAAAATCAAGGCAAACACAAAAATTTTGGGGCTTATGTGATATCAGAGAAGCAACCTTTGAAACTGTCTTAACTGACTTATTTAAATTTTCAACCTAACAAAATAAATTTTAAAAATTTATTTATAGTGAGCCTTATAGCAGATGAGTGAAAATTTCTTCTCAATTTTTTATGACTGTCCAAATATAGTTTCACATAGGTCTCAAGAGAGTTTTTTGATGTTTCCATTGGATTAGCACACAGTAACTACCAGCAAATGAGTAGCATCTACTTTAAATGTATTTGTTTGGGAAGAAGGATTTTTTAGCATTTTTCCTGTGTCTTGCTTTCTTTTCAACATTTTCATTTATACAATTTATCCTATATTGTCAAAACAGTGACTACATCCTTCAAGACCAAAACTTAAACATGCCAGAAGAGTGATGTTTTATAGCCACAAATACATTTGCCTTATGGTGTTGTATCTTTTCTTTTTTATCATCAACTGAATAAACAGGTTTTTGGTCTTCACTGTTTCTTTCTGTACTGTTAGATGACAAGCCAGCTATGCACCACTGTGCCTGGGAAATGCCAACAGTTTACCACTGATAGAACTATCTGTTCTTCTGAGAATGTCCAGGTTTGCATGTAAACACTTATGAACTGAAAGAAGAACATATGTAGGTTTCTCCTAGCTGCCAGTACTTTGCATTTGTAGTGCAAATTTGCTCACATTAGATTTTGGCATTTGTAATTCTGTATTCTTCCCATGCCAATGTAAATAAATACATGAACAATCACCTAATTCCTGAGAAAGAGCAAGTTCTCAGAAAATAAATTTTCCTATTTCTGTGTAACTCTAAAAGCAAGTCTCCACTTTTCTGCTAAACTTTATATCAAGGTTAAAACATGTAATTTACAGGGACAAATAAATGAAATGGAAAATGTTGCCTAACTTGGAGATTTTTTTTCAGAACTGTTCGTCAAAATGACAACACAAATGTATTTTTTCTCTGTAGTAACTGAGACATAATTTAGTAGTTAGACAGCAACTGGTGATCTAGCATGATTCCCAATACAGGAAAGGAATTCCAAGGAAGCTTTGGGAACTTCTTAAACTGTGTGGGGTTCCCCACAGTACTCTTGCACGATACCTGGGGAGATGTTCTAACTAGCAGGACTTGAATGTGTTTGAGTGTTTTTTGAGAGTGTTTACAGAGAAAAAATGTAATCAAATACCTCACAAACTGTATGGGCTGAGAAACCATCATGAAATGAAATCATAACCTTCCCAAGTGCTGAATATTCAAACTGGGCAATCTTTTTAGATATGTTTTAAGAGAACATAGTCTCTCATTAGCTTCCTTGTTGATATCATGTTTTGTGTTTTAAAATTTTAATTTTAGTATATTTAGATGCTGGGGTTTTTTCCCCTATTTATTTCTTCCTGAATGCTTATGAAAGTCCTCCTTCCAGTGAAGGAATTTGCATTAAATACAAAGAAAATAGACTTTATTGTACAGCATTTAAGTGCCTGAAGGAAATCAAGTTGAAAAACTGCGTGGGTTTTTATTTTTTACTTTAAATTAAAAATCATTTAAATACCCATTTTAATACACTGCACACTGAAAATGTCTTCAGCTTTCTAAATTTTTTTAAATAGCTTTGGACAGTATTAGCTTGTACTTTCTTGAACTTGTATTCTTGACAAAAATGCTTTTGCACTTTGCTCTGGGAAGATGCAAGTCCTCATAGATGCAAGTTTATCGTTTAAGACACTGTTTCCAAAAAAGCCCAACTAATCTTTTATCTAAACATTTCTGAGAATTACCTGTCTATTAAACTGAAATCGTCCAGATCCTCCAATGTGTAGTGAATACAATACTTTAGGTAGACAATATGTGAAAACTTCTTTGCAAGTATGATACACTCTTTTGTTTCAAGGACAGAGAGATAACACAAAAACAATAAAATAATTTTCAACATCAAAACAAGTTTCTGAATATTTATGAGACACATAACATGAATAGAGGTGAGCCCAGTAGACTAACACTTTAATAGACAGCTCATTTTAGTCAGATGTAAAAAAGTTAAAAAAGAATTGAAAATGTTCAGATCTCCCTATTATTTAAATGTATTGCTTAGAATGAATTGCAGAGCAGTCTCAAGTGAATATACAAACTGTTGGCTGTTTTCTGAAAGAAAAATGGAAACAGCATTATGAGTCAGAAAGGTAACTTTGCCAAGGTGGCGTAAGAAGCAAAATGCATATGGAAAGTGTTTGTGCAGAAGGGGTTTCATAAAGTTGCAGGTGATGAAAAGAGAAAAAGGTTTTCAGTCTTTCAGGTTTTCAAGGGAGTCCTGCCAATCATTGTATCTGAAGTCTGTTCTACAGAACTGAACTGAAGATACAGACCAGAAAACTCTTTTCTTTCTATTTGCATTGAATATTACTCAGTAAAAAATGGTGGTGTACTGAGAAGAAAAATACCTCTTTATTTTCTCCCATCAGTTCTTGGTGAAACTTAAAAGCATTTTAATTTAGTTTGTGAGTGAAGCATCCTAGGCAACATTGTCCCCTGAAGGTTTCTGCCACAGCATAATACCGAAACCAGGACAACACCACATGAATCTTTGTTTCTTGTTAAGACACCATCCTTACCATGGATTGAAAGTGAAAACTCCTGTCTTTATTTTAATTTCATAGAGGTATAAGATTATGATCATGGAAAAACAATTTTAGTTTACAGTTTATTATTTTAAAATACTGTATGATGAACTGTAGTATTTTTACCCACAGCTTTTATGAAGATCTAGTGCTTCGACTGTAATTTAACAGCTCAGTTGCTTGGGGGGGGTGTGTGGAGATGCTTTTTTTTTTCAAGTGTCTATCTAAAATTGAGCTTTAATTCATATTTTTAAAGTTTCAGCTTGCTACTCTTAGGTAACTTACAATTTTAAAACACTAACTGTCTTTGAACTTAGCCCATGTCGCAGATTTCAGTGAGACTGAATAGTCAGTTTTGAAGATTGAAGGCATATGTATGTAAGACAATATGAATAAGGAAGACTGTATATGAAGATTTTAATCATACATTTGAAGTTGCATGCATTTGGTTTTGCTGTTGTGGTACACTGATAAATAGCAATACAGATTTAAGTGCAGCTGAAGGCACAAGCGTCAGTCAGTAAAGTCAAAATATCTGAATGAAATGGTTTAAATGAATTCTAGAAATCTGGGATGCTACATATTGCATCTAGAAAAATATCACCACATTTTTTACTTTCTATTGTTTCAAAAGAAAAGGCTAAATTTTGTATGAAGAGTTATCTGCTAGCTCTTCTTGAATGATTTCACTTCTCTTTTTCACACTCCATATGTCTGGTTTGTCACCCGTACGCAGCTATACAAGCTTGCTGTTATCCTCTTTTGGCTGGGTTTTGGCATGAAAAAAAAATGCTAATTGACATAACCTCTTCAAAGTTGCTGTTGAAGCAAGGGTTCTGTGGAAAAATACCAGTGTATTGCATTCACAGCAAAGCTGTGCAACATTGGGCAAAATCTTGAAAGCATAACTAGGAGCTACAGCGTGTTTGTGGGTGTGGGTGTTGCAGAGTGAACCTGCAGGAAGGACAACTGTCACTTCCTGGAGACCTCCAAGTGTAAAAAGCTTCTTTAAGATCCAAATCCTTCATCCTGATCGTACTTTCTTAGGAGCCATGTCTCAATCGGGAAGATGTACAAGACCAGGAGATACTTTCTGCTTGTCTGCCTGGCTTAACCAGAAAATGCTAACTAAAGGGGCTAATCTGCAGCCCCGAAGCATGTGGCATAGTCTAGCTCAAATTCACATTAGTCTACCTCTTTTGGAGCAAAAGCTGCCTACTCTAACCTACACTTCATATTCCTTAACCTTAATTCTTCTGTGGTCCCATAAGAGGGTAACGCTGTGGCATTACTCTGGTGCATGTGTTCAGGTGACATTATTTCAGTTCAAAGTATCTGAAATAATGTGAGGTTTTGTTCTGTCTAAATAATTAGTGTGATTTGCTTTTATATTCTATTTTAGTTGAGAGCTTATGAAAATTAAAATAGCAATGATATGGTTCTTTCTGGGCAAATGTTACATTATTTATACCCTCATTATTAATACACTTTGATTGTCTCACTTTTCATTTCCCTTTCTTTCAGTCCCCATTTCCTTCTCATATTTCAAAAGCACTAGACCTTTGTTTGACAATTTAATTACACTATCCAAAATCAAACTGAGACAATCTAAGGGTTGCAGTCCAGTCCTGGGTCACAGATGAGCCTCATAGTTATGCAAACTTATGCATTAAGTAAGTGTGTAAGTAAAGAAAATATGACAAGTTTGACTGATTTTTTTTTTGAGGATTGTGGGATCATTCCAACTTGCAAAAGGGGAATTTAGAATTTAGATAGATCAGAACTGAAGATTATATTAGCTTGACCCTGTAAAACAAATGAGTGAACTTTGTTCAGTTCTGAGCAGAAGAAATAAAGTACAAAAATGATCATGCCATGCTACAGGAACATTTAATAAAGTAAGATGTAGTCACTCAGGGACATCACAATACCATTGTATTTCTTTGATCAGTCCCACTTTTACTGGTGTGGATGTCATTCCTTGTAGTACTTCAACTTTTCATCTAATTAATCTGTTGGGATGATAGAGCCCCTTGTAAAGGATATTCTGCAACATTCAGAGACCCGATTTGCTCGTAAAATAACTGACACAATTTCAGTTTGATCATTTTGTATTTTGAGTGTGTCTCGTCAAACAAGTCTTAGATGCTGTCTCAGCTCTGAATGATGTATCAAATTAGCATTAAATCACTGCTTTCTGCTTCTCTTTGCAGTCTGTACTCAGAGATCTGCAGCTTGACATGAAGTATGCAGCATCTACCTTTAAAAATTCAGGGATCTCAGTTCTTATCTTCACTCTAGAATTCATTCCTCAAGGAGACAGCTTAAAGATTGGAACCTCTTTTTTATTACTTATTTCATTTTCATAGATTTACTATATTGCAAATCAACTTAGAATTATTGTGGGATCATACAAGATTCTGTCACTAGCATATGTTCCTAAGTATTCATAATTATATGGATACCATTTTTTAAATATTTTTAACAGAATTTTATTTTAGTAGTCATAGTAATAATAATTTCAGATTGCTTTAAGAATTTCAGTGGGAAGCTGATCACACAGGATTTCTAGTTTCTTGTTCTGGAAACTCTTAAGTATCACTTGAAGAAGACAGTGAAGGTGCTTAATTTACTGTTTTCTTAGATTTCTTAGATATCAATACATTAAGGTTGTCTCAACTGAATTTATCATCTGATTATGAGTAAGTAGTCACACATTTATAGGTTGTAATAGGGAAAGGTTGCTTCAAGGACTATAGTCATTTGATACATGAATCATACTTCTTCATTGTATACCAAATACAATTATAAGCCAGCATGTTTGATTCAATTTAGATCCTGTGTTTTCAAATCATGAGTGTGGAGCTCATGATCATATCCAAATCATCCTGTATTTTTTGAGCTGTATAAAAGGAAAATCAATAATTCAATTATCAATAAATGATGAGTAATAATACAATTATAAATTTAAACCCAAATATCAATAAAAAATAGATTTTCCAGTAGCTTTTCCTAATGAAATTTAATGCTGGCAGTTTTTATGGGTGAAGGACTTCAGGTGTGTAAGTCATCACATAAGAGTTTAGTGGTACTTTCAGATGCAAAAGTTATTGCAGAATTTATCACTGTCCATCATCATCATTTAAGAGTTTATGTTAGATGTTGTGGGTAGCTTTCATTTTTTAGGAAGTAATGTTATCCTGTGGTAGCTACTTTATGAGTTGTCAGATACTAGTGAATTATTAAATGACAGCAAGGAGTAGCCTAGATAGCTGGTTTGTGACTGGCTTTTATTTAGTTTCTGTATAGTTTTAGAACTTGGTTTGAGACTATGCAGCATTAATTTTGTATGATAACTCCATTAAGATAGAATTTAACTTTTGTGTTGGGTTTGCATGGACAACCTTTGGTAGCAGGGGTGCTCCAGGGGTGGTTTCTGTGAGAAGCTGCCCGAAGCTTCCCCCATGTCCCGCAGAGCCAATGCCAGCTGGCTCCAGGGCAGAGGCTCTGCTGGCCAAGGCTGGGACAATCAGAAATGATAGTAAAATCTCTGTGATATCATAGTTAAGAAGGGGAAAAAAATAAATAATCATTGTGCAGATGTAATTGTGGCCACAGAATAGCAGAGTGAGAACATGTGATGGGAACAACTCTGCAGACCCCAGGGTCAGTGCAGAAGGAGGGCAGGAGGTGCTCCAGGTGCCAGAGCTGAGATTCCCCTGCAGCCCGTGGTGCAGCCCATGGTGAGGCAGCTGTGCCCCTGCAGCCCATGGAGGTCCATGGGGATGCAAATATCTGCCTGCAGCCCCTGGAGGAGACCCACATGGAATGCCCAAAAGATGCCCATGGCTGCCCAAAAGAAGGTTGTGAACCTGTGGGAGGCTAGTGCTGGAGCAGGATCCTGGCAGGGATCTCTGAACCCATCTCCTTGCCCTGCTGCGGGGAGGAGGGAGAACTGAGAAGGAGGGAGAGGTTAGGGGAAGGTGTTTTAAAGATGTATTTTACTCCTCATTAACCTGCTCTGATTTTTTAGCGATAAATTCAGTTAATACCCCCAGGCTGAGTCTGTTTTGCCCATCCTGGCAATCAGTGAGTTCTGTCCTTATCTCAACCCATAAACCCTCCTTTGTCCCCTCAAAGAGAGGAGTGATAGAGCAGCTTTGGTGAGTGCCTGGCATCCAGCCAGGGTCAACCCACCACAGCTCTAGATACTTTGTAACCATATTGTGAGGAAGGCTAAATCTATTTAAATGTGCTATATAGATTTTAAAAAGCATTCTGTTCTGTGAAAGGGGATTTAGAGTGTTCCTAAAGTGATGTTAAAAGAATGCTAGTAGTAATCTGATTCTCCCTTTAGGGCATTAATCTTTTAACAGTAGTATCAGCTAAGATTGGCACTGATAATTTAATCACTCAAGTCGTTGAATTTACATTTGGCAGAAAATGGTTGGAAACATCTGCAACAAGTGCTCAAAACTACTCTTGCAGTTCAGCAATGGCTGTCACAGAATGGACGTAGAAAACAGACATAAACTTTAAAAGAATACTCATTAAACGCAGTACTCATGAGGTAATTTGTGAACTGCACCAGATTAATTACACTGCTTAGAAATTGCCCTGAAATGGGAACTTTTTTCTTAGAAAACAGTAGACAAGAAAAAACTTTTACAAAAGCTTTGGTATTTTCTGTTTAACCAAGAAGTAAAGAATTTCCTTTTCCATTTTGCACATAGCCTTTAGTGAAGTTAATAGCACTTGCATTATATTGTTCCTCATTATAAACCTATAAATCTCCTTCAGAAACATAAAATGCTGTGAAATCTGTCAACTAGTAGTATATTGTATTTATTAGGATCATGAATCCCTAATTTGTAATTTAGAAAAGTGCCAGCTCAGTGAAGAGGTTATTTACTGGCAGGTGTGTATATTTTGTATATGACTTTTTCATAAACCATTCTGACTTGTTTGCTGATGACTTCTTTTGCAGAGCAGGATTTGTTGCCTTATCTCATAAGCCCTCTGTAAGAAGACTGATCTTGATACTTTTTGTCAGAGAAGCAGCCAAATCACTCCAATTTTTCAGAGAATGGCTTTCAACAATTTCACAAGAAGAAAAAAATCTTTCTGTCACTCAGTGCTTTTAATTGCATGTACAGTGTTGTGCAAATGTTTATAGCTTGTCCTTACTATTGCTTATGTCCTTACTATTACTACTTACTTATAACCTTCCAGTTTGCCTGTGTAAATCACCACCTCAGAGCAAAGTTCCATCTCCTGGATCTCCTTATTGCCCATGAATCAAACCAGGAGAGACTTTGCAGGATGACATTCAAGAATTGTGACACAGTTGTGCAGTAATTTAAAGCACATGTAGAAATGACAGTGAGTGGAGATCTTCTTTTAGATGCTTTGCACATTTTACCACAATTTTTTTTTTTTTTTTTTTTTTTTAATACTTGGTAATTGCAGACATTACCTTTACTGGCAGACATTTACTCTGCAAAGGCCAGGAAAGACATTTTGATGTTTTTCCATGTCTGGTTTACTAGATGTATTCCTTAACTGAAACTTGTCAGTCATCTTTTACAATTCTATTTGTGATATACAAGGAAAATAAAGTCTGTAAGTATATATTACTTTTGGTAAACAATATAGACATTAATAAGCAAAAGGATAATGTGAGTTTTATTAGGACATTTTCTATTTTAAATAAATGTAAGGACAGTAAAAGTTAATACTATTGCTGAAAATGTCAACTTTATAGACTTTAGAAATTACTAGTAACTAATATTTAAAGAACTAGATATTGCCTATAACTATTTTCTTCTTTTAATTGTTTTTTGGCCAAGGTGAAGAAACCCAAAATATTCTGGGCCCAAGATTTTAGGCATATATTAGTCCAACAGAGCACCAGAAAGTGCTGTAATATATTTACTACTGCTGCTGTTGAGCCCAGGGTTGAAATATAGTTCATAATTTATAAAAAAAATCCCAAAATAATGCTCTTTCATAAATATATATGATTCATATTGGAATTATGTGCATGTTGGCCTAGCTTTTATTTTACAGATTTATTCTTGCTTTTTGCAGAGATTTCTATAGATAATCACAGTCACTCCCTATTATGGGTGTAAATGAGCACCATTTTTTGCTCAGATGGCACAATCACAGAGACCCTTGGCAGGGCCACAGGGCTCTCTCAAGAGAGGAGGAAGAGGGAGGAAGGGCATAAAGGAAGGCAAATTCAAACTGTTTAACCTAGGGCACCCAGGGAAGGCAATGGGCCCTTTCACAGGGGATAAGAAATCCTTACATTTAGACCTCCAGAGATAATAATAAAATGTGGAAACATCAATAATATAGTGGAAACATCTGCAATGCTGGCTTGCAGGGGTTTATGAATTTTATAGTTGTTTTTTAACAGTTTTTGCGATGAGGTGGGCAGTCATTTGTGGTTCGTACAGACATCCTCAGACTTGCCTTATATTTTTGCCTGTCATTACTGTGATACCTTAATTTGGCTCCGTCCATGCAGCAGAGGCCAGGGAATACTTTATTCTGAGTAGCTTCTGAGAGAAGGAACTAAGACAGGAATGTACTCAAAGTGATCTGAATTTAGACAGATGCCTTAAAGTCTTATTTGTACTAAAGGCATAAAGCACAAAGGACTTTGACAGTCTTTGCCAACTTTCTTTCTGGCTCAGTCTGCAAAGAGTTTTCTCCGAGAGACAAGTACTCACTTTGGATACTATCTGGATACTATCTGTCTGTGTTACGTCAGCCAAAGCACTCAGAGTAAATAGTACCAAAGAGTGCCTAGTATTCTTTATTGGAAATAGCCCATTTAATCATAATGGAGAAGAATTATTAAGCTTCTTCAAGGAAAATACAATGCCTACAATGCCCTGAAAATGATGTTCTTTCAATAAATAATTTTTTTAAAAAGTTTGGTTGTTTTGCCAGGAGTTTTGTTGTTTTGATTTTTAAAGCGTAGCTTGTAAAATGACCACAAATTAAAGGGAGGCTGGTCACTGCTGTAAGCTGCCAGTCAAAAGCTTTGATTGTACTGAATAAGTGGGCCCCAAAAAAATGTATATTAAGAAGGTAAAAATAATTCTCTAAAGGACTGATAGAACAAGTATAGCTTATTACTTTATTCTTCTATATTTAAATGCTTTGATTAAGTCTATAAAAGTGCACCAAAGCCTTACAATTTACACAGTCAAAAATGTCCATTCAAAAATGTGATTACATAAGAGAAGACTTCAGACACAGACAGGGATTTCCTTTCAAGCTGATCTTTAATCATAAAGGTCAAACCTTTAACATTAAAACACTTGAAGAGCCAGAAACATTTAGTTATTGATTTTGAAGACCCTGGCCCTTAGCAAGTATCACAGTCCATAGAGGGAGTTGATAGAAGTACAATAATAAAAAAAGCTGAAAGGAAATTGTTCAGACTCTTTTTGTGTCTAAATACAGGAAAACAAAACAAAACCAAAGCAAAAAGTCCCACATGAACAAAAACTAAAATTCCCACTCTGTAGGGCTAACAATACATTAGATCTTTACTACTGGGGATAGTGGAAAAGGGAAGTTGTTGTGGCTAAGCTGCTCTCCTCTAAAAAGCTTTCTTTTTCCTTTTCACAGTGATTACCCTGGCTGGATATTATGGAAGCATAGTTTCAGTTAATTAGAGTGAGGTAGAAGTTTTTTCAAGGCAAACCGTGTTCTGCTGGAAAATATTGATTAAAAAACCACTATGATATAGTAAACAGGTTTTTCTATTACACTGCAGGACTGCTTACATTCCCAAGCTTGCAGCATCAGCAGTGCAGGACGCACCTGTCCTTTATCCTCCTTCAAGCTGGGAAACCACTTAAAGTCAAAGACGATGTCCTGCCTGCTCTGCCAGGACCTCTGAAGTACCCTTTTCTAATTCATTGCTAGAATTATAGAATCATAATGTTGGAAAACACCATGAAGAGAGAACAACTGATAAGTCAGCACTGCCAAGGCCACCAAAAAGCCATGTGCCTAAGAGCCACATCTGCACATCTTTTAAATATCTCCTGGGATGGCGATTCCAGCATTTCCCAGGTTAGCCTGTTACAGGACTCGACAACACTTTCCCTGACAAAATTTTTCTTGATATCCAGTCTAAACCTACCCTGGCAACTCTTAAGACCATTTTCTCTTGTTCTGTCACTTGCTATCTAGGAGAAGACACCAACCTCCACCTTGTTATAGCCTCCTTTCAGGCAGTTATAGAGACTCTACCCTGAGCCCCCTTTTCTCCAGGCTAAACACCCCCAGGTCCTTCAGCCGCTCCTCGCAGGACTTGTGCTCCAGACCTTTCTTCAGTTCTGTTGCCCTTCTCTGGACATGCTCCAGCATCTCAAAGTCTTTCTCACAGTGAGGGGCACAGGTGTGGGACTCAAGGACTCATTCTTCATTGCCACTCTCCAGTTCGTCATGTTTTACCTGTAGGGTTTTACACCTTCTCATGTCAGTAGTTTTGTTCTTGAATCTCCCACAATTCTGTCTGTGCTTTGCTCCCGGTACATTATTTGGCTTTAGTGTGGATTTTCTCACACTGTAACAGCAATTGGATCTGCAGAACCAAGCCAGGGACAAATAAACTTGCACAAAATTCAGCTCACAGACCACAGAACTCCTGCATAGGGGTAACAGAACATTATTTTTTGCAGCATTTGTCGTCTCTTGCATTGAGTGATTTCTCAGGCATTTTTCTGGCCGTTATTGTTGATATATTCTTAGCAAGCTTCTCTGGGGGAAAATAAAAAAAAAAATTACCCCGCCTTTATAAAAGCAAAGATATACAAAATTGGAGAAAGTGCTTTGATTCTTGCCTTACAACTTGTGTCACAGTAAGGTTAATACTTAGGAGCTGTTAAAGGCATTTTGCTTTTCACAGTGGTTGGTTCTGAACAGAAATTAAAGGACAAATGCCAACATTTCTGGCCCTGAAATTTCATAGGAAGACCTTGAGTCAGTGTGATATCAGACTTTCAGATCTTTACAAATCCTAGCCTCCCTTTTGGTACTCTCTTTTTCCTGAAAGAGCTAAGGAAGAGATTAGACTGAAAAATATTTCAATAAAGAGCTTTTGGCAGAGGCACCTAAGTCTTACCACTGGTGTATCCATTACAGCCTGTGACTTATGACCAACTCAACATTTATCATGTTTGTCTTCCTGAGCTGTTTCTGTGAGTGGTATTGCAGGAAAGCATGTCATTATTAATCAGAAGACAAAAATGAAGATTAATCTGTTTAATGGTAGGACGAAAAGGTTTCATTGGGCTGACTGAAGCCATGTGAATATGAGGAGAGCACTTTGATTAAGGACTCTTAAACAGTTGTTGTTAAGCTTAGTATTTTAAAATGACATGACAATACAGTGATTAGCCAGGGATTTGCACAGCTCTAAAATAGACTTGGCAGTTCAATCAAATGGCATGACTGTATCTCATTCAGCTTTAACTTTTTATGTATGTATATTAGTAGTGGTACTAATCTTAGTACCTGTATTAGGGACTGGTTTGGACAGTAAAGCACACCCAGTTAGTCCCAGGAAGTCAAGTCCGGCATGCCCTCCTACAACAGTATTTTGGTAGGTAAATGACCTAAGTGCTGTAAATCTGCCTCTGACACACCATGTGCTACAATCACATCTTTGGATTTCAGTTCTAAATGAAGAATGTTGATTAAAATCCTTATAAATACATGAATGTGTACAATCTCATCCTGCTATCTTAATCATAAAATTGTTCTGTGGGTGGATTAAATTTGAAGCCTTCCTTGCATTGTGTTTTATGGTCATGGTAAAGCAATGTGCTGCTTGTATTCTACTTCTCACTATAATGCTATATAAGATATTTCTGCTATTATAGTAGGGGACATAAAGAACAGCAAAAATCAATCGAGGGGGAGGGGGAGTTGGCTGCTGTTCCCAGGTGGGAGCATGCTTTGAAATCAGAAAATTGCAGCCATGTAGCCAGTGAGATGATGAAACTATCGGTGCTGAATCACAACCTTGCCTTTTGCTTTCCACAAGGCACTGAGCACAAAGTCAGTAATACACTCTTCAAGAGGTAACTAAAGATTCTTCTCACAAACTGTGCTATCAAAAAACAATTTGTCTGACTGTGTATGCTTGGAAAATAAAATGATCCTGAGTGTTGGAGTAGTGGTACTGCTTCTAATAGTTTAGTTAGGAATACTCAAGGGACTTCAGTTCTTTCTTTAGCATCTGTATAGTCTTAGTCTGAACAAGCTCCCCTTGGCCTCAGCCTCGGTAACTTATTACTGAAATCTTCCCAAGGACAACAGGGTCAGGGCTTCTTGTAAAGGAATGTTCCCTGTGGGACCTGTAATGAAGAGACTGTTAACTAATTATCAGTCCGTTTGGAAGGCATTAATTTTTTAATTGACCTCAAAGAATTCAAGGAACAAAAGGAATCTGAGCAAAGATGATTTGAGTCTGAGGCAAACAAATGAGTTAGTCTCTTTCTTGGGGTAGTTGCACGGGTTTATTGGAGTCCGCCAGACATAAAAGGTTTTCAAGTTCAATATTCCTTTGATTAAAATTAGGAGAGCTGTGTCTGATGGCATGATCCGTGTGCTGCAGACAGGTTTCCCTCCTTCCTCCAGCTGTCATTTTCTGTGCAAATATTGCTCCTGTCATCACTTGTCAGGCCAGTATTACGATGGAATTAATTTAGAACATAATCTGTTTCCTTTTAGTTTGAGTAGGAAAGTTCAATCTCTGACTTGAATGTCAGGTGCAGTTTTACAGAGGCTGCTTGCAGGGCTGTTATACCCCACAGAGAAGATAATTACAAAGTCAGAAGGAGCCTTAGGACTTTTTGGTTAGAGAACAGGGTTTTGTCCAACAAAATGATATTTTAATTTTTGCTATTTGAATATTGCCTGAAATGCTAAAACTCATGTTTCTAATTTATTTTTAACTGCTAAATAATTTAATGCAGACAACATGATACTGCTGCTTTTTTGGTTTTTTTTTTTAAATTGAAGATGATTGTTAGTCAAATTCTTCTACAGCTTTGTTTTCTCTTAGCAGATGTGTGAGAGAATGGTGTAAATGTATTGGAGAAGTATAGCTTTCTCTAATAGAAAATTAATAATGTGATCATTAAGAGTTTCCTATGCTCCTGATTTCACCAGAGAACTTAAATTGAAAACTTAAAAAGTAGGTATTCAGAAACATCATCATGCACACTGAAAATGATCCAAATCTCAAAACAGGGGGAAAGTGTTAAAGCTGATTGAGGTGTTTCTTTTAACTCTTTTCATCATTTTAAAATAATCTTTTAAAATAATAAAAAATACAGAAAGTTGGGTGGAAAATGTTAACTAAGAAACAGCAGTTAAGTGGTTGCAGTCCTTTATAATTCTGAGAGGTAGGAAGTTCTGAAGTACCTAATCACAGAACCACAGAAGAGCACACTTTGAAAGGAATGCTGGCAGATCATGTGCTGACAGGTTCTGAGGGAAAGGGAGCCCAGATGGGGTTAACTGACACCCTGTCCAATCAAATCTTGAAAACTCTTCAGCAGTGAGGCATCCACCATGTCCCTGGGGAGCTTGTCCCAGTGACTGATTGTTGTGACTTTAAAAAATTTCTTTCTTATGCCAAGATGAATCTTCTTCTGGTATGATTTGTATCTTTTTCCCCTTGTCTTCTCCATGTGGGTCCTTGTGAAGAGAGAGGCCCCATCCTCTTACCACCTTCCATTTAAATACTATAATATCATGATTGGGTCCCTCCTGAGCCTTCTCTTTCTCCAGGGGAATAAAACCTGACTCTTTCAGTCTTTCCTTACACATTAGGTTCTCCAGTCTTTTGATCATCTTTATGATCTTCCTTTGGATGCTTTCCAGTCTGTATCTTTCTTGACTTGTGGGGACCAGAATGGGGCAGGGTGCTCCAGGTGCAGCCTGACAAACACTGAGTAAGTGGGATGATCATGTTTCCACCTCTGTTAGTAATGCTCCTGGAGATGCAACCCAGTATCAGATTTACATCTGCTGCTGCAGGGTATTGTTGACTCGTGTTGGCTGGGTGTCCACTAGGATCCCCCATCCTTTTCAGCAAGGCATCTCCCCAGGCACACAGGTGTCAACGTGTACTGGGATCTGGCTATTCTGTTTCAGGTGCAGGACTAGATACTTGTCCTTGTTCAAGTTCATACTGTTAATAAATTCCACTGCTTTCTCCACAAGTGGCTGAATATGAGCAGGTCTGAAGCAAGTATTTCAAGTTTCAAAGAGCACAGCTAATGACAAAGCCAAATCATATTGATGTAACCTGCAAGATAAAGAATGTAGAGCTATCTTTTCTTCCTACAGGCTCTGTTGGTGCATACAAGGTGATCAAGTTTGAAAGCACACCTTTAATTTACCCATTTTATTTAATAACTTTTATTCATTGTTGGATTTATGAAGCAGAGTGGTGACTCTGTTTCTGTTCTCCCCAGTCATACAGTTATCCCTACTACCCTGTGAACAGACCACTATCAGGGTTTTAAATTTATGATTAGGATAGGAACTATAAAATTTAGAATGCCTGAGAAAGAATTGCTTCCAAAATTGCTAAACTTGCAACATGACCCATAAAAAATTCTGCCTGATGTTAAATCTGTTATGTGATAATACTTCCATCTCTAATAATGTAACCAAGGTGCTCAGGAAATCTGATGGTTAAATTGTGAAGGGTAATGTTGTATTCCGTAGGGTTTACTGATCTTTCAGACTGTATCTTCTGCAAGTAGTTACCACGCTCAGATCAGTTCCGGCATTTTGATACGCAGTAAAAGCATTTATTCAGCTTGAGAGCTGTAAGTTGCGAATTTTTAAAGACTTCTGAGTTTTGTAGCACATTTTAAGGACACCAAACAGCAGTATATCTGAATATAAAACAACTGCTTTATAAATTGCTTTATCACACTTCAAAGAAGCATTGCTAGCAGGATTGCCAAATTCAACTGCAAAAGTTGCCAATTTGGATCATGTGAAGGCAGGTGTGAGATTACAGCTGTAATAAAACTGAAATTGAATACTGGTAGCTGAATTTGTAGTAGGCAATTGATTTGATTTATATAACATAAGCCACATGAGGAGAGATATGTAGGTCAGCATCTTCAGCTGGAAACAGTGGTTAGAGGAGTTGTGGTAGGTCGCTGGGAATATTGAGTTAATAGCTGCTCAGCCTGGCAGAATTCTGGTGCAGAGTAACTACGTTCGTGTCAAGCTTGTTTGGGGAGACACCATTTGCAACAAGGAAAAACTAGTCAGTTATAACCAATGCCACTTGTGCCATAAAAATCGTTGCTAAAATTAGCATAAGAACCTAGACCATATGGAGTTTCCCAGGGCAAGAACTGGTACATTAGTCATGAGAACATTTTCAGCTTGCAAAATACTTGAGGTGTGTAAATACACAAATTAGTGATTAAATTCTTTCTGTGGTAATAGAACAATGTTTTACAAAATGCAAATGGTAAATGATCAAATTCAAAAAATTGGAGGAAGCACAATCAAATTAGTCTGCAGAGTTATTTCAAATCCAAACAGCCTCTTAGGTTGCAGATTTGCACAAAAGAAAAAAATCCAAAATAAAGCACACACCTCTTAATTAACAATATCCAAACTAACAACCACAACAAAAAAAACAAAACAAAACAAAACAAACCAACGAAACAAAAACCACCAAAAACCTACAAAAAAAAAACCCTAGCAAAACACAACAAAAAAACCTCAACAAACAAATCCCCTACTTTTATGCTGAGGAAAGTATAAAAATAGTATGTCGTTTTTTTTGTTTGGGTTTTTTTTTGTTTTTTCAAGGAGTGAACTAATGACCTGGAAATTCTGACATTAGTTGGAGGTTTGATAAGAACAAGCACAAAATGAGAGTCATACTTTCAAAAGGATAAAAGAAGATTAAGCATACAGAAATTACTTTGTCAGAGAGTTTCCATTTGCCATTCCCAGGAAAGCACATGAGCTTTTGTCCAAGTTATGAACTTCTGGAAACTGCAGCCAGTCATGGTCAGTATAAACACTGAGGGCTTATGAGCAAAAATTTCTAAAAGCTTTATTTTTCCACAATTAACTTGAACATCTTAGGCATACAAAGACCCCATTGTGTGGACCAATGGAAAATGCATGTTCTTTCGCTTTCCCTGCAGTCTGACCTGATCCTCCATTGCAGGAAAGAGAAGAGAATGAAACAGAATATGAAGAGTAGCACAATATTTCTGTTATTATTTCTTTCCACAGAAATGCAGGGAATATATGGACAGGAAGTAGAGAAGAACTAGAAATGTGTTTTGAAAAAAGTTCATTACTGTACAGCAAAAATTCTGTGGGGATGGTAGGTGACTAGTATAGATGATTTAGGAAGACATGTTGGGAGAAAAAGGCAATGAGGTAATGTAGAAGTTGTGTTTCTGATAAATGTGAGTTTCTACAGTCTAGAGCCTCATGAATGAGGGAATAACCAGTGAATTAAAAGGAAGAAACTTGATGAAAATACATATATAAGAAAACAATGCAGTAGGAATCTGGATGAGCTTGTAGCAGCCAAAGTGAGAAATTATTTTTGTAGCAAAGCAAAGCTAAGACTCTAAATAAGTCAGAGAAAGAAAAAATTACTATTCCTCCAAAAATGACTGTTCAATAGAATTTAATTTGTCATAATACTCGGCATAATACTTGGTGTCTTAAAAAATTTAGACTCATGGCTGTTACTAAGAACAGTGCCATGATGATAACCATTAGTCCAGCTTATAGCCTGACAATTCTGAAAAACAGAGCCAGACAAAAAAGAATAAGAACTTCAGGTGAAGACAGGAAAGAAAAGTGAATTTTATAAAAAAATTTGGTCGCAATGTCACTAGAGGACATTATCATAATAAAAAGCATAAACTACCACTCTGGAACTGGGAAAGCAGGCATTTTCAGTAAGGAAAAAAACCCTGTATTTATTGAGGAAAGTGGGTTGCAGACATTATGGATGGGTTTTTTTTTTATTTAATCAAGTACACAGCACTGCTTCTAATGACACAATATTTCAGCTTTACTTGTCTTTCTGACATCTAATAAAAACTCACATTACTGTTACTGAAATAACCTTTATTGTTTCTTATTATGGTGCCTCCCTTACCTGTTGAATAGTTGCAGTTTAATGTGACAGAGATGTAAAAGGTAGGGCAAACATTAGTTTGCCACTATCTTTTATGTTTGACAGCAGCTGGCTCACCAGTCCCTGTATATGTTGTTTATGGCTTAGATGTGTGACTTTGAGGATGGAGAGGAATTAATTTCTTGGGGTGGGAGGGTGTAGCAGACATGGGAAGCAATCCCTACAATACTTTGATGGTCATGGGATGTAATTTTTTCCCAGGTTTATACAAAGTTTTATATCATGGTTCATTTGGACATGACTGGGACTTGTACTGCCAAACTGTAACTGATAGTAATAAAATGGTCCTTTCTGAAGATGTACAGCTGTGAGCTTTTAAAAAGTCTTGAGACTGCTAAAAGAAACCTCATGGCATTATAGTTCATATATTACGAACTCTTGCAGAAAAAAACAAATTAAGATGGGATGAGGAGTCAAGGTTGAGGAATGACTAAATTTCAAATTAAAAGACATCATTCAAGAACTGAAACATAAATTGGAATAAGGTGAGGGCAAACTCAAGGCAGTGTTTATTCTAAGCATGTGCAAACCTCTTTTTGATGTTGTCTCCAAAATGATGCAGCAGCTAAATGTATTATACCCCTGGGAAGCATAAAACTTAGGGCCTGCTTCTCCTCACTAC
The DNA here is from genome assembly GCF_030490865.1 of Poecile atricapillus. NCBI lineage: Eukaryota > Metazoa > Chordata > Aves > Passeriformes > Paridae > Poecile > Poecile atricapillus. Next base: position 41,977,637 of record NC_081249.1, on the reverse strand, counting down.
ATAATAAGAATGGTGAAAAGCAGCCTTAAAGTAGGTATAAATTGCATTTAAGTCTTCTTTATGGCTCAGCAGTGGTAGAAAGGAGCCTCGATATAAATGAGAATCAGGTCCCCAGTATTTATTTAACCCTTGGGCTTTGTATATCATTTTATTTGCACCTTTAAGAGATTTGCAGAGGGATTTTTAATCAGGATTCAGTGTACAGAAAGCTAAATGTTTTCATTGCCTTACAAGTAACTTTAATCATACAGGCAGATCATTCTCTTTATTTCTCAAGAGGAAATGGTAGAATTTTCTGCTTTTGTATAAACCAAGCTAAATGTTTCTGACACCCTTAGTACAGTGTCAATTGGAAATTCACATTTCATGTAATAACAGACCATTTTAATTTCATGAGCTGAAGAATTGGTTTCCACGTGCAAATTGTACTGAAGAAAGCAATATTGTCAGAAGAACTGGCAGAGTGCTTCAAGAGATAAATCTATTGAATTAAATAAGAGGCTTTCATTACCTTTTACGTTGCATTTCCATATAACATAAGCATTAATTAAACTCTTCGTTGCTTTCTCCTATTCAGCAGAGCACTTGCTCAGTCTCACAAGAAATGCTGCCCAAGAAAACCTGTGGCTCCCAAACACAGTCATTAAAATACACTTCAGCAGAAGGGAAGGACGGGGAGAAGGGAAGAATGTTTTGGTGCACTTGGGCAAGTGGGACCTGCCTACAGAAATGCATAATTTCTGTTTATCAGGTTTTGACAACAAATGCATGATTTCTGTTTTGCAGTTTTTGACAGCTCCAGTGACTTGTAATAGGTCATCTCACTAGGTATTTCTCCAGGCAATTTGAATACAAACAGAAAGCAAGCAATTGTTTTTCAAATTTTAAGTATGCTTCAGTAAATGTGGAAGGCTTCTTCAGCGTGGGAGAACACTTTTGGTGTGAGGCAGTTTTACTTCTTGAAGTATCAAAACAACTCTGCAATGTGTGTCTCCTCTCCCGTGCAAGGAATACCCAGCTATAGCAAAGTTGTTGATATAAATTCAAGATGTTTCCTCTCAAGCTCTTTAAGTCAAGCCTTAAAGAGCTCCCTGGGTAGCCCACCCAAACTGAAGAGCCATCACGTATTTTTGGTTCTGGCACATTTCTATTTGTATTCAGATATTTCTAATTCCTTCTTTTCTTGTGATTCCAGGGGAACATTTGAGAATCTGCCCTCAGGAATACACATGCTGCACCTCAGAAATGGAGGACAAGTTAAGCCAACAGAGCAAACTGGAGTTTGAAAACTTAGTGGAGGAAACAAGTCACTTTGTACGCACGACTTTTATATCCCGGCACAAGAAGTTTGACGGTAGGCTGGATATAATTTACTTGTTTTCAAGGTTATGGGATATAAAAGCCATAATATCCATAATAAATTCCAATGTTCTTTTCTTTACAATTAGATATCACATTTGCAGTTGTCAGTTTGGCTAAGATAAGGGTTAATATACAGCTGTTATGCTTATCAGCCTTGTGAGTATTGCCTTTAATTACAATGACATCAAGAATCAGACTGTTAAGTGCCTGCAGGCTTGGCTAATGTTGAAAAAAGATATTAGATATGCATAGAGAGGTTTATAATTTTTGTCTCCTAGTTTCAAATGCAAAATTTAGGTTTGTAATTATGTTCACTGTTGCAAGATGAACTATGGATCTCCCATGATTTTTGTTATTGCAGAGAAGTATTTGTGTAGACTGCCTTTTTATAGCCTTAAGGCTGTTGTTTTTTTTCCTTCATGATTTTCTTGTAATGTACAGAGGCTCTAAGGGGGCTTCTGGCTTCCAAAACCTAAGGCCTCAAGTTGTGTATGAGAGAGATTATCATACAAACCACTTAAGCAGTACTGAACACATCATTTCTACCTAGAAAGAACAGAAAATAACAGTTTGAGGGGTTTATTTCCTTGTGATTAGCCTTTATAAGATCTTTCCAAGATCAATGTTATGGTGTCACAATTTGCTAAGAGTTTGTCTTTGAAAATGAACATTACGCTATTTTTATGGTTGTGTCCATATTTTCACATGATGGTTTTATATAAATATGTATTTGTGTTGAAAGTGTCACCCTGAACATTTCTGCATATGTGTAAGTTGAAAAGGGTCTGGAATTAAGAGGTGTAAATCAGCATTGCGAAGAGGATTGAACAGCTGCATGTAGGTGGAAAGCCTGCAAATAAGTGGGTAAAGCTGGCTAACCCCAGGTAATTGATCTTATGCATACATTTAGGAGAATGGTGGAAGTGTTATCTCTGAATTTGGAAGCTTGCTTTAAAACTCTTTGGTCCCATTCTGAAAGAAGTGAAGATGGCTCTAACTCCTTAGGGTAATTCTGTATTATTATCCAATTAAAGATTTTTTTTTCTGATATTGATTCTCTCAATGTGACACAGAAGAAAAAATGAATTATAAAGAAAAGGAATGGAAAAAATGTAACATGAGGATGAGCTGGAGGAAAGTCCCTAGCAGCAGATCAGATGCTAATGTAATTTAGAGAGTGTCCTTGGAAGGTGGGGATGACTGTACACTGCTCAGAATTGTGATGACTTCCCTCTTTAATGTGAAAGTGTAATTTTTTTATCTAGTGGCTTTTAAAAAATGTACTTGTCTTCAAAGAATTTAAAAAAAAATGAAGTCTAGAAGCTGTGTTGTATTACAAGATAGTAAGTGTGACAGTGAGTGTGCAAGTAGAACAGACATTTCAAACCATCTATGGCATGCACAGGGCTTTTTTTTTCCTAGAAGGAAACCAGGGTGATCACTGGTGTTCAGTGGGCATGCAGCACACTGAAAACTCTGGACTCATTGACCACAGAGCTCAGACAGGACTTTTCTAATTCTTTGTCAACTTCAGTCCTTTCTGTATTGCATTGGACTCAAGGACTTGGCTTTTCCAGTAATCTGAAGTTCTGTGTCTTAATACGGATGGTAAGGTATCGCTGAAAGTTCCTGATTGGGTGTAAATACTCCACTCTGGGATCTGCTCCACAGAAACTTGGAATAAAAGACTTAAAGACTAAAAGTTTCTTCTTACTATTGATCTTGTAAAGGGAATTTGCAATGTGATGTCTTATCAGAGAGCATTAGAACTTTGCGTATGCTTTCAGGATTTCAATGCTATTCTAGAGCTATTCAAAATTTGTGCACTTGTATGGAAAAATTGCTTCATTCCAGAAGGGAAGGCATTAATGGAGAAATATATTCACCTAATAGACTTCCAGTGTAAAATCAGCTAGATTTCTTGCAGTTTAAAATACAATGATGTTTTTCAATATAAAACAATATTGACAGCTAAGCTCTGTGTTTTAACTGTTCAAGTATAATCCTTTTTTTTTGTTTGTTTGTTTTTTAATTTGGTACTGTGATTGGACAAGGAATTCTCATACATTATTCTGCCATCTAATGCTAGTACACCACAAACAGCAGAAGAGATACAGCCAACTGTGATGATTTTATGGAAGTTTTGCACAGTACCCGTGTTTTTCAAGAGCAGCACATATAAGCAATAAAAGAATATATGAATATCTAAGTAATTTTGAGATAGATATCAGTGTTGTTCCCTTGAGAAGTTAATTTCAACTATAGCTTCTGCCAAGCTCTTCTTTGTTCAGACATTCATTTAATTTTGAGAACTCTTGAAAGAACATCAAAGGGATATCTTGTAGATTTTACAGGGTTTTATTAATGCTGTACTAAACATCTTAAAGTAAGAGAGTTTTGCAACATAAGACTTTTTACAGGTATGTGAACTCTTCTGAATTTTGATGACCTTCATAAACCTTGTCTTTCTTAATTTGTTTTCTGCTGCACAGCCATACACTTAAGCATAGATAGAAGGATGCTATGATTTCCATTTTGAGAGGCAGTTTGATATCTGTTTTCCTTTTCAGGATTTTTTCCCAGATTCCTATTCATGATCTAATCTAAAAGGAAACTCAATCTGTTGTAACTGGAACATTGTCTCCTTAGCCTCTGATAAGACAAACATTCTTACACAGAATCATAGAATCCAATGTTTGAGATGTGAGCTCATCCAGTGGCTGAGATGTAATGGGGGTGGCTTTGTCAGCCCTCCTGCTCCAAGCAGTCTCATCTATCACAGGTCACTCAGAATCACGTGCAGCTGCATTTTTAATATTTCATGGATAGAAACTGTACAGCATCTTTGAGCAACTTGTGCCAGTTTTGACCTTGTGACAAAACACTGTGTTTACTGACACAAATACTTTATTGTGAGGTGACTTTACACCTCACAATAAAGTGTTTTCTTGTGTTTACATGGAATTTCTTGTTTTGTTTTGTTTTTCTTAGTTTGTACCCATTGCTGTCTATATATCCTGGACTATATATCCCCCCACTAGATGTTTATGCACATTGATGAGACGCCTTGTGACTTCTCTTCTCTGGGCTGAGAAGTCCCAGCTCTCTGTGCCTCTGCTTTTAGAATAGGTAGTCCAGAACCCTCATCATCTTACTGCCCTTTGCTTGGATTGCACCACAGTGTCCATATCTCTCTTGTGCTGGGGAGTGCAAACCTGGACATAACTCTCCATACATGGCCTTATCAATGCTGAGCTGAGATGAAGATTCCCTTTCCTCAGCCTGCTTACAATGTTTCTGCATAATTTCTGTGTCAGTTTTGTATTTTGTTTCATCTGAAGTACGGTGCTTCCAAATCTCTGCAACAAATAAATTTCTGTAATATATAAAAGCAATAGAAGCTAAAGACGAAATTTGTAACAGAGAACTTTAGAAATTACTAAGTGATTTGAAAATTATCAGAAAAATTATACCTTTCCTTTAACTGTCAATCAGTTCTTGCATCCTAAAGCCCTTTATAATCTTTTATTTCTTACTCATTTCTAGTCCACAATTCTAAAGGGCTGTCACTGTATTAGGACTTTTGACTGTTCCGTTATTCTGGACTCATTTATTCATCATAGTGTATGAGGTTCAAAGATGTCTCAGAATCAAAAATCTGACAATATAATTTTCCATTCAGTTTCCATGTTCTAGACAAGTGCATTAGCATAAATCACTACATAACATAATGCCTGCTGCCTGTTGTTTCTTGGCTGAGCCTTATGTGCAGATGTTTACATCAGTATTGCCACCATCTGCATATTTGTCATTGCATTGACATACTGGAGGATCATTTCAAGCAAAATCAGTATCTGGAATTTCACTGATAGGTGTTTGAGGATCCATAGAATCTTCTCCTAAGAATCTTGCCAAATAAATGAAGCCGTGAAATTAGAAACGTTCCTATGAAACAAGTGCTCAATTGTCCTAGCAAAGAATGCAATACTTGTCTCAGGAATGGGGCACATATACCATTCTGAACACTAGGAAAAGAAAAAGCCTTTCCAACAGACAGGAAACACACAGGAAGTGAAGAATTCCAGCAGATAGGAATTTTTATTACCTCAAGGCTTTGTGTAAGACTAAATGCAAAATAAGCAGACAAGTAATGATCAGCTGTTTCCTATTCCTAACAACAGACAAGTAATCATGCTCCACTTCTTGGACCTCCACTGTATACCTCAAAGCAGCTTAAAATATATTATGCTCCCAGTGTAGCTGTAATAGTATCATCTTATTATCACCAATTCCCTTGCATAGTGACATTGCTGAGCAGCTGTTTCACACACAAGCCAATTTCTTTTAAGTATTGCTCCATCAGCAACCGAAACCAGCCCAGCCGGAAGGTTTTGTCATGAATGTTAATGAGGAGACAAATAGCTGTTCAGTGACATTTTCTCACTAATCCTTTGAATAAGTATAGGGAAAAATATATCAAAGAGTTTTAATTTGAGCTAAATAGATGTGAACCTGATAAAAGACACACTGTCTCCTCATCCTCATTAAAAATTACACTAGCAATCTTAGCAGTGATGTTAAAAATGAAGGAATGTCTAAGAATAGCTACCATGAACTTGAATGGATATGGATAGCCTTCAGCAGAATGTGTGAGGCATGATGCCTTTTAAGGAAAATAAGCTGGATAGCCTAAGGACCAATCTGCACTGCATTGATCTATCATACAGTGTCATCATTCCCCGTGCTCCTTTTTTTTGTAGTCTAGGAGAACAGTGATCCATACCCATTAGTGCCGCTCATATATATCTTACAGTCATTACCAACAGTACTGGTGTAAATTACAGGCCAGCAAAGAAAGTTTCACAGATGATCTCCCATAATAATACCTACAAGAATAGCTAACATCCCAGACACCCTGTATTCCCTTTTCTTGCACACTTTATGAAAGAACTTGGAGAAAAATAGCAGGTTTGAATCTTTCCTTGATACTAGAGCTGACAAAAATATGTTTTGTGAAGTTGGTTTCCAACAAAGTAAGAACTTTTCAAAGAGCTGAACTATTATAGCCAGGTATAACTGTCTCATTAAACTTGGGGGGAAAAAAAAAGTGTGAAAAGTGAAATAAGGGTGGTACTTGAAGTTGGAATAGACTGAAGTTCAGCTGCATGGCCAGTGTAAGTCTCTGCCCTCTGGCCCCTCTTCCTCCTACTCTTGCTGCCCAGCCTGCCAGCCCACCTCAAGCTGTAGCTCATTGACCTCTGGATTTCTGCAGAGGGAGGGGAATACAGCAACACAGAAGGCCTCTTGTACACTGGTGCTGTCCTGGTCAGCAGGTAAAGGATGGACTTCCAGTGGGATATTTTTTAATACTTTGCTTTCCGTGCATCTGAAGTGAAAGGGCATGGTTTCCGCATGATTTTTGGCTTGGTTGTTTGGTTTCTGGAAATTCTGGAAGTCATAAAGGACTGCCTTTCCCACAGACCTGTTTGGGAGGCAAGAGGCTTCTCTGGGGTGTGGGAAAGTCAAATAAATATATACTGCTATTATTCTAGTGCTGCCATGTCTGAGGCATTATGTAGGCTACACCATACCAAAGATATTTTGGGGCTTCCTTCTGGGCAAGATGGTGGTGGTTTGTTTGTTTGTTTGTTTGTTTGTACTTTGCTTCTTTTATAATATTTCTGTGTTACTTTGCAATGTTTCACATCAAATGTAAGATCCACTGCAGGACAGGTGGATTTTTAAAATCCACAACTGCTTGGCTGTAACAGTTCTAGCAGGGCCACAGTTTACATATAATTCATCTAGTGGTTCAACACACTACCTAACTTCTGTGTTTGCCAAAATACAGACCCTAGAGCAAATAGAAGGCTTAAAGAAGTGCAACATCTGTTGACTTCTAGCATGTAACGTCTTGGAAGCCTTCACTGGACATCTGGCACAAGTTTCTAAGCATTAAAGAGATTCTTAATAAGAGATGCCATACCTTAAAATTGACAGGAAACACAAATTTGAAAATAAATATTCTGCACCTGATCAAAATCCTATCGGAGCTGATAATAGCCTAAGAGAAACCTCTACTGCCTGCAAACAGTTTTAGGCTCTAATTCTGAAGATTTGCCCTGAGAGTACTGTTTATCAATTTCAAATATTATGTCAAAAGTTTTAATCTACATTAAAGCAGTCTTTTTGTTTGTTTAATTAACCAAAAGAGGAGAGGAGTCAAGCCTAAAAAAACTTGATTTTCCTAGTAATAAGAACAGTTTCCAGTCAGGGATGCTTATTCCTGTAACCTGGCCAAGTCCAGTACTGAAAGGCAACATCTGAAATTGAGTGTCTTCCTCACACTCCCTGCAGTTAGAAATGCACTTGGTGCATTTGGATGGGCTCTGCTCTTCCTCAGTTTAATTTGCTAAGTGCAGCTGGTCACAGGAATAGTAATCTAACCAGCTGCATCAAATTTATGAAGCTGCAAAACAAAGGACAAGCTGTTACCCTGAGCTGGAGTAGGTGGGTATTACCCACTCTCAAATAGATGTTGTGAGAAAGCATGTTGTCCAGGTGTAGCCAAATCCAAGAGGGCAGGGAAATACTGTTTTTCCCATGCAACAGAAAGCAGAATTTGCCTTGCTGACAATTAGATATCCATGATAGAGTGTTCCTATAGATTCCCTCAGTAGTCAACGGGGAATGCAGGGTGCAAGTCACATTAGTGCAAGGATTACACCTCAAGTAGGTCTGGAAAAATCTTTCCCTGGAGTACATATTTCTCTATATGGTTTAGAAAGGGTATTTAGCTATGACATAAATGCCTATACTTTGGAGTTACTTATACATTTGTTCAGAAAAATTCCACCCCAAGGAACCGAATAAAAGAGTGAAACATCTAAAACACTTTTGAGGCTCTCTTCTGTGCTGTTTTTTGCCTCTTTTGCAGAAGTATTTTCTTTTTTACTTTTTTTTTTCTTTTTTTTGTATTCTGTAGGGAAAAAGACATTTAAAATATGAGACAGGTAGGCACTATAGAGGTCAGTCATTATCTTATGATAGCTGAAAAAAACCCACTATCCTGTTGAAATCAAATGGCATTTAATCTTCAGTGAAGCTCTGAACAGAGCTGTATGTTTTTAATATTTTATAATGAAAATTGTTCTCTAAGTGTCCAATCCTTTAAAATATCAACCCATAAGTAAAATTACTGATTTTCAAATACTAAACCCCCTGCGATTAAAGATGCTTCAGATGCATGTGGACAAGAATAGAATTAATAGTGGACTCAGCTTCAAGTCCATAATACTGATATCTTCTTGCAATTGTCCAACAGAGAATCTCTTACCCCTACCTGATTCTTATTCTGATGATAGGTGCTTACCTGTCACACAGCAAGGACAAAAAACGTGCTGTGAGAATCAAACATAGCCACTGTACATCAAACCCAGGCTATAAAAAAAGGGTATTTATGCATGTTGTCAGCACTTTGGATAATAGGAACTGTAGCTTTATAATTTCTCATGTGTTATTCTCAACCCTTATTAAATACAGAAATACTATTTCTTAAATTAATCTCTTGACTGTAATAAACAGGCATTGTTATATTTTTGCTGACCTTCTTTCCCTAATTCTTTTGTCTGTGTGTCAAAACAACTGGGAAATTAAAAGGAAACAGTATATCATGAAAAGGTTCCTGTAATACTGAAAAATGATTCAATGACTCTCTGTTTCTCCACTTACCTATTAGATTTTTTAGAGTTTCTTTTAAATTAAAGTTTCTTTTTCTTTTTCTCCTTTTTTTTTTTTCCCTTTCTTTTTTCTTTTTTCTTTTTTTTATTTTTTATTTCCTTTTTTCCTTTTCTTTTCCTCTGCCCTATCGTTTACCAGGAAAAGATGGAAGTACTTTCTTTTCTGGGAGGAGTATCTGTGAGGACTGTCACTTTTTCTGGGAGGAGTATTTCTGGGAAGACAGTCACTTTCTGGGAGGACAGTCACTTTCAGCAGTAAGAAGGGGACAGAAGGGAGCTACATGGCTAAATGCCTATATGCCATAGGAATATTTTTAGAGATAACTTAAAAATGGGCATATGAAGGTCTACTTGTGCTGTACTCCATGTCAGTTTTGAAAATTGCATACATAAATCAGAGCAACCAGATATTCAGGAAGATAGGGAGGACATGGCACAGAGGTAATGCTCCTCGTCTTCCCCACTTGCCTTACATTCCGTCTATACCAACATTCACTACATTCACTCTATACCAACAGCTGAGAGGTAAAAACAAACATTCTGCCTAGACTCCCAGGGTGAAGTCTCTCTTGTCTGTGTGGCTGCTGGTAGAAAGTAGCAGCCGTGGTTCTCTGTGTGGGCAGCCCCACTGGGTGCTGGTGAGGGCCTGGCCAGGCTGCCACAGGGAAAATAAGCACAGATCACAGAGACATAAACCATATCTGATTATCCATACTGAAGTGTTTTCTTGCTTGTTTTACTGTGCATGAGCATTCCGGTGTTGTTTTGGAAAACTTTGAACTTAAAACAATGCATGACACCTATACTATTGAAATATTCCAGTTTTCCTAAATACATTGAAAATATAAATTGCACTGATTCTCCGTAATGGGCTTTTTGTGCATTACTTTTCTGAATATTTCTGATACATTCCCCACTCATTCACTTCTTTGGATTTTTACATAAATAGAAATCTTTATTTTCAACTTTTTCATCTTTTCAAAGTTGTACTGAAATTGTTTTGCTTAATATGTTTATTGTATATGTGTCACATGTTTATTCTGGGATACATATATATTGTTTGTAAGCTTTATCAGAGATAAAGTCTTTAATTTTCTTCTAGTTGTAACCCGTGTGCTTTATGCATTCAGAATGACACCCCACTAAATTGTCAAGTGTTTCAGCAGTGCACAGGTCAGTAACCTGTCACTAACAGCAGACACTGGAAGGGCAAAGCATAGAACAGGAGATGAACTGGCAAAGGGCTGTTGGGAGTGGGACAGAGAGAGAGAGGACCAGATACTGTGTCATGAGCTATCTGTTAAACTCTAATCATGTAAAGAACAGTGTATAGCTTAGAGGATCTGAGAGGGGTAACAACGCAGCTTCTGTGGAAGTCTTCACACTGGTGGAGAATCAGATGTTGGACACCATTGCCGCTTGTAGTCTGTATTGAATCTATACCAAGACTCTTAATAAAAAGAAAAACAAACCTTAAGGCCTGAAATAGATCTTCTTTAATATATGGCAGGTTCTTAATTTACCATTCCTGGGTGAAATTATTTACTGTAAATTGATACTTCTTTTGTGTTTTTATGGGAGCATCTAGAAGCCATTCACTATTACACAGTCACATTCCTGACTTAGGAAATTCATCATCTCACAGCTAAAAGGCTGTTCTTGCTCTTGAAGGGCTATACTCATAGTGAAAACAGACATATGTAAAGCAGGAAGGAGGTGAAAACAGCTCATTTCAGAAATACAGGACATCTTCAGTCAATGAAATCTCATCAAGATCATGTCCAGGAAAAGGCAAGAGCAGGTACTTGTTGAATGCTAACATCAGTGAGTGGGTGCAACGTATATGAATTAATTTTTACCCTGATAAGAGCAACTGGTTTGCACAGGTGCTAAAACTGTGCTGAGGAAATCAATTCTGTTATCTCCTTTTTCCTTCTTCTGACATTGAAGCAGTTTCACAGGGATATGCAGCTTAAGGAAGGCATCAGTTTATACAAGCTTGTTGTTTAGAAGTTGAACCGAAGTTTGGTAGGTGGAAGATGAGATGATTTCTGCTTAATGTGAACTAGTTTTTGGAGCATGTAAAATCCCTTAAGGGGAAAAATGCAACAAGCTTTCAAAGCATACCAGTAAATGAATGCATGTGAAAGTATGCAGATTAGGAGGTCTACTGTAACTACTGAGACTAAGCAAATATATGCAATCTGGCCTGTTTAATTTTCAAAAGCTGGAAACAATTTTTGAAGAAAACACCTTGTTTCAATTACCATAAAGCAAGAAGCAAGATTTGGAGCTGAAATACGTATTTCATGTCAACAAAATACTATTAGATTTAGTTTTGAATTTCAGTAAAATCAAGTATTTTGAAAGATTTCAAATGAATGCTAAAGGTGATTTTCAGCTGAAAAACCGAACATGTTGCAATTAAAAATGAAGAAACAAATTATTATCAAGTATTTTCTAATAGTATATTTTGTGGTACAGTGAAGTTCTGTAAAGTTGTGACAAACATCAGCACTACATTTTTTAATTTTTATAAGTTTTTGACATTAACACTTGGTCAGCTTTACAGCTTTTAAGTAAATCTTAAACACTCCCAAGAAAGCAGTGTTTTTTTCAGTATCTGCTGCTGTATGTATCTCCATAACTTTTCTGGCACTCCTGCAAGTAAAAAACAAATTAATTTAATCTCTCATTAAATAACTTGCAGGGGAAAACCTTGTCTCACCTTCTAGAGTGCATGATGAAGTTCCAGTACAGGCCATGAGCTGAAGATGCTTTTTAAGCTATGAGGAATGTATGCCAGAGCCTCAAACATCTCAGGATCATTTTTGGGCTCTACCCAAACTCAGCTAGCTGGGATCTGTTGCCTTGTTACAGCTAGTGGATAGATACAGCTTTGGAATTATTCTGCTTCTTATTTCAATGCCCAGAGACATCCTTTTCCAACATGTAGTTGATATTTGGAATTCAGCTTCCTGTTTTCATACCAAAGCGTACATGATACAACATTTTAAAAGGCCACTGTGTGCTTGTAAGTATATTGGTATTCAGCTTCTAAAAGTTGTGATTTATTTATTCACACATAGAATTTTAAGTCTAAATAAAAGCATAGAGGCTGAACCTGTCTAGTCTAATTGTATATCAATGAGAAGTTAAATATCAAGTAACATTAAGGAAATTTGAATTAAGAATTTATCCAGCTTAGATTAGACATTACCTTAAAACAGACTTACTTTTCTACCCTCCACATTTATAGCATCCCACTCCTTGAGTACATATGGCCATATCTTTAATATTTTTAGCAGTTTCAGAGTACTGTAATCTCTGTAAAGATGGAATCACTGGATTTGGACCTGTCTGCATATCCTTGTACAACAACTTCTTTTTATACCAAAACAAAATCTGTCGAAAATAAGACTGATTTTGGAAAATGTAAGAGGACTAGAAAGAAGTTTCCAAATGGCTCATCAACAATGCTCCTTGTGGAGGGAAGGAAGGTACTGCTGGTCTCAGGAATCTAGGTGCACCTGAATTTTCTTTTTCTTTTATTTTATATAATTCTTTGAAAAGAAACAAATATTGCTGGTTGTTCAAAGTAATAATCAACCAGTTCTAACAACAGAGCCCGAAAGATTGTACTATACATGCAAGGATAATATCCTGCTCAACTGTTCAAAGGGAGCCTTAATAGCATAGTGATTTATTTGGATTTTCTGGCATCTTACATTCCTACATTCTCTTCCGTAATGTGACTGGCTTTTTGAACTGCTTTCTTTCATATGCATGGAAATCCACGTCCACATAAAACTAGAGAAATCCTTGTTCTGTTCTTAGCCCAAGGATAAGCCTGTGCTGGGCCTAAAGTATACGCAGGCTTAATGCCAGGATTTTGCATGGGGATCAACTGCATTTTCAGCTAATGCATAAAATAAAATGCAACAAGCCAAATCAATGTTGTGCCCACCATTTACAAAAAAAGCCCTTTGAAATGAAACTCCTTATCCTCACCTTCACCTGGGCTATGCTTGTGTTTTATGTAGCTGTGTTGCTGAGAGATGCGTTTCTGAAGCGTGATCTGGTTTTCTACTTACTCATCAGTAAGTTGCTTTCTGAAACTTTATCACTGTTGTAGTGCTGTGCCTAGGAGGAAATGGTTTTGTTCATCTGTTTCTAAAGAGGTGCATGGAAGAAGAGTGATGCAGAAGAGCAAGGGAAGTTCAGAGGTGAGAAAAGGACAGATGAGACGGCTATAATTTTACGGTGGCCTCAGTCCCATGAAAGGATGGGTAAATGTTGAAACCTGAAGGCCACCTCAGCAGATGGCAATTCACAGGCCTTTACTGCCCTTGCAGCCTAGGGATTTATTTGTTTAAAGTGTCAGGATCTGGTGAAATGTCTAAAGGTATGAACAGGAGTAGGTGGCTGTCGCCTGAGGATTGTTTACCAGCAGGGAGTTGTAGTTGTTATGGAATATTATCCAGGGCATAAATCTGCCCCCCTCCTGGCACCTGCTTTTCCGCTTTAACTCAGAAGAGACTGCAGAATGCGAGTATCTGTAATTAGGCCTTCAAACGCACAGCTTGAAAAGAAACAATCTTAGCACACCATAAAGACAATAGCACTTCCCTGGTTTGACTAAAATTTCTAAATGTCTTAATCTCCTTAATTTGCATCTCTAATGACACTTTTTGCAAATTCCCTAGATAGAAACTTTGTTAATATGCAGACTGACAATATCCTTATTGATACTCTGTATTGTGTTTATATTTTTTTGCTATTTTAAGCATAGCCAAGAAAGCTATAATCCATATTTAATTTTGGAATAGCAGTGATGTGCAAGGCTTTTTATGTAATCTCTGGAATAAAAACATATACAACATTCAGGGAGAAAAGTACAGGACCAGTGACCATTTACAGGTATGACCTTTGCATCCCTAGTGCAGAGGTGTAGTTGTGCAAAACAAGGTACCCCTGGACAGGGGATTTGCAGTTCTCAAATTAAGACTCAAGTGATAATATTGCTTGTGGGTTTGTTCAGTGCTGTTAATTTTACATAAGGAGATAAAAATATTGATTTTTCATTTTAATTGTTGCATCATTACTAGATCTACAGGTAGTAGGATAATTTTCTGATGGCTAAAGGCTGCACAGATAAAAGGGGAAAAAAAGTCATATTGTAACAAGTACATTTTTTTGATCAAAATATCAGAAGTAATTTAAAATAACTTCCAATGAAAAAGAAAAACATTAAATTATTTTTGCTTGCAAATATTTATAAGATTTTATAAGATTTATAAAGATTTATAAATGCCTTAAGTTACTGTTGTTTGAACCAATGACCTTTGTTTTCCTTGCCTAAAACATGTGTAGAGTTTTTGAAAATTCTGTTTAGCATCTCCTTTTGCTACTCAGACCTGATATTGAAATTTCCTTCATTAATATGATAAACATGGGTAGTCTGGTTATAGTTTAACACTATTGTTTAAAGACTTCTAGATGCTGAAGCTTAGGGTCAACCACAAGGCCACCTTACTGTGATGGTCATGCATGCCACCAGTCAGCTTTAAACCAACTAAACTGGCGTAGCTTGTAAAAGCAGCAAAAATGTGCTGTGGCTCCTTCAAATAAAATAAAGGAATGGAAGAGATGAAAAGACAGTGGTGCAAATCGAGTGATCTGTCCATGTTGTGTGGCAAGTGTTTTGTTCTCATCTTGGAGATGAGAACAAAACACTGTAAAGGAAGTAACAAAATTAGAAGGTCAAAATTTTGAGAAGGGGGAGTCAATATGTAGGTGCTTACGTTTAGCTGTGACATAGAAACATCAAAGTGCTAACACAGATTTCAAGCTCCTAGGAAAGGGCCAGACACTGCTCCCACCAATGTCTTAGCACTTAGTCTGTTTAAAAGACTTCATTAGACTACCCAGAAAAACAGCACACTATCAAATTCATTAATAGACCATCTGCGAACAAGTGCAGCAAGTTCTGCAACAGCTAAAAGGTTTCTTCTCAGCTTCTGTTTGCAAAACATGTGTGAGTTAATGGAGTATCACATTCACATGGTGCTGGGGCATTGACCTGGAGTCTCTTCAGGAAATAGATCTAGGTTTCATGTAGATGCACTGTGCTTTACAATGGGAACAGCCCACATTTTCTAATAATACAATAGTGTTATTTATTATATTTATCGTATCTGTTATGCTGTATGTTACGGTGTTGTTCCTTCTTGGAGGGCAGTTATCTTTCAAAAAAGTCTCATTTCTCTTTGTTTGCCAACTTAAGTATCAAGTAAGCCAGGGCCACGGCAGCTCAAAGTTTGGAGTAATGATGCCAGTTTGTGTGACTAGGGGAAAGAAAATAATCTGATTTATTTCCAAAGAGGTCAGTGTCATTTGGGAAGGAATTTAGAGATTAGTTTAGAAATGTCTAGAGTGCAGAGCACTTCCAAGGCCACATTCCTTGTGAAAGCATGCTTCTGAGTTTAGTCACACAGATAGTGAAGAAACAGCTATTTCTGATGTAAATCTATCTGTAATATTTTAACTGTTGGGTATAGAACACGCGTATGGATTGTCAGGATTTCCTCTTAATGCCTTCATCTCTTCTTTGGTGAGATATGAAGAAAGGATGAAAACGCCATTTAGCCATTATAATTCAGCAGCTAAATAGACATGGTCTGAAAATTACTATCCCCTCCCTATCCACTATCAAAAAAGACTGGTATGAATTGTATGTCCATTCTCTGAACAACAGGGCTTCCTTTCAACCCTGCATCTGCTTCAACCTTTCTGAAAGTAGATTCAAAACGCTTTGCTGAAAAGAAAATTTGTAGTCAGATTTTGAAGAGCTGTGCTGCATTGTCATATTTTAACCAAATACATAATTCTCTTTAGTCACATAGAAAGACTTCATACAGATTATTCACAGAAGGATGAATATGCAAAAGATCATTTTCCCAGAATGACGGAGATGGAAATCATAGGTGTTAAATGAGAATGTAAATCACAGATCTCTAAATCTTTGAACCATGAGGATGCTAACTTTCAAACAGTTAAACCTACCCAGATCTTGACAGTTCTTTTGTACATAAAAGTATCTCGGACATATTTTTTCACTCAATTTATTTACATTCTACTATTTATATTTTCTCTTATTATTTTCAAAATAATCTAAATCAAGATTACTTAAATAAAGTCATGTAACTGCTCTGTGAAATAAAAAAAAATATTATAATGTTCATATAATTACAGTGGTGATAAAGAAACTGAGGCACCTAAAGGCAGTCTGACTTGCCTGGTGTCACAAAATTCAGTAGTGACAAAATTGCAAATGAACAAAGTCTGGTTTTCATCTGCATTTTCTCAGACTTTATATATACCCTAACCTTCTTGATGTTAATGCCAGAAAATTTTTACTCAAAGACATAGTTTTTCTTAATTTTCATCAATCCAAGATTTTGCTGTAAGTAAACATTTTTTTTTCTCTCATAAATTTGAATTTCTTTCATAGTCACTTTCTATTACTTTTTAGTAAATTCCTTTCCATTCAGATTTTTGCTGTAGAAATGTCCAGACGAATACACAATATTCAGTGATTGCACCATGTTGCCATAAAAGAGGTTTCTTGTGTACAATATATTTTAGTTTATGAAATTGAACTGATTTTTTCCATGCTGCGACAGTGTTGCACCTTCACATTACATTTAAGTAATTTTCCCACAGGTATTGCTGTTGAATTTTTTCTCATTAGGCTTTAATGCATTCACTTGCATTTTTCCAGATAGAATGTACTTCACTAGTGACTGCCAGTTTTTATTTTCAGTCATTACAGGATTTTTGTTTTCCCTCCATATAAAGTTGTTGTAATTTTAAAATTACCTCCCATTTTGAAATAATCTACAAATTTAATTACTGTGCTGCTTAGTCCTTCATCCAGGTGATTATTAGATGATTCATTTGCAAAAAGAAAAAGCCCCTATTCTTTATCTGACACAAGCTCTTTGGGATATACTATTTACATCTCTAATTAGGTTGCTGAAATTTTGCCATAACCTCCTCTCATCACTGATCTTTCAAAACAACCCTGCTCTCGTATCAAATTTCTGCTCTGCAACTTCCTGACAGCTTCCCACAGCTGAAGTGGATCGTTGAACTCCAGTTATTTATCAAACAAAGCAAGGTTGTTTTATTTTTTTCTTTTTGTGGTTTTTTTTTCAGATGTTACCAAATTGCAATAGACTTGTGGCCTTTTTAGATGCAGTTCTCATAAAAACATTTAAGGTTGTCTGTCACTAAAAATGTTTCCATGAGTACCATTACTGCATTGACCACTCTATTTTCTGGTTATTGAAGTGCCTAGTATATCTCTAAAACAGTAAAACTACTCATACTTATTTCCTCAAACTTTCTCCAAAATTGACAAATAAATGCATTATTTCACAGGACAACCTGGGTTTTGATTTTAGCCAGTGAATTCTGCCCAAGGTACCAAGACACCATTCTGTAGTGAGCTAACTGTAAATTAGGAATATTGAAGTTAAGCATAGTTTTCAGCACTTCTTATCTGCTAGGCAGAACCTCCTGACTATAAGTTCTGTAGGTGAGGACTTCAAATACAGTTTCTCTTTTAAAAATCTTGCTCAGTGGAAAAATTCTTTATATTTGCCATATTACTATATAGAACTGGAAAACCGATGTCATATCTAACAACAGTAAAAATTTCAGATCAGTGGTACCTAATTATTACTTCTCTTAAGTAATAATTACTTTTTATTACTTAAGTAATCTCTTACATTTTCATAAAGACAAGAGAAAGCTACTGGTACTGAAAAGTGGCAGCAGAATAATGATATTTTTGAACGATAAGGACACTATCTGAGAGAATTAACCATTACATTAATTGTTTTCTTCATGTGATATAAATAGTTGTGATTGCATACTCAGGATGTCCACATACCTATATAAAACAGACAAAGCAGCAAACAAAAATATTTACAGAAAGAAAAATAGGAAAGAAAAAACCAACTATTCCATCTCCTTAGGACCATGAAGGAGTCCAGAGGCAAAAGCACAGGGGCACCTAACAAAGCACAGGTGACCTAGTGGTCAGAAATTAAGAAAAATATATACAAACAAACAGAAATATGGAAAAATACATGTGTTCTGTGTCTTCAACAGATAGAAAATCTTTTTTCAGATACAAATACACCTAAACGTCCGTTCCTTTAACTGATGCCATAAAATACATGTTATTAGTTTGCTGGCTGGCCTAGAACCTGCCTGTTACAGCACTTAGCTCTGAGCTATCCAGAATCTTAAAGCCCTGTTATCAGAGGACTGATGGGAATCAGAGGTCATTTTCAGCCTTTTCTCTTGAAATGTATGTGCAGAGAATACAAAGCTAAATGTTTTTCTATTCCTTGTACAGGTTGAAGATGGCTTATTAGTGAAATGATTGATTTATGCTTTGACCTTTACTGTTCAGTTACTGATCTGTTCCTCTGAAAGACGGAAATGCATGTCTTACAAGGAAGCCCTAACACAATTTCAAAACATGTTATTTTAAATAGAAACAGTGAAACCTGGTAGTTGAAAATGCTCCATGAAGGATATCTTAATAAAAGTGATGGCATTAACAAAAAATGCCAACAGTAATTACTTGGATATATCTTCATGTGGCCTGAAAAACTGTTCCAGATGTAAATGTATTGTGTATAGCTGTATAGTCTTGTAAACATGAACAGTTGTTGTCATTCACAGAAAACTGCAGTCAGAAATGCTTTTAATCAGACATCTTATAACTAATATTTAGAATATCTGAATTACTCTAAAAACCTTTTCTGTCTTTATTACTGAGTAGTTTCAAGTTAGTTTTATTTAGTTTTAAGGCTTGATTTTGCAAATAAAAAGACATTCTCAAAGAATGAGATTTGGAGATATTAAAGAATTTATTATTTCTGTTGCTGCTTGGTAATTTGCAAATACGATCTTCAGTCTTTTGCTATACGTAGAAACAGCACTCTGCAAAAAAAAAAAAAAAAAAAAAGAATACAAATCTAGGATGTCCTGAAGTGCAGCAGGTGTTGGCTGTGTCATTTCAACATCAGTTTGGGGTTCAACAGCCTTGCAGGACTGAGATTGTCAGTTTGCAGGTGTTAAATTTAAAAGACTGTGAGGCCAGCTGCATTCAGGCACCGAGAGCGTTCACGGCAGGCATTCAAGGGCAAATCATGCTTGAGCGACCTGATTGCCTCTACAACTAAATGACTGGCTCTGCAGATGAGAAAAGAGCCGTGGAGGCAATATACCTTGACTTTAGTAAGGTTTTTGACACTGTCTCCCACAGTGTTCTCATTTGATAGCTGAGGAGACCCTGGCTGCCTAATCCGATTGCTATGTGAGTAGAAAATCGTCTGGGCTATCAGGCTCAAAGGGCGGTGATCAGTGGCTCGATGGCCAGCAGGCAGCTGCTGAAGAGAGGGTACCCAGCACTGTAGGGGATGAGTTCTGGGGCCCTTAGTGCTCATCTGCCACCTCGGTGGTGGCACAGAACAAACTTTTTACATGGCACAAAGTTAAGGGAAATGGCTGTCATTAGGAATTTGAACTTCAGCCTGAAGGCTTATCATGTCAAACCTGTCCATACTTTTCCCAGAAGCAGTTCAAACATTGGCCTTACTTTCTATTAATTAAGGTATTTATGTTGATTGCTGTTGTTCCCCCTTCCTGATGATTCCCTTTTTTCTTTACATGGGACTTAAATTTTAAAGGTTAGTGTTAAGATCCAATCATTAAAATTATTAGAGAGATATCTCTGCCCAAATCAAGGTAAAAATGAGACCATATGCCAAAGTCAATAGTACAGACTTTTATTTAACTGTAAATGTGAGGTAGAGAGATAACTGGGGAAAGAGAGATGAGAGCTGAGAAAGAAAGAGTGACAGTGAAACAGATGAAGTAGAAAAGAAAAATCACCACTCCATCAATTCTGACAACATCCCATTGGTCCTTTCCTAGTCTTCTCAGTGGTTGCAGACTGGGCATGAAGTGGTAGATGGACAGCCCACACAACACCAGGTCCATATTATGCTGAGGGTAGGTGGAAAATGTCCCCATGAGTCTTTAAGCCCTGCTAAGATGTTGCAGCCATCCCTTATGTCAGTGTAGTTGAGTTGATGATGGCCCATTATACCCCTTCAGCTGAGGTGGACACCCTCATCCTTACGTGTGAACGCCCCTATACTTGGGAATAACCTGGGTGTTTACCACAAGTGGCCAAATGTTTGAGCCATTAATCACTAGCAGTCCAGTCTCTCACAGTCATCTTTCTGACACTAGACCTTTTCCATTTAGCTTAGTTCCTTGCCCTCTGTACCTTTGGTTCCTCTCATTTTCTCTCCCTTTCTCCCCCCTCTCTCTCTCTGTCTCTTTCTTTTTTTTTTCTTTTTTTTTTTTTTTTTTCTGAATGGGGATGTCAGCTAGTGTGTGGATGACTTAATCTGAGCAATTTCTCTCAACTCCCTTGATAGTCAGTGGAGAGAAATAGGAACTCTCAGGGTATAGCATATTTCCTAATTTAGAGCAGGTTAGATGAATACATCTTACAAGTGGCTCCTTTTCTCTGTTGACTGTACAAGAATAAAGATGAAGCCTCTCAGATGCATGTCACAGGTATCTAAAGTTAGGTACAGTGATATCACAATATATCAGAGTGATCACAACCAGAAAGAATGATATGGCCACTGTCCCATGATAATAGAAGCTATTTCTTATTCATGTTTTAAGGACATGTCATTCCTCCCATGTTCAAAGTCCCCTGTCTAAATTTCTGTGCTGGCTTTTGTTTTTCCCTTTTTTTTTTTTTTTTTTCCTTTTCTTTTTTTTTTTTTTTTTAAACTTCTGGACATGGTATATGGGGACATTACTCTGCTTCTATTTGTGTATATATCAGGAGATTTCAGGTCCTCAAATTGCTTCCCATACTCACAAAAATGTTAGAAGGATCCACAGAAGTGGGTATCTCTCTGCTGGATTTCCAGATGCAGGTTTCACTTAACAGAAACAGAATAGATTAAATACTAATTTTCTGGTTATTTTCTTACAGCCTTTTACATTCCAGTTAACACATTAGCCTCTGTTAGGTTGAATACTATCAATGCTCCCCAGTCTGAGAAATATTATAATGCATCTGGCTGGTACAAAACGCTTCTGCTGTGTTTTAAGTATAACATTATGCAGCCAATGAGATTTTAATGGCTCTTTATCACAGCTGGACTCCAGCAATAAATGCATCAAGACTTCAGACACATTCTCCTTATATGTGACTGAGGACAATGAAGGAACCCAAATACATGGGACGTATAATGAGATTATTTTGATCTACAATAGAAGATTCAGTGATGTAGCACTATTTTCAAACTCCTCAGATTTAAACTTGGCTCACTTCAGATTTTAATGCAACAGAAAATTGATATTAGGCTAATTTTATAGATATAGCAGCAAACCTTTAATTTTTTTCTTTCCAGATATTCATGAAATCTCTGATCATTGAGCTTTTTCAATTGAAAATTATAATGAAGCCATCTGCTTTAGAGATGTAAGAGATCGTCAGGTATCAGGTTTCCTATTCTTTCAGATTTTATTTGAACTATGATTTAAAAGAGGAGGTTTTGACTTAAAATTTGTTTATTAATTTGGTGACTGACTGTTTTTTTGTCATTTTTTTTATTGCAGACATGTTTTCACCATTTTAAAATCATCCTTACTCCACAAAATACAGCCCAAGTGATTTGCATGCATAAGCACAAACTTACGTCTATTGTGAAATAACATTGTACAAATATGAACACATTTATCTTTCACTTTTATTGACGAGTATGGAATTGAAAAAGTAAACTTAGAGCAATTCTTGGCCTGCAAGTTATTGCATGTTTTAGATCATTGAAATAAAAGCCATTTTCAGTGACAGTGTAAAGGAAGTTAAATGTGAAAAAGCAATTCTTAGCTCTTCTCACACTGCATTTTACAAAACAGACTAATAAAAGCAGTTTTGTTCTACCTTTTATGGATTTTGTGTAAGCAACATATTCAGAGATTATTGCAAGTCACAGAAAATGTCACCCTGAGACAACAGTGTTTTCAATGTTCCATTACAATACAAGAAAATCTTTTATAAAGGAAAATTTCTCATTTCTTTTGGTAAACACTAATAACTTTACCCCTGAGACAACAGTGTTCTCAATGTTCCGTTCCCATTTAATTCATTGAGATATTAGAACTATAGGCTACAAGCCTCTCTATTTTGCATTTGCCTTCTTGGTAAAATGTTTGAGTGTGACAGTAGAAGGAATGTAATACTGTAATGCTGCTGTAGAGTAATGCTGGATGCTACATTGGAGGTACTTTAACTTTCTCAAAAACAAAGATGCAGGTGTGCATTCGGGTTAGCCCCATGTTTTGGATACTTGGGAAGTGTCTACATTCATATTGACTTAGATTTTCACTACAGAGAAAAATCTCTCTTCACTTAGTCCTTTTTGCAACATGCATATATGAATCTGTGTTTATCTCTTCTGCATAGCAGTGCTGTCTGGATGAATAATTTCTGGGTTTTGTAGTTTGTTTTTTGAGTTTCTTTTTTCTTCATGTACAGCTGGTTCTATAAAAAGCACAGAGTAAGTCTATTCTATGGTATTTTAATGTTTATACTTTCAGTAAAATGTGATGCCCCCAAGCAGTGCTGGTGGCAAGTATTGCAGAGTTTAAACATTACTGTTGGGGCTTCTCCAGCCCCTTCTGTGTAGGAAGGGCCTTGTTCATTGTATGGGTGGTCTGCCCTTGTGGGAATGGCAGAACAATCCTGCACAAGCCTTGTGCTCCAGAACGGATACTGAGTATTTTGAAGTCCATACTATAACTGACGAAATGAAAAGTGAGTATTTCATGAGAGTAAGGTGGTCAGTCAGTGCTTACAACACTGACTGGTTTTATGACTTAACCAAGTTTCTGCTTCCTTACCGCTTTCAAAATAGCTGGGGTGTCTTCTATGACTTATACCCCAGTCTGAAGCCCATTTTCCCTTCCCTTTCTGACTGTTACATATTGTTGTAGGTAGTCTGACTGGAAGTTACTGCTTAACTGCAGTAAGGTGTTCCTCTGCAACACACACAAGCAGGGAGGTTAGCATATTTTTGAAAATGGTGCTTTAATCTCTTACCCCTGGAAAGCATAATGTAAAAAAAAAAGAAGTGCTGTCCTGGCTGGAACTATCCATGCTCATTGTCCATAGTACTTATGGCATACAGTGGCAGTGTAATTCAGCAACAAATATTGTAAAATTTAACATTACAGACTCTTCTCACACTCAGTCAAATCCCCTTGAGGTACCTATGCATCATGTTTCTCCATCTCTCTATATTACTCATAATCATGAATGGCATAGAATGTGGGGGAAAATAATCCAGTTTTGGGGGAAATTCTTGCTTCACTGGTTTGGAAGTGCATCCTTGAACAATGGCAAGACTCTGTTAAAGTGACAGAATATTTACAAGGATATTTGCATTTTGGCCTTAAAGGAAAATTCTTGGAGTTTTTTTTAAATGAAAATTTGGATTTAGGAAAGTACACTGTAATAAATTGTCCTGTTTGATATTAGGCTAAATGGTTATCAAAGTTAATCAAATGTGTTTGAACCACTTTGTTGAGAAAAACGTGTCCATGGTTAACTTTTATTCTTTCAGATTCTCTGTTATTTCCCCTCCAGATTGCACACACTGAATTAGAAGGGGGGAATTCACTCACCTACCAAAAGACGTGTGCCATTTGAGAGGTTTCAGCATTCCCAGGACACATGCATGTTAGGCAAATATGATATAGTCAGAAGGACCAATCTTAGAGTGTTCAAAATAATAGCATTTCCTTAAAATTTAGAAACTGATTCATATGCTGAATGGCTGCTTATGAGCAGCATTTTCTGGTAAATACTCCTCATGCCCTATGAAATACCATCAGTTGTTCCTCCTGGCCTTCAGATACATCTTCAAAAGGACATGGCTGAGACAGAGGTGCCATGTAAGCCTCGTTAGTTCTGTGGGGATATCTTGCATGTGGTAAAACACCTCAAATGGCACCAGACTCCTCTGCATTAATAAAGTGAGCCACCAGCTTTTTCAAGTGCAGAATGAGAGACAGGAACTGAAAACCTAAATATGATGGTTATTTTCAGCACAAATTGAGAAGGCAGTTTCTCTGTGATCAAATGGGAAAAGAAAGGACACAGTATCTCAAAACATAGTAGGCAGGGTTTTTGAGGTGTCTGTGAAGTGGTCAGGTGTGTTAGGTGGCTTTACTGGCGCATGGCAGACACAGCACGGTAGAAATGGGTTGATATTTCTGTTTTGGGTTGGTGAGTGTGAAAGGTGTAAAAGTTTCAGCTGATGTCTGTGGAATAATTCTATGAATTCCAAGGAGTCATATAATGAGCATAACGAGGATGCTGCAGTGAATCCAAGCTGGAGCTGACTAGGTGACATTCCAGAGCTGCAGCATCTAGGGACATTTATCTTTGTGCCTTTCTTCATGTTGTGGAAGATGGAGAGGGAGAAGTTAGATACTACTTTTAAACCAAGAGAGGGTAAAATATGATCTCAGAGGCCTGAGCTGTGGAGGTCAGGAGGATTAATAACTAAGAGCAATAAGCAGCAAGGATGAGGTGGAGGGAAAGTAATGAGAAGAAGAAAGATTGGATGTTTTGATATTTTTTTTGCCTATCAGTAAAAAAATGGCAATAAAATGAATCTTCTTGAGAAGGTGGGGTTGCTCATCAGTAGGAAGCTAATTTATGCTTGATTATACCTGACATTACTTCTTCCTGAGTTTTTGGGGGGGAATTTTTTTTGACAATGTTTATTTTCCTGCTAAGATTTCAAATAATGAATTTTCACTGATCTAAAAGCCAGAATCTGCATACAAATAGCAGTCCTTCAACATCACCACAGGAAAATTTCATTTTCTCATCCAAGGATGATATTATTACATGCACTTAAAACTGAATGAAGTGTAAACCAGAATATTTTATTTAAATGCAAATTTTGAAAAATGACCACAAGAGTATCTTCAAGTTCATTCACTATCAAAATGCTGTTATTGGGTAAAATGGATAAACACTTCACCAAACAATAATTCAGCTTCTCTGTATTTATCTTTTAACATAAATTTTTTCAACTAGTCTAAAAGCTAAGCTTCTCAAAACATCTTTATTTATGAGAAGCAATTTTTGAACAGAACATAACTCTGTAAATCTTTAGTTTCATTTTGGATTCTCTTTGAGAAATAAAAGTATGAATGTTCAGTGCCCTTGTAATATAAGATATTTATCTAGGATATTTCAACTGGTATGTCTATCAGTATGGTGCAAGAGAATTCTTGTCTTAATCTCAATTTCCCTCAAATTAATTATTACTACATATTTTGCTTGTTTGAAGACACTGTTGTTTACGTGATGTTGGAGTCAATACACTGAGCTAGAAAAGCTTTTTTTGTTTGTTTGTTGCTTGATGTTGTGGGTTTTTTCATGCATTTTTATTTAAAGAAAGAAGTGCTTTGACTTGTTGAACCAAAAAGAAGACTCATTCAAGAGAAAGAAAATGGTAGTGCCCTATTCTCTTTCTAATTTCCTTTTGCTGTTAAAAAAAAAGGATGCTTCAGTAATAGGTTCTGGTATATTAGATTTAAAGTAATGTAACACTTTCAGTACTCTTTTCTTGCATCCAAAGAAGAGCAACAAAGCTGGTGAAGGGTCTGGAGCACAGGTCTTATGAGGATTGGCTGAGAGAGCTGGGGGTGTTTAGCCTGGAGAAAAGAAGGCTGAGAAGAGTCCCTACCGATCTCTACACTGAACTACTTGAAAAAAGGCTGTAACAAGGTGTGTCGGTCTCTTCCCCCAAGTAAAAAGTGACAGGATAAGAAGAAGTGGCCTCAAGTTGTGCCAGGGTAGGTTTGCATTGGATAAGAGAAAAAAAATCTCCATGAGAAGGGTTGTCAAGCCTTTTTTCCAGTTTGTCCAGAGAAATATTACAGTCACCATCCCTGGAGATGTTTATCAGATGTGCAGATGTGGCACTTAGGGACGTGGCTTACTGGTGGGGTTGGCAGTGCTGAGTTGATGGTTGGTCTCTGTTAAGGATCTTTTCCAACGTCATGATTCTGTGGTTCTCTTCTTATCTTGTGATACACGTTCGGTGGCTGTACTCAGTCATACCCAGCATTTTCTATTTGTCATTTTTAAATTGGGGTAGGTAGTATTTAGTAACTTTATTAAACTCATGACACACCTGGGCTGAAAGAGACTGCTAAGTATTGCCAATGCCTTTTTCCTGTCTTTAATGATTCAAGAACCACTTTTTGGTACTAAAAAGAATGAAGTTGCTAAAATTTGATGCTTTACATCTGTAAACAGTAATTAAACATCTGTGAATAAGTGTACATTAACAGACTAGCATTGAATTAAAAAAAAATTGAAGTGTCATTAAAACACAAAGTGTAGCAATGCACAACTATAAAATTCTTCACTGTTGTAAAATAACAATAACAAAAAACAGATGCCTTTCAGAAGGATTAGTGTCAATGTCATTACAGCTTTTCTCACTTTCTGTATTTTGTAGTGACATACGATGGTCTACTCCCTTTAGCTCTTCATCTGGCACCAGTACTGGATCTGTCATATGCCAAGCCTCATAAATGCACATCCTTTTAATGTAAAATCAATAAATCACTGGGTCAACCACCCATTCCTGCAAGTAGAGACACATTTTATTTAGAAAACAAAGCCTTCAGTAGATGTCTTTGAGAGCCTTTGTAAGAGTATCCTCCATTTCTTTTGAATTCTTCAAGGATTGGTGGGTCATCATTTGGCTCCATTAGGTATCTGAGAGGGTCCATTCCTTATGCAAGAAATAAAAATAAATATCTCATTGGACCATGAGGGAAGTTTTGCAAAGCAAAATGAACCAAGCAAGCAAACAAAAGAATAAAGCTAGTGCAGCAGTGTCTGTCATAATGAATATTGTGTCACAAATATTCTTCTTTGTTCTAGCAGTCTTTTGGAGAACTGCAGTATATATGATTATTTCCTGTTTGTATGTAATTTTTTTCCTGTACTTTTCCCTTATTCCTTTAGAAAATCTAAACCAGTGCTTGGATCAAATAATAAATGAATATATTTGAATAGCAGTATTTGCCTGACTACAGTTTTCAAGTGTCAGGTAATCTTGATACATTACATTTCTTTGAAGCCTATTGCAACACAAGGAGTAAGCAAAATCAAAAAGAAATAACAATTATGCAGTGAAAAGTTATAAAAATTTGCTTTAATATATCTCTTTGGGCTAAATAGTCTTTTTCTTGAGAATTTGAGTCCAATCTTTTTGCAGTCAACAGAAGTCTTTATACTTAGAGCTTTGAATTATTTCTTGCTTCTACAGGTATGAGGAGGTAATATTAAGAATAGCTGCGCTTAGAAAGCAACCTTTCAAATCCATGGGTTTTGCTTTCAGTTTATTAGGATAACACAGATTAATGGTTGAGCCAATTGTAAGCTGCTAACAGCATCCATATTATAGAAAGTTTTGCAACTTATCGAAAAACTTCAAGCTTCATAAGCTCTACTTAGTGAGCTCCTGTTCTGTTATAAATTGCAAACTCCAGTATTATTGCAAATCCAAATCAACTCCCTGGTGATTACAGATTACAGTCACAAATCCAAAAGGTACGGCACAATATACTTTTCTTAGCTAAATTAATTATTTCAGTTCTGGGCAACTCAATAGTGAGAACTGAACCACCAGCTGGCTAATATGTACAGTCAAAACATTTAGCAGCAGGTTTTTACATTAGTAACAGCAAGAATCCATTTCACGGAAGACAACAGAGAATAAATGATTCTCATTTTAAGAGTCCTTAAGGCTAAAGTGCTTTATCCTCCTTAAATGTTCTGACTAACTAGCACCACATGATGTCATCAAGATTAATTTTATGTAGGTAGTTTCTTCTCCAGAAATACTGTAGAAATGTGTACAAGACTATGGGAAGTAAGAAAGACGGAGGAGAGTAATTCATGCAAAATAAAACTTTCTGTCTTCGTAACCAAGCTTTACAAGTCTTTGTTCTCTTTGGAGTGTGAAGAAATCTCCATTTTCTGGTTGCTGATGTTGTGATCATCAGCTCAATGATGGAAAGAACTAAACTCTTTCCTATTCTCAGAAATTTTCTTTTCCAGGAGTCAGTATATAGGCTAGACTTTTTTTAGAGAGGAATTTGCAACTTATTTTTAAGAAAGTATGCAAAATAAAGTATATCTAGGAATGTGCAGTGCTGGTTTTCTATTCAGCTGGGCCACCAAAACACTTGGTAGGTTGGGTTATGGTGT
This sequence comes from Poecile atricapillus, assembly GCF_030490865.1. NCBI lineage: Eukaryota > Metazoa > Chordata > Aves > Passeriformes > Paridae > Poecile > Poecile atricapillus. The sequence continues at coordinate 41,949,110 of NC_081249.1, read as the reverse complement.
GGTTTTCTGGTTTTGTCCTATCCCCACACTGCCCACCTCCCTGGAAACAACTTTTATCACGTAATTTGAGGAAACCACTTTAATTGTAAAAAACCTTCTCATTCAACAACACAACCACTAGTGCTTTAGCTATCTTAATTTCCAATAAAGTCAAAGGAGATACAAATCTGTTATATAAGCATCGGTGTCCAGTTTCACTGGGAAAAGAAACCCTCCAGAATACCCAAAACTTATCTATCAGAGTAGTAGGTATGACACAAGACTTGTTAGAGACATTGATGAGTCTGATTTGTTTCATGTTGGTCTGTTTCATGAGATCACTGATCCAGGCTTGTTGCAATTGACAGGAATTGGTCCATTACTTGCAATGGAAAGATAAGGCACAGGACATTTTGGAGACCCACATTCTTCTGACCTGACAGTTTCAGGCTAGGAAGATTACAGCAATGCATTTCAAATGACAGTAGTTGCCTGTAATAAAGAAATTGAACTGAGTGCTTGCAATTTAGCCAAAATCATCATTGGATGTTGTCATTTTTTTCAGCTATTCAGTGGGATAAACTGAGTAGCTCTCTGGATCCACTGCTTTGTTTGCCTGAGCATAATTTATCTAAACACACATAGAAATATTGGACTGTCATCTACCTGCCTGTGTCACATTCTGTGAGATGGCCTCTATGTTCCAGGATACATTCTCCGTTATCTCAATGGTTTTAGCAACTGGTTTTCAGCAATTAAATTGCAACCCATAAACTTCCCAGATCTTCATTAATATAACAAGAGGCTTCCACATTCCCAGACAGTGTCACAGATATGTTGGAGCATTTTGAATTAGACCCTTTATTAGACACTTGCTGTGGAAGTGTCTACATTTGTATTTTTCTTGTCTGAAGCTAATATTGGTGGGGGCACCAAGAGATGCATTTGGTGATTTAATATAATTTATGCAGGGCTTGATGTTCCCTAAAATTCAACATAGTCAATGAATAACGTAAGATCTTCCAAAGAGAATTTCAGAGTAGAAATATTAAATAGATGTTTTTTTCATGTTATGCAGGTAACCTGGAGCTAAGATGGGCAGAGTCAGTTATCCAATTGGAGTATTTTAAATTCCGTAGATTATCTGTCACATCATTATGGGACTGACAGATAAACCCCAGGTCCACTGGATGTCTAGAGTATTCTGACATGGTAGCTGGAAGCCGGGCATAACATTTCAAGGGATGTCAAGACAATAGAGACACTAGACAGACACTATGCCCAGGCATTTTTTCCTCTTACATGGACAAATTTCCTCTTCCAGCCCAAGCCTTTCTGTGATTCTATGAAATACTTTTGTACCCAGAGAGATACATCAAAAAATAATACACACAATTTATGCGCACAAAGCAGTTATTTACTGACTGATACAACAGATAACTGCGACTAACTGGGCTACCAGGCTAGAGATTAACATGATCCTGCAATGAGATACCCCAAACTGGCTTTCTCAGCTGGTGACCACTCAGCATTTAGATGTGGGACAGTCTGATGCCCAGCATTGCTGGGTTACCACTTCTGCTTTTTGCCTTTGTGATTTATACCTTCCTATGTCAGTTTTTATTCTTCTCAAGTCCTTCATCAGCTAAACAATTGCTCTCTGGGTTTGCTTTCCTTATATTGCATGTTCTAGCTAATAACTTTTCTCCATCAGGCTGAGGCAAACCAGTCTTGTCTCATAGACTGCCTGGGCTCAGGGTTACAGAAGTGAGTACACCATCTCCAGGAGAGTTGCCTTTTTCTGGGAAGGTAGCTGGAGACTAGGAAGAATACCAGACTGCCTGAAATAATGCTGAGTTTGGACAACTAGGTCTTCTACAGGTCAATAGTCCTCCATATGCTGGTTCTTTGACGAGTGCAGTCCTAGTGAAGTCACTGGAACTTTGTCCAGCCTAAAACTGAAACTGACAAATTGTGTTTAGAAATCCGAATTTTGGAATAACATTGATAAATTAATTGTACAGTTACACTTACCGGAAATAGTTGCAGGACTGAATAAAGAAGATTTTTTCCTCTCTTTTTTTCTTTTTTTCCTGAAGAACACTGTATGTATTTTAAAACCAAGACATGTCACAGTAAGAAGCACTGACAAGGACGAAAATGAAAATATTTCTTTGTGACAAAAATGCACAGGCAAATCTAAAAAAATGTCTTCAAAACACTATTTTCAGAATGTAACTGGTACTTGACATAGTCCACATTCCTCTAACTGTCCATGCAGTATCGCTACAGACATTTTTTTAGACTGAGGGACTCTGCTTTGTCTGTTGAAAGAAGGGTCTGGGAATATGGCACCAAGTGCCAGTGATTATGATTACATTTTCTCTGAGAATAGCAATAATTAATATATTATCTGTTTATTGTTTTATAAACTTGCCTGTGTAATACCCAAATATGTGCAGATTAAAATATTGTCAAATTAAATTTTTCCCACAGTTAACCCACTGGCTATGAAATTGTGATAAATAGATGTATTAAATAACTTCTTTACAGAAAATTAGAAGAATCGGAATCTTATGTAAACATTTATTAAAATATTTTTCTGGACTACTGTTTGAAGACAATGATTACCTGTTTTTAATTTTCTTCACTGGGAGAGGACATTCTTCCATTCCATGTAGAGTGGAATGGAAATTAATGGAAATTTTGTATTTTGCCATGGTATTTTTACCAGGATTGTTTTTAATATTGTTATAATTATATTAATAATATTATAATCTTTTTCTTATATATTTTTTTTTTAATCCATAGATTAAGAATTTGTTATATAGACATCCAGATAGCTTTCAGAGTTGGGAAAATGATGATGCTTAAAGATGTTTTGATTTATGCAGGGACAAAAACATCTAGGACAGGATGCTCTGTTGCTTAAACATGCACTTTTATCTCACAGGAATCTGTGGGCTATGTAAAGGTGATTAAAGGATTGCTTGCATGCATTCCTTGAAGATGAAAGGTGTAATTCTGGCCTAGTCTGTCCTGTCATATTCTAATCACATTTATAGTTTTCCTTTTATTTGAAAGCTTATTAGACAAAATATGTGAGGGGAGGATGTATCAGTTGAACAGTGTATTTTTTTCTGTAAATTTTTTATGAATTTGAAAATTGATAGCTTTAAAATTTTGAATTTAACATTCTCTGGGGAGTTTGGATATTTTAAAATGTCTAAAAAATTTTTTGAGAAGTGACAAAGTACAAAATAATCTCCGCTTAAAAGAAAAATATATTACCTTTTGTTTTTGTTTTTTTTTTTTATTTTCTTTCTGAGTCAAGTCATTTACTTTGCCTGAAATTCAAAGAATGTTTTTCTTTAGGTAAACCCTATATTTTTCACAAAAGGAAGCTAAATCCAGTGCTTATATTTTGTCACTTTTAGCACGCTGAACTAGTTTGCCAATTTAATGGGTCAGTGTTTCAAATATGTCAGGGATTGAATCCCAAAGTCAATTTTCCAGATATTTAGGCAATAAGACATTGGAAGGAGATTCAGAGCTTCTCTTGGAGAGATAAAAAATTCTGAAAATTAGTGTTGACATTGAATGTAAAATATTTCAAAATATTGGAATAGAAGACAGATGAACACCAAGTGCAGAAAATCATAGTAGAAAGATGTCTAGAGCAAGAAAATATGTGAAGGAGTTAGAAAAAGACTGTGGAAGAATACCCTGTCTACCTCAAAACCTATGTGACCAACGTTATTCTTACGGCCTTTCAAAGAAAGACAGCTCAGAGCTTTTACTCCCTTTAAACAGATTCATTGTTTCATGCAAAATTTTGTTATGAGCAAACCCACACCATTCATACCAAGCCAAAAATATATTGTGAGTATGGTGCAAAGGTTACCTGTTAACCAAATAATTGTTGCTTTTCCAGGTACAGAAAAGAACACAATCATAGAAGAATAGCCCAATACTAATACAATTTAAAATGTTACATTCCCAGTATGGGTTCATGTGTAAATGTGCCTCTTTTGCCTGGGGTTGTGCTTACCCTTCCTTTGCTCCTCTGGTTCCAAGGGCAATCAGCACTCATCTTCCTCAAGAGTGACGTCAACATGACAGCTTTGTACTGGCAGAAGGCCACTGCTGGTGCTGGGCAATGCTTCCTTCATGCTCCTGTGTTTTCTTGGGAGGAACTTGCTTCCAAGTTTTCCTAAATCTTCTCTTGAGTTTGCTTGCTTTTTCTTCCTTCACTAGCTCTCAAGGCAAAACTGTATATAAGATTCTGCACAGGTGTTCCTGAGCTGAAGTCAGCTTTACCCAGCTCCTGAGGCTGTATTCCTGTAGTGACCAGGAACAAACCATTGGTGCTTTATTTGTAAGTCTAGGGCCTGTCTTATCCTCCTCCTACACCAGCACCTTCACAGTCTATGCCAGCATCCTATGCTTGCAAAACTCTACATAATGCTTTATTCTAGAGACAAAGATACTTGGTTCTGTGCCATTTATGTTTTAAAACCATGGATAATGTTCTTTCAATACAGAATTCACTGCTTGCTGTTACTATCCTTTAATCACAGGTATGTGTGTGTGTGTGTGTGTGTATGAGTCAACATTATTATAAATATTTCTATGCCACCACCAGATCTTAAGCTAGTTAGAGATAAACCAAAACAAGGTCAAGGCTGAAAAGGTAATCCCCCATCAAATAGAATAATTTTACAATCACTGTGCTAAATGAAGAAATGAAAATGTTAATTGTAATCTAATCCTGGACTTCCAGAAAAAAAAAATAATAGATAATAGACTGTTGACCAGTTTTGATTTCTCTGAAGAGGAACCATTTTTGTATTTTTGGTATCAGGACAGAGAGATGGAAAAAGATTTTTAAAAACTACACTAATAAATGTAAAATTAGCATATTCTCAACAGGCAACTAACAACAAATGCTGGAAAAATGCTTACAGAAAGGTCTGTAGATCAAGGCAGTGAAGTCAGAACATGGAGTTAGATTGTTCTAAGGAAGATTTGAAAGAATGTAACAATTTAGCACACCACTTACATAAATATTTGAGATTTGTTTTGTGGCTTCTTTCTCCTCTGTGTACTTGGGTGCAAGTCTGTTACATGATAGATATTTCATATTTTTTACTGTCGTATGGGATTACATGACATAATAAAATGATGGTCACTTGGCCTAATACAGAAAGCAAAAAATAAAATTGAAAATTTACAGATGTGGAGTGGTTTTAAACATATCATATTGGCTTATAGAGAAAAGCTTTTTTCTTTAAAGAAAGGTTTAAGTCAAAATGAAAAAAGAAAAGATTTATGCTGTTGCACATAGGGGATTTTGGTTCCTTTTCCATTGCTAACTCAAGTTTTTCATTATATAGGTTCATATTTAGACAGTCTCACCTTTGGATAAGAGTAGGAAGAAGTCATGGATTTGATATTGAAGGAAGAAATTTCACAAACATAGAAAGTTTACAAAGTAAAATCTCTTAAGCCATTTCTAAGGGCCATAGTAACTTAAACTCCAAAAAGTTTAAGCTTTCTGATAGTTTTGACCTTTTGGTTGTATTTCTCCAGAGTTTTATCCCACTGTAATTTGTTTTCAGAAGGATAAAGAAAAACAGGAATCTCACGCAGTTCAATAAACACAGGTGTAAAGCCCTGTGCCTGGGGAAGAACAACACCATGGACAAGTACAGGCTGAGGAGGGACTGGGTGGAAATCAACTTTGCAGAAAAACTCCCAGAGGTGTAAGACATGAGCATACTGAAGCAAGTCCAGTGAAGAATCACTAAGATGATTAAAAGGCTGGAGCATAGGAGATACGTGAAGAAGCTGAGAGAGCTGGGACTGTTCTGGCATGGAGCAGAGAAGGTTGGGTCCAGGGGGAGGATCGTATCAGCTTGTACAAAGTTGAAGGGATGGTGCAAAGAGGATGAAGCCAAGTTCCTTTTAGCAACAGGACTAGAGGCAATGGGCACAACCTGAAAGGGAAGAGGTTCCCTCTGGATATCAGGAAACACTTTTTGACTGTGAGGGTAACCAAGGACTGCCACTGGTTGCCCATGGAGGCCATAGAATGTCCATGCTTGGAGATACTTAAAATCTGTCTGGACACACTCATGGGCAACCTGCTCTAGATGACCCCACTTGAATAGGGAGGTTGGTCCAGTTGACCTCCAGCAGTCCACTTAAACCCCAGCCATTCTCTGATGGTGATAATGGTGCTTTAATGTTGGTGATTTGTACAACTGTCCCTTATGTCATGAGAAAAAAAGGAGTAAAACTTTTGAAGAGTTTTTAAAAGGCTTTGTCTAAGAAGTCTTTGCCAGCTGTAGACACTTGAATAAAATTTCCACATCACAGTGAGAAACTGGAAGGTATTTTATTATGAAGGAACTTTGAATGTAAAATACTATTAGCTCCACTAATGTTTTTTTGTTTTATTTTATAATTGTTGCTTACTAAAATGTTCATGATATTGAAGGTGCAAACTGAAGTAGCTATAAGATCCAGAATTCCAGGTACAGCTGTACATAAATGGAAGTGTGTAGTCATCTGGTGATCTTTCAGTACTTAGAAGACTGAGTATGACTTCCATCAGCATTTTCAATTTGGACAGCTTCAGAATATGCAGTTGTATGGACAGAAATTAAGACTTCTCAGCAGTATTTTGTACTACAATTGTCATTTTGTACTGTTGTTTTCTACATACATTTTGCATTTTTGCCTGATTAAGTTGAATGAAACAGCTGTTGCTGGGTCAGAACAAGCAAAGTCAGAAATTGAACCAGGTCCCTTCCATCACACTGTGAAATACAAGTATTCTCTTTTATCTTAAAATTTAAATTCTTGTGAGAAAAGTTCCAAGGAAGTAAGGAATAGATGTACTTCTATAGAAGTACAAAGTAGGTACATTTAACTTTGAATGTCATGCAGCAAAATGCTTTTCAGTGTGTCTTTTAATCCATGCCAATTTGCATTAGAAAAGTGTCTAAGTAGTTAACTTATTTAAATAAGAGCTTTGAAGAGAGGCTCAAAATTCTGCATAAAAGATAGGTATTCAGCAGTGTTTACTGAATTAAGGCAAGCATCTTTCAAGAAGAAAATCTATTTCTTCACATATATGCCTGACGATTTTTTATGGAGACACTATGCTGAATGGTTGAATTTGAGCTGATAATTTACAAAGACAAACAGTATAAAAGTAATTTTTAAAAAGGCTGTGTAATTAAGCACATCAAAAGCAGCCCTGGTAGTATTTGCCTTTATATTTGTACCTGTGTTTTTTCATGGAAATAAAGGTTGCTGAGAAACCACAAGATTTTAAATTTGAATTTTAAAATCTAAACAGAAAAAAAGTTTTGATTTTTAAATTTAATTATTATTAATCTGACCATTGTTGAAAGTGTCTCTCTGAGTCACCAATTTGTATTACAAAAAGATAATTAGCAGAGCCCTATCAGTGTATATTAAATATTTGTGTTAGAGCATCCACTTCAAATCTAAATAGTGTTTTGAAGAAAAGCTTGCACACTGTGAGTAGATGATATACACGTTTGATTGTATCCTGTTGACCCCATTTTGACGGGACATTAACTTCCATTATGCAGTTCACTTGTGTTTCACCTGGTATGTCAGCTGCAGTCTATAGTAAAGAGTCAAAGCTTTGCAGAGTATTCAGATAATATAACCAAGATTTGCTGGAAGATCAAGACGAAGTATTTTCTCTGAAGTACAAAACAGAATGGTTTTAGTGTAAATAAAGTTGTGCACAGGAGCGTGAAATTGAGAAAGTTCTTGAAGCCTCTGGGAATGGAGGGAGCTAGTGCTTCTGCCACATTTGACACCCTTGGTTGGGTGATTGCTCTTCAAAATGGGGTGAAATAGGATGAGAAATCAAGAAGTGCCCATTATGCAGACCCTTTAATTTCTTAGAAGGTTGTAATGTTGAGAGCAAATAAAATGCATGACCAAGAGAAAAAGTATTCTATCAGTAAAATGTTTCAGTGATATGGAGTGAGCGTATCAAAAACTTCACTGCAGTTTAGTTTTAGCTGATAGATGTTTTATTGTTTGTTTGGGGTTTTTTTAACAGAATATGTTTTATCACTAGCAAAATTCTTCATTATTATTAGTGCTCTTTTGCTTTAATTCTCGAAGGCAGTTCAAAAGTAGTACTTATAAATTGTTTCACAGAGCTTTGAATGGGTTCCTTGTTGACTAGGCGTGTCGCTGCAGCTCAGCTGGAGCATGCGGGAAACTAATTAACCTATGTTTTCCAAAAGAGGCAATTTTAGAGTGTCTGAACAAAATGCATCTGTGTAAAGTGATACAAGGCTGCAAATGGGCAGGGTTGCAGAGAGTTGGAGAGAGCTCATCCAACTGTAGATTTAATCTCAAGAGATGTCTGAGGTCCTACCATGTTATTCAGAATGGGTAACCAATAATTCCAGATCAATTCATTCATAATGAATGGGAAAATTTGACATTTTGTTTCTTGTATTTTAATAAATTGAGCTTATATTCTTAATAGTCTTGTTTGGAAGTCAGGGTAAATATAAATTTATTTGCTTCTCTAAAGGCTTTCTGCCTTTATTTTGGAACATTTCACGTCTTGACATCTAGCCGTGCATGATTTTTGGAGGCTTCTAAACTAAAACTTCTGTGATCACATTGAAAAATAAAATGTAGATGGCTTAATTAAAGAACCTATATATAGTCACTTAGTACCATTTGAACTACCATAGTACCATTAGTACCTCAGTACCATTTGAACTGCCTTTTTCAGCTTCCAGCTGTTACTTCAGAAAAGCATAGGCATTGGAATAACCCATGACGTAATGTCTCATGGCTTGACTATCATAGAACATTCCAGATAACACTAGACGTCTTTAGTCACCAGAATTGACACCAAATTTATATTACACTCTTGGAGAAGGGTAACGTTGCTTATATTTAGGGAACGGTATTCTTTGGGTGGGACTCAGCTGCAAACTAGAATGCTCAGATTTAGTTGTGTACTACACAGGTGCTTACAAGCAAGTCAAGTGTCTGACTTCCCATCCCAGCCAAAAGATGTCTAGCAAATACAGCCAGTGCAGTCCAACAGCCTATTTATTGGTATCAAATCAATGTCTATATTGATATCTCAGAAGGTAGTAGACACTGGTTTGGTAGTTGAATCAACATCAGGAATTAGCTCTGAAGGCCCTGACTAAATTGGCCAAGGACATCTTCTGGTTCCTGCACGCAGGTATTTAGTGTTGCTTAAGCCACTGTAGGCTTTCTGGGACATTTTTCCAGCCAGATAAAAGACGGCATTTCTGTCACTTCTGGAGTAGCAGCTGAATTGTAGGTGGGGTACATTGCTAAATTACAAACGTAGGAGCCAGAGCATGTAAATGAATGTGGGTTTCTTTATGTGAGAGTTGGATTTCATCCTTCATGTCTGGATTATTTTGCCCTATGAAACTGCCTGTCCTTTAGCTGCCAGCCCAGAAGGACATGAATCTCTCAGAGATCTTGCATTGCTTCAACCAGGATCTTGCCAATATCTCAGATAAAAGGGCACAGACACTTTAGGCAACTGTGGGAAATCTTAAAATGTATACATTACTGAAGGGATAACATTTCAAGAGCTTCACAGTCTGAAAGTGACCTGAACTGAAGTATAATGACAAGTAGTTTGTAAGTATAAGTAAGTTTGTTAAGACCTTAGGGTGTTTAGAAATACAAGGAGGAAAAACATAAAATCAGTGTTACATACCTAGACTGAAAAAATAGTAATTACAATTCTTAGGAGTGTCATCCACTCAATAAATTAGATAGGTCAGGTGTCCCCTAAGTAGAATTTACTAAGATTTTTCACGACAAAAATAGGCAAACCAACATACACAATATATGTAAAATTCACATATTTGTTTTCTGTGTAAACAACCCAAGATTCTATTATCTGAGAAATAATCAAAACACTAAAGCTCTAAAAGGAAAGAGACTACTATACATTACAGTTATATTACTATTTAAAAAGTTGAGTGATAATCTGGAATACTTACAGAGCACAAACTGAGGAGTGGAAGGACAGGTAATTGTTTTCCCACCAAATGAGGTGTTCAGTGCTGCCAGTTTCACTCTTGGCTGTATTTGCTGTAGCATTCTCTCTCAAAGTACTTAAGCAAAGACTTGCATCTTCTCTGGGAACATAGGAGAAATGAACCGTGACATTCTTAGTAGGTATTGGAAAGAAAAAGCACTGATATCAGCAATTTTTACAGAGAGAAGAATTTGTGTTTGAAGAAAATGTTGATACCTGGGTGAACTATTTAGGGTACATGCTGTTTACTTCATGTTTCCTGGTAGAGTTTGGCCTTTACAGTAGCATTATCAGTGCTAACTGAGAATTATATTTTTTCCTAGTCAGAGACTTTAAAAATTGAGATAAAGATAGAACATTTGTGAAAAGAGAAAAACGTAATCAGATGTTGACATGCATGAAAATAGATTTGAGTATAAGGACATTGATTTTTTGGGGTTCAGAGGTCTATGTCTTTTACTTCACAAATACTTGCTGCCATAAGGAACTGTCAAGATTCCAAGTCTCTGGCAGCATGAATTCTAACGTCAGACGTTCTTTTCCTTTTGCTGCTACTTGGAAGAGTGTATGGTTTCATTACATTCCAGCACAGAGCTACAGGAATGCATTTATAACCCAGCCCTCACTCATCATTTCAGATTGCTGCCTATTTCACTGCAGTTAACCTGGCACAAAGTGTCTTAGGTTCTCAATAGTCCCTTGCCTTTGCCATACTTACTGGCTTTGATTGATTGGCTAAGTCCATGCTCCCATGTCCATGTTGGTTTTGTTCCTTTGAGTCTGTCATGGTCTCACAGTAATGATTACTCAGTAGTAATGACTTGGACTTGCTATCTTTGCTGTGTGTCCGGAGGTTTCTGGCACCCAGCGCTTAGCCTGGCGCAAAGGCTTGGTTCCTGACAGCAGCTCCCTCCGTGGTACAGATAGCATTCAGCTATACTTAGCTGCTCATCTGTAGGTGACCTTAGACTCTGACTGGCATTCGTAATAAACTGCCTGATTTACAAACTGTACATCTGTCTTTAGACAAAAAGTATCACTTTTATAATTAGACTACAACTTATTTTCGTTACTTATAGCACAGTTTGTATTGTAAAAATGAGGAAAATTAAATCCTCTGTTTGACTACAGAGGGACTAAAATAAATCCACAGTGTTTGGCTCTGATCTGATAATTTTCCGTTTCTGTTTTGTTTTTATTCCCTTAAATTGGCTCAGTTTAATACTGAATTAATGGGCTGTCTCTCCCTTGGTCCTAATTTCTGCATCAGAAATTCTGTTTCTAATGCCACACATTGTTGTATTTCCAAACTCCTGCTATTCTGGCAGATGTGATTTGATACCATGTGTGAAGGACTTGGATCAAAGTAGACTTTTATTTATACAAAGCGGGGAGACTATATCCAGTGAGACTCAGAGGCTTATCCTTATTCATTTAGTTTTAGTTAAATAATCATGCTTTGATACACAGTCTTTAAGATGCTTTATTCTTAAGTGGGAATTTAGGAAACCATGCCTAAGCAACTTAGCAGCATGTACATTTTCTACTTTTTCTTTACCTGTTCTGCTTAGGAACAACCTAAAGCCCAGTTACCTGTGGCTGGAGTCTCATTGTTTGGAGACTTCTGCTACATTGCTGTAGAAAGCCTGACTCCTTTGTCGGCTCACTTTCCACTGCAGGGATTCTCAGGCAATAAAAGCATTGATTATACTAAGTCTTCTCTATCTCTTTCATAGCAGGGGATGACTAAATAAAAGAGTATGTGAGCACCATGAGATGTCAAAAATGTGTAAACCCTTCCAGAAGGTTTTACTCTGTGGTGATGCAATAGAGCTGCTGCTGAAAAGAGACTGTGGTGTCCTCTGCATCGAGTGCTCTGGTCTTACACTTGTAAGGGCATGGAGATATCTATTGTCAGCTGTAAAGAACTTCAGAACATCATCTCTAATCTTGTGCAATTGTTTTGTTCTGCTCTGTGTTGCATTGCTTTGAACGGTATTTTTTAAAGCAGCGCAACCTGAATTGCTTTCAAGGTGGAGAGACACAGATGGCTGTGAACTGATCTTGTTAGACTTTGTAAAAATAAAATGACAGATGTACTTTAGAAATTGAATACAGGTGCTGCAAAGAGAGAGTTATTACTTTGTATCTCACTTTGTCTGGAGACAGCTGGTGCTACAACTTTTTTTTTTTTTTAATAATGGCATTTTATTTATTTTCATCTGATAAGTCACTTTTAGAATGTTAAATGATTCTGAAGATGTTATTAACTGTAATAAATAAAAAAGGATTTGATTCTCAGAGTTTCCAAGTACTGTAGAGTCACAGAATCATACATGGCATATTTTAGGTTGGAAGGAGCCTTGAATACCATCTAGTTCTACCCACCCCTGCCATGGATAGGGACACCTTCTATTAGAGCAGGTGGCTCAATAGATCATCCAGCTTGGCCTTGAACACTTCCAAAGCTCTCAGTGATTTCAGTATGTTTTTGGTTGTTTGTTTTTTTTAATTGAGTACCTCAAATAAAAATAAATTATATATATATATATATATATAAAAATATAAACTATATATATTTATTATATATATATATGTACTATATAATTTTTTATATATTTATTATATATCTAAAAATAAATTGAATGCATTTTGTTCAAAGTATTTTTCTGTATTTGCACCTGAGTCCAGGCTAATCGATATAAACATAATTAGGCATAATTCCTATATATATTTTGCAGAAGAGATTTTTTTTTTGCATACTAAAATAATGAAAATTAAATTCCTCTGTACATCCTTCACGATACTTCATTCATATCTTCAGCTCCCATTTAACTTTTTGCCCTGAACAGAGCTAACTGCAAATTAATACCTTTCATTAAATCAATTCAGGAAGATTTTGTGGGACTGTGTGTCCATATATCATCACAATTTAATCAGAAAAAACAAAAAAAGAAAAAAAAAAAAGAAAATTAGTGTCTTTTGTTAGATTGACTGATGTAGCTGAAATGGGACACTAAAATATGTTTAGATGTGAACCAGAAAGAGAAAAGTGAAAAATTATCTACCAGTTAGAACCAGTTGTGTTTGGTTGTGTCATTCTACTAATCAGTAAAGCAATTTGAGAGTTCATGAAAGAAGAGGAGGTTAATAAAGCAGAGGTGGGAAGATCATCATTCTGCATGGAACTGACAGAAGCAGGTGGTGAATGCCTGTGCAAAATTTAGAGCTAGTTGGCAGGGTGTCACCGGGAAGGATGGAATGTGCAATATCTTTATTCAGTCCATAACTTTTACTGTCCAGTATAATAATGGGTTTTAGCTTCCAGGCTCATATGTTGAATGTATTTTATAGGTCTCACTTAAGGGACAGAGAGAACAGTGGCAGACTGTTCCATGGAAAGATGGTCCTCTTTGAAACATAACATCTTGGTAATCATTAATGCACTAACGTTTATTTAGAAATTGGTATATAGAAATACATTGTGAAATTCTTATTTTGTGTTCTAAATTTGCTTGTATTTTATTATTTGGTAGAAATCAACATCACTTACATTAAAAAATGAAATACTCTTTGTTTGAAATGCTGAAAGTTTTGAAATAGTAGTTTGAAATATATTCTACTTACTGTTATATCACTGATAATGATGCTGGCAGCTCTGGGTAAAATAATACTTTGGGGATAGTGCTATGCCTCACTGGGTGTTTTAATTAACCACTGGAATTAGCAGAGCTCTTTTAGGCACGGGTAATGCAATGCCTGTATTCATATAGCACAATAGAGAAAAAGATTCCCAGAACTTATCTTCAGTTTTCTACCTAGGTTTGGTGTGATACAGCTGAAGAAATACTATAATAGAAGGGAGTTTATCACAATTTTTTTTTTTCTTTAAAATTCATGATGATGCATTGGTAGTACCTAAAATCTGTAATTGTTGGACATAAATAAATGGGTTGTGACTTATTATTTGGATTAACTGTATTTTTTAATATTGATTCATAGTTTTTATGCTGAGAATAATATTTCCAACTAGAATGAAGTAAAAGTTTGCTTTTAAGCCTGTTCATTAGTCACTTTGAATATTCTTTGTTCCAGTTTCTAAAATGATAGCATAAAATCTGTTTTCTGTAGGGCTTGTAAGTGTAAAGAGTGAAACTGATTTTTCTGCAATCTCACACAGTTCTTAGTATGTGTCTGAATTGCCCTTTACCCAGAAGCTGAAGCCTTGCTCTTCTTTGCAGTTGTTGTTATCTTTCCCATTACCCACAATTGCTTTAAAGGATTTAAGGGAATGAATATTAGTAACAAAAGCGTGAAAAGTAGTTTACTTGTTAAAAGTGATAATTAAAAAACCCACCATTCATTTGAATCCTAAAATTACCAAAATTAATATTTCAATATGACAGATCTACTGTGGTGAAAGTTCTGGATATTAAGAGGGGCAATGCAGTGCTCAAAAGTAACCAAATGAATGAGGAGCTTCAAGGCAAGCTCAAGGAGATTACAGAGATGCATGTTCAGTAACTACAACTAGTATACCTCAAACTCTGGATCTCTGTAAATTGTTAAAGTGCTGATGAAGGCCTGATGTAAGTCTTTGAAGTTATAATGATAATAATCTTTTAAATGTCATAGATAAATGGCTAGGAAAAAGGCAGGGGAAAAGTACCTTGTATTTTTGAGTCTCTTCACTGCATTCTTTTACGTATATATATATCTATATCTGATGGCTGGGAAAAAAACTTTTGCAGTTGAACTGAAGGTCAGCAGCACTGATAACACTCATTCTTGTCCCAGAAAAACTTAGCCAACTGGAATGGGTTCACACCTCCCCTTCCCCCTTATTTGTTCCCATACAAGGATAAGTTCAATACTGCATTCTTGCCTCAATAACTTCATTAAAAACAAGAGATTCTGAAACTAGAGAAGAATTGCTCATAGCATTGAGCTTACTCCAGTATCATTGTAAAAGTTTCTATCTTTTTATTATATGAACACAACTCTTCTTGTTGGGAAAGTCCCTTAAATTCCTCAATAATGAAGGTTTCCTGATACTGTGGTTTCAACAGTATCAGGACTCACAAGGATGCTCCTTCATATGCTTTGATCTGAAGTCCTCTGGAGTTACTGGAAGCCCATTGCCTTTAATTTCCATTTGACTCATACGCTGTTATAAGCCCTTGTGTAAAGAAATTAGAACAAACAGTTATTTGTCATTTTTTTCAGGTGTGATGACTGTTGGCAAACTCAGTTTCAATAAAAAGGAGCAATGCTTTGGGAGAGAGATTTGAGAAAGCCAGATGGACTTAGGTATTGGCAAGGAGAAGTGGTCTTGAACCTTATTCTTTTCCTTCTTTAACTCAGCTAGGATCATTTACCACCTACTGTTCTTGCCTTTCTAGAGTATGATACCTTGACTGAAATGCCAAAAAGGATGTATGCATACTGTTCTAGGCCATGCCTGTTAGCAAATCTGTCTTGCTTTTGTGGAATTTGATGATTACTTTGGAGGCAAATGTGCCTTCACTCATATTTTTCAAAGGGTTTTCCTATTTCTTTCTTACTTTGCCTTTTCTGTTTACCTTTTTCTTCCTCTGCTCTGTTATGCAGAGCCAGGAAATTTTCTTTGGTCCCTTCATATTTCATTAATTATGACAGTGTGCCTCGGGAGACTACGTCACTTCAGGTAATTTCATCAGTGTCAAAATGGATGTTAGCCAGTGGCCTTGACACTGCAAGTTAATCTTTTATGAAAGATTTAAACAGACAACAATAAGGCGTGTGGTGGTACTTTTATATTTGACTGGGGAGAATTCAAATGTCAAAAGCTTACAGCATTCTCTTTAGTGTTTTTCAAATTTCCTTGAATTTCATTTGAGACAAGAAACATACTTTGAAAAATCAAAGCTGTAGTGGTAATTTTCAATGAGTTGTCAAATTTACATTTCAGAATCTTTCTTTCTCTCCTCTTGCTTGGATTTAACAAAATGCCATAAACTCTGACAGTCACCCATACATGCTAATATATTAAGTGCCTGAGAAATAAACTGACGAACTTTAAAGTGCTGACTTTCATTTCTGCAAGTGCAATGTAGTAATCACACAAATGCAGTACTTTATTTATAGAGTAAAAGCTTAACATAGTATATGAAATGTGACAATACTGAAAACTGAGCCTTTACAATATTGAAAATGAAATGCCATTAAATATTACTTGGCTTATGTCATTAATAGAAAAGACAAAGAGACTTTTACAACTGAGATGCCTGTGATGTGTGTTGCTGGAATTTTGTGTGTTATTTTCCTCATTTTGCAATAAAAATGCATCCAAAATGTGTACTATGTAACTTACTTGCTTACTATGTAACATTTCAGAACATTTTCAGTAATAATCTGATTTTTTTTGCTTGTCCTTATAATTCTTTGGACAAACAAAGAAACAAGCCATCTCAAGTTGAATTAAAATGTCAGAGGTTTTTTTCCTACACTTGGGTAATTTTGTTTCATTTATCAACCTTGTTTTCCATAATAATTCCCACAAAGTCCATTAATGATTAATGATCTGAGTGTGCAAATAAGGAGTTAGAAAAGTTTATCTAGTCACAGAATGAAATTACAATAATTTTTTAAAAGAAACTCATTGTAGGTTAGTTTACTTCTTTTTAGGCATCAGTAAATGCTGGATGTGCAGCCCTACCAGATTAGATTTTTTAAAATTAAAAAAAAAAGTTTATGTAGGTTCAAGATAAGATTATGTTTACTGAATAGATGTAGGTTTTTTGTCTCCTAACTAGGTTCTGTCCGTGTAACTTAACATTATATCAAGAATTGTCTAAGATTTAAAATAATAATAGCAAGCTATCAAATAATAGAAAAGTGGTGCAGATAAACATTAGCTATGTTATTTAGATAACTGGCTTGCAGGGAGATCTCAGTAGATGAGACAGAGTGGTGACTGGAGGAGCACTTTTCCAAAGTATCATCTTTTGTATCTGCTGTCTTACTTTGTGTTTTGCCAACTTGATTTACATACTTAAAAATAATTTTCTTGTCATCAGGTTTGATTGTGAGACTAACTTTAATATGGGGTCCTTCTTTTTGATGAGTTAATAAGCCTCCATCTGTTGGAACTATTACTGTTAGATTAGCTGGTTGCCATGGAAAAACTGTCCACAGACTGTCTGGGCCTAAAGAGTGGTATGTACTCGTTATTGATCCGAAGAGATCCCTTGTATTCATTACCCAGAGCACTGGCATCTTGTATTTGAATCTCAGTTTTGGTTATTTATCCAGTAATTCTGTAGTTCCCTGTTACACCTTCAGGCACAGTTGCGCTACACTTATATCTATACTTTTATTACTGTAACATAATCTTTAATTATATCAGTGTTTAGGGTGTCAATGTGCAATAATGACCATCTCTTGTAAAAGAAGGGACTTTTTGTTTTGATGGTCACAAAACCAGCAAGAGAGCTTTCAAGTTTGCCATATCTATTTTGAAAAGCAGTATGCATTTGTAGTTAGTCTTTCCAACAAAGTGACATGTGCCAGAAGCGTGTGAGGATACAGAACGTGACAATACAGACTAAAACCCATATCCAACTCACCCATTGAGCTGTAGAGCCTGTTGACTGGCAGATGAGAGGCATCTGTCAGTGAACAGGGAGCTTTTGTGTAGTCAGGCCATTGCTGGGGCATTCTTTTCTTTTGTAAGTCTTTTTTATTACTAGATTTGCAAAAGACTGGACAAAAGATGCTATTGCAAATCTTTTGTCCTTGGAATTATTTACTTCAAAATGTAGGCAAATGAGGAACATTACTTGTTAGTGTGTCATATGTGTGCATTTGCAGGCTGTTTGGTCATTTTCTGGATGGAAGACATCCCAGTTAAATCTTTATCTGTATAAGTTATAATAGTATCAAGGATATATATATATATTAAAAATTACTTACAAATAATTAAAAAAAAATATATATATAATTTCAGATGGTATGGAGATAACCCCTCACTATGAGACTTGTGTATTGCTTTTACCATACAACCATACAAATCACATTCTGTCTTCCCGTGATGAGTTCTAGGCTCATCAAGGGACAGCTGTAAAAGGAGTTTTCTCCCTCCAATCCTCTTCTTTTGTGCATTTCCTATACTGAGGTCTTAAATTTTCATTGTTGTGGTTTATCCTTTTGACATATTTATGTGTGAAAATAGTACTTTATTCCTTCAGCTGCTGGAATTATATTTACAGTTTATATATATTTTAATGATGGGAAAAAAAACAAAACAGTGATTTTTCAAAAAACAGAAAAAATGCATGAGCGTTTCACTTGTTTCTAAGGGTGTGTGGAATTCAGTAGGAAGAATGAAAATACTTCCACATGTTTTAAACACAAAGTCGGGAAGAAAAACCCAGAAACAAGAAAACAAAAAACGTTGAAAGAGAAATTAATCTGCCCAGCCTTGACAACATCCAAAGCATAGGTGTGTAAATATCAGCCAGTTCCCATGGTTTCTTTTAAAGTCAGCAGAGATAAACATTCCAGAGAGTAATTTATCTTACTCTTCTTAGATGCCTTTCTTAATGAGATTAATTTCCCTTTGTTGTTGATTGTAAAGTGAGACTAGAATGACTTGTTGAGACTTAAAAGCCCAATCTGGAGACATCTAAACTAAGGCTAACTAATATGTCCCATCATTTAAAGCAGAAAGTAGTGTTAAGACAGTTTAGTCTGAATTTCTACATATTGCATTTCACTCAGTAACTAAATCCAGCAACTTCAGCTAAAGCTGACATAAAACTGATCCAATATTAAGGCCAGCTTTAGCTCATTTATTGCAAAGGGTCTTGTCATCATGTACCAATTTGAATTCCAAAACCTGTATTGTAATATGTGCTTCAACAGGAAATGAATGGGTGAACTCTCAGCCTTCTCTTTTTCTCTCTCTAATCCTGAGCTATGACATAATCTGTCCCCTTTGCAAGCGATCTGGGTTTTCTGATTGTAAGTGATGAATGCAGCTACTAACCCTTCTTTCATTCTAGTTGTTTGTCTTGCCTACCTGTCACCCAGTTCCAGATTTAAAATAATTGCTGGAAATCATTGTTCTGCTTCAAACAGTTTTTGTCCATTGCATATGCAGCAGCGTCTTCGCTCCCAACCAATGACTTTCAATATCCTCTCAATACAGCATTTCCATGTATTAGGTGTGAAAAATTTCCTCTAAAAGCTATGGGTTTAAATCTACCTTTGAGAATCTGGTATCAAAATATTGCGATATTGAGACTCAGTTAATAACAAATGCAGCAGCTTAAATCCTGTCTTATTTATCTGTCACATTACATTACACCTGTTCAAAAAATCACTGTATTAGCTTTCTATAAAATTTCTTACAGACTTAAGAGTGCCTCTTACCACCCCTCCCTCCCCCCCAAATACTTCCACAACAGTGCTCCAAACTGCAGCTTTTTGACCACCTTTTACCACATGTGACTGGTTTCCATACAGGCATCAGACTGTTCTTTTAAATGTCCTCACTATCAGCTGGATTTAGGGTTTTGCAGCTGTAACTTTGACTGTAGAGTTAGCCTATGATCCAGATTTAGCAAACTGACACCATCCTGTCTTTCCAGCTTGCATTTATGGTATGCTGGAGATTTTTAATAAGTTTTTATCCTGACAAGTACAAAGGGTCTGCTGTGAAGAAAGCACTTGAAATCTGTGATTTTAGTACTAAGAACATCTAAGATTTAATTTATGATGTAAGCATTGTAGATAAGCATTAACCATACAAAATCATATGCCATGTTTTGGGTTGGTTCTTAAAACATGTACAGTTTCAGTAAATCATGGACTTTGCCTGGTTTCTTAGATAAGTGAAATTGAAAAGATTGAATGATCATCTAATATTATTGTCTCAAAATACAGGATAATTTAAAATATGCAACAGTTGCAATGATCTGAAGGTGTTTCCCAGCTGGACAGTTGACAAGCTTCCTATTTTTATTTTATTTTATTTTATTTTATTTTACTCATTATCTATCTTGTTTTTATACTGGACTGTAAGTATAGAAACATATTTTTTTTTCCCATCAAACACATTCAATCAAATTCTGACTCCTCCAATCAGAGTTTTACCACCAGAATGGGCACAAGTTGCCTGCAGACATCTGTGCAATTCTCAAACATGGCATTCTGGCTTTGTTTAAATAGGATTTGATTAGCAAGATAACTTGCTCTTGTTCAGCCTCCTCTTCATCCTCAGGCGTGCTCAGGTTTCACAGAGCAGCATGGTCTTTCTATCCCAGCCTTATCACCCATCACTGCCACCTGTGTACAAAGTAATGCAGTGGTATTTACAGCCCTTTCACCCCTGGTTGCTATCCCACTTGATAAATATCAACAACTATGCACACTTGGAGTCATGGAGCAAATCAGGGCTCAGATTTCTGCCAAACTTGAGCCCTGCAGGTGGTATTTATGTGAGTATAGCAGGACACAGAAGGGAAACATTTAATGAAAAAAATTTCCTCCTCTTTAACCTTTACAGTATCCTAGTTACTGTTTTCCCCTCTTTCCCTTTTACTCAAGCTCTGTTCCATTTATTCTGACATAAAATAAGAATTACATCTGTCAAAAAGCAGTCACATTAGCAGCCTGTGACATGGAGGGAGAGGGGATTTCCTGAGGCACCTGGTAGTAGAAAGCTCTCACTTTGAAGACAACAGCTTTTCCTTCCCACTGGCAGTGACTGGTACACTGGTGGGAAAAATGGATGCATAGTTATGGAGAAAAAAGACGGATCTACATACGACTAAACGAGAAATCTAGAAGTTTGAGTCTACCAGTCTGTGTGCCTTCAGAAGTCTTAAGAAATCCAGACAGCCACATATATAGCAAAATTACAAGCATTGAGGGGAAGATGGTGGTGGGCAATAACAGGTGGTGGGTAGCAAATAACATATAAATTCGGGAGAGAGTTAACAGGAGGCTGGCTGTCAGCTGGTCTGCTTAGTTCTTATTTAGCTGGGATACAAGTACCTGCTATATGTAGGAAGTCAGGTTGTTTTCTTTGGTACAGCAGTTCCCTCTTTCTACCTATCAGTGTATTCTGACTTCGTTTTCAACTTAAAGAAACTCATTTGCTATTTATTTATTAATTTTAATGACAATGTGTTTCATACTAGCCAGTGAGAACGGTAATACCAAAATACCTATTTAAATTTATTTCCAGATGATTCAGTGAGATTTGCTTATGTTCACAGCTAGCCAATATAAACATATAAATGAGAGTATAGATGTGTTTATATTTTGTGATACATATGTTTTACATGTAAATGTGAAAACACTTCAATAAAAGTATAGCAGTGGACATTACTGAATTTTTATTTGGAATTAGGTTTTAGAATACCTAGCATTAGGGAATGCTAAAATTAAGGTCTGCACACATGAATGATAATACAATCTTTGCTTTTATGATCATATACATTTTTAACCGAAGACTTTATCCAATACCTTGTTCTCTCAGGCTGCATTGAGAGAAAATGCTCTCTGTTGGATGCCTGATTCATTTATTTCTGGTTAGATGATGCGTAACACCAGAGATGGAACGGATGCCTGTGAAACAGGATGATACTATCATTAATGCAGCTGTGTTAAAAGCAGCATCTCTATAAGTGGAAAAATTAGACAAGCTTTCAGGAAGATAGGCCCTTTTTCCGTTCTTAAATTGAAGCAGAAGATTTTAAAGTTGAATACTCCTGTTGAATTTGTACAATTTTTGGGAATGTACAGGTTCTCAGATATCTCAGACCATTTCTGTAGGAAGAGGAGGCCTACAGGGTAGAGAGCCACAAGAGGTGGTAAACTGTTTGTCTCTTAGGTGATAGAAAGAAAGATGTAAAGCATGGCAGAGTCTGGAGGGAAGAAAAATGAAACTCCTGGAACCTACACCTAAATTTCAAAATTATATTTTTATCTAAAGTGTGATGTTTCCATCTTTCTGGGTACCTCATGAAAAATACGGGGTCAGATTTGAAGAACGGTTGTGTTTCCAGTTGTAAATAAAATCAATTAGAACTGCTCGGAATTATGACAGTGTTATGAGTATATTAGTGTATGAAGAAGTCAGGTCTCAAGCGATCAAAACTCTATACCCAAACCTAGAAGGTATCTCTGTACAATTGTTAATTTTCAAGCTGAAAAATGGTAGTAACAAATTGAATCTAAGGAATATCTAGTTACGGAGTTTTCATTCACCATTAATTCAGTCTAGCTAACCCACCATGGAAACAGTCCTGAAGGAAATCATTTTACTTTCAATTCAAATAAGGTATGGGGTCAAACAAACATCAAATAAAGAGAAGAACAAAAAATACTACCTTGAATAGCAATAAATACAACTAAAGATTTAGAGGAAAAAATATAATGAGTCATGTAACTGAAATATTATGATGGATGTGTCAGAGAGGCTATAAAGTTGCATATGCATAGGCAATTTTTCTGACAAACTTCTGAGTGCTTGAATACATAACTATGACATTCTGCTCACAAAGGGGTGTGCATACTGCAGATTAATAGAATTCTGCATGTTTCTAACTTCTTAAAAAGCAGATCTGCTATAGAAACTGATCTGCTATAACTGTGTTAGTAATGAATTTGGATCATCAGCATTTTTCCAGTCAGTGCCACAAACTGCTTCAGCTTCAGGCAGCAGAGTAAGAAGTAGCAATAGTAGACTATGCCTCATCTATGTACCAGCTGTATGGATAATGTGACATAAGAAATCCAAAGTATAAAGATAATAATGATCTTTGAAGTTTAGTTACAGTTTCCTTAAGGAAATGTACCTTATTGATTAGAGGCGCTTTTGCCCATACAATGTTTTGATGCACTTCACACCTCTTGTCAATCAAAGATACTTCATTGTGTTAATCCTGTGTCCTGTGATGAGCGTTCATTGTGCTTGAATCCTTGGCAGACTAAAATCTCAGTCTAAAGTTCTGATCTTTGACTCCTGATTACAGGTTGTATTAGAATGTTTCCTTCAAAAGTCTTGGAAAACTGGACACTCTTTTTTACATTATATTTGGTATTAGCCAATCATTCTGGGAAATCTTTTTTTCCCTCTTTAATAATATAATTTCTCTCTCTTGCCCCTCTTAATGGATGAGATAAATGTAGATTCATCAGTATTTTATTTAGGTTATTTTATGGAAGGAGGGAAGTCTCTTCCCACTCCCTTTAAATCCCATTTGTATTTGATTTACATTTCTATATGTAAGCAGGAAATTTCTTACTGATTTTATGTGCTATGTACCCTGTATGTTGAGATGTAAGTCACAGTGCAATGAGAGAGTTTAATTCAGAGAATTATCAAATATATCAAATGCTTGAAGTAATATTCAACTCTTTGTCATGTTTGAGTTTCATCTTCAGTGAAATCATCTTGATTCAAGCAATATTATAAAAAGGGGAAGTAACCAACAGAAATATGTTACATGTAGAAAATATTGTATTGAAATGTAATTAATAATTAATTAAAAATGATTAAACAGAGTAATCATTATGTTACAAATCCACTCGTAAATGAACTGTTATTTCTTTCATTAAGAAGGCAACATACCGACATTATTTAAAGGCTGCTTAACTGACTCCTAAATAAGTCTGCTTCCATCAGCTTAGCAAAGTGCCACAAATCCCTGAAGTTACTGAACCATGAAGCAGGAGAGTTGTCTCTATTATGGAAGCGAGATGTGCTGCTAGCATCAAATGTGTAAGTTCTGTTAGAAACAGAGGTGGTGACTATTACCTATTACAGCACAGTGTATCTACTAAAGTATCACAGAGCTTAAGCCCACAAAATTCCAGATATCCAATCTGGCCTTTAGGTCTCTCTCTTGGCAATATCTGAGCCTCAAGTAGATCTCAGGACCTCAAATGCAGTGCAAATATTCATCTATAAAGCTGTATGTGACACCATAAGACCTGTGCGAGACATTAGTTGGATAGAAACACTTGGGAGATTAGGCAGCAGCCAAAGGAGGAAAACAGCGTACAATCAGAGGTGCATCAAAGGAAGAAGATTATTTAGATGAGATGTGCAAGATTTCATTGTGGCAAATACTGCCTTTTGGAAGAAAAGCAGGGGGAAAAAAAATCCAGATTGTTTGCCTAGAGAAGGGAAGCAGTTCCTTTCAGATTCCAAATTAGCAGCCAGTACAATCTTGACTTTTTGGGGGGCATTAATATGAAGTGTAAAGCATCCCAGTTATGATAAGCCAACAACAGTGTGTGGAAAAACTCTTCTCCTGGTAGTTGCTGGTATCAGCCACCCAATATTTCCCAAAAGACCCTGAGATGGCCTCATGATTCCCTCTGTGTATCCAGCATGAGGAGTAGGTGGTAGCAAGATACTACAAATGTAAATAAAAAAGGGAATGTAAGTTGCAGATGTGCGTTAAATTAGCATGCTCTTTCCTGTCCTCCATGTTGCACTCATTTCCTGCCTAATAATGAAATTAGTCTTGTTTGGGATCATAGTTACTCAAAAAGAGAGGGAATTTTAAAAATGCTGCTCCACATTTGAAAGTAGCTCTTCAGGGAACTTCCACGTGATGGAGAATTAAGCAAAGAAGGTTACAAATGTGATTTAACACAGCTCCGCAGTACCCTTATGAACCTTTCATGTTTTCATTTCATTTCAGAACTGTAAAGTTGGGTAAGTCTGATGAGGTTTCAGGAAGTTTTCCAAACCCCTGACATTTATTGCTATGGTCTCTGAATCCAGGTGTAAATGTGCTAGTGTATGTTGGCTCATCCAAACTTTTGACAATGTCAGGGATTAGTTCAGTTCCTCCTCCTGTGTGTATTCTGGCAACACCAATGGGCTGGGCCACCATATGCTCCTATATTAATTTTGGCAAGGCTAGCATTGCTTCAGTGCAAATTCCACAACACATTCATAACGTAGAACCCACTGATGTCCCAGTGGTGCTGCTGGTGACATTACTTTGAAATCCTGGAGGAAAGGCAGTAAGGTTTGTTTTTGATGTTGGAAGGGTGAGTTTGGTTTTTTTGGGTTATTTCTGTGTTTTTTCTGTTTGTTTGTTTTTTGGTTTGTTCTGGTTTTTTCCTAGTTATTTTTACAGAACATGAAAACTCAGAATCTTAGTTTTGCCTTTGGTTATAAAGTTTATGACAAGTCAGTGTAGCTGAAGCCATACCTTGGCTATCTGAGCTAGTAATGTTAGTAAATTTCCTGGGATTTAAGATAGAAATGGCTTCGAGTTTTACTGCTTATCCTTGTTCCTATTAAGGCTAAACCTCTTTTTCTTAATTACCTTTTCACACAAAATAGGCTTCTGTCCATATAACTTTGCTGGCAGCACTGCGTTAACTGTTGTTCACATAAAATGATACAAATAAATCCAGAAAAAGAATGATTTTAACAATATTTCACAACTGAAAAGCTATCTAAAGAGGTCAGATGGATCAAAATAAAATTTTGATTAATGAAAAGCTACTATATCTGATTCAGAAAGATTCCTCATCAAATAATGATGAAAATTGATCCTTTTTGAAAAATACTTTACATTGTATTTTACAATGTAGATAGTTTACAAAACAAAATATAATTTTATAAAATAAACTTTATAAAATAAATTTTATAAAATAAAATATAATGATGATTTCTGAAAGCAAGTTATAAAACAGAGTGGGGAAAATAAAATGGGCTAAACTGTTCTTCCAGATTTCTTTTTTTACTGAACAATGCTGAATATATAAACAAATTCAAATTGACTGTGGGAACTGTGGTTTATGGCTTGGTCTCTTGGTGTTCGTAGAAAGTGTTTTAAGAGAGCACTTTATTTTAAAGGCATTTCATTCTTAGCATATCTCCTTGCAAGGTAGTTTTTATTTAAATAAGAACTGTCCATTTTATTTTATTATACATGTAGTTAAGAAAAAGGTAGCATTTTAATGCTGTATGAAACATAATACTACTGAGAAGCCGAACATATACTCTAAAAAAATAGAAAAATCTAGTTACTGAAACATAATCATTTTACTTCTTGGCTTGGCTTTTGCTGGAATATGGAGAAACCAGCAGTGCATCTTAAAACATTGTGGAGCAGTAAGGGATGTCTTGGAAGTTACATTTCACTTCAGAATCCCACTCTTTGCCAGGCTTATATAACATTAACATAAACATTTTCCTGGCTACCTGATTCACTTCCTTCTTGGTAATTGAAAGTACAGACTCTGGAAATCAACTTGGTCAGAAGAATGCCCACTGTGGAAAGGACTAGACCATAGCAAAGAAGAAGCATATTCTTTCTGTTGGAAGAAAGATACTCAATTGCATGGTTTAGTATCCAGGGTAATGAATATTTAAAGAATCTTTCTGAAGTTTCAGAAAGAAAAAAATCCACACTGTATTTTTAAAATGATCTTTGTTTATTTCTTCAATACAAAACATTTGCTTTTAAGTTATGCATGGGAGGAAATTCATTCATCAATCCTCTGTTGAAGTTGATCCAAATTGCTTCGTTTGTGGAACGGCTTGGAGAGGAAAATCTACCTGACATTTGTCTCTGCAAATTAATGCAAGTTTTAGAGTAGTTAGAAAAAATCCATTTTCCAAATATGCCTTATTGAACTAAGAGGAACTGTAGAGCTGTATTTTCAGAAGTGTAAAAATGCCAAAGCAAAAGCATGCAATCATTCAGAGTAAAAGAATATATAGGTCTATCATCCATGAGAAATATCTGGGGTAAGGATATAATATTGACCTTCCTTCTCTGTTAGGATTTAGCGCTAATGACTTCCAACTGACATTTTGTTGTATTTCTTGTATTTTAAGCTCTTGCTGCTAAATGGGTACTGGCTCAAGACCTCTTAGGAGTAAGGCTGTAAGAGTCATTGAATCATTTTGGGCACAACACCTAGAGAAGTATTTTTAGTCATGCTATCTTCCCTCCATTGCATAAGCCCGCTTCTTTTAGTCATTTTTGTTTTCCAGCAAGTAGCAATGACAAGGACTAATGAGAAATTCATCCAGAGATATGTGCTAGGCTGGGTGAATATTTGAAAGAAAGGCTTTGGCACCACATCTGGACCAGTAATTTCCTATTAAGCTTGAATTTTGATTTATATTATGAAGTAAATCTTGCCACTGAGCATTGAAAATGAGGTTGCACAGGAAATGATTTGCTATGATGTATGTCTATTTTCACTAGTACTGAGAGCAAAATGAAGGTAAAACCCATTCTCTGTGGATGGGTCAAACTGTCCAGTATAAATGAGTCTGCAATTTGCAAAGCCATGACACTGAGGAATAAGGAAATATAAAACACCTGATCAGAAACCAAATGGAGTTCCTTAATGAAAGGACATACTCCACAGTATTTTGTGACTTTACAGAATGGAAAGGCAATGGCCAGGTGACAGTTTATTATCTGTAAGGTTATAGATTCCAAGCAGAACAGTACTCTTCAAATTGTGCTCAATATCTACTGTGAAGCATATAAAGAGCAAAATTCCCCACAGTCAGGTTTCTTGCAAATCATTTAAGGTTATTGTTCAATTGTCTAATTTCTAGTAGAGAAGCAATTTAAAAGGGAGTATATTAGGTGCAACATTCCCTTGACATTTTCTTTCTCCTTGATTCTGTCCTTATAGTGCTTCTGTTGATTTCCTTCTCTGACATTTATTTTATTCCCTTTCATGGTTTTATAAGTCTGTGAAGAAAATAACAGGTTAACAGGTTGCCCTTCTTAGTTTCATTCAGTATTATGTTTTATTAGCAGCTCTGCTTATTATTTGGATGAAAGACGTTTATCTTGCTTCCTGCCCAGATAATAAGTGTTAGTTAAATGATGAAAACCCAGTAGGATAAGCTAGCCTAATTCTCAAATGTTTATATTAATCCAAACAGGTAAATTTACTTAACCACAGTGATGCATCCACAGCCTAAAGTTAGGAAGAATTGGGACCTTTCTCTAATTAACAATGACCTTAAAAGTCATTATATTTAAAAATGGATTAAGATAATGCAACGCTACACTTAGTAAGACAGATTCTGTTCATGGCAACTCAGAATAAAAATGGGGGTGATACATAATACATTTTTTCTATAGTTGTTTTAATAACATTGAACCTGCAGCCTTCAAAACTTAATTGGGAGATCTGGAATAGCACAAGGACATTTTTATTTTCAGCAGTTTGAGTGTATTGGATTTCTTTTTTTTTTTTTCTTGCTTTAAATTATCTGTGTGATTCTGTGTAGACTACCTGTGAGCTTTCAATTAAAAACAAAAACAACAACAAAAAAACACAACAAAAAAACCAACCATTTGGTTTTCTATATGTAATTTTCCTATTGTTTAATCTTAACACTGACATTTGGAAATCATGATTTTGACTTCCAAACCTCAGAAGGAATAATTGTCTGTTGAAATACTGTATGTTCCCAAGCATTTTATGTAGTTTGATTTCTCAAAGCTTTTCAAGTCCCATGAGTTGTTGGTTTGGTTTTTTTATGCTTGTGAGGGCAGTGAAATATCTGTTTCCCTGGACAGGAAATAAGGGAAAGGGGAAAAGAAGAGGAAGGAAAAGGGAAAGGAATGGGGAAGGGGAGGGGAAGGGAAAGAGAGTGGAAAGGAAAGGAAGGAAATTTCCAAAGAAAAATATCCGACTACTTTATGTGCTTGGCATCTCATTTCTTTTCCCAAAGACTATAAAATATTTGGAAACTCACAATTCCTTTTATAAAACTACTAGTGGTACCTCTGTGTATTGTATTTTACAGTTAAATGGCATCTTAGCTCAAAGATAAAGATTCTAAATATGATTTTGAGGAATGAATGTTGATCAGTATCTGGATCCTTCCTAGCTATGTGTTTTTTATCTTTCTAAAAGAATAAGCATTAGCAGTCCATTTACTGAAAATTTTATTTACTCTCCTTTAATGCATAGAACTCATTGCTCAACTGCAACAAAAATGTATTTGAAATTAGCTTCTGAAATGAACTTCTGTGCTTGTTGACTCCAACATACTAACTTTCTAGTATTTGAAACAAAGTTCAATAAATTATTTTTTATTTATATTTTCTCTTTTTCTTAATACATTAATACATCACTGAAAAGATTTGTTTTTCTCCAGTTACCCTGAAAGTATAGAAAGTAATGCTTCTTATATTTTCAAAAAGTAAGATTAGTTATTGGAGGATAAATTGAGTAATTTTCTGAGCTCTGACTTCTTGAGAGGTTCAGTTGTTGATATTTTAGACACATGGGAGAGCTACCAACCACATACAGCAAGCTGAAGGAATCTCAGTGTCAGAAAGCAGAGAGCTTTCTTTCAACTGGCCCCCTAGTCTGAAACTGTTCAGTCTGCTTTAGTTTCTTACAGCCTGTGCAGAGCAGGATCTTTATAGGTACGTGTCTCCTCCATATCTGTGCTATAAGTCCCCCTCAATGTCTCATGGAGAAACAAAATGTTTTCCAGAGACTCAGTACTCCTTCTTCCCTTGGAAATTCTCAGAATATGATTCAAACACAGCCAGGTATGATTGGTGATGCATAAATGTGTGGCAGCACCTTTTATATAACAGTGAAGCTTAGCAGGAATGAGGGTGTCAGAAGAGGGAACAAAAGCTGACTGGGATGTAGGCAGGGTGTGGAAAATTTTCATTCCTTCTCTTAGAGTACTTTCATTGTAAAAAAAAAAACAACTTCAAGTGCTGTTAAGCTAAAGAAAATGTATAAAAGAAAACACGAAGCTGTGACACAGTAATTAAGGAAAGAATCTATAATAAAGGACTTTTAGTGGTGCTTAATGTAAGAATTAACTTTTGTATGTTACATAAAACAGTCATGGAAGAAAATATAAAATCAATAACCATTTCTAACCAGTTTAAAAGAAAAATAAGTTCTCTGAAAAGTTTGCCGAGGTATATATTTTTATACTGGTGGAAGCAAATGAACACAGAATTCTTCCCAAAGTCCAGAGTATGATATCCATACAAATTTCATACAAGAAAGGATGAGAAAGTAGTGCTGAGGTGCCCACTGCAAAGTGTTTCCCACAACCTGGCTCAGACTGAGGTTCAGCAGGCTGGTTGACTAGGATCTCCTTGTCTTTTAATATTCTAATAACAGGAATTAAAGCTCATTAACTTGTCCTTAGGAAATAATGCATAATGACATCTAATGTATAGGTACCAAAATCTTCTGTTATGCTGTTATCTTTGCACTGTTTGATAGGTAACATTTCCTAGAGCAGGTGACATATCCAAAAACCGATGCCTACAAACATAATTACTTCTTTTATTTTCCTTTGTGAAAGGGTCTTCAAAAATGTTGAGAATAGTGGATTAAAAAAATACACAACCACAAGAAAATAGAAAAAATAATTAATTAAATAGTGGAATTGGACCATAATCCTGCAGTCAGATTTTCACGGCTACATAGATGTCCCTATGGAGATGCTGCTCTACAAATGGCAATTTGTCATGGTACAGCTGTAAAAGGCATTAGGGTATTTTATAAAGAAAAAAGTTCATCCCTAATTGGACAAAGAGGCTGAATGTAACTAAATGAGTCTTAATGCCATTGAGATTACTATTACAAAAAAAATCAAACAAAAATAATAAATTAAGATAGTTATAAAAAACCTGAAATGATGCCCAGTTCTTTAAATAACTGAAGTCAGTCATACTGTGTATGGGCACAGGATTAGATCCTGTAAAAAGAAATTACTGATATTTCAACCAGATTAATTGCAGACTGATGTACTCAGTAAATTACATTCATTTTGAATCTTATTGTCACCTTTATTTGGTCTCCCAAGTACCTTTCAATCCACCATGAAGGAAAAATATATTCTTTCGCTGAATTTTGGGGCAAGGGATCTTCTTCTAAACTTATCTTGCTCAGACAGTATAGGGGCTTGAGGTCTCTGTGGTTTGTGACTTATCTCCAAGGGAGAAGAAGGTATTGCAGGAGGGTTTCAGCTTGGAAGGTTGCTTTGACAAAGAAGAATCATGGATGGAGGGTCCTGTCAAATTCCTTCCAAGAAGTGGACAAGCAGAAGGGCTATAGTGGTCCTCCTAAAAACACAGTTTATTTTAAAAAAAAACCAAAGAACTTTCCATAATAATAAATTCTGAAATAGCATTTGGAGGTTTCAAGAGTGGTGTATTATAAAATGGGGCATGTGATTCTACACTATTCAATATCTTTTCTAACCTGGAATAAAATGAAACAGGAAAAAAAGCAGGAAAAAAGATAAATACAAAAAAAAGATAAGAAGTAACCATGGAATGATCCATTATCTTTGATCTTAGAACTGCAGTTTTGTTTGAGGAGTATCTGTTGTAGTGCAACTAAATATACTTTTAAAATTGCTTAAAATTAACACTAAATGTTGTTCCTGATAGATATATCCTCACATGTAATGACACTGAAAAGGATC
Organism: Poecile atricapillus; assembly: GCF_030490865.1. Lineage (NCBI taxonomy): Eukaryota > Metazoa > Chordata > Aves > Passeriformes > Paridae > Poecile > Poecile atricapillus. The sequence continues at coordinate 41,917,542 of NC_081249.1, read as the reverse complement.
TTGAGGTCAGCCTTGACAATGTAGGACTACAGAAGGAGTATTCAGCATCACTGATACTGTTGATAAAGTACCTTCAGTTATGGTTATGATGCTGTAAAAGCTGTTGATGGAAATGAATTATGAGAGGATTAAAAGAATGGTTAAATTCAGATTTCTCTCTCATATTATGAATTTAAAATAGCTCTCTAGTTTAACAAATAGAAAGTGAAGGGTGTCTCATTCTAAGGCTCCAAAAGAATTTGATCCAAATTATTTTGGGCAATAAGCAGCTCTGTAATATAGCAGAAGTAAAAAGAGCATGTACATGGAAACTGAAACTTTGATAAAAGATCAGTCTAGATAAAGGCAGTATACTTTCACATGAAGTCTTGGGGAAAATATGTTCAGTAATATGGTAGTTGCACCATGACTTCAAATTCAAACCATGACATTTTTCTCAGACACATACAATAACCCTAAGAAGTGAATCCCTTAATTCCTGAATTACTGCATGACTTCTTTATGGCCTGTGTTATGAAAAGACCAGATGACTGTAAGAGTTCCTTCTGGCCTTTAAATCTTAAACCTCTGTGAAGAGGACATTGAAAGGAGAGTTCAAGCAGATTTTGGAACTGACATGGGAATCTAAACCCTATAAAAAAAGTGAATGAAATATTGGTCTGCTGAAGAAGACAAAAATTCCCTTCTATTGGCTAATTTCATCCAACATGCCTAAGCTTTTTAATTATAGCCCAAATACATAGAAAAAATTACTCTTTTTGCTGATGAGCAGAGCTTAGCAGTATGTAATGTTTTCATCTAATTAAATCTGCTTCTAGACCTGCCTTTATTACTTGTGTAAGTTAAAATTGGATTAATATTTGTAAGAAAATAGCACAATTATCAGATGTCAGATGGGTTTCTTTTTAGTTGAATTAAATAATTTCATGTCGAAAATTTCCTAGAAAGATGAGCTGAGACATTTGAAGGTTTTGTCAGGAAGCTGAAGCTGCCTGGCCAACTTGCACTTTTCAGATGGTGTTGCTGCTGTGTCTAGCCATGGTTTATACAGGAACAATAACTAAATTTTTATTATGTTGCTCATGTTCCATCCAACATGATGGAATTTAGGTGATGTGAATATATCTCTTGCATAAAAACCGACAAGTTATCTAATTTCTATATCTGAATAAACTACATAAATACTTAAAGCATTAAGTGAGCCTTATGAAAATGAGCTGTAATTTCTCCAGTAGCGCCTTAAGTACTGATGCAAACCAGAAAAGAGACTCCCATTTTATGCTAATTAAAAATCACCTTGACAACTGAAGAAATCCCTTTGTAAACTTAGAATTCATTTACATGTAATTAATCAAAATGTTATTTGAGAAGACTTAAATTCATTTCAAGGAAACATACAAGTGTTATTTCCTCTTTTAAAAGTATATTTGAAGCATTGTATAAAATGCAAATTTTTTGCTAGTGACGCAGGTTTCCAGAACTTCTTTTCTGTAAGCAAATGAAAAGGCAGTGGGATGTTTTTGCCTATGATATTTTAAAAATCTTATTAATTAATAGCTATTTTCTCACTTATGGAATACTTTTAGCATATTTAATGACAGGACCAGATACACAGGATCGTTCTAAAGATCGTGCTATTCAGATGAGCATATTTAAAAAAAAAAATTGAAACTTCAATTTATTTCCTACAACAGGAATTGCATTCTATGCCACTTGTTCACTTTCCACAAGCCCACAGTCCACAAGATTGAAAAATCTATTGAAAGTCACATGTGAGTGAACCCACTAGCCTTTAATGTGCAAGAATACTCATCAATCATTTCTTCATCCCTTCTTTGTTCTAGCTTTACCACCTAGGAGTGAGTTCTGAGTGAGTACTGTTATACACAGGATTACCTGTTTCAGTGGCTGAGCGCCTCAGAGTTATTACTGCTGTATGAAAGCCATGCAATGCACACCCCTCTGTAGTTTTGCAGCTTTGCACGTTCAAAGAAATATCTGCCCATTCCGGCTTAATTATTTGTGTGATAATCCAAGAATTTTTCCTAAAGCCTAATTAATTTTATGGTTGGATATAGAATTAGTCTTTTGTTGTTCTGTAGAAGCAAGGCAAGCTTCACGGTGTCAGAAACAGTTTGAAAGTCTAAATCAGGTGTAATATAAACAAATAAGAAGAGTCAAGAAAGTGGAACTAAAGCTTATTGGAGAGAATATAATTTCACATTCTCTTTAATGTGTCAAAAGCTTTATTGTGTCAAAAGAAAGAACTACACAGGCGTCACAAATTGGGCATTCATGGAAGAATATCAGTTGTTTTATACTCTTTTAGATCAAGCTTTTGCAATATTTCACATTGTTTCCCAACAACCCTCTGATCTATAATCAGGTACCACATAGAGGAGAGTATTGTCTTGCATTAAGTCACTTAGTAGATTTTTATTTGCATCCATAGGGTTCTCTTTGATGATGGGTAAAAATTGGGTCAACTGGTTCTAAAGAACTGCAAATGAAGAAGGGTCTCCCGAGTATAGGAAGCATAATTTAGGGAAACTGTTTTAAAAGTTTTCCCTTCTGTTCACGCTCAACACTAGTGAGCTTTCAAATTTAACTAAATATATAAATATGAACACTAAATATAATCAAGTATTGTGCCTTCACTGAAATGTGGCTATTTCGGCAGCTCATGTCATCAGTATGAAAAATTGTCAGGGACTCAGCTGGATACCCCTTTGAGCTGCAACCAAGTGTATTTGCAGTTACCAAAGGCTAAATTCCTGTATTTGTGTATGATACGAGAGCTGATGCCATTAAATGAAAACATGTAGTATAGTTTTACTTAAGCAAGCTCGGCCAGGTCTGGGATTGTATTTCACACCTGAAGTAAGATGTCCCCCACATCACCATCCTGATGCTCCTTTCTGCGTCTGACAGGTGTTTTATCACAACAGAGGAGAAGCCATACGGCTGAGCACAGAGGTCTGTCTAGCCCAGAATTTGTCTTGACAGTTGCCAGTAATGGATGATTACAAGTGTGGGACCAACAATGATCACTCATTACCTTGTTTAGGTTTTAGCCCACCACAGAAAATAGCTGTACTGCAGACTAACATGCTGCATTTTGACATTTTAAAGCTAGCGCTTTAGAAACCACAGGTACCTCTTCAGCTGTTTTCTTGAGCAGTAGGAATGCTGACAGCAGCTGTACACTGAAACCTGATCTAACCACTGTACATTCCCCCTATTTGGCAAAGTGTTAGCTGCTGGTATTTAGGGACTCCTCATTTCTATTTATTTTTTATTTGATCTGCCTTTGTAAGTGGGCTAGGCTGTACACTGAGTAATTTTCCCTCCACAGCTTCTAGTGATAAACACCAGCTGTCAACAGTGAATGCAGTGACATGAGAAGTATACAATGATTTTCAAGACAAGGTCAAATGACAGGTAGTTAAATAATGTAGAAAGGATAATCTTCTGAACAAGCAAAAATCTGAGGCTGGTGCAGTGTTTTTTGCAAAATTTGCAATCACCAGATGGCAATGCAGAGGTCAAGCTCCCAGACAGAATATTTCATGTAGCTGAATAAATAATTTGTGTATTAATGATACTCTATGAAAACTAATTTTTGCTATTGAGATACCTTCCTGACCTTGTAATGTTATGGTTAACACTCTTTAAATTGTTGTCTGAGTTGCTTTATAAGGTACTACTTGAAATCATATGTTGCTACTATGGTAAAACATTGTATTGTTGTACATGTATAAGGGGTTCATGATTTTGAAACCTTAGGCTTTGTTTTCTGTGCTGGTGTGTATGCTTAAAAGTATCTTATGATGGGAACATGACAGAAATCATATTCTTGAGAATTTAAGCAAAATTTATCTGCTTCTGGGATTTTATCTGGCCAGTTGAGTGCCTTTCCTTGTATATTCCTTATTCACTTATGGTTTCCTTTGTTTCATGGTGTCTCTTGAGAGGTATTCTTTTACATTGTCCAAAAGCCTACATTTAACTGGCTAATAAAATTAACAAAATGTTTTATACCACTTTAGAGCTTAATTTCAATTTTCCCTTAAGCACGAAGTTCTTTAAATTTCTTTAAATTAAAAGCATCACACTTATTATGCAAAAGTTTAATTGAATTCAGTAAATATCTTTTCATTACCCCTTTAGAGCAAAAACAAATTAATGTTTCTCTAAAGTGAACCTCTTATGTATGTTAAAAGACAGGCAGTAAAGTGATAATCTAAAATCAGTATGTAACCATAGAACCCACAGTGAGCTGTCACAGACATAATAATATAACACTAGATGATTTTTTAATGGAAATGTCAAATACAATTGTATTAATAGGAAGTTAGCTGCCTATGTATATGTTGGTATAATTTCATTTTTGGTTGGGAGCTTAAAAGATTCCTTTCCCTTTATATATGATATTTTAATAAAGGAAATTAAAATATCAATCAAAATCTATGCTGAAATCATGTTGAAGGTTTTGAGGACCTAGGCAATGTAGGAAAATTCACAGATAAGGCTGCCACAATATCCAGAGATTAAAAGCAGTGAAACAACCCCCAGGAACTGCTTGCCTTCCATGAATTGTCAGTTGATGATGAGAGATGAGGTGATAGTAAAGTGAAATATTTCTTCCTGGTGAGCTGAAGGTGTGATATTGACTTTTGAAGGTGCAAAGATAACTCGATTAGACTGAATTTATTGTGAATTTGTTTTCTAGTTTTAAAGAGACAATCTTCCTTTGAGTTAATGGCATACTAGTAAGCATAACCTCATACATTATATTGTTTTCAACACCAGAACATTCTCCAAAAGTAAGGAAGGATTCACAAATTAGTACCACTACGCTGATTTCAAAGATTACAAAAATGTCTTTGACCACCCTGACAGAGAAGACAGCTTTGAAAATGGGCTTCATAGCTATCTTAGTGTTATGATCATAATCTTATGATCTTGCTTTTGAAAAGGAAGTATGAAGAAGTGGTGAAAATTTTCTCAGTAGCCAAAAAATAAATGCTACTGCATTCTTTCCCTGCAGTCTCTTTGTACTAGTCATAGTCCTTCTTTTAGCCAGAAAGTATAAACTGTAGGATTCACATACAGAAAAACAAGCAAAAAATGAAATTATTGAAATCACTGAAATTATTGAAAGCTTGGAAATTATAAAAATTACTGGCCATGCAAGTCAGGTATTTAGGTAATTTAGAGGAAATCTGTGGCAAAAATGACATTTTACTCCAGTTCTAAAACAACCTTTTTGCAATACTAATGTTAGTACCTGCAACTTGTTTGAATACAATTCATTATTGTTTTCCTTTTTGTAACATTCAAATAGGAAGAGCAAGATCCATCTCACTGAAATAACAAGTATGAATTTTATTGTAATGTTATATACACCAAGAGAAGCATAGAAGGTGTCATCAGGGTCTAATATTACTATTTCTGGCATTTGAAGATGACTGCTTGTAGTTTAGCATATGATATTTTCATGGACATGGCTAGCTGGAAGCAGAGAAAATTTTAATGTATGTCTTTCTCTGCTGAAAAGGTTTGAGACTTTGAATTGGTTTTTATTTTATAATACATGCTTTTTTGTCACTGAAATTGTTGCAAAATTCTTTCAAGCTGAAATTTCAAATCACCTAGCAGTGTAATAATGATTCAGTACTGGACATACATTTCTATTGCTACCATCCTACTAAGGATCTACTTATTCACATAGATTGGGAATTATTGAAAATCATAGCTGTTGCAGTGAGAAGAGAGTTCTTGTAAGCAATACATCTCTGTGTATTTTCCCTTTTATGGTCTTAGTTGCTGGCTGACACATCTTGTGTGTCACTGACAATCCTGAGCTGGGACAGGAACAAAGGGGTTCAACTTGGGAATTCTGTGTCTTGATTTTCTGACTAGAAGACAGTTTTAAACAACTGTATTTCCTGTGCTGTTACATAAAATACATGCAGATCACATTTTAAGCTCTAATAGAGGTAAGGAATCATTATCTTATTTATCTTTTTTAAAATTTATGTCTTCATATCTATTTTCCAGCTGAAATTGGCAATTATTATTGAAAAAAGATGAGCAGGATACAATTGTAACCTCATTAGAAATAAAATTCCTAGTTAATTTCATTACTATGTATTTTTCCCCCATTTACACATTTCAATGAACCTTGTGCTTCTGAGACCTCAAATGATAGTCCTAAAGAATTAAATCCTCCAAGTAACTACAAAATACGTGTTGTACAGAAGCAAAAAACCATGTAAAACACAATAATTGAAATGACTTTCTCTCCTTTTCAGTACCTGCTAAGAGCAGGAGGAGGAAGGTTTAACCCAACAGTGCTTTGTGGTTTGTGTGGCTGTGGGTAGTTAGAGCTTGATGGAATGCTTGCTTTCAGGTGTTGTGAGCTTTTGCAAACCTTCCTTGTACAGAGTTGTGGTCAGGGGGATATTCACCTCCAATTTTGCAGATTAAGTTTTATACATTTTAGCATTAGATTGCCATAGACATCAAATAAGTCAGTGGGAAATGATCAAGGAAACGTTTTGATCTGAGATGTCAGGGAATTCTTTCAATCTGCTGCCTTAAAACTAAACCATAAATTTTGTTAAAGCCTTTCTGCTGCTCCAGAGCAGATTCTCTAATGCTGCCAATACTGTAAAATTGTTCTGGAGGTGTCAGTCTTTCTCTCTTGACTCAATATCGAGCCTTCATGATCAGTTTTGGGTGTCTACCATCAGTTACCGGAAAAGTATAATTAGCAAAGATTAATCCAAATATGTGTTGTTAATCAATGTGCACCAATGCATTCTTTTGAAACTTGAATCTCACATAGAAATGATGTTTTCAAAAGAGTGATTTATATCTATATATGTATGACACCTTAACTTAAGATACTATTAGAATACTTTACATCACTGTTTTTAGTTACAGAGATTTTACTCCCAACATTTCTGATAATGCTCACATTTGACTTCCACTGAAATTCTTTTCAGATGTACTTTTCTCATGATTTGTTGCACTTTTCATGGAGCCACACATTAACTTTAGATATAATGGGTCATTATCATGCTGGAAATTAAAGAAGAAGCCTTCCAATATTGTAGTACAGGTTTTACATCTTGTAAAAGAAAAACATGAGATCAAGAAAAAGTCTTTGCTGTCACATGATGAGTTTAATAGCTATATGAATTCCTGAATGTTTAAAGAATACAGAAATTTAAGGTCCAACCTGCACTACAATAGATGAATCTACAAAGAGATAATTACCAGTTCAGAAAGACAAAATGACAAACAATTGTGAAATCAGGCTCATTAAAAAGGCTAAGAATAATCAAAACAAAAATATTGGTTTCATATGAAAAATGCCACATGAATAGTGAGTAGGCAAAAGTGCTGCATTTCTAGATGTGCTTATTAAAAAAATGCTTTGCAAAATGAAATTTAAGAAGAAAAATATTTTTATGGCTTTTGTTTTTTTCAATTGCCACTTATTAAAATGAAACTGAATAAAAATTAAGTTGAAAGCAACTGAAAGCCAACAACAAACACAAACAAACAAACAAACACTTAAAAAAGATAACAGAATCTAACAGTTTGTAAACAAAATTAAAACACCATTTTGTAATCCTGTAATGAAGCAAAGATGAACAAAATTAGTGGCATCATACTGAAGTTTCTGAGGAATGTATAGTTCAGACTAGAATACAGTTAAATATATGCTAGGAATTATCGGGAAAAGCCATTCTTTTACCATTTTTAGAATATGGCTCATATATGCTCCATTTATGCTGATTTACAGGGTAGGATGTTTCAGGAACAGCAGTCCTGTCCCACTGACATTTCATCTGTCAGAAATTTTTGCACTATGTGGTGGAAGTGATGTGGCATAGGCTGCATAGAAATCACACTTTTTCCTATTTCCCGCAGAGGAAACTGTTCAGTCAAAGTAGAGTTTCCATCTTCATTTTCTTCTCTGGTGAAATCATGACTGAAATGTTCCTAGATTTTACTTTATCTTTCACTCTGGGACCACTATCTGGAGCATAGGGATAGCAAGAGAGAAGTATTTTTGTACCACCATTTGTGATGGGTATGATTCTGTATTTCAAGGTGGTCTATAAGGAGACATGAAAGAATGCAAGGAGGAAGTCTCAACTCATTTCCTACACTAAACCCTGTATTCACAATTCTTCAGAAGCAAAAATTTCTATCTGCTTATCTACCTTTAGCACCAAGTGGCTAAACAGGCTAAAATTTTAACACATGCATGGTCTCACCTCTGACAGAATACATTCTGTTTGGCAAGCTGCCTTCACATCCTGTACAGTTGCATTTTTTCTATTTAAGTGTTTTTAGTTGTGCATGGAGAACATTTATGTACAAAAATATCCTTGTAAAACGGGTAGTGTTCTCTTCTATTTTTATTCCTTTAAGACATGCTAAATATAAATGCACAAAAAAATAGAAGTAAAAAGGCACAAGGAAATAGAAAGCAAGTTAAAAATACTTTATCAGCAAAGATACTGAGTCAGAAAAGTGGAAATTATACTTCTTGTCATACGTCACTTTGAATCTTTGGAGAATACTTAGATAACATTGTGATGGGCATTAGCCTAAGCATACAAATATAATTGTTATTAAAACCCTTCAGTGTGGGAAGGACTCCCCTTATATAAGAAACTCTGGATTAACAGTTTCTGGGTTAATAAGGAGGTAAAAGAAAGGAGAAAATTTGTTTTCTTCAGTCAGAATTGTAGTTGGGGAACTGAGCAAAGACACACACTTTGTTCCTATTGTCTTTGTAAATATGCCGTTACTAAACCTTTATATTGTAGTTATTGGTATATCCAAGTAATTAAATAGTGTTAGTATCTCAGAAAATCAGAGCATCCAAGGATGTTCTAATTAATCAGTTCAAAGATTTGAGGGCACAAATCCAGGACACTATGAAGATAAAATTTATAATGAAAGCATATAATCACACATTCAGGATCCAAAACAAACTAATCATCACAACAAATGTAGATTCCTTTATCTAATTTTTCATATGTTCATATGGGCTGTGTGCAACTGCTGAGATCTACATACCTTCCTTGTTGGTTCGAAACAGTGGGTTAGTCTGAGTCACCACACCTGGTGCATTTATACTTCCCAAAGCAGCATTTACAGGAAAAACTGCAAACTTTATCTAGGCCACTGTCAGTAAGTGATGAATGAGGTCAGTGGTGGTGTAACCCCAATTCTTTTCCCATGGGTGCAATTGGCTCCCTTGGAAACATTTGCTAGATGGTTTCGGAATAGGCAAGGGTTCCTACCAAATATCTGTAGACTAATAGCTTTTGTAAGGCTTCGGAAAGGTTGTCTTGTCAACACTGAATTGGGAATATTTGGAACATTGAAGGCAGCAGTGTACTGTTTCCAAGGTGCTATAGAGTACTATACATCATTAATAGAGGTAGAAAGCATTGCTTGTTAATGTATGAACATGTAAAAATTCCCTCTCCTACCTAACTTTTAAAACTATCATCTGCATTACAGTAAAACAGAAATTTGACATTTGAATAATTTTAAAGCAGTCTGCTAGCTGCCTCTCATGACTTTTTGAAATACCAACTTTATGCTATAATCAACGGAGGTGTGATAAAAATTGCAGAGAGTAACTGATAATTTCCCATAACATTAACTAATGTACATTTTTCTCAGCTGTGAAAAGTTGCAATTAACTATCCAATTTTATATATGACTTGTGAGTTCCCTTTTAGTAGCAAGAGGCTGTATTTGTGCAGTAGCATAAATGAAGTACAGGCTAATACAAAATGAAGGTTTAGTTTGCATTTTGCCTATAGTCAGTCACAAGTTTAAAAGAGCTTAAGAGTTCAAAAGATTTTAGTACCCTAGGACCTTATAATATTTCTTTGTTGTGTTGATTTCAGATCAGTGTAGCTCTCTCAGTGAAATGGGTGTTTATTTCCAGAACAAAAGAAGATAAAATAATGTGTTCTCTGAGAAGTCCTGTTGGAATAATGTATTTCATGTTCATACAATTTAGTTCCCCATAACGTGTCTGAAAAGCATCAGTAGTGTAAATAAACATATGGAAAATTAAGTGGTGTAGATCTATGTTTATGTACAGCAAACACATCTAAATTCTTGTGATAATCAACTTTGTATTTACCAATGAATAGCAATGCTCCCTTAACCATGCTGTACTGCTAGGAATGTTTTTATCATTGTCAAAACCATAGCTTTACAACAAGAAAACAAATCAGATAATAAAAAATTAATGCATTCATATAGTGGCTCTTTTTCTCCCTACCAAAGAAATCAAGCACCTGTTAAAAGTACTTAGACAAAGAGGAAGAGGGAGAGAAAATGTAATTTCACTGCACTCTCCATTAGCAGGAGTTTTTAAATCATCAGCAGAAAGATGACAGTATCCTTTGATTTCTTCCATGCCTATGGAGGAAACAACAGAAATTTACAGTGAAATCAATATCTCTGTTTATATGGTGATAATAAAGTTTTTAAAAGGATATACCCTTATCACTTTCATTCCAAATAAGAAAAAAAGAAATGCAAACAAAACCCAAGCAAACAAAATAGATAAATCAAAATAAAAAAGCAAGTACTGATTTTTGACAGGTTGATGAGTGCAAGAGTAAGTTGCTCTGAAGTTATCTCAAAAGGCATGAAACATTTTAGCTCCCGCCCTCTCTTTTGTAAGATTTTTGATGTTTAGAAAAGAATGAAAAAATATGAACAAGGAAAGAAGGCAGACATGAGTGAATGGAGGTCTGGGCTTCCAAAGCCCTTCTGACTGATTCTGCCAATTAGTGACATGCAGTCTCAGGTAACAGCTGATCTGCAGCAGTCACCAAAATCCCATACTCTGGTTCTGTTGTGCTCTCTAATGCAGAAGGGCAAGTGAATAACATGATTATGTTGTTATCAGTATCACCAGATTTAGATGTTAACTGACAGTTAACAGTGAAATACTACTTTCCATGGCAAAGTAACAATCGGTAGAAGCACCCTTTAGTGATGCTGAAAATTGCATCTTTCCACCAACTTGTAATAAATGCAGAATCATTGACACCTTTTTTGTTGCTGAACTTGCCTTCTGTTAGTCTTATTTTCTTCCGTGAAAATGTAATAACACACCCTACACTCTCTTTACAGGAATTTTGTATGTTTTGGAAATGTAAAAACATTTCCTTGCCCTCTCCCCCTTCCCCCCACAAATGGCAGAGGGCTGTGCTTCATCATCCCAACTCTTCAAAATACGGACACTGGGAAATGTTTAGCTTAGTTTTCAGCCTCCTCACTTTTTACTCAGTTCTGAGTAGTAGTAAATATTGATGGCAAATAGATTCACTGTTGACTCTATAAAAAAATAAAGTTCATATTCTCAGTTTATGTGTTGTTTCACCCTAGAGAATGCTCACACTTTTGTGCTGTTTATATAGGCGTATGCGTATATGGAATGTACAGTCAGACGGAAAGTACAGAACTGAAAGTCCTTGTTCAATCAAATGATGCTGAAGATTAATGAAAAGTCCACTGTTCATGTTCATTTGTGTTAAAATTACGTATTCTGACATCTAAAAAGATTTTTAGTTCTATTTTTTATTGAACATGAAACCTCATAATTTTAAAATCATTTGACCATTTTTTCTTCTATTAACTTGCCCTTTTGAATCCATCTCTTTCTTCCTGTACTCAGCCCTTTTGTAGCAATAGTCCCTTGAGTCAGAAAGAACCAACATGACCTTGAACACATATCAAAGCCGATGTAGTAAATTTACATAGTATCATGCAGTTTTCCTTGAAAATATATCACCCAGTGGAAAATGGGGACATACTTATGCCCAGACAACATGAAATGAAGGATAGCTTTGGCCAGAGGTCTTTGACATACTAAACTGTTCTTCATGAGAAATTACAACTTTTTTTAATGCAAATTTTTTTCCCTCTGAAGGAAAGAGGGTTGGTATACTGAAAATGTGGTGCTAAGTTAGACTTATTCACACAAGGAGTTACCACGAGTTTTTTGCAAATCTGTGTGCTATCTGACCTCAGATTTAAAAATCAACTTAAAGCAGTCCCTTTTTCTAATTCATGCCCCTTTGCCCTTAGTGCAACATGCACACACCAGTATCCAAAAGAGTTTTTTACATTTCTTTTCATGTTCTCTTTAATTAAATGCAACTCCAAGCCTGTATTTTTTTCCTGCTGACCAAGGACAGCAGCAGCAGACTGACATCATGATGTGTGCTGGTGCATACCAGCTGGGGCTGGGGGACAACAGGCCTTGTGAAATAAGTGGGGAAAAACCCTACATATTTTCTGTGTTAAACCCACTATACCATATGCCCTATATACAGTAGCCAGTAGCTGGAATCTTTCTGGCATCAGAAAAATAGGAAGAAATCACATCTCTTGTGGCTAAGCATGATATCCTAGAAGTACCTCTGAAATCCACTTGTGTTTTGAAGGTTCAGATAGGTTGAGCTGGCTCAAGTCTGTCTGTTATTATTTATTAGTAGAAAGACTAATCAGACTTGGTCTGCTCCCCATAGATCATCGGGTCTTTGGAGAGAAGAAGAAAATCTGAAGATCTCACAGGTGGGTGAGCAGGATTAGATGCAGTTGAATCAGTTCAATGAAGAATGCTAGCTTTGACACAGCGCAGTTGTGGGTTACATCAATGCAATGCTTCAGTCAGTCAAAAGCAGAGTTGACAGAAGATAACAGAATCAAATATCTATACCAGTTTTTTTTTTTATTTATGTGCTTTGGCTATAGTGATGAGAAAACAGAAACAGGCGATATTCAGTAGCTGAATTGTGTGCATGCAAAGCTACAGAGTTAAGCACTGACCTTCAATTTGGATAACTGTCATTTTTTCCCCTGTGGGCTGACTAGAACTTAACATTTTGCAAAAGGGAGTGTGGAAACTGCTCTTTACACTTCAGGTCTTAAAAAGTGAAAAGCTGATATATTAATGCTATAGGTCAGTGGAAGCTGTCAAGATTTGTGACAGCCAGTACCATTTACAGATGTCTTGCTTCTGTCTTTGCTGTTGTTTTTTACTATATCCCTGAAATAGTAGGCAACCAAACATAGTAGAGAACTCAGACTTTCAGGCAATGGAGTTGTATTTGTCTAGCAAGTACACTGAGCTGTAGCTGGTTATTCCAGGATGCAAGGGAGATAAAATTAGTGTTCTTCTTGAATTAGATTGGTACAGATGTTTCTGTGTTGTAGCTACTTTAAAACACAGAATGCCAAACTCCTTTGAAACCCACAATGCTGCTTGTTGAAATTCTGCATCAAGCAAATTGTGTACTGATAGTAGGAACATGACAAGAGTCTGAGGATTATTAGCATGTATGAACAAATCATTTCTTGTTTCAACATATTTGACTGTGATCTGGTGTTTTCCTGGGCACTTTCTGAAGTAGATTAACACAGATAGGGACTTGAAAAGCACATTTAAAATTTGATGCAGGATAATGTTAGCAGGCAATTCAAAAAAGAGAATAAGTTGGTGCTGACTAATCAGGTATGGTCTATATATCAGGCATATTTTTCTTTTAAACATGTAATCCTGCATTCTTTTTTAATCTGGTACTTTAAAATGTTTGGTTCTGCCAGCAGTATGGGATTGTCTCTATTCTTTAAGGATCTGATCTAATACCCAATAAAGACTAACAGAAAACTGTCTAGCTCCCCCAAGACTCCATTTCTGTAAGTAGCATCTGAAGAAATGAACCTGAGTTAATATTCATGGTTTTGAAGGGAAAAAAAAAAGTGCTTGGGAATTAAAAAAATAAAAATATAAGAAAATTTAATTTGTGTCTTATTTGAGTTTTCTTAAAGAAAGAACTTAGGAATTCCTACTAATTGAAAGATTTGTTAACTTCATAGAGATATTGTAAACTACTGCTGTTTAGCAGTGTCACAAACTTTTCATGTTAATTAGTTCCTGAGATAGATTCCTTTTCATGAGTTACTTTTCACATAACTATTTTTCTGGTTTATTTATCTGCCAGCTGTTATTTTTATGATGGTTACAGGCTTCCAAGGAGCTGAACTTCTGTGGTAAACTAAGCTGTTGTAGAGGCAATATACTTTTATATTTATTTTTTCTTTTATTATTTGGTCCATGTAATGAAACTTTACCCCTAGTGTAAAGGTTCTCCATTCTTAACTAGAGAAACCTCTAAAACAGTTTGTTCTGGCCAGAGAGCTGTAGCTGGTTTTGACTTAAAAGAAGATTGGTCATTTAGACAAAAATCCTTAGAAGAGATATGAAGACAGAGCTGATACTTTGCTTATTGCAGGGAATGAATGTGTGAAGAACTCTGAACTTCATTGCTGCTAGTGGGGGTGAGGAGGAGGAGGAAGAAGCAATTTCAGCATCTTTGTTCATTGATTTCCAGCAGTGTGTTCCCTCACAAGCTGTTTAGAAACTTAAGGAACCCTGGACTGATGTCTTCGTCAAACTGTTAAATGACAACTTTGTGAGCAGTTGGTCAGCTGCTCCAAAGAGAATAGAATTTAGTCAAATTCTATCAAAGTCAGACTGAGGCCCTTCTTTATCAGGTTTAGGGGCGGAACAACATCAGGGCCAGAGCCTGATGAATGGTGGACTGGTGAGAAATGATAGGGATGGGCCATCCTGTGCCACCCTGACCTGGAGGAGGGCAAGGTTGGGCCTTACAGACTGACCAAGACAGCTGAATCAAAGAGAAGCACTTCTTGTCCCTAAGAACAAGTGACATGGACTGCCTCTCAGCTAAAGTGACTTCTCTATCTCCCACACCATTCCCTTCTTGCAAAAAAAAAATGGTTTAAGCAGTCCAAAATGGACTAAGCAGACCAAAGCAACAATCTGGTGTCTGATGACGTGACTTCCTTGACCCTTTATTTACACCTGGCCTCAGAGGGACCTTAATGTTTATATCAGCAGCTGCAGCTGGCTCATCTATTCAGGCCTGCCAAGAAGCTCCTCTTCTTCCTAGGTAGCCCCTTTGCCAGTCACATCACTTGAAGTTGCACATCCCTTCCTCAAGCACTTGGACACATTTCAACAGAAGAAGTTTGGCTGTTGCTGCCTTGGCAGCTTGACTCCATACCAACTGTGGTCTCATTTGGTGAGGCTCTGTAGTATCTGGGTACATTTCACCCTCTGTGCTTCTGTGCATACCTGTGCTGGTGTCCATTTCCATCTTACATGCACATTATGATGTCTTAAGGACTCTTTATAGAACCTAGAGTATAATTCATCACATTAGAAGACTGGCTATATTTGGTAACCTAGTAAGCCTTTCCCATCTCTCTTACTAAAAACCAAATCATCATTTTCTGCAGCTACAAATCTGTGTTCTGCTCTGTTGAGAATGGAGTCCATGTGAGCACCCTTCTTTGTCTTGTAAAGGTTTCTCAATCAGCAATGACAAAATTATTCTAATAAAAGTCAGGGCAGAACCAGGTGTTTCCATTTGGAAGAAATCTTGCTATGTAGCTCCATCTGCAAAAGCACCTTTTACATCTTCAATAGCAGCCCTTGCCTCATAACCTGCAGCTACACTAATGTAAAGAAAAATTCCTTCCTCTACTACATCTATTCCTTTGCTACAGGAAATTAACTTTAAAGCTTTAAACATTGGCATTGCACTTTAGTCTTTTGTGTTGCAAATGTACTCATCATAGCAAGTGCCATGCACTGCGCTTGGAGCAGTGCATACTCTTGGAAATTTTCTTCCAGGTCACAACACTGTTCCTGATCTCTCCTCTGTAGCCCAGGACAAAAATGTTACGGTGCAGTTGATTAATCTGCAGGGTTTAGAGCATCTCTTATGCACAGCTTTGTAGCCCTGAATGACAGTCAGACCTGCTAGATGTGGCCAAGGCAGAGCTTTTATGAGAAATCACAGCTGAGCACTGAGAAAACTGGCCAGCACTCTTCCTGCCTGTGGGGTAGTGGTGACATGTAGAGCATTTTGTATAACCAAAGACAGCCAAGTTTCAGAAACTTCCTCCAAAGAGTCATCAGTTTCATGAGGATTTCTGCAACTCAAGGGTTTAAGGAACACTGTATTACTTTTATGGGTACTGTAGCCAATTTGTGCGGGCCAGTAAATCAAGAAACCCAGCAGCTCTCTTATTTCCACCCATACTATTTTCCAGCACTGAGTTCTTGTACCAGGAAAATCTATCACCCACCAAATATGAACAAGTACAGTTGTTTGCTTTTTTTTTTCTTGAGAGAGCTCAGTGAAAGCATACTGAATGTTTTTAGACACACATAATAATGAGTATATGTAGAAATTAATTAAATTATCTTTCTGAATAGGATATTAGCTGATTAAAACATAATTATGAAGTCAAATATAATTTTCAGTATATAGATCATTTTTTAACTGCTAGACTAATTACAGAAAGACAAGAGACCTTTGAAATAATTTGACTGAACAATTAATCAAATGCAGGGTTTGCATTTTTCTGCTCTGGTCCTTTGCAATTCATACCAGTCTTCCCATAGTCATATAACAGAAGCTTTTGATTTAGTCATTTAGAAGTTTAACTTCTTGAATAAGACCAATGAACCATTGCATTAATATGCTAATTGATACTGTAAGGGGTTTGGAAATTATTAAAGTCTTCAAATATTTATTGCTGTTTTTCTTTCAGCCAGTGTAGGAAGTGAGCACAGTCTAAGTTTAAAGATTTGTTTGTGAACAGATTTTAAAATGGGAAGAACTTTAAATAGCATTACAAAAAACATTTCTTATTTGGATATTTCAGCCACTTGAATATTTTTGTCTGAAATAAGATACTCCCTTTTGGGTATAATTTCATTCCTTTGGGATGTTCTTGCTAATTAAGCCAGCTGAATATGAGACAGTGTCATGCAGCAGTTTAGACTTTTTCTCTATGAAAAACAACACATAATGTTAAGGAATTGCATGATCTATTGTAGTGACAGACTCTTCTATCAGTCCATAAATGAGTCTATGGGGCTCTGCCATAAGTCATGAAAGTCATAGGGTACCAAGATTATACAAAAGGAGTTATAATTAGATCACAGAGATAAGTTTAAACACAAAATATTTTACAGGTACGGGAAAAGTGGCTGCCTTATGAAAATCAGGATTAGCATGAGTTTTGAACTTCTCTGAAAACAGCGAAAATTTGATTCTATTTTCTGATAATAGATTTTCAATAATCTGTGATTTAATAGTAAGTTCTCCTAAAAAGCAAATAACTACTTAAAATAGGCACCGTAGGATTCATTTTGATTAAAAGGTACAATGCAAGGTCCCTTAATCTGGTTACATAATACCATCCCTAAAGAGCTGTGTCCTTTCTGAATTATTTGAAATTGCACACTTAATATAAAAGGAGCATGCTGCAGCTCTTGGTGATTTGTGAGAGGTGGTGCCTTTTTTTAGAGGGAGATACAGGTGTGCTGATTTTCAGATTACAGAGGGGGAAATACAAGAGACAGATGTTGGCTATGATAAGGAGATGATGATGTATATATGATTAATATATCACTAAGTATTTTTTGGGACAGTCTGTATGACCTCTTTATTCAGATTAAAAGCATGTGCTCTAAATAACAGTAGGCTTTTAATTTAATCAGTGTTTGTCTTTATACTGTCAGGACTCAAATGAAAATGTCATGGGCATTTAGTTTGATGGGACCTTGCAGCTACTACATCATTCTTGTTACGAACAGAAAATGACTACATATTTGACCTTTCCAGCTATATCCAGTTACACTGTAGATAGAAAAATTATAGGAGTGTAAATGTTGTCATTATGTGCTTTGATAATACAAATCAAATCCTATTTTGTGGATATAACTTCATTGTTATTCTTGAATGCTATCATTTGTTGTTCACATGAAATCATAGCCCACCCTGTTTTCATGAGACTGAATTTAAATGTATATGAAGAATATACTGTTTAACATGAATGCTGCATGTCACTTATGAGTGAAGCCAGGTATCAGAAGATTGATATCCCAATACCAGATTGCTCGTAAACCCAGCAGAAGTTCCATGCCTTGGAAATTAATTTCCATGTCTACATATTAAAGTCCTGACTTTTATTGAAACCAAACATAAAAATAAATGACAAATATAAGACTTCATCTTACTTCAAAGTACATATAAGAGCATGTTGTACATGACAAAATTTTGGGATTTGTGTTTTTTATTCCAAGATCACTCAAAATCTATCTTGATAAATAGGAAAACAGCAGTCAGCTTTGTTATATATTCTGAGAGTTATGTCATGATATATACATAATGCAAGCAACTCCCCTGTTTTTTTAGAGGCTAAACATACAGATAGAGAGATAGAGAAGATAGAGCTCTGATGCTCTAGTAGAAGTTGTCTATGTGTGCACCTCTGTGACAATGCAGCCTGCTCCTAAAGACCTAAGTGACAGCTTCTGCAGTCTTATAATGCGTCACTACCTTGGATAAATGGAGGTGTCTAAAAGTGACTGCACTCTTTTGCATTAAGTCAAATCTAAATTATGTTATAATCAAGATCAAATGCCCCATGATCTGTTCTTTGATACCAGCTCTCACACCAGATATTTCTCCAGGGTGTTTTTATAGATCTTTATAGATCTTGAACCGTACTCTTATGTGACTATTCTGGATATGGCAGGATTTCTCAAATGGCATTGGAAGCCTGCCTTTATAATTAAGAGAGTGACTCATCCACTTGAATGTGGGAGAAAGGATCCCTAGAAATGCTTCCAAAGCCAGTTGCAAAATGGGTAACATACATGACAAAACTACACAGGGATCTATATTCTGGACAAAATTTCAGGAGGTATAATCTATTCATTTTGATTTTTTTTTCTCTGCTTCTGAAAGAAAACAACATTTCACTGATCTAGTAAGTTGTTTTCTAACCCAAATTATAGAAAACATTATGATTCTTGAAAGAATTGACTTCATACCAAGTGGGGTTTTTGCACAATGGAATTTTCTTCTTCACCATCAAATTTCTTTAAAAAAACAACAAAAAAAAACTTATGCAAATCACTTTTACTTTATATCTGCTTTCATCTTCATGGCTTTCATTTGAAACCCTAATGCAGATAAAGAAATATTTCAATCATGATGTACTCTGTAAAATTTCAATCAGAAAAAGAAGTCAAAGGGAATTCAAAATTGGACCACCAATTGTAAGACATTAGCTACTGAGAATACAAACACAGTGATCACAGACAGGGAGAACGGGACAAATCATTTTTCAGAGCTAAGAGTTGTCAGAGGTAAAAACAGGGAGGTTTTCTCTAGCCTTTTTGCAGATAAAGATTTTTCTTTTATATATAAAAGATGCAATTTTAACACTCAATCCATTTTTCCAAAATAGGGTCTCCTGAGATACTCCTGGGTTTCCTTTTAACTTGAGATGATGTACAAAGTCACTGTGGGTAAAGGGACTGTCACTGTATGCCAGAAGTATAGGGAAAGAGACAAAACCATGAAATGTCTGAATATATTTAATAAAGTTTTCAAGACACTAGAAAATATATTAGAAGTAATTTCAGACTTTCAACAGTCTTATAATAAAGTTCATTCAGGTTTAAATTATACAATCCTTCTGTGAGCATTTTCAGGCTAAATACTACAGTACAAGGGAGATTTGGGGTTTGGGCTTTTTTTTTTTTTTTTTTTTTTTTTTTTTTTTTTTTTACCTTGATAACATAAAAGAAAAGTCTGTTTAATAAAATATAAAAGCATAGGTTTATGAATTTCAATTCATTTCTACTCGACAAAATTGTTTTATGTTATTTATTCTGAGAAAATAGTGTTCCTAATTGCTCAGATGTGTAGACTTAACATTAAGTTTGAAGAGCACAGACCTCTCTAAATCCGCTTATATGGATTTCTCTCTTCAAATTAAATTTGGACTTGTATAATATAGAGAAAACTTCTGAGGTCTTGTCAAAATGCAGTAGAACAGATGCAAGTTAGATACAGATCTGAAAATCATGAAATTACTGTCTATATAATCAAATACCATATGTCTGTATCAACAATTTGAACCAAAGCTATTCCTTTCAAAAGTTCTCATTATAGCAACATCTCTAATTTTTTAACTATTTACAAAGTTGGGTTTTTAGTTTACTGAGGGAAATCTCATAGTTTCTTTCCTCCCATGCTTTTGAGTTGTGATAAAGATGACCGTAAATATGTGTCTGTGTTAATTTAAGACAATTGAAAGAGGTGGACAGTTTAAAAGTAGTTACCTCCCCTAAGGTTCAGCCAATCCCTTTTCACCAGTATGGAATGAGTACAAGTAGATACAAGGGAAAAAATAATAGTTTCCTGACACGCAAAACAGCAACAGGCAGACAAATAGTAGGCAGTAATTCCTAGATACAAAACTGCTAAATCCCACGAAGTCCATGGGAACAAAGAGACACACAAACTGGCAGAAATACCCTTTCCAAAAAGGCAGCCCCCACTGCTGACTGTGTGTAGGGAGACAAAAGGAAAATGGCATCAGAATAAGGGATAAGTCGGACTTAGCAGAGTGATGTCTGGCTTATGCATCCTGTACCCATATAAATGCAGAGTGCATACCAACCTGCATAATGAAGAACAGATCAGAGTAGATACTTCCTTTCCTGCTACTCAAACCATTCCTCTTCCTTCTTCTCTAGCATCATCCTATCTGACCCTGTATCTTCCACCAAGCCACAGCTAAGCTTTCTAGAGCTGTACTAAGGTTATACCAATTGATGGCTTCATAAATTTCTCTCCCTTTGGGTGAACTTACTTCAGACAGGTCTTGACTCACAGCAATATGAATTTTCCAGCTGAAGAACTTACAGTTGAAGGTGCATTCTATGTTTACCAAGATGAAATAAATAGAGAAATAAAAGTAGAGGTCTAGAATGTGCCAGTCTTTAGTTTAAGGGTGTAGTAAGATTTGATGAACACAGACTCTATCATCTGAAATATTTGTCCCTTGGTGCAGTGGGCTGTTTTGCTGTGCTTGTCAGTAAGCTTTCTTCTGCCATACAATTAATTATAGACCAGAGTACTTCAATGTAGAACTGACTTAACTTGTTCCACGGCTGGAAGAAATACAGTTGTGCTGGTACAGAACTGAATCCAAACTCATCAAAACTCCTTCTAGACAGAAAATTTAACTGGGATCATGCTAATTGATTTAGAGTGCTTTTGGGACTTCAGGTGTTCAGAACTATTTTTTTTTTATTATTTTTTTATTTTTTTATTTCTTATTTTTTATTTTTTAAGCTAATTCTTCACCAGCTTAATCTTACCTGTCTCCTTTAAAGATGTTTTGCATGCCTCTGTACCATGCTCCATTAAAAATTACAGATATGCTAAAGGAAATGGGATGAATTGAGTGCTCACAAGTATGTTTGTCATAGATTAGAATATCAATGCATGATTAAATACAGCTTTAAGAAAAATAAACAGGGTTCCTCTGTTCATTAATTAAGAGATGAAATATTTTTGGCTGATTTATGCAGCTCTGGAATAACACCCAGATGTGAAAATGTATATGTATGTGCACCACTTGTGGGTGAATTCATGTAACTGAACAGAGATATCTAGTGCATAGATGCCTGCATCTGAGTTAATCATGCTTACTTCCTCTTATAATCTATGGAGAACAACAGAACTTCTTGAGTGTGATTCACTGCATCCTAAAATAGTCTTCTAAATCTGACTGTAGGATTACACAGCCTGTTTCTCCCCATAAACCATACAAGAATCCTACAGTGACTAGCACAGATATAAATTACATTGCACATATCTTAGGTCAGAAATTCCATCCTAAATCACCAAAATAGAGTCTCTCTTAGCACATATTATAAGGATCCGAGTTTCCCTGGAAAAGATGTAATAATGAATAATCAGTGTAGGCTTTAAAATAGCTAATTAACTCTATAACAATTACATGCCTGCTGTGTGTTTGCCAAAGTGCTTATAAAAATGATAAATAATTTTAACATTTTCTTAAAATGTATGTTAAGTTTTCTTCAAATTGAATTAAGAAGTTTTCAAAGCAAAATATCTGTACCACATTGTGTCAATGAGGTATTGCTTTCAAACAATTGAGGTGGGTCAGCTTGAGTGAATCTGAGTGCCTGTAATCATAATAGTATTAAGAATAATATAAAAAAGCTATAAAAGGTAGGAAAATTAGAGGAATTGTTATAAAAATGTGGTAAAGGACTGTGTGATTTTTCTATTCACCTGGACTAAAGGATGACTCTGTTAACAAAGATTTCTGGCAATGCTAAGGTAACCTAGGACTGGGCCATTACCTTTTATTTCCGTTTTTTTTCTCACATATACAATTCCTCTGTTGAAATATTTGATTCAGGCATAAGATTATCTTTATGAAGAGCAGCATGCTTTAATCAGAAAAAACTGAGGAAGACTCTTTCCAGATCAGCTAATAAAGTTTAAGGCAGGTATGTCTAAAAGCTTTTCCCTATTTGTACTTTTATTTTAAAATAAATGAATTTCCTTTTAGATCAATCTATTCATCTGCAGAGAGTATGAGGAGAGTTTAGGTTACTAGTTTTAAGTGGGTAGCATACATGTCCCTATTCACTGGAAATATCATGCCCAAGGCGTAATTTAGGCACCTTAAGGCCATTCAAATGAGTAGGAGTCAGCTCCACACTAATTTTCATAAGTATTATCACCTTCCTCTCCAAACCTGAGTTGGGAAACCTTGAAAATTATGCCAAGAGCAAAGTGATGAGACTTACAGAGTTTAGGGTTATAAATTATCCAGAATGCGGCATGGACTACCCCTTAAGGCAATGGTTTATATTAGTGAGTTTCTTGTGTTCCTCCATCATAGGATGGAAGCTTTATTCTTACTTTTTCTGGTACTATGCTCTTTCAAAGTTTTCTACCCACATCTCACTGTGAGCTGCTTTGCTTTTTCTTTTCTTTTCTTTTCTTTTCTTTTCTTTTCTTTTCTTTTCTTTTCTTTTCTTTTCTTTTCTTTTCTTTTCTTTTCTTTTCTTTTCTTTTCTTTTCTTTTCTTTTCTTTTCTTTTCTTTTCTTTTCTTTTCTTTTCTTTCCTTTCCTTTCCTTTCCTTTCCTTTCCTTTCCTTTCCTTTCCTTTCCTTTCCTTTCCTTTCCTTTCCTTTCCTTTCCTTTCCTTTCCTTTCCTTTCCTTTCCTTTCCTCTCCTCTCCTCTCCTCTCCTCTCCTCTCCTCTCCTCTCCTCTCCTCTCCTCTCCTCTCCTCTCCTCTCCTCTCCTCTCCTCTCCTCTCCTCTCCTCTCCTCTCCTCTCCTCTCCTCTCCTCTCCTCTCCTCTCCTCTCCTCTCCTCTCCTCTCCTCTCCTCTCCTCTCCTCTCCTCTCCTCTCCTCTCCTCTCCTCTCCTCTCCTCTCCTCTCCTCTCCTCTCCTCTCCTCTCCTCGAGTCTCCTCGAGTCTCCTCGAGTCTCCTCGAGTCTCCTCGAGTCTCCTCGAGTCTCCTCTCCTCTCCTCGAGTCTCCTCGAGTCTCCTCTCCTCTCCTCGAGTCTCCTCTCCTCTCCTCGAGTCTCCTCTCCTCTCCTCGAGTCTCCTCTCCTCTCCTCTCCTCTCCTCTCCTCTCCTCTCCTCTCCTCTCCTCTCCTCTCCTCTCCTCTCCTCTCCTCTCCTCTCCTCTCCTCTCCTCTCCTCTCCTCTCCTCTCCTCTCCTCTCCTCTCCTCTCCTCTCCTCTCCTCTCCTCTCCTCTCCTCTCCTCTCCTCTCCTCTCCTCTCCTCTCCTCTCCTCTCCTCTCCTCTCCTCTCCTCTCCTCTCCTCTCCTCTCCTCTCCTCTCCTCTCCTCTCCTCTCCTCTCCTCTCCTCTCCTCTCCTCTCCTCTCCTCTCCTCTCCTCTCCTCTCCTCTCCTCCCCTCTCCCTCTCCCTCTCCCTCTCCCCTCCTCTCCTCCCCTCTCCCTCTCCCTCTCCCTCTCCCTCTCCCTCTTCTACTTAGTGTAGTTAGCATAATTTCCTGGCATCCTTTTCTATAAAGTAAAACATTGCTGTTCCGTATACAGCCCAGCAGTGGTTTTGTGCAAATATCTCAACATTTTATATCAGTGTCTGTCACAAGATTTTTATTATTTTTTTAATTATTTTTTAAAAAGCATAGATGTCTGTTGTTAGATGTTACATTATGTTAGCATAGATGTTACATTGCTTGTAATCTTGGATAAATTAACACTGAAAATACAAACAAGCTGTCTTCCTGGTGAGTGTAAATCTCGGTGTTGAGCTAAAACTATGATTTGTTACTATTATTATTATTGAAATAAAATTATTAGTAGTATTAGTATTGGTATTGTTACTAAAGACAACAGTGATAATGATGATAAAAGAAGACTTGGGAATAAATGATATCTAAAGTGGTTTTAATCTCTGATGCTAAGTATTTTCTCAACACCCCCTTTTAACATTCTTTCTCCTAAATACTATACACCAGTTTGGTGCGATGAGGTAAGAGCATTTTTAAAAGGATAAAACTCTTTGGCTGTAACTGGTAATGTAATAAACAATGATGGAGATTGTGTTTGTCCAGTCTTAAGATCTAAAATTTATATTGCTTAGTGCCCAAGCAGGGGGCATGTCAGTTGAGTGAATCTTCAGCAGAAATCAATAGCTGCTTGGTATACAGAGGTAAATATAAAAAGAGTTAAAATAAATAAAGTCAATACTAGAAATTATATGGTTTCTGGCTGAATTTGTTGTAGACAGAGCTGGCAGTGGTGCTAAAGTTTCCTGTTGCAATCAGTGTTTTCATTAAGTTGAGTAGTTGTGAGACAGATAAGGCAGGTATTACCCTTTAAAAAGTTTTATCAAGCTTCATAATAGCCCTTTCCATGCCTTACATTCTTGAATTTGAAGTATTACTTCCCTTATGAGAAGGATGAAGGTTTTCTTATTTTCTTATTTTAATAGCAACAAAATTCAATAAGAGGGAAAATACCTTACTATAGATAACAATCAAAATATGTGCAGTGCTTCCAAAGCACTTTCCTACTGAAATATCTAAAAAACATTAACATTTGATTTAAAAGAAAAAAAAACTGTTAAAATGTTGTAATGAAGAAATTTATATTGTCAGAATATTTTGCTGGATTCTTTCCTGAAGACTTGTAACATAATTTACACACTGAACCAAATTTTCACTTTTTTTACTGAAACCATTTAATACACTTTGCCCCTCTCTCACACTCTCTCTTTAAATGCTTATCTTCAGTAAATAGATTCTGTAGACTTATTTAGTTTTGCCACCATTTTTCAGGCTCTGTCCTTGCAGCTTGAAAGTATGACTTTTTAAGTGCTGTTGTGCATTCCTTCTGCTACTCACACCTTTGGAAACCTCTAATAAAGAGTTTTCATTATTTATTATAGCTGATATTTCACTGCATAATGTTACAGTAATAGAAATGCATAAATAGGAAGATCTCTTTACCTAGTAGTAGATGGAAATATTAAAAGTAAGGCTTGCCTTTTGTGTTAAAATAAAACACCTTACTGCTTCACAAAAGCTCCTGTAATCATCATATGTGGTAACATTTGAAGGATGAGAAGAAATTTCATCTGGATATGCTATCAAAGGGACTTTACTGATACTTTAAGTGAAACGAGAAAAATACAGTGAAGTATTAAGAGTGCTAAATATCTTCTGAGAAATCAGCTTACTCATCTAATGATACTTGTGGTTAACTTTGGAAAGATAAATTAACAAATACCAAATTATTCTGTAAACTGAAGTGGCCCAGAAAGAAATGCTTTCTTGTGGATAGATCTCATTCTTTTAATAGGAAGGGAGGAATGGCTCATTCTATGGTATAGAGATGCCTTTTCTGCCCAAGTGGTCAGAGTGTTATTAATGAGAGTTTCTCTCATTAACTCTTGCCACTCTTCAGGTATTACTGTCTGCACAAGGGACAGAACATCAGGTAGCCCATTTTCCAAATTTCATTTATTCTTCTGTTGCTGTTGTGATACCCTGCCTGATTTTGGTGGTCATGGTAAATACTGATTTTTTTTTTAGAGAATAAAGGAAAAATTCAACAAACAGATTATCTTCTTATACCAGCCACAGGCAAGCCAGACTAAAATACAAAGTGTTTTATGGAGCACTGAATTGAAACTGTCATCGCTAAAATACAATCAAATGACAGTGCACAGGAATGCTTTATTTTACTTCATTTCCAGTCTGTCAGAAAAAATTGGGGATATCAGTCCTCCTCTCCTTTTGATTATTCCATTATCAAAAGAATGGGGAGTGCCAGAAACATACATGTTGATTTAGTGTTGCGCTGATGAAACCATTCTGGTTTTGTGATGTGTCATTTTTCATTGCTTTCTTATCAAGGTGTTTCAGCTGCACCCATCCCAGGTCTTGTAATTGCTTCAGTTGCTTGTGGCAAAGTTATGTCAATGTCAATTGCTAAATAACTTTTGACTGCTCCATGTTGGATCTGTTAAAAGACAGTGCAGGATGGACTTTCACATGCTGATGGTGTCATTCTGGATTGCAAATGAAGGCTTTCTACCAAAGGACATGACTGCTAGTAAACATATTAAATTCAAAGTATTAAACGTGAAACCCTTTATTGGAGTGAAAAAATACCTTTATTTTAGAAAGAGCAGTGAAGTCATGTGGGAGTCAGGTGACACATCCATAGAATATCAAGTGGAAATCTGAAGACAAACTTTGTTATCCATACTAGGTAAAACTCCTGAATTTCAGCAAAAATTATGTCCCTAGTTAGAAGTCAGTGGACCCACAATGGTCCCCTAAAGGCAGAGATAATACCCATTTGAGTCCTGTCCAGAGCCATTCCTGCATTGCTCTGAAATGAGGTGGCAGTGCCATAGGATAGGGCTGTGCATCAGTGGTAATTAGCAGTTACTGGAATGTGGAAGCTTGTTCCTCCTGCTGTGTAGACAGCTGCTGAAACAGATTTAGGAAGACACCACAATTTTTCCTGAAGCCCATTAGGTACAGATTTCAGATTCTTGCATTAGCCATACATTATTTTATGAAAATTAAAATGAGAAAGTCCAAAAACTAAATGTGTCATATGCCAGTCAAATTGACACAATATAGTATTTCCCTCTTAAAATAGTCGTGTTAATACGATAAAGGTCATATGTGTACTTGTAATATATAAGAGAGAAGCACAACTAACTAGTTTGCTGCTTAAAAAGTTTAGAACTAACAAGTTGACCATCAATTCTCAACTTATATTTTTCAGTGACTTTATGTCAGAAAACCAACTGGAACATGTTGCCAAAAATAATAATTTTTTTTACTACTCTGAATTTTTCATACCTATGACATTCACAAATTGCTACAGCTCAGGTAAGACCAAGCTCTGCTCAACATGTTTATGTTTAGGAGCCGAGAAGTTCTGACATGCCAAGAACTGAGGTCCCAAGCTGTTGTGAAAACATGCAGTAGAGATAAGGAAATCTGTGGGGGGACAGGCAGAGAAAATAAATTTAAAAAAAAAGGGACAATGTAAAACTGGTTTTATCAATATTTGCCTTTGCTTTGAAGGTGTTCTTTGGAAGTATATTGAGTGCTCTGAAGTCAGAAAGAGAAATGGATTTATTGACCACCACCACTGGTGTGACCATCTAGCACCAGTCAGTGGCTTTGCCAGTAACCATTCAGATTTTCTCTACATTCTGATTTTCTCTACATTCTGTGATGTATGGTAAGTTTGTATGTATGTATGTTTGTATGATGTATGTAAGTTTGACATAGCTTAGGACTGAAAGCTGCTCAGTTTTTGCTTCAGAAAACCTGAAGACGGTGGAAGATGAATTCCAGGTTGATCTCAAAATAAAAATAATAAACAGATAATACCACAGAATTTCTAGGTGTCTCTGCGCCCTTGTTTGAGTGAGCTCCTGTGTGATGGAACCTACGGGGCTTGCCGAATAACACTCTTCCTTGCTTTCTTCACATCCAGTGGGAGACACTACATTTGCAAAGTAGCTCTTGTGTCTTTACTGTGAAATCTGGGATTGATTAAAGTTATGCTCACAGGCTGTCCAGGGGCTCTGTCAGTATGACAGCATTGCCTACTGTGTTTGTACTTAGCAACCCACTGCTGCTGCTGCACAGAGTAGGACAAATGATCTGATTTCAATTTCCTGGTGACACCAGAAATGTATTCTTTTTAATTTCTCCAAAACAGTTAAGCATCTTCCAGGATCCACTAGTTTTTATGTAACCACCTAGAGACCCTTTGAGTTTTTGCTTTTGTTTTAAATTATTGTTGCATATATGTGGGGCATATGTTATGCCCTAAGGTAAAATCAGTAGGGCCACTGAAGATACTAGTGTAAAGACATAGGCTGAGTTCAAGACCCCTGGGTAAAGATCCATGTTAGTGCCCTTTTGAAGCAAAAAGGAACCGTTCCAACTTTTCCACACTGGAACAACATTCAGGATACAGTTGCTGTACTAAATAGTGCCATTTCCTACTTAGATGATTTATGTTTCCCAAATTAACATGAAAAAGGCCAACAGTTTCTGTTGCCAACTTGGCAGAATGTTGGTTTAATTACAGGAAGACATTTTAAAATTCCTTTAAAACTTTTTTATAAATTGTTCTGAATTATAGGCTTGTCATATTAATTACAGATATAAGGTTTTAGAAAGGATATTCTTCAGGTTTTAACTGCATAAAAAATAAGTATTTCAGTCTGTCTTCTTTGGCAGGATTTCATTTTTGATTGTTCATTTAGCATTTCCTCTTAAGTCTTCAAAAGTTCCTCATTTCTGGTCCATGAGATGCCTACAGAAACAGAGCAAGCTATGTCAGTTGGATCAATGCAATACAATTTATTTATTTTTTTTTACTGTGTTAGTTGTTTTAAATTTTTTCTTAAATAACTATATTATTTTAGTCACAGAGTTTCATGAACTGCACTTTCCAAATTTTAGAGCACTTAACTTTCACATACTTGGATAGTCTGTGTGTGCTTCAGTGACTTCAAGACTAATTTTGTGTGCTCCGTTTTCTTTTGATTGCTTTTGATACCTTTTTATTCACTTAAATCCAGTTAACATTATTGATTTTCTTTTTGAGTCAATAGTTTTAGAAGGATACATTTTCAGTTCTTTGCTTGAGTAAACTTTTTTTCCTGGTGATATTTAAATTCCACCTTTATTTTGATGTGCAAAAATTTGTACATGCTCCAAGATGTCTATAAAAATGCTGGAAACCAAGAGAAAATGAGAAATGTAAATACCTCTCTCTAATCTGCATCTCTTTTTAAGCTAAAGAGGCTGTCAGGACAACTAATCATATGTTTTTTTTCTTAGACACATTTCATTTTGCATTATCAATAGTTTACATACAAGCAGTGAAAACACTTCAAAATATAAAAAATGTTGAAAATATTTCATTTTAGTTGCCTGTCTTTTACTTACTATGAACTTCTCGTCTCTTCAGAATTGTTGATAGGTATTTCTACAGCAGAGGACTGAATTTCTTTTTCCTTTTAATGGTTACCCTACAGGTACAATTTGCCATTATCCTGCTTCTGAGACAGAAGCATTTAAAAGGGTGTAAAATGCCGACAGATGTGGACATTGATATGCTTTCAATAACCATAACTGAATGAATAAAACTTTGCTATAAATTAAATACTAATCCTGAAGTATAAGATTAATAAATATAAAGTATTGTTATAACTTTATTTATAGCACCATATTTTTAAAAGAGGAGGAGCAAATTTTTAGATATTGTGTAAATTGCATAGGAGAAGGTCTTGTAGTTGTTCGAAACAGTGAGAAAATTATAGACAAATACATATTTTATTGCATATTCTAATGAAGTCTTGAGGATGACTCTATAGGATTATAATTATGATTGGAGTCACACATTTTAGCCTTCCCTCAGGATCAGACAGGAGGGATGTGGAATGAGAGGAATCAATTATACCAGTGCTATGGATTTATGCTGCTGTCACAGAAGCTGCACCTACACTGTCAGTTTGAATCATTCAATTTTTCAATCCAGAAACCTGTTCTTCCTGGTTGTTCACACTTCATGCATGCAGAATCACTCCTGGAATCCCTTTTGTAGTGGACCAACTGTGTCTGTCAGCAGACAAGCATCAGCAAGGTCTCTCTGCAGCTGGCCCAAGGATAGCTCCAGCAGGCCAGGAGGGTTGCCATGCTTTTTGGTATACAGAAGTTACTTTCTGCCTTCAGACATCAAATCAAAATCTTGACAGGTACCAAGGAAGCCATTTAGCATGTCCATTCCATATAGAAATATTAATTTTTAAAGAATTGTAAAAATACTGCTACAATGCCTCATACCCTAAAATTAAATTGACCTCAGCTAAGTCCTTTATGACAGCTGGTGTCACACAGCAAGAGAAATGCTATTCATGGTGTGCTGAGTATCTTGAAAAGGCTTGTGAAATACCTATTACAGCCAAATTATATATAGCCTGAAGATGCATGCAGACTAATTCAGAAGGAGCAGGATGGGATTGAATCATTTGGTTAGGTCACTCCCTGGAGCACATCACAGAAATCACATGACCCAAATGTGTACATATATCTATATATATGTATATGCTTATAGAAAGAAAGGCAAAGCTTGGTTTTGCAGTTCTAGAAATATAGGCATGAAGAACTTTATGGTTCTTTTTCTTGCAGTAAGACTGAAATGTCAGTTTTGTGGACATCTAAAAATGTTGTAATAATGTAACTGTGACTTACATTTTTAGAGAACTTTTAGATGTTTTCCCTTCCACCTGTGATTTTGCTGTTAGTAGTGCTCATTTGCTTATCAAAGGCAACAATGAAAGTTCAACAGATTCGTTAACTTACAATGACACACTTGTTTTATCTGTGGAACCTGGATCAGAATCAACCCTTAGACGTCTGGAGAAAAAAAATCATCTCTCTGGAAGTAAGAACACTGATCTCATCACTGGATCAAGAATGGCAGGTTTTTGGCAAAAGCTTCAAAATTCATGTAAAAATATGTACTTCTTTTTAGCTACTTAGGGCTAACATTAGCCAGTTAATCTTAGCACATTATTAATATTGCTCCTTAAACACAGTGCTAAGCAACAGCGCTATATATCACAACTGATTACCATAAAACTGCTTTAAAATTCTGTACTAGCAATTAAAAAACACTGTATAGAAAAGATCTTGATTAGAAGGCAAACAATGAGGGGAAGGCTGCAAAGACCTTCCTTAGAAACATTTCTAGGACAGTGGCTGCCTTGTTCTGATTGTTGAGGTGATATAATTTTCAGGTGTCCCTCTTTTGCTTCATAATTTTGTGTTATTGCGTATGTACTTATGCATAACTTAGTGCTTTGACTTACTTATTTATCTTTAAATTTCACTAGACAAAGCATGAGTTCACAAAATAAACAACTTCCTGAGCTGGCTAACTGTAACACAGTATATTTAATATTTTTCTCTTTTACATGTATGTAGATGTTTTCTATAGTAGAAAATACTTCTTTCATAAAATATTATATATGAAACTTGTGATTTTTTTCTCATAACAGATTAGTGAATCTTAATTAAGAACTATTTAAATAGTTGAAATGTTAATGGAGAATAAAATTATGAAAAGTATAAGCATTATACTGCAGAGTAGTGCTAGAGAAAAACAAAACCAAATATTCTCACATTGCTTGTTTATAAATATTTAATAGATTAAAGTGGTGGATGAGGAGAAACTTGATGGCATAATCCATTTTCACTTTCAGACTCCAATGAGATCCTTTATAAGTGGCTGTTAGCAGTAGGATGTCAAGCATAAGATTCAGAAATAACCTCAGTGATGTCTCACTATTAATTTAGAAGAAAGATTTCCATACTTGAAGGTGATACAGAATTATTCAGGCTGTGTAAAAAAAAAGAAAAAAAACAGAAAAAGACCTCAAAGAAAGCTAGAAAGATTAAGGAAATGGGATCATGGTTTCAGATAAGCTCACTGCTGAGAAATGCTAGGGAATCTACTTAAAGAACATGTGAGGTGTTTAACTGGCTCAAACTTAATTGCCTAGATTCACGAAAAAGAGGAGACCAAAAGACCTAATAACTTCTGCTGAAGAAATCAGGGAGAATAATGGAATGGGCTAGAGCTGATAAAACTATTAAAATTAAAAATTAAAAAAAAAAAAAAAGCTACTGCCTTGAAACATACAAATGAAAGGATTAAAACTCTGCAAAGAGAAGGGAAGTGATAAAGACAGGTAGAATACAGGAATTCAGAACTTTTCAGAAACTGTGGATAAGATACAATGATCTGTCCTATACTTTAGAAGTTGCAAGCTTAAAAAAACAGTAAGATTTGACTGAAGAAAAAAATAAAGATTGTCTCAACCTAGAAGCTATATAGGTACATTTTCTTTCAAGTTGTCCCAGGGCAATTGAGCTTAGAACTGCAAAAAAATGTGTGTATATGCTTGCAGAAATCTTCACACCTGCAGTGGTTCACCCAAATTCTTTGTCTCTTTTGTTTACCAGCCTGGGAACTGTAGCAATGTCTTGGTGCTCATCATCACCTAAGTAGGAAGAGCAGCACACTTTTGTTGCATACCACAGAGTAAAGGTCATAATCTAATAGTCAGAGATTTTTTTTCTTCCATAATGTCTACATATATACTTATGTCAGCTTAAAATGATGAACTTTATTTGCAGATAAATGAAAAGTGAAAGATAAGTTAAATTTATTCAATCAATTGTTCATTTTAAATGAGAATGCTTTAACAGTAAATCACCTTTATTCACTGAAATTGCATGTGACCTGAAAATATTTTATATGAGTGGGAAACTGATAAAATTTCCTGCTTCATAGTTGCAGTTTTTATGTCTGTGCATTTACATATTATTTTCCCCTTCTCTCTCTCTCTCTCTCTCTCTCTCTCTCTTTCTTTCTTTCTTTCTTTTTCTTTCTTTCTTTCTTTCTTTCTTTCTCTCTCTCTCTCTCCTCTCTTTCTTTCTTTCTTTCTTTCTTTCTTTCTTTCTTTCTTTCTTTCTTTCTTTCTTTCTTTCTTTCTTTCTTTCTTTCTTTCTTTTCTTTCTTTCTTTCTTTCTTTCTTTCTTTCTTTCTTTCTTTCTTTCTTTCTTTCTTTCTTTCTTTCTTTCTTTCTTTCTTTCTTTCTTTCTTTCTTTCTTTCTTTCTTTCTTTCTTTCTTTCTTTCTTTCTTTCTTTCTTTCTCTCTCTCTCTCTCTCTCTCTTTTCTTTCTTTCTTTCTTTCTTTCTTCCCATTTTCACAAAGGAAAACTGCTTGGGTCCACCATCAGTAGAAATGGAATGTTGCAATATTTTCCATCCTTCTTTCAAAAAGCCAAAAAACCAAATCCACATCATGGTTACTGGTTTTCTGAATAGTCCTTGGAGTTTTAAATTGTAAGAGGAAAACTTTAAGTATGTACAAGAGCACAGTGTATTATAAATATATAAAAGAGGCATTTGCATAAATCTGCATCTCAGTTTATACTAATTGATTTTGCTTTATGTTTTCACAGGGGCTTTAAAAATAATCAGAATAATAAAGAAAAGTAAATAGCTGAGTCCCCAGCTTTGCATTTTGCTGTCTACTTGAGTCATGCCTGAGGTGAATTGGTTCTTATTTCTGTTCTAGGAAAATTTTGCTGGTCTCTATGTAATTGGTCCAGGAAAAAAAAATAAACTCATTTTGAAAAATTTGAGTTAGGAGTTATTTTAAAATTAGGTTTATTCTGACTATAAACCCCACAATATTTATAGTTATAATTACCTTCATCTGGCTGTAATGTAAGTTATTTGCTCCTGTTTCTTTTACACATAAACATGAAAGCTGTTGCCATCATGGGCTCATTCTTCCTGTTGTCGTCACTGTGAATTGCTGTGGACTATGTATGACAATGTGCTTGTGAGGAAATACGCTCTCCATCATTTATTATTTATATGGAAGCATAGATTCACTTTCCTATTAAACACCTTGGAGCCTGAAGGGAATCCATCAGAGCCTGGGATTCTGTTTGCCCTGGTAGGCTCAGGACTGTACAGCCTCATCTTTGCTTTCAAAGATGGTTTTTACCCCTTTTCTCCTCCCTGACACACACCTTGCCCAAGTACAGAGCCCCCTGCCAGGGAGCCTTGCAGCTGGGGCTCGCAGGGCCTCAGCCTCGGTTTTCACCGCCAGGGGAAACGCTTGAAGAAATCATTTTTGTGTGCAAAAATGGACTGCAAGGCTATAGACCAGCTGTAGATACACTGGAAATTTTTACCAGAAAGGAGCTTTTGTGTGCCTTCTTTGTTATCTCTAAAAATACAACCCTGGGAGAAGAGTCCTTTAGATATTCCATGTAACAATCTTCCTTTTTTTTATTTTTTTTTTTATTTGCTAGGTCAGTCTTCTTTATGCACACTACAATACAATTAAAGTTCTTTTTATATTCATTACACATTTATTTTTCTTTATGCTGTAGATATTGGTGGGTTTGGGAACTATTTTACTAAAAATAGTAGTTCTTTACCTGTAAGAAAAAAGCCCAGTTATTAGACTTTATATTAAAAATGTTAATCTTATGCTGTTAATATTCTAATAGCTGAGGATGAGGTATTTTTGTCTATGAAAATATATTCAAAAGCATGCAGCAGTTTGCTGCTAGGCTTAAGGTGTAAGAGTTTCTGAACAGTCTGTAATGAACATGTAATCCAGGGAAATTACTCATTCTTAAGCATAGGTTCTTTAATACAGTTTTGAAACTTCCTGGATATGCTAAGTGTACTTGAAAGGACAGAAATCATTATTTCCCAGAGACATAAATGTTTCTCTTGCTTAGACTTGGAAAACTGAATAATTGGGGATTAATGGAATAGATGGGAAAATAATAAACTCTTCTTTTACACACAGCTTAACTCATCGAAAATGTTTATTAACTACCTGGAATGACTGTGGAAAGGACATATTTGCAGAAGTTTAAATTAAGATGACCATTTACCATATGAGCTTGAAACACAGTATTTATAAATATCTTGATTTAGAAAGATATTTCCACTGGAGAAAACATATGCAAAGGTGCTTAAGGTAAAGCTGACCTGAAGTTCAATTAGAAGTAACTTAAGTGAAAGCATGCCAGTAAATTCCTCTCTGGTTTAGGGAAGCTTGTACCCCTCAGTGTACACTCAAGTACGCATGAAGTTTTTTCTCAAATAGGGTATGTGAACCACCACATGCCTAAACCAGGGACTGCTGTCCATGCCACACCATTTCTTCTGGCCTTATACACATCAATGAACTAAATTTATTTTGCTTTTTTTAGGGACTGACACCATGCATGAAAAGGAACTAAGTTTCCAAAAAGTGTAAAATTCTCAGATGAGACTTTCAACAGGGTAGCACCTAACTCAGTTCCAAACCATGTTTGGGCCATGGGAGACCCTTTCATGATTTAAGAAGAGTTTTTCTTTTCCTTGACAAAACTTGTTCCATTTCTCTTTCCCATCCTGATGCTTGCCAAATGCTTCATGTTCGATTAGGCAATCCTACAGAAAATATGTTACTACCTTATTAATTCAGGAGGGTCACTTGACTTTCTTTAATTTTTATACCTGCAAATATTACTCCCAAATAGTAGCTGTCCTGAGAGCTGTGAAAAATGTATGATATATATGATGGGACAAGTAATCCTCAGTTACAGAGAAGATTTTTTTTTTCTTAGATCAGCTTTGAAGGTTACTAAACAAATTTTTGAAAGGTGAAAGCTGTACTTATCAAGACAGCATGTTCAGAATGTGACATTTTATGGAGCTGGTATCACATACCCTGCCTTTGACTGTACTCATCAGATGGCTTAGCCGTTAGCTGCTTCATCAATACAGAGTGGCATTTGGGATATTTCTGCATCCATTTCTCCTTTTTCACTTCAAACTTGAATTGAATTTAACTATGCATTGTTTTGAAAATAACAATCAAGACTTCAAGCATGAGAATGTCATAAAAGGGGGTTGTTAACATTTACTAGAGAGCATTTAAGGTTTCTGAAGTGCCACTACAAAGTCTTCTAGAAATTGATCTACCCAGTATGGTATCAGCACTATAAAACAAATAAATAAAAACAAAATTTAAGGCATGACTGGGGAGAGTTGAGCAAGTCTGGTGATGGATAGCTGACAGACAGACTGGCAGAGAGATATGCATACATATGCATACACGTGTGAGCACATGAATTCTGCTAGGTGTCCCTTTGTGCAGTTTTCTGTAGCAGTTTGTGCTGGTCTCTCATCCCTTCTCTTTCTGACAGGAGCCTTTGAAGAGATTAACTGCATAGATACTGCAGAAGCATTAGTATTTCCTGTTAAAAAAACCCAAAAAACAACAAACAAACCACCAAGTTTTTAAGCTGCTCTTGTCTTGATACTTTACAGTTCTTATTGGGATTTAAATGTGAAGGGGCTGCATAGACCTGCTGTGTGCAGGACTATGATGGCAATAGAGTACTTTTAAGAAAACAGTCAGCAATGCTTAAAACAACTGAGGATAGGACAGACAAAGCATGTATAAAAAATAACAAGGTCTGATCCAAACAGTTGTCTGCATTTCTAAACATTACAAATGCTAGTGCACATGAAGATCTTGTGTCATTTTTAAGTAAAGGGCTTAGTTGCACCCCTCTTTATAATGTATTGCACGTGTGAGACTCTCATAGAGGACATAAACTGATTTGGAGAGTGATTAATGTTGGGAGTTGATTTATTGGTTTTGCATATGTTTTCCTAATTATCTGTGTCTTTCTATTTCACTCTATTTCTTCAAGCATCCCATATCTACTTCTTAGTAAAGTTCTGATTTCTTCCTGCTTCTGTTTTTCATTGATTTACCCATCAGATTTCCCAGGAATCTACTTTTAACTAGTAACTATGTCTGTACTGTATAAAGCATGGCCTTAGGGTGGATGTGAGAACCGGAGTGCTGCCCCTCCTTACCACACTTCCCGGCATGGTTTGTGCCCATACCACCTAGTCCTTTCTTTGCAAGACAGTGTCCCAGAATTGTTTGTGGAGAATTCCTGGGGGGCAGTTCCCAATGCATGGTATGAGAAGGATTACACCTGTCCTGGCTTTCTGTAGCCTACACAGTTCATGAGTGCCACCGCACCAGTAGTGTCCCACCTGTCCTCATGCTGCCCTCTAGCACTTGGAAAACAAATCAGAAACATGGAACAGTTGGGTTAGAAGGGACCCTAGAGACCATCTAGTTCCAGCCCACCTGATATGGACCAGGACACCTTCCTTAGTTTCATTCTTTGCTGTAAAAATGGCATTCTAGATGATGGAGCATCAGTGCTATATCATGCAGTCTGAAATTAAACACTCCACCCCTACAAATATCAGTGTATCAATTTCTTCAAAAGAGCAGAAGCCAGATGCCAACCAGTAGATGCAGTATGTCAGCCTATGCCACATGTCCTTAAGGGCAGAGGACTCCCTGTGACCTTGTTTTATTCAACAGTGTAGGTATTGTCTCTTTGCACTCAGTGGAATTAATCCTACTGTACTGTAAAAGCCTAATTTGGATTAGCTGAGTTCTACTGCAGGGGAGGCTACTAGCTGGGTTTAGTTGAGGTCAGCCCCACTCCAGGTGTTCCAGTTCTCTTGCTATATGTTTTTGTGTGTTTTTTGTTTTGTATGGAGGTGGGATTCCTAAGGGCTTTTACGCATTCCTTTACAATAGCTATTTGGATTTCTCCTGTTGGGAGAACTGTGCTGTTGCAGAAGTGTTCCTTTGGAAGGTACTTTATATACTGGGAGTCTGCTGGTAACTGCTTTATTTCTGTGTTTGTGCAGAAGAGAGTTTGCCCTTGCTTGAGAATGGGAAATTCAAAAAACAAATTTCCAATTGTACCGTCTCAGATGTTGAATCTTATCTTATTGGAACAAATGTACAGATAAACCCCTATGGTGTGGTCTCAGGTTCAACAAACAGCTTAGTTATTAAGGTTAAGCAGTTCTCCTGAGAGATATGCTAATGTCCACCTCATTTTTAACAAACATAGTTTGAACGGTTTTGCTGTCTGAAGACTCACTGGGTTAGGATGGCTCTCACAGGGATGATTAACAGGATCTAGCACTTGAAAGTACAAGGGTCTTTTGAAAAATTCTTTTAAAAGAAGATATTTTTGCAGCAAATATCCTTTAAGCAAAAATGCTAAAAATCTTCAAGTTTACTTACTATATATCTTTATATACATATAGTATTTTTTACTATATTTTTCTTATTTTATTTTACCTTTGTATATTATGTATATTTTTAAGTATTTGACTTAGTAATTAAAATATCTTTTCTTAGTTCAAATAAATACTGAAAAATATACAGCTTCATTATGAAATTTAAATTATGCACCAGTTTAAAATTCTGAAAGATTTCAATAGTGAATCTGGTGCAAAAAGTAAAGTATTTCTAATACTTGAGCTATGTCAGTAGTGATATATAATTCCAGAGCAAAACTATTGCAGCAGGTAAAAGACACGTTTTAAAACTTTTAACATAATGTTCTTGTGTGCCTAATTATAGAAAACATAACTACACTAACAAATATTGGTAATCTCAATTCTTAAACAGCATTCTTTTAAATGGTAAATATTTATTTAAAATATTCTTGGCTAAAGGGAATTATGGGGCAAATTTCTAATGTCCAGTGAAGCAAGACATCCTCCCAGCCTAGAGAAATGACAGCATATATTGCTGAAGAGCAACCGGATCTTCAGTTGTGTGAGGTCTGGATATGGACTGAACAGTAGTTTGCAAAAAAAATGCATAAGGGATTCAGCAGCTGTCTTGTCATGTCTGTTTGGTTCTTCTAGACAAGTTGGTCTTTTGCATCCAGGTGATTTTTTTAATTGTCAAAGCTGCAGAATAATGTCAGTCTCCGGTTATCAAAGTAAATTGTCTTTCTGCCATGCACCTGTTGCCAGAAGGCAGCTGAGGAGTTGCTCAAGTTCAGTTTCCAACCTCTGCAGCTGTTCTACATCAGGATTATATATCAGTAATGTATATTATCACTCCAGTGTAACAGAGCAACACAAATTTTGTAGGCATGACCTACCACTTCTTTATTCTTGATGGATTTACTTTGGTGAACAGAAGCTTCTTTGTCTACAAAGATGTTGCTTTATTACAGAGGAGAGATAATTTTAGAACAAGCAGATGATGTCAGATCATAATCTATTAAAAACAGAATACATTCTTCTCGTCAATGCAGGTGATATTCTCATTCATTTATTAATTTTTTTACCAGTGAGCAGACTGAGTTTTCCTCAACTGTGGATTAAGCTAACCAGTTTTGGACATGTGCTTTAAAAGAAAGGCAATAATTGTACAGCTAATTTTTCCCTGCATCTTTCCTTAGCACATTTCTCACTGTATATATACTATTTTTTTCATGTTAATATGACTTTTCCTGAGCATTTTTTTTTTCTTTTGGTTCCGTAGGAAAGGGAGAATGG
Source organism: Poecile atricapillus (assembly GCF_030490865.1). NCBI lineage: Eukaryota > Metazoa > Chordata > Aves > Passeriformes > Paridae > Poecile > Poecile atricapillus. The sequence goes on along the minus strand of NC_081249.1, from coordinate 41,877,993 downwards.
GCTTGTGGAGGAAGGCTTTAAAGTAAAATAAGTGTTTCTTCTTCCCTGAAGAAGCATACTATTTAATTTTGTAAATTATTTATCTATGTGCTTAGCTGTGCACTGAAGAAACCATCCATTTTATTGATGCACCTTTTAAGAATGTTTAAGAACAGCCACAATATATTTGCAGGAGTACACAGGTTTCAGAACAATATCTTAATGTCATATGCCTTGGGATGCTGAAAAGGACACCTGAGTGGGGAGAGCAGTTAGCTTCTTCGAGGAGGCAGCCATATTTCCTCCAGGTTTATTTTATCAAAGGAGAACTCTCATGCAGGCAAAGCTTAGAAGAAGCATTTGTAGATGATCAGTCAATAGCACTAATTGGAATTTAAAAGAATGAACAGATGGTCTTTATGTGACTGGAAATAGCAGGATAAAAATTAGTTCTTGTTTTCTAAGACAGCTCAGAGTCAAGAAAACACACCTGTTTATTTTTCTGATAACAAAAATATTGTTCATGCAATTTTTATTTACAATTATCTTTGCAGTTAAATTACTCAGCAGTGTTTTAGTCCCTTTTGTAATCAGACAGATAATCAGCTTTAAACTGCTTAATATTATTCATATAAGTGTTTTTCCCCATGGGTCCAATAACATTAATCATAACATCAGAATAGCAAGGTGATCTTTCCACTTTCCTCCATCCTATTTACACCATATGGCAAACACAGTCTGACTAGAAAGACAACAAATGCTGTATCTTCACAACTGGAAAACAGAGTTTCTTCCAAGCAATTGCAAATGAAATTCCCATTTTCTCTGGCAGGTATTGATGGTAGATCCTCTTATTGCTTATCTTCCTAATGAAACTTTCCCAAAAACAAAAGAATAGGCATTAAATAGCTTTCCTCACCTAAGCCAATACACAAGTGGTGCTCTGACAAAAAGGTTCACCCTGTATCACCCTCTGACTGCCCCTTCCTGAAAGGCATCCACCATCAAGGGATTTGAAATGGCAAGGCCTCAAAACAGTTCTTGGAATTTAGTGGAAAGCAAGACCCAATTTCAAGGATTTCTAAGCTCATTTTGAGTTTCAAAAACCTGAGAAGCGTGGCTGCAGCATGGCTTTTTTTGGAAACAGATTGTCTTGTATGTTCAAATGGCCTTGCGTGCTAGAGTGGAAATAACTTGACTATACAATACCATAGTATTTAACTTCTGACTTGGGAACACAGTTTCAAAGAGGAAGATAAAATAGCACTAATTTGTGTATGTCTCACTGAACTTGCTGAAGGTCTTCCTTTGTTGCTGTCACACTTCTGGAAATTTTGAAGGAATTTAAATTGTTACTATGGAGTTTTCTGAAACTGCAGTTTCTTACTGAAATTGTTCAGGGCATAAAACTCCTCTATTACCTTACTCATAGCTTTTAAGAAATTTCTTCTAGTTCATATTTATTCTATAATTCAATCAGAATTTAACACTACTAGACCATACCTCTTAAATAAGTGTAATTCAGAGTTTTCCTGAGCTCTGGATTCTTTTGGCATTGGTCTGTAGTAGGAAAAATGCACATGCATCATCCCTCTTTGACTAGGGAACTTCCTTGAATATATCTTCAATCATATTTCTCAGTTCACCTTTGCATACTTAACTTTTGCATACTACTTCAAAGCATTTTCAAATGTAATAAGCAGCAAATAATAGTAAGTACTATGTAACAATAATACAAATTAATAATTAAATTATATCTTTTCATGAGAGTTGTCTGCCATACTTGATAATAAAATAAAGTTCTAGTCATTAATGACTAGAATTATATGAAGATTATATCAGTTAGTTGTAGAATTACCAATTAGGCAGAAGAGCATGCTTTTCCTTTATGCGATTTCCCACATTTCTTTTACCAGTGCCATGGTCTAATTCCAGCTTTCTAAGTTCTGAGGTTTCATATATATTTCACTGAGTGAAAAAACTTGATTCTTAACACAAGCATTATTTCTAAGATGCTGCATATTTTTAAAAAAATTGTGAAGCTCATAAAATTATTTCCAGCTCATAGAAATTCCTCAGTAAGAGAACAGTTAAAGCTAATTTGTAATTAGATCAGTGTAAGTTAATGTGGCAAAACGTCATGGTTCTTGGAATCATTGGTCCCATTTCAGGAAAAGAGTTCAGAAATCAGGTCAGGAGAAAATCAAAAACACATATCATGCCTTCAAGCCAGGAAACATGTTTGCTATATCATTTAGTAAACTTCATTATGTTACTTACGACCGTGGGTAGGAAATTGTAGCAAAAAAACAAAACAAAACAAAAAAACTAGAATAGAAGAAAAGTAATTAGAAGACACTTTAGCCCTGCATATACCCTACAGAGCTTAGCAGTTGGAGACCAGCCCACACTGTGAGTGAATCTCATTTAAGCTTCCTTATCTTGTTTTGGAAATTAGAGAGTGAAAAAAATATACCTAGTTAATAGACATCAGACTACATTTCACCTCACTGAAAATTTTCCTTATCATATGCTAAATCTTATTATCCATATGGTTGTCATTTAGGCCATAGCTAACCCATTTATTGTTTATTGTTCTTTAATTTTATCCATACATAACAGAATTTCAGAAAACTTAATTCTTGTCATCTATCACAAGTAACGAGCATAAAATTAACTAAAGAAAACCATAGCTTTGCACAGATGGCCAAGTGCTGTCGGATAATGGTTCACATGTTGTTTTTCATCACCACCTGGATATATATTGCCTCTTAAGTAAAATATAAATACATATGTATAAATACATAAATACTGAAATGCTCTCATCTGCCTGGAGTGAAACCTGATTGTACTATCCAGATCAGCTTCATTTTCTTTCTACAGCTCTACAAAACACTTAAGTCGGGGATAAAATTAAGAATGACTCTATGGAATTACACATAGGATAGAGGCAAAATGCATTCCAAATTGGAAGCTTTCCTTTGAAAGTGTTTGGATCTTAATGTTAAAAATGCCCTAAATGTTTATTGAATCATAACTGCTCAGGAGAAGTTCCAAGGTTAAAGGAGTGATTACCTCCTTCTTCTAAATTTGATACTCTACCATTTGGTTCTACACAGCAATTGTGATGGCTTGCAGGAATTCTTGACAGATAGATAACCCATTCAATCAATTAAGTAATTATCTCATCACTCTTTGTTTCACTTATAGCTCATTTTCAAAAAGAAGTTTATATTTTCAGTCTCTTTAAATGCTTTTCGAAGTGCTCAAAAGATGTTCTTCAGCAATTGCCCATGGGATTAATATGTGCTTTATGTATTATTTCCATGGTAACTTGAGATAACAGGAACAGGGTTTTATGCTATGTTACATCCATCTTAATTTAGTTTAGGACATGTTTTTAGGGTTTTTTTTTCCTAGGGTCAGTTTTCATTTACCAAAATATTAAACAGCCTGTAAAATGAAGATTGAAAAGGCAAATGTCCTTTAATATAATACTGTACTGAAGTCCTTTTTCACAGCACATTTGCTTTGATCTTGGAGTGAAGTAAAAGGAATCTATTCTATTATTGTTCTTATTTCTAGCAAAGCAGAAACTGATACCTCTTGTAAGTGTTCTGTGATGGTTTGAAATTTATCTTGAATATTTTGGAGACTTGCTCCTTGACCGTTTTCCTTTGCTATTCATAGTTACTGGAAGTACTAGTTATGGACAGAGGCCACTTTTTCTAAGTGGATCCAAACAGCTGATTGGATTGATACATTTTCAGGAGACATCTTCAGGAGCTTCTGTTTGCTTCTTTTAAAATTACAGTGTTCTGTGTTCAGAAGCAGTTTTCTCTTTCCTATCTGGCTATCTTTTGGTTACCAATTCTACATATTATTACATATATATATATATATATTTGTGTGTGTGTGTCTGTCTGTGTGTGTGTATCTAAATCAGGCTATTCAAGTCCTGTTGTTAGATAGTATTTTTTCACAGGTAATGCAATATCCTCCAGAGTCAGAGTTTTTATTGGTTGCTTCATATTTATATTCTTTGGTCAACTATGTATTCATTCCTAAGTAGATTCCATATGAAGTATTGAGATAATGAAGAACCTGTAATAAATGGAGCTACAAGAAATGAAACCAGCAAGTACTACTGCTGGAGATAGTGGCATGCTAGCAAGAGACATTCATTAAATATTAGGTTTCATTTCTCTCTTTACGCGTGTTGTCTTGTAAACATTAAGAAATACCATCCCAGACACCATACAACTTCATCATGGAGCTGTCAGATGTAAAAGTACGCTTTGCAGATCCAGAAATATACTGGATGGAAGGCATTTTTACAAAATATCAATAGAAAATGTACTTCAGGGAACAGTTGTGCTGTGCGGAGACAGAATTACATTATAGTCGTCTCCATTAAGTTGTCAGCAGTCACCGATTGATTCCATGAAGTCATTTCCTGTTTGCAATGGGGGGAATAGCAATCAGCTGTGTGATGGAAACAACTGCATTTAGTTCTGCATAATGTTAACCTATCAGCAGTTTAATGCCAGTCGCCATTATCTCAAGTACAACTTTAGAATATTTGAATATTTACTTCACGGTGGGGCCACTTTTCACCAGAAAGCCTTGTCAGGTACAAAATAAAATAACTCTTAATTTTGAATTTCTATGTGATTTAGAATTTAGGCTGGAATTTTTCAGGAAAGGTAAATGAGTTAAAATCAAAACAATGTTTTAACAAAGTATTTCAAACCTGAACATTTCTATTTCACTTATCCTATTGTTTTAATTTCTATAGGGGGCATACACTTGAAATTCCTTGTTTGTTAATACCTTTTTTCCCATGTTTGAAATGTTCCTGTATGTTTCTTACTCACTACTGTTGTAGGATCCTACTGATGCAGGATTTTGGCACATGGTTTCAAGCCTGGGAAAAATAAATGTGGTTTTGGCTGAAACAGGGAAACATGAAGAAAGCATTTTGTAGGAAGTGTTTTCTGTAGCAAGTGACACCTTCATCTGTAAATATACTTCTGGTTTTCCTCATCTCCTTTCTCTTACTTCTTACATCATCTTCTCAGTTCTTGGTTGCACTGTTTTCTCAGCTTGGTGCCTAAAAGGGGGCGATGGAAAGGCTTGAGTATATTTTTTCTCATTATGTGTCCTTTATTGTGTGTTTCCTTCTCAAGCTGTATTTGGGATTAATAACAGACAGAAGAACACAGCTGACATACAGGCTTACTTTCCTATGGGAAAATGATCTCTTATGAGTAGCTTTCAAAGAAGGCAAAATCAGGAGCTGAACTTCAGTGATCCTTAAGGGTTCCTTCCCACTCAAGATATTCCAGGACATTGAAAGCAGGGTTATTACCTGTCCATGATTACGGTTTTGGAAAAGTAGAGAAAAGAATCAAGGTGATCAAGATAAGCAAGACATATATCAGTGGAGGCACCACATTCAAATATTATACACAGGATGCACAAGGTTTGGATATCATGGTAAAGCAAAAATACTCGTACTAAACAGCGGAGCAGAGTATCAGAGGTTTTTATTTTCTTCACATTCATTCACATTTATTTTATTCACATCCTTGTGAATAGTTCTACTGCCCATCCAGAAAAAATACCTTCATCAAGCAAAAGAAAACTTCAACATGAGACTGAAATTAGCAGAAACATAATATATTGTCACTTTAGTTATAATGTTTGATTTAGCTGTTTCTTGGAAATACAGGTTTTCTTGTTCATGTGCAGGCAGACTGAACATAACTTTCCTCAGTTTTGTGAAATGCAATTTTTGTTTGTCCTGAGTTTTTTATAAAATCATAGTTAGATGATAGTTATTAACTTTTAACCAAGGTGGTATTAAAACAACGTGTGAGATTACATGTTCTTTGAAGTGCATGCAGACTAAAGACATCTTCCAAAGATCACAGGCTTGAAATCATTTGATTTGACATAATCTATGCCTTTCAAAATGACTGCCTCACTCTTTTCTTTGAAAAAGCCATTATGTCAGAGGAGGCTGATGTCTTTTATCGTAGAATCATAGGAGCATTTCGATTGGAAAAAAAAATCCTTAAGATCATTAAGTACAAAAATCTTGCACTTAGTGTGTGTGATGGAAAGTGGCAGACCTGGATCCTCTTACCTATGTATTCTATGAGAATTTAATTTCATATTTCCCATGTCTAAAGTAAATTCTTCTTGAAGCTGAGTCTTGTATAATCAGAAACATAAAGCATATGGGGCCATGCAGTGATGTGTCCAGAAACCTGACTTGGTAGCACTGTATGCAGATAGCAAGATTGCCTTTCAGTTTCTGAAGCCTCGAAACTAAGAGCAATGGATGTCTGCAGTGCAGATCATAACACAGCAAGGCATTTCTCCATGGGACCCTTTCATTCTCATAGCTTGTCCCTCTTGGTGCAAGGACTGTGTGAAATACAGTGTGCTTGCACGTTTAATGATTATTGTACCACATAAAGAGACCGAATCTTAACCAGCTTGCTACTTCCTGCTGGACAGCATTATGCAGAGGAGACCTCCAAAGTCATCCACCTCAATCCTGAACTTCAGCTGAAGTTGAAGAATGCCTGAGAAACTCTGCATTGTGTCATGCCCATATAGAATCACCCAAGAATTTAGGAGTCAAGAATCTAAGCATCTGCTAAAAACTACCAAAAAATAATTTTTCTGAACCCTGTAATTTTGACTGAATGTGGGCAGGTCTATGTTAGCAGTGACAGAAATTCCTCACTGGCACTGGGGCTATGCAGATTCCACTCCATGTCCTTGCACTAGGCTGGAAGTGGGATCTGTGTTTCCAGTTTCAGCTTTTCTTCTAGCTTCTAAAATGATTTCTGCTCTCTAATATTTTGTCTTCTATATCATCTTTAGGGGCCATTCTTACCTGCAGTGCAGGGTCTGTCTGCCAGCTCTCATTAAGATATATTTACTATCATTTGCAAAAATAAAACTGTGCCATTAATCCTCCCTAACAGTGTGACCTCATTTGTATATTGAGATGGTGCTGCTGCTGTTGCCAGTACCAGCACTTTCCTCCTGAAGGTGACAAAATGCCTTGAAGATGCTAATGAAGTACAAGTCCCAACACCCCTGCATGATAATGAGATAACTTAATTCTGCAGTATTGATGGAAGAAATTCAGGTGCAGAGGGGCCTGATGATTGTCTCCAAAGGACATAATATTTTGAGATGTAATAACTTATAGGGCAAGATTTGAACAAAGGCTTCTGTGTAGCACTGTTCACTCCTATCATAAAAAGATACCACTGTGGCACATTTTAGATGTGAGAATATTTGTTTTCTGCTTTTCCAATCATCTCCTGCAAACTCAAATATATATCAATATGCTTTGAATTGCCAAAAAATTGAACCTATTTCCATAATTCTTCTTCAGTCTAACTTAAACGAAATTACATAAATCTTGGTGGCATCCCCATCTGTGGAGATTTTCAAAACCTGGATAAAGACTGCATAAAGCCCAGACCCAGAACCTTACCTGACCTCGTGGCTGACCTTACTATGAGTAGGAAATCGGACTACAGACCTCCTGAATCTCCCTGTGTACCAATGTTTTTGTGTTGTTTACCTAGAAGTTACATGCCTATGACAATTACGTACATGTATTATTAGCATAATATTGTTTGTAGGAAATAAATATTTATAATAGGGTTAATGGAGAATGCATTCTATTTATTGTTATATAATACCATAACACTAGAACTTCTTTGCCTTATTGTAGAACCTCTCCTGCATTAAATAAGCATATGATTTAACTATAACTAAAATGTTTCCTAATGAAAACAGAAAATTGTTTTGAAAGCTGAAACTAGAGGATGGCTCAGAAACTACTTTTGGTACCTGTAGTGCATACTTTCATGTTTTTTTTAAAAAGATTATAAAATGAAAATCAAATTATAATTCATGGATTGCTTCCACAATAATTGTAAAATATGTTTTATCTGTGAAGTTTCAAGAAGTTATGCATAACAATTTTATAATGAGTGGAGATGAGTTTACACTGGGTATAAATTTATCATTAGCTTGCATCATCCAAGCCCTAGAAGCCTAGAGACTACAGCCTAAGTACCATATCCTTTCTGCAGATTAATGTATTAATTGGCACACAGTGTACATAAGCTTATTTATTTAATGAAGTCCATGATGGTCTCTGTGGGTGAATGCACACATTAAAATATTGCAAAACACGCCTAATACTTTTCCTTCCTTTAATTCACAGAACTTTCTTGTGTTAATTCTTGATTATTTTCTGAACTCTTCAAGCTTAAGGCAGAGCTAATCCATAATAAGGGAAATCCAGGGAACCTCTGGAGTCAAGGCTGTGCTCTCTGTTTCTCAGCCTGACTTGTGCTGTGTCAATAGGGAACTGAGAAGAAACTCTCGTGACACTCTGAAGTTTCAGCAGATGAGGATGCTGCCCTTTGTATTTAAAAGATTATTTCACCTCCTGCCTGCATAGCTTAAAAGTCGGCTGTCTGAGGGTGAATAACTGGATCCAGGCTCTTTTTCAAGGTCTTTTCACAGACAGGAAGACAAAGAAAAAGTGCCCCTATTTGAATGTGCAGTTCACAGTGCAACACTGCAGCCTGTCAATCCAGTGAGAAAATTCTGCTGGTGAAGGTTGCTACAGAAATCAGTACAAAGGGACTGCCAGTACAGTAGCTTACTCCAGAAAGTAAAATAAAGGAAAAGTTAAAGGAACAAAAATGTTCCACCGGGACCACCATGTTTTGCCAGTTGCAGTAGCATGTTACTTGCAAAACTTTTCCAGAGTTCTAAACTCGTTTAGTGATGACTACCTGTATGTAATATCAGAATCTGTTGGTTCTTCAGTGAAGGACTGTAAAGCACACCATCTAGGAAGATATCAGGGAAAAAAAATAGGCTGACTCTGATATATCTCAACTTTATCATCCATCCTCAGCTGTCCAAGTAAAAGCAGAGAGCATTATCTGATTTTGTTTATATCAGAAAGTATATTTAGAAGAACTAAAAGAGAAAAATAGAATGCAACACAGTTGCCTCCTTTGATTTTACTTATATGAAATATTTATAACTTGCATTCACTTTGTGATTTCAACTCATGTTGAAAGTATACAACTTAATACTGATGGGAAAGGCATAGATGTTAGTATTTGTCATCTTGTGAGTGGACTACAGTGACTATCTGAAATCTGATCTCCTGCCTGCTGTCTGGTTACTTCAGTGGATCTGTTGTGGAGCAACCCTGCATACAGAAAAATAATTTAAATACTCTAATTTTTAGCATGTCTTATGTATATTTGATGTTTAAATAATACTGACAGGATTGTGAATACAGTGGATAAGCACAGTCCAGATCAGGACCATATAGCTGTGGGCAGCTGGAAGCTTTCTTAAAGGAACCTGTTTGGATGCTGTAGCTCCCCCGGTCAGAGCATGCTCCACAACAGAAGGTCCATGCCATGCTCAGGCAATATATTGACTGCCCAGCTTGGGTACCCTATCCTGTTGATTAGATATTCTGTGAGTACATCAGGACAATATGGGTATTAGTCTGCAAAGAACATGTGCCTGTTTAACGCTTAACAGACTTTCAGGGTCAGGTCCAATTAACTTAAAACCCTGGTGGCAGCTAGCAAGAAACCTGTGTTGGGGCATTGACCTTGAAGAGGTTGGCTTCACAGCAAGATTTAACAACTTTTTTTTCCTCAATGAAGAGCAAGATAACAGGAGGTGAATACAATTAATGACAAAATAATCTTCAGCACAAATTCTCTTTAATGTTTCTTCTGACACAGCTGCACCAGCCCAAACAAGGTCTTCTTCTACCACCTCTAGTTTTCCTCATTTTCCATGCACAGCTCTGGCAACTATGTTCTTCTGTCTTCCCCAGTTTCTCTCTTCTGCCTTCCCCTGCACATGGGGAGGAGGCACAGTGACTGTCTGGAAGCCCTCTGGATTTAGAATATGCAAGCCTGAGCAGCCTTGTAACTCCTGGTTGTTTGGTAGGTCTTCAGAGAGCAGACCAAGAAAGAACAACAGGCAACAGAAAACACTGGTCTACACACTCCCTTCATGCAAGGTGTTTGGCCCCCACCTCAGACATGGGGATTACAGGGTTTTGTTGGGTTAAGGATGACTTGAAAAAGTCCCTTCATGGATCTGATGTGAGGGCTATGCGCCCACACATAAGGGTCCTGCGGTGGTGCATGAATCTCTCTCGCTTTTCTCTGTAGCAGCCGGCACTTACAATACAGATCAATAAATTTCAATTAGCTACAGGAGCTTAAAATAACCAGGCTTAAAATCTGTGGAGCAGCTTTTAGCACTTCTCTTTGTTATTTTTTATCTTAATAAAACTTAGTGAAAGTGAGGTAGAAAGTATTAGTATAATGCAGTTAGATGAAAAAAATTCTTCATTTGAAGAATTTTCACTAATACAACTCTGGTTTAACAAGACATCACTGTGCTTCTGTAGAAAACCAGCATGCAACAAGCAAGCTGTTCTTTGCAACCAGCTGGGTTTGGTGTTTTCTAATTTCTGTTTTCTAACGGGATTTAACTGGAAATCCAACTACACATGGGGTAAGGTGAGGTTTTATACACGATACTGTTGGACTTTCTGCAATATCAAATAAAGCTGATATAAAAGGTTTAGCAATGACATTGGGTATGTGTTTCTGTGAGAAGAGATTATTAGAGGAAGAGAATAGGAGAAATAACCAAAATCCAACATTTACTGAGATGGTGGGTGACATAAACTCAAATCTTTTATTTAACGGCTACTGGGAGCTTGCATTTATATCCTGGTTATATGTCTGACTTTATGGACATTATTATGAAAAACTTTAGAATTTATCTTTTGAAAATTGATACATTTATTAATTTTGTTCTTTTTTTAGAGCACCAACTTTATAGCAGGGCATCCTGCTCTTCATGAGATTTCCATAGTCTCATGGATCTGGCCATCTAGAGACTTTTGAAGGAACTAGGTTTCAGCACAATGGAGAACCAGGGGGGCGGAGATTTGTGTTTTTTCTGTCTTCTAGAATGGGAACCTTTTCCTTCTCAAGATTTATCTTCAGTGGGATCTTTCTCATTGCTGGATATCCCACTTGAGTTAGAAAGGCAGAAGATTAAATAACCTATATAACAACACTGTACTACTTAATGTTTGTTCCTATTCTTTCCACTTGAATGTATTTCAAAGCTCATGTAAGTTTACCATATGTCTAAGTAAACTTTGGCATATAGAACAGTGGATCAGATCCTATTCCTCTGAGTTCTCATCATGATCCTTTAAATTTAAAATGATACTTTGTTCTTAATGGGAGTTTTCTGAAAACATATAAAATAGGCAATAATTTGTTGACATGGATGGGAGTACATTATATTGAATAAATGGCCATATAAGCTGGCAAAACTGATACCAGCAAGTCACACATCTGTTCTAATCTCAGGTGGTGGTGGGAATAATAGTGACCTGGTGTCCTTTCCTATCCTTACCCAAAATCCATTCCTCACATATTTTCAATGGCTGTTTCTACTGATATTTACTGTTGTTGCACAGTTTCCAAAACACTGGTCTCAGTACACTGCTTTCCATTTTCAATAACCCACAGTTAACTGAATCATCTTCTAATGTTCCCTTATCTTTGTTAAAAACATGCACATTGAAGTGTTATTTCTGGTATGGCAAATCTGCTGTTTCTGAGATGCTTCGATTTGCCATGCTGGGTGAAGCACCAGTTGTTTAGAAAACAGTCTCTGCCTCCTATTGCAAAAAATCCAGCTACACAAAGAACTGCCTGCAATGTGTGGATAGAGGGTCAATGATCAAGCCAAACTATACTTCAAATTTATGTCTCAGAAACTTTACTATTAATAATTTTTACTGTCAGCTTTTGATATCAAAGAAGAAAGTACAGCACAGTGTTTTAACACACTTCAGAACACTTTATTAAATAGCATGGCAGTATGCTGTTGTAAATTGAGGTCAGGAGGAAGGGTAGCAGTACTTTACAGGCTTAGGAACTTGGTGTTTCAGTATACTGCTGGGATAAGAGTCTCTTTTCCAAGAGTGTGTGCAGCTGGCAGTTTGTTGTGCCTTAACCCCAGCCTGCAACTAAGCCCCTGAGAGCTGCTCGCTCACTTCCCCATGAGCGGCATGGGGGAGACAATCAGAAGGGTAAAAGTGAGAAAACTCAGGGGGTGAGATAAAGACAGTTTAATAGGTAAAGCAAAAGCTGTGCACAAGCAAAGAAAAACAACAAATTCTTCCACCACTTCCTATGGACAGGCAGGTGATCGGCCATGTCCAGAAAAGTGGAGTTCCATCACTGCTTGTGGTGAATTGGCAAGACAAACTCCAAACCTCCCCCATTCCTTCTTCTTCCCCCAGATTTATATGCTGAACATGATGTCACATGGTGTGGGATATCCCTTTGGTCATTTGGGATCAGCTGTGTCACCTCCAAAATCCTTATGCACCCTCAGCCTCCTCATGGGTGGGATGATGAGATAAAAGGCCCTGACTTTGTGCAAACTTTGCTCAGTAATAACTAAAGCATCCCCTTGTTACCAAGAGTTTCCAGCACAAATCCAAAACACAGCCCCATACAAGGAACTGTGAAGAAAATCAACCCTGTCCCAGTCAAAACCAGCTCACACTGCAATCAACAACTCCAGTTCATCATGACAATGATAATAAGAAAAATATTAATTAAATTATTTTTTTAAAAAAGGTAATTATCAGAGATATAGGTAAAAACAATGATTTTGTTTATCTCAAGCAATAAAGGCAGCCAAAAGGGATCCCTGGGACACCTGAGGGAAGAAACTCTAATGCTAATTGGCGTGATTTAAAAAGATGACTCTGTTATTGCCAACAGTCTAATTAAGTCATTATCTCCCCAATGTTGAGGCAATCACACCAGTTATAATTTTAATAGATGGATAACAAGGTATGCCTCAGTGTACAGACATATATACAAGAAGATAGGCTAGAAGAAACTGAAAACAGGTTTCTAATAATAAATGCGTTTTGTCTATCTTTTTATGAAACACCACTCCTTAATCTTATTTGTCTGGTGAATGAGCTTCATTATATTTTATGCAAATATGTAGTAGCAATTTGTCATGAGGCCACCAGCAAGAGAAAACAAAACCATCTACATATCCTTGATTTCACCATTTCTTAAATTAAAAGGTTTATATCTTTAGAGAAAACAAGTAGTTGTTGCAGGGAAACAGTTTTGTGACTTTTTTCCTTCCTATACTGTACGTCTGCTTTTCAGCAGATGTCCCTATATTGAAGAGCTCTCTCTGGTGTTCACCCAGAAGTTGTCAGGGCTGTAAGAATTAAAAAGCAGATGTTCTTACTCAAAGATTTGCTGCAATGCTTTCGTCACATCTGTTCTGAGTACACTTCCCATTCTGAAAGTGTCCTATCAGTATCATGCATTTTTACTTAAACTATTTAACAGTGTCCTGTAAAGTGGTACTCCTGCTTTGACCAGACTTTTTGTGAAATCATATGTGCTGAAAGAAGAGTGAAGGAATGGAAAAAAGACAATAGTCTTTTTATATACAAAACTATTTGCTGCAACTCAAAATACCCATTGTCATAAGGATAGGCTTTGAGGGAGGAGAGAGATTTTAACTTTGGTAAGTCTTTGGGGTGCACTCTGCTCATACAACACCATGATGCTGAAAGCAGCAGTAATTTTATTCCCATTAAAGAGAGTTCTGACCTTGAAACGGGATTTTTTCTTCTTTGCAAGGGTTGTTCATGTCCTGTGTGGCCCTTCTGCTGCATACTTTGCTTGAAATTTGCCAGGAAGGAGACAAATACAGACCCCAATACCACTGATAGACTGCCACCCCTAAAGAGCCTATTTCATCGTGGTTTGTTTGTTTTTTTGCCAACAATATTGATGCTTTGAAATCAAGACTCCATCTCCTAGTATCATTCAAGGAACAAATATCTGAATGAGAAGGAAAATAGCCAAAAGCTCCAATGACAAGCTGTTCTTACTCTATGTAGATATCAGAGGCTCAGTCTTTACTTTGACTCAAGGATGGTACAAACAGAAATGCATACTAATGATTCCATTTCCAGATTTTTAGATGTAAAATTTTGAGAGGTCAATTTCAAAAATTCGAAATGGTCTTATTAAACAAGAGAGGAAAAAAAAAAAAAAAGACTTGAAAAAACTGAAGTTCAAAAATAAACATTTAATTCTAATTCCCAGTTATTTTTGTTTACACATACTTTTGAACAGAACAACATAAAAATACTAAAGATGAGCTTTTGAAAGACATCTCCTGTTTGCTTAGCTGCCAAGAGATGTAGCAAATTTGATATAATTAATTCACTTCTATGACATTACTACAATTTATCCCTGGATGGGATAAATGGGCTTTAGAAAATGACACTGCCAGGAATGGATTAAGACAATTAACTTGCATAAGGAGTCAAATCACTGACCTCCACTTTGCTTCACCTCTCATGATTGCCACAATCCACTGGTAGAGAGATGGAAGTGATAGCCTTTACAGAGTAGAGCAGATGAGTGCTCTTGTACAGAGAACAGCTTTCGAGAAGCTGGATTTCATGTGGGTCACTCCAGTCACAATTTACTGCTGTCTACTGCTGCAGCAATTTACATAGGGGAGATTTTTAAACAGCTTGTTATAACAAGTGCAGGGGAATCACTGTCAGACAGGAGACTACACAATGGGAATGTTAACAAGCCAGCAATCTGTCATTTGCTCTCTGATAAGTTTTCCTAGTAATCTTAAAGCATGAACTAGTCATAACCTACTATGTAGAGAATAAACAAGTGCCATACTATCCCTTATTCCACACAAATGCCTCCAGCTCTGGAAGAGTAACACTACTGTAAAAAGCAGACACTAAGGTAGAAGCCATGCCCATGCAGTGGTTCTCCATGTCACTGAAGAATTTGCTGAGGCCTTCAAAAGGAGAAGGAGAAGTAGTAAGGACAGGAGGAGAGTTCTGCAACTGCAAACACAGTCATAAGTCAGGGCTGGATTTCCTTGAGGCTCCCAGTTCTAGAAGTGTTAAAACATGCACAATGTAGATGAAATAATAGTTGTTTTAGCTTGAGTTTAAAAACAAATCATAGCTGGATGTCAGCAAACCCTTTTTACCCCTCGATGTTAATGATTTGCCCATATATAGTGCATGTGTAATAGAGGGATGCAAAACTTTACGTACATTCTGGTATTGGAACCATGGAATGCTGTGGCTGATTAGGGAAACACATCCATACCTCATATAAGGGGACATTTATAAAGATTTCTTTTTGGCTCTTATGTAGGGCTGTAATTAATTTCTTTTTAGTTTAGATAAGGGATTAGACTTGAATCTAACTGTTCTGATATTTGTAGTTGTATGTCATGATGACTGCTGAATTTTGACTCCAGGAAAGTTTCTGTTTATTGAGAATATGTGTCTGTGTTGTGCTGAGAGGAAAATTCCATTTTTTGGGCAAAGGAATCCCTCAGCCTTGCTGCAAGTTCCTTGCCTAGTGGGCCCTCTGTGGCTCTAAAGCCCACCTGGCCTGCTATAGTTTTGCTTATGCAACTGCTCTGTAGTAAAACACAGTTTTTTTGGTGAGCTTGTTGCTTTATTTATCCACTCAGAGGAGAGCCATCCTCCACATCAGCTCTGTCACTGCACACTTGCCCCATGACTGGTGTTCCCAGTCCTCATCTCCAGCAGAGCAGTGCACACCTTGTGCTGTGTTAGCTGCACACACCTGAACCTATCAGTTAGCATGCAGTATGAGTGGCTGTAATTCAGAAACAAAATACTTCCCAACACCAAACGAAATTCTAACTTGTCATTCAAAGTTAAGCCATGGCTTCTTTCACTTATTTAATTCTAAGTCCCACAGATCAAAAATCTGGGACTTGATGAGAAAGAAAGGATATGAAATCACATTAATTTGTAACCAAGAGCAATTCCCTGCAGCTTTCTGGTGTGAGCAGCACCTATACTCTGCAGAGTTTAACTCATCTCATTGATTTGCTAGATAACCCACCCACTGCACTGCCTGGCTGCACTGCAGCTTTGTCTTTTCCTAATCACACTTTGGGATTTAAATATGATGTGCAAATGCGGGGAATGGGTCACTTACTCACTTTTAGAAGGGGTCTAATCCAATATAGACACCTTAATGAGGTGCCAGGTATGCACTGGTCCTGTTATTGTCATAAAGAGTTAGGAGATTGTAGGAAAATATGACCTTCTATAAAAAGCTGTCTAAATTATCTTTCTGGAGCTTGTATGGTATTACTGATGATTAAAAATGCAAAGAAGTGGTTTTGAGGCTTATTTTTTTCATAAAAGTTCTTAATTGGGAAAGCATTAAAGCTCATGCTTATATTATTTTTTTTTTTCAGTAAAGCCTGGAAGAAATCACTCATATCCTAGATGATTATTTTGAAGGACAAAATTTCCACAAAATTTCATTTCAGAAAACAGTTTCTTTGGACTGCAGTTAAATAATAAAAATGCATATTGCCTGTTTTTGATAAGGGGACATACTTTAGCCACTACCTAAAAGACATTTTGAAGGCATAATACCTTCAAAATATGTGAAGGATTATATAGGCATACAATAATTATTCTGCCTTGGAAACCTAGAAACCTGCCTGGTTGCCAGCAAATAAGGGTCAGAACAATACACTGTGCTCAAGGATATGTATTTATATATATATATACATTTGCATGTTAAAGTTAGAAAAATTTTCATACAAAGTTCCATAATCCATGTCTAATTCTTTTTTTTTGAGTGTATATGGTAATGCAATTTAATTGCTACAGTTAAAATACAGGCTTCTTTCTGAAATAAGTCTAGTTATGAGAATGACCTACTCCTTAATTATTTTTGTTCTCAACTATTGACATCAAGTTGCACCAGGGAAGGTTTAAACTGGATGTTAGAAAAAAATTATTCAAGAGTTGTCAAACACTGGAACAGACTGCCCAGGGAACTGGTTGAGTCACCATGTCTGGAGGTGTTTAGAAGACGTGTGGAAGTGGCACTTGCAGACATGGTTTAGTGGTGGACTCGTCAGTCCCTGGCTAGCCGTTGCACTAAATGATCCTAAAGGTCTTTTCCGACCCAAATGGTTCTATGATTTTAGTCATATTTCAGTTGTCACCTTTTGTACAGTGCCTATAACAGTCAGGTCCCCTCCTCTGGAGGTATTGAAGCACCAGGAGAATTTACATAGTTGTTCATGGTAATTATAGAAGATGTATGCTTAAGAAAGCACAGTGCAACTCTTGCACAGCACGTGACCTGGATACTGCCAGTGGTAAAACAGTAACAAACAAATGGGGCAACAGCCTTGTTTTAATGTACTACATTATGAGATGCGAAAGATAAGCCTGAGTGCAAGTAGATAAACAATCCAATACTCCACTGGGATGTGGAGTGCATCAGAGACAGAATGCAGAGCAGATCCTTTGAGATAAGACTCATCTCATCATATTTCTTGAGTCTCAGCAGAAAATGAAGAGCAGTATGTTTAAGCATGCAGATAGATAAGCTGAATTTAGAAACTGTTGAATGTCAGCAAGTGGATAAGGTAGAAATACAAAAGTAGGGAGAACATGATATTCTCATGTTCTCCATTCACTAAGATAAAAGAAAATCTTACCCTATGGCTATGTTCATCTGAGAAATGTATTTATTGTTATTAAATGCAGTCTTCCATATATGTGAAAACCTGCAAATATTCACAGACCAACTGTACCATTTTGTTGTATGGTAGATTAAACCACACCATATCTAGTAATAAAAAATTTAAACATTTTATTTAAACAATTAATTACATCACTATTTATGAGATACATTTGGGAGAAAAAAACCTACCAGTTATACTTTGCATTTGCTGCCTTTATTTTTAGCTGATACTTGTGGTAATCCAATACAACTTCAGAATATTTTATTGGTTTCATGAAATGCAGGGAAAAATGAAATCAGAAAGTACTGACACTTCTTCACATTTTTCATGTCATTTCCTCCATAAGAAGAAATCTGAGACCATCAGCTGTTAAAGTGACCTGCATATGATAGAATTTTTGAATGGTTTGGGTTAGAAGGGAACTTAAAGATCTTTTTAGATCATCATATCCATAGGACCCAATACTTATTTCCAGTAAGACACTGCAGATAATTCTCACATAAAAGGTTAAACAAGTGCGTAAGTGCTTGCAGGAAGAAGGTATTAAGATGTTCACTTCATGCGCCCTGATAGCAAACCTTGAAGAAAAATGAGACAGAAAAATTCCATTCTTTAGATCTTGCTGCTTATCTGGCAGTTTTTAGCTGTCAGCTCACACAGCCAGTCTGGAGAAACACCATCAAACAAAGGGAGAGAAATCGGCATTATAATTATTTGGAATATTTTTTATCAAAACTTACAAAATTACAAAGAAACAGTCAGGACCAGTGTCTCACTGATAATGCATGAGTTGGTTCTTCAAGGCTGAATGCACTTTACTCTCAGTGATATCAGAAGGATACTGAATTGTCTGCCTTTTGCCATAGGTTTGGAGAACAGTTGCTGTGCCTCAGGTAAGACATTGTTGACATTCTTGCATGCTAAAGCCTGCAGATAATTCTTTCAACCCACTGCACAACAGAACTGATCACACAGTCCATTCTCACCTGCAATTAGCAGTTTCCTCCTCTTAATTTCCCTCCTAAAACATTTTAGAATCCCCAAATCCACTAAGCAAAATATCTTTATTTTTTTATTTTGAAAATAAACAGAGGAATTCAGAAGCCGATGTAGAAACGGAAGGTGCAAAAGCTCAGTGCAGATTGCCTCTGATTCTAGAAGGTATGATAGGATTTTATGTAAGTATAAATATTTGCACTGCTTTTCTTGTAATCAGATCACAAGTGGAAGATGGATCCTACCTCCTACGTTTCTGCCTTTGGAGTTCTCATCTGAAGAGTGCCACAGCAACAAAACACAGTAGTGTATATCAGGCTAAAATGTTTGATTTCTTAATTGCTGTGAAGGACCCCTCTCTCTTGGTACATTGTACAGAAAGCATTCCAGCCCTCAAGTATTTTCCATTTATCTCAGTGTCCTATTTTTATTGCTTCGTTTGGTCTGGTTTTGCTTTGAAATCAGTCTTACGAAATATTCATTTTTTCCAAATTAAGCTGTGACTTTCTCTTTCCACATCTACTTGACAGAAGAAGTTGAGAGCATTGGTTGATTTGTCTAATGAAATATCTAGGTAACACCATGCTAATCTTTCAAAACACATCTTGTGAGTCTGCATTTGCCAGATGAGATTAGCTTTCCCTTTGTGTGCACTACCTGAGCCACCACAAGTACAAGAGCATAACCCGACTGCAGGCACCAACTAGTCTGTGTAAGGCTGCAGGGTCTAAACATAAAAAGACTAAACCCAGGGCAGCTGGTGGGGATTTTCCTAAAGCATTTACAGCCCTCATCATGCTAATATATTGCAAAATACATAACAGCTTTATAGGCAGCACACTTTTTAGACACAGAGCAGAAATCCCCGGTATATGAGGAGATGCCATATAGTTTGTGATAGCAGGAACAGGCTCAGCATCAAACCACTTTTCACACAGCTGTGCCCACACAACTGTGCAGCTACACCCACTTCAGATTCAAATATCAAGACCCAAGTCTCTTGTAATAAGCTGCCATCACAGAAACCGCGTTTCCTCTTTAATTAAACATGAAAAAGAAAAAAATATCTTAAGTCTTGCAATTCCGGTGTCCTGCAGATTTTCTAGAATAAAAATCCTTTCTACTCCACATTTTTTAGGTAGTAATGCTGATAGTCATTACTGTAAAAGGTTAACTGAGAAGGACAGCAGCATTCACTACTCCAGTTCTGTCTAGTTTCCTAGAAGACTAAATAAATCAAACAGATGCAGAAATGAGAAAAACAGATAGAGCAGAAAATACAGCATCAGTGGTGAGGGCTGAATTGCGCATCACTGATTTTGAAAGAAAGACAGGTATTACACACAATCTAGTCAGCTAGTCTGACACTTGACAAACTTGTGGTAGTGTCAAACTCTTTGAGAAATTTTCATTAGCTGCCTTTCTAGTCATAAGCTTATTGCAACTGAACAAAAATAGAACATTTTGAGAGGCTAAGGCTAGCAGACTTGCAATGAAATGGATTAGAGCCCATAATCTGCTATACACATCTGTTTTGACATTGCCTGTTAACAAAGTGTGACCAATCAGTGTGTAGCTGTGGTAGCTGAAAAAGAGATGTTTCAGCCATTAGCAAGAAACAAAACCCAGTATGCTGAGTGTTTCTAGCCCCTAAGTCTATGAAGAAAATCCCTACTCTTTTAGTATTGTATTATTTATCACATCAATAAGTCACTGAGTTGGTGGACGCAGTTGTACAGATCCCTGGCCAGCTCTTTCTCCCTTCTTGATTTGCTTGCATGGAATTTTACACGTTTTCCACTGCTGTGGTTTTCATGCTGATGGAATACATATTCAGGGTTGCTAGTGTGGCTCTGCAACTGGAAGGGTTTGAAGATGAGAAATATGAAAATATGTAAATATGAAAAGGATACAGGAAAGCAAGTGAAGTTAGGAATCTAAGTGTCACCTTTCAAATAAAGCTGGAGATCTGACTGAGGCAGGGAAAGAGAAGCAATCCTCTATGTGCTTTTTTTATTTTGATCTGATCAGGTCACTTCTACCTGTGAGGGTGAGGAAGAGCAGTGTTAGGTTGGGAGAAAAGAAAGGAGAAGAAACTCCAGGAGGTGACAGGATCTCTGGGTAATTCTCATTCCTTTACTCTTAGATTATAAAGCCTGATGACTGGTACGGTCCCTCATCCTTTGTTCACTTGTTAGATCCTATATTTTATAGCAATTTAAAGTAACACATTTCATAGCTATTTGGTGATAGATAAAAATTTAGCTTTGGTTTCATATTGTAATTGCTATCTGACTTTATAAATTACTTCATGCAAATAGATAAGTTGGAGATTTCTGTTAATTTGGACAACTAAAATAATAATTTTTCAGAAGTATGGTCTCCTTTAGTTCTCTGCTGTGAATTTCTCTACAGCTTCATTTGAATAAAGTTAGACACCATTTCCTCTGTAGTCTCTCTGAAAGACTGGGAAAT
This sequence comes from Poecile atricapillus, assembly GCF_030490865.1. Lineage (NCBI taxonomy): Eukaryota > Metazoa > Chordata > Aves > Passeriformes > Paridae > Poecile > Poecile atricapillus. Next base: position 41,856,789 of record NC_081249.1, on the reverse strand, counting down.
AATCCAACCAAATGCAAGATAAAACTACTGAACAAAAAATAAGCTCAAGTTTAGCATTATAATTAGGTCAATGTAAAATTGACACAAACCCAGCATAATGACAGCCCCTAAGTATTGGATTCAAGACAAAAAATTTATGCCAACAGAAGAATACTTGCTAAAACTGAGAAAGAAGGGAGAAGAAAAATATTCTGCCTGTACTCCAAAGCACTAAGCCACCAATTCCTGCAAAAGGTCTTGTTGCCTTGACAGGTGAAAAGTCCATAAAAATCATAATTATAAATTATATAATAATTACATAAATTATAAAATTATAATTATGCCATTATAATCCCACTGCTGAAAATAGAAGGGAATTCTCATCAAATAATGTTAGAGAAGCCCCTTTGTCAACTGGAGACAGAGGTAGACTGATGAAGAAGTTTTTAGTTACTTTATATGATATACCCCACAGGTCCCCAGAGAGGCTATTTGCAAGCAAGTCCAGAGTACTTCCTAAAATGCAGAGAAGGGATATGGTACTATTTGCAGATAAGAAAAAAGCTAATAGAAACCTGCAAGAGTTATAAAGAAACTAGCAGAAGGAGGATTGAAATTGTAGTGTAGAAGAAATGTTTTAATTGTTGTTCTGCTCAAACTAATAGTCAGTGAGTCTGAAACTGAACATCAATGTCCTTTATTTATTTTTTAAATTATTTTGGCATTCTGAATTCTTGTTTCTATTACTTATAAACATTCTATGCAATGAACCTTAAATATATATAATAGTCCTCATCATTGTGTTAGTTCATATAATATTAACAAATAAAAAAAAATAATGTCAATTATTTTTGACATGACAGAATGTTTCATGACTGTTTTAAGAACCTCTTGACACTCAGAGTCTGCTGGGATTAAATGTAGCTTTTAGCTCTTCCCCAAATACACCCTAGGCCTGTTGTGTTTGAAACCCCAACTGATAAAAACCCCTCTCAACCCAAGCCTGAGATTTGCTTGGGAATGCACTTGATCTTTCTGCTCTCCTTGATATTGTCTCCAGTTGCAAGCAGTATTAAATTCCCTTTGTAAAATCAATAATGATGAAAGAAGCATGAAAACATGCATTACCCATGTTTCACTCCAATGAGGAACCCTGTCCTTCTATTTTCCTGTAATATTCCTTAAATCTCAACAACTTGAAGTGCCATGTCATTAAGGTATCAATCTGACTCCTTCTGTTTTATGAACATATGTAAGACTTGTGGACAGTAAGGTGAAATCTAGAGATTCATGGTGAAGTCCAAGGAGAAATAAAGATTTCTAACTGGTTTTAAAGGACTGATTTTGAAGGAGAAAATGATCTCTACTAAAAAAAAAAAAAAAAAAAAAAAAAAAAAGGCAAAAAAAAAAAAAAGCAAGAAAAATTAAAAAAATTGAGAATGCCCAGGGTCAAAAATTAAAGAGACAGAAGTCAGGGCATAGAGAAAAAGGTTTATCCTTAAAATAAGTAGTAATTCCAGACTTCCCGGTTTCTGAGAAATGAATTAAATAATTGAATCTCTACACACTCACTACAAGATTTATTACTCCAGTAAACATATAGAAACAGATTTTGAGAAAAAAAGTAAAAATCAGTAATAGCTTATTCCTGTTTCTGTATTCTTCTTTCTGACAGCTGGAAAAGCTGTCTACTCTGTGTCCATTAGTGAATTGAATGTATAATTAATTAGCTCTCTTAGCTTGGAAGAGATCACCTCTTTCTGTGACAGTTTTGATCGAAACAAACCATCACACCACTAAACAACCTCCTGCAGTGAATGATTAACACTCTGAATTATAACAAAGCAAAGGAAAAAAACCCAGTATGTTTTTCATAGCTTTAGCTTAACATAGTAGCCTCAGCTTATAGCTTCTTTCATAGCAGGGCTGTATTTTTGTACTTTTAAATATCTCACAATTTTGACAGAATCATAATGCGTAATTTGCTTTTCATTATAAATTTTAAAAACTTTTCAAAGATGTCAAAACTTTTATTGGATGCTTTTGTAGTGTTAGAAAGAGATGGTAAACAAACCTCAACATTTTTAATACTTCTGTTATTTATTTGAAACAATTGTGCATGAGTGGTGTAGGGCAGTATCTTTTCACACATTTCAGTATAAATGCATGCTAGCTGTATTAATGTATAGCTACTCACAGCTAAAATTACGGTTCTTTGCTTTTTGTTGGTTTGGTTTTGGCTTTGTTAAAAGTTAGTATCTTGGTGTTGACTTCATATCATGTGTTCCACAACATTTTAGAGGCAGAAATAATGTAAAAAACCCTCAGATATAACACTATTGTCTCTGTTCAACAAGTTGAAAAAATAATCTTTCAAATAAAACATTTTAGTAGTATTGTGTAATTCATGTATTATGTGTCAGTAATTTATGAATACTCACATATTTGTGAAATATGAAATAATTTTCAGCTGGGATTCGGAAAATTCAGAACTCTGTTATTCTGCATCGCTTTAGCATCTAGACCAGTATTACCATCTTTAAAATTCATTTAAATATTTTGTGGCATTAAAAATAGCCACATTGTTTTATTGCCACTAAGATAAACCAAGGCAAACATAAGTGTATTAAGAGAAATGGACTCCCAGTAGAATCTATCCATATTGTTTCATTAATTGAATAAAATATTAGGCATTGCAAATTGTGATGGATTTTAAAAGCTACCCTAAAATAGCAGTATTATACTGCAAATGGTGACATCTGTCCTTCAGACTTCAATGTGTGTAATCTCTAACACCCAAAACACATTTAATTGAATTCAGCTCAGCAACTCACACATACAAATTCTGTATTGGCTGAAGTGCTTGCTGGATCAAACCATTGTTTGGTTTGAATTACACATCCAAATATTTGTCATTTTGTTGCCAATTTGTTTTCCCCAGTTCCTTCTAAAATATACCCCAGAAATACTCAGCTTATTTACAGGCCTCATGCCATTTTTCCCATTTCACATCAAATCAAGTGTCATTTATGTAAGTTTAAATTATTTACACTTCTTGAAATTTAATTTTACTACATGATTTGACTCTGTAGAACCTTATGCAGTGAATAAAATTGTGATGTTCAAAGTTAAGATGGCATACATGCCACATGCTATGGCATACTCATAGCATCAGGCTTGGTGTTTGTTCTTGGGGAGGAATAACAATAATTCTGTTTCCTGACTTGTGTTGGAGTCACTGCTGTGCTTATCAATAGGGAGCTTGTCTAATTATTCTCTGAATTGACATGAGGCTTGGGTTTCCATTATACAGTGGATAGAAATTCACCACAGCAATATTGTAACACAGAGGCACTATTTCTAGTAATTAGTTTCAATGAAATGGTTGTTCCCTAAACCACACATACCTGCTTCTTACAGTCTAGCATTCCAGTTGCCAAAGGACAGAATTCTGTTTGCTTTTCATTTGTTTACCTGGTCCCATCACACTGATACTTGTAAATATTTGTGAATCAATGGATTCCTTGTTTACAAGCTCTTCCACTGAGCTGGAGTGTAAATCTTCTTATGTGAATCTTGGGCAAATTATTGTACTTTATAATAAGCATAAAGAATTGACTGTTGCTCATTTACACTGCAGTCGTCTTACATTGCATTAGACAGAAATTAAAAATCTCACTTGGGCGCTCTTTGAGAAAGTCAGGGTTGTAAGGTCACAGATTTCATGTTGAACAAACCCCATATTAGTTAAAAAAGAGAGAGCCTGTAGCTGTGCAAGATCTTGTGATTGGGGGTTGTTTTTGAGATCAGCCATTGCCATACAGCATTTGCATCTTGAAACTTCCTTTTAGTATGGTATTTTAAGGTTAATTTGTAGAGAAACTGAGTTTTCTTCAGCTAATTGTTATTCAGTGAATGGCCTCACACTCTGAAGAATCCTTAATCAAGCAGGTTTTGCATTACAAGTCTGGATGTGAAAGAGAGCTGGTCAGGTTTGAAAGGAGTTTTAGGTGATTTTCTCTCCCTTCTCAGGACTCAGAATAGGAAAACATATTCTCAGTCTCATCAAGGATTGCGACAATTACTGCCAAGATAGATACTTGCAGTGACACAGTTATTGGGTAATGTTACATTATGACTGGGCAATGTACCTTTCAAACCTGCTACAGAAATTTGTGAATTAATGCTCAAATCAATGCAGTAAACTCTAATACATTAATTTGTATCTGGTCTTAATGCTAGAGATGGAATTGGTCCAGGAATTGTTTTGTGCATACTAGAAGGAGCTTCATGACAAAGTTTTGTTTGTTTATTTTAGCTGGAAAATCCAATTAATCTAAACAGAAACTCTTTATTGGTTTGTGCCACTATAAAAAGGCTTTTTCTGGCAAAGCCTTCTCAGCTCCACAGTGCAGTGGTCAAAACAAGTAGTGAGAGAGAAACTAGATTTCATGTCTATGATTGTGGTCTCCTGCATGAGAGGAGAGTGCCATGATGAACAGGTTATTCATTATTCTGGATTAGTTTTTCCAGGTTTTTCTGCTGGAACTCTTGCACTTCATGTGCCTAATCAGGTGTTTTTTTGAATCAGAATCATGAGTGTCCCAAGTAACTCCCCTGCCTACTGAATTTTTCCTTAGTAGGTTTATCCAGTGTAGATGTCCTTCAAAAAGGGATAGACATAATAAATAAGACAGATCCAAATCCAGTAACATCATCAAATGGGAATTCCCCGTGAATGGGAAAACAAAACTGGACTTGAGCCAGACAGAGGCTACAGGAAACATTGGTGTTGCTCAGATCATATTGATAGCTGGAGATGGCTCATCCTGCAGTTACCAGAGCAGTGAAGGCAGTAGGAGTGAAACAGAGAAGTTAACTCATGTGGAGATAGCACTGTATGATACCTGAGATAGCAAAAATTAAACTCAGCTTAATTCGACACTGTTCAAACTTAGTCCATTTAATCAGGATTCCTACGCAATGCCTTTCCAGCCTTCAGCAATGAGTGCGTTAATAAAGATTGCTGGCACATATTATGACCCCAACTTTATTTCTCCTCCTTCCTTTCTTCCCACTTTGAGGCATTTTTGCTGACACCCATTGATCAAGATTTTTACTCTGCTCTCAAGCAACAAAATAAGAAAACTTGAATTTTGAGAACTAAAGCTCGAGGTAATCCACTAAGTGAGTTAGCAACATGACTACTGGATCCTGGCTGAGCTGCTTCCCCAAATAATGGCTATAGATTAAATGTCATAATAACAGCTGTCAACAAGCGGTGTGCAAAAGAGGGTTTTTTTGAAGTCACAATTACTTGGCAACCTCTGCTTGCCTCGCATACCAGAGACGCGTTTGATGTGCCGCTTGTTGCCCTCCCACCCAGCAGTGCCGCTGCTCTAGGCACCACACTTTGCAAGATGAGTCATGCAGCTCAGCAAAGCATATTCTTCAGCTGTGGAAATGAATAAAAGTGAGACCAGCATGCTGGCTACATGGGATGTACTAAAACCAGAGCTCATTCTGTTCAGCAGGAAGCTGATTTCCTTTGCATTTGGGATTGCTGTTGGCAGGAGGTTGGAAGTGACCACTCCATGATAACTTTTGTCTGTAATTGGCCTTTGCTATCCTGACATAGTTGATCTCAGTGGGAATAATTAATCTTTCACCCACTTAGGATATTGACTGGGTAGTTGAGCTTAGAAACATCATCTACAATTGCTCTGAGTCACAAAAATTTTGACACAGGGAGAAGTGAAATGAGAAAGGATAGAGGTCTTCTACAGTCATCAATACAAGACCATGCAGGGAAAGAAAACAGTGAATTCCTCTGCTTTCCTTACAGAGTAGCTGATCAGAGTGTTTTCTAAATAGCAGTGTAAAATATTGGGTTGATTAAGGTCTAGTATATGAAGAAAAAATACTTGCTCTGTTTAGAAGGCATATGTCTAACATTGAAAGGGGAAACATGATTTTCCTGGCTTAAAAATGATAAAAGAGTTACCTAAAAATAGGTTGCCTGTAAGATGATTTTTAAAGAAAAATATACAAAACTTGTTACAGCTCCAGTAATGTATTTTCTTGCTTTTGTGTCTCTCTGCATTCAAATGCCATCATTTCAAGTTTTTGAAATGACATATAAATCAAGAAATCCAGTATTCTGAGAGTGTCTAATGTGCATGAGGATACACATTTTGACAGTACAGTAAGCAATATTGATTCAGCCAATTCTCAAAAAGCAACTGCAAGAGGAAAAGTCTCCCAAGTGTTGTTTCTTGTGCTCCCCGTGTTCCAGCCTTACACGAGGAAATCCATTTGAAGGTGTGGGCATTACTGCTTTGGGCCCCTGTTTCATTTCCTCAGGTGCTGTAGCAGCCACAGGTGACTAAGAGTAGAAAAGATGTGTTTTTAACCTTTAGCTATTGCTGAATCCCAAGGATGAGACCACCTTTGCAGGGAGTGGCAGATCCTTTCTACTGTCTGAAAATCTTAGCAGGGCTTTGGAAATCAGAGCCACTGTCCTTCCACCTGAGCAGATCAGGACACACTGTACTGATTGCCTTCTGTTAAAATTCTTTTTAAGTCTCCATAAGGTAGTAGGACTTTCTTACAGATCTAAAATCAAGAAGGAAAATTGGAGAGGTTGAGTAAAGAAAGAGTTTGACTACCTTCTACTTTTCTAAGACTTGACTGCATCCAGAAGTCCTCCTTGTAGCTATGAGAATTTGGATGGAAATTTAATCAAAAGTTTTCTAAACCAACCTTCCTGTCTGAGTAAATAGGGTTTTCTATACACAGAGTTTCAGGAAAAACATCTTAACAAATAAAATAAAATAAAATTTTTTAATTTAATTATCATTCAGCTTAAGCATACATGACAGAATAGATTTGACTTAGTTCTCTTCTTTACAGATAATACACCATTAAATTGACTTAGAATTTAGGGCTGGTCCTGAATTGAAAATTTTTGTTTTGAATTGTTTTCAATCTTTATTCCAAGATCATTTTTCATTTAAATTTCTTTCATTTTTATTAACTGAAATTTAGAGTTTATTTTTTAATTAGATGTTACTTTCAACATTAAGTATATTTTTGCTTGATTAGAAATTAGTGAAATATTCAGTACAAATAGATTTTTCACTTTTTTATGTGATTTGCCATCAAAGCACAAAGAAATTTTTTTTCCAAGCTCCAGTCACAAAATATTTAATGAATCCTACAGTAATGCTACAACATGATTTTTTACTTCTTCCTAAATTTGGTTCTGAATGCATTAATCTTTATATTACCAGGCAAATTCCAAGAGCTTAAGTGCATATCAAATACTATTACAAAGAATTGATATTATTGTCTTTGGTTTCCCTCATTTACATATCATGGTCCTGCTAGCTGTACTAATGCTAACAAATTAACAGACACTGATAGGTTTGGCTTGGGGAGGGTTGTGGGAAGGAGGAAAGGTTTTATTCTCAGACCTTACACACACATTTAATTTTATTTATTTATTTTTAAACAATTAAAAGATTCCTTTCAGGGGAGCAATGCAACGGTTCTACCTTCTGGATTTTTACTCTTTCGACTCAGCAAGTATGCATAACCTATAGGGGTACTTGCATGGTGGATTCATGTATTTTGTATGTGAAAACCTTACAGTCTTCATAAAGCAATGGGTTATCATTGCAGGAACCACAGAGAACTAAAAATATCAGCTAGTGCAGTAACACTAAAAGAACATACAGGGCTATACAGAATTCAGTTATTTCAATTTATAGCATGTTCTATTCTACTTCTGCTTCTCTAAGTTCTGATTAATAGAATGTCTAAAAAATACTGGTCTTTTTAAACCTGACCAATTAGAGAAAGGTATTTTGTTGAGAACTTGAGAATTTGGCCAGGTTGTCCAGGGTTCATATGTAGCTCATGAAAATGAAACTTTACCTCTGATATTTTTTTAAAGTCTTAGCAACATCGATTCTTACCTTTTTGTCTAAGCTTCCTTGGAGATCTTGTTAAAGTTTCACAACTTGCTCCTTCCTCCCTGCTGAGGTTTATTGTTTCTCTGTGCTTTTAACAAATAACGTCTTGAAACTTTGAGGTTTGGGATTTCTCTAGGGCGTGAATTAAGGAATTCATGTTTCTTTCCAAAATCTTCTCTGTGGACTTCTAGCAACTTGTTGCTATTGCACCTTCACATCTTCCTTTACTTTAAAAAGGAAGAATTTACTTTTATAGGTGAACATATAGTGCTAGAAGATGAAAGTTAGAAACCAGGTATGCCCTCTGGCCATGTCAAATCTATTAAATCTTCATCATAAAACTAATCTTTTGCTATTTTTCCCTGAAGCAATAGGCTGTGATCTCATTGTGTTCTATAAACTAAGAAAGGTCAGGCCAGCCTCCTCAGTCTTTGGATGAATGAAATCCTAAGAACTCATTTGTGCTTAGGATGATGCTGATTAAGTTATTGCAGAAACAAACAAGATCTAGCTAGAACAGTTTGAATTTACTTTTCACAGCTGTTTATTGCTGCTTCTCTAGGTAATCATTACAGCCCCCGCAGCTGAGGCCCAATAACAGCTTGTGGGAGTCCTCCCACTCTGTTTCAGGGCAAACCAGCTGTATTAACTTAAGTCACTGTGGGAGATGGCTCAGGCTGGCCCAAACGGTGACTCATTAGTGCAGCTCAATATGGGGATAATGAGGAGCAACTGTTAGACCTGAGAACTAAAGCTCCTACTGCTGCCTTCAAGAAGAGCACTTTATGATTCTCAGAGCTACATTGCTACCAAAAATAATGGCTGGAAGAAGTCCTAGAACATCCCAGGTTGTAATGGGAGACGTGATTCTTATTCTTCAGAGCTTTGGCCCTATAAACAGGAAAATGAAGACTTCTGTGTAGTTTATAGTGTTAGATGTCACAGTGGGTCATACAGTATAATGCTTTTATTTGGGTTAAAACAGTGGGCCCTCTCTTTTTCTCAACTTCAAAAAAATCAATTTAAATAAAATATTTTAAAGTAAAATTAAAATTTCTTAATTGATATTACTTTGGTTTTATAATTATTTCTCTCCATGCAAATGAAAATTAATGTTGTTTAACAAAAAGAATAAATTGGGCCCAATGCTTTAAAAACAATTTAATTTCATTTTACATTTTTGTCTGTGGGTAATGCTCATTTTCTGATCAAATTTGGAGTGAAATACAGTCCATTTCTTGTTTTGTTTGGGAAATACCCAACTTTACATAAATGAAAGAATGCATTTTCTTTTTCACAGTACTGCATACTGTTGTTGAATGCTATTAGACATAGCCTTCACTATCAAAGACATCTATATTGCTAAATAAGATACCCAGGAAATCAGATTGACTATTCAAGCCCAGCTGATTGCCACCATTTATTTTTCAGGGCAGTCTTCTGATATCTTTAGGCCCTTTTTAACTTGCTTTCTCTGGTGCTCTTAGGTGTTGTGACCACAAGACTTAAGAACAGCAACTGGTTTCTTTTTCTTTCCTCATTAAATGCTGATATTTTAGTATAAGTGAATGATAGAAACTTTGCAATCAGTTTATTAGACTACTTGTATATCTGTTTATTAAAAGTCAGCTATGCCCTGTCATACAGTGTCTAACCATATTTTTTATTGCAGTTTCCTGAAAATCATCTCTTTCTTGTGACATGCATTGCCTCTCTACATGTGAAATTATTACTTACAGAGAACAAAAAGGAGGAGGTGAAGCTCTTCCTTAGGTCATTTGTGTGGAGCCAGGGACAGATGATAGCTCTTTTGACTCTCACAAATGAGGAAGTATATGCAATCTTTGCTGTAAAATCATTACTTATTATTTATTATGTGAGGGAGACACCACGCCGCTGGCAAATGAAAGATTGAGTTGCTGCCAGTACTGTCTTTCCTCTGGCCATTGCTGAAGGGCACATATTTATTTCTTTCCAGTCTATTTTTGTCACTGCTTCCTATGCAAGGAAACTAGAAAAAGATAACCTGAGAAGTTTCTCCCATGTGATCTCGATGAACACTACAAGGAAGATTTCTTAATTCCATTTATAAGGACTGAATTGCAATTTCTTAATTGCTAAATGGTGCTTATATGTATGTATTTGTGTGCAGATATATTTGCATATACGTATCAATATCCATGCGTTTATCTGAGAAGTTGCGTTGACATCAGGGAAATAAATCTTAATAAAAATAGATGGGTAGTACCTTTTCTCATACACATTTTTTTAAAAAAAATTGACAGTAACATGTGGTTAATGCTGATATTCAATTAATGATGTGGCTTAGAGTCTAGGTTTCAACTAAAATTCTGGTAATTTATTCTTATTTCTCAGACTTGGGAGAGGGCCTGCAATACTCTGTGGATCATTTTGTTCCTTTGTTTTGTGGCACTGATGAACAGCAGCTCCATGATCCACCTGTGTGGAAGGGTTCATACTAATTGTGATTCATAAATGTTATCCTCCATTGTGCTATTTTAGAGCAATACTCAATCCAGGTAATTACGCTCCGTTGCCTCTGCTGCAAGCAGACACTCTATAAATCCTTCAGCCAAGGTGGGCTTGTCAGGCTGAGAATAATGTGCAGGTCCTCAGAAAGGATTTTTATTCAAGGTCCATTTGATAGGTGTGTTTTCCAGTTTTTCATTTTTCAGAACTGATGACAAACCGAACTATTTGGTTATTCCCTACTGATGGTTCTCCAGTGATGGGATGATCGAAAATCTGTGATTAATTTAGAGTCACTTGTATGCTACTACTAGGCAATTTTGGCAGCCTTACTTTCAGTATCGATTTCTTGTATAATTTACAAAAGAGAGGCATACCAGAGACGATGATGCTTCGAAAGTTGTTTGCATTCTTCTTGTAGACACACACCTCCCCACTGCATCAGAAAAATCCCCATGATATGAAATGCGTTTGAATCAAATAGCCTTACCCCTGCTTCTCTGTTTTTCACTGATGACTGATTTAAGTCTAAAAATAAATTAAAACAATCTTTCAGCAGTGTATTAACAAGAGTCTGTCCCAGGAAGTAAGTATAGTAGGGGTAGGATGGTTTTATAAGACCTCACAGTCTCAGAGTCTGAGAGATCAAGGGATGTTTTTCTTTTTTATACATTCAAACAAAAGACCTTTTTGGTCAGCATAACTAAGGAAGAACATAATGCCATTTAATAAATAAACACACATTATGGTCATGTTTAAGAAACTGCAATTTTAGCAATTTTTTCTTTCCTAGAAAAACATGCAGTGTTTCACTCAGTTTTCTGTTTTTAGAAGTGTAGTTTCTTTTGAAATCCATGTCATTACTATGGTGGGAAGAAGATATATTAGTATTATATGAGAGTATATTGTTGGAGCACGTGAAAATTCATCTGATGGGAACGAAGGATTCTAAAAATTGTAGTGGAGAATATAGGCTATCGTTTTAGATAATACCTTCTATTTTGAAGTACCAGAAAAACAGTGTGGAAGGTTTAGTGAGGCCTGAGAACAGCCATCAGTACATGGAAAAAATAATGAGTCAGTTATAGCAAGGAAATGTTCCTCTCTGGTAATTGTGATAAATGGGGTGGGTTAATCTTCCCTGACATCTTCAAAACTGTGATTTTTTTTTAAAGCAAATAGAAGAGATTAGTGCTGAAAATGAAACTAATTCACTTCCCTTTCTTATTACTGAAATAGTCAAGCTATGTAATATATGATATCTAAGATATGTTAATCATTTTGCAAAATAATTCCCTTCTGGGAAATTTGCTAAAATGTTTTTATTTAGTTTTTTGTTTTAATTTGAATAATGAAATTATTTACATGAATTTAGATAATAACAAAAGCAAAAATACCTCTAACATTATATTAAAAAAATGGATGTCATTTTAACTGAAGATGAAATAAATGTGCTGCTGCTAATATTAAAAAAAATGACTTCATTTTCTATTCTGATTTGTGCAGTTTTTTGAATTCTCAAACTGCCCTGTGGGACATGAAAGGATTACAGGAATAAGCTAGTTTGGAGTGGTCTCATTAATTGCTTGTTTCTTCGATTTTTTTTTTTTTTTTTTTTTTGTCATCAGATATTATGCCAAATATATTAGTACCTATATCCTGCTGTTTTGCCAATATGCATCAAACTGTATTCCGTGTAGTACAATACACAGTATCACACGAACAGCAGGAAATTATGCAGCTGTATATACAAAATGAAATCAGAATGCAATCTGCACTTTTGGATAGCTTGATCTGCAATCAAGCCATCCAAACCTATTGAGAACAGAGATATATTTAATGTGATCTGTAAAGCTGACATTTTCAGCCAGAAAAAATTATACATTTTCAGCAAAGGTGCAATACATGCAAAAATATCCATGTCATGGTGGACTTATGATTTTGATGAAATTTTCTTTTACTTATTCTTGACCAAACTGAAGACATCAGCCACTCGGCTGATGAGGACTGTCCTCAGTGAGGACTGCTGCCTGCTACAAAGGCTGTGTTCAAGGCATGTTGCTGCAGGTAAGGGAAGGTCCCAGGTCAGGGGCAGGATGGTGGTAAGAGTGTACCATGGTTATGGCTTTCACCAGTACAACAGTGTTTGAACTTCTTTTATCGTAAGTGTGAATTGACCTGCTGCTTTCCAAAACATTCAGATCTCTGCATGTCCTGCGCTACTTCGCGCCCATGCACCCTCACCTCGAGTCCTCTGTGCAATTTTGGACACCACAATATAAAAAAAATGTAAAGCTATTAGAGAGCATCCAGAGGAGGATCTATGAAGATGATAAAAGATGTCCAAAGGAAGCCTTGTGAGGAATGTCTGAGGTCACTTGGCTTGTTCAGCCTGGAAAAGTACAGACTGAGGGAAAACCATATTGGGTTCTTCAATATCCTCACAAAGGGAAGCAGAGGGGCAGGAACTGATCTCTTTGAGACCCAAGGGAATGTCATAAAGCTGTGTCAGGGAAGATTTAGGCTAGATGTTAAGAAATGTTTGTGCACTGGAACAACGGGAAGCTGTCCTGGCACCAAGGACTGATAAAGTTCAAGAATTGTTTGGACAGCTCACATGGTATGATTCTTGGGGTTGTCTTGTGAAGGGCCAGGAGTTGGCCTTTGATGTTCCTAATGGTTTCCTTCCAACTCAGGATATTTTGTGACTCTATAATCTCAAGTGACCAAGGCTGCACCATTTGTCTGTGTGGCACAAAGGGAGCATGGACTCAAATATTACTCACTTTATCAGAAAATATTGAGACAAAAATTCCTGTTTTACAATGGTAAATTGTGGATAATTGCTTTAACCACATTTCATTATTCATTATCTATGATATCAACTACGATTCTCTGATCACACCACCATTTTTTGTCTGGCATGATCATAAAGAGAACAGCATGCACAATATTGTAAACACTATGGAAACTTCAAAGCACTAAATTTATGTTATATTTATTTTAGAGGGACTTTACTCTAGGAATCCTTATTATCTTCATTGGTGCACTGGAGCCTAGATTAATTCTAAGTAATTTAGGCATCTTTCCAGAAGATGGTAGTCAGAAAACCTTTTCCCTAGAACCCCACAAAAATCAGTAAGTAGAAAGTGATGTAATTCCAGAGATTCAAATCTTATATTTTGGCAGATTGTAGAAACTCCGTATTGTACAAGAAGTCTACAGAAGTTATGTTCTTTATTTTAACTCCTGAAAGGTGGGTGCCACTGGTTAATTTGGTGCCCCTGAATAACGATGTATTTTGAAGACCTACACTTACATAATTATAGTAGTAACTGAAATAATTTGTAGGACTTAACTGAAGGTACTATCACTCACACTGAACATAAGATTTGTGTCAAAATTCTGAAGCAGGCATATCTCTATGCCTCAAAAATTACATTGAAGACATTTATATGTATATTCAGTCAACCAACCTATGGTGGCCTTGAAAGTTTCACAACTGAGTCGATCACTAACGGAAAGGTCTGTTTAAAAATGTGCATGTCAAACTTTTCTGAACAAGTGACTTAAACTATCAATGCAACTTTTGTACTTTATGTTGTAGGGGGGTTCATGGAATTAATGAAGAAATGAGCAACCTGGTTGTTGATTTTCAAGACAGAGCTGGTGTTTTTCTAGTGCTATCTAGCAGCTGCCTTTCTTTCTTATCACAGCCTACTTTTGAGTGCTGGGCAGCTGGGTAAGGAATTTACACAGACATAGGAAAAGGAAGATAAGGGTTATGAGAGCAGTGACCACAACAGCACGAGCATCCCAGGCAGGGAATTTCATTACAAATTCCTATTTAGTGCTGTTCCACAATGTTCTTATTTTAGTTTTTCTGACATTTTCTCATATTAAAGCAAAGGAAAGCATGGGGTTTTGCATTTTGTTTCTTTATTTCTTTTTAAGTCTGAAAAAACAAAGAAGATGAAAGGGAAATGACAACATTTAAAAGGAAGATGGGACTGACAGGAAGGTTAAGGAGGCTTTTATCTTCAACATGGGTACAGCAGCCAAGGTATTTAACACATTCACCAGGGTATGCCAGTAGAAGTCCATCTGATGGCCCAATAATGAAATGACATGCAATATTCTGTGATTGCCCTCAATTACCCTATGCAAAGCAAGAATTAATTACTAGCATTGAAAAAATTCACCTTTGTCCCTCATTTCAGGCTTTCATTTATAGTGAGTGTTTCTCGGGTATTGTTAATAGAGGTCCAGGTACTTGATAGCTGGGGGTTTTTCCCTTCTTTTTCCTTGTAGTGGAGTCAATCCTCTTGCATGATAACTATAGTCTAATCAGTCAGTGTCTGAAGTAAGCATTAAGGTATGTACAAAACATTTTAAAATTGCTGAACCCACCCATGTACTGTTTGGCACTTTGTTGTCCAGAGTTGTAGTACACAGGATAGTTAATTTGATCCATTTGTTTTGCAACAAAGACTGCCACCACCAAGTTATTTGAATGTAATGTTATAAATCAACTTGAAGGCTGCATAAAAATATAAATAAGCCAAATAAAACCAACATAGAGATTTATCACATTTTGTCTGTTTTCCTTCGTTGAATCAAGAGATGCATTTCTAAACAAAAAGCAATGCTAAATGATCATTACCTAAGCTTCCCTTTGATTCCCAAGTTGCCAATTTAGTATTATATTGGTGGAAGGAACTGTCTGCTTGCATATGATTTTAAAATACATTCTGTCTGTACAAATTTAGTGCAAGTCTAGTCATAAATGCAGAGCCAGAACCAGAAATTTAAAGAGAAATAATTTTTTTAAAAAATGGAATAATATTTTTCCATTTCATATTTATTTTATAATTAGTTTTACTCTTTATTCAGGTTTAATTTAACACGTAGAAGTGATTCTGTAGTAATGAAAGAGAATGTAATGATACAGAATAATGGACACTACCATCTTTATTTGGTTCTAGATGTTTTCTTCCAAATGAAAAAGGCTTAGGAGGTGTGTATCCACTTAGGAGTTATAGATTCTAGTTACAATAAGATTTTTTGCATGCTCTGGTATAACAGTGAGGTACATGCTAAGACTGAAGACAGGTGCATGAAGGGTAGAGGTAGCAGATGAGAAATCAGTTCCAGCGAGTCAGTAACTGAGATTTCCAATCCCCAGTGTCAGCTGTAGAGTGCTAGTAGTGAACTGCTGGTGAAGTGAGAGCAGCTTCAGAAATCAGTTGTTCAAATTAACCTGCTTGACACTACTGTGAAAGGCACTGTAAATACTCATTCACTCAGGGAAGCGTAGGAGGAGATTTCAAAAGCTCTTTCTCTTTCTACAAAAATCCATGGAAAGAGATCTCTCATCCACGTAGACATCTCTAATGTGTTGGCAGTATCTGAAGTAGTCATTCAAGGTTCCTTTACAGAAAAAGAATAGGTACTTCTAGAGTGCCATTCCCCTTCTTTCTTAGGTAGAGAACTAAGCACTAAGAGTACTAAGCACTTTAATAGCTCTATAAAAGTTCCTACTTCTCACTAACACACAAAAAAAAAGAGGAGGTCTGGAAAACCAAATTTGTTGTAGATGTCTACAGTGATCTATAGGTAGATGAGATAAATCCCATCTCTGTGACTTAAGACTGCTTTGATCCAATTTGGTTCTAAGTCAAACTAGTTATTTTGAGTTATAACTGGAGATTTAGGAGGCTGATGCTAGCCATTTCTAACAGTTAGAAGATTTCAGCTGAAAATAATTTAAAATAAGCTGTTTGTCTTTGCACTGTAGCAGAATGAAATCTATCACACAGTAGCTGCATCTCCCATCAAGAAAGGTGTGTTTTACTGTAACAGACCAGGTGAGAATCCATGTAAAGTTGGCATATTAACCCAAAATATTGTGAGTGAGTTCAGGACAGACAGTCAACTCACCTAATCCTGTAAGTGTATTTTTGATTACTTTCTAAATAAATGGTCACAACAAAGGTGCTTCAGCAGCACAAAAACAGACACCGGTCACAATGAAGAGTCCCTCAATGAAGGCTTACTTCATTTTATGTATATATTGCATTTTGTCTCTTCTTTAGCATTTTTTCGATTAATATTAGTGAAAGATACCAGAAAAAGTTTGGACTTTTTCTAGAACCTCTGTATTTTCTTCAAATTCTATCACCACACTTTCTTACATTTCAAGTTAAGGATTTTTTTTCAGGATTTTTTTTCTGCTGAAGGGAAATATTATTTTCTCTTTAGAAAAGTAGAAATATATAAACCCAAAGGATTGTAGAAGTTAGGCCACAACTCTGGAGCTGAGGTTCTGTTTTCACGGAAGGTAGGATTAAAATCCTTCTCTTTCACACATTACATATTGAGGTACGTTTCTAACCTGAACTGCAGCCTTCACAGAACCAAGGTACAGCTGTGGAAAAAGACAAGCTCAGTAGCTGTGCATGGGGGTTTTGTTGTTCTTGTTGTTGTCTCCCCTTGTTTTCTACCTACACTGTTATTAAGTTAAATGGAGACAATATATGTCTGAGACTGTAATTTGTTTTAATGAGTTGCAAACTCTGCAGGAGCTGCAATGACCAGCTTCACAGATAGACACACTAAAAGCTTTGCTGATCTGAGGTATTTTTAACAGTAAAATGTATAAACAGAAATTACTTAAATCCTCAGATTTTTTTTGCCTGTGGCTGAATATGCCCAGCACATTAATTATTATTCTATACAAGAAAATCATGGGTCTAAATTTTTTTCCTGACTGGACTTAATGAAGAAAAGGATTGGGCTTGGTGGGAGAACCAGGCTGGGACACTGGTTGATGTAGAGTTATGTATAGGAGTAGTGCTAGCAGAGACTTCTGAGAGAGGAGATAGAGTGGGTATCAGCAGAGGATCATGTAGGAATGCTGAATGATTTAAAACCACAGTGTTTTCTCCCTGGGCAATCCATGGTGTTAAAAGCTTCTCTTTAATGAAGAGTGGGAGAAAGGAGTGAAAGGAGAGCAGCTGCCTATATTCACAAAAGCACGTGGCTTAGTGTGGCAGGTCAGTGGAAGCATTTCAATTGTTCTCACCATAGGAATACAGAAATCCTGTGAAATCAGTAGAGACCCTCACTGAAAATCTGATTCTCTTAGTGTCTGAATTACTACTTTTTTGATACAGTATATGCTGGTAAAAGCTGGAGGATTTGTAGGATTTTGATGATAAATAAGTGTTTGTAAATTGTTGGTTATGAGATCATTATGGTTTACAGGATAAAGAACAAATTTGAAGCATGGTCCTGAAAAAGCAGTAAGTATTTATCTACCCTTCAGGATGAGGCTAAGATTAAACTTTAAGAAGTTAAACGTGTCATTACAATATTTTTAATATCTGACTATATTTCACCTGTAAATGAATAAGCTTCTACATACACAACTAATAAGAATATAAATTGCTGAAAGAATAGATTTGTTTTCCATTCGTTTACAGGAATCTTTATATTCAGTGAAACATCCCTAATGAATGTTCAATCTGAACACAAAATAGTTAAATGAGTGAAAGTTCACAGCAGTAAATTGTGGGCTACATTGATTTTCTGACCTGCATACACAGTAAATTTTTCACATTGAGGCTACCCACAAAGTCCTTTGTTTTCCAGTTCTAAGATTTCAGTTTGAAATAACTGAGAGAAAGCTTTCAGAATCTCCTTTCAGAGCCATCTTTTGGAGGTGACCTTTGACTTGAAAGGGAGAGTTAAAGCAGGACTTCAAATATCGGAAAATTACTTAATTTTCAGGGCTCTTTTACTGTTTGGCCTAGTAGATTAGATGGTGAAAATATAGTATTAAAATAAAAATTGCCTGGAAAATCAGTAATTACTTGGTGTAACTTATCTTGTGACTTATCTATCTGTAACTAATTATCATGGTGTAACTGTCACATATCAGATGTATAGTATTAAGCCAGTGTCATTTAGTTCAGAACTAAATTAAGTGAGTGCTCTAAAGGACTAATAATTAAAAAGAACAGGAATTTAGTTCTATGAGGAAGTCAAAGTCAGCTAGTGAGGAGCAGTATGCGAACAGTCCCATGGTAAGGAAAAACAAAATCTTTATTTTATCTAGAAGACAGGACTAAAATTTGTTTTAGTGTTGCTTTTTTTTTTCCTTTAGTCATGCTGCACCTATACTAACGTTCATAGCAAAGAAGTTCAAGTTTTGGTTAATTCCTCTAATAGGTGAAATTTTTCACTGAATTAAAGGCAAAAGGCTTCTTGCAGCTATTGCATTTGGACTAGATGATCATTGTAATCCAATTGAAATATTCTAATCTATACTATTTACTAGGAAATTAATCTTTTTTTCCCATGGCCACGTTCTAAGATGGTTGAAACCTGTGACCTGAAATACAGTCTCCATCCTCCAGGAAACAGCTGCTAGCAGGATGGTCCCTTCCCTTTACCACTCCTAGTTCTGATGGAAGATTCTTACAGAGACTTGTTCCTTGGTTGCATTTACTGTTAACTACTTTTTGTTTCTAGATCAATATATGTCCAGTTTCTACTCTCCTGAGTTTGTACCAATATGGAATTTAAGATTAAATAATTCTTTTCCATCCTTCTCTGAAAGTATAGAGCCATATGCTGTAAATATATTACTTTCTACATACACTGTATTTATGCATGGTATAAAGAACAAAAATATTTCTTGGCAGGAGGTTTAAAGCTTGTATAGTATTTGCATTTTTTGACTATGAATCATAGCTAGTACTTAATCTGCAGCTACCCATTGACTGTTAGCTGGTGGAAGAGTTTATGCAGCAGGGACTCTTACATGTACTTGTTGTTCATGAATGGCACTTCAAAACTATTTATTGTGCAGAAACACAGTGTTGCTCTCATCCTGGTTAACTTCTGAAATGTGTATCTTCTCTGGCTCTGATATGCCTCTGAGCCATTTGGACTAAGTCCAGGTAAAATATTTTCAATTCAACAAGTCAGGTTGTTGTACATTGCTAGGAAGTACTGAAAGATGCACTCATGCTTGTAAATAACAGCAGATCATATGAAAATGACTCACCTGTAGTAGAAGAATTCATGTAAACCAAAGTATTAATTTCAGTCTAAGCATACACATGGTGAGAATTCAAGCATTTAGACAGACCTGTTAGTAGAGCTATGAAATTCTATGGATTGTATCTTTAAATGTAAAGTCACTAGATCTTAATAGTATACTAAAAATTGTCTGAACTTCCATAATGAAAGTGATATTTCAGGAATACAGAGAAGCCGGCAAAATATGTCTAGAGCCATTCCAAAAGACAACAAGAAGATGCTGGAGTTTAGCAGCAGAATTTTGAAATACAAAACTGTACTCTTTTGCTGACATTTCCAGTGACTGTACTTCAGGTCAAGAGGGTTTCAGAAGCCTAAGAAACTCCAACATTTTCACAGAAGTATACTCATACTTATGAAGAACAGTTTCTGCCTTCTGAACTTTCACAGTACTCTTTTAAACTAATCCTTCTTTTACATTAGTTCTTTTTTTTAAATCGATAGTGTCAAATAAAATAAGGAAGCAAAACAAAGTGATTTTCCCTCGAAGAGACCAACCCACTGGTGGAAGTGCATTATAGCACCCTATGCCCACTTATAAGAGATATGAATAGTCACAGCCCCCAGATGCAACATCTTGCAAGGTGGTTTGGGATTTTTTAAATCAAGCTCCAGTAAAAGAATTTGAGAGCATTTAAGCATGTGCATTTGAAGCTGTGATTCTGAGGTTTTACATTATTTTGCTGCCCTGTGCTTGGAGAAGTAGAGCTTCCATCAAATACACCTTACTTTCTGACCTTCAACTTTTGCACTTCCACACCCCTCAAAACAGCTCAGACCAAATCAGAATCACAAAACATAGGTACTCCTCCGAGTCACCAGAAGCTGCAGATAATGGTTAATTGTGGAGCATCCCTAATGCCACCTATAGGATATGGTTCCCCCAAAAAGGCCAGATGATTTCTGCTTCACATCACAGGTCCTGAGGATATTGATGTCTCAATACCAGTGGGCTGGTGTTTTGTCTCTGGCTGTACAGAGAAATCAGAGGGGGAAACTATGTGTAGGAAGGCTGAGGTGTAAGAAAAGGCTGACATTTCAGCCTCCTTTCATTCTTCGACATCATTACTGCGGGAAACATTTTCCTAACTATAGGGTTCTCATGTAATTTTTAGTCGTGTCAGAAATCCCACTTCAACTCCAAATTTCTTGTACTCAATCTTCTGGCCTTGCCTCAGATGTCTCAAAAGACAGATGAATGCTGCCCATTGGGCTTGCCATTGATTAACCTGCTGCTGAGTAAGGTAATTGGGATATGTGTTTTGCATATCATTTACCAGAGGTGTCACTTCTCCCACTGTGAGTAGCTGGATTTCAGATCTCTCCACAAACCTTCACAAGACCCAGCCTCTAAAAATCCTCTATTTAGTGCAGTCTGTATTCCATGGGGCTGGAAACCAGATGTGCCCACTATTATGGCAATTTGCCTGCATTTGGGATTTTCATGAAGGGTTTGGTATTTGGGTTGTTTTTGAGAAAGGATAGTTGCTTATACTTGCTAGCTACATTTTACAGGTAATTACACTTTAACCTTAATAGCTGACATTCTTTTCAAATAAAAATCGAGAAATAAACTTTTTTTTTTTTTTTAATAGGGACCTGACTGCTATAAAGTAGTACTTAGCACCCTTTCTTATCTTTCAAAAATGCTTTCCCATGATAAGCATTCAACAGGTATTCTTTAATGTGGATACTCTTCCTGAGTATATCAATCAGTTGTAAGTTTGCAGCATATATGTATTAAGACATGGAAACATGTTACTAAAATTAATTTTTTTCCTCTCTTGCCCACTTTGCTGATGAGAATATGAAAATCCCTGTTCACTTGGAGCCATTCTGCTCTGTATTGCAACATAGAGGTCATTCAGTTTTACTTTTGAAGGTAGATCAAACTAGCTTTAGTGCTAAAACTTTTTTGCACATTGACAATGAAGAACCACTTATAAGGAAAACAGTACAAAGAAATGCTTAGAGGTAAAAGAACTTCATTTTGTTTTTAAGCAGGTTACCTCTTCAAAGTTAATTTCATTGCTCTTCTTACCCTCTAAAATGTATTTTTAGGAAATTAATATGAAATGAAGAGGCAGACTGAAAAAGGCCACTGCCAAGCACTTTCTGTTATCATGTTCTTTTAGAACAGTTGGTTTGAACCTTGAAAAGAATAAATACTGCTCTATGCCTTTACCTTTTGATGCTATAGATGTTTTATAATATTGCCAACCACGTATCAAGAAGGAATATTTAAGTTACTTAATACTCGAGGGCAGATAAACATATTGACATCCAAGACTGAACCTATTAGATTAATGTACTTAAAATTCCATATCACATAACAGTAGTATAATAGAAATGGTTGTTGCTCTTGCAGCTCATATCAGTGCTTATCTATATCAAGAATCTTGAGTCTCTCTCTGCTGAGGCTTGATTCAAAGCAGTGAGGGAAACTTTGAAATTGGTGAGCATCTCCCCAAAAACATCGCTTTGGTGACAAGTTGTCATAGTTGTAATCCCAACTGGAGCCATGCAGCCACACACTTAGCCCACACCTTTATCCACCCTCTCCCCCCACCCTGGTGGAGTGGGGAGGAGAATCAAAGTAAAACTTGTGTGTTGAGATAAGAATAGTTTCATAATTCAAAATAAATTAAAATACTGTAATAATGGTGAGTGATGATGATGATAATAATAATAAAAAGGGGAAAGCAAGTGATGCACAATGCAATTGTTCCCCACCTGTTGACTGATGTTCCTCTTCCCAAACACAGATTGGCCACCTTTCCAAGTAATTTTCAGTTCTATACTGTATGTGTCTGCATTTAGGTATTTAGAAGTTGGTGTTTACATGTGACATGGTATCTATGGCCTGATTTTAATCAGAAGAGACCTGAGACTTGATTCAGGTGCCCTTCATGTCCATTTGTGTTCATTTGAGGTCCCTTAGGGCACCTGCAAGATTGGCAGATATGACAGAAAAGCTATGTATCGCACCATTGCTGTGACCTGTAATTCATGACCAGGATTACAGTAGCAAGCAGACAGTGTGAGATGCTGTATGTTCCAGCCACAGCCATGCATTCTTAAATTAGGGGCTGATAAATAAGAACCAAATAAAGGAAGTTATTCCTGGTAGAAGTGGAGGCTGTCTATGGATGGCTTTGTCTAAAACAGAGCAGTAGGAGCAGCGTATTTATGCTGCAAGGTGTCCAAAAAAGTAGAGAGAACAAAACATGTGGAATGAAAACTTGTCTGTTTCAAGACCTACTTGAAGTGTGCCAGAAATAAAAAGCAATCTATAGGGGTCCACATACGGACCAGTGTTGTTTAATATATTCATTAATGACAAAGGGATCAAGTGAACCCTAAGCAAGGTTGCAAAGGGCACCAAACTGAGCAATGCAGTTGACACACCTGAAGGACAGGATGCCATCCAGAGGAACCTGGAGGAAGGTATCCCTGAGCACAGCAGAGGGGTTGGAACTAGATGATCTTTAAGGTTCCTTCCAATCCAGACAATTCTATGAATCTATGATTTTATTATTCTGTGATTCTATTACATTCCTTGTAATGTACTTTGTTATTTTGTACTTTTGTACATGTTGTACTGTTGTTGAAGGTTATATTTTTAAGAAAACATGTAATTCTAACCTTGTATCTTATCTTGAAGTGGACTCTTAGTGATTTACTACAGCTCAAAATTCTATCCCTGTAAGTTCTCAAATCCTTAGAAAGTAGAGTCTGAGCAGTTGCAATCAAAGAAATCAGCACTTTTCTTCACAGTAAAGAAGAAAGCATCTCTGAATGCACTGCCATGGGAGCTCATTTCAGGGTTACTTGGTTTGCTATCAAGTTTGATTGTCATTCAGCATTTGATATGGGATATGATGTGCAATTGGGAATCCTTTCGTGCTTCCTATTTCATAGGATCCTAGTATCAATAGCTACTTTGGGGGCTTAGTGTCCATTTCACTTCTTCCTGTACATATATTTCAGCAGTATTTACATTAAAGAAAAAAATAGAGTGTTTTGTTGGTTTGGTTTGTTTTTTTCTTTTTTGCCTTGGTAATTTTGCTTTCCCTCATGCAGGAAGACTTGGTGAAAGGAAGAAAACTGGAATTATCAAAGCCAATGCACTCTCAGTGTATTCAGTTATACTAAGGATCTGTGCTGAAAAGGTTTGCATGGAGAAATATTTAAGGCTATAGAAAGATGTGACAATTTACATATAAATTGATTTTTTTAAAGGAAAAGGTTAGCTTTCAGGAATTTGAGGGAAGAGTCATAATGCAAATTATATTCTGTTGACTGCTGAACAAGCACAAAAACTAAATTATAAAAGATGGAATTATAAAAAATGAAGACATTTAGGAAAACCTGTTTACACAAATACACAGAAATTAGTTGTTAAAACAATAGGCCTTAAGTTTCAGAACTCTGACAAAAGTAGAAGTTCAGAGTCTTTCATGCCTGTAAGGTTTCAGAAACTGTGAGGAAAATTTTCTAATACTGGTGCAGTGAATAGCATTTTCTTTTCTTTGAAGTGTTTCTTTTTAATAATATATGAAAATGTTTGATACAAGTGTTCTGGATATGGAGCCAACTCTAACACAAAGCTCTCAGAATAATTTTGGGGATTTGGGGACTTGGTTTGGTTTTTGGTTTGGTTTGTGTTTTTTCTCTTGTTTTGTTTTGGGTTCTTTTTAGGTGGTTAATTTTTTTTGTTTGTTGTTTGGGTTTTGTTGTTTGCTGTGTTACTATGGTTTGAGGTTTTTTTATTGGGGTTTTCCATCATGTTTCTTTATTTAGGGATGTGAATTATGTTTCTGTAAAATAACGCCTTGCAGAGTATAGAGGATTGTTCACAGGTTATGATATAGAAAAACTGATGTCTCAGCACCAGATCTATGTTCTTTGAGACATTAAATAAAGAAGCACTATCCAACAGATCAGCAACCCCTTTATTTCCCTTACTAAAGGACATATTTTCCTAGTCTCACTTTAAGAATCTGCCAAATCATGTTACCTCTCCCTGTACCACACACTGTAGATTTACTATGATTAAAAGAGCTAAGAAATTTTATGTAACTAAAAAAATCCAGCTAGTCAGGGGTTTAGTGCATATTTTGAAAGAAATTTTAATATTTTGCAGGTCTTTGTTTCTAGGTTTTAAATTTCCTGTAACTCTTGTTTCTTTTTGTTGGTTTCTTCGTACTTTCCACTTAGCACTTCCAATTCTCTCCTGTCTTCTCTCCCACTGTCTCGGTCCCTCCCTCCTTTCTTTTTCTTATCCTTCATACAAAGCCATCAGGGTAAGGCTTGATGTCTCTGCATTGTAACTGGAGAACTTGAACGAGCAGCCAAAGTCAGATACTGAAATGGGAATGTGACTAGTTTTCCTAGGCTATATCCATGTGAAAAGCTGGCTCTTGCTTCCTTCTGCCACCCACCACCATGTCCAGAGAAGGGAGCACGCTGCTCTTTGATGCTGCTAGCCTGGTTTTCAGTTTTTCACATCAATTGCTGGCCAGCAGGTCCCAGAGAAGCACTTATCTTTTTTTTACTAACCTGATCCCTCACTGAAAGTCATGCAATTGTTGCTAAGGATTGATAATAGTAACCCCCCTCAGGGGTTTTTCTGTGGTAGCTCTGGAGCTACATTCCCTAGCTCACCCCTTAAGACTTCACAAGTTCTTTCAGCTTGTGAGATTTTAAGAGTATTTTACTGAAAACCTAGCATAGGTCCTTATCCAGTATGTATACTCCTAAATCAGAAGGGGGGATTGGTATTATGCCAAGAGTTAGTGTTGGAGTTGTACATAACAGGGAATGAGCCTGGGATTAGTTACCAGCTCAAACTTTATAGTGGAAATAGGAATGCCCATTTTATGCCTACCAGATCTGCTTGCAATATGATGCTTTTCAGAGGGCTTGGGAAATTCTCATTAGACAGTGATACTAACTTGGAAAAATTACCTATTTTAAAAGAGATTCACTCAGGAAACATGGCACTACAAATTGCATAGAAGCATCTCTAACACAGTCCAAATTAAAAACTGAAAAAGAAGTTTTATGTTAGAGATGGTGACTGGATAAAAACAACTATGCTTGTAAGCAAACTGATTTTTGGTGCTTTTTGAGCCCTGTGGTTCTTTCAAAGCTCCTGCTTTTTTGGTAAATAAAAGGGCTCTTGAAAAAACCCATGTCATTCTAGTTCTTTTGTTGCTAAGGCTAACAATTCCCCCCCACACTGGAGTACAGTTAACCCCTTTTAAAAAGAACAAAAGTCCTAAATAGCCACTTTTGGCTTCTGGTTACTGAGTAGGAGTAAAATGGAAAAGAAGATTACTATCAGCGCAGGGCTGTTATTTACCCACAGTAATTTTAAGCATTTCAGAAAAATTTTGGGCTAAGTAGTCTATGTTATTCTTTCTGTTTTCTAACCTGAACCTGAGATCTGTGTGTTATTATTGTTGTACACATCTAATTTCCAGCAAAGTTCCTAGTTACCTGTTCAATTCTCAGTTTTCAATTACACAAACAGCATGTCATGTTTCCCAGCATGTAGCCATATAGGTCTTTCTGAACATGACAGGAATGAATTCTCACTGAGAATTCTAATCTCAACAACTATGCAGCAGATCTTATTTTCTCTTCCTCCTTTAAAGCTTTGAAGTTTAGCATCACTACTAAGGATAACAGGTTTGAGTTTTAAATCCTATAAAATCAGGTCAAGGAGCCAACACCTTGTAAAACCAAGATTAAAGAGCAAGTAATAATGTTTAATCCAATTCTGTTAGATTTTACAACAGAAGAAACACCTAAGAGTGGTGCTGCATTTTACTCCGAGGCCCAAATTTGTTTGCTGTTCCTTCCCCAAGCTATATTAAAAGTATTAAAGCTTGGCTGCGGTAAATGTTTGTATAGTGCTTCACTTTTAACTTCCTGAAGTATACTTCATGATTTCTGTCACTATAATACATAAGTACTTCATAGACTGGCTGGCTACGTTGTTAAAGCTTTCAAACCCTCTCTGAGGCACGCACAGTCTGGTTAGCCCCATTATGCTAACGAGGATCTAAGCATAAAGTTATGTATAGATCTTTTGCAAGCAGACATCTCACTCTGCTGGGCCAACAAACAACCTCCTCAGCTGGGTCTTTAGGAAAAGTCAGGGTACTTCTGCACCTTGGCACCTGCTGAAGCAGAATGCAGACAGACACTACTTGTCTCTGCTCACAGGAGGTTGTGTGCTGAGCTGCAGAGAAAATCAAAGGAAGAACCAGGATTTCAGCTCTGGTCACCTACATCTCAGGCTACATGAGTGCCTGATATTCTTTTTCTCTAGTGTTGTTTAAAATGAGACAGGGGTTCTTGCTTGCCACAGGCAGCAGTAAAAATAGTCATATAGTCCTGAAGGGCATCAGTATGAAATGCTGCATATAATGGGATTTCCATACCTACATGCATTAAAGGGATGAGTTGTCACATTTTATGGTCAATATATGCTCTGGAAGTGTACAGAAACATCCTTTTCCTCTCTGGTTACTGTGATTTGACTCACTTTTATTATGTATGGTAGCAAGTCACTACCTTCTCCAAAGATAGTGACCCAATGGTAATTGAAATAGTATGTGGAATCTCATCATAAAAGGCCTTTCCATACTTTCAGCTTATTTCTGAGACAAAATCACTACTCATCACCATTTCCTTAAATTTTAAGCCACCACTGCTTACATGGGCTGCCTAAGTGCTTCTGGTTTTAGCCGCACAGTCAGAGATCCGGGCTTTTTGGTTTCTCATGATAGTATATCAGAGACACTTAGTGATGATAAATAGGTATCTGTACCATGCATCACCAACCTGAAAAAAGTATTTTTAAAAAAGAGAAAATTTGCATAGGATTAGATGTTTCTTATGCTAAATTTTGACTTTGTGCTATGGAACAAAAAAACCCAACCAAGCCTAAAAACAAACAAACAAACAAACAAACAAATGTAGAATTCAGGAGCTAATATATATCTGTTTTCTTTCTTGTGCATTGCTATTCTGTCTACATTTTAGTTCTTAGTAGCTTTTGTTTTGGGATGTATGTCTGTGGAAGAACCAGATGTTGCATCACAATTGCTGTTGATTTCTCATAGGGTATCACACTGTTGTAAAATCCTAATTACACATGTATTTCACAGTTCCTGAAGCTAAATGATGATTTTTGCTACTGCAATTTCTTTGTTTCTTTCTTTCTTGCATACTGTGGGAACTTTACATCTTCCAGCAAAAATGTGCTTGAAATACACAAATCCAGTCACATAGCTAAAAAAAGTAAAAGGCTGTTTTCTTGGCTGAGATCCCGTTATGAGCTGGAGCAGGTTAGTTATACTCACAGAGAACATCTTCTCTGGTTTGGTCTTATTTCAAAGGATTCTAGTTGTACAGTCAGGCAAGACCATCCTGTCATGTGAAAGAAGGTGTGGGTATGTGTATTGAAAAAGTATGCCTGAGCCAAAATAAAACAACAAACAACCCCCTGCCCCAAAATGTAGATAATATGTGTCCCTAGGCAGGCTTCCTTCTTCTGGAGTCTACTAGCTTATCACAAATATTAACGCAGAAAAGTAGTGGTGTTTTGGGATGGATGGGAAAGTGAGATCCCAACATCACCTATGAGATATAGATGAGACACTTGAGTGTGCTATCAATATGCTAAGTTATGTCAGAAAGTGTCTTAAGTAAATATTGCAGGGCAGGAAAGCTTGAATCTCATCTGCAAAAGGGATTACAAAAAGATGACAGTGCACAATGTAACCTGACTAGTTGGTACTTGGGCAGAATATTTTATGAAATGGTAAATTTTTGAAAATATATTTTGGCTCAGTTATACCTGACAAAATGTGGAGCTTTTTCTTGGATTTTTTTGTCTGTGAGACAAATATGTGCAATGTGTTACATAAAATAAGGACAATTATCAGTGTGAACAAAGTCTGTGTTAACATCACACGTAAAAGTTTAGAAAACTGGATCAATTTTAGTTAGAAAACTGCTTGATTTTATACTATGCATATTTCTTGTCATAGGCAAATAGTTGATCTTGAAAATATGTATAAATATCTACAGGAAATAGACAAAATATTTCATCCATTACAATTTAATGAGTAAAAATATCTGGTTTTGTCTACTAAGGGGTCACTGTCTTCTCCAAAATCAAGGAAAGGTAACTAGACAGAAAAATAGTCCTTCTTTTATGTGTGTAATATGGTGTTGCCAGTGTTTTCCAATTGTCACTATATTAATGGGTGAGGAGAATTTATTTTTTTTAGCCATTTGTAATGGAATATTTTCTATAGATAACATTCATCAGTTTTCAGTGTAAATCGAAATACCATAGGTCATCCATATCTACAGGACAAACTTCCTTTCTTCCTCAGCTTTATTGTCCAGTTATTTTTATTGGAAATTTTGTGCAGAAACTCTCTTTTCTGTTTAATAGAAACAATCTAATTCATAGATAAGATGTATTAATGGCCTTTTGTTATTATGCCTGTTTTATCCATTATCTTAAATACTTCAATTTTCTCCCTGGTGTTTAATGCTCGCATGTACCAGAGAGTTATCATATCTGGCCCCGACCCAACCTTCATAATGTTAGCATGACATGCTCTTCTAGAGTTGTGTCCTATGACAGGTTCTTTTGCTTATCCCAATGGTCACATGAAAATGATCAATGAATCCCTTGCTGAAAATTTTAATTTGTTATTATATTTCTTTCCAAAGTGTTGAGAAGACAACCATAGATAAATTAAATTCATTCATTGCACATTCCTTTCAATTGACCTTTCTGCCTGTCGTTATTTTAATAGAAAACCAGATTCCCTAACCAGCAAATAACCCCTGCACAATTATGACATTCATAAGCTGTGGTTATAATCAAATAAACATCAGGAGGCAGCTGTGATTCACCAGCTTGTTGCTGCCTTCTGGGACTCTTTCCTCTTTATCAGCCATCAAATCAGCAACTGCTAGAGCCTTTCACACAAATGTAGCTCCAGTACAACAAGTTTCACTTTATTTTAATCCAGCTCCAGCACAACAATTCCTTGACAGTTTGTTTCCCAAACTGCTATCACCTACTGTATTTCCCAGCTACAGGTCAACAAGGTCTGTTTCATGGAAAATCCCAAAACTAATAGTTAGCCTAAAGTTAGAAATAATGTTTCTGTTCCCTGAAGGAAATGGCTCCTGTCACAAAAGCAGATTTGCTGGTCAATCAAACCAATTAGCATATGCCTACATGCCTTTCCTATCCCCTAGGATTTGCAAAGTGTCCTGTCATCTTGAGACGTATTTCCAAGACTGTGGTTGTTTTTTAGAAACATTGACCAGAAGTGTGACTGCCAGAATCAAAATCCCAATGGTAATGCCATAGAAAGTACAAACAACTGCAAGAGCTAACATTATGGTTTGGTTTGAGTTTTTGTTTTGTTTTGGTTTTTTGAGTTTTTCCTTTATAGAAAGGCTTTAGAAGCTCCCATAGTTGAAAGTAGCTTCTAATATGCTTGAATGCCCTTGGAAGGGAAAATTTGGGAACACTTAACTTGGACCCTTAATATCAGATCAAGTTTGATCTGAGCAATCTGGATAGCTCAAGTAAATAAAAGGGCTGAAAGCTTTGACAGATAATCACAACCATAGCTTTCAAATAGGAAGAGCAAACAGAGTGGGATTCACATGACCTTGTACATTGTGGGCATGTGCACTGCTCACTCTTGGTATTTTTACAGTCAATTAAGACAAGTAGGCACTTCAGGGTGCAGTTTTATGTCTCTAAATTGCATTCCACATCTGCATTCTAAGAAGCACTAACTAAACTCACTAACTAAATAGGGAATCTACTGTGACCAATTTGGATACAGGTATGAACAATAACAGCATGCCAAGTTAGGTGACATGAAACCAATCTTTTAAATAATTAAGTCACAAATCAAACCTTTTCCCAAACTCACTCTTTACCTTGCAGTATAAACACAGACTTGTTGAAATTGTAGGAGCACTACATTATCTGTGCTCCTGTGTCACAAACTGTGACAAAGTAATGGAAATAGGAATTTCATATCAGAGAGCAAGTATGTCTTTACTGAGCCACACAGAGCTAGCACAAGCTTCACCCAGCTTTATACCTTGTCAGTGAAAGTGGGAGTGCGTGCACATTTCTCCCCTGTGCAGCACAGTTTCCATTAGCTAAATACAGAATCATACAACAGTTAGGGTTGAAAGGGACCTTAAAGATCATCTAATTCCAACCCTACTTCCTTGTGGAAAGGGACACTGCACTAGACCAGGTTGTTCTGAGCCCCATCCAACCTGCCCATGAACACTTCCAGGCGTGGAGTATCCACGGCTTCTCTGAGCAACCTATTCCAGTGCCTCACAGTGAAGGATTTCTTCATGATATCTTGCCTATATCTACCCTCTTTATGTGTAAATTCTAACATGAAGGGGGAAGGTAAAGGAAAGTTTGGGCATTTTTGTCTAGTTTTATCAGTAAACCAAAGATATTTTTACTAGCTTTTACCTCTGCTAATTTTATCAGTGCTTTCTTTTTTGTTTACAAGCTGATCATTGTAACCTAGATTCTTTGTTGCTATAATAGATAAGCACATAGGGAAATGCTGTTCTCAATCACTCTCATTAGCTATTTCACCAGAGACACTTCAGAAGTCCTGTATTAGGGAAATAAACATTCAGAACAAAAAGGGAAAGAGGAGTCATAAGAGGTTAAGAACTCAACGAAAATTTAACATTCAGTCACTGACTATAAAGGTGTAAGAGAAAGAAAGTACTATTGATCATGATGGATGAAGAAAAATAGCAATCTAGAGATCACAAATCAGTCAGAAATTCTAATGATGTATTTGTAAAAATAAACATTTTCTTGCCATTTAGGCACTTTTATGAAAAGGAATTAGTTTTAAAATTCTGTAGTCTGTACAGTTAGAAGAGGCCTAGAATGCATGTTACTCCAGGGTGGTCAGTTTTAAGATTTTTACCACTACTTTTATTTTGTCATGAACAGGTTGGCACTTAAAGTTTACAAGTGTGGATCTCAAGGTCTTAAAATATGTCAATGAGTTAGTACTCATGTCTATTTTTACCAGTCATAGGTTTATTAATTTCTGATGTTTTATGAAAAATATCAAGAAATATCCTGATTGATGCTCAGTTCTGTATTTCATGCTCACTTACTAAAGATTGGTTAAGTACATTAGTGTTTATAAAAATGTATAATACTAATTTTAAAAGTTATGTGTCTAGCATATGCCTAAACATGTGGAGCATAGCATAGCATGGAAGATACACAATAATGTCAGGGTGATTAGTAGGATATTATCTGTTTTCCCCAAAGTTTTAGAGCCACATAATCTTGTACCACTGATTTTACTGGGGTGAGTTATATGTTAGGACTCAGTAATACTGAGTGGGGAATGAGAGAAAATCAACTGGTTTGATTCTGTGACTCTGCACAGTTCAGGTTGATTTGGGCCTCTTCCTCAGTTCCTGGGTTCCTGTTTTATATTTGTTTGTGGCACAGGTTTTTGTGGAGTTTATTTTTCCTTTGTGTGGAAAGGGTCAGTCACATTCAATAAGAAAACTAATTATAATTCTTACTAATTGATGGTGGTTTTCACTGGTTTGGATAGTGATGAGTATAATTTTCCTTCAAGGTTCCAGACTTCCAGCTCCAAAATAACTGTGTAAATGATATTAGTTCTATAATTTAGTATAAACATTGCGTTTTATTTTCTAAATGTTTTTTTCCTTATATTTATATATATCTTTCATTATAAACATTTTTAGGAAACTTTCATGGGAACAACCCTGTATGCTTTACTCAAAATTAATACTACATGATCCGCCATGGCAGGGGGATTGGAACTGGATGATCTCTAAGTTCTCTTCCAACTGAACCATTCTATGATTCTGTGATTCTCTATGTGTGTGTGCAATACTATGCTTTAGAGGTAGCCCTTAGTCCAAAAACCACACGTAATAATTCCATCATTTCATTAAGAGACACGGTGAAGTGAAACTCTCATAGTTATCTGGAGAATAAATCTTGCCAGAGGTCTGCAATGGTTGCTTTGTGTCCACATGGTGAATTAAGAGGCCATGGAAGCTTTGGCTCATACTGCTGATCTTGCAGCATATCTATTAAAGATAACCAAATTCAGGTTGCAGGACTTGATGTGCAAATGAGAAGCAGAGTGAAACAGCAAATGAGTAAAAGACATGACAGCTTTGAAAGGTAGGAAACAGCTCTGGCACTTCAGAGGACCAGCATCTTCCTTTTTCCCTTCTCTGATCTTCCTTTTCCCCCCAAGCCAATCCCCAAGGTGCATAAGAGACAGTCTCCCACATCACATCATTAAAACACACTCAGGAATTTAAAAGCATGTCATTAGCAGTTTCCTGAAATAGTGGATAAAAAATAAAATAAAAATCAATTCAAATGCCAAGATCAATATGTTCTTAGACAAGGTAGGAAACAAAACAGGAATAGTTTTCAGGATGGTTTTTGGTTGCCTTCAGAAATGGTAGGATAATTACAACAGTCTGTTTTCTGAGCTTTTTAAACCTGTGTTTAAAATCCTCTTTAATAACAACTGCTACAATTACTTGTTAGTGTCATAAATGTTTCTCATTTTGTAGTTCAGTCTTGGAAAAACATATCAAATGAGAGGAAGAAGTTTATCATCAAATCCCCATTTGTTCATTTGTTTGTTTATTTTCTGAAATTATGAGGTTATTAGTTTAAGAAATATGGTTGGGGTTCTTTGGTTTGGGTTGGTTTTTTTTCTGTTGTTGATGCTATTTGACCAAAGCATGTGAGCCTAATATGATATGTTCCTTAAGCACAAGTTTACCAGCAATGTGTGTTTTGGTTCTGCATAACCTTTTCAGCATTTGCTCAAATGCCTGTGGCCAAACAAAAAATTGATCTCAGAATATTGCACTAACAAGAAGCACTGCCAAATGATAAAATATTAATTCTTTTATTTTACATGCAGATATGAGGGAAGCAGCAATTACCCCTTACTTTAATTGTTTCATAGATTAGTACAATTATTATGTTATTCATTCCATTTGCAGACTGAATGTAAAAAAAATAACATCAACACCATATAGTCAGACAGTTCATTCTAAAGTAAACCTTACCAATGTTAGATATATTAAAGCAATAAACCAAGAGATTAAACTTTCATAAACCGTAAGAGCTCATTGTTTTGTAAATGGATGTATAACGTGTTTGTAGCTCAAATGAAACCGTAAAACTGACTGGATGCTTTAGTCTTTCTGCAAACTTTTGATTTATCTTTTTAATCATTTGTTAGTTTTGGTTTTTTTTAATGGCAATTAAACACTGGAAATGGCTTCAGCCTTCTTGCTGCATTACTCTTCTCTCATTGAACTGCTGTCATTTCTTTATGATGACAAGCAATTTAAAGGTGCAAAAACAAGCCACTTAAAGTATATGTGGCTCCTGCTGCTACAGGTGTTTTCTACTAATGAATGAAGTGATAGCTGTTGTTGGATCGTGAGATTTATCTTTCTTTGTGACTTGTGCAGCAGAGAGGAGAATTGGTTACCTTTGAAAAGCTGGTATGAACAGCCCACAGTCACAGAAAGCCTAGACTTTATATCTATAGCACATAGATACAAAGAGTTAATGTTAAGGACTATTAAATAAAATTTGTTAGCTAGATTGCAATATTGAACCTTTCCATAGCTACAAATAAAATAATGTAGTACAACAGATGTTAGGGTCCATCCATTCCATCCATTACAGGTATCTGCTAATGTTACAAACAGGAGTTTTAAAATCCACCTAATACTTAGATACACATAATTAAGAAAATTAAATATGATGAATGATAAAAACCATAACTGCTCTAAAATAATTAAACATTCTATAAAACTTCTTGCACAGGTACAATGTTATAATTGCACAGGTAATGTTATACACATTGCTAGCAGTAGCTATACCTAGGATTGGGAAGCAGTTCCTGGGAATCCCCATAGTTTTCCACCTATGTCTTACAATCAACCATCTTTTTATTTTTATTTTTGTTTTTTTTATTGAGGGAGGGAGGGAGAGACTGTTCATGCCTAACAGAAGTTATTAATACATTCCTTGCCCCCTCTGTCATGTTATTGCTTCAGGGCTAACAGGACTAAAGAGTGTTAAGAACATATTTTGTCATTGAACAAATCTGTTGACTCAAACTGCCATTTTTTGTGGTGACTTCTAAGAGTCAAACAGCACCCTAGAGAAAACTACTCTCTGGAAGAAGAAAAGTAACAACAGCAGCAGAATTTCACTTCTCATTTCCCACTGCCATCCAGCTACATAAAAATATTTTTTATCTCTGTACCCAGTCCACATTGAGGAGAGAAATTTAACCTAGGAGTATTTCACTGCTGGGAGGATTGTCTTTCATATTTTTAAATGCCCACACTGACTTTTTGTGTCTTCTTTTGCTGTTATTGTCCAATATCTTGTTTCCTTTTTTTTTTTTTTTTAATTGAATCACATTTCTTGAATTTCACATCCTTGTATTTCAAAAACATCATTTTACTCTATCATGTCAATTATTATCTGCTTCTATTAATGATTTTTTTTTTGCCAAATACAATCAGCCTGGCTCTGCAAATAAGCATGACCTAAAAATAAACCAGATAATTTACATCTAGATCTCATGGAAGAAGGCAGTAAATGCTGAAATAGCATCAGCTTCAAATTCTGCCTCTTTAGATGTCTTTCCATCCACAATTTGCATCAGTCAGTGTGTGTGTTGCTAGGACATCCCCACTGCCTGGTATTAATTTTAGTAATTTTAGTGGTGTGCTGTTTCTATAAAATAGAGTGAACAAAGGACAATTTCAGGGATGAGTCTGGGATTTTGGCTTTCATTTGTTTTAGCGGCATACACAATTTGCATGTAGCTTTGTGGTATAATTGTTTTTAGTTCTGCTGACATTGTGGCAGGATAGCAGCACAGATAATAACAGATGATGTTTCCTTTTGTGGCAGTTAAGAACTAGCTGATTAATTGTTATTATGTTACACTCTAGAGGAAACATTGTAATTAAACCACAAAAAGCTACATTAGCATAATGGTAGGGGTCTGACTTAATCCCACCAAAGCAAGAAAATTCAAAGTTAACGATGAAGAGGGTAATGTTATGTGTTTTAGGCCAAGTGCTGTTCTTTGGAAAAGAGCTTAGTCTGGCTATTTCTGACTATCATGGTTGTTTGTCTGTGATTAGGGCAGCTGCATTTAAATCAAATTAAGTCCTTTGACTTTTCTTTGTGTTTTTGCAGATCAGGCTTTAAAAAAAAAGATTATTGAGCAGTCAGCTCAGCAGTTATCTTTGGAACTAGGTCTGATGCTAGATTTCATGCTTTCAGGCAGCTGGTCCTGGCTTTGAACCAGAGGATGAGCTCTTGTAATTTTTTTATTTGCAGGTATGCTATATTTCCTGACAGCCTGACAGACTAGTATCGGTACTTTTATGTGGTCTATTTTGATTTGCAGTTAAATGCTATTTCTTTATGTGTAAAACTTGGAAGAAGAAATCCCTGGTTTATTTGAATGACTGCTTTTCTGAAAGCTAAAATCTTCCAAGTTTTAATGCACACTCTATTCAAGACATAATTTAAAATTACTTCCACAGTCACACTTCCCTGTCCTGCTTTATGTATCTTCAGCTTTTTTATCTCCCCCACATAGACTGTCTGAAGATTTCAAAGCCTTTAGTATGCAGACATGCTATCAGGATGAAACATACCAGTAAAAAATTCCATAATTAAAAGTTTGAGGCAAGTCAGGGATTATTCTGACAGGCTGATCACAGTGACTGCTTCCCCATCTCTACTTCCTCCATCCCAGCCCCTCACTGATGGAGAGTTCCAGCATCTGCCTGCAGCCTGGCTTGTTAGCTGTCACACGCATCTCCACGACAGCTGATTGGGAGCCTTGATACTCCTGAAAGGTTTTGATTTGATGTAGTCCCCTTTTGTGTGAACAATTCAGGTAAAACAGAACTTAATTCTCTGTTCTCTGATCTGTATGATCCTGTGGAAATTTAATAGCCCATTTTGCATCTATTATGGGTAGAATATTACATACAGGTTGATAGAGTTGGTAGTGAAGTGGCAAAGACAGATGATTACCTGAAAAATTCATATCCTCTAACTAAAAGACTTCAATCCTCAAGTATGGATTCCACCTTGCATTCCTAAAGATTACTTTTGCATATATTTTCAGAAAATTAATCCCTAGCTCCTAGTACTGGGGCATGGGAAAGAAACACTTAAATGCATAAGTTCCTGAATCGATTGCAGGGTTCATATGTAGTTGGTTATTTCTGGAATTTTTAAAAATATGTACTGTGAAATTAGTTTCAAGAGCTTCTTACTGTAAAGGACAACAATGACAAGTGAAGTGTCTCTATGAAAACGTAATGGAAACAGAAACAGTTTTGAAATATTAAGAACTCGCTCGATTATGAAATTTAAACATTGTAAATGGATTCCAGAAATATGATTGCAATTCTAGGAATAGACTAGTTTATGAGCTGTCACAGTTAAAACATCCGAAATGAGAATACATTTTTCATGTAGTCCTAAGGCTTTAAAAACAGTAAAAAAAATCTTGAACTTTATTTTCCAGTTTCTGGATTTCAGAGTTAGTCCTGTGCACATTTTAGATGCACATGCCATGAAATCTGTCCTACTTAGTTATCATGCAAACTCATCAGCCACTGAATTTTAAATGCAGCGTAGTCATCCTTGTTTTGGGAAACTAAAAGCATACAAACTTACCTCCAAAGAGTTTGTTGTTCTAAACTCTCACCCCTATAATAAACATGCAAGAAGCAAGTTCTGTTAAATAAATAAAAAAAATATTAAAAAAGAAAGAAAAGAAAAGAAAAAAGAAAAGAAAAGAAAAGAAAAGAAAAGAAAAGAAAAGAAAAGAAAAGAAAAGAAAAGAAAAGAAAAGAAAAGAAAAGAAAAGAAAAGAAAAGAAAAGAAAAGAAAAAGACAGGGTTTAATATTTCTGAGCAATTACTTTTTTTTTTTTTAATTCCTAGAACAAACTCTTTTTCAGTGCTGTCCTGGATTGGAGCATAATACATCCCTCTGACTTTCTGTGAGCTTTCCCTGGCTCTCTTTATGTGTGCTTATGATGCTTTTTCTCCCCTCTCTCCCTCTTTCTCTTTTGTGGAGAGAAGTCCAGCTGCTAGCATTTGTGCACACAAACCAGCCTCCAAATTTCTGCCTAACTCACTGATGTGCTGTAGTTTGTGTGCAATTTATATACCTGCAGCTTTAGCTGTCTGGTTTATATGGGCGTTTTAATTATTTTTATCCTTCTCCTAAATGAAGGCCAGACTTTATGCTCACTGACTTCAGTAATATTTGTTCTCTAAGCAGTCTAGTTGTAATCATTTAATTTTGCTCTATTAAACCACAGAGCTAGGTCAATTGGTATATTTAATAGGGGCAGGTTACAACCATAAAAAATGCAGGAAATTTCACCTTTTTTGCCTTCATGGGATCCTAATTCCTGTATGTAACACCATAGCTCTCATCTGGAGGAATCTTTTTTTAGCACCTGTAAGAGCCTTATCTTCATGCCTGTAGATACGTGACTTAAATATTTGATTTGTAAACACTTTTGCATAGAAGGGTCTGACAGGCACATTAAAAATGGTTGCTCACAAGCAACAAATCTCTTAAGTTACAGCTACTGCATATATTGCACAGCTGGCTGTCATGATGCTAGCAAGATTTTTGCTCTTTGATCTAACAGGAGTTTAAAATTCAAAGTGTTCAAGATGCTTGTCATGATTGTCATTTCTCTGCATTCCTGAAAATGCTAAGAGCTTTCCCACCATCCAAGCACCGCCCTCAGAAGATGAACTTTTAGTAAAGTTGCCAGCTCTGTGCTGAATGAGTTCCTTTCTATTTTTGTTAAAGCCAGACCCTTGCCGAACTCTGCCTGTTGGTGCCCACTTAATATGAAATAGTTGGAGTACTGCATAGGAGCCAGATGCAGAAGGACACAAAAACTACATTGGCAAATGATCTGTCAAGTGACCCATGAACAAAATCGAGATTGAGTTGCCCTTTGAAATAAACCTATTTGAATTTTATTATCTCTAGAGCACCTTGTGTCTCTAATCTTGTGAAAGGTTAGTATTCCATCCATCAGAGCAAGATTAGAGCTCTAGTTGATGCCTGTGCTTGATGATAACTGAATGCAGCAGTTGGGGCTGGAGGAAGGAGATTCATTACCATCAGCAGTTCAAAGAAAGATTGGGTAAACATGCTCAGGGAAGCAGATTCGTGTTATAGACTACATACAATCCAGGTCAGGATAGCAGAAATGAAAGGAGCAGAATACCAGCAAAGACCTAAAACTATTAGCAATAATCTAAATGAAGCAACATTACCTTATTCCCATCCTTTTATTTCATGTCACAGATTAGCTGACCCAAATGGCTGCTGCCTACTAGGCTGTAATGTTAGTCACTTTCTCAATGCATGTCTCAAGAAAAAGCTAAAACTAAAGGAATAAATGAGACAATAATAAAATGAAAAGATCCTGAGCTTGTGACCCTCATATGCATAGATAGAAGTGAAGAATGCAGATTCTGTGATAAAAAAAAAAAAAAAAGGAAATTTCTGTTTTTATTAATATAGAAGTTCTCCCTCTCCTACATCTATTAAAAAAAATTATTTCTCTACTTTTATGTCTTTTTAAAGCTTACCTAACATTTTGGAAAAAGCTTTAGTGAGCAAGAGTCTTTTTTCCATGTCCTTGTTTGCTTGAACTTTCTAAGTTTTGTATTATGCTCTGAATTATATATGTGATTAAGTTAATAACAGTGAAGACCTTACTTCTTGTATTAAAAAGAGAAATATGATTAAATTCTTCATTGTCAAGTCCAGGCCTATGCATTGCTTCAAGACTGTAGAAGTAATTCAAAGGATTAAAATGTGTATATTTTTCTAATCCTTTAGTTCCTCTTGGTGGGTCTGGATTTGTGCCTCTGGCTTTTCTATCCGTGCAGAGCAGACCATGTATTTATGTTCTCACATTTGGCTTTGAAGGATAACAAGAGGCCCTTTGGACCTGATGCCAATGTATCAGCCAGCAGCAAAACAACATGAGACTGAATTTTTTATTTCCTGTCAAACTTCATAACATCACAAAGGAAAAAGAAATAGAGGGTAGATCTGAGATTTTCCAGAGACAGAGGTATGTTAAATCAGTAGAAATAGTTTCTCTGCAAAGTAGGAACCTGTTTAGTTCTTAGTTAGGACCCAGAGTGTAGTAAATTAAAAAACAAACAACCCCCCCATAAAAATCAACAAAGCAAAGTAAAATAATGACAAAATAAATTTACCTTTTTAATAAGTTATGTTGATGCTCAGAGTATAAAAAATCGTGATTTTGAGCTAGATTAGCATTGCTCAGAGCCAGTGGCAGGTATACAAACTTTGATGGCTCCTCAGAACAAGTAAAGATGTTTAGAGGAGGCCAATTTTAAAGTAAAACCAGGTAGTAGCAAGAAGAAGAAAAAAAAAGGGTATTCATGGTGTTATGAAATATTTCAGTATAAGTCTTGATTCCAGAGACAAAAGCTGCTGTTTCTGTCTCATCAACAAAGATTTTTCAGTACCCTCTACAGTTACGTTTTCAGCTACTTAATTGAGTTTTACTGTATTAAGGGACTTACAATATAAACTCTACCTAACACATGGTCTTAATTAATGATCTTAATGAATAAATATGTATTAAGTAGTATGACACCTATTGCAGTTATTGTGACATTAAAACATGAAAAAAATCAATTTAAATGTATTCTGTATGCACATATTATGGGCAAGTCTGAGTGAACATATGGTCTTTTCAAGAGAGCAATGTGTGACTAATAAAATAATGCTTCTTCAGTGAAAATGGAGAATATTTTCTAGATAATGGGTATACAATTTTATGCTGAACTCTAATATAACAGTCACCTATTGGAAACACATTTCTAATTATATGGTTTGTAAATGTGGAAGCACTTAAAATATAAGGCCATCCAGGCTACATAAAATTATAATGTACTTATGAAGTTTATTATTATGGCAGAGGAGCAGGGTAATTAGTCTCACCTAACATGTGACATCCCTAACATTTACATTTTTCAGAAGTTATGGGTGTTTTATTGTGAGTTTGAAAGTCCTTCCACAATTATTAAGGTCCTCATTAAAGAATGTTGAATGGTGTCTCAGTTAAAAAACAGAAAGCGTGTTCTCTCTTATGTCCTTTTCAAAGGAATCTCTATTTATTTGAGCTGTACTGTTTGACCCTTATTCTGTCCTATGTCTGAATGTTTCTCCCAAATGACCGTGTATATATACATTAGGGAAACTAATAAAGAAAGAAGTTATTGAATAAAAAATTTTACAACATTCTCTTAAAATAAGCATTCATTTTGCTTCTGTATCTCACCAGCCCACTAAAACCTTTAGTCTTTCAGATAATGCAGTAATGGAAGGCTTAAAATCACATTTTCAAGAAATAACACATATATTGGTACATGCATTAAATGAAAATGCTAGCCCTAATCCAGTGGGGTTGATATAAAGGACAGGCTCCCAGTTTAAAGCCAGACTTCTGATCTAAATCCTTCTTTCTCTCCCCATGGAGAACATCAAGGCAGAGCTGGAGCAAGGCTTCATGCGAAGGTTCCTTGGTTGGGTATCTGAAACAAATCAATGTGGAGCCTGGACATGCAGTTTTTTGAGACCCTTGTTCTGCTTGTGTGCTCAGGAGTGATGGTTTTGGCAGTATGGATAGACTTTGAGAAACATCTGGAAAATTGAAGTTGAGCTCTCTTCCTATCACTTTGTCTGTTTCATTCAGTTGCCATTTCCCTGTTTCTCTCTAGCTTCTCTCCAACTATTATTTTCCTCTCTAATTTTGCTTTCGTGTTTCACCTGTACTGCTTCATTTGTGCTTATCCTCCCATATTTTAAGTTTCCTGCAGTAGTGTAGTGCAGGAAAACAAGTACAAGGCCTTTGGTCGGCACAGGTCACCCTGGCCCCTGCACCACCTTCTGCCCAGTAGGATTGTTCAGCTTTTCAACTTGTTCTTCAAATCTCATCTCAGAGGGCTGTGATACTCAGCTGGCAAGATTTATATGAGCAAAGCAGTTAGTGGGGTTTTCTTCCCAAAGGCTCACACCACAGTGCTAATGTTGTGGCCAAACAAGCTGGAGTAACACCCAAATATTACACAAGGAGATAGTGTGCAGCAACAGTTCCAGGGACTGAATGAAAAGACCTTGCCACCAGAAGTGACACAGTCTCCACTTCCAGCTCAGGAGGAAGTGTTGGACACTAATGTGGAAAACATGGCCTACGGCTACTCTTCCCCATCAAGCTCTCAGGTAGAAGCCATGTAATGTGAGGATTCCATATGTCTGGGAGAGAGGGATGAGGACTGTATAGCAAAGAAGGCTGACAATAAGTTCTCAAGATTGCAGAGAAGATGGAAGAAGCAGTAAACAGCAGAAGGCCTGGAATTACAGTGACTTCTGCACAAAAGCCCCCTACCAGCAGACAAAGATGCTATACAAAAATCCAGAAATAGTTTCTGAAGCTCCTACTCCCACTGAGCCACCCTATTTCTCACAAAACCCTAGGAAGCAGTCAAATGCATCATTTGTTTGCTTAGAGAGTCAACAGCTTGTGGGGTCATTGAAATATTCTTGTCAATATCTTCAATATGTTCAGCAACTTACAGCACACCAGCAGCAGAAGCACAAAACTTTGGTGTCACTACATGGACATATCCATTTAGGTAGAAACATTGTATGCAACACAGCAACTAACAAATGGAAGCAGTTCCTCAAATAAACTTGGCCTAGGAGTTTTAAGACCACTTTTGTGTAGTTCAGTCAAATAAAAAGTAGATTATATTGGCTGAAATCTAACATAACCTTAAATATCTACCAATCTTGTAAAGCTGGTTTTTCAGTTCATCGTGCCATATCTTAGATATAAGTTTCCTT
Source organism: Poecile atricapillus (assembly GCF_030490865.1). NCBI lineage: Eukaryota > Metazoa > Chordata > Aves > Passeriformes > Paridae > Poecile > Poecile atricapillus. Next base: position 41,814,111 of record NC_081249.1, on the reverse strand, counting down.
CTGAGTGGAAAGCCTTCCCACTAGACAGCCTTGTAAGAGAAAAAAACTTTCTGTTGAGAAGGTAGGTCAGATAAAAATCAATCATGCAGCATCTTGATCCAGTGAACTGATGTCTGTAGATGAAGATTTGTGTTGGCTTTAAAGCTATTCAAATACTGACTTCGTTTTTTAATCCCTGATCTTTGAAACATGCAGGTAGGAAAGTTTATTGACTTCACAAAGCTCCTTAGGGGACCCAAGGTCTTTCTACCAGCACATGAATGCAGATCCAGGATCTGAAAGATGGTTTTCTTCTAAAAGCAATGTATCTATGTTTTTTACATTTGTATCTTATTTGAGGCCAACTTTGTTATCCTTAACCTTAATCCTTAACTTCATCCTTAATCTAGGATTTTATGCATTGCCTTGTTTTAAGTCACTGATTTCCCAAATCTGATCTCTAGGACCATTGCTGGTCCTTAACTTTCCTACTATTGCCTTGGGAAAAAAAGTAAAATCATCTCTCTAACAAACTGAGAACATTTAAATTAGCTTAACTTGCTGTCATCAAACTAAAAGAAGTTTGTCGCTTCAGTGAAGTTTGAACATGTAGCACAATTTACAAGCAAGAAATTCAATCATATTGGCATTATGTCAGTAACAAATAGTAATGTGCTCAGTGTCCAAATAGTCAAGAAACAACTGGGAAATCAGCTTGGATTTAATACTGCTTGACCTTAATGGTACCTGGGGTTCCTTTGAGTGTAGGTGTAGAAAAATCGGATAAGCTTAAAAATAGGTAAATTTTCTTGGAGGTAGTTTTATATTCTTTTGTTAGTAGCGCCCAACCATAGCGGAACTTATTAGTTGCATTCAGAGGTGTCTGGAAGAACCATCAACATGACTTCATTACCTCTTAAACTGCAGACTTATATAGAAAATTGATTTTATGTACATAATAATTTCCATAGAAAGTCAAACTTCATTCTGCTCATATAGCAGACTTCTGCTGGTTAGCTCAAATAAAACTCTGCAGTTATTTCAGTTGTATTTGTCTCAGATCAAACATCTAAAGATTTTGGAGGGTTTTATGGAATAAACTGATTTATTTCTAAATACTAAAATGAGTCTTCTTCAGAAAGTAGGAAAGGTGAAATGAGATTGAAAGTCAAACTGCAACGGATTTACAGCATTTACATTGTACAAATACAACTGTGCAAATATGTTTTAGTTTTCTATATTTTCAACTGTGACATGAAAGTAGCTGCAGTCCTAATTTTCAACATATTGTGGTGCAGCCAGTTTGACCTGTTTGAACCCCACCTTTCCACACTGGGGTTCAGACCTGCACTTCCTACTGGGTACTTTCCTGAATGGATCTAATCCACTAGATTTTTTAGAAAACTAAAAAACTCTTTTTTGAAGCTGAGAAAGGCCCAAGAAATTGTTTTCAAATGCCTCAATGACAGTTGTGCACAGTAGTCTATTTTGTTAAAAGTAGGAGGAAGAGAGCAAAGAGGACACTATGCTAAAAGAGGTGAGCAAGCCCTTTCCAATCCCACACGTGCCTAAACCCAGGCTGAGATTTCTGCCTCCAAAGCCAGGTGTCACTACTGTCAAATCGTGGCTGATCACCCCATTATAAATAACAGAATATGAAGGTTTCAGTGTTTTCCTCTGGCCAGCCAGAGCCTCCTTCCTCATGTGTGACTCCTTCCTGCAGTCAGTTCAAGTTGTCTACACTGAGAACAGATGTGAAGGCACACAGGGACTCCAGGGCCACGTTCCTCCCCAGCGCAACACCTGTGACCTCTGAACAGCACAGGAATGAATCTGGAGATAGCAAATACAGCCTCTGTTTCAGACCTGCTTGTCAAAAAAATTGTCTCCTTCTTTTTTTGATTCTTTTTTTGACAGAGTATATAAATTATCCTGAATTGAATTTTATCTAGACTGTAGCAAGGCAATTTGTTGTTAATTTTCACCTATGTCTTCTGGTCTACCTTACAGTTTCCTGTATTAAGAGTCAAAACTTCTAATGCATTTAGAAGATGTTTGTAGATTATAGGTATGGCAAGGAATTTCCATACAAAATTTTAGATGGTAAATCTCTTTTACTATTGAACTGAGTGTTTAATAGCCTCTAGTGATATGTAGCAAAAAAGGGTAGTCTCTGTATTTTAAAACAATTGTTGCACTGAGTCCCATAGTTTATATATTGTTAATATTTTCATGAAAGCTTTAAATGTTTTTCAGAAGAAACTGTGGTGACTCGTGAATCTTTCATGAGGTGTTATGCATTTTTATGAACATACGATGTAAAATTCATCATTCTGAAATTCACAGATATCCACGAAGTGCTACATCTCTCTCTTTGGTCATGGATATTCATGACAATACTACTTCTGTAAGCATTTAAATGCCCATTCATAAATATTCTAAAATGTAACCTTCTGATGCCATGTAACATTTTGCTTATGTTTTATGAGAACTTCACTTGGGCATTTTCCACTTGATAATGAAAGCAGAACCTTCAGGGACAGTTATCGGTGTATATACAAATTATGTGTAAAACTATCTCATTGCTTTGTTTTTATTCCTAGCATTTTCTTTCTTTGTTACTGCTCCAAGTTCAATGAATACTTTGAAGGCATCTTGGGAATTTCAGGTTTCATATTTATAGCCAAGGATATACTATCAGTATAAAGTACCACATGCAACAGATTCTAGAGTGCAGAAAATACTTCAAAAAGTATATGTAATGTCTAATATTCATTGTCTGAAACTTAATGTGTTTCAGCTAGTTGCAGGAGTGTATGTATAGAATCAGTGGCAGGATCAAGTCTCCCATTCATACATACTCAAGTGTTGGCAAGTGACCTTTTGCAATGAAAAAACAGTAGATTTAGCATTTGAAGGTTGCACCTGCATCTCCTGAAGTTGTTGATAATCTTCTTATTGATCTTGGTGTTGCAGAATAAAGTCTTATAAGCCTTTATCAATACATGTAATCAGCTTTGAGTACATGACAGATCCTTTAACTCTGTACTAATGTTCATTTGTACAATAGTTCCTTTGTGCTTTGGCATTAAATAATGCCTTAAAACCTTTGTCAAATTAAGTTCCCATTGTGATAATGGCATTTGATGTATAAAAAGCAGCATAGTTTTTTTTTTTCTTTTCCTCCACCAGATCCACCCTGTCCAACCCAACCTGTCATAGATGTGTTTCTGTTTCTTCCCCAGTTTTATGTCCCTCATTTTAGCTTAGGACAGTCCTGTCTGCATTTGTCTCTGTGCTCCACAGTAGAGAGTGGTTAAGCCTGAAACCTCAGTGGTTTCCTCTCCCCCTGTATCTCATTATTTTCTTGCAATATCCTGACCCATAAGAGGGATGTCACAGATTCTGAATAGGTGTTGGGGAGATCACAGTGAATTATCTGCTGTTACCACATCTTACAGTAGTCTGAGAAGTGGAGGAATTAAAGAGGGAAGAGACTCTCATCTTTACTCACAACCTGTGAGACTGCACTGACTTCTAAAAAATTTAGTAGCATCCAAAATATTTTTTCATATCATGATATTTACAGATCTGGGACAGACTAGAAAGCTATTCATTAACAACTAGATAATTTCACACATACCCAAAACATAACTCGAGTACATAAATCACCTATTCTGAAATTTGCAATTATAGGGCACATTTAATTATTTGACTTGTATTTCTTGGCTTTAAATGCCATGTATATATATTCAAAATGAGTTAAAAAAGGAGAGCAGTTTTCAAAAAATCTCATCACACTGCAGCTTTTGTTTTTTCTAATGGAAGATGAAATTGGTTTCCCAGTTGTGACTGTTGAGTGTTTTTAAAGGTCAAAGCTATAAGGGAATTTTAAAATTAGTTATTCAGGCTGACTAAAAAGTAATACCAGTGCACTGGTAGCCTTATGCAAGCAATTTGTTTGCTCTTTAATATAAAACAAATGTAATGTCAAAACTAGAGGAGAAAAATCATCTGCTGTAAATGTTTTCTACAGCAACTTTTTTCTCAGTGAGGGAGTTAAATTGAGTTCCTTTTGCTTTGTAAGGTTAGTTATTGTTTAAAGAAAGTCTCCAGAAATCTAAAGCAGTTGGAAAATGAAAAGGCGTAAAACCCACAGAGGTTAATTTCACTTGAATTTCCTTGAGATAAATCACAACTTTCACTAATTGATGCCAGTGTGGAATATCTTTAAAGAAAAAGAGAAGAAAAAAGCCTTTGCAGCAAAAAGGATGAAGATTTCACCAACACGTTTTTGTTCCATTAATGACTTCCTGAACAAAGACAAACAGAAGTAGGATGCAGGAAAAGGCTGACTTTGATATTTGTAATGAATGCAAGTATCTGTACCTAAGGAACACCCAAAGAATCTTTCTCTCCAAAAGCATAGTCTGTTTGCATGAATTCTAATATTCTCTTACCATCAGCCTTATTAGGACTGGGAAGTTTAAGGATTTGCAATGAAGTTAGGGGCACCAAGTCTGCATAGGGTGTAAATACATGCACATCTTCACAGTAAATGATAGATCTTGGTAGAATGGTAAGGACTGGTAGAATGTACATAGCTAAATCCTTAGAGCTCTTGGAAAACCGATGTCCCCACAAGGTGAGCAAGGCTGTGGAGGGGAACTGCCAGTAGGGTTTGGGTGTTTTTAGTCAATGATAGATGAAACCAGGATATCACCCTGAGCAGTGTTTTATATAAAGACCGATGCGAAATCAGGCATATATCGCTGTCCAGAGCTCTGTGCTGCTTTGCTGGTTTTCTTCTCAGCTAACACTGAGACTGCTTAACCAGTGTATCAGGTGCACCACTGTATGGCTTCAGGTCTCAAGTTCTGCTAAAAAGGAAAGCTGTGAAGGATTTATGATAATTAAATGAAATTATATTTTAGTCTTTTTAGTCTTAGAATGAATATATTTCTGGTTTTAGGAATTAGAAAACAAAGTGTTTCTAGCTTTGCATCTTGTCCTACAGTCAGACATTGCTTTTGCTTAAAGTGCAGAAGAAATGCAAGGGCACTTATCAGGCTGGGAATGATCATAGAATATCCACTTCAACATAATACAAATTTGTGTCTGTAAAAATTGCTTCTAGGTATTTGTTCATATATTTTGTTAAAGGCAATTATTACATCAGTCATGCTGCAATATTATCCCTAGTCTTGATCCACTGACTTACAGTGAGAACTAGTTATCACTTTGGAAATACACCAGCTCCCATGTTAAATTGCATTATGACACTAGTTTACCTATGTCAAAATGAAGTGAGAATGTGAACTTGCAGTTGGCAAAGTACTGTGAGAGCTAACAAGACATTATTTTTAATCTGTGAGCTATTCCTACCTTTTGGTGAAGGACTCTAGCAATTCTGCCCTTTCACTTTGTGGCTAAGTTGTTTTATCATGGCTAAAATATTTTAAAACAATTCAGAACTCATTTGCAGATTGTTACTATCTATCTTGCATCTTAAGTTTAAAAATGATATTTAAAAATTAAAACTAGCTGAAGTGTGATCCATGGACTGGAAACCCACCATTTAAGCATACACAGAGAATGTAATGGCTTGCCATAACAATCTTCTCTCCGTCTTTTCAGTATCTCAGTGTGCCTTAGACCTTATTATTTTCAATCACCTCATAGAAGTGAGCAGGCTTCCTGATTAATAAATGAAATCTGTATAAAAATGTGCTGGCAACAAAAGACATAGCCAGGACATATACTGTCATAAAAAATGAATCATCACTTAAAATTAGGAAAAGTTATTTCCAGCATTAACGCTGCTCATGACAACCTATTTTGGCAGCAAAAAAAAAAAAAAAATCACAAGATATATATTTTAAAACACTGCACTGCTCTGTCTTATATAGATTCTTCTCTCCCACCCTAGTACTTGAGTGCCTTCCAGAAACACATTAAGCAACATGAGTAATGTCTGTCTCATCTTCATTCTTTTACTTGAAACTGAAAAATTACATTATTTTTCAAAAACTACCTGCAAGTTGATGAAATATCATCTTTGCAATGAACATAAAATTTTTACATTACTGTGAAGACCATGGCAAAATTCAACCTTTTTCAGAAGAAGATACAGTTTTTACTGATGTAGGTGAACAAATACTCAGTTATACCAGGACACAGTTTCTATAGATAAGCATTGCAAAGCAGACTACCTTCTTGATATATGGGAGATTTGCAGATTAAAACAGCAAGCAATCCTTCATAGCATCACTCATTTTGCTGGATGGGAGTTGATTGAGAAATTAGCACAACATGGAAGATCTCTTTCTCTCTGGAACTAAAAAGGTATCCAATTTTGTAGTGGCTGTTGATTTATTATTCTCATGCTGCATGGGGTTACTGATGCAGATAGCTCTCTTAACTAACTGTCTTTTGTGTCAAAGTGTACAAAAGACTATCACTCGAACTTTTTCATGCCATAATTTACCTGTAGCAGTAGGTCTCAAAGACTAGAGACCTGTAAGAAGACTAAAAATTAAATAAATGTGCTGCTGTTTAGAGGACATTAGCTTTCCTACAGAATTAACATGTATGGCATCACATTTGGTATTAGCATGAAATTTAAGCTTGTAGATCTACTGGAAATGTCTGTACCACAGTATAAATAAAGATTGTGACCAGCATGGACCACATTTTGCTGGATGCTGTACAAGCAGAGAATAAATATCTACCCCTCCCTGAAAAGTTTGGTCAGCTTCCAACAAGCTGACTGTGAGACAGCTAAATAATACGCCCACACAAAGGAGTAAGCTAATAATCTCAGACAAGAGGAGCTGTCAGCAAACTCAGTTAAGCTTTGCTGTGACTGACTTATGCAGTGGCATGATCCTTTAAGATAAAAAGTGGGATTCCCAATATAGCTATGGATTGTGAGGAGCCAGCATGGGAGCTGTTGATAGCATCCTCCCAGCAAATACAGGCTTATGGGAAAGAGGTTGAGGGGTCTGGGTTCGCTGGATTTCTGATTGCCTTTCCCTGTTGCCATTCAGTTGCACTGGTGGGAAAGCCTGGCTCCAGCCTTAAAACAAATTTTAATTTGAGCCCCAGGTTCTCTGCCATGTTTTCTGGATTGTGTGACTAGAGAATTAGATGTATTCAGCAGTGCAGTCAGTGTGCATTATTTCTGGAAGAAGAAATGCTGAATGTACAAAATAGTAATCATGGTGAGTTAGATGTCAAAGACACCACTAGATCAGTGAAAAACAGCTTTGTTTCACTTTTCTCTTAAACAGAAGCCCATATGTTGTGGACACCAAATTATTATATTTGGCAACAAAATTTTTATTCTGGGTGCTTTTTTTTCCCTTGTTTTTTTGTTTTTGTTTTTGTTTTTTTAATTCCTTTTCCCTATATAAACTATTTGGCAAAAGCATCTACTTTTCCAAATGTAATTTACTCCTTATGAAAAGCTGCAGTTTTAATGACAGTTTAGACATTGATATATTTATTAGACTATATTTTCCCTTTAATAAGTGCTTTGATGTAGCAAGTATGTTCTGTGTATACATTTTCATAATAACCCCTTTCCAGTTATCTAGGAGATCAAAGGCTACAGCTCTGCACGACTTCTGCCAAAAAAAGAGATTCTTTTCTTACTTAGTCTTTGTAAACTGGCCCACAGTGTTCGGTGGGGTCCTGGTCACAGTTGCAAACCCTCAAATTTAGTGTAGATTTTTTCTTACTTAGTCTTCATTTCTATCCTGTCTTTAGCATTGCAGTGATTCTACATTTTTATAAGTCACTGTAGCCATAGCAGGGCCCTGTGTTAAAAGAGTATTCCCATCATAGCATTAGCCAAGAGTGTGAGAAGTCAGCACACCCCTGCAGTTAGCACACACAGATGTGTCTATGGGCAGGGATCACAAATTAAGAATCTGGTATCCCAGACTTGGTGTGTGATGAATCCTGCTCCACTGCAAATCATTTAATTGCAGCAAATACGCATTTTGCCATCTCTGCCTTGCTGTCTGCAATGCCTCATTTACAAGCCACAGCAGTTACAGGACCCTCTTCCAAAGGTGGTTTAAGAAGGTTGACAGCAAACCCTGTAAAAAGATGGGGTCTTCTAAAAGCCAGGAGATACTATGCCTGCTTTAGTCATCTGAGTTTAAAGAACTGTTGTACATGCTCAGTGAATTTTTTGGAAATATGAACTGAAGAGATGATTACATATTTCTACTTTATCCCATGGGCTCAGTTTCCAGTAAGAATAATTTCCACAAGCCAAAATTTAGAAATAGGTTGTGGTTTTGGCCTCAGTAGATAAAAGGCACCAAAGCAATCGTCTGAAATCCTTTCAAGAAAACCTTAATGCCTGCATCTCCAAAATAAACAACTAGCACAGACTGGAATTAGTAGGATGGTTGTGACATGACTTGTGGAGGGTTCTAGCACTGCTCTTCAATAGAGTAAAAAAAATATTGAAAATACTAACATTTTTTTACTGTTACCTAGACATGTGACACTTTTAAGAAAGATCCATCTCATTTCCACTCAAATGTCTTTCAAGTTCTCTTCAAGAATATATGCAAATAAGTATTCAGATTTATTTCCATAGTTTGCTTCTACATTGTAAAGACTTAATCAAAATGGAATCTAAACTCTAAAATCATTAAATTTTCAGTTAAATCATCATATTAGTGACTTACTTTTAGCTTAGAAGATTTAGTATAATGGCTGCTGAGGGACAGGGATTGCTGTCAAATAGTGCATGAAGAAGTGGAACTACCATCTCTGAAGCTCTTTTAAATGAGTTTTTCTGCTCAGTGTTAGAGGTTCTACATCTTTTGACCTTGATAGGGAATTCAGTTTATACTTTATTTTTCTATACTTCTGAATAAAGCTATTTCCTACCCAAATGATGAATTTCACTAGTAAGGTTCTGTGGTAACAACCTATTAAGACAAATTCTGATGAGTTAGGAGTGCAATAAGAGGACCCTTCGTACCTTATTGCTGTGGCCATTAACACCTGCTTGTTTTCCCTGCAGAGTTCTTCCGAGAACTTCTGGAGAACGCGGAACGATCCTTAAACGACATGTTTGTCCGGACGTATGGCATGCTGTACATGCAGAACTCTGAGGTGTTCCAGGACCTCTTCACAGAGCTGAAGCGTTATTACACGGGGGGCAACGTGAACTTGGAGGAAATGCTGAACGATTTCTGGGCTCGGCTGCTGGAGCGGATGTTCCAGCTTATAAACCCCCAGTACCATTTCAGTGAGGACTACCTGGAGTGTGTAAGCAAGTACACAGACCAGCTGAAGCCGTTTGGAGATGTTCCCAGGAAGCTGAAGGTCCAAGTGACTAGAGCGTTCATTGCCGCGCGGACCTTTGTTCAGGGGCTGACAGTAGGCAGAGAGGTTGCCAACAGAGTATCCAAGGTAATCTAAAACCAGGGTGGGGCTTTTCTAGCTTGAATTTGTTCTCAGCTTGACAGACAATTGAAATCTGTCTGTGTGCTTTTTTTTTTTTTTTTTTTTTCAGTATAAGGAATTGTGTTTGGTTGGTTTTTATACCCATGTTTTAATACCCATCCTAAGTTCATAAATAAGGGCAACAGTTGTTTTCAGTTCCTTCTGGGGATATTAAGGCAATACTGACTGGAAAGCACTTCTCTGTGCTTAGGACACAGTGAAACACCAATATACATCAATGTTATAGCATGGTAGTGATTGTCATTTGTAATTCAAAACTGGCTACATATATCAAAGATGGGGATTAGATCAGAATTTAAATGTTTCAAGCAAATTTATTCTGCTGTTCATTAGGAAAGTACAGCCCTCACAGCATTCATTCATCATGCAGCTGGGTGATGGATTTTGTTAGAAATGTCTAGTCATGTTTCTGATGAGAAAATAGACAAATAGTGACACCTCTGGAGCTTGAGCTTTCCCAAAGGATGGTTTGACTCACATTTATTTTAGTTTTAATTATTTATCTACGCAAATATTTATGACAATTTTAATCTTCGAGGGCTCCACATAATTAGAGAAAGAAACACATGCAAAAATAACCCATCTGGGTACCACAAATGTGCCTGAATGACTTTCTATTATACAGTATTTCAAAATCAGGTATATTTTTCTGAATTAGTGTTCCAGCTATATACTTGCTCTGTGATCTTGCTATTTCACAGTCCTCGTTGTGTATTTGGACCTTGAATTCTGAAATACTCTCCTGAGATCCACTGTGAAATGCTCAAATACTCACTCTGAACATAAGTGCACGAGTGATTTGTATGCTTGGCCCATCCTGTACTTTCCCACATTTACAAGCCTAAGCCACTCCTCTGCCTCAAGAGGACTGTCTCATTTCCGTCTTTTAAATCACAGCCAGAAGGTGAGGTAGAGCCAATGCATTGCACTGCAATTCAAACACTCAACAAAATGGGGCTTTTAAACTTTTCTTAACCTGTATTATGTGATATTTTGCAACTGCAAGTTGAGAAGCCATGGAGCCAGAAATGTAGTCAGGAAGGGAGAGCCTGATTTTATGTCTAGGAGACTGCATGGGAGAAAAAGGTCATTTTGCAATTTAAATTCAGTGGATGAGATATGTGATCCTTGTTAGTCAGATAGAACCAAAGTCTCTTCCTCCAAATGCCTTCCTGAGCTTCTGGGTTGCCTTTCTTTGATTTCTGGCACTGTCGGTTCTTGCACTCTTTCTGAATGGTGGCAGGATATCGTTGTGAAACCCCGGGCTGCCTAGCCTAGCTGGGGGCAGATGCATATTTTTAGCCTCTAAATGTGCAGAGTGCATATATCTACAGCCCCAGATTTCCTCTGAAGAGCAATGATATCCCTGTTGGTCAGGTTTTAAGTGAAAGTACAGAGCTGTGATGTCACTGTTGTCAGCAGGCGTTAGGTCTTGATGGATCAGACTGCAGAGAGTAAGCTATGTAATTCATGTGATAGACACATAATTTGTGAATCCCTCACAGATTACAGCCTGAACTGTCTGTTGAGATGTCACTTTCCCTGTGTATGTACTTGACTGTACAGAATGTGCAGGTGTCTCCTCTCTCACATATCCAGGAAATGTTTTCCTCAGCCTCTGGGCTTCGGGTACATAATTCAAGAAAAGGCTTTATAACAAGATCTCTAAATGATCCTATGATCCTGTAATGAGAACTGCTAGCTCTGCAATCATACAGTGGGTCTTTTTACAGTGTCACTTGAAGATGATAACAGTAGCTCAATAGTGCATCTGGTTTTGTTGTTTTGGTTTTTTTTTAACATGAAAGAAACACTTGAAATCATTGTTAAAAGGGTTCAGTGGGTAGTGCTAGACACAATACAGATAGTGTGCTTTACTACAATATGGATAGTGATACTCCATTAGACTACATCTAGAACAGACTACATCTAGAACACAGTTTTTGGCCCTTCCTGTACAAAAAAGACATTGATAAATTGAAGCAAGTTCAGGGAAGGCTGCCATCATGATCTGGACTGGGTTACTTGTCCTGAGAGGACAGCCTGTGGGACTGGGGTTTCTTCATTCTGGAGAAGAGGCTACTTCAAGGGCACTTAGCAGTTCCTCCTTGTGCCCCTAGGGAGGTCATTAAAGAAATGCAGTGAACCTCTTCACAGTGGGACATGGAGTGATATATTGGGCATGAGTTGAAGCATTTCCTCTTGTCCTATCATAGCAGACCCAAGTGAAAATCCCACCCCATCTTTCTTATAAATGCCCTTTAAATACTAGAAGGTTGCTAATAAGATCTCCCTGGAGCTTCTCTCATCCAGGCTGAGCAGCCCCAAATCCCTCATGTCTTCAAAGGTGAGGTGCTCCAGCCCTCTGACCATTTTTGTGGCCCTCCTCTGCACCCAGTACTACGGGTCCACATCTTTCCTATGATGCTGAGAATTCCAGAGCTGGATTTGTTAATCCACGTGGATTAATAAGTAATAGAGCAGAGTACAGGTGACCTGCTGGTCACATTTCTTAAGGATCATTATTTGATGATACTCTTAAAAATTTATTAAAATCAATATTTTTGCTTAAATGTAGAATATACTTTGATTACATTACTATCTTTGGTATTAAAATCTCAGTGGCTGTATTCATACCCACAGCGTATACAAAACAATTTCTGGCCTTAGGGACCTCGTGTTACATACAGCCTGATGAGGCAGATATGAAGAACCCCAAGTGGCACCAAATATTCAAGATTAATAATTGTCCTGTGGAAAGGCTGCGATTACCCTGAGAATGAATATTTTGTTGTTATATCATAACCGTGGACTTTTATGATGGTTTATCTACTGTGGAAAATGACAAATCTTTAAACAAAATTTTATAATACTACAACCATTTCTTCAGTTACCACATAACTGCAGCCAAAAATGAGGCAGGTTTTTTAGCAGCAAATCTTTTGTTACTAGTTTGAAAGTCATCCAAATTCAGCACAGATTTCTTTCTCATTGTACTCTAATATTGAGAGATTCTGTGATAAGGATGCCACATCTGGGTAAGTCAAGAGAAATGAATAAAGACAGAAAATGAAGGGAAGAGCTGTTGCAGTTCTTCTGTAAAATCCTTTGTCCATTCTCTGCACTGGCTGGGAACAGAGGGGAATCTTCTGCCTGCAACATCACAAGCTTAAAAGACTTTTTGCTTTCTATTTGTGGACCTATTATTTCACTGAACCGCCACTGGCATAGAAAAATGTTGAGCCTACACCTTAAACACCACAAGAAGGAGAGTGACTAATGAGAAACTTGGTAACAACAGCTCCTTCAGGCCTTTACTGTCTCATCGTCTTCTGGACCATTTCTGTAGAGGAGTTGGTGGGTCACACACGGGGAAGGATTTGTTCCCTCTCTAATGTCAGGGACATATCCTTTCTAAAGATTTTTCCTCAGAGAGGTTGTAATGTCTGAAAACAATGCAGTCAGTGTATTCCTTGCACAGGAGCTGTACTTCCTTTTTTTGGATGAAGTGTGCACTCAAGCACACTCCAAGCAGGCAACACATATTGCAAACATTTTCCTCTTACAATAGGATTTTGCAGTTTAGCAATCTGCTTGTCAGTGAGATTATAATTTAGTAAGTCACACTTAGATAATTGGAGAGGGAGGGTGGTTAGGACATCTAATTTTTGTAATTTTTTCCTAATATTATATTTCTGTTGCAAGCAGACATATTTGCTTCCATCTGCCTAAAGTTTTATTATGCTGTTTTACAGTTGAACAGTATTTCCATGATCTCTAAATCTAATTACAGTTTTTAATCTTCAGAGATTTTAAAATCTTTTTATTTCTCATTCTAATGCATTAAATTTGTCAGTGCTATGTTGCTATGCTGCTTAAATCTCCACTCAGTACAGTATATTTCCACTGACTTGAATGGACCAGCTTGCTAAATTCTATATATATTCTAGAAAGTTGTATAGGCATATGAGCAAAAAATAATTATTTAATAAAGTGAGAAAATTAATTCTTAATTTAAATCAATTTAATAATTTATATAGGAGAATTCCTAAAATATCTCAAATTGGAAGGACCCTGTAAAGATCATTGAATCCAACTCCCTGCTGCTTGCGGGACTTTCTAAGAATAAACCATATGACTAAAAGCTTTATCCAGATGCTCCTTGAATTCTGACAGACTTGGCTCCATGACCTCTTTCCTGGGGAGACTGTTTCAGTTACCAGCCACCCTCTCAGTGAAGAACCTTTTCCCAGTGTCCAATCTGAACTTGCTTTGATGCTGCTTCAATATATAATATTCAGTATGCAACATCAGAACTGCCATTTTGGTATGTGAAAGGTCTGTTTAGTTGGTTTTACCTCAGTGGCAGTATTTATAGTCAGTATAGGAGCAGAGCTTCTCAACTAACTTTCCTAAGTTGTAGGTAGTAGATATTTATGGACATTTTGAACTATTTTGAGCTATTTTGAACTATTTTTAACTATTCAGAAATAATTAGTTAAATTTTCTAATTTCTGCTTTTTCAGTACTTTATTAGGTTCTAAAAACCTGGCTTTTCTGTTTTGATACCATTGGGTAAAAAAAAATAAAAATACTTCTGTGCTTCCCTGTTCCTCTAAAAGTATAGCATATTAATGTGTTATTATTGTGGATGACATAAGACATATAAGACGTATATTAATGTGTTATTATTATAAAATGTACTTGTTATTAAAATTTTTCCTAGATAAAACAAATAAATAAACTAAACAAACAAACAAACAAAAAGGCTTCCTGACAAGCTGTGATTTAGTATCTAATGTTAAGCTGGAGAAATTGACAGAAATATTTCTGGAGTTGCTCTTAGCTGTGATTACCATTAATGTGGTAGAAGAGACATATGCATACTTTTCATGTTCATCTTTTACTGTGTTTGAGCTCTGGGCACTTTGTGAGAAAATAACGCTAAGTTATTCTCTCTGACTCTAAACAAAGCATTCTCAGTTATCATAATAATCCCTTTGAACTGTCACTGAGTGGCGGAGGGTGTAAGCAGAAAAACACATGGGGAAATAAAATTTTTAAACAGGAGGGTCCAGGATTTCCAGGAGCAGGTGATTCTTGAAATACTTTTCCCAAATATATTAAAAGCTGAATTACGGCAGTTATAAAGCTAATTGTAAGGGGATTCTTGTTTTCATTAAATAAGGAAGAGTTGTGAACCAAACCTGCCTCTCTAGGAATTGCAAGTGAGTGCAGAATACTTTTATTTACAGAGATCTAGGGGTTTAGTTACTGTTTGCTAGTTTTGCTTTTCTCTAGGTTTGGCCGTTTTGTGGTTTGGTTTTTTTGTCTGAATTTGAGCACTTTCTTCCCTTTGTATACTGGGATAAGGACAAGAAGAATTGTTCTGAGTTTGGCTTTGACTTTCACACTTGAAAATTCATGCTACCGGCAACCAAAGTAGTTTTTATACCAGGAGTAAAGTGAAGCTTAGCTCAGGGGCATCATTAAGAGCAGTTAGTGATTTTGTTAGTGGCATAAACATCAAAGATTTGTGACCCAGCCACTAAGAACTTATTTCATTAATGCATTTAAATATTAATTATCATTTATTACAAAATAAAAAGAGGCTGTTACAATACTTCTCTCATTGTATGGCATAGACTATATATCTCCTTCTTTTTAAACCAATTAAAACCATTCATCCCCTGAATATTATTAAATTATGTTAATATCAGACTTCTTATTAGGAACCTGGTGATATATGAGCAAAGTGAAATAAATTCAGTAATACAATTATAAGGTTAAACCCAAGATTAGTAGTGAAAAGCAGTCTCTAGTAATTGCCTGTGATTACTTCTACTTGCAGAATGCCAGGCCACTGCTTTTCTAATACGTTGAATCAATATTCTTACAAACTCTGCTTTTCATGCTTTATAAATAAACATTCAACATTTTGTGAGAGGCATAAATAAAGGCCAATATTGAATGACACAGTGATTCAGAATGTAATTATTGCGGGGGGGAGGGAATATGACATGGTGATAAGTCAGGTAATTAAAAGCCAAAACAAATTGTACTTTAAGCCTGGAAAATGTGATTTGCAGGGTGTGACAGATAAAGAGCTATGTGTCCTGTATATTTTAATTTCATTGGCTGAAGAGATTTGGCTTGTTAAAGGCACAGAGAGAAAGAAAATCTAAAAAGACTATGGTTGTCAGCGAACTTTAATCCTCAATTCAAACTGTTGGTTTAGGAACAGCCCAGCTGAGCAAGCATAGCTTTTATGATTGCATCTCTGTCTGATGTTTTAAGGTTTTTTCAGCCATTAATTCTTTGAGTTTTCATCAAGTTAAAATATATTTACAAGAACTGGACACTATGATATGAATGGGGCCGCATTCTTTTTTCCTCTTCCTCTCCCTTGGCGTTCCTCAGGTGGAGAGTCCAAGGATTATCCAGCCAGGGGAGTTTCAGAGCCCTAATAAGTCTGTGGCACAAAAGCAGGAGTGAATTGCATCCACACTTGAGTTCTTTCTGGGAAGTATCCTTTGAACTGAGGTTCTTCAGCTGTGATGAATATCTTTCCTCCGTTTTTGGAAAGAAAAGGCACATAAACTGATCTAGTTAATTGCACACATTTCATGGAGAAATAAAACAGATGCCTTCCAGATATCCCAGACATACTGCAGGTGCACTTATCTATTTTCCACTTTGTGTGCACTGGAATCATTAGATGTTCCAGAAGAGCAGTTCAGGAGAAAAGGCCTAAAATGAAACAGCAGCTTCAACAAAAGGAAAAAAGGCAGTAGGAGGTCTACAAAAGCTGTGGTCTATATCTTACCTATGAGAATTGTCAGATATAATCCAGCCTGGCCTCTCCATTTCATAGGTCTTTAAATATCATTCAGCTATCTTGGTCCTGAACTTAATAACCCACATTTAACTGAGTCATGTTGCTCAGTAGTCAGTCTTGCTGAGTATCAGGTCTGCTGTTTAGGTTTATTCCTACTGTGGGCCACATCACATCTCAGAATCCAAAGCAGTCCTGCCTTTTTGGATTTTCTGTATCAGTCATAAACAGTGATCTTCTGATTACAGTTATTTTGCTCAGTTTGTATTTTGGGTTTTGCTCAATTCCTACTGCATCGCAAATACCCTGCAGTTCAGCTTTGCATGAAACTTCAACTATAAATTAAGAACTGTAATGAGAGTATTTTAGTTTAACAACATTATTAAACACTGTCATGACCCATTAGAAAATTAATTATTTTAATCAAGATTTTGTGCAGGATTGCTGAAATGCACATTTTACACACTATTCCTTCAAAATTCTCATATCAGATGTATTTACCATTTACAAAATATGTTGATAGGGCATCTGAAGAAAATATATTAAGAAAAAGTTTAGAACTTTTAGAACTTTTTCAGAGGCATTCCTAGAAAAAGGATATATCCTATCATGCATATCATGATACATGGTCAAGTCATGATGAAAATAATGGTGAAGAAACAAAGCTCATCTAGGAGCTTGCTGACCCCACTATTTTTAAAAATTCTGTAATTAATCTTACAGCAGGTTTTACATTTTTGTTGTTTCAGCACAGGAGAGTGAAAGAAAATCCAGAGGAATCAAATGGAAATCAGGAGATTAAAAAATCTGAAGGTTAAGCAATGCAAGGAGATCTAAATCATCTTATAGCTTGCTGACTTTTTAGAATGATCCTTTATACAGATTTTCTTAATTCTGTCTCAAAGACAGCCTATGGAAGCACTGTTTTTCACTCATTATTTGAGAAAAGCAATTAATTTTATTTCTCATGTGAGCCAGAAGCAGAAAACAAATCCTGATAGGTTATTTGGCCTTCAGGTTTCTATGGAAAACATTAGCCAAGAAACTATCTGATTTACCTAAAATGCATCAGGGATACTAACTGGAATTTAAACTCGTATCTACTGAAGTGTTGCAGTCATCAAAGTCATCACCAAAATAGTGAAGAAGTCACATTTCTTTGAAACTTTCAGATAATTCAGTCTAAAATCAACAGTGTGGATCTAAGTTTAATTCTCAGTTATTCAGACGTCAGTTTTACAATGTCTTGCATCTCAAAATACATCTCAGACAAAAAATAAGAAGATGGTATGAACATAGGAATACAAAAAGAGGAACTTAATTGTCAGGAAAATATTTCTGGTCATCTGTGAAATTTTAAACTTATCTATAGACTCCAGTGTCTGCTTCTTATGGGAAATTTTATGACATAAGCTTGCTTAGCTTTTTCCGTAATCTTTTCTGGAAGAGATAAGATGTCACTTTCATTCGGTCCACGTGTTTAAGAACATCAATGCTCTTGCTTCCTCTTCACTTTTCCTCCTTATTCTTTTGTTTTATTTTTAAGCCTTTATGAAGACTGGAGTTCTTGAGTAAAAATTAAATGTACCAGACCAAACTGGGGAAAAAAAGGGCTTTGAATAAGATAGGAGGATTTAGCTGACTTCAGATGAACATCTGTCACTTTTAAGTGGCCAAGAGCAGAAATTAAGAATATAGAGCGAGGATTTTAATGCAAGAAATGCCTGCTAGTCCTTCATAATGCTTTGGCATTCTTTGGTTGCTGGTGTAAAAGACTTTGCAGCTGACCAACACCTCAGTGCAGTTTTAGCCTGCAGACAACTTCCCCATTCTTGAAAATGTTTTCTTTCTTTTGATATGCTGGACTATAGCAATACTGTGCAGGTCTGACTTCAGGTCTTTTATTATAGAGTCTTTAGCAATTTTGTATGAATACACCATTGAATAAATTGCTGGATTTCTTCAGGAAGCACACACCGACTCTCCACTTAACCTGCGCTTACGTGATCTTCAGTATCATCAACCAACAGAACTGCATCTACACTTGCCTATTGTGTTCTTCATGCCACAGATCTTTCATTCATGTTCATGAGTTGGCATTATCTGTGAATGCAGAAGCGAGTGTGTGTAAGGCGATCTCTGGCAAGCTGACAAAGCTGAGCAGGGCTAGCGCACTCTAATTCTCATTTCCTGAGTAAGCTCTCTGCATACTGAGTTGTTACGCAGAACCATCAGCATCTCTCTCCATGGAGAAAACACCAGTCTAATTGTCCTATTTCAAATGGAGGTTTTATTCATCTAACTGGTAGAGAGAAGCCTGAGCAGCCAAAGATACTATCTGAACCTCACAAAAGTAGCCTTATGTGTTTAAGTACCAGAAGGCAAGAAATGACAAACTATGTTCTTCTTCCCTCCAGCAATTTTCTGCTTCAGGAGTATCACCACTCTCTGTAGATGTTATGGAACACCAAGTCAACTGTTATGAACCCTGTTTTTCAGACATGTCCCAAAACAAGAGAATGTGTGTGGATCTAAGTGCCTGGTCATCTCCGTCTGAGGAATGCAGTAATTGACCTACTTTGGTCTGTGGTATCTAAGCTGCATTAATTCACACCAGCTCAAGCCTAGGAGCCATGGAAACGTGTATGGAAAAGCTGCTCAGCTCAACTGCCATCTTCTTTTGTGTCTAAGGTCTTCTATGGAAATTGGGTTGGATCTGGCTGTGACCATATACATGCCTATTTCTACATGCCTATTTCCTAGTCAATGAAAGAACTATTAGAGGTATTTATTTGTCTGATTTCATCAGGCTAAATCTATATTTTGTTGTTGATGGTTTCACCTGATTATATTAATATCAGAGTTCCTGATTATATTAATATTATAGTTCCATTCAATCCATTGTTTATTTGAAACAGCCATTTAATTTTTACATTTAATTGTTAATGTGCAAAGGGTAGCATGAATAGGAAAAAAATCACTCAAACTTTGGAGTTTTCCTCCAAACTGAGTGTTAGTTTTGAACTTGCACTGACATTTTCTTTGAGTAAGTGGTGGCTATTTCAACACTTATCTTGAAATCCAGCAGAGGGACAGCTCATGGCACACTGCTTCCTTTGGTCCTCAAGATCTTAAGGCAAGCTTTAAGGTAAACTGATACCCCATGGGGTGTAGGAAGACAGAAGCAAAACATGTTCAGAAAGCACCTGGAAACCTATCCATCATGAGTAAGGTGTAGTTTTATGGGAAAAACAAGCCACTGTGTATCTTTCATCATCACACATCTGTTTGTAAGTAACAGTACACATCTGCTTTCCAAGGACATTGTGTAGAAGCCAGAACACAGGACAAACTTTCACACTGATCCTCAAAACTGAAGCTCTTTTGTGAGCCCTCTAAATGTTTCCTGGCCATAAGTGCAAGGTTAAAGAAATCTCTTAATGCAACATTTTTATTGTTACATATATTTTTATATATACCATCAACATCTAAAAATCTGATAGAATATGCCAAATGGAAATTAATGCAGTTCAGTTTTTCACTTAAATGAGAGTTTAAATTTTGGGTGAAGAATGTTTGCAGATTTATTTATACCCTGCAATCTCCAAAGTTAACAGAGGAAACCAGCTGCCATCTCTACCACTATGCAAATACTTTTTCTTCCATATAGTTACAGAAATATATTAAAAAATGTTAGGAGTATGAAATAGTAATTTATACAATAAATTTTATTCAAAATAAGAAAAGAGGGAGAGGAGTAGGGACCCAGACAGTGAAATGTTAATAACAAAACAGCTCAACTCTCTTACTGTTAATCCTGACCCAAAGAAAGCATCCAATTGCCATATCATATTTTCAGTCTGATTCCCTAAAAGTGCTTTTGAGAGAAATGTCTTCTGCGCTTAGACTGCTGCTGAAGAGCTGTGAATATACATGTATTACTATGAGGCATATTTTTATATGTAAAAGTCTCTTCTCTATTTAAGATTCAGTGTGTGCCTCCTGCTCTTCCACTTTCACTCCTTTTGACGGAATCAATAAAATGTACCTTATCCATTGACTTCAATGTGAACTTGATTAGGGTCTGATTGTTCAGATTTATATAAAATCAGGCTGAAAACAAAGGTTTTAAGGCAAAGGTATTTACAGGTTGATTGAAGAACTTACTGACAGAAACATGGCTGAGGAAATTTGGATAGAATAAGAGATTTTCAGTCAAGAAATGACCATTTAAAGGCATAAGAAGAGCACTACATGTTAACACAGATAAAATGTTTATAAACTACCTATATGTAGTATAATTTACATAAAATCATCATGAGTGGAATTTCACACATGTGACATTTAGTTTAACAAACAGTAGAAATTTAGTACAATTCTGAAGCTTATAGCCTTACCTGGCACCAGGAGCATGCCCCAAACAGGGGAGCACAGTGTTCGCAGCTTCTAAGGGCAGTTCCTGTGGTTGGCAGGAATTTGGGCTGGCAGTGTGCCCAGGTGGCCAAGCAGGCCAGTGGCATCCTGGCTTGTATCAGCAATAGTGTGGCCAGCAGGACCAGGGCAGTGATTGTGCCTCCTTACTTGGCAGTAGTGAGGCCACACCTCCAATTCTGTGTTCAGTTCTGAGCCCCTCACTACAAAAGAGACACTGTGGAGCTGGAGCGTGTCCAGAGAAGAGCAATGAAGCCAGTGAAGGGTCTGGAGCACAGGTCGTGTGAGGAGCAGCTGAGGGACTGGTGTTTAGCTTGGAGAAAAGGAGGCTCAGAGGAGGAGACTTTATCACCTTCTGCAACCACCTGAAAGGAGGGTGTAGCCAGGTTGAGGTCGGTCTCTTCTTCCAAGTGAGAAGCAATGGGATGAGAGGAAATGTCCTCAAGTTGCATAGGGGAAAGTTTAGATTGGATATTATGAAAGTCTTCTTAATGGAGAGGGTTGTCAATCATTGAGTCAGGCTGCCTAGGAAAGTGGTTCAGTCACCATGTGTGGATTTGCCAGTGTTAATTTACTGGTTGGAGTCAATTATCTTGAAGATCTTTTCCAACCTAAACAATTCTATGATTATCATTCTATACACACACACACACACAAAAAAAAAAAAAAAAAAAAAAAAAAAAAAAAAAAAAAAGTCTTGGCAGATATTTTGTATTAATAGTGCTGATGTTGTGAGGTAGAACTTATGCAGTGGGGTGTGTAAAGCACTAAGTTA
The DNA here is from genome assembly GCF_030490865.1 of Poecile atricapillus. NCBI lineage: Eukaryota > Metazoa > Chordata > Aves > Passeriformes > Paridae > Poecile > Poecile atricapillus. The sequence continues at coordinate 41,792,596 of NC_081249.1, read as the reverse complement.
ATCTTGCTGCTGACTGAGATATGACATGGACATGGAAGAGATTGTCACTTAGTGGAACAAAGAAACATGTTAACTAAATGTATTAGATTATTTTCTTTTTTTACTATCAAAATTATTTTCCTGGTGACTGTCTTGGTCCTTAATAGGAGGAGTAAGTACTGATCAAGGAAAGACTTGACTTCTAGAGTGGTTGAGTTCACTGCTTGATCAAGTGATAATCCATTTCAGCACTTCTTCCTCTTGTCTTGTCTTCACATTCCTGCATGGACACACACACACACAGATTCCCAGGTGTCATGTTGGCAGCTAAAGCAGTGTGAGAACTTGCTGTGTTGTAGGAGAGGTGAACTGGACGATCCCCCTTTGCACAAACTCGTAGCTGTTGAAGTTCACCTGTACTTACGATCAAATATATTTCAAAATACTAATAGAAAGAGGGGACTAAAGTGTGTGTAAGCCTATGAGCACCCAAACTAACTGCAGGTAATGGCAGACAAATGTTGCTATTTGAGCTTGTAATGGCTGTGTTATTATCACCTAATAGTTATTTATGTATATATCATGAAATGTTGATATATTCATACATAGATCACAGAAAGCACTACTCGATCCTGTATTTTTGAAGGCGATCTTAATACAGAGGAAAAAATATAGTCAACAAGTACAGAAAATTACTTTAGGTTTTCTGTACTATGTAGATTTTGGTTTTTGCAGCTTTATTTTTGCCTTTTTGAGACAAAGCTGAAGCATAGTTCAGAGTCATACTTTCTTGCTCATTTTTATCAGAGACTAAAGACTCAATCATATTTTGCTGTCATGTTGGCATCCTATAAAAACAGTGAGAATAAACAAATGCATTCTAATGGCACCATTTTTCACTATTATCTGTTCACCTAAATGTATCTGAAGCATGATCCAAAAAGCCTCAGAAGTAAAATGTTTCCTAAATGCTCTAAGATACTCAAATATAATGCTATAAGTTTAGTGTGAAAGTGGCAAATGGACAGGGGTTGAGAAGAATGGAAGTTTTGGCAGATGAAAATTCTTATAAATGTGTTCATTAGCAAGAAAAGTTAAGGGTTTATAATTCAGAGAATATTATATGAGTTGAGAAGTTCCTAAAAAGCTTAAAGCTTGATGGGGAAAAAGTAGAGGAAATATGTTCTTGGAAGCAAAGCTCAAGGAAAATATTCAATAGCCAGAAATTCATATCACCTAGGGCCAGCACTTATCTCAGGTAACTAAGTTAAAAATAGAGTGACTTGATACTGTTTCTAAGATCTCTGAAGAAAATTAGGCGCCTCCAGGGAAAAAAAAAATCACATCTTGTGCATGTTCAATCATGTTCTAGAGTGGACATTCTCTCACCAGCAAAGGAGAGAGAACAGAGAGCCACTAGAGGCCATTTAATGCATGGACTGGCCTTTAACTAGTCCAAAGTAAAACTGCCCAATAATGTGAACATCCCATGAACTTAATAAAACCTCCTCTAAATGCAAAGATGGGAATAGCCTAAGGTGTTTTCCATTTGTCACAGGAGTCCTAAATTATTTCTTTTTCTTTTTGCACAACTGTAGAAAACACATCTGTGCATTTTACTTGTGAATTTTTTTTTAAATGGACTTCTAATTCATGTTTTTAAATTACTCTGTAAGTTTATATTTATTTATTATGCTTAAGATTTTATTAGAGAAGTCAGGAATAGTGCTCACACACTTCTTAAAAGCCGGTTTGTTTCTGCCTGACATATAGGTCTATGGTACTTATTCTTACCAAAAAATATATGATTAAACTCAAAATTATACTTTTTTTGTAAACTCTATTCATCCAAGTATTCAATATCTCAATGATCAGAAGTTAACTTTGCAGATGATGGATAATGATTCAATAAGGCAGAATCAACCTTAATTTCTTTATATGTAAAATGTGGTGCTTCATAATTAACTTAGAAAGTGGGACTGCTGTTGAAATGAAATGGAAAATGTCATCTTTAATTTGTTGCTCTAGGTATGTGTAGATTATTCATTACTGGAATAAAGAGACCTTGTAACTTAAAGAATAGGTGCAATGACAAAAGAGGAGAGGAAGTATATGGTTTATAGACTTCAGCTGTTACGCATACTTGTGACAGAACTGCCATTTGATTTTCTTAGTAATCATTATAGAAAAGAATTTCTAAACTGGTGACATTAAAACATAACTACAAATGTAATAGGCAAAAAACTTACAACTGTTTGTTAGTACCTTCGGAGATGAGCAATGCCCGATTATAGAAACCTTTTCAGCTTTAATATTATTGACTTTCTCTTTTCCAAAGATAGCAATCTATATCCTAAGACACAACTAATTTTGTTCTGATTGCTGTCAAAAATATTTCCTGATTTTTTGGCATGAGGTAAAGGGAGGATTTTTGAACCATCACCTCAATTGAAATGGTGGTCAGAGAGCAATAACAGCAGGAAAAAGTGAAAATCTCACTTCCCCATCTCTTTATTCTGAATGAAGTGGGTCAGAAATAGACTTTGGCATGTATCAGCCGTAAAGCAGCCAAGAACTGCCCTTTTAAATATTCAAATGGTAGTGTTTGCTGCTGGTAGGATTTGAAAACAGGTGTAATTTGAACTATTTGTAACAGCAATATTTTTCTGAATGTAAGATTATTTAAAGCAAATATTCACACTAATAAAAAAATCTGTGCAGATAAATGAGTCACTGGAATATCAGTGCATTTCTACTTTGGTATTTCATCTTTTCCAAATACTTACACTCCATTTAGCCAGATAGATTTGCCTTTGAATATTATTCACTTTGAGGAGAGTTGTTGTTTTTCACCCTGGGACCATAATTTCCTTTTGGTGTTTCTTTTGCTTGTTTGTTTACTTTCGTTTGGGGTTGTTTGTTTACTTTCGTTTGGGGTTGTTTGTTTGTTTGTGTGTTTGTTTTTATGAGAGTTGATAGATAGCTGGGCTTTCCTTTTTTACAGAACATGAAATGAACCTAGCAAAGGAGTTACTGCCTCAGTAAATATGAACAGCCATTTTTGGGATGTGCTTGGAAATTTTAATGGGTCTCACCTCAAAGCATATGTTTCAGCTAATGAGGGAATTGAATTCAGATTGTTCCATAAATTGTATTCTGGCTTAGTCAAAAGTGTGTGAACTGATTTACTGTGAGAGAACTCTCTTTTGCCTCAGGAATCTGTGGAGATGGTAGGCTGTAGAATATCAGTCACCATTTCAGGGTGTTCAAAAGGGAGCTGTAGTTGGAGGTAACAGCCTACACTAGTTTGGCCACACTGTGAGGAAAGAGTCTGTTTGATCATGTAGTCTCATCTCCACACCTTATCAGTCATCCTACTTCATAATATACTGGACTAAAAAGTACTCAGAAAATTTTTCACTGGCCTGATAATACTGTGTATGTCCAATAATATAGTTTGAATTATTTATTCAAGGGATTAAAACTTTACATTGCACCAAAACTTACTTTCTGAGCTAGAGATTAATTACACAAATTGGAAGATGTCTTAACTCTTTGTTTCTCTAACAGGGGAAAAAAGTGCATTCCTGTTTCTCTTATACAGGCTTTATATGCTTTATTCTAGTTTTAGTGCATATATTTTCATCAAAAGAAAAAAATATCTCAGTGGCCTTACTAAGCTAAGAAACAAAGAATTGCAGTTGAAAGCTGACCTTAACTGGCTAATTTATTTTTGCAGGGATTTATTCAGAATCACATTTCTTCAAACCTGGAGGCCGTCGGGTTGGCCCAGCTAGTCTGGTTCATCAAGCCAGTGTATTACCTTATGTAACAGAATTTTGGATGATCCTTACTTTTGGTGAACCAATGTACCTTATGTTTGGAGTGTTGGTCATATATTTGTGGAGCCTATTTGTCATAGGCTTCTTCAAATAAGCACTGAAAAGAGTTAGTCATCTCCAAAAAGCAGTTCTCATCTCCAGTCACATTAACTTTAGGACTTTTCTCTCTTTCTTTACGAACTGTAGAGAAGAAAATAAGTCTGCTTTACATTCTTTATCTATATGCATGGCATTAGTTGGGGAAAAAATCCAGTCTGTCGATATTAATGTGCAATATACTACTTTGTAGCTGTTAAATTAGAGATTGTTAGGATTTTATCATAGGTACTTACATTAAAGCTGCTCCTTCTTAATTAAATGACCTAAATACAATTTTTAATGACATTTTATTCAGCATTTATTGGTTAGTCATTGTGGAAATTATACTGAAAGGAGAACAGACCAAGTTAATGATTTTCTGTAGAAATCGGCTGCTTTAAAGGCAACAAATATACAGTTTTAATGCAGTTTAGTGTTCTGGTGCATTAATAGAGTTGACTGAACAATAAAAAACAGATTGTTGAATATGTTTGAATAAAAGTAGACCAATTCTCCTTTATGTAAATTAATATTTCTGAAAATGTTCAGTTTTGTAAATTGTAAATGAGTTAATCGCAGTATTTATGTGAGGAACCTGCTGTTAGGTCAGCAGCTGAAAAATTTTGCTTTTACATAAGAGATCTAAATACATGGCTACCTAGTCAGGCATAAAATTATCTAATTAAAATGCACAGTAAATAAGTCAATTGTAAACATAATTTCCTAATTTCCTAAATTCTGGCTGCATATACTACTGAATAATGAGGACATCAACACAAATAGAAAATTATCAACATTAGGAAAACCTCTTGAATCTTATAACCTGTACAACTTGCAGTGGAATTTCATCACATATCCTGATCAGGGCTATGACACAGAGTCTGTAAGTGGTTCAAGCCATGAAAGTTGTTTAGTAATGTGTTTTCTATTTTCATCATAGTCTGTAACTCACATCTCCCTGTTGCTCTTCCACATACTAGATGACTCACACAGTAATTAAATGGCTTTTTTTTTTTTTTAATTTTATTTGAGAAAGAACCTGATAACTCTAACAAATTTAGGAGGCTTATTGACAGGAAGCTCGGTTACTCAGTCAGCAGTATGGATATAACTCATGTGTAGCAATGCTAACAAAGGTAAGTCATGAAATAGATCAAGCTCAAGGCACAAGTTTATGCAATACTACTGCAGTACCTCACTTGTTGATCACTTTGGATGTGCTTAGATTTTATTCATCTTTTTACTGCTGGCTTTTGCTGTGTTCGTGGTTAACACTGCAATTAGCACAGAGGTCTTTGTAGCACTTACATTAAAAGCATAACATTAGCATGAGTGTTAAGTGTCCTGGGAATATAGTTCGTGTCTGTACAACTTAAGAATTTATATTGCTGGAAAGGTTTTTTAAAACACAACTGTAAAGAGTTATGTAAAAACTTATGTAAGTACATAGAAGGATACATAACTTTGGTTGGCAGAAAAATGTCAGGAGCAATAGGAACAGGAAGCTTGACAAAGGTGGGAATATTGTATCTACTAAAGCCTTTTCTTGATACCTATAATCAGTCACAGCATGTGCTTCAAAATTTTTCTCAAGCAAATGTGATCTGTGAATCCTGTGTGCTTTTACTATAGCATATCAGCTCTTGAGACAGTTTTCTCCCATAAATATATGTGTACGAGCGCTTGAAGATTGTGCCTTTTGCTGGATATGCTGGACACCGGTGTGGGCATCCTGGGCTGCTCAGGGTATCTACAGTACTTCACCCTCTGGCAGAGTGAGGTGCCTGAAACCACCACATCATCCTTTCTTCTATTGTTCCTGTCTCTCATTTTGGCTTGGGCACCTGGCACTGGCATGCCACTCTCTGAGAAAACAATGTTCTTCATACAGATGGGATGGCCTTGGCAGTGCAAGATATTCTCACCACCTCAACCCACAGTTGACTGGCAGCTGTGTCCTGGAAAACTGGCATATTACCTTGCAAGGGGCACCTTGCCATCCATAGACAATCAGGCACCTCGGCAGCAAAATGATCACAAATGAATATCAGCTGTTAACGTTCAAGGACTGATTCCAAGTCATTTGTGTTGGCTAGGAGCATGAAGTCTTTATTCTCTTTATTGCTAAATGCAGAAGTCTCTATTGCATGCTGCCTGCTGTCTTTCCCATAAATAATTCTAAATTGAAGAGTAATTCTCCATACAATACTTACAGCACAGATATCTGTGCTCTTTCATGATTGGAGATAGGCAGTTTTCAGGAATATTTTGAATTGAAAAATAAGAAAACATGGTGAACATTTTTGGTTTTGATATCGTATCTTACCCATGCTCTGAGAAGCAGTCTGTGGTCAGTAGAGAACTGGACTTCTTCTCAAAGTTAATAAATGAATGTTTCATACCACTGTATTTTCAGAACAAAAGATAGGAGAGGAATTAATGATCTTACCCATAATCATGGGTGTAGACTATATCCTCCTTAACCAGGAAATCAGATAGTGCAATGAAATAATGCAATGAAAAGCATATATTAGGAAAACTTAGCTACTGTTTAAAAATGTGATTTTGATCTGAAAAATGTGTCAGGAGACATTTTGAATTAATTTTTCTTCATATATTTATTTATCATATTTTAAAAGATTTCCTAAAATAAAATAGAAGGAGCTTTGAATTAGCAAACCTGAATGTTAAAATAAGCCCAGTTTGGCTCTTATGAAGATCTATGGAGCCAGGTCCCTACATAGTTCTGTCTTGTCTCCAGCTGAATGGGACATTTGCAAAAAAGATTAAGATGATACACTGAACAGTTATGGAAAACTATAAGCAAGATTAAAATTGAATTCATTCTCTTATATTTCTGTGCAGTTTGTAGGGCTAAAAAGTAGGGCTAAAAAGAGTGAAAAAGACTGGTCTTTGATTTTTCTTGCCAGACACTGAATGCATATAGCTGGCTGGAATGCTAATACCATGATGACATTTTTGCATACTGTATTCTCAGACTAGAAATGAATTCTGATTTATCACATAGTTTTTGGGGCAATTTTATTTGACCTTTTCTAAATACTACCTCCATTTATCCCTGGGCAGCTGACAAAGTCTCTTTTCACTGTGACATGGTATTTGTTAGAAAATATGAAAGTTGAGGTTGGTTTTAAATTACTGGCTTTACATAGTTTTATTATGGAAAAGGCTAATAAAGTGCCCTCCCCACCCCAATTGTTCAAGATTGTTGGAACATTTTAATTGTGGGGTTTTTCGTCGCCTCATTTTTTCCCAGGTACTTTTAGCCAAGGTACGCGGATAAATAAAAAGGGGTGGGCGAGTGAACCCTGGCTTCAAAGTGGCACAAATTAACTCACATTTACAGGCCCCTGTCACTATGTGGTGTGAATGATGTCTTGCATATTTATGCACAAACTTGATTTCTTTTTTTTTTAACAGGGGTGAGTAACCTTGGATCCTGGGGGGCTGGGGTAAAGATGGGGGGGAATGGTATGTGCCAGTTTTCAGCACCTCTATGTCTTTTCACAGCAAAATATTATCAGTATCATCATGTTGAATTTTGGCTGGGCTTTGTGTTGTAACTGCCAGCAGAGTGGTGATACACAATAAACTGGCTGCCAGCTGGGCTGAGAAAACTCACAGCAGGGTGGGCAAGCACAGGAGAACCCCATGTGGAAGGACACATCCCAAATACAGCTCTCATCCAGCCACTCTGAGGATCTCTGGAGTGCAGGCTCTCCAGCTGCAGGTTTCTCACAAACACAGTGCAAAAAGTATGAAATCTTTGGGCATTCCAGTAAGCAATAAATTTACAAAGGGGAAAGAATATGCTGTCAGCACTTTGCTCACAGCCCATTGTAAGGTTATGAGAAATTGAGCTAAAAACCATAGGACTGTAATTTTTTGTAAATAACTGAAATCTCAGTGGGTGGAGGTGTTCAAGTTTATGCCCCTTTGTTTTATAAAGTCAGCCCACATTACTAAGCTCACAAGGTGAACTCACTGTGGGAATTAGCATTCACTGTTTGCCAAGTTTTCTAGGCCTTTATTTCAGGGAGCGGAGATGATGCTAATTGCAGGGAGTGGGGCTGTGCATCCAAGGAGATACAGGAGTGATATTGTGTGAAGGTACTTATTGCACATTCTAATGGGAAGGTTAAACATTCTCTGCTCCCATCATGATAAATCCTTGAATGTCTGGACCACTGAGCTGCTCCTCCATGAGAGACATCATGCCCATGAATAATTCTGGCAACATTTTAAAGCAAATTAGAGTATGGCTTTATGGTATTTTCCACACTATCCTCACACAGAAAGGATTATATATGTCAATTGTTTTATCTTTTAAAGAGAGAGATGAGATTCTCTGAACATTTCTTGATCCACTGCATAGATGGAAATGCTGTTATAATGAATTTACAAGACCTCTAAGGCTGATTAATTGCACATAAAATAGTAGTATGAGAGAATCCTGTTAAGAACAAAGAAACCATAAAATGATCCAGATGCAGCTGCATCTCAGCATTACTTCATATGCTGGCTGTTAAACATCTTGAAAATGCTGTTGACTCCTCTTGAATGCAGTTCTTGTTAACTGTACACTAATCCTATTTGTATTCAGTGGCTATGTAAATTTCTTTTTGTAGGGTTGGTTGTTTTTTTTATTTCCCTGGAAAATTGCACTTGTATACAAGAGATCCTGATGATGTTATTCATATGAGGAACCAGTATATTACACACCGAGAGGCATGACAATCAATGCAAAACAGTATTATGAATCTCAGGTGGATGTCTGAGACAATCTTATAGCTTAAAAGAAACAGAATAATCTCTTAATAAACTTATTCTCTGAATATAACATTCAAAACATAGTTTATTGCTCTACTTAATGAGCATTTTGTACTTGCTGTTCTGTTACTGTTTGTGACATGTGTCAGTACATTGACTTTGTACATTAGTTCTGACCTGGCAAAAGACCTAAAAGCATACTCATCTTTAAATATGAGCTACTAATTCAAGACTAAGATCATCACTTAAATACTTTTCTAAATCAGGGTCAGAATCTCCACAAATAAAATGTAATATTATGTAAATGTAAATATCTGAATTTGCAGAAAGAGATTTTTCCTTTTTAAAGTGAATAAGATTTATTACTTTTACAGTGTTTTTGAAGTGTTTCACTGCTATTTAGCAGAAAACACTTAGAAAGAATAAGGTTTTTTCTATAACCAGTGATTCATGGCTTCTGGCATGCAAGTGCAAGATGGCATTGTTATCAGAAGTAATGTTAAATAATTAGTACTCAGAGAGTGCTGTCATGCTCATTGTTATGGCAGATTAGTAAGGATTAGAGATAAAATGTATTTATTTTTTTATTATATAGATAAAAAGAAAAAATATTACCATGTCTAAATCCCTCCTATTTTAAACTATAGCATTTCCTTTTTGAGGCCAGTGTGCTCAAGAATTGGGACTACTGTAATACTTACATTAAAATTATTCAAAATACACGATTGAATTATGTAACCTGATGGTTTGTTAAAAATGAGATTTTTCTAGAGTTTGTGAGAAGCCTGCATCTGTCTAATACAAGGTTTTGCTCTTTCATTGTGGCATGGTTTAGGAATGGTGTTCTCCAACTTAGTGCTCCCACTAAAACCACAGTCAAAGTGGTGCTTTCTCCCTCTTCTTGTCCCCCCTTCCCACTGCGGGTGGTTGGAGAAGAGAATTGGAGTCACAAAAGGTAAAGATTATGGGCTGAGACAAGAACAATTTACTGGAAATAGCAATGAGGTAAGAAAACCTCACAGTTATAGAATAATAAGAGCAACAATACTAAAAACGGAAGTGTACAGTAGAGAGAGAGTGATTCACATGCAAAATGCTCACCTTGGAGCCTGACCCAGCCACACTGCCCTGACTGGAAGACACCCCTTCTCCTGGGAAGAGGCTCCCTTCAGCCCACCTCTGTGGGATAGAATAACCTCTGTGTCGTGGCCATGCCCCCTCCTGGCTACTGCAAAAAATTATCTCTGTCCTGGTTGGAACCAGGACACATTGCAGTCACAAAATTAAGATTCCCCATTTGGATATTACACAGATGCCATTAAGGCTAAGAATATTAGAACAGGTAGAGATTTGGGTGGTTCCGTTTGAGACACCACTGAAGTGGATTTCCCTGCATGCTGAAACTACTCAGTTTCTAAAAATTAGGACACTGAAGTGCTCATTCTCTGGGCATCTGGATCTTCTAATTGCACTGTGTTACTGTCTGGGGACAGAGGTGATTTCTTTCTTTTTTTTTTTTTTTCTCTAGAATATGTAAACCTTACTTTAGGAAACTCCAAACTATCTATAGTACAGCCATGCCTATACTTCTGATCTATATTAATTTCGCTAGGGCTTTCAAGCTGACCTGATACTTTGGGAAGTTCTTTCTCCTTGTTTTGAAATTATTTGTGTATTTACACCTAACAGTCTCAGAGCATTCTTCTAGCAGAACAGTTAGGTAACATGAGCACCACGTTGGGGTGTTTTGAGTACCAGCAGCCTGTTGATTAGATGGGGAGGATCTTAGAATAAAGCTAGCTTTGACTGATATGTCCACTCTGACTTCTTCTTAAGTTGTGTGTCTCCTGCATCAAGCCAAGCTAAAACCATAGAATTCTTATTGATTAATTATGAATGGTGCTAGCTATAAAAATCAGTCTGCTTCCCTTAGAAGAACAGAGTTGGATCTCTGTAGAGAGAAGCCTTATGACTGCATGGGTATAGTGAAAGAAACCCAGCTTTTCAAGTGATTGTCTGTAAAACACAGAGAAAAATTGAGAAGGAGCATGGGGCACTCCCTTCCTATGTGGAAAGCACAGAAATTAGAATTCTATTTCTGAAGAATAGCAGTTAGCAACTTCCTGACTCAGAAAGGTTTCTTTAAGGGAAAAAGGATTATTGACAAATAAACATTAATTGATCATAAAATGAAAGGATAAAATTGCTTAGATATGAGTTCGTGTAACTGGGTTGTATTTAGTCCAGTCTGAGAAAGATTTGAGCACATCCTAGACTGATTTGAAAAAGTGTTCCCAGTGTCCCATGTGTCCACAATCCAAGAAAGATACTGAGTGATGAAGAATGTCATAATAACATCTAGAAGTAATTAAAATATGCCCCATAAGAGAAGAGAGAAGGAGTGAAGCCTATTTCTTTCAGAAAAAAAAAGAAAAATACATAAAAGATAGTTTAATCATGGATTTTACACACACAAGTGTGGAACAGCATTTTGATGATGGAAGAGACTTTCTCTTAATTGACTAAGACACATAAAGATCCTCTGGCTGGAAGCTGAAACTACGCAAATTCAGGCTCTATTCACTACACACATTTTTAATTGCGAGGGTAATTATCCATAGAAACAGCTATTCAAAGGCTATGATGGCCTCCCTAGCACTTGAAGTTTTGAATATTAAATTGGATATTTTTTGAAATAGCTTTCTCAAAAAGCTCTGTTGTGTTTTTAGCCTAGTTATTTTTTGGCTGTGTTTTGCTAGTCTTGACATCAGATGGCTGCAATGACCCCTTCTGGGTTTAAAATTCTACCAATATATAGGGAAAGTACTGAACTTTAATAAGTGAAAACTTCGTCTGATCAAACTAATTTGCTAAATAGTATGGCCCCACTTGGAGCACCTAGATCAGATAGCACAGAATAGGTTCAGTGTGGGAGATTTTTCTTGGAAATATTTTTTGTAGCATTTTGATCCTGTACTCAAGGGAACTGAATGGCCCTCACAGAATAATTTAGCATGTAATACAGCAGAAGGTATGTAAGCTGTGTAGACTGCCTGATATTATTATTAATCATAGAAACACATAATGTATTGGGTTGAAAGGGATCTTAAAGATGATGTAATTTCAATAGCCCTGACATAGGCAAGGACACTTTTTATTAGACCAAGTTTCTCTAAGCCCCATCCAGCCTGGCCTTGAACACTTCCAGGCATTGGGCATCCACAGCTTTTCTGAGCAACCTGTACCTCATCACCCTCACAATAAAGAATTCCTTCCTAATATCTAATGTAGCCCTACTTTTGTTCAGTTTAAAGCCTTTCCCCCTTGTCTTATCTCTACTTGCCTGTATGAAATTGTGCCTTCTCATATTTCTTTTAAGCCCCCTATAGGTACTGGAAGGTTGTCCTAATATCTTCTCGGAGCCTTTTCTTCTCCTTTCTGAACAATCCCAACTGTCTCAACTCTATTAATGCTGATAATCTGTAATTTTTGTATAATACCTCAATCCTAGACTACAGACCCAATTTGTTGGATACTATACAAATAAGGATTTTCATTTCACAAACTCTGTGTGTGGAGATACACATCTCCATCTTGCTTTTTCTGCATACCTATATGAGGACAAACCATGTCTCTTCAAACCAAAGCCTATGCCTCATGTTGTTTCTAATTCAGGATATTGTTTTCCATCCAGGCTAAGTAGGTTTTAACAGCTGTGCCCATGACCCATGAAATAAAAAAAAATCCCTTCCTATTGCTTTTAATTTCATAATGTAAAATATTTCTTTAGATCATGGAGAACATAATCTCCAAGACCTCATCTCCAGGGTAAGCCTGGTGATAGGATGTATGGCCTTGCTGTTTACTGAACAGGAGCTGTGGAGCTGTACTGCAGAGTATAACCTGCATTTACACAGCACAATACCCTGCTGAGAGCTTCAGAGCATACACAGGTTTGGAAAGTGTACTGTATTCTCAAAGAAAGAATTAGAACAATGGTTTTTGATTTTGATATAACCCTTTCTTGAATGGAAAGAAATAACAAGAACTCCTCTTTCAGTTCAGTTAAAGCTTTCCAACAGTTCAGCCAAATGGGAAATGTCTTTAGTCAATTCCTCCCCTCTTCAAAGGGGCTGGTTGAAAACCTTTTCTTGTTGGAAAAATCAGCTTGATACTTGAGAAACCCCTATGCTATCTGAGATATACATATTTCTTGTTGAGTGAATCAGTTCTTGCAGTGTCAGGTGCATAAACTGAAGTTAAGAAGGTAGAATGATTATGGAGTCAACTGATCTAGAAAGATGTCTCCATGGAAGGCAGATTAGTTTAAAAGATACTTTGAATATGCATTTAGCATCAGTGACTAGTCAAACATGAATATTTGAATCAGAGGAAAAACTTGTTATTTATGAATGTCAGATTACAAAAATAATTTGAATTTATGACACTAAGGTTTAAACAAACATCAACCTAAATGTATGCCTGAAAGTCCTTATGAGCATTTAAATGATTGACGCCATCCTTGGTACTTCAAAAAACCAGGTCACTTATTTTTGCACCAGTAATGATATAGGAGATTTGAATGAGGCGTTTTTTATTAAAAAGCTTGCATAGAGTATTAAAATGACTTATGTAAATGGCATTTGCAAATACACAGAACCACAGAATGGTTTTAGTTGGAAGGGACATTAAAGATCATCTAGTTTATTAAAAGTAAATGTAATCCATACTGCAGTGTGATTCTCTATCGTTGAACATCTTGTTGCATTTGCCCAAGTAGGAGGCATGTAAAACTATGTCTCTTTGCTTATCCTTTTTAACACAAAATGTACACTGTAAAAAAATTATAATATTTGTATTGTTTGCTGAGAAACAGCAGGATTTTTTTAAGTTGAAAGCAAGACAGAGACAGGCTCTGTGGGAGACTGTAGACACTGAATTATCATATATTTGGAAATACTCAATAATCAGTTGTTTGCAGACTTCTCTAAAGCTTTTGTGAATGCTCTAGGTGCAACAACAAACATGATTTTAAAAGAGAATCAAGGGTTGAAATTATTGAAAAATATGCAGGTGGCTTCAAAACAGTTAAGACAAGTATTTGAAATGTCATTAAATATTAACAAAGTAAAAGACCAGTTGTTCCTTACAGGGGGTTTCTTAAGTAATCCACACAGAAACAAGGTAGGAAAAAAAGAAAATAGGTAACTATAATAAAGTACTCAGATAATGTAATTTCAACAATATTTATGATCATTATATGTTTGTTTATTTTCATCTGCATTTGTAAGTTTGAAAAGTAGTTCTACTGAAATAAATGTTAAGGTAGGGAAGAGATGCTGGCTGATTCAATGAAAATCCCTCCAAATATATAAATAAAGCTTAAAACTTTGGCCTGTACTAGTCACAGAGCTTGTGAGGATTTATTTTGACACCATCCCCTTAAAAAGCAGAATTGCCATGTTCTGTCACTTTGTCCACCACAGGACATGGAAACAGTACCGGCTAACCTTTAATACTGCAAGATGTGATTGCAGTGATCCTTAACAAGTTTTGGGCTGAACTTCTTATATAACCTTGGGACCCTTCACTCCTGAGGTGTCTCTGGACAGGAGCACTAATTTTGTTTCATTATCCTAACGTGTGGCTCTGTTTACATCCTGTTTTTCAGCAGAAGTTCAGCTGTGGGCTATGGCCCTACCAGGTGGAAATGCATCCAAAGTCAGCAGGGAGGCAGATGACAGCAGACTCTCTGGGTTGTGGCAACCATTAGTAATTGTCACTTTTCAGCTCAGGCCTGCATAGTTTCCTGTTTCCAGATGGCTCTGTTAAAGCATTTGGGTTTGTTGCAGGTCAGCTCTCAGGAGTAGTGTGGAAACAAACCCTTTGCACAGTGAGGCTGAGGTATCAGCCTGGGTGCTGTAAGATTAGCTCCCTTCCAGGACAGGAGCCTGATGACACTCTTCCTCTCTTCCTCTGCTCTGTGCATGAGAGACCTTTCTCTTTAAGCAGTAGTCTCAGATTAAAGAGGCAGCTAGCAATTGTCTGCCATGAATGGAAATGCTCCTGTTATCCATGTCCTCTTTTCTGTTGGAAAAAGACAGATAAGAGCTGAGGTCAGTTGAGATCTGTGACTTTGCATCTACTCTGTGTATTAGAGCTTGACTGGGTGGTAGGTTTGCCTTGTTGTCTCCAGACATTACAACATAGATGCCTAAGCAATCAAATGGTGTGTGCTTTTAAAAAATTAGGATCTAAGCCTACACTGTTCCCACTTTAAATATATTATATTGTAGTAAATATTATTTAACTATAAATATATATATCTAAGCAGTCATGTAAATTACAGCACTGCAAGTCAGATAGCCTTTAGTTCTCAACCAGGACCTTTCTCCTTTCTAACATATTTTTTTACTGTAACCACCACCCCCCTTCCCCTTTTGCATGCTTGCATCCTCTCATATGAATTTTCTTGGACATGGAATCCTCTGAGAATATCCTTTTCCTTACCCATTTCATTAGCTGCACTCCCAGCCGTATCTCCAGTCTCTTGTTATTTTCTCTGTCACTGTATTGCCTCTTGCCCTTGACTGCAAGCCCTCTGCAATTGAAGAGTAGTTTGGAAAGTATCTTTCACACTGTGAATAAGCTGTATTGAAAACATTATTTTTCCAACATAATGTCCCTTGACACAGAATAATTTATGTTCCTGGACTGCTTTCTTGCTCTTGCCTCTGTTCCCTTTCTGCCATCCCTCCTTAATTAAGACTTTTGCCCTCTCTCCTGTTTGTTTCTTTTCACCTGGTAATTGATCATTAATATGTTTATCCAATTAAATAGCAGAGTGGCTTTTATGACAAGTGGAACATCCTAAAGCCAGTAACAGATTCTCTGGTTTCTGTTCTTCCAGTGTCTATACTATTAACATTATCTTTAAGTCAATGTTTCCCTAATCACTTTTTGAACAATGAATATTATTATTTCCCTTTTTTCTAAATAGATTTTCACTTAGAGAAGTTTGACTTCTTTAATTCCTTTCTTGTGGGCTTCTCAAGAATTAACCTCACTCTCAAGAGCTGGGTTCTGCTCTTAGTTTCAAACACCAGATATCACTTCAGGGTTTAAATCAGTATCACTATTCTGTGCTACAGATGCACTCTCCTCATGCTCTATAGGTTGTCAAGCTTGGTTAAGAAATCAGAAGGGATTGCTATTACCCATAGATAAACTGTGCACTTTGTTTCTCTGAATTTCGTCTGGTCAATTGTCAATAGATCCTCTTTCCAGAAAACGAATCCTACTGTCCTCACTGATCATTTTGTACAAGTGTTTTGAGGGGGACTATTCTTCGTGGTTATCCTGTGTTGAAAACCACTGTGCTATTTACAGGTTCCTGTCTGGTGCTTTTTTTAAGGTTAACAAAATTGAAGCTACTTCATTTCAGTCAGAAGAATAGTGAAGATAATCTTTCTTAACTTCAAGATAAAACTCTTTTTATAGTATCAGTGTGAAACACTTTTGGTCTCACTTTATCATTTTTGCCTCTCTGCACAAGGAGAAAGGGCAGCTAATGTAGTATTGCTATCCTGTTATTCCTTCCTCCTACAAAACATCTATTTCTACTGGAGGTGGCAGTTAACATTGTTTGTCCCACTTTACCTCGATTAAAGTAGCGGGAGGAAATCATGTGTCCTGGGGAGCTGCTCTTTCTCTATTAAGCAAGTGAGTGGGTTGCACCTGGAGTTATAACATGCCTTCTTTCTTCCACTTCAAGGTCAATGGGACTGCCTGATTGATAAATAATGTCTTTGTCCACTACTGTCATGCAGTTTAAAATGCAACTTCTCAGAAGGGATGAAAATCAGAAGCAAATTGAGACTGCTTGTCTTTTTTGGTTTTTTTTCCACGAGGAACAGTAAATTATTGTAGTAACATTATATGACCATTTGTTATATTAGTGCAACTTGCAAAGCCGATTGCCTCAACAGGAATGGCAGAATGTGATATATTATTTGCAGAATGGGAAATCCATCATGGTTGTTTCGACTCTATTGAAACAAACCTTATAGTAAGTAATAAAAGACACACAATGAAATTATGAAAGGAACTTACTCAGGCGAATAATCAGAGAGATGGAGCACCTCTCCTATCAGGAAAGGCTGAGAGAGTTGTGTTTTTCCAGCCTGGAGAAGACAAAGCTCTGAAGAGACTTTATTGAGCTTTTAGATATCTAAAGGGGACTTCTAAGAAGGATAGGGTCAAATGTTTTAGTAGAGGCTGTAGAGATAGGACAAGAGGCGATGGTTTTAAACTAGAAGGTAGGTTCAGAGGAGACAGAAGGAAGGAATTTTTTTTTTATTATGATGGTGGTGAAATGCTGAAACAGGTTGCCCAGAGCAGTGGTAGATGCCTCTTCCCTGGAAACATTCATGGCCAGGTCAGATGAGGTTCTGAGCAGCCTGGTTTACTTGAAGATACCTCATTGCAGGAAAGTTGGACTAGATGACACCTTCCACTAGTCCAGGTTGCTTAAAGCCCCATCCAACCTGGCCTTAAACGCTTTCATCTACAACTTCTCTGGGTAACCTATTCCAGTGTCTTATCACCCTCAAAGTCAAGTTCTTCCTAAAATCGAACCTAAGTCTGCCCTCTTTTAGTTTAAAATCATTACTCCTTGTCCTATCTTACATCCCCTCATAAAGAGCTCCTCTCCATCTTTCCCGTAGTTTCCCATTTTTCTAGTACCCTTTAGATACTAGAACACTGCTCTAAGGTCTCCCTGGACCCTTCTCCTCTCCAGGCTGAGCAACTCCAATTCTGTCAGCCTAGCTTCACAGGAGAGGTGCTCCAGCCCTCTGATCATCTTCATGACCCTTCTCTGGATTCACTGCAGCCAGTCTTTCTCATGCTGACAACCCCAGAGCTGGACACAAGTCCCAGAGTGGAGAGAGATAATCTCCTCCCTTGACCAGCTGGTCATTATTCTTTTGATGCAGCCTGGGGGCTGATTCGCTTTCTGGGCTGCAACCACACGTTGCTGGGTCAGTTTTTCATCCACCAGCACTCCCAAGTCCTTCTCTGCTCATCAGCCAGCCTGTACCCATGTTTGGGATTGCCACAACCCAGCACCTTACATTTGGCCTTGTTGAACTTCCTGTGTGAAGTTCACCTTTACTCTTGAAATTCACCTTTCCAGGTGTCCACCTGTCAAGGCTGCTAAGCTGCTGAGGCTGTTTGGATGGCATTCCATCCCCTGAAGTATGGAGCACACCACACAGCTTGGTGTCATCTGCAAACCTCGCTGAGGGTGGACTCAGTCCCACTCTCCATGTCACTGACAATGTTCAACAGCACTGTTCCCAGTACTGGCCCCTGAGGCATGCCACTCCTCACTGGTCTTCACCTGGGCATCAAGCCATCTATTAAATCCATGTTAATCTCCATTAAATCCATTAAATCTCCATTTTACAGGAAAGGGTGCTGTGCAGAGAAATGTCAAATGCTTTACAGGAGTCCAGGTAGACGGCATCAGCCACTCTTCCATTTTCTACCAGTGCTGTAACACTGTCATTGAAATTTGCCATATAATTTGTCAAATGTCATTGGCCCTTGCTGAAGCCATGTTGGCTGTCATCAACCTGTCACCTCTGTTTTCCTTGTGCCTTACCATCATTCCCAGGGGTTCTGCTCCTTGAACTTGCTAGGCACAGAGCTGAGACTGACTGGCCTGTGCTTTTTTCCTTTATAAAAATGGGGTTGTATTTCCTCATTTCCCATCAGAGGAACTTTTTAGCATGTCATGACTTCTCAAATATGGCTAATGGCTTAGCAGCTTCATTGCAAGTTCTCTCAGGATCCTTGGATCTCATCAGGTGCCATTGACTTGTGCACATTCAGGTTCCTTAGATGGTCTAGAGCTCCATCTTCTCCTATGCTGAGCAGTAATTAATTCTGCCAGTCCCAGCCTTTCAGTTCTCTGAATTGGATGACAGGGTGAGGCCGTGTGCCAAGAAAGAGTAAAGGGAAAATAATTTTTGAGTCTGAAAGGTTTATGTCCACAGTGGACAATAAACAATTCCAATAATGGTTTCTTTTAATGTATGTGTATTGTCACTCATATATCTACTCACTCAATGTCAAGCTTCTGCAGTCTGGAGGGGGATCTTACCAACATAGAAATAATTTTTTGCAAACTTTATCTATTTTACTTGTTGATTGGATCCTGTGCTATGACATCTGGAACACTAACCCCAGCTATCTTTGGAGTCACTGCCCATGTGGCATCAAAATTAGGGAAAACAACCTTATTCGTTTACATATTTTGCATATTTATAAGCCCACCATTTTTCTGTGTCAGTAAAAGCTGGGTGCAGAGACAAATGAGACTGGCTCCACTGATTTTAAAGGACCTGACATGACTGACACTAGCAGAGATTTTGGCCTGCTGTGTTTAGCTCTGGTTTATGCTGAGTCACATAAAGCCAGGAAATATGATATTGCAACTGCTTATAATTGTTTTAAATCTTACTCTTGAGAAGCTTCTGCACAACAGTGCTAATTTCAAGTCTGTGAAACTTTGCAAGCAAAAGAACTGGGATCAAGCAAAAGCAGCACTGGACCTATGAAATAAGCCTGAAAATTATTTCCAGCAGAGAGTATTGGGACGTAGCTAGTAAAAACTGCCACAGGATCTGAAGTTACACTGCTGTGGCCACTGCATAGGTGGAATGGGACCTCCAAGATACATTACTACTGGAATATTATTTCTTGATTTATTTTTCATCTTCCCCTGCAGCTGGAGACTCTCCTCAGTTTTAATGAAAATAACAACACAGTTGGGTAGGAACATGATCTCCTGGAAAACAATGAATTCTTCACACTTCATGGAATAACATAACTAAAGGGAACCCACAGTAGGGTATCAAAGATTACACAGAGGAGTCAGTGACTGACAGAAATAAAGTAAGGAACTCTGGCTGAAAACACAAGCTTGGGGAAACACGGTCTCACAGGAGGTTTTTCTGAGGAATAATGAGGGTAGCTCCAAGCAGTTTCCTGGGGAGGGGATGAGGTGAAGTGTGTAACTGCAAGTTCACTGATGTGCAGGCTTAGGTTGTCCTGGTCACCTGCCAAAGCAAGGACACCCCTGAAGCATGTGATGAGGGATTCGGGAATGATCCTCCTGAACTTTACTGCAGATGTTTCCATGTGCTTGCATGTGAAAGTAGGTGTTCATTATCTACAAATGTGCACACATGTCTCTGTTGTTTGTATGACTATCAACGGTTTAACAGTGTAATTAAATAGGTGCAAGTACTGTGTTACTGACATGGGTGCTTGATATATTAATAGATTTAAGCATTGTTTTTAAGGACATTATCAGCTTGAAATCTTGCCTGCATCTCAATGTATTTTTACTGTTTAAAGGCATACATTAAGATATGATAGCTATAAGGTAATAGAGCTTGAAATATTTCACTTGTTGTACTGTTTATTTAGCATGTGTGATGGCATTTCTTATAGAACAGCTTTCCCCAGCTACTCAGTGTCACCTTTAGCTGTAGAGATCTTGTTCAAAACAAAGGGAAAAATCATTCTCAAGGGGAAAATTTTTGTGTCTTTCTCTCTTTACTACCTGCCCTTAATCCAGATTTATTTTAAAACCTGTCTCTAAACTTACGCATAAAAAAGCTGAAGAAAATTATATTATTTGCCGGCTTCAAAAAATAACATTTCTGTTTAAAGTTCTCCTCTAGATCAGGCCCATTGCCAGGGTAATTAATGCACAGATGCAGTCCTTGGAACTACTTGTAAGTCATCTCGTGAAACTGATTCAATTTTAATTTGATGATCTCCCTTTAATGGTGCTTACTGTACAGTCAGTGCTAGTTAATAGGAGTATTCCCTTCTTTGCCAGGAAGTGGTTTCATATAAGGTATTTAGGGATACCTCAGACCTCATGTCAGATATTATGATACATGAGAATTTATTATTACCTTCTTGAATGCAGTAGTCTTTTGAATACAATCTTTGAAATTTGAAAAAAAATGTTGTATTATTTTTTGAATAGGTGGAGATATCACAGAAGGAAATGGCACTGTCATTACATGTTTAACAATGCAGCTCACATTTCTTCCATTTTTACAGCGGAAAATGAGCCTTGTCCTATGATTATGATATCTTCTGATCCTTTTTATGTAACAAAAGGGCATATTTAAATTTTATCCATCATGATTAACGAAAGTGAAGCCTCAGGAAATGCTTGTATTTGCTAGAGGTGACCTTTGGTTTACACCAGGAAGAAACTGCAGTTTTGGTTCTCGAAGGGTGGATTGCCTTTTGGAAGCAGAGCTGACTCCATACAGCTGTGTTTAAGATCTGGTTTGACTGTGGTAATGATTCAAAAATGTAGAGGAAAGGAGGCAAGTGATTTTGAGAAGGAAATGGACTGAAGTTTATTTTTCCTTGAAACAGTGTGAGATTTGGCTCTGCTCTGTACCTCCACAACAGAACCTTTATTATACTCTCAGGAATGGTGGTTTTACTGTCAACTTCCCAGACAGTTTTTCAGCAACATCTCTGGTTACTTTTTCTCTTCTTTCTCATTTTTAATGACTCTTTAAAAGAAGACTACTAATGTTCCTAGCCATATTTAAAATCCTCAGGTCAAAGAATTAGAAGAAATAATTTATTTTATTTGTTCCCTAATTATATCCCTTATATTGAATTTTTTCAAAGTCTTCCCCAAATCATGGAATATTACAGTGTTATTTGTAAATAGAGCAATTGTAGTTTGTCAACCAATTTGTTGCAAGCAATTTGTTCACTAAGATTGTGGGAGGAATGACTGTGGAGTCAATGAGCTGCATGGAAGAGAGTAATGGGAACAGACTATGAATTACTTTGCTGTAAACGGAAAAGCTTCTGTTAATCTCTCCAGAAAGAAAAAAACCAAAACCAAACCAAACCAAAACAAAACAAAACAAAACAAAAAAAACCCAAACCCAACAGTCCGTCTACTTTCTATATGGTTTATTTCCTATTTTTTTGAGATGTAGTTCACATCTCAGAGACCATTTGCCCTCTTGGCTTTAGTTAATGTCTCTATTTTATCTCTGTATTTAAATAATTGACAAATCTCTAAAGATCAGGGTAGTTAAGAAGGGTCTTGAACTTCGGCTTCCAAGCTTCAGCTTGGCTTCAAAATATTAATATTAGAAAAGTGCAGTGTTTCATTAGATAGTAGTCGAACTACTGTCAGTCAGACAAAATATGAATTTTGTGTTCCAGGTTCAATTTATATAATAAAAAAAGTAGGAAACAGAAAATAATTTTTATTGTATTTTTATTTAAATGGCACATCTTAAAAGGCTGTTTACTTCAGCAGATTCAAAATATAATTTATACATTATGTTTGCTTTATAGCATTAGGCTGCCCACAGCAATAACAGCCAACAGCTGAAGTAAAATGTGTTGTCAAGCAGATAGTGAAAGAGGGAATTAAAGGGAACACCTGTGTCTTGTGGTTAGAAATCATATCCATGCTGGACTTGTAATGTCCTAAATAATACAAATTTAGCTAGAAGTAACAAAGCAGATGGAAACATCTGTATATTGTATGCGATGACAATTATTGATAGAGTATCTGGCCCTGGTTTTCCTCTCAGTAAACATTATTTGCATAGTGGCTTTCATCCTTTGCATCCTTAAACTGTGAAAAAAAAATGATATCTGATGAAGACAGAATAGTTTATATTAGAGCATTAGTACAGTCTTGTCCTGATACAAATACGCAGGTACAAATATAAGTCATGTGAATGTCCAGTACAGACCTACAATGAACATTCTAATGAACATAAATGGAAAATATTTGAACTTTCTTGGATGTACTACTTTCTCACAAAGTAAAACACTTACGAGAAAGTGTTGCAATGCCAGGGATTGCTGAGATGTCAAACAGCACATCAAATGCAGCCAGGCTGCCACATCACCATAAGTGGAAGTCAAAGGAATTTAGTTCTCCCTAACATCAAGTGTCTGTATGGGAGGCACAGACCATAGAAGCAAACTGTCCCATTCTACTCTGCAGGCAGAGGAGCGGGGCAGCCATTCGGCTGGGCAGGTGTCAGTGTCTGTTTTAGGGTGCTGTCAATATGTCTGCAGCCTCCATCAGCTGCAATACCGACCAGGTCCTCCTCTGGCTGTTACAGGAGCTTGGACAGACTTCACTGACACACACATGGGTGCTAAGACATTTTAAGCTGAATGTCTGAACCCCAAAAAAGTCAGAACCCTTTTGTAGCTCCTTTACACACAGATTCAGTTCCTAATATGATAGCATTTTCACCATAACTCTATCTTAACTTTTAAGAGAACTCAGAAGTCACCTGACTGTGGTTGGAAAAGTGGTTTTTTCTGCTAGTCATTTTTGTACCTACACATTTTTTACCTTCTTTTTTTTTGTCTTCTCCAGCCAAGCTTTCCTTGGAGAATGGAAAGAAACCCAAAAGCAACAGTAAAAAACAGTAAAAATAGATCATAAGCCATGGTAGAAGCATACAGGACCTTTAAATTAAATTTATTGCTCTTTGTAAAATCAATTTGAGTTAAAATTCTGCAAAGCAGAATTCCTTAAAAGTCTCCCCTCTTTATAAAATAATAAAAGAAATTGAGTGCAGTGAATCTCTTGGACACAGATTTACTTTTTCATCCTTCTAAGATGTATCATAAATATGAATTCTTATTTCGGTTGGAAGGTTTTCTGTCAGTAGGCTGACATGGTTGGACTCTGAGCTCATTGGAGTATCTCTAAGATGCTACAATGGTAGATGCTAAACCAAACTTTGAGATAGAAGAAGTTAACAATATACAAAATTATGATAAAATACTTTTCTGCAAGTGCTTGATGGCAGGTATTGTGTTTTTTGGGACGTGAAATTTTTCCAAGATGATGTATTTGGAGTGTGACTCAGCACTGACTTCTTGCCTATACGGACAAGTGAAGCTTTTAAATTGCTCTTCTTCACTCTAGGTGGTTTACACCTTATGCTTCCACAGAAGCTTAATGCACCTATCCAGTTGTGGAACTTCTGACAAAATAATTTCTTCCTCAGATCATCCATGCAGTCCATTGTTGCTTCATCTTTCTGGATTCATTTTTGTAGCTTTTTGAGGTAGTGTAATGTTTTCATAACGTACTGCTGTTCCTGTAAAAACTGAATCCTTTTTAAATTGCCTCAGTGTAGTTTTCTCAATGACTTCATACAGATTATCTACAAAGATTCTCTTTTGCTTAATTTGGTGCTTCCAGTTGCTAGCTGGAGATATCTTTGGCTAAGCACACTCACTGTTAAGGGATTCTTGTGATGTAAGAACAGTCACTGAAATTGCAGAAACAGTAATTTATTTTTCTGTTGCTTTTCCCTTAATTCTGCTAACTTTATTAGTAAGAAAGTCACTTACTCTTCTATTCTTCATCCAGCTATTGAGCATGTTATATAATAAAAAGAAAACATTCTACTAATGAATTACATTCCATAATGCATTATTCACAATCTCCAGGGTTTTAATGCTATTTTATATTGCTAAACACTTACTGTATTCATTATTTAACATGCAACAAAAATGCAGATAAACCAGGCCATTTGGGTGGTCAGTCAGAACGCAGAGAATATGAATCAGCCAAAGAATGTATTTTCATATCAAATCTTACTGAGCTTTCTTACCAAATTTTCAGAAACTTTGCATAGACAATGTCTTTTTTAAATAAAACAAAACAAAAAATCCTTTTATCTGTTGTATTCTCCCCCATTTAGCTTCTTCCTCATGTGCAGGGTAGCCATGACTCTCTCCCATCATTAGGTTCAGAGACCACTTCTCTTACTCTGCATTTCCAAGACATTAAACATGTTCATAGATCTCTTATTTTCTGCCTATATGTTGCTCATACATATCAGTGACACTTGTTGACAGATTCTGCCTGCAAGCCTCTGAGTATGTTCTTTAAGTCCTCGGTGGCAACCAAACTGGTAAAGCAAACAGGCAGGAAAATATAGAAGAGGAATAAGAATTAAGAGAAAAAAACAGTGGTGTTCTTTCTAATCCAGTGAAGGTTACTGCTGGAAAGGGAAAAATGTATGTGTCCAGTGTTTTGTATCTCTTGTGTATTGTAGACCCTAAGACTCATACATCACATGGTGCCTAAATGTCTCCAATAAAGACACTATCCAGTTACACTTTTTATGGAAAATTAGGGTTTCCTCCAGACCCTGTGCCATTGGTTGTGGATGGCCTTTGCTCACTTACAGCTTGAATAACCAATCTTTGTGTTTCAATTAGGATGTAACACTCTAAAGACTCCAGTCTTCTAAAGCTTAAATATTTTGAGATGTCTCTTGTCCTAGACAATGTTGTGTGTTTTTTCATTTAGTTAAGAACCAACCTTCCAAGATATTTCTTCATTAAATCACTATAAAACCTAAAAATCATCCCACTTGAAAACTATTTTCACATGAGATGGTATGTTTGAGGTTGTCATGTTCCTTTGTCTTCAGAAAATCTCAGGGCAGAGTGTCATGCCATTCCTGTACCCAGGTTCTTTCTGCCTTAGCTTGTCCCACCATTATTTCATAGAATCATAGAATATGCTGATTTGGAAGGGATCTATCAGGATCATTGAGTCCAACTCCTGGCCCTGCAGAGGACACCCCAGGAGTCATACCATGTGCCTGACAGTATTGTCCAAATGCTTCTTGAAGATGAAATGAAGATGAATGGAGCAAATGCTTCTGCTTCTGAACTCAGACAGGCTTGGTGCTCTGAACATTTTTTTGGGGAGCCTGTTAAAATGCTCAGCCATCCCCTGGGAGAAAAACCTTTTCCTGATATCCAGCCTATCCATACCCCAACTGAGCTTCATGCCATTTCTTTGGGTCTTGTCACTGGTGAGGAGACTGAAGAGGTCAGGCTCTGCCCCTCCACTTCCCCTGATGAGGATGTTGAAGACCACAATGAGGCCTTCTGTCAGTCTTCTCCAGGCTGAGCAGACCAAGTGACCTCAGCTACTCCTCATATGCCTTCCCCTCCAGACCCTTCACCATATTTTCTGCCCTGCTTTGGACACTCTCTAATAGCTTAATGTGATTTTTATATTGTGGCATCTAAAACTGTCCCCAGCACTCAAGGTGAGGCTGCTCCAGTGCAGAGCAGAACAGGACAATCCCCTCCTTAGCCCAGCTGGTACTGCTGTATCCCCCAGGACACATTTATCCCTTCTGTATGCCAGGGAACTGCTGGCTTACATTTGTCTTGCCATGAACCATGACCCCCAGGTCCCTTTCCACAGGGCTGCTCCCTGGTCTCTGGTTCCCTGGTCTGTACACACAACCTGGGTTGTCCCAGCCCAGGTGCAGAATCCAGAACTTGCCCTTGTTAAATGCCATGCAGTTGGTGATTGCTCAGCTCTCTAGTGTTGTTGAGGTCTCTCTGCTGGGCCTCTCTGCCCTTGAAGGAGTCGACAGCTCCTCCTAGTAGTGTTGGCAGAAAACTTGCTTAGTATCCTTTGAGTCCTGCATCCAGGTCATTACTCAATATTTTGAATAGCACAGGGCCTAAGGTGGAGCCCTGAGGAACTCCACTAGTGACAGACTAGTGACAGGTCACCTGTCTGATGTCACCCCGTTCACTGTAAACCTTTGTGCCTCACCCATGAGCTGCTGCTCACCCATCTCATGATGTATTCATCAAGCTGTGTGCTGGACATTTTGTCCAGGAGGATCCTATGAGACGCGATATCAAAAGCTTTGCTGAAGTCCAAAAAGATTATATTTACTGGATTCCCTTGGTGAGTTAAGTGGATTATCCTGTCATAGAAGGAAGCTGGGTTCAACAAACAGGAAGCTGTGCCAGGTGTGACTGATGATTGCGTTGCCCTCCAGGTGTTTTCAACATCTCCCAGAATAATTTTTTTCTATGATTTTACCGGGCACAAAGTGAGACCCATGGGCCTGTAGTTTCCACGGTCCTCCTTCTTACCCTTATTGAAAATTGGGACAACGTTTACCAGCTTCCAGTCAGCTGGAACCTCTCTGGATTCTAAAAGTGCTCAAAAATCATCAAGAAAGGGTTTTCAGTACCAGCCAGCTCTCTTAGGATTCTCCAGTGAATCCCATCAGACCTCATAGATTTCTAGGGATCCAGCTGGAGCAGTAAATCCCACATAAATACAGGAACAGCTGAAAGTTTATCTTTCTTGCCATTATGGTCATCCATCTCAGAGCACTGAGACCTGCCTCTGTCATCAGCGTTGAGGATGGAGGCAAAGAATGCACTAAACACCTCTGCCTTGTCTCTGTCCCTATTTGCAAGGACACCTCATCCTGTGTTGGCCTGATGTTATTTGCACACTGCCTTGCACCATTAATGTATTTTAAAAAATACATATTTTTTGATATTTTTGTTCCTGAAGTGCTCTGAATTATATTTTATTCCTCTGTGTGCCCTTTTCTTCCCTTGGTGTGTTTTCTAAAAATCTACTGTTTCTTGACCTATGTGTCAGAATATTAGCTTTCACCTGAAAATATTTTTTTAACATTTGTAATTAATGAGGGAAAGTGAGGAGGAAATAACCCCAAACCACAAATTGTGGCCACGCTAACACCCAGAGATTCCAAAACACAGAGAGGAATACCCCCAAAGCCAACAGTATTTTACCCAAATGTTAAACAGAAAAAGCTGTTGAATAAAAATGAGCCTAATTTTGAGGGAACTGACCCTTAATTGCTGAAGGCTTCTGGTTGTCAAGGCATCAGTGGGAGCACCTGCAGTGGAGCCCCTGCTGTGCAGTTAGCCTACTGCCACTTTTTCCCCCCATGTGGTGGTATCAGCAGAACCTGCAAATGCTCCACTGGGATTCCTGCTAGGTAAGTGTCAATGTATTTCATTTTGCAGGTGAGCTCCAGAGCAAATTATGTTAACAAGGATTCCCAAAATGGGTATTTGGGAAGGACAGCATTAGAGCATAATGATGGATATTGAAATGGATATGCTAATACTTAATTAGATAGCCTACTTATAGACATCTCTATAGCCCTCATTACCAGAGCAGCTGTGATCTGATTATATCAGCAATCTGAACTTTATCAAATCATTAACTTATGGTATCAGTAATTTCAGAAGAGAACCACAAAATAAAATGGCTGGCATTGCTGTTATTGTAATACATGACATAGCACAGTTGCAACTGATAATTAACCATGTGATCAATCCTTATTAAGACTGACACCTGTATGTTTGTCAACTATGGACCATTGTAATTTTAAATAACTCAACACTTAGGACTTGATACTCTGGCTGAAATACAGTCTCTGGGGAAGAAGTTTTATAACAGTGAACACTTATAACATTTTTTAGGAGGCAAAGTGCACTGCATGGGTTACCATGTACCTTGTGATATAGTTGCAGGTGGTACATGAAATAAGAGGGCCCCTGTTTGGCAATGTCACCTGGAAGAGGTGCCAGAAAAACATGTGCTTAGCAGTCTGTGAAAGAACTCACACAAACCTGGTGGGATTCCTGCGTTCCAGAATACATCTAGTCTGACACTGCTGTAATTTAGGAAATCTGGAAGGATGTGGGTTGGAAAGTACACTTCTTTTCACTTTCTGTCAGCTGCAGTGAAGAAGTTGTGTTTTGCTGTGCTGATGGATAGTGCACTGGACTGGCACTTTAGAAATTCTCGTTAGTACCTACTGGCATCAGGTCTGGAGGATAGCACTCAGGTAGGGTCGCAATCTGGTGTTTGTTTCTCAAAGCCCATCATGTTGTTATTCAAGAGCATTCTTTCCTCCCTCACTGTAACTAAATTGCATCATTTAAGGTTACAGATTGAGTCAGCTTTCTACTAACATTCCCTGAGTGAAATGTAGCGCTCCTGACAGAGTAGTAGAAGATGAAGCCATTTGTTTATCCACAAAAGTTTCTGTAGAATCAGTGTCACTACATTTGCTACATGTGTCTAGTCGTGGTTTGATGTTTCTTTTTTATACTTGGAAAACACAATGTCTAAAGTGCAGCTTAATGACCCATGGTCATTCAACTTCAAGTCTACAGCACTCTGCACCTGTATTTTTTGTGAGTGAAACTAAAGAAGCTGATTTATTGAACTGAGACTATCAAATAATTGTATATATGTTCCCAAACATGCCTTGCTCTCAAATATGATGAGAGAACTAACCTTGTGAGGGATAAATTGCCACATTATTTACTGCCCTACTTCAGCAGATCCAATATTTTTCATGTTGTCCTTTTGTAGCCTTTCTAAAGGAAAATCAGAAAAGGACAGCATGATGGTTAGCATATTCGCAATCTACATCCTCATTCAGCTCTTCTTCATTTCATCGTTAATATCTATTCTTTTTATCCAGAAAGATACTTTCTTTCCTGTCTGACTCCCTGAAAGATATTAATTCAAAATCACATTAAGGCAAAAAGCCCAGGTCACTCAACAGGAATAAAGATATGAATTTCCACTAATCACATTTTCACTTCCCAGCACTGTGGTTCCCCAGTGAAATGGAAAGAAACAGACATCCCACTGGGTCTTTTATAAAACTGTGCTAACATTACATAATCCCAAAGGCACAGGAAAATGTGATAAAACTGTAAGATAAAGCCTATGTATTATCTGTTCATGAAAAACCCGTAGGTGTCTGTGACACTCAGACTTTTCTCTCATGCTTGAAAATCCTTCTGTCCTTGGAATTTAGCAGAAAATTTCTGACCATCATTTTGACACCTCAGTGTCCTGCTGAAAAGATGACTTCCTTACACATCTCAAGCTAGCAGAGCTTGTTTTTTTTTGTTGACTGTGCAAAAGTGCTGTCATTTGTAAATTTCCTATCTTACGCAACAAATGGGGAGTCTTGGAATTCTGTTATTTTTAGTGAGTATTTTGTGGAGGTTCTTCAGTTTAGGTGAATCAAAAGTAGTCACTGCTCAGTGGATGTTGTAGTGCTTGTAATGATGCATATTTTTCTGACTGGATGACATAAACATTCATATTAAAGAAACCCTTAATGGCCCTGAGCCAATAAAATGTTAATAGGAGTCTAATAGTAAGAGCCAACATTGTCTTAGTGATTTCAATAAGATAATGCAACAATTAATTGTTTTATGGACTGAGACTAGAGTGGAATGCTGCATATAGATTGGACTGAGATGCATCCCCCATAGTTAATGTTTTTATTTTTTTAAATTGTCAACTCTTTTTTTTTTTTACATTTCTTTGGAGTGAAGAACATTTCTAGATGCTTATGCAAACATTTTGTTTTGCCTAATATATTTTCTAAGAAAGGAAGAAAGATCAAAACTACCACATCCCAAATTAAATTTGCAGTTACTATTAAAAAAAATGCAAAAGGATAATTTTTGTGCTTTTACTACTCAACTAAAAGCTAATCCCTGTGAACACCTATTATCTTTTCATATGGAGTAGGTGACTAAAACCATGAAATTTGAGGGAAACTATTTTGAAAAAGGAGGATGGTAGATTGCCTGAGTACCAGATTCTTAGTTCAATTCAGATGCCATAAACAGAAAGAGAAATAATATTTATGCTCAGGCAGAATATCTCTCCATTTACACTCCTAAAACTAAGACCAGGTTCCTCTTCACATTTCATTAAAAAACAAACAAACGAAAAAACAAATAGTGAAAGTCATTCTTTAGCATCACTAGGGACAAAGTATTTTGGTTTTCAGTGAAGTCCAACTCCAAAAAGGCTCATTCCAAGGAATATTTTTTGCATTCATTTATTCCCATTAGCAGAATTAAGCAAGGTCCTTAAGTTCACCAGTGTAATACTATGATAATTGTTTGTTACTTTGAGTCAAAATTGAGAATATTTGAGAAATTCTTGAACAGGATATGGGAAAGAAAGTTTTAAAGTTACCTTGCATCCCATGAATGATCACTAAGGGGCATTGAAGACAAAGTAAGCATCCTAGGTGTGATCAGTGATGTGAGGGGCATGCACGGACTCTCAGCACCCTTCACACTGATCAGCTTAAAATTCTTTCTACTTAGAGTTATAATAGGAAATAAGTTCACCACATAAAACTGCAGCAACTGATTGGCTGTTTCATAGTCTTTACTCAAAAGAAGAAAAATTAATCATCTTGGAGTAAAAATGAATTGAGGGTGTGAGTTCTCTTTAAAGATGTCCAGACAGAAGAAATGCTGTGCACCATTGATTTGCAACAGGCCTTGTGGGCTTTTTTTCCCTTCTAGCATTTGCATTTCTCTTGTTTGTCTGCCATCCATCCCAGGTGCCACTGCAGAAATGAGCAGTTTGTGACTGAGGAAAAAAAGGGAAGTCATCATCAGAGAGATGGCACAGAAATTCCAAAATATGGAATGGAATAAATGACAAAATCTTCTCTTTGTTTACAAGCCAAATTCTAACTAAGGAAATCAACTGCAGCTTGAAAAGATTCCTGCCATAAATTTTCTGCAATGAAATCAAAATTCAAACCTTGTCTTGGAGACTGTGATTTTATTGCCACTCATGTGCATCCCAAGTAAGCCTCCAGTGTCTAAACATTTCATACACCAGGCAATTTGTCAGATTCTGAAGATGACACCATAATTACAATAGCATATTTTTTGTACTGAATAATGTTTCCTGCTCCTCATTCAGTACTGTATGTTCTGCATACAAGTAAGCTCTAACATTAAATGCTTCACTGAAGTGCTTTTCACCTTATTTGTAAATAACTACAGAACAATAGGGGCAGATGGGGGTGAGTAAGGGAAGGAGCTTCTGTTTCCAGTAAGTAACATGAAAAATGCAGTCATCTATCTTTCTGCAGACAAATTTCCTTTCACATTCTCTGAATACCAACTTGAGCAATACTGGCACTGGGACAGGCAAGGCAGACCAGAAGACCCCAAACAGAAGGAGGGGAAAGCCCCTCAAAACTCTGTGAAAAGTGTTTTTCCATATGGAGGAGGAATAGATGAATGTTAAACATCATGGAAGTGCTATGTGTCCATTCCTTTAACTGATACTCAAGTTTTCAGTCAGCTGAAATATGGCCTTAAGACAGCTCAACATTAATGAAAATGGAACAAAATTGAAGCACATTTTGTTGTCTGTTTCAGATCTCTTTGGTTTCAGGGGGGTTTACATTGCTCAAATTAGGAACCAAGTTTTAGAAATGCAAGGAGATTTGCATTAACATGTCTAGTTTTGTAATGAGTTTCTCCAATATCCTTTTCAGAGGATGTCATAAATCTGAGTTACCTCTGTTAAAGTGTTAAAGTGAAACTATTTAACCTCACAACTGACCCACAAGATGTGTCTTTGCATTTTATCGTGTTTCCAGCAATTTACCCTGCCACCTTCCTGTGAAGCAATTGTAGGACATGGACACATCTTCTTCTTTCTTCCTTTAAGCAGAGTATAAGTCACAATTGTTTCAGGTCATAGAAGTAAATCAATAAATTATTCTTTCAGTTGTGAGAATGTTTTCTTGCAAGACTACAATGAAGGAAAATATGTAGTCTTCTGAAGTTTACAAAACTATTTACTGTAATTGAATCTATCAAGATTATCCTAAGCAAAAATTTTTCCCTGTATTCTAATGTCAGAAACAATGAGGAATTGTACTTGCTAGGACCATACACATGTACATAAAATGTTGTAGTGTAATTTAGTTGTTTTAAAAAATGGAAAATCTGAATGGTTAGGTATTTCATATGACACAGGTGGCAGCCATGTTAAAATCTTTTGCATTCCTACAAAAGGTTATGGTAAGTTTCAAAATAAATCTGCTAAAAGCTTTGCACATGTAAATAGAAATTAAAACCAGGGTGCTTACAGTAAAGTACACTGTGCAGAGCTGAAAAACAAAAGGTTAATCTTGTTTGCATAAGAGAGCTTTAAAAAACCCTGATTTTTGGTTGATTAAAACTGTTCCAGTTTTGTTGCCCTGTATACTTTAAAAAAAACTCCTCTAAGTACTGCAGTTTTGTAAATTGTAAATAAAATTATTCATAATGAGAATTAATGTCGTATATGTTACTATGGAGACCATTTGCGAATAGAGGCGTTAAAGTATAGTTTGCTTTCTTCCAAGAATTGAAACAAATGCTTATGAAAACCTTCAAAGGAATTAGTTCAACTGTGGTACTTGAAAGAATAATGTAATAGAACACATGTATCTACTTATTCACAGAAGTCACAAACTGAGGAGATCTTGGTGACAGAATTATGTTTTTGGTGGTGAGGAAAATAGGCATCTTTTATTTGTCTGGCTAAAATTGATGGAAGACATTGTGAGTCTACAGAAGTGGAGTATTTGGAAACAATTCATAGGTAGAGGTTTGAGAATCCAAATAATGCTTATAGGAAATTGTATCTTTGACTATTTTCAAAGCTCATTTATTTGCTGGATATGTATGACTGCTATATGAACATATATATATGGCTGAGAATTTCCTCTAAATGGATAAAACCCAACAGTTGGAAGAAAAAGTAGATAAGCATTTTTTTAAGGGCCCTCTAAAACAATAATTTCTATGCTTAGTCTGTCCTTATTCAGTTGCGTAAGAGGTTGCAAGTAGCATAATATGTCATTTTTCATTTTTGTTTTCTCATTAGGCTTGATGGAGAAATATCCCACTGTTCACTGGGAACACAGTGTGGGAACCAGTAAGTAAGGAATATGTGTCTGAAACCAACACATGCTGTTATGAAATGAAATGGTATGAAAGGAGAATTTTGAGAAAAAATATAAGTAATAAAAGAAAAGGGAAAGTTATAAAAAAATGCAAGAGTGAAAATACAGGAAAGCAAGGGAAAAAGAAGATAAAAGATAAAGTTTTATTGAAAGCTATTTCAAATCTTCACTTCTGCAATGGCAATTTCTAGTCCTCATTTGGTTTTGATTCTTTTTTGAATGGAATTTCTCTCTGCCATTTCTCTTTCTTGGCTGTTCAAATAGCTCAGAGATGCTTCTCTCCATTTTTCTTACTATGTTTTCTTCACGTTTGTCATCTCTTCTCTGAAGAAAAGATGTGGCTCCTGAGGGTATTTCTTCACTTGTTTCTCAGGATCCTGCTAATGAAACGGTGGTTTCTTAGGAGCTCTGATAGACAAACCTGATTGTTCCTCTGGCCAGTTTTCTACTCGATTTTCAACATACTTTCACTCTGGCGGTTTTTTGGGATCTATGTTTTTGTTATTGAGAGAATGGGACTGTATTTCCTGTTCAGGCTAATTTATCCTCTTCCCAATTCTACAGTCTTAGTAATTTTGCAGAGGACCTGGGTAAGAGTGGCAACTTTCCTTATTTGAAAGCCACATACTGAAAATTTTAAGCCTGTCTTCTGGTTCAGACATAGTTGAAAGCCGTGGGCACAGCCCACATGAGGCAGGGAAAATAAACCTCCACAAGGATTTCCAAGCTAGAGATAACACTGATTGTCATGTTGTCATACCAGAACACTGAAACAGAGGCTGAGGATTAGGCAGGGGTTATTTGGGTCCCAGGATAACTGAGCTGAAACACCATCATCAGAACCCTCACTGTCTCATGTCCTCCTGCAAGTGTAGGAATGACTTTATGCAGAAGCACATTGCATAAAAAAAAGCATTGGAAAGCATCTTTGTGAGAAGAGGACCTCATAAAAAAGGCTTTATATTTTCACTGAAGTTTCATCAGTTAAGATACTTTTTGCCCACATGGAAGATCAGCTGAGCTGAATTGACCTTTAGTCAAACCAAGTCATGTAGTTTTGTGTATGCTAGAGATCAAGAGTGTGCTCACATGCACATGAAGTGATGATAGCCGAAACAGCAATATAGTTTTCCTTAGGTTAAATGTAATTTATTTTGCATTAACGTCAACATTTCCCATGTCATAAATGGAAACAAATTCAGTTTAAATCAAAAGATTACACTTTAGTTACTAGGGTCACTAAATTTTGTCCTGCAGCTTCTTTGCTTTTAATCTTAAACTAGAGTAGCTCAGCATTCTTTTGAGAACAAAATGGTAGTCAAGAAGAGAATGAATTGTGAGGTGCTTGAGAGGGAAATAACTGGATCTATTGAAAGCATAGAAAAGGAAATGCAGCACAGATGAGTGTGAGGTACTTTGCATTCAAAGCAGAGATGAAAGCATTGTGAATTTAAATTAGTGTGATGACCTACAGAAACTACGTCAAGGTCTCTGGAATTATTCAGCCCTGGAAACCAGAAGGTGTTCAGATTTTATTTTATCTAGAGTTCAAATTAAGCCCAAGCACTGGTAGCAGTCATTTCACCCTTTGCATGGCGGGAGCACTGTGGAGAACTTCATATATCTGAGTAGAGCCTGTTACAGTGCTCCATTTTGTGCTAGTAGAAAAATGTGTTGCTCTTCTGTCCTTTTTTTTCTTTTTTCCTCTGTATTTTTTCTCTCTTTTCCATTACTTTTTCCAAGAATCATGGAGTCAATCACAGAAAACCCCACACTGAAAGGGCCCCAGTAGATCATTTGGTCCAGAAATCTGTGGGAAAGGGAGCCTAGATGGGATTAATTAGCACCTGGTGCAATCAGATCTTGAAAACCTTCAGTAATGGGGCCTCCACTACATCCCTGGTGGGGTTATTCCATTGACTGACTCTTCTCACTGTAAAAATTTCTTCCTTGTGTCCATATGAAACTTCTCCTGGTGCAACTTCTACCTGTTCCATTGTGCTCTCCAGGTGGCTCCTTGTGGAGAGAGGGCCTCTGCCCTCTTTGCCCTCTAATGCTAGAAGACTGTGATGAGCTCCTGACCTGTATTCTGTTCTCCATGGAGGAAAGGCCTAACTCCTTCAGCCTTTCTTCATAGGGAAAGTTCTGCAGTGCTTTGATGATCTTCATGGCCCTTCTTTGGACCCTCTCCAGTTTGTACACATCTTGAATTGTGGGGATCAGTGTGCTCCTCTTTCTTCTTTCCCTTGATTTTATTACTGAAATAAAGAGCTGTGCTTGATTATTATTCTTTAGTTTTATCTTTTCAGAGGGATAAGTTGGACTTTTAAGTATCTGAAGGTGGATAAATAAGTCCATCCACTCATTATTTCAGCAATCCATTGAATTCTTGTTATAAGTCTTGGGTTTTTTTGGTTTTTTTATGTGGGTTGTGAGTCTCTGGAGCCTAGTTCAAAAAGTTTAAATGGATAAGGTTGGCAATACTGGGAATCAAGCTTTTGAAATGTTTCAAAGAGGATGATCTGTCATTTCTTATGGTCTATCTTTGAAGAAATATGAGAGATGTTCTTTTTTAAAATAAAGCAAAATATATCAGGCTGTTATGATAAAATAATTATACTTTCTTTTAAGCCTAAAAAGTGCTAGTTTTGCATTGAAATCAAAAAAGATATCTTGGTTGGGAAAAATTTAGAACTTAAATTTGCTTCTTTCACAAGAAGGTGTGTGCCTGCATAGCAAACTTGTAATTAGCAGCATTAAGGGGCACAGTACCCAAATCAGCACATATGAGCTGTTTGGGAATGACAGCTACACTATTTGAACATGTGATTAAGTTTTGAATTAGCTGTAATCTCTCAGGGAAAAAAATAAAAAATAAAATGTCACCATGGACAGTTCAATGAAGACATCTGTTCAATGCACACCTGCAGCCAAAGGGGAAATGTTCTGTGCCTTTTATTTCAGTGGAAGCCTTGCAGATGAGATAATGACAGGAGCAGGCACGGGGTGCTGAACATCTGCTTGAGAGGTCTTGTCTTTGCTCTGGTAAGAGAGAAGATGTGAGACTGTGTGACCCATTGTTTTATCCCAGGATGGCAATTTCTGTGTTCCCATAATGAAAGGAACAGAATCTTCTGTGCAAGAAAAAGCAAAGAGATCTGCAGATAATAGCCAATTAGTGGTTCAAAGGCTAATTAGGTAAGTTCTCAAATAAAGTTTTGAAGGTGATACAGTCAGCTAAGCAGGGAATTATAGTCAGAGAGGATAATGATTCTCTCTGAACAGCTCAGGAAAGGACAATCAAACACCCTCAGTGATGCTTGAAATGGTAAGAAAAAGAAATATGCTTAAATAAACATACCAAAAAAAATTTCCTTATATCAGTGGTTCTAGGAGTCACTGGTGGAATTTGGCACAAATGAAAGATGAGACTTATTTTTTCGACTTAAAAATAACTCCTTTTCTATTGCTTATTTTTTAATAGCAAACAGTGGAACATGAGCTGTTTTCTGATTGTAAATATATACAGAGACAGATGTGCGTGCACTGATATGCACACACACTCACATACACACCTTGCCTGTTGTTATCCTGAAATTTATTATTTGAGTCTGAAGTCCTAAGGCTCAGTTCACTCCTGTATTAATAGCTGTATTAATAACATTTGGAGAGGTGCTCCACTCAAACAGGAAGGTAACTTGTAGATTGATTTATTCAACTTCTACAGAATCTTCCTACTTTAATGACAATATATCTTCTGGAGGGTGTGAATTTTAAGCAGAAAGAGGGTTATTCTGGTGCCAACTGCAAGCATTAAGCCACAGAAAGAGCTGCTGCATTCATGCACTGAGTTCCTTCACCTACATGAGCACAGCCTCCCCCAGCGAGCAGGGGCATGAGAGCCAGTGCTCACCGTGCACCTCGGGCTGGCTGGGCTCGCCAGTGGGGGTTCAGAGCCCGGGGCACCCTGTTAGCACTGCTGGCACTTTGCTGCGTGCCAGGGCGGGGAGCAGCCCCACTTGGAAACCCGGCTTTTCTGAGCTTTCCCTCAGGGCTGCTTTCAGGAAGAGTAGCTCTGTGGTCATACAGTACAAAAGATGGGAATCATCCACCATGCCAGGGCTCTCGCTTTCTGCCTGGGTATGAACGGCCCTCAGCAAATCATGAAATATCACCTTTATGTGTTCTTCCTTCTTTATTCTCCCAAATTTACTAACTTTTGTCTTTTGCATACTCTGATTCCTTTTCCCTGCATGCAGCCGATATTTGGGTTTTCATATGGTAATCCCCTTTATAAGAAGCAAATAATGGAATATATAATATTTATGAGTTTTTATAGTCTGGCTCCAAAAGTCACCATGTGAATTAATGTCCTCTGTGGTTCAGTGCTACAGCATGAACTACCAAACCAAGATGCTAACGTACATCAACTTCCATCAAGCTAATATCCAGAGATAACAAGAGAGCTAAATTACACTCAAACATGCTGAATGTTTCACTGACTGGTATTTTTAAAAACTAAGTCTTTTCAAATCTTTAGGTGTTCTAAAACTTTGCGAAATTTGATTTGTGAATTTTGTCTTTGTTGCTGTGTTTTGTTATTCACATCATTACTAAGTTCATTCCTTATTAAAGAGTGTGTTATATTGCAGAGTGTGTGGAATCACTATTCCTTCTAACCAAGGAAAAGACTTAGAAGCATGGTCCTGGGTTCACCAAGGACACACAGTGCTTTTAAGATGTGGCCTCCTGCATCTTGCCTAAAGGTCCTTGTGACTGGCAAGAATAACTGCTAGACTGAGTGTTTTCTTCATGTTTTTGGGTTTTTTTTGGGGGGAGGGGGTGTTTGGGGGTTTTTTGTTGGTTTGGTTTTTGGGGTGTTTTTGGTGGGTTTTGTGGTGGGTTTTTTTTGTTTGTTTTATTTTGTTTTTGGTTGCTGTTGTTTTTTGTCACATTCATTCAAACATAAGAAAGTATTTGGCATTAGGGAAAACTTACTGCCTGAGCTCCATGCTTGCAAACTTGACATGCTCAGAAATACATCTGCCTTATATCTATCATTCCCAATATGTTTAATTTTCATTTAAAATATATAGTGTATCTGTTTTGGGGTTACTTTCTTGAAATCTGGGTCCCCAAAAGTGGAGTTTAGGAGAAATCTGTGGGCTGAATGTCAATGCAGAAATTATTTCCATAAAATTTTAACCTACAAATTACTTGTGAACATAGTAAGTACATATTCAGATAACATATTCCAATGTATATGAGCAAATTTATTCATGTAAGAAAAAGCTTAAATGTTTGTAATGCTTTGCATTCTTTATATGCTGAGAAACCCCCTAACATCTGTTTTGAGCTTTTTAATGCAAATCATAACACCTGCATGAGTTCAGATGATTCTAACCTCATCCAGTAATACATCAAATTATTTGTTCACCCCTCCCAGAATTACAACAGGTGCACTGAATGTATAATCTATTTTTCAAGGCCCTGCACAAACTTTTAGAAGTGAATTTGTGCACTCTTGAAGGTGATGCTACTCTGTGCACCAAGGATGTGCCATAAAAGATGCCATTATCCTTCAAAGTTAGATGTATTTTCTTGTCATAAGAAAAAGAGGTACGTGGCTTTTTTAACATGTTGCTCGATTCCAGCAATTTTATGGAGCATTACAACTGTTTCAGTGTAGTGCTATTTCATTCTGAAATACTGTTTTCTTCCTTATAAATACCCCATTGATGGCCTTTCCACTGCCACCCTCCTTTTTGGACAAGTCATAATTACACCTCTCTTATGTGGAATTATTGCAACTATTATTGAGATATTTATGTCTTTAAAAGCTGTTTCCTTTTTTCTTAACCAAATGTTTAAACTTCCTACTTTCAATTGCATTATTTGAGTAAAAATAGGGGAGTGACAACTCTTATTTTAGAAGTTTTCTTTTAAAAGTTTTGTTTTGCCGAGTTCAGACTTAAGCAACTTTTCCTGAAAAGCAGATCAGAAACATAACCCTGAAATGAAAGTCAATATTTAAGCAGCTCAAGGCATAAAGCAAAACTGAAGAATAGAAGACATTCTTTCTGTTTTGATCATTGGACACTAACTGAAATTTTAGAGAATCAGTGTAATACTATGCTAAGTTTATGTAGCAAAAAATTGCTTTTAATTTGGTTAATGGGGTCATGTGTTTTTCAGTTTTCTCTCTAAAAGAAAAAATAAAGGTGGGATCAAAAATATAATTGCTTTTGATTTTTATTTCAAATAATACTATAAAGCCTATTGTAAAACACTGTTCTTACTAAGGAAAATTAAAAAATAAAGATGATAATAAATTGTTTCTTAAGACAGAAGGATATTTAAGTGAAGAGGAGAACAAGGCAATTTTGAATCTTGGTTCTGCAGAAAAATCAATGATGTGGCTTAGGTCAGTGCCACATTACATATAGGCTAATGATCTGGATGAGAGAGTAGGCAATGAGTTGGATATTTGCTAATAACAGTCTTTAAGGTTTTTTACTTAATTAGCATGATTTGGCAATTAAAATCCAGAGCTATGCAGATGCAGACACCCTGCCCCTGAGCAGCAAGATGCCTATGAAATTCAACTGAGTATAATGTTTATAGGTGAAAATAACTGAAAATAACTGATCTTTTGTGGGTTTGTTATGTAGGGTTTTGGTTGTTTGTTTTTTTTTTTTTTTAATCTGAAAGATGAGAAACCATGAAAGGATAGAGAGAATGGTTTTTCTAGGGAAAAAGCTTTCTTTTGTGAGTTTTCTGCTTGACACTGCTTGTGCTGTTTCTGACAATTTAGCTAAAAAATAAAAATCCACATAGGATTTTCTCAAGCAAGAATATGAATTTTTAAAAAAGAAAGTGATAAAGTCATAATGATGACACTGTCCATGAAATAATATTAGTCTCTTGCTTCATTATAATTTTGATCCTATGACTTTAAGGCAAATGGTGCTGTGACTGGAACTGTCTCACAAAAATGTATATAAAATAAACAGTATCACCCAGGAATGCCTTAGTCTAATGAGGAGTTATATGCCTTTTAAAAAAACAAAAAACAAACGAAGGCAAAAAGTCAAATGAACAAAAAAAATGAAATAAACGTAACATCCCCTCACATTATTAAAGCAGTCAGAACTATGGAAAATGACAGGGAGAAAAATGAATCATTTATATTCTTGAGTGGGAAGTGGGGCTGTTACCCTGCCAGAAGAACAAGAAACCCTTTGGTAAGCTTGACGAGGACACGGTGAAGGCTACAGAAGAAGGCAGGGATGACAGTTTGCCACAGACTGTCCTCAGATCCTGCACTCATGGATATGAGTGGTTTTGATTTCTGTGAATTTATGCATGAGCTACTTCACAACACTTGTTTCCACATCAGGAAAGAAGAATCAGGTTGAATAAGGAGGATACATCTGGTTTTACATATAGGAATCTCTGACTTGATATCTATTACTTCTTTAGTTAAAGAAGCAAAAGGAAAGTTGTAATAAAATCTTAAGCTTCGGGGAAATAATCCATCATCTATGGAGGCCAGGAAGGAATTTTCCCTGTGCTATGAAGAATATTGCCTTGGGTACACCAGGCATGCTTCGTCTTGCTCAAGAGCGTGAAGCGTTTGATCATTGCCAGTGGCAGGCAGGGCGCTGTGATAGACCAGTTGTCTGATCCAGCCTGACAAATGCTGTGTTCTAGGTTTAATTTATTCAGGTTTAAAGTTTGCTTATGAAGCTGATAGGGCCATAGCAACTAGGGAGACAATATTGTTTAACTTGTCCTGGAGAAACTGTTACAGTTTCAGAACACACAGACTCTAATTAGAGTAAATTACTCCTGATGGAATAAGCAATCTGAGAAAAGGAAGAAGAAAAAGTGAGTGTAATTCCTAATGCCACAGGGAGGCCTTGTCGTTACAAAACCTGTCTTTAAATCTTAGGAGCTTTGCTTTGAAGTAATAG
Organism: Poecile atricapillus; assembly: GCF_030490865.1. NCBI lineage: Eukaryota > Metazoa > Chordata > Aves > Passeriformes > Paridae > Poecile > Poecile atricapillus. The sequence goes on along the minus strand of NC_081249.1, from coordinate 41,751,190 downwards.
CTAATAGTGCAGGGCAAGAAATAAGCATGATTAACATTTTATTAGTAACTTTAACTACAAAAAATGGACTTTCAGTGATAGCCAAGACTTATAATCTTTAACTGTACTTGACATTTATTTAAGAAAAGAAGTAAATTGAAACCATTAAAATGACATTAAATAAATTAGGGTGTTCATTGCTTATCATTTTCTCATTTAAAGTAATAAGTTTGGAAATCTCCAGATCTAACGAAGGAGGAGGGGTTTCCAGCAGCTTAAACAAGTTGTGTCCCATTTATAGATATGTTAATATTAATTTACAACAATCTCTGCTGCACTTTAATACAGAAATCAATCAGCAGTATCTGCAATAAAAAGGCTGGGAGAGATGTATTAGGTCTATTGCAAACAATTTACATCTGTAACCTTAAGGCCTTATTCCACAGGATTGATTTAAATTCATTGCCCTGCATGAGGCAGTAGTTATGATTTTTTCTTCCCTACAGAATAATTCAATGTAAAGCTTGGATGGGCCACATACTTTTCTCTTTGGACTCTCATGATACCATGACAGCACATAATTGTGAGTGGATATTTGAAAGGAAAGAGGTTTCCTTGTTGCTGTTGATTTAGATTTTGGTTTTCATATTTTTAATGAAAGCGTTTCAAAGCAATTGCTCTTCTATTTGGATCTTTTGTTGTTGGTCAGTATATTTTGGCTCAGTTTTGCATAGAACACAGAAGACAATAAGGGAAGTGACACAACAGTGAAGAGAAACAATATCTGCAAGTGGAAGAGAAAACCTCAAAACCTGTAATCAGTATAGATCCAGAAGGCATGAACTTCTTGAGAGCATACTGCTTAGTTTCAGACATGGGTTTTCAGACATTTGGGAAAGAAGAGAAAGATTTAGAGAGGCAAATTAAAGAATATATTTTGTAGACTTTTTAAGACAACTCCCTTTCCTGTATTAGAAATTTTAAAAAACTTTAAAAAAAAAAAAAAAGAGGAGGTTGAAATAGGTGTAAAGGAATGGAAGTAAAAACTGTGGAGGTGGATGAACACTAAGGTATTCATCAGTGTGAGGTTTTCTTCCCAGGGGTTGTTTTCTTTCCTTACTGTTTTACAGTTTTCTGGTGGTTTTGCTGTCACATGGGGTTTGCTCTCTGTTTTTCTCAGTAGGCTGGACATGACTAGCTCATTCCCCTCAGTATTCCCTATTCCCCTGGCTGCCCATGGACCTCTCATTTCTGTCTGGAAGAGGTGTCTGAAGGCTGAGTGGCAGGAGCAAGAAATCTGTTTTTGCACTCAGTAACAGGCAGCTATGTACTGATAATAATAGATATGCATTCCTCTTTAATGTAAATTTCAGGCTTTATGTTTTATTTTCAGCTTTGCATATGGGCATTAGCATATGAACTTCTCCAGGAACTTCTTTCCTAGGACTCGCTGTATTTCAGGTGTGCAGTATGCTGACTCTGTTCAAGTCCCCAGAGACTGGTTTGTTTAACCTAATCCTCCCATGCTCAAATATGAGCTCTTCTAGCCAGATGTTTAAATCTGTGGCTTGAAACATTTAATAGGACCTTAGAAACTTTTTTCCCCCAAGTATTAGCATTCCTTTTATTTAAAATTGGTGCCAGGGGGTTTGTAAAAAACACTGACTACTTCTGTTTCAAGTCATTAATTATTCAAGTTTCCTCCATTTACTTTATATTTCAGTCTGAAGGAATTCTGTCTTCTCAATGAATAAAGAGATCACCAAAAAAAATCAACCCAGAACTGTTGGTATAAATCCAGTACTTTTTAGTACTCAGGATTGCAATCCATTCAGAGAAGTGGGTGCAACAGTACCACCTTCCTCCTCCTAAAAGAATTCACAAAGCATAGAGCCAGTTAACAGCTGAAATGTAACTTTTTGTGATGCAGTGTTTTTCAGCTCTGAATAAATGATGTTTGGAAAGTGCATATGGGAATATGATCATTAGCTTGATGTAGAGTGTATGTGTCTGCTGCCCTAGGGCTGGTGAAACTTTGGTCTGAGTCCCACAAGGACGCTTTTAAACAAACTTTCTAACTGGTCTCTAGTCTCAATCAACATCAGTTTTGCTCTTATATTCAGAATTACCAGTATAAATAAGAGTTTGCTTTACTTTCATATATCCTTATTTGAAAGACTAATATGGAGCTGGAAAGCCAATAAAATTGAGTAATTTTGACTCGGTCACACATTAGAAGATTATACCTGCAGACACAGACCAAAGGCTGTTTTCTCTAGTTTTAGATTTAACCTGACACATCACTGCCTTGCCAAAAATAGCATTCTAATTTGTCAATATGTGAAGTTTCACACAGTGCTGTATGCTGGAGTGTCTGTGTGCAGACTCTAAAGGTTCAAAGGTTATGTTAATTTCTTAAGGGGAAAAAAGTCGTATTCAAATGGTTATCCTCAAGTCATATGTTTTGTATTGTGAAACAAGGCAGTAATTCTGTATTCTGTCCTTGTCTATCTCAGTTGAAATGAGATGCTTGAAGGGAATAAGATTTCTCCTTCTGACACTTCTTCTCTTATCTACAGATTTTGTAAAGTATTTTTTCCTCAGTATATTTTGCCTTTTGCTGCCAGCTCAGTTATAAAAAGAAAGTGAGACTATGACTGCAAACAGGCAAACCTGACCCAAAATCTTCAAGAATGCTATAAGTATTATATTGCAGAATACCTGTGGCCTAACTCGAGGCTAAAACCTTCCCTGGATGACATGATAGGCACTAACTGTACCAGGGAGAAGGGAGGATACAGCATCTGCAGATAATGGCCCCTGCATTGACACTGTTTATTGCAATGATTCTTTTTCTCTGCCCCTAGTCTATAGACAGTAGATCTCAGGGCAGGCTAATTCACACATTTCCTTCCTGCATCTCTGTACCTTAGGGCATGGAAATACATATCCACTTCAGGCAAAATATATTTTGCCTACTCATAAAGGAAGAAACCCCTCAGAAGAGGAAGTGTGCAGATGCAAGTTCAGCTTTAAACTGCAGCATTTAAATGAAGAGCTGGTGAGAATCAGTGATTCTTTCAATAATTTTAAGTGCTCTGACAAGAGGATTCCTATTTGGGGATATTTGTAGATCCCTTGAATCATGAATGCTGGAAGTCTGTTACACCAGTCCTAACTTGCAGTTATTCTCTCAGATCAGGTGTGCCCTGGGGTTGAAGTCAAGTGAAAGGAATGTTTTATTCCAACATTTCAGAAAACTAGGAGTTGGATTTGTTTCAGAGTTTGACCTTTCAGAAGAAGGAATTGGCTGTCCTCATTACTGACTGTAGGATTTTCTTAACAACATGGATCGGTTGGGTCAAAAGGTGAGAGACAGCGAGGCACACAGAACATAGATGAGAATCAAATACCATCATTGGCTGCTCCTTTCTGTTCTATAGCCTTGAAAACAGAAATCAGTCAGCAGAGAGTCTATACAGTGCACAGAGCTGCCAAATTCTGGGGCTGTGCTCTTTGTATTAAAATGAGTGTGGGAAACAGGGAATCCAGAATCCCTTCAGTTGCCATCTTGGACATGGTAGTGTCACCTAATCTACCTAATCTACTAAATTTACATCGTTCAGCCCTTCTATTGTATCTACTTGGCTGGTCCATCACATTCCCAGAAGAGTTAAATCCCCATGTGTTAAAGCCAATATATCTTTTCTTGTATGTTATAAATGAACTCTAGGATTGGGATTACCCTGTAAATTGTCTGCATTGGTTCTTTGAGTAAGGCAAGAAACAGTAAAGGCAAGTGTTAAGCTTGCATTGCATGATGAATCCTGAGGCAGAGACCTCTAGAGCCAGGAGCAGCGTGGGTGTAGCTCCACCACGCTCTGAGACAATTAATCTATGGAAAGGAGAACTTCTTTCAAAGGAAAGCATGACATCAATTAAAGAAACACTTTGTTTGTGGTATTGTCTCGTCTATATGTACATATAGATAGATAGATAGATAGATAGATAGATAGATAGATAGATAGATAGATAATGCAGATTTTTTTTTTTTTTAACTTAGGCAGACACTACATGTTAATGCTTATTTATGCAGCTCCACAAAGGGCTGGAGTTGATTCCCCATTGTATTCTCTGTATCATAACTCTGATAAAAGGTTTGGAAAAGCTTTTCTCTTCTGTTTGCCTCTCTTGGTGTTAATAGGATCGATCTTTTCCTTGCTGTCGTTGCATTTCGGACATTCAATGAGCAGCACTAAAAGCAGCGAGAGAAAGAGGAGTGTTAAACACATGGATCATTTCCTTCCTATGCCTATGGACAGACAAGCATTCTCTTGATGGCCTGGAAGGTCTAATTACACTGGAGCACAGTGAGAAATGTACTCCACTGAGGATACTACTCCTCTTTGGAAAAAAAACCAATAAAATTTAAGAATTATCCTTAACGCTCTCTCACACAGAAAAAAATAAATCTTATCACTTAAAACAAGAAGGAGTCCCCATACTAAAATGTTCCTTCCTTCTCCAACCACAAGGTGACAACTGATACATTTTTCAGTGGAAGTGGAGGGTTGAGAAATCCAGACTGTGGAAGTGACAAGCAGATTTCAAAGAAATCCAGCAGAAAGTCTTCAATAGCTCCTATCAGTGAACTATAACTTTACTTTTTTAAGAATCTGTTTATAAAACAGTTTATTTTTGTGAACATTTGCAAACTTGTGTGATAGTGAATGTGTTATGCATAAAGAGCAAAATAGTACAAAGATTAAATAATGATAATACTAGTTCTGTATGAGTGAAGATCAAGGAACCTTCCATAAAGGTTGCTGTTATTTGCAAGTTTCCACTTGTAAACCTTAACTCATGGATAACAAAATGAATTATGCAATACCTAATAGAATTTTCAATTTTTAGTTTAGAATTCTCCACCTCAACTGATGAACAATTTTTTTTTCTAGATTCTTGATTTTCCTGTGTTCACCTCTGCACACTTTTCACACTCTCAGATATTTATACTTCTGTCTTAATAGTGTCTTCTATAACCTCTGTATTTTATTTTTCTTTGTCGTAGTTCATCCCAAAAGGAAGCCTTTGCATTGCAGTTTAGTTTGGATGATCAGTTATTTCTCTTCTCTTGTTGACATATGTCCATTGAGGAGACGCTATGTATGCTAGAGATAATTTAGCCCCCTAACCAGATATAACACAAATCCAAGAGAGGTACCAAAATTTCATTTCCTTCATGAAGGAGCACATGGAGGGAGACCAGAATTATTTCTGGTATTAGTCCTAGCCTTTGTATGATGCTCCTGTGGAAAGCTTCTAACTGGCCATCAATCCAATCTATTAAGCCTCATGTTTGATAATGTCAGTGCTGACTTAAAAATGTGCCATAAAGGTGTATCACCTGAAAGGTTACTCTGGCTGGAAAAAAAACAGCAAGCAAGCAAACAAACAAAAATAAGTAATAGTTTTTCAAAATTTCATTATCTCTTTTGAACCAGCACTGGTATGATCAATGACCAGACCTAGGAGTTTAAAATAAACTATTTACAGTGCCTTTAAATATTTTAAAATATTTTAGAGTTCCAATTGAAAAACAATATTTTTTTTACTATTGCAATTCCTCACATAAAGCCTCATATAATGTATGAGAAGAAGTAACTTGATCTAAAAGCAGTATTGGATCTACAAGATTAGTTTGCACTAAAGAATTTCCACTTATTTTTGAAGATTTTCCTCTTCACTATTAAAAATTGCACTTTTAAATGCAATATATATTTTGAAATACATGTTGTTTGGAAAACAAACTTGATTCTGAAAATGTGCAGGGTCATTTATTTTCTGGGCACAGTCATTTATTTACTGGGAACAGTAGTTTTCCAGATGGTCACTTTTTAATTCAAGAGTGCAAAAATAAATAAATATTTTAATAGCTTTTTTATTTGTCTATTTCACCCACTATGTTTTTTGGTATGATGGAGAGAGTGTTGTTTGTTCAGTCTTGAGTAGAGAGGGCTTTGCAGGGACTCTTTTGTTGGCTGCTAATATTCAATTGGTGGTTGTAGGAGGGAGCTAAACTCTTCTTAAAGGAGCACAGTAGAGCAAAAGTCAAAAAACCCAGTTTCAACACTATAAATTTTACTTATGCATTAGAATTTTTTTTGTCTTGAAGATCAGCTCCAGAAAGTTTTTCTTGGGAAGCTGTAGAATACCTGTCCTTAGAAATTTTCAAAAGAAATAAATATTTAAAAAATTGTCTCAATTGTGTAATATGTCACCCTTAGTGACATAACAGTTCTACAGGCAGTATTTTTAGGAGTTTGTTTCACAAGATAGTTAGAGCAGCTGGATTTCAAAATTACAATTGTATTAGTAGACGCGAGCTAGCAGGCTTTTTTTAGAGGTTCTCTGGAAATTAAATAGTTCACCGATTGCTGTTCAGTGACTATGTTTAGGTCACTGCAAATAAACAAGCTGTACATTGTGATTAAATCATACTTTTCATGCATTATCGCCTTTAAACTTTAAGTGCTTAGTTTATAGAAAAGGTTAGGGCTTGTAACTTGCCAGCAAAATCAGGAGTCACAGAGCATGCTGAGCGCCTTTGCACATCAGTATCAGAAGACCTATAGCAACACAAGGAAGTCACCACTAGTGAGATTTCTCTAGAGACATAAATGGCAAATCTAAGGAATTCCCTAACTTCATGTACAAAAGGAAGAGAGTGGTAGCTCTGCTCTTCATGTGAAACTGAACTGAGTTTAAGAATTTGGATTATTTCTTTTTGTGTTTTTGACTACTGCCTATTTTAAAACTGTGCTTGGAGTAACCAAGAAGGGTTGGTTTTGTTGTTTTTTTCTGTAAAGCCGATAATACTTATCTCAATCTCTGAGACTCCAAACCTGCTTGCACTGATCAAGCCTTGATGTGAGCAGTGTGTTTATGCTTGTCCTGTGCAGGTTGCACTGATTCTGCATCAGTACTGAGCACAGGGTGGGGCAGTGGCTGTAAAGAAGGCTTGCAAATCCTTCCTCTTCTTTCCCATGCTGTCTGTATAATCCTGATGTAAGTGGCTCAAACAGAAAAAATATGAGATGCTGCAGAGGTGCCTTGGACTTTGCATTGACCAGACCAAATACAGGCATCTACACTGGAGACATCAGAAATGAGGAACAATAAGCTGGCACTCAAGGGAAATAAATAGATAAAAGTTTAATCAACCCTAGAAGCAGCAGGCGAGTTTTACTGTGTCAAGCAGCCTGTTTTGTTCCATAAAGCAAACCAAAAACAGGTTGGAGGGAGAGGACAGAAGTAGGGAAGAATGGAATTAAAACTGTAGGAACAAACAATACTAAGTAATATATATCACAAGCTCCACAATTTTTATTGTTATAAAAAGAATAAAAAATAAGCTAGACAATGACTCAGCTTAGATTTATATTTTATAGTGCAAGGAAATATAAGCAGTCTGTACAGCTGTTCTGTACAAAGCTCCATAGCTGTCTCATATATTTTCATCATACCTCATTTTGGAAAATATTATGTCCTACATCCAAATAAAACTAACATGTTTTTTTAATTAGCTACAACAACATTAATTGAATGAGAACAGGAAGAACACAAGATGACTGCTGAAATGAATCAGTCAAGTCGAGTTTGCCTGGTACTTTGCCACCGGTGTGCTTCAGTCAAAGGGCAGTCTGCAGCTAGGCAGGGGCTGCCCTTAATGACATGGTTTTCATCACCAGGGCAGAAAGCCCTGCAACAGTCACCACATTTCAGGCAGTAATGGAGGGGAAAGAAAGCATCAAAAGAATTGGTACAAACTGTTATGTTCATGTAAAGCAGGCAGAAGCAGAAGTGGCCTTTCAGCTGCACTTTGGTTGTGATCCTGGGAGACTGAGGTCCTGAGTGCCTGTGCCCTGAACTGAAACTGTGAAAGGCATCCTTGAACATTTAGTCCTTAAGTGTCCTTTCATTTCAGTGAGACTCCTTTTCTTGAAATGCTCTTTATGCATTATACATCATCACTACTATTTTTGTTTAGACACATCAGGAATCATCCCACAGCGATTAAAAATCATTATTCCATTAACTTTCCTGCATAGAAAAAATTAATGACTCCATGAATCATAATTAAAGCTTCCACTTCTTTCAGCAAGCAGAAAGCCAGACATTCAACAGACCTTCTTGTTATCTATTTTGGCTGTTCTAATGCTTTATTTTTCATCTTGCTTTCATGCTAACTGAGATCTCCATGCTTTCCCTTCATGTTTGTTTCCCTTACGTGGCTGTGAAGTTTGTTGAGCTGCAGAGCACAACTGATGAAGGAAAAGACGTCTGTGTGGATAGGCAAGGTACATTTTCTAGTATTTTTCTGAGTGTGAGAGCAGGGTTTTTTGGTGTTTGGGGTTTGGTTTTTTTAAATTTAATTTAATTTAATATTTAAATATAAGGTTGGAAGATTTTTGCTGTATTTTACCAGATGAACAGGCTGATAATTCATCTTATTCTTGTCCTGCTGTTTTTCACCAGCACTCAGTGTTTTATCAAATACATTTGTCAGCAAGGTCATAGTTATATCTAATGAAAGCATGTGCTACCACCACTTGTGTATGAGCAGGTAACCAGCAGCCTTAAAATATTTATCAAAAATTTCTTGAAAGTATTTTGAGGAAAATCAGCTGTGGTCCAATGCAGTGACATGTTTTGAAGTTCAGAGGGAAAAGCATCTATCTTCAGTTTTTTAAAAAAAAGAGAAGGGAAATTTGTCTTTATCATAACAATCTGGGGAAAAGCATAATAAATGCTAATCTGTATAATCCCTGGATTTTCCACAAATCAGATATTCTTGAGAAACATACTCTTGTAAATCGTTGGCCCTAAGCTATAACCTGTGCAATGATCCTTTCCTGTTGAAACCTTCTTTCCTCTCCACTTCTGTGTTTACCTTCTGCTTCTTCCACCATTTCCTGGTAGTCCTGTGAGTCCAGCTGCCTCAGCCTTCTTTGGGGGAGTCACTGGTGGAAGTCAAGCTCTGGCAATGTAACACCCAGCGTGCTGGAGGCCAAGCCCTGTAGTTGCTTGTAAGTGATAGTGCTGTGCTTCTGAAATAATAGTAAAAACTGTGGTGAGTGGAACTGATGGATCTGCCCTGATGAGGAGGCACCAGGCTGTTACCTGTTAAAGGTCAATGTGCAATTGATATTATTGTATTTTTCAGTTTCAGTGTAGGACTTTTTTTTTTCCCTTAAACATTATTAATTATAATGCATAAGTATATGTAATTAAAATTATGATTATGGAATTTTTGCACAAACTAATTAGCTATAATAAGACATTGGTGATATTGGCAGAGATGGAGTCTCTTCCTTGAAGTGTGGCAGGAATCACTCATTTATCTCAATTACCACCTTCTTACTGCATTTTTTTTCTCCAGTGTAGCAGATCAAGCCTAGCAGCGTGGCAGACATATGACACTACCCTCTGGTAATTGTCTACTTCTTTCTCTTTTTCTTCTTCATATCTAAGACATTTGTAGGTTTTTTCCAAACTAGTAACAGAAGAAACTTCTGTTTCTGTGAAGAAACTTCCCTCTACTGAAGAGGAGGATCTCCCTCATATGCTCTGCTGCTACAAATCCTTTTTCAACATTAATTCCAAAGGGGACTGCTGAAGAACTGTGTTTTAAAGAGTGGTTCTTTTTCATCATTGTTTTTAGTCGGTGGTGATGCAGGCTTTTTTCCTGCAGTGCTCTAAGATGTGAATACAAATTATCTGTGTTCTTTCTCCCCAATGCCCCGTGAATCCACAGTAACAAACTCACTTTGTCTAGTCCACCAGGAATTTAAAGACCTACCTTTGTAGCACCATAGTGAGGGCTGTCTGTGTCCGGGGTGATGTCCATAATTCTTCCATGGCTGAGGAGTTTTACAGAGACATTCAACACGTCATCCATAAGTCTTAGCTCCTGAGTGACAGAGCACAAAGAGTTTGATTCACTTCCCATCTGGCAATACTTTTTATTGACAAGCTAAACAAGCGTTGCCAACACATTCAAGACATCAAACCACTCCAGTGTCTCAGTGAAGGTACAGCCTGGTGACAATACAGTTTCCTGGGATGTTAGGATTTTTTTCCCATCTCCATTGGCATCCATTGCCATTTTGGTGGAAACCTGATACAAGGTTTGGCCTCTTTATTCCCCTTCCTGTTCTTCTCAGAATTATAAGCACTGTTTAGAGTGATGTTCAATGAAAATCTAGTCTCAACATTTTCTATAGATTTAAAAAGCGAAATCTAAGTTTATCCGAGATAAAACCGAGTAATTGATTATGTCAAGTGTGGAAGTTAGCTGCTACCATAGTCAAATATCTTTTCTATCATCTAGAGTTGCCACTCAGAGAACTTTTTTCAGCAATAACTTGAATAAATATTATGAGCTGCTAGTTACAGTTTCTTTCCCTTCAGGCCACAAAAACCTGGTAAAGAACTTTCCATATGTATTCCTATAAGCTGCTATTCTGAAGGGAACAATATACTCTAAATTCTTTGGAAGATACAACAATGGCACAAAATAAAAATTAATAGGAGGACATTGAAAGATCCCCCATCCCCTGCCTTTTCTTCCTCCCCCAGTAAAACGGAACATTTTCTAACTTTCATCACAGCAGCTTTCAGCAGAGATGATTTCTTGCCCAAAGGCACAGGAAGATTAACCAACTGTATCCAACTGCTCAACCAATAACTCATCTGAAAAGGAGTCTAAAGAGCATATTGTAAGCTTCACAAATGCAATCAGTTTATCAAGGTCAGATAAGGACAAGAGCCTGAAAAGATATGATTCAGGATCAAAACTGAACAGATACTGATACTCTGCAATTAGAACCCAAATGAGGCTACCTGCTGAATCGCAGGGGTGAAATACTACTTTCTGCAAAAATTCACTGTCAGTAGAACATACACAGCCTGAAATCCCTGCTGATGAGGAGAAATTAACTTTGTAGTCAACAAATTTATTGATGCTTTCCTTTTACAACTGTACAGTGGAATTGTTGAGATTAGGAGGGAATTTGTAATGCATAAATGAAGAGCTTTTATGCACATTTTTTATCACATCAGTGAAATGACAGTATGTCTCTGACAGTGACCTCTGGTATAATCATCATTAGTGATGGAGCAAGATGGCATCTGCTGAGAGGCTGACACCTGACTTGAAATAGATGTATTTTTTATGAAATTGAGGGCAACATTTTAATGCAAAAATGCTGCATAGATAAAGTCAGAAAATCAAATTGCTGTACAATCTTCAATGTATAAAACTGGGAAAAAAATAACCTATCGTTCAGAAGATATGACATGAGAAGGAAGGACAGGAGAGAAGAAAATCTAGAGACAAAAGAGTGTATCATGGCCAATGTGTCATTCAGCAACTATAGATAACAACAAACAGACAAATGAAAATTAAAAATATTTCTGATCTTTTCAAATCTTGTTTGTAAAAATCAACTGCTTTATTTTTGTTGGCACTTTTAAATTTGTAATTCAGAAGAACAGATGGCTTGGTATGTCCTAAATAAAGGTCTTATCTTTAGGTAATATTTTTGCTGCAGAGTTGATTGTCCCTTGGGATTGTTGCAAATGAACATTCAAGCTGTCAATTTGCTGTGGTGCTCTGATCATATATGTGAGTCACTTGGACTTTGGGATTCAAACTGCACTTTACTTAGCATCACAAAAAAAAAATAAATTAATATCCCAAGGAATCTTTCCCTCAGGCTTTTTGCCTTTTTGAGCACGTGGGTGTATTGTAGAAATTCATGAGAGAAGCTGACTCAACATTTGAATCAACACTGTTTTTCTTCTACCCAGCTGCCTGGGTGCATAACCACCTGTATTCCCCAAAGCATTTCATGATTTGGCAGGAAACCACAGCTAAAGTCACCTTTCGTGGTGTCATAAAGGTCTGTTCTCTGGAGATGTGTGACTCTGACCCCACTGAGATTGTGGTGAAAGAAGCTCCTCTTCAGTCCAGTGTTTGGTTAAAGCTTACAGGGTTCTAGAAAGTAAAGATGAGGTAACTGCTTGCCAGTGCCTCTTACTGTTTCACATTAGAAATTTATCATATAGGGATAAAAACTTACAATCTAAAGACTGATTTAAAATAATGTGATTAATTCTTACTAATTAATCTTGTAGTCCAGCTGTCAGTGAGTATAATTAACACCTTTTTTATTTCATACCCACAAAGTTTCCTTGGTTTTCTGGAAGCACTGATGGTAACCCTGTGGTCTACTGTTACAAGTTTGATCTTTACACGACATTGTTCTCAGTCTCCCAAGGAGAAGTTTGCTGCATGAAGCTGTTCTTGAATGGTCTTCAGCCAGATTTTTGTGTACATACACATCATACATGCCATACAGTGAAGCTGAGATTAGTCAGAGATTAGTTTGGCAAGAGCTTGTTGAAATCAGAGGCACAGGAAGAATTTGCTTTCCTCTATTGTTTGGTTCAGATGCTCGATTTCCTTTCCCTGCCAGTAAAACCTAGGCCATTACAACATTTTAGAAAATAATGCCATTTCCATTTATATATCAGCTGCACAAAATTTGATAGCTCTTCATTCAAAATGAAGCTCTTACAAATACAACATAAGATGGTGTGAAATGTGTTGGCATCCTGTCATTGAAAGTGTATTTGTAGACACAGAAGACAAAATCTGAAATTTGGTTTATACTGCTGAAAGAAAAACACTAGGTTCACTTAGGAGAGCACTATGAAAAAGATCTGCATATGGAATTTAAAAGCCAAAAATCAAGATTCTCTACTTCTTTACCAAAAGGTACACTCATGATGAGAAAGATATTCTTAACTGTAAAGGCTGCATAGTTCAGTCAGAGGTTTGAAGATGTATCTCAGACACATGTTAAAAACATTCAAAAAAACTTCAAAGTACTGCTGTTCTGAAAATTTTCGCAGAAGCAAGGTTGTTTCAAGTACTTGATATCATAAAGTAATATCAACAAGTAGTTCCATCAGTGAGACTTACTACTGCTGTTAAATTTTTATAGATTCACATGATTCACATTCTGACTAAACTTGATGATTTCTGGAAAAATGCAAAGGCAATGTTTCTTGCTCACTGGATTCAAATAATTTCAAATGTGTATGGAAACTGTCGTAACCTTAAGTAAATTAATTTTTTGTTTAATTTAGTTTTGAAAATTCTAGATTTTCTAAGACAAGCAAATAGAAATGTTTAGTTGAATAAAGATCTGGTGCCATGAACAAAATAATAGGAATGTATTAGATCATAATAAACAAAATTTTTTAGATTAGACACATACTACTTAGAAAAACCCTAGCTTTAAAAAAGCTGCAAATCTTTGAATGTTTTCTCATTGTCAGGTAGACTAACCCCTTCAGCAGAACTGTGAGGGGAACACTGAAGCTTAGACCTTCATGTGCAATAGGGGCAACGTTCAGAGCTTTTTTCTTTCTTTTTTTACAGGTGCAGATCAGGCAGAGATAAAAGCAAAACAGATATGACAGTTTCAGTTAATAATAGAAGGTGATGCTTTGGGCAGTGGACCAATGCTGATATGATGGTACTCAGGTGTCAGACTTGTGCTGTGCTAGGAAAATCACTGCTATGCAGTTAAAATCATTGCAGTTCTGTACAAAAATGGTATGTAATTAAAAAATAATGTAGGAAACAGCCCCTTAAGTGCTGATAAAATTTGCAGGCACTGCAACAGCTACTGTTCACTGTGCTGTGCACAATGAGGGTGCTTTAGTATCCAAAATGGATCATTTCAGGGCATCCAAAGCAGACCTGGCTGAATTTTGTAGCAGCAGGAGGTCAGATAGTTTTTAAAATAAAAGATAGTAATAGCTTAATGTAGATACTGCTACAAATTCTCTTTTATTATTATCACTGTTTTTGGGGATTAAAGATTTTTTCTTGTGCACAACAGGTATTCCATCCCTCTCCCCTATAACAACTTATATGAAGAGGAAAGGCAGGTAAAAATTATTAGGAGAGGCAGAGCAAGGCTATAGAACCAAATAATGTAGCTAATGAAACCTGTGCTTAAGTTGGTGAAAAAAAAAGTCTAATACTGGGAAAAAATTCAGATTCCTTAGTCCACTTCCCTTAGACATTATAATCAAAGCCAACTAGTGGAATAAGTAACTCATGAAAGAGGGGAGAACAATAACCTGAAGCCAGATTTACATAGATCTTTGTGTTAGGATTTCTGGCTTAATTTGTGCATATAATTGCTCTTTCTCTATGTTCCACTTCAAGTCGATTGAAGCTCCTTCCAGAGTGTGATTCATTATCTCTTAAAATAGATCTGATAAATTATCTGGAAAGAGAGCCTAAGGTAAGTCGCTCACAATTAGATGTCTAATTTTTGAGCAGCTGAATCTCACTTAATGCTGACAGTAAAGTAAGATCACAGAGTACGTGCATGGCAATTGCCTTGTTCTTTCCTGTAACCTCTATCCCACTCTAATGAAACAGCCCTCATGAGAATGATTTTTCCAAGCTGAATTATGCTATAAGGATTAGTTTTTACTTCCTATCTTTCCCTCAGTCTTAGCACTTCTTCTTCTTGAAATCTGTTCAATCTCTGCTCCCAGGTCTCTGTTCTTTTCTTATTCTTTGCTTTTTTATTTTCCCTTCCAATGTACTAGTTTTAGCTGAAGGTCCTCTAGGGTCTGTAGAGTCTGTCCATTCCTGCCTTTCACTCTGCCATACCTCAGGGTAATCTCATCTAACAGCAATCTAATGTACCATTTCTTTTTCTACTGGGAAGGCATGTAATTTACTATCAATACCAATCCTGTTTCCTTCCATTCAAGCTAAAACCTTGTTTCTCTGATACCTCCAGGTAAGAACATTATCTGTTCTTAAGTTTACCTGCATTACTTAGCTCAGCAGCATCTCTCCTTTTAGAAGGTGTTGTATGAACTACAGATATCAGTCTCTGTTTGCAATGTCCTCCAGACCTCATCCAAATATTTTAAACTAATTTTACATTATACCAAATAAACCTGTTTTTCTTGAATTGACATACTTTTGTCCAGGCTCCCAGCATCAGGTGTCATCCTTTTCTAGCCTTGACCAATGCAGTCTTGCTTCTGTTCAGCAGTCTTGCTAATGTTTTCAGAATGCTGTAAGGTTTTTGAGGTTTTAAATTGCCCTTTGTGGCTATCCTTTGGATCTCCCTTTTTATTAAATTAAAATAAGCTTTCTGTTAACTTCATAGCTTATCCCTTCTCATCAGGTCATTTCAAACAGAAAGCTGTCTCACAACCAGCCTCTATCATTGCTCTTGATCTTGATTCTTATTAGGAACATCCTAAAGCAAACCTCTTACATCATTTTGTGAAATGATATCCACAAAGAAACAGCAAAATTGTCATAATGTGTGCTATTCAAGTGCTACATATTTCTGTTGTCGTTTATTCTTCCCAATTTTAGTTTCTGTTCTTTTGAACAACAGCTTATTTCCATTCTCCTATAATGCTCAATCTGTATAATTTATTTTCTCCTCTTTTCTCACAGTTTCTGTTTGTTTTTGTGGGTTTTTTTTACAGTGGGATCTTGATTTATGGTTAGAGTTCATGGCAGTAATATTAATTAAAAGAAAGAAAAATAAGGAACAACTGCAGGATTTGATGTAATATAAATTGAAACACTGTTAACAAGATGGGACTCAAAACTAATTTGTAGTTATATTACATAAAAACTTACCATTATTTCCTTTTGATGGCCGAGAGATATTCAAATGATGTTGCAATACTGTAGTTTCATTTTTCTTGCTAAAAAATTCTGTTGAAAATTTTTACTGTCAGGAAAAATAGAGTAAAGAAAAAAGGAGTGTATACAGATTCATTATCTTGAAAATGAACAAGGAAGGTTAAAAGTGATCATATGTTCCTTTCAACATCACAAATTATTCCCAACCCTCATAGTTCCTGAAGTGGCAGTATCCAGTTTAGCTGGTTAACAATGGATTCAAAATATTATTCTATACAGCTCAGCTGTGTTGTGTTGTATTATTATAACTTGAATATTTTATATTTCTATGTGCATTGCTATTTAGTGTAGCAAGAACTCCTCCAGTCAAAAAAAAAAAAAAAAAAAAAAAAAGATTTATTTCTGAATTACCGTTCTTCAATAACAGAATTCAGCAACCATGCATATTAAATCAAAACTTTGGAAAAGGAAGCATAAACCAAATAGTCCATATAGATGAGAAATAAGTTTCTCAATATTTGAATTGCTCAGATGTGAAAATCGGTGCAAGCTGTACAATCACTCTTATATTGTGCTTATAAGGGGATTTTCATAACAATGCAATCTTACCAATTGCATGGTTTATTTTTCAGGATAACAGTACTGACTAATTCCAAATTATTTGTATAAGGTGAAGATATAAATCAGAAAACCTTATATCCTGTGAAGTGCAGGGAAGGGTTCCATAATTGAATCTGCTTTACAGCAATGGGCTACTCCATCAAATTAGAGAGGCTTTTTCACCCCCAAAATTTGGAAGGAAGCTGTTGAATGAGTTGGAAGTTTTGGCACATGAACCTGTAAGAGCTAGATACTCTGATTGTAGTTTGATAATTTCCTGTAATGGACAAACCCTTTTCTCTGCATCTGATTTAAAAGCATAATTCAACTTCCGTTTTGCTTTCTTTGTGCTTTTAAACAGCTAGGTTTCTGTAGGCAGCATCTGCTTACTGAGAAGATCTTATCTTTTGGTTAGAATTCCTTTGCCCTCCTAATTTTTTTTTTCCCCAGGCATTTTTAATACCCATGAAAAGTCACTTTGTATTGGAGCCAAGTTGTCAAACAACAGAATTTGGAGGGCCTTGGAAGAAGGCAAGACAAACTAATTTATTTATTTAATGAACTGCCTATGAACAAAAACTCTAGCACATGCAGACTGAAGGCAGAAAATTCCCCAAATGTAAGGAAAAAGTAACTGATTTAGTCATGGTCTAAATTACATTTTATAAACTATTTTAGCTCTTTTTTATATACTACATTTGTTCTGTAGGCTTGTTCACATAAACTCATATCTCACAATCAGAATATTGCAATGTCTAATGTAGTATTTTAGAAGAAGAGTTGTCATTTAAATAACTCTTGTCATCTATTTACTGCACTGTTTTCTTAGTTAAATTCTCTGCTATAGTCATCTTGCTTGCCCATCTAAAGGTTTCTTTGCACTCACACCTCTCTAAAATCTGAAGATTCCTTAAAAAAAAAACAAAAACAGAACCAACCTCCCCAAAAAATAAAAATAAATCAAACCAACAAACAAGAAAAAAAAACCAAAACAAAAAACAAAAAACCACCCCAAACAAACAGGCAGCAGCAAAAACCCCACATGTGTGGCTGCATTCGTTAGAAGGGAAGTTTCAATTTCAGGTGCTAAAAATTAAAGGTTCTCATTGGTAGTGTATGCCCAATGCCTGACTCTAGATAACCATTTCCTAACATATCAATACAAGTGCTTTATAGCAATTGCAGTTGCTCGACCACCTCAATGTTCACAATGAGCTAGCACAAAAATACAAAGGAACACCAGGTGTGATAAAGGCTATATTCCTGCAGACAACCTATTCCAGTGTTTCCCTCCTTCCCTCCTAGCTTTGTGCCCTCAGTTTCCCCAGCTGCAGGCTGGTCTGCAAAACGTACTCATCCTGAGTAAAGTTCCTGTCAGTGAGCTGGGAAGATAGCTGAAGCCACAAACCTTGTGGAACATCAATCCCTGGCCCTCTTTTATTTCACAAATCAGAGAGCTCAGGTGGCTGCCCTTCTGCTCTTGTAGCACAGCTGACCAGCTTTGCAGGAACAGGGAAACATTTTCAGGGGATGTCGCAGTATAAGGTGGAAATGGGGATAGCAAATGAAGTGTGAAGAACTGCAGGGATAGCAGTTCTGCACTTCTGATGCATAAACAATTTAGGAGGCTTCCCATATACTTTGTGTTTTTCTACTGCTCTGGGCCTGTGAAACACCAGGAGTATGACCTGTCTTCTGACTGACAGGTTAGCTCATTGCAAATGTAACAAGCAAATGTGTTGGGAGGACTATTCCAAGGAAATACAAAAATAGAGTACTTAGCTTTGGGGTAGGATGATTGCTTTAGAAAAGCTTCAGGTTTAATTAATTCCAATACCCTGAAAGCAAGCAGGAAATCACAAAACATCAGCTTTGGTATGTTCTGTGTGTTTAGTTTGTCTGAATCTTATGCGTGCGGTTTTTAGAGACCCATGGAAAAGTTAAACCACAAACCAGCAAAAGCAGAGAAAAAGTCATTCTAAGGAATGGGTGTGCTCTGTCCTTTTCTTTCCCAAAGAGAGACGTTTTAAATTGAATGGCCCATACTTGAGTTCTGCAATTTGTACCATAATAGCTAACTACTGCTAGCAACACCGAATATTCAAGGACATTTCTCTTCTTTGTGGACTTGGTTGAGTAGTTTTAAGCTTATATTTTTCATATTTATAGACCAAATATTATACCAAAAAAAATTAAGCAACCAAGCCAAAAGAAAAAACACCCAGTTTTAATTCAAACTAATTCTTCTTATGAATTTCTTTCAGAGTTATTTTTTTCTTCATAACAAAAAGGTTTTAATTCAAAGTATTTATCTTTTCAACTAATTTAAAATTAGTTTCTAAACAGAGACAAACAAACAAAAAACAACCCACAAAAAACCTTGTGCTAAGATGCAGAGGGAACCACAAAATTTAGAATTTTCTAAATTATTTTCATAATGTACTTGCACTATTGGTACTATTTACTAAATAACATACATAGAAATCAGGAACCTATTGAAAATTATTTTCTGATATATCTCCTAATGAAAAAGTAACTTTTGGAATTTAGTAGAAGCATATAGAAGGCTAATGTAATGTTTCTGGCAGCTATCTTGCCCAGGGATCAAGCAATCACAGGAACTGAAACCATTTTAAGGAGGAATTATCACATTTGCTATACCTTCCATAAGAGTAAGGACAACTGTCCCTTTCTGACATTACCCTGCTGGGTGACAGAGTATTATGCAGTCCTGAAATGGTGTGACTATTAAACTCTACAATCCTATTCTTACAGGTCACTGAAAACACTTTGAAATGCATTTTTATAGCTCAGCCACAGATAAATGAAGCAGAAAATGTCTGTGTTAGAGACTTGTCAATTGGAGAAGAAAAAAAAATCTTTGCTGTTTCTGCCCTTATGTTGACAGATTTATTTTTATTTCTCTAGTAGAGGATTTTCTTTTATTTTTTTTTTAGTATTTAAAAGACTGAAGCTGATATGTGAAAATGAAACCTTCAGTTTTAAACAAGGGAATAGAATTTCTGCATAGTACAAGCATATGAGATTTGCTAAAATATTTTGCAGTCCTCTCAGTGGTAGTGTTTTACCTCTAAATTGTGTTGCCTGATGCATTAAGGAGTAAGGTACATGTGTTCTGTGCAGTTGCTTTGAATCTTTGATATACAAGTAAGTATTTCAGAAAATGTACCTTGAGCCATTGGCCAGTCTATTGGGTCATGCACAGGACTAAACTACAATCCACACATGGAGACCAAAGAAGAAATGCTTGCACTGAAAAAGATAACCTCCTCTCCTCTCCTCTCCTTGAGTCGAGTCTCCTCGAGTCTCCTCGAGTCTCCTCTCCTCGAGTCTCCTCTCCTCTGTTTCTGTTTCACTAATTTATAGGACATTATAAATTAATTTTACTAAAAACACTAACAAAATAGGTATTGCTAAGGTAAATCATTCCCACGAACTGTACAAGTAGTTCACAGCTCATTATTTATGTTCTCCTGTTAATATGGAAAGCCCCTGCACTTTCCAGCTTGAGTGCATGGACTTGGACCTTGGGACCTTTGACTGAGGTTGGGGTACATCTTCTTCCCTGATTTTGAGCATGAACTGAAAACATTATGTATGATATGATGTTTACACCAGGTTGACTGGTGAAGAGGATTTTTAGGCCCAAGTTCACTGTTATTGTCCATGTCTAAAAAAGAATATTACTGGAAAGTCTATTCTATTTTAAGTCATATTCTTCTAGATAACACGGCAGTCAGAAGTCCATATATGAGAAATTTCTTTTTCAAATTAAGGCTTGAGAGATGCTAAAAACAATTATTGCAATGTAAAGTTTCTGTAGTTTCCTATCTGCTCTCCCTTCTGCAGTGTGTTCTATGCACCAGTGCAGTAAAACTCTGTCTAATAGGAGACTGTAGGATTCATTAAGAAGAAAAATTATTCCTTTCTATGTCTGATCATGTGTATTTTCTCATATATGTTTGAAGATTCTGTGATACTTGGCAGGATTTGAAGTCTCACCAGAGAAGTTCCACTGAAAACATGAAGGACAAGTGACAGATTTTAGTCTGCTTTCAGAAAACAGAAGCTAACTATAGACAGGATTTACATACACACTTTCCTCTGTTTCCTATCAAATGCTGGAATGACAGACAGAAAACAAGTTTCTTGCAACAGACAGCTATCTGTTTCTCCTCACTTCAGCCCATTTCTATCCCACTGAGGTTATGTGGGTGCATTATCTATACATATTCTGTATTAAGGTATCTGTGTTCTGCATGTTTCTCTATCATAGAGTGAGGAAATCATTTAATAATACTGCCTAGAGCTTTCCATTTAAATTTTCATTGCATCTGGGAAAGCTGCTAAGTGAACGAGCATTGACTTTCTGAGATAAAAATAAACCCATAGTGCTTTAATTTTTTTTGGCAAAGAACCAGCATTTCATAATTTCATCCTTTTAGTTTGTTATGGGCTATAACTCAACTTTAATGATCTGATTCAGTGAAGTAATAAAATCCCAGCTTCTTTTCTTTTTAATAGTCAGATTTATTGGTTCATACATGGTTTTTAACATCTGCAGGTCAGAAACTGTCAAATTGCTTAGACCAAGGTATGTGTTTGTTACTTGGGCACAAGTGAACACAGTTTTCTGGATCAGAATTATCAAAAGACTGAGATTGTATAACTAGTGACGTATGACTCCATGGTTCTCTGCCAGGTTTTTTATTCACTTCTTAGGTACTACCACCCATATTTTAGCACAGAAGAAAACAGCTTAATCAGAAACAAAAAGACAAAAGAGGTGTTTGAGGAACTGATAAGCATTTATACATATGTGAGGAAGGTGAAGGAGATAATACATTGAATATTATAATTTAAGTTATGCTTGTGATAGAAATGAGAAAAATGTCTAATATTTCAGTCAGGTGTAAAAAATAGATAAGAGGAAGGCACTGGTTTACAATCAAAATATAGAGGGAAAGTGTAGTTGCCAATATTTGCTTCCCTCGACTAATTTTTTTTGTTTTGTTTTCATCAAATAAGGGGTAGACAGGTAGGGTAGAATTAGAGGGGAAAGGTCATGTGCCTTGTACTGCTGGCAGTGATTTTCCTAATGAAGCCCAGAAGTCTGCTGGCCATCTTTGCCCCAGGGGTATATTATGGTCTCATATCCAGGTTGGTGCTGCTTTCTGCCTATTAGTCCCCAGTTTATCCTGGTACATGAGGTTATTCCTTCTTACAGGCAGGCTTTGCATGTACCAAGAGGCTGGTCAAACCTGGAACCGGAGAGGCTTCCTAGAGAGCTGGTCAATGCCCCAGACCTGCCAATGGTTAGGAGATATTTGGACAAGGCTCTAAGTAATACACTTTTAGTCAGCCTGAGGTGGCCTGGCAGTTGGGCTAGGTGACTGTCTCTTCCAGCTGAGATGGGGAAGCATAGAGGATGAGGAAAATGCTGGGGTGCTTAATGTCTTCTTTGCCTCAGTCTTTAATAGTAAGAAGAGTTGTTCTCAGGGTACCCAGCCCCCTGAGCTGGGAGACAGGGATGAGGAGCAGAATAATGCCCCTATAATCCAAGGGAAAATGGTCAGCTACCTGCTACACCACTCAGACACACAAAAGTCTGTGGGGCTGGGTGGGATCCACCCGAGTGTACTGAGGGAGCTGGCAGAAGGACTCACTGGGCAACTTTCTATCACTTACTGGGAATCCTGACTTACCAGGGAGTCCCCAGTTGACTGGAGGTTACTTACTGTAACACCCATATACAAGAAGGGTTGTAAGGAGGATCCAGGGATACACAGGTTTGTCTGTCTGACCTCTGTGCCAGGGAAGATCATGGAGCAGATCATCTTGAGTGCCAACAGGCAGAATGCGCAAAACAACCAAGGGATCAGGCCCAGACAGACTGAATTTGTGAAAGGCAGGTCCTGCTTGACCAATCTGATCTCCTTTTATGACAAGATGATCCACTAACCAGATGAGTGAGAAGCTTTGGGTGTTGTCTACCTGGACTTCAGGAAAGCCTCTGACACTGTTTCATTCACTGAATGACAACATTCTCCTGAAGAAATTGACTGCTCACTATTTGAACTTTTTTCTGGATATAAATTTGGCTGGATGTCTGGGCCCAGAGAGTGATAGTGAAGGTAGTTACACGCAGCTAATCACAAGTGCTGTTCCCCAGGACTTTGCATCAGGGCTAGTCGTGTTTAATATTCTTACTGACCGCCTGGATGACTGGATTGAGCACAGCCTCAGTCTGTTTGCAAAGGACACCAAATCCTCTGGGAGTGTTGATCTGCTGCAGGAAGGCTCAGCACAGGGATCTGGATAGCAGGGATCCATGGCCTCAGACCAAAGGTATGAGGTTCGGTAAGGCTGAGTGCTGGGTCCTGCCCTTGGGTCACAACAACCCCTTGTAGTGCTGCAGGGCTGGGGGCAGAGTGGCTTGGAGAGCTGCCTGGTGGAAAAGGATCTGGGGGTGCTGGTTGACAGCCACTGAACATGAGCAAGGGTAGGGTATCCTGCAGTCTGCCAGATCAGCTAAGACTGTCATCAGGAAGAGGTTTATGGTAATTTCCAGTGGCCTACAGCGTGACTGTGCTTTGCCTCTCTGCGTGGAGAGATCCCCACAGTATACCTTTCTGGATATGTTTCCACATTAAGCCAAATAAGCAGCATGATTTCACAACTTTTAAAGCCTGTTGGATTCAGTGGACTTCAGTATGCAAGGGGTTTCTCCAGCATCAATCAGTTGGAACTGGCTTTGGTGGTCACTAAGGCACAGGGGCAGCTGGGGAAATTTTGGAATAATTAGGCAAAAATGTGTTTTGTTTGGCTCATGCCTGATCCAAACCTATTTTGTACTACTCTAGTGATACAGTGATGCTTAAACTTGGTATTAATGTGCATGGAACCATAGTCTTAGCCTCATCAAGGCTTACCCTGACCCTCTCCAGCAGGAAAAACAGCTTTCCTGGTGCTCTAGAGGCTAAAATAATTTGCTCCTAAATGTTTGAAAGTACTGTCCAGGGAAGTGGTAGAGTCACCGTCCCTGGAAGTATTCAAGAAATGACTTGATGTGGCACTTAGTGCACTGGTCTAGTTGATATGGTGGTATTCATTCAGAGGTTGGACTCAATGATATTTTAAGTATTTTCTAACCAAAATGATTCTGTGATTCCGTGATGATATGTCAAGAGATGAGACCATACCTACATTCCCAAGGGAAAAAAAAATATGAAAGGAAAAGCTTAATGAAACACGTCATAATCGTGTAGCCAATCTGAAGAGAGGCTATGTTGTTTCTGTTCTTTTAATGAAGCAGTTCACTCCCCTGTAATTTCTGCTTCACAATATCCAGTTACTAAAAACATAATAGACATGGGCTGGAAGTTTTGTGCCTTGACTTGTAAATAACATTTGACCAGTGAGGTTGTATGCAGGAGCAAGGACTGTGCACCACTGATTGCACTTGATCTTCAGATGGTAGAATTAAATCCTAAAATCCATTTTCCTGCAGCCAGTGAAAATCATGTATTCAGCTCCTACAGTCAGCACCTGCATTTCCAAAATTAGCAAACATTCTGAGATAGCTACACAGATATCAACAAATCGTGTGTCTAATATCTGTCTTTCACTGAGCAGTATTTTATTTTTAGCAGGCTATTCTTTTCTCTTTTCAGAAACAGAATTTCAACACAGAAGTCATAAAGACTCCCCATCTGACGGGTGCAGACACCTGTGCACTTACGCACGCATGCATATATGCATTTAACACGCACTACGCACACTGCATACAATTTTTTGTCATTCAAATAAGGAACAGAAAAGAACATCAGGAGGGATGTCGTTCAATAATTACCTATTGTTGAACACAGCATTAGGCTTTTCCCAGAACTTGCTCATGGATAATTCTCATCTACTCTGCAAGTGTGTGAGTTCTCCAGTAATTTCTTTCTATGTTTTTTGTGCATATCATTCTTTAAATGGGGGGTAGAAACAGGCATTTTGGGAGTCTGTTTTGGGGTCCATTTAACAGATTGATATTTGAGGAATCAAAGGTTTTTAAGGTTCAATTTCCATGTAAAATTTCAAGTCAGTTTCACTCTTAAGAAATAAGTATTGATTTTCAGAGAAATGCTAATCAAAATGCTCCTGAAAAAGGGAAGGAAATTGAGTGTAGAAGAAAAGCATCATGAAAGAAGATAGGAAATTTACTGTTTCCTCTTTTACTGAAGGGAATATTCTTCTTGGTGGTATGAGCTTGATTTCCAAGATTCTCTGTAAAGCAAAGTCTATGAAAATAAATACTGAAATTTAAGATACTTCTCTTGATAACATGCTTTTGTAGTAGTGACATACTTCAAACTGCAGGGATTATTGTAACTGTTGAAATTGTGAATGCTTTTATGAGATTTAAGACCAGTCCTTAAATCTAGTCTCTGTTCTCCAGGAGCTTTACATGAGACCTGGAAAATATTAGGAATTCTTGTTTACTAATTCAAGAAGATATAGGCAATGCACAGAGGTCAGAGTGAGAGGGAAGTGCTGAGATAAGTGGGCGATGGTCCTGGAGTCAAGCTTCCATAGAACTTACCTCTAGTGGTGGATAGAGTCCTGTTCAGCCCCTCCCTCCTACAGGGAGGGCATTTTTTTCAGATTAGCTTCCAGAGGTCCCTCCAAACCTAATTTTTTCCTTGATGCTATGGTAATCAGTGACAATAAAGCTAGAGGACAGAACCCAGCAGCTTCTGTCTCTGCACACCTAGTCTGCATCCCAGCTCCACATCAAGTTAAATTTTGGACATGCTTCCCTCCATCCTCCATTTTGTACCTTTCCAGTTTCCACTTGTAGAGACCTGGTGAAAGCAACAGTGTGATCCAACAAGTTCCAGCTTGACAGGAGCTGGTTTTCTTTAGCAGAACTAGGTTTGTCTGTTGCCTTAATGTAATGTATTTGAGCTTCTCTCTCTAAAAAATATGACTTTCCCAGTGGCTGTAGTTACACAGTGTTTGTAATCACAGTCAGCAGCAAAGAAGTTAAAAGACCAGAAACATGCAAACTGTCACTCCACCTCCACCGCCACCAGCAGGCTTTATGAATGGTCTTTTATGAATGTTGTTAGCTTTCCAGCTACAAGACATTTTAAATGATGGATGAACAAAGGCATCATCTGTGCAAACACTGGGATGTTTGAACCCAGAGGAAGGTTCAATAATTAGTCATGCAGAATATTAGCAACACCCTTTGGTCATATTCCAAGTTCCTCCTGGATTACAGCACAATGTCACAAATCATCAGCTGCTGCAACTGGTGTTTTCACAAAGGAAAACTTCCTGGGGGTAATACTGAACCAAGGAATAATATTTAACTCTGCATCTTTCCTAAAAACTGGTAGTGTAAAAAGGACCATTTCCCTCTACTTCTGGAAAATGGACTATTTTTTCATCATCTTTCCAGTCTTGTCATCCTTACAGAACTGAATGTGTTCAGCAGTAGAAAGTGAGACAGTTTTCTACTGTTTTGTGTCATCAGCATAACTATGAACAGTTAAATATGCAGCAATATAAATATGCAGTTAAATATAACGATCCTCTCTGTTATAGCTTCAAACAAGTACTAAGAAGTACCTTTTCAGGCCCACTAGATGGAGGGAGGTAAATGAGGGCAGGATTTGAAAGCAATGCTTTGTCTTTCACAGTTGTACCAGAAGGAAGCATTTCTGAAAGCCCCAGCAGAAGGGTTTTCAGATTGTGTTGTGCATACAAGAAACAACATAGTTTACTTTCCAGACTCCTGGATGGTTTGCAAAACAGATGCATAGAAAAAAAATGACATTTTAGTCAGCAAGCTAAGAAAATTTGATCTGGAAATCATTGGAATATATCAAAAAGGTAACTTTATGCTGCCATTTTTTTGCAAAAGCACTTTTAAAATAGGACTGCACTTTAAATTGTTCAGTGTCAAATAGAACTAGACTGTAGGGACTGTATGGAGATAGAGATTATGTAAAGAGCAATAAAAAAAGTTAAAATGCCCTTCTCTTCAGCTCTAAAGTTCTCCAGCACACAGCAGATATCACAGGCACTGTTATTGGCAGCAAAGGCCTATATGGTGTTAAAGATACCCATACAGTACTGCATGTTACTCAAAAAAAAAAAAAAAATCCTATTCACATAACATTCTACCTTTATACTGGATCATTGTGCACTTAGTATCACTTCAAGATAAAAAAAGCCGTTTGGGCAGACAGGTTTCAAATGAACTCAATCAAGTACACTTTTCTGGATGAATCAGGCTAACTTCAATGTGCACATAGCTGAAACCTCCTGTGGTTAAATATTGGGTATGTACAGCAAGGCATTCTGGCTGTGACTTCAGTTGTCTATTTTAAAACACAAGCCTCCTGCAGAAAAAAATTATTTAGTTAGCTAAATAAAGTGCTTGTTGAAAATCCAAAGAAATCATTTGTGTGATAAATAAGGTTGCTTATTACCAAGCTAGGATGATTATAGCTATTTTATGAAATTTTAATTACATTATGTGGCTGCTCAAATATTGGTTTTGAACATTAATCAAGTTACTTGGGAAGCATTTCACGGAAGGGAAAATAAAAATGAAATGGCTTATTTACTTACCCCAATGTATTAAGAGAAAAAATTCAGTGGGGAAATCATGAAAAAGCCATCAGGGAGAAAGCACTGCCTAGAGTGTTCACAGTCAGTAGAAGTCTGAAATAAATTTTTGCTTGAATGATCCTCCAGTGTTGTCTCAGTAGCATCTCCATGCTCCAGACAACATGGTGACTTCAAAAGCCATGAGTATTATTTTATAGGTAACTTTATATCCTAAAGCATTTAGATTTTTTACATATGTAGGAAACCATAAGATATTCTCATGTTACGAGATAAACGAGATGTCTACCAATTTTGTTATCCAAATTATAAAGCTTTTTATGGACTCTGAAAAAATCTATAAAAATTCTTCAACAGAAAGAAGGTTTGCAGTGAAGAAAAGCAAATATAAGCCTGAATTAATTAGACAGATATGGATTGATGCTGAACTGATGTGACAAGTGCCCATGTTTTGCCACTGCATATGTTTTCTGTCTCAGTGATTTATTTCTTGTGGTAAATTGCACAGGACAGACATGTCACCTGAAGTCTGCTGAATTATTTCATTTTACATTTTTATTACCCTTTAGAAATATTACAGATTTGTATTAACATTGACATCTTGAATAGCGATTCAAGGGCATTATCTGTGCATGCAGTTTTATTAAGTACATATCAGCACTGATGGTAGCAAAAAACTCCTGATGGTGCTTCATCATAGACATCCACAAACTCACAGCTGTATTCAACAGAGCCCTTTACAAAGAGTTTCAGGGGAGCATCTCTCCTGTAGTGCATGACCTAACTCTGCTTTTCCCTCATCCACAACTGGAGCAATGTGGAAAAACAGAAACCTTTCCCCTTAATTTTCTCGCTTGCATAAACTGAATAAAGGCCCAGCATACTTCTGCCCTGGCAGCCCAGAACTGCAGTTTGTTGTTTCCTCAAGTCCAGAAGGAAGAGGAAAAGGACAGAAACAAGGCAGCAGATGCTGTTTGGCATTTCTGTCCAGGTGTATGAATAAAACATTCCTTGGGTCTTGAAGCTGATGCTATAGTACACATGCTCTTTGCTCATCAGGAGCCCCAAAAGCTGTTGCTTCATTCTGTTACCTTCACATCAGACCCTTGGACATCCTTTTCTAGCCAAGGGCTCATTTAGAAGTCCTACAGTGGGATACTGTTTTCTCTAAAGGGATCGAACAACATGCAGTCAAACACAGCTAGTTAATTTACAGAACTTTGATTTCAACTTAAAAGAGCAGTGTTTAGCTGTGTAAAGGTGGTTGTGGGTCAACAAAAGTGATGAGAAAATAACATCATAAATTTTCTCACATGATAAAATCCAAGCAGTATCAAAGTTATTTCTTAAGGCATCTCTGTAG
Organism: Poecile atricapillus; assembly: GCF_030490865.1. Taxonomy (NCBI): domain Eukaryota; kingdom Metazoa; phylum Chordata; class Aves; order Passeriformes; family Paridae; genus Poecile; species Poecile atricapillus. Next base: position 41,722,829 of record NC_081249.1, on the reverse strand, counting down.
TTTTATTTCAAACTAGTTGATATTTTAATAAAAATCATATATTTAATGAAGAAATTATAACACTACATTAGATTTTTTGCCAATGAGAATTCCCCATTATTACAAGCCTTGTTCTTAGGTCCTTTAAATGTAGTTCAATGTTCTTCACAAATATTTCACTTGTATTGTGCAGTGCATACCGTATCAAGATAAAAGATTTCTATGTATTGCTAATAACTTCAGTACTAATACCTGATATAATTTGTGGCATTTCTTTTCTCTTCAGACAAGACAGAATGCCTGAGAAGAGAAAAAATAAAAGTGGAACAATCTGGCATCCAGATAATCAGATAAAATTTTGAGTCTGAATATTTTCTTTGCAGCAAAGGTTGAGATACCATGCAAACCCAAGAGTCAACCTAGGTAGTCTCAGCATGTTTTATATGAATATTAATCCCAGATAGCTCTGATTATTTAATCTCTATCACTGTCTGTCTGGCTGACTGTCAGCTGCTTGTTTATGTAGATCAAAATATTATCCAGATCATTTTTTTCAATTGTTGTCCATTTCGTGTTACATTTTCATTAAATATCAGATCAGACCTTTTCTACTCTTAAAAATGGTTGTATTCAGGATTGAACACTTGTATCACCAAAGAATGAATATGGTATAAGTGTACAGTGGAGATAGTATATCTATGAATGTCCAAAGACATACATTCATTTTACTTCTAATTTACACAAATTGCCTTAAACTGACTTAATAATCAATGATCCTTTTAGGTCCTTTCCAGCTCATTGTATTGTCTGGTTCTGTGAAATATTCATCTTTCTTAAGAAGCCTTACCTAGATATAACCATAGAAAAAAATATTTTGTACCCATCTCTGTAAGCTTGTGTCTTTAGTGGACTTTTAATTCCCAATATAAAAATTTTCATTCTGTGAGATCCGGTTAAAACTTTCTAGTTTTGGTTGATTTACTTTTAGTCCAAGTGTTTACTTGGGTATGTCAAGCAAACTCCACATATTTGCCTGGATTATTACCATTGAACATTTTGGTTGCAGGAAGTGCCAAAGTTTTGAACATTTCTATGTATGTATGTTTCAGCTCTTCATATACCTATTTAGACAAAGTGAAGCATGATAAATCTACAAGGAACAGTAAAATAGATTTACTGAAGACTGCTGAGGGCTATGCAGCATTTCATAACTTTCAAAGACACCATTAGAGATAGAATTGTTCCATTGCACTTCAGCAGGGTATGTCTTAAATTAACTCTGAATAAAGGGACATTGAGGGAAAAGAAAGACCTTCAAAGAAAATTAAATTTTCAATGCAAGGACAGTCCAGGTCCAAGGACATCCGCACTTCTGTCCTTTGCACTTTTCAAAGTTCAATTGAATAAGAATTGAGTAAGAGTATTTTATGTTCAGATAATTATGTAATTATTTTGTTTTATAATACCTTTCATTCTAAAGAATCCCATGAAACTTCAATATCCCTACAAAGGATCTGGGAGATATTTTGCTGAAGGATAACAGAGTATAGCTGGAGAACAAATTGCTTTCTGGCAAGCCAAAGTTTCAAGATGTAAAAAACTTTCTTCAGTCTTATCCTCTCATTAGATTAGCGAATTTGTATGAATGAGAAGGACTGATTTGTTATCTATGTACTTTATCCTATGCCTTCTTCATTCCAAATGAAATGCATAATCAGGGAGGAAAGGAAACCTCTCCCATTGGAACTATTCCACCTTGGATAAGTAATGAACCCTTTCCTTGAGTAGGCATTGAGCCTTTACTTCCACAATTCAAGATAGCTGTCAAGCTTCTGAAAGTTAGAATTCATTTATCTTATGTTTTTTCTGCACTAGCCAGTCTTTATCTGAACATATTAACTAGAAAAAAAAAAAATCAGAAGAGAGACTGTCAGAACTAGCTGGAAAAGGAATAAACCCTTGCTTTTATTTTGCTACAAAACCTTATCTTTGCCCTTAAAATGATCTTGCTATAACCATTTTATCAATGTGTTGGGTTAACCCTGGCCATTAACTCACCTACTCAGTCACTCATCCACTTGTCCTCAATCAGAATGCAGGCAACAGTTTGAAGAGAAAAAGTAAGAATGCTTTTGGGTCAAGATAAAGACAATTTAATAAGTCATGGAAATATTAAAAAAATCGACCAAATGGAAAGATTGAAAGGACAATCACTTCCCATGCCACAGGCAAACTGAAGCACAGCCAGTCTCCAAATATCTCTGAGGTCAGCTGTCCTGGCTGTGTTCTCTCCCAGCCTCTTCTCTACACCTGGGCTACTTGATGGTGAGGCAACATGAGAAACAAAGAAAGTCTCAGTGCTGTGTAGGCACTGCTATGCAATAGCTGAAACTGGGGCATGATCAACACTATTCAGTCTCAAATCCAAAATATAGTGCTAAATGGGCCACTGTGAAGAATTTTAGCTCCATCCCAGCCAGATCCAGTATGATCTCCTAAAGCAAGAGATCTGTTTTGATAACTCAGCACTTCACAATGGAAAAGTTAGTTTACTGGAAAAATCCCCAATTTGTGTAAGATCTCCAAACATTCCCCACCAGCCTGGTAGGGTTTCAGTCCAATTGAAATTCAGTAGAAAGTAAGGACTTCCACATTTAAGATATTTCTCTATCTAAATTATTTTTAAGTGGTATTCCTTTTTAAGCTATTTTCTAAAATAGTGTGGTGCCTCTGAGGTGGGAGAGCCTTGATCCATGGTGACTTCCTTCCCAGGCTAGATTTTTACCATTAGGCTAATGAAATATATTAACACAACAATAAAGCCTAAGATATGTTTTCGAATACTTTTAAGTCCTAAAACATAGTGGCAAACAAATTGCTAATCTGAAGTAGTGTTTAGCCTGGAGAAGATTCTTAAGATTTTCTCTCAGTTGATTTAGATGTCCTAATATCCGACTGGTATATCAAACCTGGACATGTCCATCTCTCTCATTTGACATCTAGGCAGTTTCAGATGCCTGAATTAACGCTTTGAATTCTGGTGCGGTATCAGCACACTGCTTATGCAAAGTGAAATTCAAATTGCTTCCACTTTGTTGTCCCATGAAGTAGTCTCATTTCCATTTTAAGCTGTCTACCCTGAAATACTATTATCTATTTCAATATCTCCTCCAACTTGCTTTTTGAGAAGAGTCATTGTGTTTCCTTGAACTAAATGTCAACAGGAAATGCTTTTAAATTGTTCTTGATTATTGTATAAAACTTTCTTGGCAAAAAGAAAAATTGATACAGTGTGCCTAAAACACTTGTGTTGAGACTATTCTAGCTGAAAATGAAGAAATTCAGAGTGAAGGAGACAGTGTCTAGGAAAAGGGACACATGCAAGGACAAAGAGTATTAATCAAGATTCACATTAAAGCTAGTGTTGTCCAATTTACTAACTCCATTCCAAATTGTGTTTCTTGAAGAATGACATTTTCCATTTGTCCTTATATTTTTTCCATTCATCTCAACAAGACAGTGAAAGAAAAATAAGATTGTAGCTTATGATAAAGCAGAAAAAAATCCAAGACCATTGTGCTTGTTCATGTGTTAAAGATTCATATTTGATCCTACAATTTAGGTGGAGTGTGACAGTTATTAGACAACCTTATTTCAAGAAAATTGGAAAAAAAGTTGGACAAAATGGTCTTACTGGATTTTTTTATGCTACCTTAAACTTCTAAACCTCTTCCAAATATCCTATCATGGTGAGTTCTCATGCCTTCAAATTTGATGGGGCTGCACTTGCTGCCTTTTGAATTTCCTTGCATGACCTAAAGAAAAATGAGGCAACTATGAACCCATACATTCTAGTTGTATTTATTGGAATAATGGACACTTTTCCAACAGCACTGCTTTATTTGGTCTCTAGAGCAGTAGTCTTTCTTTTCCTTGTAGAAAAGAAAGAGAAAACACTGTTCTCGCTCACTCAGATAGAAAGAGAACTTCTTAATTTAATTTCTTCAGGCAGCATAGGATGGATACATGCATTATAACTTAGAGCAAACAGCATCAGTGATTCAGCATATGCTTCTTCTTAATCATGTAATTTATTCCCCTTGTAGGGCAATTACATTTTAAAACAGCTTCCCTTCCTGATTGTCAAGGACAACATGAAGTCTTATCCCCTTAGATATATCTCTTATATTATATTCCTATGTTGAAAGGACACCTATTTTCTATGTAAGAATGATTTTTTCTCGAAATCATCAGAGTTTCTAGGTTGAGCTCCTTTATTACATGCACATTTGCTTTTGATATATAGTCATATGCTGTATCTCTTCTGAGGGCAGTTGATTTAATAAACTTACTTTTATTTTCTGAAGAGAACAACTTATCAAACTAGGAAAAGCAAAGCCTTTGAAAGAGTTGCTTAGTTTTCTGCAGCATGTTATAGAAGGAGAATGCCAGGCCATCTATCGCTCCTACCAATTCGACTGGATCAAACTGTTGTGGGCAAGGATTCAATACTTAGCAGAATCACTTCAGCAGGTACTGACTAGAGCTGTTGATACTCCTTTTACTGAGAAAATCAGTATGAACACATAGTATAGGGAGGTAGAAGGTCAGATTGCATGTGGCTGTCTCTACTGTTTCAATTGGTTTTACTGTCTAAATAACATGCTTTTTTCCACACTCCTTGCTATTTCAGTTTTCATTCTGTTCTCTTTTGTAACTTGTAAGGTGTTTTACTGATGTTAAAGACCCATTCTATATAGATCTAATTCATGAACCAATTCCATATGACTTAGTCAATTATCAATGAAACAAGAATTAAAGAGATTCTTGGCCTATACAGGAACAACATGCTTATATTTTTCCAAAATAAGATTTACTGTGAAGGTAAAGGACAGTATTTTATTACAGTAGAATTTTTATAGAAACAGTGTTTCAGCAGATTTTTCACATAGTAAGGGTTTTGTTTGTTTCCCTACATTCCCATTTTTTCTCTTACAGGCTCTTTAATTTTGCTTCTATCACAATTTCACTCATTCTTACAGCTCAGTACAGGGTTGTCTTCAGTATTTATGGCTATATTTCAGATTACGTGTTAAATTTAAATGTCTTTCCTATAAATTCCCAAACCCTGTATAGGTTTGTTGAGAATATTTATATTCTTGCCTGGACAGTCTTCTTACTTTTTCAGGACTTATATTTAAATGAGCAATAAAATTATATGAACAGACTTTCAAAGATGCTGAGCAGCCGAAGTTTCTATTGCCTTCAACAGCAGCTTTGTGCAGGTTCTTCAAAAAACTTGTCAGCTGGGTCCTAGTTGAAGAATGTTTTACTGCAAGTTATCAAAAATTTCAAGACCATACAGATGTAGTGTTTGAATGTGAACATACTCAAATAGGTGATTCTTGTAGTTTGAGAAGGAGGGTGAAGCAGTACATGTCTTCAGCAACTACAGTAACCAGCAGAAATGAAATGGTGTTTTATTTATGTGAAATTGGAAGCTGGATGGGGCTTTACTGTGTATGTGTAAAATAAGTTAGTGTTATTGATAGACCTATTTTTGACATCTTTTTGTTGTTCATCTTGTTTCTCTCCATTTTGTGGCAGCCCTTGACAACCAAAATTGGTTTTACTTCATCCATCCTTCATATGAGAGAAATGAAATAGCAAGTCCTGACATGTCCAAGACAAGTTTATCTATGTGATATCACTTCTCTTTCATTTTGATCTGAAGCTTTGTTTTCATTCCACACTCATCTTCACTCCCAATGAAGAGACAGACACAGTGCCATAGTTTTGATGACTGAATACAGAAAACTAAGTTCTGTCATCAGTTACGCCTCATCTAGCTCCAATGATGAAACACATTTGAAAACATGATTTGCGTTCCATTTTAAAACACGTTTTTTTCTGAATGTGTTTCATTTTCAGTGTGCTTAGTTCATTAAAGACTACATTTTGATGGGTTTTTGGCTTTGATGTTGGTCTGTTTATGGCAGGTGAAATGTTAAAGTTGTAGCCTATTGTTGGAGTCGTATATTTATGATGAAATTGTTACATATTTCATCACAGCTATGACTATTTTTTCTTTATATCTGGACTCTTTAGGGCTGAATTTTCAAAATAGAACATGTTTTTATAAGTGTATGTTTGTGTGCATGTGGCAAAGAGCAAGAGACAGAAACTGACCTACTGTGTACTATCTGACTGATGATAAATACTGCTAAATTTCTCATCATTGAAGATCTTTTTATTTTAGGGTACTAACATTACCACAATCATAAATATTTTCTGTAGCAACTTTTGCAGAGAATTCAGCAAGAACAAGTGGAGCTTAGGTACCATTAGGTACCATAAACAAGCTTAGATTTTGCTTTATGTTCATAGTGCATAGTTCATAGTACATGTGTTCAGAGTAATGTTTTTTCTTTTTCTTTTATTAATTAATGTGGAAAAAAATAATTTGTTCTTAATAAAATCATCAGGTGCAGTCTCAAAATTTAAATTGAATTAATATTAATCATTAGTAATCAATCTCATATGTATGAGTGAAAATCATTATGCTAGAGGAGTAAAAGGACTGGTTTGTGGCATTGTATTTTGTTAGCAGTTGGTATCATAGCATAAGGTTATATCAGACAGAGTGTCCATCCAGGAAAAAAATTAAAAGTTTCATCAGAAATTACTGAAAGAGAAATTGACCAACTTGCCATATAAGTAGGACAGACAGTAGGAAAATGCCTTTGCAACACGTTCAGGTTTTGGGTGGTTTTGGTTCGGGGTTGGTTTTTTTGGTTTGTTTTTTTTGCAGAGAGGAGTGTTCAATAAAGTTCAGCTGTGTGCTATATGCCTATGTGAGCAGATATGTTTATGTTTCACCTTATATCCAAGTGAAGGCAAGTATAATTTTTCCACTCTTGTGCCACAGAGCACTTGAATACTCGATGAAAGACAGATAGAAAAACTGGCATATATTTTAGACAATTTTAGAAGAGAACAGTAGCATTTATTTCCTTCTGTATGAGACAATCACCAAGAAAACACAGTAAATATTTAGGCAAAAGTTTGTTAGCCCTAGTCTTGCTCATATCTAAGCCTTTTGTTTAAGTATAAGCACAAAGCAAAGAGGTTAAATAAAAAAATATTTACAATTATTGTATTGTCATTAAACCACTCCTCCTGGGATTTTTGCTTTTAGAGGAACTCCTGCGTCTACAGGTACAATCCCCAAATCACTTAAACCATATTTCACTTTCTAAAGGAAGACAAAAGAATAGATATGAAAGATATACTTTGGACAGAGAAAGTAGATTCCTGCAGTGCTTCTGGAATTACTTCAAGAGGTCCATTGTGCTAATTTATTATGGATAGTAGATTGAGTATGTGCTAGAAACAATGCACTATTTTTCACCTAATGACCATTTCTTTTTATTATGTCATTTTCAAAAGATCTGGATTGTATAAATGAAAGAAAAATGATTTTAAGCTTCTATCTAAACTTTTATTGCTATTCATACATTGCATAATTAAATTTGTTTTAAACAAGACTGTAGGAGGTATATTGGTAATCTATATTCTTAATTTTAAGTAATAATGTTTTCCTTGTCAATATTTTCATGAATTGCAATAATTTTTTTTCCTTGAGCTTTACTTTGCATGTTCAGAAACTACCACTGACTTTTTTTCCTAATTTACTCCTTGTCATTTTTAATTTAGAAAACGCATCAGAAATGTTTTTCTATCACTCTAGAACCATACTGATCAAAACTTTACATTTTTGGACATTCACTATTGCTTCCAGAATTAGCAAGGAGAACTAGATTTTCTTAACAATGTTCTTTCATTTCTTTCAAATGTGACAAGAACTTCCACATGCACAGTAAGGAAAAAAGGAAAAAAAAATATAAAGGTCATCTAGATAAGTACTATTGCAATAATCATCCTGTAGTCTGTTAGGTCTCTGGAGGACTTCTTGGCAAGGCAGAGCTGTGCATTGTGTCTGTATTTGTTAAAAATACTTTGAAAGAAATGGAAGCATTCTAATTATTAAACCCTATTTTCTGCAAACACCAGGTGTGACAGGCACCATTTGATGAAAAACATATCCCATATTTCCAAATGTCATGAGCTCTCATGATACAAAGCTCAGGTAATATCATCTGTGGCTTTAGCTGATGATAGAAATCCATAGAGGAAATTTTGTAATTGCTACTTCTCTTGGTGTTTTGATAGCATTGCAAGAATTGATGACATAAATAGAGAGATGGAGAGATAGATAGATAGATAGATAGATAGATAGATAGATAGATAGATAGATAGATAGATAGATAGATAGATAGATAGATGATAGATAGATGGATGAATGGATGGATAGATAGATTAGATAGATAGATAGATAGATAGATAGATAGATAGATAGATAGATAGATAGATAGATAGATAGATGAAAAGCCATGCACTTGTGTGTGTATGTGTTTATTTATTTTTTTTTATGCTGATGAATTTTATGTTTAGGAAGATACATGTTTGCTCTTGGATCATCTCCCTTAACCAGATGGTATCTTTGTGATTGTTGTGACACTTCATTGTTGCTGCCGGCTGATGACTCACCGAAGGAAAATCCCAGCACACTCAGTAGGAGAAAATAAGGCTGCTTGGTGTTCTTTGCTACATCTAATTTTCTAACAGAATTTCGACAGATGTGACAATTTTGCTGAAATGTTGTCAAAATAATAGCAACAAGTTGACAAATCAAATCTGGCTCATGTTCAGTCCCCTGGTATTATACTGGTTCATCTGCAATAACAAGGGAATTTATATCAGTGTCATCCTTGACAACTTGATCATTTTAGATGGCACATTATCAATTTTTCATCCTTCTCTATGCCTTGCATTTTGTGGTTTTTGCTGTTGTTGTTGTCGTCAGTTTTTTGTTTGTTTTATTTGCTGTATACTATTCTCTCTCTGATATTTTTTGCAAATAATTATTACCAAGCATTTCCTGATCCCCAGCTGGAAGTAAAGAAATACAATAAGGAAATCATAAGCATAAGAACTTCAAATCTGACATTGAAATGTGAAGGAAACTAAGCGTTAGTAGAGAATTTTCCTATGCTGTGCTGTTAACAAAAGTAAAATTGAGAACAGCAAGAACAAACGTACCCAACACATACAGTGGTAGAGTTCCACACTTGAAAAATGCCAAAGAGAGATCTTTAGGAATGTAGTCTGGTTATGGCACTTAATGAAATACAGTAAATATGCTCTGTGAGAGAAGCTGTTTTGCTCACTCCACAAAGTATTTCTGTGTAAAGGTATTTTTGTGTCTCCTTGATGAGAATTTTTTGGTGAATCGTTTTCCTCTTTTGCCCTAACGGAACTGATTTTGACAAAGATTTTGCTGAAGTAACACAAGGTAAGGCATAGAAACCAAAAGGATGGATGACTTCTTTGAAGAATAACTGTAACTTTGAAGAATAATGCAGACCCCTGCTGTGTCTGAATCTGAACTCAGAGGCACCAAAATTTCACTGTCCACTGCCTGAATAAGAGATTTACGATACATTCACTGCTTCTTAGCTTTGTAGCCATTATATTTTATAAGGAAGATAAAGTCATTAGGCAGAGACAAAAAAACCTTTACTTCATAAAACTGATGGTCATGTGGGATTTGAACCTTAGCCTTTCAGGCTCTGCATCTCAGGAGACTCTTCAGTTTCTATCAGGCTCAGCTGCTCTGTGTTGTGTTGTACAACTGCTGAATTCTCCAGGTCTTTTTCAGGGTGAAATCAAGAGTCATAAGTGCTCTGTGTGAATGTGGAAATTCACAACAGCATCTTTAAATGACTGAAAGGACATAAATCAATCAAAATTCCCCACATAAAGTACTATTAGTTAATCAGTAAGGCGTTACAAAGTATGAAGTGGGATCCATATATTGGAAAGAGAGCAGAGCTTTTCTTTCATTTTTTTTTCTCCACCCATGTTGTATTAAGATTTCAGGGTGGTGGGTAAAATAATCCAAACACCAGCCTGAAGTGCTGCTTGGATTCCTTGCCCAATGCAGTTTACTTTTGAAAAGAGACTACTGCATTTACAATCTTTTAAGTGTTTTGTTTGTTTGTTGGTTTTTTTTTTTTTTGTTAGTAAAGTCAGTAAGTATTTCTATGAATCCATTCTGGTAAGATATAACTATTCTGCTGTCCATCGAGGTCTTAGTGCATAAACATCAAGGTCAGAAGTTGCACTAACAGGTACATTATGTTGTCACATTCTCCAGACAGGTTAAGGGCTGAATAGCTGTTTCTGTTTCACAACCATAGCAGCAGCCTGTTCTTCGAGGTATTTTGACTGAAACACCTTTTTGCAGCAGTGAAAATTGAATGCAAATTTTTAGATAGAACAACGAGTGATGTTGACAAATGTGACTAAGGCAAAAAGTATGCTATGGAGAAGCTAGTGGATTTTAATGTCAGTGTTCTGCATGTGGATGATGCAAGAAGGGAATATGAACAAAAATACAGCTATGTAAAGAAATTGACCATCCACATTAGGAGTAAAAATGAGTATGAACTTGTTTAATATGTGGCATAATTTCTGTAAACAAATAAAAAGCTAGTCCTCACAGCTGACCATTTATTACAACATAAAGTAATGGTTTTACACATAAAATGAAAATTTAAAAGAGATCTGGTACTTGCCTTTCTACAGCACAGGGTGAAACATCAAAAATATCCTTTACAGTGGTCTGGCATCTCTAAATATCATTACAGTGTACCATTTTCTGTACAACATCATCTGATCAACTGAAGTAAATGTGATCATGACTAGGTCATGTGATGATCATCAACTAGGAGCAGCATACTAACAAAATTCAGGGGAGAAAGAAAGGATTAAATTAGGAAAAGTTAATCTGAAATATTTATTGTGACCCAAAATAAGGACCTTAACTACATATACAGTATCCTTCCCTCTTTTTATAGTGTTAATTGGAAAATGGAATTTGAAACATGTCAGACATTCTGATTAAAATGTTTAAAAATACATAAGAACAGATTTGGGTTAAAATCTGAAGTCTTGAATTTCAGTCAGATTAGACTCTTACTATGGTCACATGTGGCACTATGTTCAGCATTATTATCCCTCTCTCCAAGAGCTTCCAAAAGCCAAAGGAAGGGCAGGCCCAGCACTGGAGTTTCATGCTCTTTGTAGTGTGTTTCACCACTAGCTCTTTGAAGAATCTAGCAATAGGCTGGTGCATTTGGACATTGAATAAAAGTTCCAAAAACGTTCCAGTAACTCAAGCTTAATCTCTCAAAGTTAAATGGGTTTTATATTCCTAAATGACTTTGATTTAGATTCTTCTGAATGGTTTTGTAGAATTTTTCATTGGATATTTTCAAACATTTTCTCCCTTTTTTATTTCTTGCGCATCAGCCTCTTGTTCCACACAAACAGAAACATCACAGGCCATTAAGAGCAACTTAATAACAATTAATGAGGGTGGAACCTTGAAGAAGCTCAAGGACTGGAACTACAATTCTGTGGCATTTTGAAAGCTTTAGCCATTACTAGAAACAGAGAAAGATTTATGTGAATCACTGTGTATCACAGAATCTGCTGTTCTGGTCTCATGAAGCACAGAGAAAAGTCTGTAGTTTTTGTATCTATGAAAAAATAAATACTTTATTTTTAACATCATTCTTTTAAAATCTGCAGGAAATCATCAGGCTTCATTTATCAATTTTCTTTTTCCTTTTCATTATTCTCTTCAACAAAAAAGAACAGTTGTTGACTATATTTATATTTATATTTATAGCTTTTGAATGACTTTTTTTAACTCCATCTTGCATCTTCTTCATGATCGTGATCATTTAATTGCAAGGCAATGCAATATGGCAGAAGATAATAGAAAAATAAAGAGTTAAGGCAAACATCATGCTCGATCTCTTGAATTTCGTTTATGTCAGGAGGAAAATCTTCATAACAGAGGTGATGGTCTGAGACCAGCTGAGGATGCTTTTTCCCTACATGGTAGAGCTGGGAGGAGGAAAGCGAATGGATCATGACCTCTTCTCCTCAGGGTGCTGACTGTGTGAAATTAGAAGTCTTCCCTTGTTGGTTAATCTTTGAAGTAACTGTCATTGCTCAGAACAAAGTGAAATAGGTCAGAGCATTGGTGGCATAGAGGGGAGAACTTTAACTGACTCCTGATTGACCTTTGGGCCTCACCACAGACAGAGGCTCAAGTCTGACCTGTAGTATTTCCATCTTTTGCTGTATGCCTATAACACAAGTTTGCTTTGTAAAGAAAACATTTCCCTTAATAGATGTACCAAAGGGACATATTTGCCAATGCCAGGGGCAGTGAACTTATCTGCCTTTTTCTAGTTCTTTACTAATCTGTATTTATGTAGTCAGGGCAGGCAAATCTTTTGAGACCTGCAGACTCATTTGCAGGATAACCATGTCAGTGGCATCATTGCATCTCAGATCTGAAAATTTAGAAGAAATGCAGATAGAGATGTGTTAAAAGCAAATATACAAAATGCAGTTTTGCATCGACTGAGAACTTGAAATTAAATAGGATTTCAACTCAGAATGCTGGTTATAGCAGTTATTATTTTTGCAGTACTTGCAATATGCCAGACACTTCACCATCCTCATGATTATAATCCCTGGTCCTGTGACCAGGAAAAAAAAAACTGTGAAACAAATTTGAGCTACTACTCAGTGAAAAAAATGAAAGGAAGTAAAAATAGGTAGGCAGAAGTATGACAGTAAGTGATGTAAAGGAAACAAGGATGCATCAGTTTGTATTTTTTCCAAAGCCTTTACTTCATATTGAAAGTCTTAAGAAAAGCAGGAAGTCATAAAAAAAGCATGACTTATTTAAAAATAGCTGCCTTAGTAGCTCAATATTTCTGTGCATAAGCTCATTCATAAAACTGAATATCTAAAAAGAGAGGTATCCCAGTTCTACACTTCTTACACTGTAGGTGTGTTTAAATATGGTGCAGAGAGCTCCTTAATATATTACATTTTCCTTGTTGTTTGTCCTCGAGTGGGAACGTAAGTGCTGGCAAGGGAGTGCTGCATGGGCTGTTTCTTCTGGTTTGGTGTCACCTGAAGCTGTCTGGTACACTTGTAACAAAAGGTTATTTAGCTGAGATGACAGCATTACGCTCCCAGTTCCAGAGTTTATCTTCTAGCTGAAGAGTCCCCGTGGTCAATGGGAAGTTGGATATGGGTCAGCAGTGCCCTGGTAGCCAGGAGGGCCTGAAAAATTCCTAGTATATGTCACTGGAATGATTTCACTAAAGCCATGAACCTTTGTGTGTTATCCTGAACATGCTGTGGGTTTCAATGTATCACATCTTTCTCCTCTTCTGTTATTTTGTTCACTGCCAAAATGTATTTTCTTTTCAGCTGTGTATTAAGGTGACTTGTGTTTGATCTTAAAGTGTAATAAAAGCATGTGAGAAATTAGTCAGAATGGGATATATGGTGGAGCTGAGCATGCCAATATTCTGATTTGTTTAAATCTACATTTTAGATTGAAAATGTAAAAAGAGCAAGAATTATCATTTTCAGTCAATAATGTTTGAGTGCCCTTTAAGGCAAACGTGCATTTCTCAAAGCATCATTTCCATCTCTCTGCCTCTTCTTTTTTTTTCTTCTCTTTCTGTCTATTTTTTTTAATTGACATCTCACAGCAAAAAGTGACTGAAGAAAACTCAGAAAATTCCCAATGCAAAAGATCCATTAAATCCAGACAACTGCAAGTGACACAAAATCAGAGGAACCAGTTCATGCAGCACTTGCCTAGTAGCACCTATGTTCCCTCAAGAGAATGAACACCAGTGTGTCCCCAAAATCCCCAGAAAAGGTGCATGATGTGAAACCAGGCACTGCTGGCTATCACCTGCTGGTGCCCAGAGTCAGGACCTGTCGCAGACATTCCTCTTTCCCCTCCTGCTGCACAAGCATCACTGTGGAGGATGAGTGCTGGCTACCAGGAGCTGCCTCAGGCAGCCCAAACCCACTCCCTACAGCCAGGGCTGGCCTTGTGGGTGTCAAGTTTTGCAAAGAAGCAGCTGTTTCCCCCACCATGCTTGAGCTTGGTCCAGCAGGTAGAGCTAAGCTACTCTATTTAAGTGTGTGGTGGTGAAGAATTTGCTTCTCTTCTTGGGGGTCAGACCATTCAGGTGTTTTGCAAAGCTCTAGAAATGCCCTTTTTCCCTTGTAAATTTTTGGGGAGGTTATAAACTAAGGAAGTAGACTAAGGAAGTTGATTATGATAAAATATTGTTTCGGTGGGACTGACTGCACAAATAGACTTTGAATAAGAGAGCCAGGATCTGGCCATCTGGTGTTATGGCTGGTGAAACGTGCTCATGCTGTTGGAGAGGTGTAAACAGCTTGAACAAGTGTCATGTTTTGAAAGCAGCATTTCAAAAGGTTTGTAAAGTGGAGGGAACAAATTTGACATTAATATAGAGATAACAAAGATCTGGAAAAAGAATAAGCTGCATACTTAAAAGTTCTGGCCTTTCACATCTGGAACCTCTTTCAAGGGGACACAGTCTGCTGTCACACGAAGTTAGGTAAGATAATTGGCAAAAATGCTTTGGAAGTTTTTCATCAAAATGCCTCATCCATATACAAGTAATATGCTGTGTTAGACAGTGTCACCTGACCTTGTTATATCTTATTCATTCCTAATTAGAAATGAGGTATCCAGATGTGAAAGGTCATTACACTAGTTTCTATGACACCTATCATAGCATATTTCTGTCACCTAGGTTTTGATTAGAAATGCACTGAACAAGCCCAGCTCTCTCTGCCATATGTTTATTGCCATGTTCAAGGACCCGCAGGTAAAAAGAATATTTTGTCTACCCAGATGGTTATTGCCACATTTGGTTTTAAACTTCCACAGCATCTCATAGTGCTAATTGGTTCACCCTCTGATGCCAGTTTACAGAGATGTTATTTTTTGGTAGTAACACCATTGACAGCAATTCATCTGCAAGAAATGTCTCTTTAAGGAATAAAAGAAAAAAAAAAAATAGGGACTTTCCCAGTGAAAAGCAAAGTTCTTTTTTTTTCATAAATGCTGATTCATATGAAGTATATTTTAAGTGTACCCTCATTTAAGACTATGAATTGCAGGGTTTGGTTTTTCCTTTTATTTTTTTCCTGTTGTAGCTTTTTGAAAAGTCATTTCATCCATGTTTATTGTAGTGCTCAAAAGAAATAAAGCAATAAAATGACTAAAAGGGTACTTTTAAAAAAATGTATTCCTATTTACACAAGAGCATTTATGGTTTTTTTAAAACCTTCATTTTGTATTTCAGCATACATGAAATTTCTAGTAGTCATCAAATTTTTCTGTTTTGTTTTCAGTTATGGAAGGTGACTTCTGATATCCCATTTAGTCTGAAGAGCTTCTTATTTGGCAACTAATACCATTAAAATCAATTGCACCACTTGCTAAAAAAGGCACCTGCATCCAGGGTAACAGAATCTGGCTCAGAGCTGATACTGTCAAAACTGATTGATTTTGCTTTTGTCTCCAAGCCACTTGAATACCAAAAACAAAAAAAAAATCAGAGGCCTTTCAAAGTTGACCATCAATACACATCAGCAAGTCAGCAAATTACTTATCCAATGTTAATATAAGGGTGTTTTATTATGTTCTCCCTTTTCTTTAAAAGATAGACTCTGTTATCTATAGAATTACTATATATCCATCTTTTTTGTCCAAAGTAACAGATGTGATTTGTGACTAAATTCTCAAGGAGCTTCCAAATACTTCTCCTTCATTTTCTTAAAGTTTCAGTATGCAATAAAGTTACGGTGCATATCAATCCTTATTACAGTACAGCAGAGAGTTTTGGTTCAGACATCCAGGCTCTTGCTGTGATAAAGTTTATATGAACCATATGTATATATGGAACAGAAGCCTCCATGAGACTGAGGCACGTTTCCTTCAGACAGAGTGTTCACAATGTCTACCCCAGTAGTTTCACAAGCCCACTGCTGAGTAGCATAAGATAGCATTGCCATGTGTGCAGCTCAGTCAAATCCAAACAGATTTTCCCAAAGATAGCCACAGATATTTTTCTAATCTCTTCCAAATTTCAGATACTATATGCAAGGAGTAGAAGTATACAAAAGACTGCTTTTGAGGATCTTTGAATTAAAAAAAATCTTTAGAATGCTAAGGGTTGGGTAATCTCTACAGAAAGTCATTTGGCTGAATCAGTGATACGGATGTCACCATCAGATATTTGTGATATTAATAGTTTAAGAATGCATCAAAGAAAAAGTTCTATATCTTTCTTCCAAACCAATGTACAGCACAATTTTTTGGGTGTGAGAGCACTCTTATGGGTCTGTAACTAAATGAACCCTTATACATGAAAACCAAGGGGGAAAGCTGTTATAAATCTTGAGGTTATAATTAAAAAAATAAAAAATAAAAAATGTGATGATAAGTCAGAAACTCTTCAGCATTGTAAATGCCACACAACCTTAGCTTGAGTGTTACATGGAAAATCAATAATTTCTTACCCATATGAACTGAAGTTTTAAAATATAAAAACTTCAGCCATATATTTTATTGTTGGCTACAGGAATTGCTCAGCTGTAGGTGAAACCTTGTGGTTTTTCATTATTTGCTGTCTCCAGGGCCATCTTTCAAGAAAAACTGAACTATAAACTTAAATTTTACTTACTACAGATAAAGCCTGGTCTGAATGAGTGATTTAACTGAAGTTTTATTAAATCTTCAAATGAAAATTTTGAAGAACATTATGCTATGTAGGTACTCTGTGAGTAATCCCATTTTACTACAAATGTGAAAGATAGTTATTTATCTGAGCACACACTATTTGCATTAGTCTAATTTCCAAATTTGAGGATTTTTCAAAGTTCTTGGCATTTATTTTAAACTACTCATGTATTTTTAACAAAACCTGTTTAAGAAATCTCTCAGATGTCTGAAGAACTCCTGTACAAATTTTGAGTTATTGACTACAGAAGCTTCAGAGTTTTTTCAAATTTATTTTCAAACATCAGTTGGGTTTTCTAAGGACATCAAAATGTTGATCATTCTGACTGAAGTTTTCTTTTGCATTTCCTATTTCCCTGGGTTTTGGGGAGAAAAAAATATAAAAGGAAATATGGCTTGAATTTTTATGCTACATAGTGGTGCTGAAAGTATCACAATTTGTGGAGACTTACATAGTACTTCTGTGGTATACTTTTGTGGGTAGGATGTGGGTCAGAAGGTTATTATTTATTATTAAAAATGGAAGGAAGAGAGGAATTACTGTCTCATTTATTGGCTTGGAGATTGCAAAGCAAATTATGAAGAAAAAAATGCATTATTTTTTTGCTGTTAATAAGTGAATCATTTATATAGCAGGTATTTCCTGTGGCATGGATCAGTTTGGTCTAAGATCAGAGGCACATGACATAATGAAGTCAGTATTTTTCCAAGATATATGGCAGCCTGGATTCACTTAAAAAGGAAAATTTTAGCTCTCCTTCTCTTCTACCTCTATCCATCCTCACTTAAAAGCATTTTGTGTTAGTATTGGAACTGGAACACAGTCAAAATACGGGATTTAGAAGCAAACAGGAATGATAGATCTCCATGTCAGCAAATACGTGACTTGAGCCAGAAGAAAATATTTCTTTTAAAACAAGAAATTTTTTTAGCAAAAAAAAAATTTTTGTTTTAAAAACATTTTAGTTTTTAAACTAAAAAATTGTTAGTTTTTGGTTTAAAAAAAACCTAAAAACTAGTTAGTTTTTTTAGTTTTTAAACTAAAACTAGCAGCCTCTAAATTATCATGTTTTGTATAAAGTATACATGTGTGCATTTCCTCCCAGACTTGAAAGCTCAGACATAAGAAATAACTTACTGGCTTTCCCATCATCCACCTCTTCAGCAGCGTTTTGACAACAATCAGGATGAGACTGGTTATGTCAAATGGCACAAGATTCATCTTCAGCTAACTTTGCAAATTTTCTTAGGCTATATATGGAGACCCCTTAACATTTCCACTGGAAATTAGCACTGGAAATTGCACTCCTTCCTTTTTCAGGATCCTTGCTATTAGAAAATAATTATTTTGCTTGGATTTCCCACAAAGAATGAGCAGTTCTCAATGGTCTTGAAAAATGGGAAGCTGTAGAGCATCTGCAAGATTTTCTGCCTCAGTCTAGATGAATTAATTGGTTGTTTCCATATATTCTGCTTAGAGATTCTTGAAGTAGCTGATGTAAAGCTCTGTACAGAAATTGTATAGAATGCCATTGTTGTGATATTTTTCCAGAAGCAAGTTCTACAGTGATAGAAATGCTAAAACTGAAGGTGATTAAAATCCTTTCAGTTTTCCAGAGATGGGACTGGTACCACAAAAAATATTTGGTAAGGGTGAACAAGAAGGCATTTAATGTTAAGAGACATATCAGTGTCGCTGGGTTTTTTGTTATTAATCATTATTAAATTTTGTTATACATGGTCATATTTTAACTCCAGCTTTAAAATGAGACAGCTTTCCTACCTTGCTCCATAAATCCTAGTCAGCTAACTTAAAAGTGCTGGTTTAGTGTTTCTAAATCCTTTCCCATCAAATCTCCACCGAGCTGAAATCAAAAAAAAAAAAAGATGGAAATACA
This sequence comes from Poecile atricapillus, assembly GCF_030490865.1. Lineage (NCBI taxonomy): Eukaryota > Metazoa > Chordata > Aves > Passeriformes > Paridae > Poecile > Poecile atricapillus. The sequence continues at coordinate 41,704,154 of NC_081249.1, read as the reverse complement.
TTATAAGAAACTTAGTATGTTCAGCAGGTCTCCAGCTGCTCTCTTTGAAAACATTAGCATATGACATAATACACCTTCTTTCACTCAAGATTTAGCCAAGTTCCTGATTAAAGGTGGTGTCTGGTGACACTGATACCACCTGAGGTGGCATACCTGCAGGTGTAGGACATTAGAGTCTGGCAAACAAATCAGAAAATTAAATACAGAAATTGTTACAGGAGTGGAAGGAGTATATGTTGTAAAATCTTGGCTAATATTTTATCTCAGTTTCTTTTCTGGTTGCAAATTGTGCTGTAGGTACAGCAACCACAGTTTTTTGTCCAGGTTTAAATGCTGAAAGTAAAGGTGGGGTGGGAAGTAAGGGGAGAAAGGGTTTCTCTCCTATCATTGCAGAAATGGTATTTCATCTCTCATTGTAAATAAAGTTACCAAGTGTTTCAGATAATTTTAGAAGTAGATTAATGGCATTCACTGGCATTTCTGTTTCATTAGATCTTGGTTACCATTACTGATTGGAAGTCAGGTGAAGGAACTGTATTTTGATGGCAGTCACTCATACTGGTTCATGTTTGATTAACAGATGTGTTATGCAAAATTTATCTACTGAGTCACCAAAATTTACCAGTGTAGGTTCATTTTTCTCTGTTCCCAAGTATAATCACTTTAATTACCGTGTTGGAAGTTGAAAATGCTTGAGGAAGGAAACAATCCATTTTTAACTGTGGACCAAATCTTCCTGCTGTCCATCTGCACAGGATAGAAACTCTGTGTCAGTTTGGCCAAAATATATAAATACCATTCTTTTAATGTTCATCAGTTTTCCCATGATATATTCTTCTCATTTTTACATTTGAAACTGTTCATCAGTATCCATTATTTAATGAAATTGTCTCCTATCACCAGATTTTGAAATTTTGAGCTTTTGAGCTAATACACAGCAAACTTGAAGATTTACAGTATTTATCTAGCACTTTGGAATTTCTTGGAGTTTCGCTTCAAATATTTGACAAGTACTTCTGTACAATGGTAGATGCTATGGAACTGGGGCTAAGACTTTAAGGAATAACAATCTTTGATACGCTTTATGGGTTATTATTCCTAGTAATATTCCTATCCCATCAGTTTTGATTTAGGACTTCATTAAATATTAAAATGAATGAATTTACTTTTAAGTTTCTACCTAGTTTAAGAAATAAGTGGACCTCATTATCCTTTCTGTGTTTAAATTAGCTGATATACATTTGTATATGCAAATAAATGTCTTTGCAAATTAATGTTTTCTGAAATCCTATGAGCAAGTATTAAAACAAGCATTAGGATCCCAAAGAGGCTGTGGCAATCTTAATTAGTTTTATGGACTGAATCCAATTATTCTTTATTGGAAATCATGCTGCGTAATTCCAGTGCTTGCTCTTGGTAAAGAATTTACTTCAACTATTACAAAAATAAGTAAATACTTGCAGGAGGTTATCGAAATATTCTTTCTACAACTGGAGAACTGTTCACATGAATGTGATGCCTGTCATTTTGACAGAATGGACCAGGGACCTCCAGGACTGAAAACCATAAAGCATCACAGTTTGAGGGGAAGAGCCAGGGTTACAACATTGAGGACCATCGTGCCTTGTATCTTGTGCAGACCTGCCTGCCGCGGCAGCACGCGCTTGGCAGCACGCAGCGGTCCCCTTTTTGGCTACTCAGGAAGAGCTTTCTCAGCATTTAGGACCTACTGCTTATGTAATCCCAGGTGATCTCTCAGTCAAGAGACCTCCTGATGGCCAGTGCTAGGGGCTGAGGCACACATCTCCAAAGTTAACAGCACAGGTCACTCACTGCGCTGGGGTGTAAAACATGCTGAGGGAAGGAAGCAGTGAGGGTTAGTATGAGCTCCTGCCATCTGTTGAATAGCATCAACTCCTGACACCTGTTGCATAGCAAAACCTGTGGTTTATATTGAAGTTTTCAATTCTAATGAAGAAGGTATGATTGCATGCAATTTAACAGAGACCTGATCAGCTTTGTTGTCCCTGAGTAGCGAGAATTCAATCTTTTGCTATTTAAATACTAATTAAAAAAAGTTTTCCACTGATTCTAGTGATAATAAATTCACTATATCTCTTTTCTTTACGGTGCGGAATGTCTTAACATTTAATTACTGTTAACAAGACCTTTATGGGAACAATAGAAAATTTCATGTACTGTAATAGCATTAGCATATTAAATGTAACCATCAGGTGGCCCTCTTAGGATTACTGCTTCTGATTGAAGCCTATTCAGCTCTTTCTCCATTGTCATTGAAACTTCATTAAGTATAGAAATTACTTTTTTTTACTCCTTTCCATGGCTGCCTTGGCGTTGAAGTTGTGTAAGCTGACAATTCATCTGGTTTGATCAATAGAAATTTGATCTGATTGCATTCTGATTTGGAATGGTCTGAAGGGTGAGTTGGATTTTTCATAGACAAAATAAAAATAGAAGTGGTTGTTCTATGTAGAAGCAAACAAATTAAAAGCTATTAGATTTTATTTTTTCTTTCAAGGTGTTCATAGAATTTGTTTATAGAATTTTGCCCTTAAGTGTACCGTGTTTAATATTGCTTAACTTTTCTTATAGTCTGGTTCTGTTTTGGAAGGGCAACCCTGATTAGGAAAAGGAGGCAGATTTTTAAAAGTTATTCTTAAGGTCATAAAGCATGACCAAAGTTGAGGTCCTACAGAATCAAAGTTTCTGTTACTAAGTAAACATATTTCAACCCTCCAGATACAGTGTAATAGTGAATTTCATTGCTTCTGTGGTTAAAATAAAAAAAAAAAAAGAAGAGAAATTGTTTCCTTAAAAACAGCATGTAATATTCTCCATGCTGCACTACTGTCAAGAAGCTTCTGACCCTTGAAAGAAGAGAACGAAACATCAATTACCAACCTTTACAACAAGAAGTTACTTTTTGATTCTTCTGCCACTAATTAGTATCAACATCTAAACAATTACTTGGCATTGTTTTAATTGGCAGTTCTACTATGATTAGCACAAAAAGCAGGTGATATTGTCATGCATAGCTGCTTTGCTATTATTTCTGCCAGTCTCATTTCCTTTGCTAAACAACATGCAGATTTCTCCGACCTGTGATGCAAGCCCAGTAACTCACATTTCTGGTGGAAGAACACATGCTAGTTTAGTGCAATGAAAAATATACACATTTTTCCATGTCTGATTTGATTTTCACAGCTCATGATGTTCCTTAAGGAAGCAGTGAATGCTTTACTTTCAGGAGATGGCAGCTTTGGAGCACAAGGCCGTTTGTATCAGGGAAGCATTCATGTGGGGCAGTGATAATGTACCAGCCTGCAAAAGTACTGTGCGCACAGGCAAAAGGTCTTGGTTTTGGTGTCACAAAGAGAAAGCCTAAGCTGCTGCAACAAATGTTAATATTTGATAAAAATAAAGCTTCAATTTTTTCCCCTTTTTTTTTTTTTTTTTTTTTTTTTTTTTTTTGTTATTTAGCTTGTTATTTGTTATTTAGCTTGGTTCAGTTAGGGTTTGGTTTGGAGGTTTTTTTTGCAAAGGAGCCTTTTCTTTCTGCAATTCAATCTGACTTGGCCATTTGTAGCTTTGCACTGTAGGGAAGAAACATTTTTTAAACCAACTGTATATATTTTATTTTGCAGAGGACAGCAGCTGATTACTTCTTCCTGTGATTCTTATTTAAACTTTTTCATATGTGTCAGTCTGAGTAAAAATGACAAAGACTTTGAAGGATAAAACAAGTTATCTTAATTGTATAGCTAGTGTTCTGTTCCAATAAAATATGGTTAGATAAGAAGGAAACAAAAAGATTGCCATGAAAACACTGATTTCTTTCATGTGGAAAAGGTAATGATTATTATCTAGTTATTTTACATGACTTGCCATCAAAATATCTCAGAGTTATTTCCCCCTGTATATGCTTGTGCCTGTAGCTTAGCTGGGCATTCATGAACATCAGCCAGACCTTTTTCCATATTCCAGAGTTTTCCCCACAGCCTTAGCATGGACACCATGGTGGATGTGGCATTTCACATTTTCATCATCAACACTAAACTTGGTGAAAGTTAAATTATTTACCTGAAACTATCAATTTGGATTATTTTTGTCTAAGTCATTAATCATAAGTGATCCACTGCCCCATAGCCCAACAGCCTGTGTCTTGGAAATACCCAAAGTCTTTGGAGATTCATTTTGTTTCTTTTTTCTTTATAGGTAGTGAGTAAAACTCAATGAGGTGCTTTTGTCTGCAAACAAAATGCCCACAAATACCCTCACAATGACAGCAAAGAAAAATTGTCCCAAAATGCTGATGCCTTCTTGAAAAAAAAGTGACATTTTCTTCCCCTCTTTCACTGTAGAAGGAAAGGAGGAATTTGCCTATAGGAATCATTCTGGAAACTTCCTTAACTCTGAGTTTCTAAAATGAGGCTTCCAATATTTTTTTTTAGTAGAAATTATATATAATTCGTGGCTAAAAGTTCAAGGGACATGAAAAGGCAACATAATATGGTGTTCTGAAAGAGCAAATTCAGGTAAAAGTCATTCATGTTTCAGAAGATTCTGTTATGATAATCAAGTCAGTTCCATTACAAAAGTATCTCAGAGACAGAGTTAACACTTAGTGAAATGTGTAGGTGTCTTAGCCTGGGAGAAAGGCTGAGAAATAACTTGAGCTAATAGAAAGAAATTTAAAACATAGTCAAAAAGTCCTTTTCTGAGGGTTCATAAGGAAAATGACCAATCACGCAAACAAATAAATAAAATTCCCAGGCACAAATGTTGAAATTAAAGCTATTTCATGAACAATAAAGTAATATCAATTAATATTTATTAAAGAAAAAAGAACAAGCTAAATAAGCATGAGTTTACTAGCTATGTTAGATAGAAAGGTATAATGTAAAGAGCCAAATTTCAAGCAGAAAGATGAGTTATTTAGTAATTGTCAATAGGGTATAAAAACTAGGTAGGAAACATAACTGAGAAAAGGAAACTTTGCTCCACACCTTAGCTAAAATTTCCCATCTAGCTTTCCCACCTTCCAAACATGGTGAAGAATTAACTTCTTCCTACAGGAGAGTCATGAATTGTATTAGGACTGAGAAAAAAAATCTGGATTCTCAAGAACATTAGCTAGATGGCCAAAGGTTTTTGGTCTTTAGCTTTAGAAGTTTTCTTGAAAAAATGTATTTTCAATAAATTATCCTAAATATATATTGCATAATTTGTAATTTGGAAATAGTAGAAAACAACAATCTATCTGTAAATCTCTAGGGAGAAAATTGATCTATAGTTTATTTTATTCTATTTTATGGTTATTGTAAAAAAAACCAAAACAAACAAACAAACAAAAAAAAACCCAACAAAAAACTATCCAGAAACTTCAAAGCAGGAAAGATTCATTTCACCATCCCTGAATTCTTTACTATTTTATCCCAACAAATTGAGTTGTAAGTCATTTTCAGGTGGTTTCTCGGATAAGCTTAGCAAGTGTAATTTCATGCAGTGCAATTCAGACTTAGATTCCTACTGTGGAAGAGAGCTCATCGGTCTGTCTTCTTAAATAGAAAGGCAAAACCCTTCAGAATTGCTTAGTGTCAGTTATATTTTCTTTGCAGCGCAACACAACTCTTCCCCAGGAATGGAATATACCTTTTGTTTCCATTTTTGGCTAAGATCAACCAATGCAATTTTAACAAAGCTTTTATAAGCATTTAGAGAACTGCATTTTTGAGAGACCACCAGCTTATTCACCAGCCTTCACAGAAGTAAACGTGAACACTGTTTATTTCTATCTTTAGCACACCTTTTATAGGGTTCTACAGGGTCTGCAGGCAGAGCAAGCTACTATTGGCTAACACACACAGTTTACATTTTTTCTCCTACACACAGGGATATTGTTTTGCTTTACTCTCTCTTCTGCAGGAAGGTTTCAAGGACTTTAGCCTTTAATATCACGACTTATTTCAAAGACTGGTTTGTGCATACAGGCCTTTACTAATATATAAAATATATCAACACTACATAGTTAAAATAGTGCCAATATTTATATCACAGTGAAGTAAATGCTCTGTTTAACCAAAGAATGAAGGCAGCAGTGAAAGTTTTTGTATCTGTCTGTTTGGGTTGTTTTTCTGGAGATTGGCATGGGTAACAGACAGATTCAGCATCTACAATAAGACTTTTCAGGTTATTTTGCCAGCCAGAACACCACTTAATGTTAAACTTGATGGTGGCTTGATGAACAGAGCTCACTAACTTGTCAGCTTGTCTCACACTGGCCACCAAACAGCCATCAGATGGTGTGAGCACAAGCCAGGATCCTGCAGTAATGTCTGCATGAAGAAAATGCTTTGCAGGACCAGGACCATAATATGGCCATTATTAGTCTGCCTTCCCTCTGGAGACTGAAAATGAGGTAGTATTTCTTTTCTTACCCAAGCCCAAGATGTCAGGGCTGCTTGTAGGAAGATTTTGTTTGCTTCTTGTAAATCAAACAAGAATGAGAAAAAAAGAAGTTGATCACTGGATTAGTCTTTAAAATGGTAAATGTGTGGAGAATTTTGTCAAGCTATTATTTAGAAATAATTCTAAAAATGTTTGTTAATTAAGACCTGGTGCCTGAGGGACTCCCTGCCACCTTAAAACATAAAGACTGCTAACCTCCCTATGCCTCACCCCAAAAGCTTCTTATATGTGTACCAGATGTGTAAAATCAGCAAGGAAAGAGTAGTCAAAAAGAGCATTTGGAAGTTTTGATTCTGCTGGAGAACCTGAGGAGGGCTTTTCACAGGAGATCTCCTTGGTTTCAGGGACTTGGGTGGGCAAGAGGGGTAGGGTTCTTTAATATGGACAAAATGAGATGAAGGGTTCTAGACAAAACCAGCCAATTCCATAAGCCTGCACACACTGAAGCCATACTACTCATCCCTACAACTGTGGAACAATTTCTCTTCTCTGAAAACTGGTTTTTACCTTCTTGTGTGATAACCGTACTACTCTCATTGATCATTTATCCCCTATATATGCAATCACTTCTACTGCTCTATTTCTCTCATTTTTCAGGGAATTTTTATGAAATTTGTGGCATCATAAATGGTTGTATCACTCAAAAACATTTTACCTTTGTGCATTATAGTAGATTGTTTTATATTACAGCTCATTGCACTCTAAAAGCATAAAAGCTTTAAAGGCTGTTGATTCTGTTAAGGCTGCATTTGCCTATTGCATTGGACACTGTACACTTACAGGATAAAACAGCAGAGAATCATTTAGACTAAAGTAGTCTTTCTCTAACTTTATGTGATACTTCTATGAATTGTCTTCTCACTTGTCTAGGGGGGTTTCTATGTGTCATTCTTAGTTTTGATTTCCTCACACTTTTAAATGATGGTCCTCTTTTGAATTCTATAAACCAGTCAATGTCTTTTCCAGTGGATAAAAATTGCTGACTGGAAAATGTTGGGGTTGTTTGTGTCTTTCCTGTTTTATTATATGAAACTGATGGTCTTAACCACAAATTTGGATTCCTATGCTTAATTATCTAATTATCTTAATTATCTAGAAATTATCTAGAAATTATCTTCAGAAAGACTAAGCAGTCTGTTCCATGTTACTTAGTAGGATTTGTTGGATTCCTGGTCAGTCTGAAAGTAGTAGAAGAGTCAATTTTGTTGCAAGTTCTTATTTATTTTGTTGGTTGTTTTTTAAACCTTGGTCTACATACCTACCTCAATTTTTCACATAAATTAGAAGTTGCAATTTTATGGATAGCTTGTAATTTATCATCTGTTCCTCTTAACACCCACCTTGTCCTCATCATTTACGGATGATAATCAAAAAAGCACAAAACATGGCATCAAGTGTAAAGAAAATAAAATTTAAATTAAGTAACACTAGAAAGAAACCGTTATCATGCCAGAGAACTAAAAAAGAAATGGGCCTGTTAAATGAGATTAACTAAATATATACAATAGCACCCTCCAGACAAAGTGCAAAATTTGCAAATCCTTTTTCTCTTCTTTGAAATGTAAGTGTATTTGACTTCAACAAAGAGATGTTCCTTTTTTATCTTCTTTATTAGATGTCATATGCATTATCTAATGTAGATGAAAAATTGTACCATGTGGGCTCAAAATTCCTTTTTCTTTCATGCACATGACATCTTCACTTCTGAAATCTAATGTAAATAAATTATTATGTCAATGAAAGCCAGTAACTGCACCCAAAAAAAGTGTGGTGCGGGTGGTGTAGGTGGTTGGAATGTGCATCTTCATGAGTTTAAGAAATAACAGCACTGGTTTTTTTCAGTACTCAGGATCTATTCCCATTTGACTCAGGAGGGACTTCTGCTTTAATTATTTAACTGCAGACCTCTTTTTTAACAGCATAGGTGAATTTCCAAATGGACCTGGTATTCTGGCCCTTGAGGCCACATGATTTCTTCCTCTCAAATTCACATGGGTCAGGATTTCATTCTTAGATGCTCTTTGTTACTTCTGTTGTTTACATCTGTGAGTGTGAGGACTTCCTCTTACACCTGTAGCTTGCAAGTGTTACCAGCAGGGTTACAGTTCTCTTTCAAAACCCGTGTCCCCTTTCCTTACAGCTGTTTCTCTTCTGTGCAGGATGCTTATGAGATGTAACTTTTGGTATGTGTATATGGCATAGCTGTTATATTTAATGGCTTGGAAGATATCGTTACTTGGGATTCTAATACTTCTAGTCCTCAGAAGTTCTGGGTGGATCAATTGTTGGGTTTTTTTCTAATTCTTCTCTTAGCATTTCTCTGTTTTTTGGGGTTTTTTTGCTTCAGCTGTGAAAAGTCCAGGCTTATTACTTGTCTTATTTGAGTATGGCCATCAAATTCATGCTGTAAACCAGACACTGGCTGCTGCATACGAAGAGCCAGCTGTGCACTGGGGGCATTTCAGTGTCTGGCAGCATTTGCCTTAGGTTTTCCATCATGGGCTTGCAGCTTTATTAAATCTGCAGTTGGGAAGGGTTAGCCTGCTTATACAGCTACTGTATTTGCTTCACAGGAAAACCTCTCCTTAAATAGCTTCCAGGCACTGGAAACTGCATGTTAGCTTGCAGGAGGGCTCTAGCTCTCACAAGGGACCCCAGAGGTATGTAAGCCCTGTGAAGAAGCCAGTACAACTATTTCAGAACCTGATCTGCAGACCACAAGAAAAAAGGCACTGCAGGAAGGAGAGCTTAGGAGACACTGGAAATTAGACCCTTCCTGAATGTTTCCTGAAAAAGGGCAGATTTACACCATATTGTCTTCAGTGAGTAATTCAGTTTTGTATCTGCAGAATAAGTATAATGGAGATAAGGATGTGACTTTTAAAATAGAGTTTATGAAGCATAAGTTATTGTGCTCAATTTCACATAAATTCTCAGATTAAAAATAAAAGCATGTTGCAAAAACTTTAAACTTCCATATATGACAATCAGAAAGTTATTGTAGTCAGGCATCTGTTGTTCATCTTTATAAAAATGTTTTGTTAACTGAAAGTTTATAGCTGAAGAATTATTATATATTTAGCAAAGCTTGTTTGACATGAAATCTTTATTGTGAGCATAAATCTCCTCTACAAAGCAGAAGTCAAACATCATGTCAGTTTCACAGGTTTTCCTATTATAATTATCTTCTTTTGCTTTTCATGGAGCTAGTGTATATATAACAATGGGGAAATAGACTCTGGCGCCTATCAGTGGTAAAGAAATGCATTTAAAGGGCACAATAATGAGGATTCATGAGGAATTGAAGTAACTCATTTGGTACAAGTGGCCTTCCCTTTGTTGCTTCTTGCTGAATAACAGCCACTGGCTGCCACACATGGCTGACTTCACGAGGAGTTCTAGGAGGGTTTGATTCATTGTTGTGACTTATTAATACAAAATCATGAACCTGAATTAACCAACCAATTTAGATAAGACCATCTGTTGTCTAATAAGATGTGACTGTAATTTGAATAGTGGTTTTATAATAAGTGTATTATGGGATGAAGGACAAGCAGATATTAGTTTTGTCTCATTAGCTGACAGAAAAAAAAAGTAGTTAGTTTGCCACTGGATCATGGAATATTTTTCTCTAAGTCTTAGCACAGTTCTGTGTACAAGTATACACATATATATATACCCCCTGTCTGTATCTTCTCTACTATACAAAAATATCAAAACTAAAAAGAAAATGGGATTCAGTGCACCTTTTGGAATATTCTTGTGGTACCTCTTTAGTGGCGATAAATCCATATGGTTCTTGCTAGGTTCTTCATGATGCTGTAAAGATGAGAATGCAGGCAATCTAGTTTATCAACATTATGTCAATGTCATCTGGTTTTGCTTTATTTTGTTTCCCTGTCTGGTCTATCACAAGAGTGGAATGTCAGCTAAGTACTGAGAAAACCTGTCCTTTTCTGTATGTCTGGCAATGAGAAAATGGACAAAGCACATTGTAAAGCTGACTTGTCAACTCAAACTCTCCCTAAAGCTTTCTTATGTTTTTATATGGATGTTAGATAATGCTGTAGAGTAGATTAAGCTTTACTACTCACTATCATGCTTTTATTGAACCTCTAAAACTGAATTTTATAGAACCATTGTCCAGTTAAGTAACAAGGATAAACCTTTTCTTTGGTCATAAAACCCAGGCATTAATCCATATGAATGAAGATTAAGACAGAAATAAGTTCAGATTTGTCTGGCAGTGATTTTCTAAAAAAAGAAGAATGTTGTATATTTTGTATGGTTTCTGGTTGAGCTGTTGCTTCCTCTTATATCTGAGTGATCTTGAATCTAGGAAAGCAAAACATATAATTAACAAGGAATATAGTACTACTAATTAGAAGGTTGTGTTAAAACACCAGACTGAGTGGTGCATTCAGCATGCTGGAGGGAAAGAATGCTATTCGGATAGGCCTTGACAGGCTTGAGAAATGGGCCTGTGTGAACTTCATGAAGTTCAATAAAGCCAAGTTAAAGGTCCTGCACCTGGGTTGGGGCAATTCCAAGCACAAATACAGGCTGGGCAGAGAATGGATTGAGAACAGTTCTGCTGAGAAGAGCACACAGTGTTTGTGGATAAGAAGATCAACATGAGCCAGCAATGTGTGTTCACAGCCCAGAAAGCCAGACACATTCTGGGCTGCATCAAAATAATCAAATGAAAAACCATTTCCTAATATTCAACCTAAACCTCCTGTAACAGAGTTTAATGCCATTTCCTCAGGTCCTGTCACTTCTCATCACAGAAAAGAAATCAGCAGATTAAGGGAAGTAATTTTCCCCCTCTACTCTGCTGCTGGGACACCCCACATGTATCCAGCTTTGGGGATCCTAACACAGGAAGGATGTGGACCTGCTCAAGCAAGTCCAGAGGAGGGCCAGGTAGATGATTAGAGTGCTGGAGCACCTCCCATAAGAAAACAGGCTGAGAGAGTTGAGGTTGCTTACTCTAGAGAAGAGAAGGCTCCAGGAGAACGTAGGGCTGCCTTCCAGTACTGAAAAGGGACCCACAGAAAAACTGGAAAGGGCCTTTTTCCAAGGGCCTGTGATAGCACAGCAGGATTGGCTTTAAACTGAAAAAGGGTAGATTTAGATTACACCTAAGGAAGAGCTACTTTACTGTGATTGAGGTGAGCCACTGGAACAAGAGAACTTGCCAGAGAACTTCTGGGTGCCACATCACTGAAAGTGTTCAAGGCAAGCCTGGATGGGGCTTCAAACAAGCTGGTGTAGTGAAAGGTGTCCAGCCCATGGCAGGGAGTTTGGAAACAGATGATCCCATCAAGGGTCCCATCCAAACCAAGCCATTGAAAAAAACCTCATGAGTTCCTTGATGTGGACATTAGATGTGAAAAATTACATCAACAGGTTTTGCACTTTCTGGTTTCGCATCACAAAGATATGGGAACATAAAAGAGCAGTTATGAAGGTCTTCAATTTCCCTTTGTCTCTGCCCTGTTGCTACAGTCTGAATACTGAAGCTTCAGGGACAATGCTGAGTCTGAAAATTAAGGCACCTTTTTGGCAGTCATCTGGTTATGCCATTGCTTAGTAAAAGACAGAAAACAATCTGGTATCTTCGAGAGAACAATTCTGGCACCAGGCTAAATGCGAGCTGTAATGTGCAAGATAAGACCCTGCCTGGATATTGGACCAAGAAGGCCGCAAAGGCACACTGAGCTTTAAAAGCCAAAGTACCTTCAATCCTCCAGGAAAGCAAAGAATATGAAACTTATTCATTCTATGAAAAGATCCAGTTATTGTATTGACTTTTTCAAAGAGGGCGGACAATGAGTTTTCTGTACAATTTAATGAAGTATCACCAGAGAAGAAATTACATAATACGATATCTTTAGACAAGATTCAAAGAGCACATTTTGTATTTCAAGAATGGTAAGGATTCATTGCAGCTTCACATTTCCTAACAAACCTGAAGTGAAAATGATGTCTCTCCGTAAATCCTACTGTATCATTTGGACAGGGAGCTGCTTTATGTTTGCATTCATATGGTTTTACAGCCATAAAATAGTATCCACAAAATTTTCTGAAGCATTTCATTTTTTAGTAAATCTGTAAAGATTTGTAAGGAATGGGAAGCCTTTTGCATTTGCAAGAGCAGAAAGTCTCAGGCAGCAAATGCAACCTGAGTAAAAGAAAAATATATTGCAGGTGATGATCGTAGACTTGGAGAAGATCAGAAGGTTCTTTGACATGAAAAAAATACACATTACAAGCAGGGCCAGAAGTTTAAAAGTAATATTGCAGTATGTTACTCATGTTCAGTTAATTTTCTCTGTCTCTGTATGTTTGTTTTTTTTAATAACGCTTTTTTTGATTTATGACTGAAATCAAAATGTATTTAATTCCAAAAAATATTCAAGTAAAAGGAAATTGTTTTTCAGCAAAGGCTGAGATAAGTCAGACATGTAAGAATTCAGTTTAATGGTTCTATGTGGAAAGTATTTTTAAGCAAGGCTTGTTACATCTGTTACACCTTTTAAAATGGAATATCATGTGAATATCATATCTGTGAATTCTTTTGAATACCATTGAATACCATTAATCTCAAGAAGCAGCCATTGAAGCCTTTGGAAAGGGGAAGGTAAAAAAAGCTTCTATTTTAAAGGGAGGGTTATAGTCGAGGTTAATTCAGGGTGTCATGAAAGTGTGGCTGTGACAAGATTTAGTGACAATGTAAGGCCAAATTAATGCAAGATCAGTGGCCTGACTATTGATTCTTATCATGGGATCCTGCTGAAATGAAGTCATTATTTAATTATACTTTTACTTACACTATAAATGGTTCCCAGAATAGACTGCACTTGATTTTGATGTCTGCAGCTCCATCTTCACTTTTCTTTTGTGCCCATAAATAAGTAGGGAATGAATATAAGCACTCCACAAAATTTTCATTTATCGTACTTCACATGCTGTCATTTTCCCAACGTTTTGATTCTTCCATTCAGAACAGTCTGTGATATCAAATAATTTTGGGTACAGAAGCCTCTGAAGACTGTGAACCCAAAATTTCTCTGGATTTGATTTAAAAAATCAGCGTTTGAATGGTTTTTCTTTACTTCTTGAGCGATTTAAAATACTTTCTTTTACTACTTTTAGAAGGAAACTAAACTTACTCTTCATACTAAAAGAAGTAACTTAGCTGGGACCTAGAAGAAGCTAATAAGTACATTATTGGGACTTAAAATAAAACAGCAAGGGCTTTGCTATAGAAATCTATATGGAAAAGCTCAAGCACTTAGAAAATGTCAGCAACATTCACTGAAAAGTCAAAATTGCATTGTTTCCCTATTTTATATTATCAATTATCAATATAAAATATTCATATTTTATTCTCTTGATTCTGAATTAGATCAGTTTGGTGAATTTGTGACTAATAAAATCTTGTAATTAATTCAGGTTTGATTTGTCTTGTGGACCAAGCCCCACATTTTTATCAAATTACACAGATTTGAAGACCCAACAATTGAGAAGAATAATTGCAGTGGTTCTATGTTAATAGTTGGACTCTTAGAAATTTTTTCCAACCTTATGATGTCATGAAAATGTGATTAGTTGTCATTGTAATACTACTGTTTGAAAAGCAGCATTTAAAAATGGGAAGAATTCTCATTTTAAATGCAGGATTATGTTTGTCATTTTTAGAATATGGATGTACTTCTGTGCTTGTATAATGCAGTGAAAACACAGTCTTGTTCAGAACAAGAATCTTAAATAAATAGTGATTTAATTGAGGAAAAAAACCCCTCAGCTCAGTGGAATAAAGTTTCATAAAAAGTTGGTGAGACATTTAGAATCATAGAATATTGAGTTGAAGTGACCCATAAGGACCATCACATCCAGCTCATGGTCTCACATAGGACCACCCCAAGAGCCACCCCATGTGCTTGAGAGCATTTTCCAAAAGCTTCTTGAACTCTGTCAGGCTGGTGCTGTGACCACTGCCCTGGGGAGCCTGTTCCAGTGCCCAGCCACATAGAACCTTTTCCTAATATCCAACCTAAACCTCCCCTGACAGAGCTTCAGGCCATTCCCTCAGTCCTGTCACTGTCACCAGAGAGAAGAGATCAGTGTCTGCCCATCTCCTTCCCCTCACGAGGAAGCTGTAACTGCAGTGGGGTCTCCCCTCAGTCTCCTTCAGGCTGAACAGACCAGGTGAGCTCAGCTGCTTTTCATAAGGCTTTGCCTCTAGCCCCTTCATCCTCATTGTAGCTCTCCTTCGGACACTCTCTAATAGCTCTATATCTTTCTTTTACTACATTGCCCAAAACTGCACACAGGATTTGAAGAGAGGTTGCACCAACTCAGAGTACAGCAGAACAATCTCCTCCCTTGACCAGTTGGTGATTCCAATTAATCAGATAAAGGGAGCAAAATTAACTTTTTTAGTTTTGATCAAAGCAATGAGTAAATCAGTCTGCAGACTTTAATCTGATTTTCATTTTATCCTACCATATTTATGAAAGCTTCATTTTTGCAACTCCCTTTTTGTTTTGTATGCTGTATTTCTTTTTATTTTTGAATAAAAGAAAATAAAACTGTACCATTTACTAAGCATAAAAGATGTAATGAAGCAAACCCAGCCTCTGTGAGACTGTACTGTACTCTAAGTTTAAAGATATCCAGTATTTACTTGGCTTATATTGTGGACTATTCTCTTTGGAACATTTTTCTCATTTTAAAACTTCTCCTACAAGAGAAAGAGAAAAATCAACTTATTAGATGAGTGTAATGAAATAGCTTCTTTTAATAATCATCTCTAGTTGTTGCTTGGAATTTAGGCATTCAAAAAATAAACAAACAAAATACAGTGCATAAGGGGTTTGCTTGCTCGTTCAGTAGCATGTGATTAGCCATTAAATGATAATATAGCAAGATCATTGTGGTAAAACCCGTAATATTGAAGAAATTCCTTTTCTCTCTTGTGCACCTATGTCCATAAGAAATAGTGTTTAAATTTTCACATTTTCTACTAATACAGAGGGAATATATATATCTAAGTTGGAGAGATAATATGTAAAGAATTTTGTTAATGGTTTTCCTCTGAATGAAGAAATCCAGCTATAGTGAAATTCTTTCTGGTTCATCTTGTCTTTCAGTGCCCTTGACAACTGTAGGGTGAGATAGAGGAGTGGTAAGAGAGGCTGATTTCAGTGCTTCAGGATTTCAGTCTTGGCAGAAAGTGTGTTTTCTTTTGCAGTTTTGTTTTCATTTCTTGAACTTCTCGCCATAATAGGTATCCAGCAGTTATTTCAGTTCCATCTCTAGTAGCAGCAATGTGACTGATCTCACCATTTTGTGTGTCCATGCAGCCAGTCAGGATTCTTACAGGTAGAACAAGATATCAGAATGGGAATGAGATATATGGGTAGTAAAGGGTTGATTATAGTAAGAGCCCACTTCCTGGAGTCATCTTGTACAAGGGAGTATTTCTGCAAGATTATTTTGTACATTTTTGTTCCAATGTTATTTCCAAAGCTGTCTTTTTAAAGCAGTGCTGATTTCACAGTGGTATTCCTGTTGTCTTCTTCACTCAAGGTGAATAACATTGCTGCACTGAGGACATCTGTCCCATCTTGTGAAATACCTTTGTGTTTTGGATGCTTTCCTTACTTTTAAAAGGTTTGGAAAAAGGTTGTGGTAGAGTAGCTGGCAGTTCATCCATACCGGAGATGATGAGACATCATTCTGCAGGCATTATAAATGGATATCTGGCTCTGAGAGTGCCTTTATGGTTTGAGAGTGTTTATCCTTGTGGTTCTGGAAACCAGACCACTAGCTGGATTATATTGTTGTACATAAATTGCATTCCAGCATCTTTTATAAATCAGGTGGCTTAATCAAATAAAGACAAATGGCAATGGAATAGCTTAAATACAAATTTACTGCCAGGTAGCCATTAAAAAGCATTATATATATTTTCCTTTTGCTGGATTTTCTGACTTAGCCAGCAATAAATTCAGTTATTTTTCACTTAGAGACATGGGTCAAATTGTCATTCAGTCCAATCTGTGTGGTCTTTTGAGGTTCAATGTTTGAGGTTTTTTTTCATCCAGCAAGGACTGACATCTTATTTCACAAGCTATAGAGCTTCTTTCACTTTCTTAAAGGAGAACTTGATGTGCTGAGGAAGAAATACAAAAGTCCTTTCCTTGGTCTACTCGCAGGTGTATTCAGGACCAGTGCAGTCAACAGTACAATCAAGACTGCTCTATTTTTATTTTTTTTTTAGAGAGAGTGTGACAGTCAAATAGGAAGAATGACACCAGCAGGGACAAGGGCAGTCCCAGTTACAAACCTTGCCCCATATGCACTGTGTCTCAGACTGAGATTCAGGAGTTCTCCATGGAGAGCATAGCTCTGTGGCTGCATCAGGCCCTCAGTGGAGCAATGGTGTTGTGGCCACTGGCTGCATCACCAGAAGATCTGTGGAAGCATGATCCAGATCCAGAGTCCACCTAAAAGAAGACTAAAGTGCAGAGGGTTATTTTATGTGCAAATATCACATCCTGACATGCAGTCACGATGTAACCACAATAGCTGGAAAAACCACACTTTTGGGCTGATGTGTAAAGTGGATGGAAGAAGTGATTACTCCTTCCCATGCCTTCCAAATCCATTTAATATATAATCTTTAAGCTGAGGATGTATCAGATAATAAAGTGATAAGAAAAGATGATGCACTTGATCTTAGCCAACAGCTGGGAAGTATCCATCTGGGACAGGGGCTTCAGTGCATACTGCAGAGCACTTCTGCCCACTGAGGATGATATAGGATCAGCAGTTTCAAGGGCTGTTGACAAATCTAAAAGATGACACATAAAAGAATGATTTCTTCACTTGAGAAAGTAAGAACTGTAAATCAATACAATTACAGTAGTTCGTAGAAATAACTGAAATTGCTGGGGTTTAAATTACTCCGGCAAAATTTCTGAGCAAAAGAAAATTATCTTAGGCTATATTGTTTACCTCCTTAATATCTTCTTTTGTTTTTCTCATTTATAGATCTGCTGCCTCTTAGATACTAGTCAGCCCTACACAAAATGAATTTTCTTGCTCAGTTTTGGGTCAAGGAAAATGTAATCTGTATAACATCTTACCTGCTGAGAATTTATGAGAAACAAGATATTAAAAATATTTCCATATGGTTGTAGACACTATTTCCGGTTTGTACACCAACCTAAGATTCATGTTAGATTAAATTAAGATTTAATAACCAATTTCACATACAATCTATCTCTAAATACAAGAAAAAGTAAATCTGATTGTCAGATATATTTTAATAGATTAGGTTTGATCTGCAGGTTCCTGCAGGTGTGAACAAATAACCAGCTTAAACTTGACAAACTGTCTTTTATTTGGTACTTGCTTATTTCAAACCAATGCTACAATGTCTTTACTTTCCTTTGGAATTATTTCCCAAAAATTACAGTACCTAAAGTATAATATTGTTATGCTAGGTATCATAAAGGCAATTTGCTGCTGCAGTCCACCCTTCTGCCATCAGGGAAAAGAGAATATGTCTGATTTTAGTTTTTTCATACATGATTTCAGGTTTTCTTATGTTTAAGGGGATCTGAGTGCGAAGAAGGAAGAAAGTTGACTCTTCTACACAGGACTAGTTTGTTTTAATATGTAAAACATTTTCTGGGAAATTATATACTTGACTTCATATTATGTAGTGCTAGTACTTTGGATCATGTTTTTCTTTAGTGTACAACTCAGAGATAAAATGCTAAGAAGAATATGTGCTCATAGAAACATTAATTCCCCTAATTATTCTGGTTTTAATCACCTCCCTATGTTTCTCTTGTAGCATCTTTGAAGTAGGACACACAGACACTAGTGAATATCCCTGTTTTTTGTGGTTTGTGTCTATAGGTAAGGAGTTATGAGGAAGGGATTAGAAGGGAAATGAAGAAAATAAAATGATGAAGATTTACTCTCAGCTATGCAATTCTAAAAACTGCAAGTGCGATACTCAGCAGAAATGTGGGCACACATCCCATAAACAGGTCATTCCAGACCATAGTCATCATCCCAAGGTGCACTTGAGCATCTGTTAAATATTTTATATATGGTACTTATATTTACAAGTAGCTCTCTGAAAACCTAACAAGAGTATTTGAAAGACCATAAAGAAGGAAATGTTAACATGGAGCTGTAGGGTGATCTCACATGACTTGGGCCCACGTAATGCGGTGGGTATTTATGGATCCTATAAATAGATGGTGAACTATTTTTAAAGTATCACTCTGCTTCTGTGCTACACTGAATATATAATCAAGACATTGTGTTTGATTATTGGATCCCAGCAATGTATGTGACTAGATCCTTTCTGGGATACCTTAAAGATCTGAAGTCCTTCTTCCCTTTAGGACTCAAGGAAATAGTTAAATATGTTTCCTTTCAATCACTTTACATGCATATGATTCACACAGAATTCGTTTTACTGTCCTATTTGTTGTGGTTCATCTTGTGCTTAATTCACATCATGACATTAAAAAGGAGAACAAGCAAAATATTTTATTCTGTTGTGTCCCAGAAAATGAATATCTTGCTTTGTACTGGGCTGCAGGGTCTTCAGAAAACAGTGCCTCTTTAAAGCAGGCTTTACATTCCTTAGTGCCTTGATGACTGTGTTTTGTACCTAAGCTAGTCTCTGGCACGGTGTGACCAGCTTATTGCAAATAATCAGAGCGAAAGTTTTGTTTCAAAACTCAGCACTCTTTATTTGGCCTTTGATTTTCATGGAAAAAGACCAAGAACATGGGCAACTTGAAAAATCTTGTTTGGTTTCCATGGATGCTCCTTAGCCTTTTTTCCCAATAGCCTGGAGCTAGTGATGAAATTTTACTCTTTGAATTTACCTGAAAAATGTTGGATGAGGCTTAACAAGTAGGCAAAGCCATTAAACTTGGATTTTCCTGCTTCATTACTCCTACAATTTTATTTCTTTCTCTAGCAAAAATACCCTCCCTTTAGTACTAATCTAGCCAGTTCCTACCCTTTTGTCACCGTGAATAGGCAGCCCAGACAATTCATCGGTTATGTGGGAAAAGAGCTGGAAGGAATCTACATATCCTTTCTTGTTTCTAGGAGATTGCTATTGTCAACTAATTCAGATAATGATCACATTACTATTTAGTAATTTATAAACCTTACTATAAACTTTAAAGTGTCTTTTGCATCTTGACTCCGGATTTCTTAGAGCAGGAAGGAGCAGGAACAAGTTGTGTCAATCTGTTGTCACTTGTCACCTCGAATTATTGCATAACTTATCATCAACCAAGACTGCCAATATTATGTATGCATTTATTTCTTTCTCATGAGTGTATTGTTGCTGACACCGCACAAATAGGACATCCCACAGCCCTTTCCACCACTCTGATTCATGCCCTTTTTAAGTCAGTGAAACAATTCACCCATCAGTAGACAGTGAAGGAGAGGTACTTGTGAGTCATCAGAGCAGTTTTGCCGCACTCTCTCTCTTTCTGAGACAACTGCTTTTCTTCTCAGGTGCTTTTTTGGTTGGTGTGGTGAATCATAGGCAATCAGCAAGAATGCTCTCAGGTATACAGTCTGCATTTCAAACTTCATGGGTGCTGCAAGTAGGACTGGCTTTGACCATTCTTCACATCACTTTCTTATCCAGATACTGCTGCGCAAAACGTCTAAGTGCACGATTTGATAATTATCTCCTGCTGTGACAGTTCTCTTCTCACAGAGTTTTTTCTTCTGCTTGTCTGGGGGTTTGATTTCTAGATTATCAAGGACTTCCCTTTCTATTTATGATTTGCACCTGGGCAATACTAAACCTACTTCTCTGTAGCATTTTTTTTTCCTCACAGGTAGCATGAGGATGAAAGAAATGAGCACACTCTCTTTTAAGTGAGAGGCAGTTTAGATTTTTTTCTCTAGGAAGAAAGCAGAGTAACTACTTTTTATTAAGTGAGTGTCTTAAAGTTTATGTTCCAGAAGAAATAGTGGGGTTTGAAAGCCTAACAGCTGTGAGATTCTTTCTTTGTTTCTGTGTAATAGAAAACTTTACATCTTCTGGGTGTGGATGGAAGAAATTATGTCAGAGATTTTTCACCTTAGTGTTGTCCTCAAAATACTAGGAAAGTAACAGATGGAATCTGTACCTCAGATTCTGTTTAATGTGGGATTACTCTAAAAACAGATGAGAAAGATAAATATTTTTCCACAAAATTTTCAGGGCAGATTTTTCAGCTCAGTGATATCTCATGGGATGTAAATCCTCGTATCCTGGAGTATTTTCTCAGCTTGCGCAATTTTAAGTCAAATAAATTTTAATTTCCACCCAGTTTGTTTGAATTTAATTATGTTTCTGACAGATAAAATGGGATTTAAGAACATTTTAATATTTATATTATTTATATCTGAGTGTTCAAACATTTTATTTTGTAAAAAAAAAATTCTTTAAAGTGTCATTCAGAAATGAATCAAGAGATTAAAAAATAAGCTTTACACAAAATATCTTGTAACTGCCGCTTTTCAAGTGGTTTTCTAAATTTAGATTTTATGCATTCAGATCATCTGATAAGTAATTTTCCTAGTTTCCTAAAAATAGGAGAGGCTATTCTTTCCTTTTTTAAATAGAGCTTCAATCTCACCCAAGTAAACATCTGAACATTTTGTCCTTGTCTCTTTTTTGCTCTTGACTTCTCTAGGGAAATTATGAAATTCCACAACTCACCTCTCCAACAGTTATTATTTGATGTGCAACCTCCTGCTGTAATCTCTTAGAGACTTCCAGTCATTATTTTTATATGGCCACTTTCACAATTACATGTTGTGATAACTTAGGCAAATTATAGATAAGAGTGATGCCCATAGGCAGTGTTCAAAAATTCTCATGCTTAACTTTTAGGGGTTTATGTAAATAAATTCCTTTATAAATGACTCATAATATTTCATGGTTCCTCATCTGCTAAATAGAGGGGCAATATTAGTTCACCTTCCAGAATTATGCACATACTGGAACACAACTGAGATGACAGAATAAGTAAGAAAAATGCCTTAAATTTTAATAGGCCTTAGAAAGAAAGCTAGCTGCCATGTTTCTCATGATTTCAAAGTCATGGATACTTGAAAAGGACATCTCAGTTGGACAAGAACAATGGCTAAAATTTCCTCTTCTATCTTAGTGCTGCATGGTTTGTTATCAGAGAGTAAATGTGTAATTTTTTTTGTTACATTGTAAAACTTATCTATGGTTCAACTATATTACCCTGATTTTTTTCTAATTATTTAATGAACATCTTGAACTATACATTATACATTTGCTAGAAAAATATTTTCTGAGATATTAATATATTAAAATTAAAATGACCATGTTTTATCTCTCCATATTAATGACATACTGTCCCAGGATCGTGGAAATCTTGCAACTGCTTAAAAGGCTGTAGTTTTTTTATTTTTAGTTTGATATAATTCAAGCACAAAGTCATAGACACTAATGCAAAGCTGTAGTACTTAAACCAGCTCTTCTAGCTTTCAATCTGGGATGAAACTGTTAAAAAAATACCTATTTTTGTCTTCAGGAGGTAAGTATTAGACTAGAGATTTGGTTGATATAAGAAAATATTCTCAAATTGACCTTCTACAACATAAATTCCCAACTGAGTATGGCTGATACAGTACTTCCATTTTTATATCAGATTGTGCTATAAAAGCAGTGAACTGAGGTCTTAGCTTCTGTGAGCCACTCTGAAGCAATGAGAAGTACTTCAATAGAGCATTCAAAATCTTATGAATATTTCTATGTAGTTCTAATTGGATGCATACAGACATATTTTCAGCTGAAATGTGCTGAAAAGAACTTTCTTGATACCTTGACTGTTAAATTAAATCAGAAATAACAGTGTTTATAAAAACAGCCAAAATATGGACAAAAAGAAAATTTAATTACTTGGATCCAACAGTGAGCAGATCTTCTCTGAAGAAAAGAGCAAAAGGAATAAAACCATCATTACCAGCTAAGCTTTACCTGCTTTTCCCAGTAATAAAAAACAACAACAACAACAACAAATCAATAGGGAGTAATTGTAACATGTGGAGAAGATAATGTCAAAGGTATATGGCAGAAATAGTCACTGATTGGGCTGAAGTTTAGTCATTGTCCTGAAGTTAATTAAAGATGAAATTAAAGAAAAAGCTCTTTGGATGTGTGATCCAAAGGTTTCTAATAATCTTGTGTGCCCTATATAGCATGCTTTGTGATACATCACTGTTGTGATAGGTGATCAGAAATTACGGGTTTTGTGCTTAGGAGAAATTTCCTCAGTACTAGCGCACTGAATGCAATTCTTAATTAAAGGTTTTTCTTTCTCCTTCTCTTCTGAAATCACAAGCGTGAACAACTAATCCCTATGTCCCCTTTGATTTTTAAGTAGAATATTTGATAGAAATGCTAGAATTAAACTGTGGAGGATTTTGGGACAGGAATCCCTAGAATTGTAGCATGGACTTCTCAACAATTAGCTTTCTGGTAAAAGAATATAGGAATACTTCTTGGAGTTAGTCAAGACATTCTAATGTATGCAAGTTAAAACTCTTATGTCTGGCCACATACATAAGCATTTAATTATGCAAGGATGGTGAAGGGGCTAGAGGCAAAGCCTTATGAGAAGCAGCTGAGCTCACTTGATCTGTTCAGCCTGAAGGAGACTGAGGGGAGACCCCACTGCAGTTACAGCTTCCTCGTGAGGGGAAGGAGATGGGCAGACACTGATCTCTTCTCTCTGGTGACAGTGGCAGGACTGAGGGAATGGCCTGAAGCTCTGTCAGGGGAGGTTTAGGTTGGATATTAGGAAAAGGTTCTATGTGGCTGGGCACTGGAACAGGCTCCCCAGGGCAGTGGTCACAGCACCAGCCTGACAGAGTTCAAGTGTTTGGCACTCAGGCACACGGTGTTATTCTTGGGAATGGTCCTGTGCAGGGCCAGGCGTTGTACTCAGTGATCCTCAGTGATGGCTCCTTCCCAGCTCAACATATTCCATGATTCTGTGACTCTAGTACTGCATAAACTCTTGAGATAATTACTTATAAGGAATAAAATTATGATAGGGAAATTTAATCATTTTTCTATCATTAGATAGATGGACTGCACAGAGATCCAAAAAATAATTTAAGGATGCCAGTACCTCAGTTTCTTAGTGCACCATTCCTTTGCTGGACATACATCAGCTTGCTGAGTGGAAAGCTGGATGATTTAGCCAATATTCAAATGTTAAAAACAGTGATTCCTTTCAAAATTCTCTCCACTTATGAATGATTTGCATAGGATTGCAGGAATATACCTCACCTTCATTTTGAACACCAAATGCGAAGGAAGTAGAAATTTCCAGTTTTAATCCAGCAGCTTGATTGTTAATGCATTTGTAAAGCTTCTGAAAAATAAAATCTAATCCTATTCTCCTTCAAACTATGGGCTGTTCTAGTGTAGAGGCATTTTTGAAGAGTATCTATTTCCTTGGCCAATTGGCTAGATTGGTTAGTTTCTCCCTGCAGTCCCACCAGGTCTTCATGCTAAGGAGTGACTCTGTGGTTCCAGATGGGAGGAGTACCTTTGGGTGCATGGGAAGTGTAGGAAGTGTGTGTGTTCCCTAATGTGGTCTGTAGTGATTCATTTTGCTCATATTTGACAAATTTTATTTTATACCAAGAAATGACAGGATCTGGACTTAAGTGTGGCAATATGGATTTACTCTGTGAGCTTGGGTGCATTCAATTTAACTTTGTAAGAACATCCCTACCTTATTACCAGACAATGGATACCAGATACTTTGGTAAGAAATCTCCTATAAATAAAAGAAAAACTGTGTCTCAACATATTTGAGCCTTCTAATGATGACCAGTTGTTTAATCAGTTTCTCTGATTTTTTGTATCAGAAGAAAAAGGTTTCTGTTTGTATACTTGAAAAAGCCAAGAATTTTGATTATAAAAACAGGTCAAACACGTAACAAAGCAGTCTGCAAATGCAGTGTTACAAGAAAGTAACATTTCCTGGCTTTTACCCAAAGTTCTCTCCTCTATTATTTATATTTGCAAGTTCACCATTGCAAAATCTGTCTTCTAGATGAAGTAATATTCCTCCTAGACTTTCTGAAGGGGGAAAACAAGTGTTCAGTAATGAAGCCCCTAAGAATATTGCTTTTGGGGAGTTTTGCATGTATGCAAAAACATGCATTTAGGTAAAGCTGAAGTTGTCAGAAAGTGTTACAAAATGCAGTAATGTAATATGTCCTGAAGCTACTAGGCTCAATCAAAGCTCAGAAAGGCACTTTTCTGATGTGCTGTATTCCATGCATGCTTATGCTGGAATTAAGCTGTCCTAGTCAGTCAGGAAGACAGCATGCTATAATTAATGACTCCTCTATAGCAGTCTCCCCAGTTATGTCATTCAGTGTGATCTGACTGATTTATATGATTTACGTATGAACCAGTTATTTCTAAACTTTGAAGTCTGTGCAAATTTCTCTGCTACAATTATCGTAGAGCCAATTGCAATGTGTTTGAAAAGACAGGAAAAACTCAAGCTGTACCCATACACAAATGTTACTTACAGAAAAAACACAAACTCCTGAGCTCAGGAACAGCTCTCCTCAGGAAACGAAGATTTTGATGTTTCAAATACCTCTGAATGAAATTAATATCTGCTTTTTGGCTGGTCTGGAGAAAAGTACTTAGGTGTAAGAGGCTCTGAATTTTATTTTTTTTAAGATGGAAATGAGGAATGGGCTTTTGAAAGGCATTTCATTACTCAGCAGCAAGAAGGTGGTTGAAAATCAACTTTCTGTGATAATCTCCAGATTTCATGAGTTCATAGCTTTCTGAAATATTCACACTCTAAACTGGATTTTTTTTGTATTTGGGTTCTTACCAAGATTTTAGAATATTAGAGTAAAATTTGATTATTTTTTGCATGAAAGATAATTCAGCTGCTGTTCAAGGAAGAAAAAGACCTGACTGTATTCTTTGAAAATAAATGTACAGAAAAGCCAGCTGAAGCTGAGAAGTGAAACCTGGCTGCTCACTGAAGACTAGGTTCAGAAAGGCATTTAACTGCTATAAGCAGGATTTAACTTTTAGCCTTCAGACTTCTAAACTAGCCATACTATTGGTAATATTTCCCTGAGCCACAGTTTGGGTACCTAAAGGCACATCAATACTGCTAAGTGACAGTTGAATATGGAGCAGGATTGAGAATAGGGCTCATCCCTTGCTTGGGTCACAGTTTATCCCTCTTCAAAGATGTGGTTTGGACCTCTCCACCTGTCTCTCCATGCAGTACACTTTTGGCAGGACAGACACTGCCTCCAGAGACCTGCATGAAGCTATCTGTCTTATTGTGGCCCCCTATCTTCTTTCAACTCTAAGCAGAGTATAGTCTAAGCACTATGAAACCTCAAGTCTCATTTCAAAATACACAACATTATATTTCACTTCCTTTTACTCCCATTGCCTGCACTGCTGACTCCTATTATTCCGAACACTTTGAGCTGAAAAACAACCACACAATATAATTGTGTATTTTAGTCACTCACACACTAAGTGGAGCCCAGAGGAGATGCAGTGCCAGTACAGTGTGGTAGTATGGGATGTGGCCAGCTTGGAGCAGAAGGTGCGAGCAGTAAGCAAAGTGAAAGTCAGCCAGCAGGCACAGTAATTCATCTATGCTTGCATTTTGTGTCACCAGTGTAGCGTATTCTGAAACCAAGTTCTGCAACATGCAGCTTGATCAGCAAGGATCTGCTTGTGTTAATCTGTGTCAGAAGATGATGCAGATAAGTCAGATGCAGATAGAAATGATATGACAGAAGCTTCTGTAGAAACCTTCTCCATCTGCTCTTTGCTTAAACCCCACCTCTTGGCTTCTTCTCTTAAAAAAACATATTACTTCACTCCTAATATAAGCAGAGCACCTTTCTTTCTTGTAAAATGCTGTTAATGATTCCACCAAGTTGTATGAGAGATATTAAGACTCAGACAAGATATGAGACATCTGGGTCCTGCCCATTCTTTTTGAGTGGTTGGAAGTCATCCTGGCTACTTCACAGTGGAGTGTGAGCAGAAATACTCTGTTAAATCAGTTGTGTAATGTGATGAGAATTCAAGATTCACAGGGCCTGTGTAAATAGATACTCTAACTTGTCTTTAGGGTCCTGTACTAGCAGATCTGGGACATGATCTGGGTTTCTGGCAGAGTGAAGCATGATAGCTAGTTTCCTCTCAGATTGCTCTCGTAATAAAATAAGGCTCACATAAATATGGATGGTATTTGCTTTATATACAGACAATATGAGAAAGGTAATATATAATATAAAGATAGGGACTGTCTTCTCTCTTTTAGATATCTTTTCAAGAATTAGATTGGCAAGAATCTTTTGTGTAAGATCAAGATCTTATGGGTATATGTCAGCACAAGTACCAAAGTGGATTTGGGAAGATGTAGATGGGAAAACATCCATGTGGATACCAGCTGAATTTGGGGGCCAGCTAGGTGCTGATAACCAGGCATTGACAAGACTACAGGAACTGGGAACAGCATAACTCTAAGAATGAAAAGAACCTAGCTGATAAAACTCTCAGTACCCACAGATGGAAGTATCTCTGGCTTTAAGCAGCAATTTCAATGTAAATTTGAAGATTCTGTTGTTGACCATAAATATATGTATTCTGCTTACTTTCTTATTTGGTGCTAGTCTCTTTGTAAAAATTGACCTGTTCTAGGTTTGGAGGTATACAGTAGTTGGATAAGTGACTCTAAAAAGTAGTTCTAAGTAGTGAAAGTAATAAAGTCCACCTCTTTTTGAATTTGGATTTTCTGCTGTTCAATAAGGTGGAAGTTTCCCCTTGTGCTTTTTCTAACCAACGGGTCATTCACAGCATCATTTTCAATGTGGATTCTTTGATATCTATGAGGAACTGACCTCATGTTTCACCCTTTTCCTCAGTAAAGGCAATAATAGAGCCTCTCTCCTCTTTTTCTCCCAGCTGTCTATTTAAAAGAAAAAAACATCTAGGATCTTAATGTACTGAGACCTGAAGTACTCAGTTAAATTTGATTGAAACTGGCTGATGGTTCAAAAGCTATTGGAAAAGGATGGATAAATATACCTTCACACATACTATCAGTGTTCTGCTAGTAAAGTGCATTTCCCTAGGAAACTAAAGCAAAAATCCCTTCTGAGCATATTCAGAAGCATGTGCTATATCTCAGAACCATTTTAATTTAAAAATGTCCTGTGTAAAGACTATTTTCTGTATAGTTCTCTAAAAATCAATGATTTAACATCAAAAAGGGAGAAACAAATTCCAGGGAAAAAAGAAACACAATTTTAGTACAATGCTGATAATACAAACAACATCAATCAGTTCAGCCTGTACCACTATAGTGCAAAGTTAGATTCATGCTTTCAGCCCAAGTTAACATGATTATGGAAAAATAGTTTAATCCCTTCGAATTCATATCAGTGGTGTTGCATTTATTCATTAACCATGTTGACAAGGTTGAGTGAAAGGAGTGCCATTGCTCTGCAATCTGCTGTCCAGGAATTTTGAAATCACTGAGGAACCTGCAGCTCTTTGTCATTGCTCTAGATTGTCACTCCACCGTGAGATACTTGTGCTCCACTGCACCATGACAAGATGCTAATCTGGGTAGTACCTAGTGTGCACTATTGTCTATAATGCTTTTTGTCACTTGAGATGTTGAAAGCATACAAAAAAAAAAATAAAAACCCCAAACAAACTGTCTGATCTCTTCATGAATTTGTCTGAGAAGAAAGAAGGGTATTTTTGTCTGAAAACAGAATGATATCCCTTTGTCATCATGTAGTTCTGAATAAATTTATAGAAACCATCAAGATTATCCTGGATTTACTGCACTTTAACAAAGAGGAGATTTTAATCCAGTGCTGGTGTGACTGACATTTCTAGTTTACACAGGAAGAGTGAGAAGTCTCCTCAGGATCCTCCACACTAGGATCAGTCAGTCACTACCCAGTTGATTCCCTGGATGTTTTTCCTTCGCTTTTCCAGGAGATTTTGTGTGGGAGGGCTGGGGAGGCAAGCACTGCTATCAGTAGGGGAGTGTTGATTTTTGCATTCCTGAAAGTCACTGCTGTGCTAAATGAAGATAATTGGCAGGAATCGATTAGTTTTACAGGAGGGTGTTATTAAGGGCTGAGCTCTTTTCACAAATTGCCCCTTCTGCACTTTGAGAGACATAATCTCAGCCATCCCGAAATTCACAGAACAGGAGATTGATTTCCTCCTTTTTCTTTTTCTTTCCCTGCCTTAAACTCTGCAGGTCAGTCCCACCCCAGGGTGCATCCGGGCGTTAATGAAGATGTTGTACTGCCCTTACTGCAGAGGACTTCCCACTGTGAAACCTTGCAACAACTATTGCCTCAATGTAATGAAGGGCTGCCTGGCAAATCAGGCTGATTTGGATACTGAGTGGAATCTGTTCATAGGTAAGAAGAGTTTAAATATTAGTGGAAGGAAACACTGGTGATATCAAATCGCTGCAGGGTTCTGTGAGGTTAGAAGACACTGTTGGTCAGTATTTGGAATGAAGCAACTGCAGATGCAGCTCACTTTCTAATTGAACTTTTTGGCTTGCAGTAAGAAATGACTGCTCTCTCCCTGCCCTAAGCCAGTCACATTTCACATTTCATATTTCCAAAGGAATGGTGTGGTGTTACAGCTCCTGAGCTGAATTATTACATGCTATGGGAAATGTTGAGATAGATTTGGTTGAGGATTTGATAACAAGCTTAACATGGCAGAAATAGTATGTATTACAACTGAAAACTAGGTTCTTGCAAGCTGAGAAGATAATAACATTGTATAACATCCAGTCAACATAAATCACAACAGCTGCTGTGCTTAATTCTGGTGGTACATAGTCAAGAAGCTTTAAAATTTACATATATGAGAAATTATTAATTCCTCATTCTTGATTAAAATATGCTAATGTCTCCCTTCCAGTATACTGAATAGGAAGTACCAAACATGCAACCTAATGTTAGAATGGAACATAGAATATATATTTAAGAAAAACTGCTCCCACAGTTTATTCACATAATTCTTCACTCAAATAAACTGAGAATAAAAAAAGAAAGAAATATCCCTTAAAGAGCCATTCAGCTGTCCTGTAGCAAAACAAGGCAAAACAAAAAAACAACAACAAAAAAATGCCAAAAAAATCCATAACCCAAAAAAAAACCAAAAAACCAACCTCTCAGAAGAGTAACATATAACAAAATATATTACTTTTAAGTTGCTTTTGGTGATAGGATAGGATGACAATTAGACAAGGCTGATGATAATATGGAAGGAATGGAACAGCTAGTTAGCCTAGACACTAATGAGTGTCATAGTCTAGACTGGATTTCAGAAAAATAAATGCAGCTGGAAAAAATGGGATAAAACTTTCTTTATTGCAGCTGAAGAAAGGAAATTTATTTTCTGTTTTTGGAAAGATAAAACATAAGCAATCTCATTCGGCTTAATTTCAAACCCCACTGACCAAAGTGACTTTGAAAATTTGACTCTGACTCATTCATGGATTTTTGCTTTACTCAGCAGTGCAAGATGGATAGGAAGAAGAAAACAGGATGAAAAATGAATCAGAGTATGAAAAGTGAAAACAAGCATTGAGCATGCTATAAAAATAGCATACAAACAACAATATTAAACAAATGATGCAGATACACTTGCCTTCCCAGTCTCCTGTACTGGTTAAAGGAGTTGACATCAGAAATAGTGCTGTATGGAGGGATACCCATGGGATTACTGAAGTAAAAAGGAGAATCTGATCATCAGAAAGCTAAGTAGGAGCTGATGGGAAAACAATTCTACCCTGTTAAGGACACTGCATAAGCTACTTTCTGTGACATTGAATAATAAGCAAGTTCTGAAATGTCACTGATTCTGATCAAAAAAATAATGTAGGCTTTTAAGAAAAAAAAAAACCAAACATTTGAACTAAAATAAACAATAAAGTTTTTATTAAGGCAAGCACCTGTTTAAATCAAAAGCTGGAATTTAAGGTTTGAGATATTAAGAGAAGATTTCCTGTTCTGGTGCTTTAAATTCTGTGAGAGTCCTGGGCACGGAGAGATGTGTTGGAAAGTGTGGAAATGCTTACAGATTCAGACTTTCAGAGTCTTTTCTGCAAAGCCCTTGCCTTCATCAAAATCACTCTGATTTTGATTGTTCTTGCTCTCAGAAAATAAAAACTGCATGAAAGCTTGTATGTTATGTTAAAACATAGTGTTAATTTATTAAATACCATGTTAGGCAGGCTACTGTGCAATTATCCCTGCAGGTCAGTGATGACAAGACAATATACAGTACAAATACATCAAATCATATTTCCTCTTTCTTCTAACTAGAACTATACAACTTGTATCTATGCAACTTCCCCTCTGTAACTTTATGGAGAGGAAAATAGAGGAGATACAGAGATTTTCATGTGTTTGGAAAAGGTATTCTGTTTTATCCCATTTTTCAGGCCTCTGACAGCTTTGCTGAAGATGAGGGTCCTTCCTTTATGAAGGACTGAAATGAGGCAAGTTGTCTCTGTCTCTGACAGCTGTCAGAGGCTTTCTAATAACACATGCAATTCCCTTAGTGGTAAACACAACAAAACTTCTACTCACTGAATTAAAACGAGCAGTAGCATTTTACAGCACCGCTGAGCTATGAAAGATTGGAAATTATGCATGAGCAGTTTTTATCCCTGTTCCAGTACTAGGAACCATGCACTAGCAGAAAAAAAAATAAAGATAATTTTGTGCATTAACAGTCTCTGCCTAGGCAGGAGTCCCAAATGTTAGTGCATATTCATACACAAGATAGTTTTGCTTAGCTCATAATCTGTGCATTGCAAAACAGTTTGGCTTAGTTCATAATCTGAGCATTTCAAGGTTGTTTTGACGGAAGTCGGTACTAGGAGAAAACTCTCAGATATGTTTGTCAGTAACTAAGTAAATCCTGTGCTTTGGACTGCATGTCCTGATACTGTTCTGGAGTAACAGCAATGGTCCAGCAGCAGGCAAGATCTGCACGTGAGGAGGAGCAGAGGAAAGTAAATGGGCTGTTTGACAACAGGATGTGTTGCATGTTTCACCTACTTTATAAATATAGAAGTCATGACTGAAATCACATATATATGGTACTAATAAATCTTGCCTCTACTTTCAAAGCTAGGGAGACTGGGATAACTTCCCCTAAACATCTGGTGCTTTCCAAGATTTTATAGACTGTGAAAATTGGTAAGAGGTGAAACAACTGCAGAAGCATGACACATGGCTTATTATATATTTCCTGGTTTTGTCACCTTAAAGTCTGTGTCCTTTTTGTGTAATGTTTCATTATAGGCTTTTTGTATTTTGTTGCCTTTATTACTGTGTGATAAAAACCAAATGTAACGCATCTCGTTCAGACAGATCATCTGCAACTCAGAATTTTGCCTGAGAAAAGAAGACAGCCTTTAATATCATATTATAATTATAAAACTGTAATGAAAAAATGCTCCTTCCAGGTATCTATATAAAATATTTAAGAGGCATTTAAAAGTAAACCCGTCACACTGACTTTGAAAATGTGTATTTTGCAAAGCTTGCTTCTGATGTTTTGCCTGTCAGTTACCCATCATAATCTCCTCTGCACCCATCTCAAGCAAAATTAGCAAATGAAAGATAAAAAAGCATGAGCAGAGGAACTGTGCTGCTGAGGAAGATCGCCTCAGGGAGGAGCTGACTGATTCTGTGGAGTGGGGAAAAGGGGATTTTTCTCTGTCTCATGGCCCAACAGATATAGTCAAAATTATGCTTTTCTCCATGGAGAGAATACCAATTAACAGCAATAAGAATCAGGCACCCCACTGTTCATTCTGTCACAGAAACAGAAGAGATGGATAAAATTATACCCACTAACAAAAATTTAAAGCCCCTGTATCTTAGGGAATGACATTAAATTTTAGCAATACTGTTACTCCTGTTTCTCTTACTAACCTGTATTTAAGTCCCTGTTCCTATCTGGAGATTCTTTGACTTTCCTTAACCTTAGCTTTCCCTATAATTGGTTATTTATTTCCCTTCACCTGCTCTTTTTCTCAAGCAAGAGTGTCAGCTGAGGAATGTGCCCACCTCAGTGGACTCCACACTTTTGCTTGGTATCCTCACTAAGCTTCAGAATCAACAGCTGTAAAAAGATTATTTCCATGGAAGCAAGTGCATCTCGTTCTGACAGCTGCCTTAATCACAGGTTCAGGATGGCAAAGTGTCCATAACCCATTTGTTTTTTAGAAAATTTCTTTCACAATTAGCATTAAATTTCTTCTGTCTTGAAACAAAAACAGATGAAACCTAAAAATCTAGCAAGATTGTGGGCCAAATATTACAATCCTTATATAAGTAATTCAGCACAACAGAAGAGTAAAAATCCAGGTAGTTGTTTTAATCATCACAATTACTGTATCTGAGCTTTTTTTTTATGGAAATCTAGAGTAATTGATAAATGCTTTGTTGCTGTACTTAGTGACAAAGTATAATGCCTGTGTAGTAGTGTTTCAAATGCAATCCATGGAGGTTTGACACTGCATGGCTATTTATAATAGCAGAAATGGAACATCTCTTTTTTCCTACAAATTATTCAATGATAAATCAGACTCACCTCGACCTTACTCCCATGTTTTAGTAGGCAGGAGATACTGGAAGACACTTCAGAAGTTGTGCAGTAGCAGAGATTGCGTCCCTGTCTGTGAAAAGGAGCCAAGAGTTCATGTCCAAAGCCACCCTTCTGCTTAGAGTGGAGAGCAAGTGGCTTTGCTCTGAGTGTATTCGATATTTGACAAGCTCTGCTGTGTAGTAAGGCAGATCAGTGTGCAGTGTGTTCACACTGCAGGATTCAAGGCCTTCAAAGCTGAGAGCCAGACACCTCTTACTGCCACCATCCTGCCAGGCTTCACCAGAGGAGAAAATCATATCTGTAAGGCTTCAGCAAAAGATTCTCCTTCCAATGTTAAAATGATTTTTCTTATTGCCATTACAACAGCTCTGCATTGCTAATCAACTTTCCTCTTCTTGTGCTTTAAGAATCCCTTTCTCCTTCCTATCAGTATGGCTCAGGCACCTTTGGAGTTCTCCTGAGACAGAGAATACCATGCAGGTCTCACTTAGAGCAACCCGATCATTTTCAGAAAAACTGCCCAACAAAACCTTAACTACTTACTCCTAGTCAAAGTTTCAGTCATGAAAATATGCAATCAGTTTCATTCACTGCTTACAAAAGTCCTCAGATCTCTGTGCTTTCTCTGGTCCTTGTGTAAGCACAAAGATAAACGTTTTCCTTTTAATGCTTCAAGAGGCCACCCTGATTTGACTTTTTTAATGGCATATTAAAAGAATAACTGTGTCATCATGATTCACTTTGGTTCAGAGAAAAATCAGTCTATAATACTAATAGTAATCCTTTACTATTTTCTTGTGATTTTTATGGGTCGCAAAGCAACCTTCTCTTCTCCAGGCTTAACAGCCCTAATTTACTCAGTCCTTGTAGGGAAGGCACTCCAGTCTTCTTACAAACTTTGTGGTCCTCTGGATTTGCTCCAACCATTCTGTGTCCTTATGTTGGGGACACCAGAGCTGGAGGCAGCACTCCAGGTGGGGTCTCAGAAGAGCAGAGTGAAGGGGCAGAATCCCCTCCCCTGCTGTGCTGGCCATGCTGCTTTGGATGCAGCCCAGGCTTCCAGTGGTTCATGTTGAGGTTTTTATCAACCAGCACAGCCACGTCCTTCTCTACTGGGCTGCTGTCAATCGCCTGTCCAGCCAACCTGTAGGTGTGTCAGGAATTGCCAGGATCCAGGTGCAGAACCTGGTGCTTGGCCTTGCTGAATTCCATGAAGTTCACACAGACCCACTTCTCAAGCTTGTCAAGGCCCCTCTGAACCCCCAGGTAGCGCAGTTCTTCCCTCCAGCATGCTGACCACACCACACTGCTGCCAGCTTGGCACTGTCACGCACACAAGCTTGGCATCATCAGCAAATTTGCTGGAGGAGGGACTCAATCCCAGTGTCGCTGTCACCAGCAAAGAAATTGAATGGTATCAGCCCCAGTATTGACCCCTGAGGGTCACCACTCATCACTGGGCTCCACGTGGACAATGAGGTATTGACCACAGCTCTGCATGCACCCACCCAGACAGTTCTTTTTCCACCGAGTGGTCCATCCATGAGACCCATGTCTCCAGTTTGGAGACAAGGATGTCATGCAGGACAGTGCCACACCTTTTGCATGAGTCCATGTAGATGATGTCAGCTGCTCTGCTCTATCCGGCAATGCTGTAGCCTCATCATGGAAGGTTGCCAGTCTGTCAGGCATGATTTCCGCTTCATAAAGCAATACTGGCTGCCACCAATTACCTCATTGTTTTCCGTGTGTTTCAGCATAGATTCCAGGAGAATCTGCTCCATCTTTCTCTTTTATTTACCTTTGCAAAGTACAGAGCAAAGGCTGGCAGTTTGTTGTAATGCTTAGTAGGCAAAAGTCTTCTTCTGGCTTAATCATGGTAAGTAAGAGCTAAATCAGAGTTTTGAGCAACTTTAGTTACCAGGAACTTGAATATCTTCCCTCTACCACCCTCCTCCTTAATCATTATATGAAAGTATATTTTTTATATGTTAGCTATTTTTTATATGTTAACCTTTCACAAAGACTCTGGGAGAAAAAATAAGTTCTATTATTTCTTCCATGGAGACGCACTGCAAAAGATTCCTGCAGCCTTGGGGTGCCATTACTCCAAATTCAGAATTTCTGGTAGAAATTCATCCATTTTGGTTTGATGAGCATAGAATAGACACTTCAATGCAAACACTAAAAGTTCATAATTTGCATCTTGTGCTGATATAAAAATAGTTAGAATTCATGGTCAAGCTTATAATTCAAACCCGGAATATAAAGTCTTATTTTCAATTGTTGTATGCTTTAAAACTATTTAAAATTTTAGGCTAAAATCATCTTTTCTTGCTTTCTTCCTGAGCCAAAGTTATCATGATGCCTCAAGTGAAACCATCTTTGCCAACCATCAGAATGAAAATAGGGAAAATTATCTTAACACAATGCCTTTCATCTTTTCTACTTACTTCTTAAAACAACTTTAGTGCCTCCAGAGTTTGCAGAAGTAATAGTTTCTTTAAGTCTCTTCTCTGTACAGACTATCGTAGCTATTACACATCAATATCTATTTCCTTAGTTGAAGTGTCAGGGTTTGGTGGATGGCTCTAAGGGTGTGAGACCACATTGTGATTATATAAGAAAAAATGGGATCCCTAGTCCAGAATTATTTTTCCCTACTTTAGCTTATTTTTACAAAAACAAGGGAAACTGAGTAGAGTAGTCTGATATGTGATACAACTGCAAATCTGGTTGCTCAGAGGTTGAGAACAGGATTTGCAGATGTAAATCTAATCTTTTTTGTGTGCTTCAGGCCCATTAGTCTCCATAATGCATAGGTAGCAACATGAAGGAATTTGCAGTGCTATTAAAAACATATACTTAACATCTGTTAACAATTATGTCAGTTCAGGTCAAAGATATGTAATTGTACAAATGAAAAGTGAATTCAACTTGACAATACCTAATTAAAAGATTATGGTACTATATTTTTTAAATTCTCTGGTAAGCAGTAACTTCCATGATCCCATATTTCCCTCTTGTTTTCCAGAAATAGTATAATTACTGCCTACAATTTAAATACAATGCCAAGATCTGATGGTTTAGAGTACATAAGAGCACTCCTGAAATAAAGGGGACATCACCATTCAGTAACATAAATAATGTGCAGAAGAAGGGAACAATATTTGTTATTTCCCACTGTTTTTCTTACCTCAGAAGTATAAAGGATAGGCAACCTGGGTGTGTAATTCCTCAGATGGAAATGAATTCAGCCTGCAAGAAGCTCTCTGAAGATGTGGGACTCCCAGCAGAATGCAAATAGCACCAGCACTTGCCTGCTGCTTAAATTCAATTTACCCTGCCAAATCTCTGTGCTCCCCCTGGGGCAATACAGTTTCTTAAAGTAACTCACAGCATCTATTGCACTGTATGTTTGCTATAGGATGTGTCACTGAAGAAAGAGATTCCCTCCTGTAGGACTGTGGGGATTGTGGCCCTGTTACTGGATCAAAAAAGCTGGGACTCATCTGGCCTGATCTTGCCAGTGACACCATTGACAGCTTGTTTCTTGGGGGTGCATCCTGGAAGGGTGCTAGTGGCTTCACTCAGAGGGACTCTTGAAGACTGCAGCTCCTAAAGAGGGACTGTGGGTTTCTGAAAATGCAAATGAGTTTTGACAAATGTCTGTGAGCTTTGACATGTCTTGAGGAAATCACCTATGGAGATTAACTATGCCATTCTCTTTAAGGAACAAAAGATATTAGTGCCCATCACCCATGATCATGTCATATGACAGCTAGAAATACAGGATCAAATTCAGCCATTCTAGAATTCTGCCTTTGGCGTGCAAATGCAATTCTCTTGAATGGTATGATTTCTCCATATGCAGGAAAAAGCTTCTCCAAACTAGAAGTGATATGAGAGTCACATATTCAGCATTCTCAGCAGGCCCTATGTTGACTGCAGCACTTAGATGCTGCAGCTTCTTTTGAAAATAGCAAGACTGATCAGCATTGTCAAAAAGTTTAAAAGATTTTATAATGAAACTGTTGGACCCAAATGATGGCTTTTTTAGTTCCATTTTCATTCCTCATCTCCAACTCCTTCATATTATTTCACATCAAAGGGAAATGTCTGTCTAGTACACATGAGTGCAGTTTGAAAGTTGCAGAGAGCAGCAAATTTCTCTCTGTTTAGAATCAGGGGAAGTGCTGGGGAAGCTGTTTTGCCACTGCCCTTAAAATGCTATGAATTAACCCAGGGATGTTACATAAGATATCTCTAGAAACAGGAAATATGTTAATTATTTATTGCTCAGATACTCTGTGGTTCTGGGACTATTATTTTGTACTTTTCCAATTCCATAACTATGCCTCCTCCAAGGATGCCTTGCTTCCAGGAGAGCAGTAAACAGTGCTGCTACTTCTGCCCTAGGTTACCATGTATATTAGCACCTCAAAAGAGTTTTCTCTTCAGTGGAGGATTTGATGTCTCAATTAATTGCATTTATGTAGGGCTGAATCCCTGTTTACCTGTCGGGATATCCCTCAGGCACTTCACTGATCTCCCTGTTTCACAGGCAAGGGACCAGCTGGAGAATATTGTTCCTCTTACCTGATCTGCTTTCCCTTCTGGTTTGTGGGATTTGTGGCAGCAGGTCTCTCTGGCATATGATTGTGAATGAAGCACACACCCCAACTGAGAACTTGGCCCTGCTTTTACAGTTCAGTTACCTGATAGAGCTACCTCCATGCAGTTCTGCTTTTTTTTTTCTTTTTTTTTTTAAGGATTACAAGTCCAAATGAAGACCATGTGAGTTTCATTTTACCGAAAGCAGGTGGGACTAAATATCATTTTAATTGGTTTGACCTTATTACTTTGGCTGTGCTTTATTGAGGAAATGCTGTATTACACTAGGAAGGGTGAAAAAAGGATTATTTCTAAAAACATATCTTCAGTTAAATCATCATTTGACTTGGTCAGTATTGATAAACTTGAGATAATCTGAATTCTATGTTTGGCAAACACTCCTATTTTTAAGGGAAAAAATAATTGTGCAATAATTGGAATGTTGCCCAAAGGAGTACTGGCAGTTTTATTTCAATCTTAGTTGAAATAAAATTTATCACTCTGTCCGTTTTTTTTTTTCTCATTTTGTTTCTGCTTGTATTCTGCTGCATTTAAAACCATACATCTGAAGAAAGTATTGGTTGCACCATGACACCATTTTATACATTTAAAATATTTTATCTTGGAATCTGCATCCATTTTAGAAAACTGCATATACTTCATATGCTGAAAATAAACTTGAAACTATGTAATATCTTGAATGATGTGGGGTTTTTTTCTGAGAAATTGATTTACTATTTCA
The DNA here is from genome assembly GCF_030490865.1 of Poecile atricapillus. Taxonomy (NCBI): domain Eukaryota; kingdom Metazoa; phylum Chordata; class Aves; order Passeriformes; family Paridae; genus Poecile; species Poecile atricapillus. Next base: position 41,665,515 of record NC_081249.1, on the reverse strand, counting down.
GATTCTCTAAACTTCATATTAGAAACAAACATCAAATTATGTCTCCTTTATTTGGAAAGTGTAATGGAGAGATAAATGTAATTGAGCAAATTTGTTCTACAAGTAACTATCAAAACACTTGGTTATATCTGAAAACACTTTGCTGAGTTTATTATACAATATCAATTAAAGGTGATCCCTTGCCACAATGATGTCAAAGCAAAACTGACATTGATTTGCTTTGTGCTATAATTTTGAGCCGTTGCTTGATGAGGGATAATGTGTTTATGATAATGTCTTAGGTAGGATATTATCAATTTAGAATCACAGATTTCTTTTTGAAACACAGAAACAAAGTAGTGTTGTCAACCAGCCTTAATTTCTCCTTACAAATAAACCCCAGTGCTGCAAATGAACAATACACACACACACGAACACACACACAAAAAAAGTGATTTTTGATTATAATTAATCTGCCAGATTCCATTAATGAGAAGTTTGGGGGTTTCTTAGTATTGTTTTCTCTTGAATTTCAGAGAAAGTTTCAATTTTACATTTCTGGAAGATGAAAAATCAACCCAAAACTCAACTCAATAAAAGAATTCAAATGTGTAGACACTCTCAGTCTAAATCATTGAATTTTCTTTACTTTTTGTCTGCTTATTCAGGTCTTTTATGAGCTATACAAATATTATCCTATGCTGCCAAAAGCTCCAAACATTATTAGCAATGTGGCAAAACCTGCTCAAATGTATAATCTCGTATTAATATTACATGTTACAATATCTATGTAATGTAAAATATATATCATACATATATATTAGACTATGTAATATTAATACAAGATTAATGTTCTTTATGTAAATAAAATGTTCCTTAATGTAAACAAAATGTGTTTTTGTTTTTTTCTAATGAAGCCACACAGTTATAAAAGGGCATAGATTATATTCAGTCACTTGTCTTGGAAAGACTTTTTAAAGATAAGCTGATTGAAGAAGGTGAAGTGTTTGGCTGAGCTATAAATTTCTCATAACTTGGCAAAGAGACTGTGATAAAGATCCCTAGGTAGTAGCCCATATCAATGCCAAATTTAGTGGAGCAAAAACTTGAAACCATTAGAGAGATTAGAGTTTTAGTGAAACAAAATATTCAGGAAGCAATTATTTCTTTCTGATAAGGGTCCTATGCATTCCTTTCTTGTAATATGTCAGCCCTCCATTTTTTCTTATAAAGAATGTTTTACCAAAAGCAGGAAATGATAGAAGTAACATAGAATTTTTTCCCCCTCCATTTCTTTTGCTTTATCAACAGAATATCTTACCATTTCTAAAGTCAAGAGAACTAGTTTGAAACAGAGTGCTATGACAGAGCTGGTATGGCCAAAAATCATTGAGCATTTTGCAAAAGTGGAATGTAAAAGTGTTCTGATGCATTTGGGAAAATGCAATGTGTTTAGAAGGTAATGTGAAAAAGTTTGGTCTTATACTTCTTATTTTTCTGTGTTATTCAGTGTCACCTGCCCTGTAATATAACATTCAACATCCCTTAATGTCATTTATATTGCAAGTTAACCTATGGGAGTTTAAACTCCCATAACATGTATTTTTCATTTAGCCACCAGAACTTTCCATGTCAGTAGGAACTCACCTTCATAATATCAGACTTCAATTTGCAGCAGCAGCAAAGAGCCTTTTTATCTGTCTTGTCTTGTTAACTCTTAAAATACACTTAACTGTGAAGGAGAAAGTAGCAGCTTGAAAAATAAAGAATGCAATTTTGGTTCTGCTGGATATTTGTTGCTGACCTCGGAAGAGAGTCCAATTTTTCAACTAAGCAATGCATCTCACTGTAATGTTATAAAATGAGATGAAGGTGAGTCTTTGCACTCAGTGTACAGGTCACAGCAGCATCTTGCACTTAATTCAACTGTAGAATTAGATAAAAACCATCAGTAAAATAAATGGTGGGCCATGGAGAATGGACAGTGCCAAAAGGGCAAGAAGTTATCCTGGGCATGAGACAATGAAACATAGAGTACTCACAAGATTCTAGCTTGGATTTCACAGATGAAATGATACAAAAAGTCTTCCAGTAGATTTAGCTCTTTTAATTAAACATGTAGGATCAGATACACTGGCCTTTAGTTATACTTCAACTTCCTTATTTTTGTATATTGATGAAAAGAAGGAAATTAGCAGGATATAGACTTTCTCTGCTGTGGGAACAGGACTGACGGTTCTGGCCACACATAGCTACAGTTTGTGATTTGTGTTTCATTTGTACACTCAAAAGAAGGGATTTATGTATTTCTTATGACAAACTAAAAATTAATCCATGAATATTTTGTCAATTGAAATTTTGCCGATATCTGCAGTGCTGATAACATACTTTAAATGAGGTTTTCTTCTTTGTACTGCATTTACTATTTGGTTAGCTTTTCATAAAAATCAAAAAATGAAATATTTCTGTTTCCTTTCTACTTTTTCCTGGGAGACTTTCTGTCTGAAAATATTTCCAGGGAAGTAATAAGAGATGGCTTCTCCAAGTTACACTCATGGCTAAAACCACACTTCAGTAACACAGAAATCTTCTATTCCAGATATAAATGACCAATTTTCTTATTTTAGCATGTTTACTTAACCTAGCTGAATCACTTTGAAATTACTAGACAGCTTTGAGGCATCTCTTAATATTTAGTTTGATTTTCTTCTCCATATACTATTAATATTTTCTTACAGTATCTTTCAAACGTTCATTGATATAAGTGTATATTTGGTGGGGTTTTTTTTCAAATGCAACTACTAGAAAAATACATACAGAGCCCAGTTGTCCAACTGAAAAGTGTTTTGAAGAGTATAAATATAAATTAATATATTACAAATTAAAAAGAAGCAAAATTATGGTAATATGCAAGTCACTTTAAGAAGGCTCTGAAACTTCTATTCTGATTAAACTTTTCTATAAAAACACAATAAAAGTATTATAAATTACTCAGGTCAAAATCAGGAAGGACAGTGTGGCAGAACTTTAACTGATGCAAATAATTTGCTAGAGCAAGTAGTATTTTTCCTTTGGGCAAAAACACCTCCAAGCTCCTCATCAAGTCTGTCAGTTTCAAGATGTGGAAGAATTCTCTCCCCTTATGAAAAGAAATTTGATAGTTAGAACATCTGGTTATATAGGCCATGAATTTTAAAGTAGAGTTACTGAATAAAGTACAACGCGTAGGGTAAGGGTAGTCTTGTATAATGTTTCAAGTTGGATTCACATTTGTTTGAAATCTGGCAATGTTACACCCAAGCAGAAGTCCAGACAGAGTTGATGTAGAGATATTTTTTTTCCAATCTGCCTTGTTGCCTGTCCAAGGCTACAGGGCCCAGCCAATAGACAGATGCTCTTTGCAGGGAGAGAAGCCATCAAATCAATGTAACTTGCACTCTTCAGAGAATAAACATCTCAGGGAGAAGCAACAGGTTACAAATAGCTTTTTCCAAAGTATTTGACACTGAATTTTCTTTTCATTTAGTTTTCTTGTCTTATTTGTCCAAATGGTCCAAATTGTGTAGTCCAGTGGCTTTATAGTGCTCTGTAAGTGACAAGAATGCAGTCCTTTCCAGCTGATGCCAGTATTTGCAGCTTCATGGTGGTGGTGTTTATGGGGTTTTTTTTCCTAGTTTTGTTTACCTCCTAGCTTTTTTAGTGTTCTAAATAAATATGCAAGGCATGGTGCACACAGGATTCTTGTAGTATAACCTAATCAGCATTGTAGGAAATGTGTTTCTACTTGCCACAATTCATTGCTTATTTTTCTAAAATCGTTCTATTTTGTTGTCAGTTTCACCTCTGTGGACTTCTGAAGCAAATGTTTAAACTGAAAAACATTGTATTTGTTATTCATGAAAATAATAAGCATTTATGAGGAAGGCTAATAGATCTTACAGCTTTAAAGTTGGTCACAAAACCTTTGTGTTACCAGAAGTCTTTCTTGTTCAAATTTTTGAAAGCCCCTCCATAAATCTGTACCCAAGTTTGAGAGATCTGGGAATCCCACACAAAATAAATAGTTCCATCTAAAATGATCTTAATTTATCTCATGTGTTATTTATAAACACAGTTCAGCTTATTTGCTGACATCTTCTTCTTGGAAATTGAATCTCAATATATCCTACACATACGTGCTGAGCTGTTATAAAAGAGACAAAAGACGCTCAGATCTCTGATTTATTGTGTTTCAGGAGAGGATTTTTTGGGGGGAAGAGGGTAGATTTTATGAAAAATTTCCCTCCAGTTAAGAGTATTTCTCAGGGTATACTGAAAGACCTTCAGGCATAAAGGTATTATTCCAAGCATTGAAGATCCCTAATACGAATATGAAAAAAACTAATTAGTTTTTCCTGTAGACCAAATTGCTTTTCAATCCTTGTAAAAATATAAAGTGTAAAATAAAAACTAAAAATGGTATTGAATTAGTAGTTACTGGATGTGCAGTTTCTGCTTTTCATTAATTTATACTGAATTTCTATTGAAATTAATAGAATAAATAACTATTATATTGCCATAGAACACCTTGCAGAACAGTTAGGATTTAAGGCAAATAGGTTAGTTATGAAATATCAATATTTTCAATGGAAAGTGGGTAGCTATTGAAATTCCTTCGAGTCTGAATTCCATAGCTACTCAAAGCTTTAGTTCAGATTCTTCTAATTTAAATAGATAGAGATAAGACAGAAAAATTATTTTGTTTGATTTCTATTAGATGACTGAATATTTCTCTGAAGCATTTAAACAAGCTCACCAAATTCAAACAATTATAGGTAACTTCGTTCAAGAATAAATTGGAGAATTTACATAATGTTTATGAAAGGTAAGAGAAAAGGTGCAGAGTCGATCTTTATTATGAGCTTATTCCACCTTATATACATGGATGTATTTAATTTATACTTCTCATTTAGTGAATGAAAGGGTATAAGAGCTGAGTGAGCTCCCAGAAGTGTGTTACATAACATTAAAAATAACAAAATTTTAAAAATGTTAAAATGTCCTTATGTTAAAAAGCTGTATTTCAGCAGAGACAGCAAGCTGATGCTTGAAGAATAGCAGCTCTATTTTGTTTATTTGGGGGAAATGGAGCAAATGCCTTCATAACTTTTAGAGAAGTGCCAAAAATATGCATGGGCACCATCCCAACCAAAACATCTTTCTACAAAACTATTGTTTGAAAGAAAGAACAAATCAACACTGCAAGTACTATGTGTCACCTCTTAGTGAGTTAAAGAAATGGAGATGGATGAAAAAACATTTTAGGAATAATGTTTTTTTTCTTTAATTGACCAGTGGCCAGTAAAACAACAGGTTTTTCCGTTTTCTGTTTTCCTGTTTTTCTAAGGTGTAAACTAGAAATTTTTCACACCGTTCATGGAGTCATCTGGATGATAAAACCAAGCGTTTGGATTAACACAAAATATTTTCTAACTATTGCAGCAAATTGTAGGGTGAATTTCTGTCATTTGGGAATGCCATGATGACCCACACATCCCTTCCTTCTATTTGAACATCAAGTGGAAGACTGTTTGTCTGGTGAGGATGGCACCTTGTTTTATCAACACGTGTCAATTCCCAAAAAAGCTTGCTGGGAATGAGGAGTTTGCATGGGTTGAAAATTCAGGCCACATCAAAAAAAGCTTTCCTGCTAAAAGAACAGTAAACACAGACACCAATAGGATGCTTTGCCACATGTTTTTACTGCAATTAAGGTGCAAGTTGAGTTTTATTTAGTTTAGATACTGAAATCTGGTTTATGTACTGGCTACCATAAAATGACAGCACAGATTTGAGCCTAAGCTTGCTATCCATATTTCCCTGAGCTCCCAAGTGGGTCCTGTAACCTGAGTTCACTGATGGCCCAGCCACATCTATTATCTGTAAAACTGGAATGGATATTTCCAAGCAGAATACCATCTTCCCTCTTGCTACAGAGGCTGACTTTTTAAAGGAGAGAAACACACAGCAAGAAGAGCTATTGAATAACAATCTTTATCCATTTGATTTCCAGTATCAATTCCTGCAAGTATAAACCTGAAAAGAGATTAAATATCACAGTTTAGGGTTTATGTTCTCATAAACTGCTACTAAGGAATCTCAAAATTCGCAGAATGATTCAGACTCTCTCTCTACATTCAATCACAAATGGCTTATTCAATTCCTATTTTTTAAGGTCATAATTTTTAGATTTCCATGTGCACTCAGAGAAATTATCATAACTATCTGAACTTTCTAGTCACTGTGGGTAATTTTGTCTTTAGGTGTCTCTAACATGAGACACCTGAATTACTTCCGTGCAGAAACTCACTGTGTATGTGATATCTGTAGCAGTGAAAAGAGCATAGGAAGCAAACACTACAGATCTTGTGGGGTCTGAGCAGCTGCTGACCAATGAAGATTGCACCCAAGCACTGGAGTAGATGTGTGTTTTTACATGCTTTTTATGCAAAATTCTTAATGTTGCCTGAAGTGTGACTTCTTTATTAGCTGACCTAATGATGCTGCTTCAGGAAACAATAATGACAGACAGTCTTACCCTACACTCTCCTGAGCTGCAGTGCCAGCACTGGAGGCAGAGACCTGATCTCTATAAAACAACATATACTTTCTTTTCTACTTTTTCAATAAGTGTACTTAACCAAGTTTGTTCTCTGGTTTGTCTCTGTGACCCAGTGGTTTCTGGCACCATGGCAAGGGAGAAGATGTGTGGTGAGCTAGGAGACATCAAAACAAAATAATAATGTTTTGTGCTCTCAATGCTTTGTATTTGTTATCCTCATTTATAACCAAAACTCCCCTGGATTTTTACTTTAAAACTTTTAATCGTTTTTCTTCACAACAGCCAGACCCTCCTCAGGGATTCACTAGGATGAGGTGTAGTCATAGCCCAGTCACCTTATGATACTCAATGATACCTTATGATACCTGAAAACTAACAGCTGAGCTCCCTCAGAGGAGACAAGGAGAGCCTGAAAGCCTCCATCTGTGGGTCCTGCTGGGTGAAGGAACAAGGAGCTGCCACTGCTGTTCCTACTCTTGTTTGGGAGGGGTGATTGGGGCTGGTGCCATGTTCTCTGCTGAGCATATGGTCTGGCACAGAGTGGGAAGGTGTGACAGAAAACACTCCTAGTCCTGTGAAGGCAGTGTGTGAGCAAGCTACATTGGGCAATCACTATCTGGTCATGCTTTCACATTTGGCAGCCACCCTACTTAAGCCAGCTGAGGCAGTGGCCACACAGCAACCAGCTGTGTTTGTACCACTGTGCCATCACTGTGCCCTGATCATGAGATCCTCCACAGTAACAAACAGCTCTGCCAACACAGAGCAGGGACAGGTGGCAATGGGCTGGTGGGAGGAGAGTGTCAGGGAGAGAAAAAGAGCTCCCTAGGCCACTGATGTCAATTCAAATATCAGCTAGGTTATGATTTAAGAGATTAGTTTGATGCTACAAAGAGATGAAACTATGGGCAGCTGCCATGAACAGGTCAGTCACATTTCTGTCCCTGCCATGGGTTTCTGCCATGCCTTTTCTAGCAGCAGTGGGGCAGCCAGCCTGGGGAGAGCTGACTGAGACCAGGACCAGCAGGAAGGTAATCCAGCCAAAAAAACTAGGATAGGCTTTCAACCGAGATAGGCCTCAGCTATCTGATGTAACTCATATGCCACTATATCAACTTACAGCAGAAAGAAATCATTCAGGACAAGAAGTGGAATGCTAATTTCATCAGTAGATCTTTAGGTGCATCTTGAAGTAACATCCTTAAGGTGAAGGGTCCTGATGAGCCAGTCTAAGAGCTCTACGCTGTCAAAATCAGAGAACTCGTTCCCAGCCATGTGCTCTTCCTCATTCCATTCTGCTGACCTGCTTCCTAAGTTTCCTTCAGCCTACTCACCTGGTAGAAAATTAACCATGAGGGGAAAGGTTGTTTGAAATTCTCAGTCAGAGCAGCATCCACTCAAGAAGTGGACAACTCGAGTAGAAATGCAAATCCTAACTTTACATGAGATGAGTGTGGTCACCACTGCTGAAAAGGTGTCTTGTAATTTATTTCTTCTCCATCCCTTTGACCCCATACAGCTGCATATTTGAACTGATTCCTTTGCACACACTTGGATGCTGATAAGATGTTTTTCTGAACAGGACCATTGCCCAAGCATAAAATAATCATGCCTGTCACTTTTTCTTTTTTATTTCCTGTTTGGTGTTTTTTTGTTTTCTTTAAGTCAGTTTTGTTTTCAGTGTGATTGAATTGGCTTGGCTTATTGCCCCCTTGCATCACCATCCAAGGTATGGTAGGGCCAAAGTGAAAGCTGTGGGATGACCTTCCAGCTTTTTACTACCAGGTAGTAAAAGCTCTTACCTGCTGCTCCATCTTTTTAGTCATTCATTAGCACTATAGTGAAAAAAACATGCATCTCCTTAGAGGAAATAAACTGTCAAATGCTTTAAATGTTTGTTATACATAACACTTTATTGTTCTAGTTTTAATAATTGTTAGATAGATAGTTCACAAGTTTCCTTTTCAAAAGGAGAAAATTAGTTATGTATAAATTTCTGCTTTTGCATTTCTGTCATTTGTGTTGTTTCATGCTCTAATATGAAGAAATTGTGATTTTGCTTTAATTTTCAAGTGATCTCATTAAAGACTTCTCACTGTACTGAAAGATGCAAATATGATGTATACTACATTCTCCTACATGTTATAGACAAAAATGCTTTAAAACTTTAATGAAAATGTCTTAAAGGCTTATCTAGGTTTATGAACTGGAAAAATTAATAAATAGGTAAGAAAAAGAGTAATCAAAATAATGGCAAATGATACCAAAAAACATTTTCTTATGGAATTTGGAACAGTGGACTGCTAAGCAGTGATAGGTAGGAAAAATGCCTGAGATGGCAGAAATGTCCCTTTAAGAAGGCTCTTGCATGAATAACAGTAACAAAATGAAAAGAAAAAAGAAACAGATAATAAAAAGGTATTAGACAGAAGGAATGGTGAAATATGATGCACATTCAAAGTCTGTGTGGTTCCTTGCAGTAAATGTGCCAGCTTATTACACAAGGTCAGCTTTAATCTGGGTCCTGAAATTAATGCCATTTTTAATATATTTTCACTTCATTGTAGTCATGAAAAAATAGCAAAGTAGTTGTGAATACAGGTCAACAGGGCAGAAAGCTCTGTGAATGCAGCTTCAGCCCACCTCATAACTACAGACAATCCTTTTTCCTTGTATTTTTGAGGTGTTTTAGTAGGAAATTCAGAACCCTAATAGCAGGTTTGGATGATTGGTGCTGACAGCAAAACTGAGTGAAGGCATTGCTAAAGGAACTGAAAATGAAAACTATAATTAAAGGTTATAACTTAGAAGTCCTCTCTATCTTCCATATTATTACTGTTTTGGGTAATGAAATGTTATTTCCTCATAGGTATGCTTTAAACAACTGAGTTGTTCTTTGCATAGATAATTAGGGAGAACTAGAACACAATGACAAGAGTCTGTGCACGAGGAAACACCTTTTTCCATGAAACTTACCCAAGAAGGATAAAGCACAATTTCTTGTCAAAGTAGACAATGTGCACTCCTGAGCAGTCAAATTAACAATCTCTCCAGAGATGGTTAAGCAGGAAATGGGGATTTCCCATGTTTTGGAGGAATGACCTAGCCTATAATGATGCCCTTTTTTCCCCCCCCTACTATTAGCATATTTTCTCTTCACTTTTTAAAGCCACGATTTCAGCCTGATTTTTAATAGGAAAAATTTTAACATTTCAAGGTTTCATTGAGCCATACACTGTCTTTAAAAGCTTTTTGTATAACTGGTATGATGCTACAGCCGTTTAAATTGCAGTAATATCACATTAACTACAGAGCTTCCTAATTAGATATTTTATTTTACAGTGTTCTATGTTACCTCCTAAATAAGCATGAGGTCTTCTGTTACCAGAATGTTGAACTGTAGCACAGTTCTGAGAAAAGAGTGAGCACAAGGAGGACTGTAATTACAGCAATTATGGAAAAGTAATTTACTAGTTGTGTAAACTGAACAGCTTTGAAAGAGATTGGATCGACCATGAAAAGAAGTTCAATATTGAAAATAAATATTTTGGGATCTCTGAAATGGTTGTAATGTGGATAAGCAAACTGTAAACATTTTACCTAAAGTGATATATTTTCATTTTAAAAGCCCTTGTAAATATAACTTTGTGTTTTTATAGAAAGACTAAAATTTATCAGAGTTGCATAGATATGCAGATCTGTCATTTCCCATCTGGTATAAGCTTACTAAAGAAACAAATAAATACTGAATTGACATGTCTTTGGAGGAAAAGTATGAAACCCTAACTTTTACATTTGACACAGGTAAAATGATTATTCATTTAAAAGGAAATTGATAGATTAATGCCAAAGGATGCAGTAATGAATAGAGTTATCTAGAGAGAAATTTGATCAAAAATGTCTCTCAAGATGCAGATGGTTCAGAAGCCAAATTCACATGTAACAGTTATCTTTTAGCCCAAGAATATTCATACTTAGTTTTTCAATGCTTGGTCAAGAGAACAACAGGACTTTGTCAGCTGTTTCTGAAGACTCCACAAAATGGGGATAAGGAAAGAAAGATAACGTATCCCATCTGAAATTTCTAAACAATTTTTCCCCTTCACCAAATGTCTTACACAAAGTTTAAAGAGTATATAAATAGAAGCATGAAAACAATCTGCTACCTGAAGCTTTTATCAAATCAGACCCATTTTTGTAGTGGCAAAAGCTAGGGCCATGCTGTGGATAGCTGTGCTCTGCAGCACACCTCTCTACTCTGCCTCCTGACAAGGTGCCAGAATACATCCTTGTGCCTTCATCCTTCCTAAGAAAGTCTGAAGTTAGGGAAAAGACCTTTACATCACCAGTCCATCCCAGATGGAGATGGTGCATAGACTGGTTGCATCCCCAGGGCCTCAGGGACTCTCCAGCATCTCATGTTTAAGCAATATACCTGCAGTTAAAATGGCAGCATTTAGATCTCACCTGCCTGTCAAGCCAGAGCAGCTCAAAACCTAATGTAATTGATTGGATAATAATAGTTATATTTCTTTGATCTGATTCCTGAGAATGGATGTTCTGACTATCAGTTACTACCTGCACTTTGTGATTTTACATTCACATTTGTCTCTGAATAATAGCAGCCATTACAAGAACTGGCCATATTCCACAGACAAATTAAACCACATGGCAATTCTGTGTTCCATTACTTTATAGTAAGTCACAGCATTTAATTGTATTTTCACAATACTAAGTCATTACAAGCAAGTCAGAAGCAAATCACAAGGTCTGAATAAGTATTTATAGTTATTCAAGCTTTGAGGACATTTACATGAGAAACTGGCACTTACGTTTTGCAGAGAGAAAGTTGACTTCTCTCTATGAGTTAAATGCTTGAAAGCTAAAGGGCTGGGCCAAAACCATTAGAGAAAATAAACTGCTTCTGTAACAACCCTGCTGCTGTAAATGCTTCTTTTTATATGAAGCATTTGACTTAAATGGATTACAGTTACTCTTGACAGTATGAAAGAAGGTACCCTAAAACATTTTAAATAGCTCTTGTATTCCACCTTTAAAGCTTTGGTGTATTAACTTGGCAGAAAATGGCTTATAAGAAAACCTTACTTATATGAATGACAAAGCTGAAGAGGTCTGTGTGCTGGGGAGAGAATACATCACTTTGTCAGTGGAAAAGAACACAGGTACCAGCTGGGGCTCGTAAAATGAAGACAGAGGATGCAAAAGGATAAAATACCATAACCCTTGGTCTTTTATTTTGTAGCATGTCCAGAGTTTTTCAGTTCTGTTTATAACACATGCTTTTTAATATAGTGAAGCTGCAAAAAAAAGGAAACAAAGTAAAAAGGCTACCTATTGTACCTTGCTACCAATTCTAATTCAATACATCTGATTTCTTAATTTCTTCTTTCTGTATCAATAGGTGTGGAAGTACCAAGCAAGGCTCTGTAGCAATCTAGCAGATATTTGTATGCAGTACTGAGAGATCCTCCTTAATGAGATCTGCAGTATAATGTTGCTAGCTTTAACTGGAGTTAAATTCTATACCATAGAAAGTAAAAACGCAATTATAAAATGTATATGATGACTCAAAGCATTTATGATTATCTCAGAATGCAATTTCTTGTGTTGTCTTTAATGTATATGTGTCTTATTTAGATTATTTGCTTTGAACTAACTTCATTCAAATAAAAGACTACTGCAAAAAAAATTTTCTAATTAAATGAAAATAAAAATATAAACCAGGAAGATAAGCTCAGATCTATGGTAGAAATAATCTTAAGCTTTTATAAAAGCATAAGCATAAACAAATCTCCTTTCATATCCCAAAATTTTATTTTTATATTCAGAATACCCTTCCTAAGTACTATTTACTTAGGGAGTAAGTAAATATTTAAATTTTTTCCAAATGTCTGGGTCTCAACAGGCCAATGGTATCCATAATGAAATTGAACTTGAATTTGTCTTGAAGAGCCTGAAAAACAATACTACTATTGGCAGCCTAATGTTTAACCAACTTTTTATTAATAGGTTTCTGTGATGAAAGCAAGTGAAAAGTATTGCTATGTGTTGCTTTTGTAGACAATATTTTTACATAAAATTCTGAAGTATTCTAAGTCAACTGAAAAATAAGATGCAAGTTAGAATTGAGTTAGAAGCAAGTTAGAAGGAGAATTAGAAAATATTTTCATTTTTTATTTCTTCTTTAAGCAGGAGATTTATTCTGTAAAATCTTATTAAAAGGACCACTAAAAGGTAATTTTCATGTTTAATTTGTTGTAGAAAGCACAAAAAGTAGCATGCCTTTGTATCATTTTACATTCAACTTTTCCCAAAACATTTGTTTTCTTAACAATGCTGAAGTGTATGTACCAAAAATTGCAGGAAGCTGTTGCAAGGTTAGTTTGAGGGTGACTAAACAAACCTTCATTTGTAGGATAAATTATAAGGACTAAATTGAGTCAGGTTATTAGGAGCCATATATGAAGGTGAAAAAATTCTGATGAAGTTTAGAGAGGCATAAAGTTGATGAGATGGAAAAATGCAAAATGCTCTGGTAAATGCTAGCAGGCAGGGAAGAGGACAGACTGTGAATGTTGGTGTAAAGTTAGAGAAATCCAGTCTGATTTGGATAATAGAAGAAAAAAAAAAGAAATCAAAAGCAGACATTTTATCTTAGTGTTGAATAATTTGCACCATGATGAGCAAATCTTTAAAAGAGTAGCTGTGATTCTGAAAGTCACAGTTCATCTGGGATAAAGGACATCACTGCTTTGTTTGGAATTGACTCTGATTATTTCCACCTTTTGTGGGCTGGACAGGTTACTTCTGCTCCTTATCCCAGACAGATTTTTTTAAGAGCCAAAAGTCTGCTGCTTTCTTTTCACACAGGAAAGACTACCAAATGACAACCTCCCAGCAGCCTGGGAGGCAGGTCAAAGCCCAGGTTGCCTCCCAGTCTGGCAAGTCACACACCTGCAGATGGAAGGGATTTCCACTCCAGCAATATAGACCATACAGGGTAGGACATGTGAAAAACTCAAAATATGGATGAGATTAAGGCTTTTACAGATTCGTGGATGACCTAAGTAAAAAAGTTGATCTGTATACTGAAAACACAATCAGATAAAGTAATGTGAGGGGTATGATACCCAGGTGATGCAGTAAAGAGGCAAATTAGTTGCAGAATAGTATTTCTAAACTCTTTATACAGTAAATGCATTGGGGGAAAGATTGTGCTTTCTAATGCATTTATGAATTATCTTCCCTGTCATCGAATTATCTGCTTGTGGAATATTTTTTTTTTTTAAATGAACAATAAGAACATCAGCATTTACAAGACGATTAAAGCACTCCAGAGGCATATAAGCAATCAGCCAAAAGCCTTTCTTTCTATAGAGACAAGGTAGAAAATTTGAATATAGGAAACTCACAGCAGTTGAAAAGAGATTTCTTATACATTTCAGACTTGGTCAAGTTCATAAGAGTCACAAGCAGTTTCCTCAAGGGCTTATTCTCTCTAATGGAATTTTACTGAAGATTGATTACACTACCTTAATAATTAGAAGGTCTTAATAAGCGGTTTACCTTTGATAAATAGAATTGTTAGGAACTACCTTACTCTTGTAGTAAGCTAATAAGGTTGAAGTGTCAACTTTTAGAATGCATTTTAATCTTGGTGTTACATGGTAATTAAAGGTAATTAATAATCCAGAAATAATCACCAGCTAAACTCCAATCCCTTTTCCTTGTTTAAGAAATTCTTTACAGAGTGTAAATGAGGAAAAGACAGTTTCCCTCATTTTTAAACAGCCTCTGGGGGGGAAAAATGAGCATTAAGACCATGACCAAGGGCTCAAGACAGCTCTCTGGAGGAGCAGGGAGCGATAGGAGACCCAGAGGCCGCAGGGCCATGGGCTGAATCCATACCCTCCCACATGTCAGAGCTGTGGTGCCATGAAACACCTCCTAGAAAGGGGTTTCATGCCACCTTTGCCTAGCATGCCTAGAAACACCTCCTGAAACACTTCCACAAAGTAGCTCAGCTGCTGCCAGGATGAAACACCATACCTGATGTGCAGGCTGTGCCACAGACTCTCAGCTTCTTAAGTTGATATATCTGCCTTTCTAATTTTGAATAGGCAGAAGAAAGTGTTTGTCATCCTGTAGCTGTGTGAAATAAAAGTAGTCCCCTTCCTCACAGCCACATCACATCTCCTGTGCAGTTCATAAAGCAGGTAGTCACCTTTTGCAGTAATACAATATGTCTCAAATACTGAGTGAAAAAAGAATCCATTGCAGGGTAATTAAATATGCTAATTCCCCTCAGTGTCCCAAAGGGATTGATTTAAAAAAAAAAAACAAACCACTCTTAAGTGGGCAAATTTAATTTGCTTTATTTAAAAGCAGATGCAGTATAATCAATGCTAAATTTCCTTATTAACCATAAAATCTCTGTATGAATAAGTGGTCTTTGGCATTTTAATAGGTTTTGATATAACTCCAATGTGTAAGCAGGGTTTATTAATACCATAGGACTGGAAGCATAGTGTGATATGGGTTGAAATGGTTCCTGTTTTGTAAAAATGTTAATATTCTGGGTAGATGACCTTGCACCTCCTTTCACATATGTTTTAGCTTGAGGCAGCAAGGGAAATTTAAAGCCTAACTGCAAATAACAGTGTGGCAGAAAAAGTAAATTTGATTTGTGAGGAATCAAAGTAAGATTTTATGTCATTATAAACATGGACATATAATTACACATCTTAAAAGCTAAACTGTGCAACAAAGATAAGATAGCAAACATATAAAGAAGTAGACAGCATTATAGTTTCACTAAATATGTGCACTAAATATGTGCATAGTGTAACCCAGGCAAAGAGTTCCCTAAATCTTTGGGATTTGTGGGCAAGCAAGGCAACTCACTTTGCAGGTGGAGGGTCACATAAAAGCAATTTCAATAACAACATTTTATATTAAAAGCTTGCGAAATTCTTTTCTTTAATGTTGCTGAGATATACTCTGGGTGGCATGACTGAAATATAACAGCGCATTTTGCTGTAAAAGTTGTTTTGCCACTTGTTTGGGATGACCTACATAACTCACAAGTGACGTAGTGGCAATAAAACCTTTATGGCTCTCTGCACGATTACTGGCTCTAGCCGTATGTTGATACTTGTGCAAAGCACAGGCCTTGCATAACCTTAACAAGACAAATGTCAGTGGAACTTAACAATGGCGACAAACTTTACCAGCATAAAATCTGAAAACTTCATTTTCACAGTATAAAGTCAGCTGGAAGAAGAGCTGAGTACAAATAGCAAAGATCAGTCTGGCCCTTGCCAGGTGAAATTTTAGGTAGACTATCTTAAGAAGCAGTTTATCAGCTCTTGCTTCTCCTACAAATCCTTATGGCATTGCAGATAGATTACATATTTTAAAATAAAATATTTCAAATGTTAGCAGTCTCATTTCCATTCTCACAGCAAAACTGATCCTGGGAAGACAAGGCATTAGAAGTGCTGACCTAAAACTTGGCTTATAGAAATACTGAGGAGCAAGGATCTTTGATTCTCCACCCTCGCCACAGAAGTGACTGCAGGAAGAAAACCTGCCTTTCCTAGAAAGTGCATCTGCGCGGGGACAGAACACATGCAGCCCCAACTTGCCATCATAGCACTCCACAGCCTTTTGAGAATTGGATGGAATTATTTTTATTGGTTTTGTAATCAACATATGTTAGTTCATTACAATGAAATGTTTTCTGGGAAGATGCAATTTTGTTCTAAACTGTACCAGTGTGTGTTCTCTTAGGAGTACTTACATCAGATATGAGGCACTGAAGTCCATCATTTGTAGAGGTACTTAATAAAATGGTGGTTTTGTTCTTTTTCTTTCTTGGTGAAAAGTGACATGAAGTTGCAGGACAAACCCAATATGGAATGATGAAATTTTTTAAGTCATTAAATTTTACACATGATAAGGAATTTATTTTCTTTGCATTTCTAGTTACCTCTCCTCAAATTGTCCCAGGAGCAACTGATTAGTAAGGGCAGAGTTTTCACAATGAGGATTTCCTTGCCAGTAACGTGATGATTGTGATGATGAATGTCCTTATAAGTGGAAGCATCTTTAATTAAAAGCAAATAAATGAAGAAAATAGCAATTTCTGGAACAGGTAAAAAGGCTTGTCTAAATATTAGTGTGTTTATAGCATAAAACATGTTAGCTAGTGCTGTCACTTGTTACTCAGTACATACTTAATGAGACAGGCAATCAGAGGAATGTAGCAGCAGCGATATGTTTCATCAAGGTTATCAAGAAAAGTTAAGGAAAAGAAACCTGACTAACTTGTGCGTCTCTTAACACACCACAGTTGCAAAGACTCTATGCCTTTTATCTTGTACAAATATTGGTAGAAGAGCAAGTATCATTACTAAAAGGAAAACAGACACAGCTGGTTTGGAAACCTGGAGAGCAACAGTGACCTAGACTATACCTTGGGTCTTGCTTTGGCCTTTCAGCATTTTTAATTTAAGTATGTGGTTACATTAGGGATCCTTGCTGTCCTACTGGCTCAGTCTTAGTTAGTTAGACCACCAGATTTCAAGGCCAGCGTGTAATCTAAGTAGAATGTGCCCAGCCATGCCACGAACTCATTTATTTCTTCTTCTGTTAGCATGCATATGTGCTAGTAGTCAGAATCATGCGTTTCAAGAAAATTAAAACAGTAAGGAATTGATAAAGTCAGTCTTCTAGCTTTATTATTTTGTGCACACCCATATTGCATCTTTGTTCTGTGGCATATCTCATATTCAGTGGGATATCACACGAATAGGTTTAATGGAAAACAAAGCCTTAGCAGAAGTAAAGAATTGCTTATTTTCCTAATTGTAGTTGAATCAGAAATAATAGTGATATGATCTAGTGCATGCCTTAATCTTAGGCACAGAGTTTTTCTTTTCAGAAAAATAATGGAAATACTTTTCATAAAATAGATGCAGACATGCCTCCTCTTCCCCATTTACTACTTGATATCATTCCTTTTAGGGTTAGAGACTGTGGTGGGCTAACCTCAGCCAAGATCCCCACCTCAGATTCTTTCTCACTCCCCCTCCTTGTCATGACTGAAGAGGTGTGATGCAAAAGTTAATGGGTCAAGATAAAGATGAGGAAATGGCTTACCAATTACTATCAAGGGCAAAACTGAAATGTGAAAAATTAATTAAATTTACTGACAAATAAAATAGATTTGAATAGAAAGAATCAAAGAGAAACACTGAAACAACAAATTTCTTTCCCCTTTCCCCATATTCAGCTTGACTTCAGACTCCAAACTCCTCTATTTCCCCCAGAACAGAGCAACACAGCAAGAGTGGGGAGGGGTCCATGTACAAGTTTTGATCTCTGCCTATACCTCCCTTGCATGTGTTTTACCTGCTCTAGTGTGGAATCTTCATGAGCTGCAGTCCTTCAAGAAAAAACCTCCAGTGCGGGTCCCCCATGGGTTGCAGGGGACTTTGCTCCAATGCCTGGAGCACATTCTTCCTATTCTCCTTTTCTGGCCTTGGCCTCTGCAGAGCTGTTTCTCCCTTTGCCTGACTGGCATTTTTAGCCCTCCTTAAATCAGCTTTACCCGAGGTTCAGCAATCACAGCTGAGGGGTTCAGCTGTGCCCTGCAGCGGGCTGGCTGACGATAGCTGTGTCTGGCATGGGGCAGCCCCTGGACACTGCCCACAGAAGCCACCCCTGTCACCACCAGCAGCACAACCTCAACACCTACAGCTAATTTAGGCGAGTCTATTTTAGCATGTAGTTTTCCTAAATGTTCTGTATAATCAAGGGAGGCAGATGGGCATCTCTGATGAGTAATTCAAGTCTTGGGGAATCACACACCAGGGGTGTGCACGTCTCTCTTCTTTTTCTATAATACTAATAATTTATTTTAAATTGAGTGAAGTAAATCTCCAGAGCAGAGTACACCACACCTTCTGAGATCTATTTATCCCTTGTACATATTCAATGAAACCAAAAAAATGAAGAATTATAGACACTGACTGAACTAGTTGACACAAATATACAACCATACTACCCCAATCAAACATAATTATATCTTTTTATTTGCTCTAAATTTACCTAAAGGCGTAATAAAATAAAAACATGTATGCAGTGGAGAGCATTTGTAATACTAGCAGGGATGGCAAGCGGGCTGTAAAAAAAACATACAATAGTTTTCAAAGCATTGAACCAGATGAGCATGGATTACCACATTTGTTTGAAAACCCATGGCAGGAACCATTATAAGTGCTTGGTACATCACCCCTTATTCCATTGCTTATTTTTTCAGCCGTACAAAGTAAGCATTGCACAAAAATAAAAACACTTTGTTGCATACTTCAGTTTCCTGCAAAACGAGATTGTGAAACAAGATGAGGAGGTCATTGTGTGCAATACTGGAAATGCAATAGTGGCATGCCCTTAGTTTGCAGTCCAGGTGCTTTTCAATGAACACACTGTGGAATGCTGTTGTGATTGAACAGAAGGAGTTTGTATTCACATTTTTTCCTTCTTATTTGAAAAAGAAGCAACTAAATATAAAAAACATAGAGGATATTTAGAAAGTTGCAAAATTAGAAGTATCAAGCCACTTGTCATCAGAATGTAAGTTATTCATACCATCTGATTTTTCCCACCATTTTCCATCACAAACTTCTTTCCAAAGAGTCTCATGCTGTTCAGAGTGTAGGAGCCAATAGCACCAGGGACAGCCTGTAGCAGCCCTGCTTCATTTGCTTTAGCAGTTAAAAAAGGTTCAATATAAACCCTTAGTAAGTAATTTAAAGGAAAGAAACTCTTGAGTAGGTGTGCTAAGTATGTTAATGTTGCAATAATTGCACTAATTCACAGATTTTGGTGCATCAGAGCTGTTCTGATAAGATTTAACCAGCCAAGTTCAAATGCAGCAGCAGCGTGTTCATATAATAGCAGTAATTTGAATTCAGTAAAGTTGTGTCCAGGCTAATAATCCCAACAAAAAGCATGGCCTGATGCTGAATGAATATTAATATCTAGCATCCAGACTCAAACTGACCTCAGGGTCCCAGATAAAGAGCCACGAAATGGCGGAAAGCAGTAAAAGCAAATAAAAAATTAAGGGTATGTTCTAGGTTGATCCCCTTTTAAGTATTTCTCTCTATCCCAGTAACTTTATCTGTCTTTTCCCTGTTAAAGGTGCCAGAACAATGAATCAAGTTTCTGATTTAAAAAAGATTCAGCACCCATGCTTTTGTGGTGAATACAGATTTTGATCTCAGTTTCACCAAGGTCTTTTTTCCCATTCAGCTCTGGAGCTCACTGACAATTTTCATTTATCTGCAGGTGGCAATTTCCCCATCATCCTGTCCAGAAATTCTGTAAACCACCATTTTTTTCAGGTTGTGTGAATGTGTTTCAGGACACACTGTGTCCTCAGATCCCAGGTACTTATTTTGATATGGCCAGAGTTTCACAACAGTAATAAAGAGCATACACAAATTCAGCTCACTTTACTAGGACGTGAGATATTGTATGCTATCAAAAAGCACCAAGATCAATTCATAGAAGAAAACTTATGGCCATTAAGTAAAAAAATCCCATCACTTCTGTATCAGGAAGTCTCAGAGTCAGGCATCACTCAAGACTGAAATATTCTTCAGAAAATATTACAATATTTACAAAGACTGTGTATTTATATCACTACAGGCTTTGCCTGTCCACACAGACTGTCCTGTTGGCTCCCCAAGGTCAGAGACAGTCTGATCTGGACATCCTTCTGTTCATCGTATTTGAAAGAAATGTATCATGTCAGAACACATGCCTGGCAGTCAGGTGGTCCTAAATTATAACCTTTCATTTACTGCTGAGCCCATATGTTGCCCACAAAAGATTTTGTCTCTGTTCCTCCAGCTGTGAAATACATAATGTCATATTGGAGATGAAATGATTGGTCACAGACTTCCAGGTTCTTGAGTGATGGGCTGAAAAGCTTATAAAGGCTGACTTATAATTTCACAAAAATATTAAACCACTTCCTGAGGGAGTATCTTGAGCAATATCCATTGTGCACATTAGATGAAACAGGCTTGCTTTGGGAAAAAATAATGTGTGAGTATGGCATTAAAAATGGCCATACCACATGACAGGGGTGCAGCAGTAGATCTAAAGTTTTATGTGTGACTCTAATTATAAAATATCCTCCTTTTCAAGTTTTTGTCTTTGCAGCTTTAATACTTTATAATATAGTCTTACAAAAGCAGAAAATTAACACTGATCCATGCCTTTAGAGTGTTGCACAGAGATTTTAGAATCAACACATGTAAATGCAGGGAGGACCATTTTTTCCAAGCATGGCAGCACGGGTCAGCACATCACATTTAGGCTGATGGTGTACTTTCATTTATCCTTTTCAGCCATTTGTGTGACAGCTACAAATATATCTTATATCATGCAGATGCTCGATACTACTTCCTGAATAAGGAAGGAAATGTGAAATTAAACTATGGTATAAGCAAAACTTAAGCCAGGCTGTTTTCTCTGACAGAATAGACCCGAGCAGTAAACAAATATCTTTCTAGCAAGGTCACAAAGCTGGCCTTTGTATTTAAAACTAAGGAAATATTTTGTTAGATTTGCTTGCTCTTTTCTTTAAACAGAGCTTCTCCAACTCACTTGTCCTCATTCCTTTGGAAATCTGTAAACCCTGCTCTCCAGTGCTGCCCATGTTGCACACCTCCTTTGTATCACTGCTAGTGCTCTATTTGTTATCCTATCCAGAATGGTCACTTTCTCTCTCTGGTTTTTTCCCTCTCCTCACTTTGCCTACAGATGTTCTACAAGTGTCTCCATGTACACCTTTCATATCTGTAAAATTAATTTAAAATACAATTCTGGAAGGGATCACTGGATTTTGGGAACACTCTCCTACAATCTCTGGCAAACATTTCCTGTCACAGAAATTAAGAGCATTCTCCAAGATAAGTTCTTGGACTGTCTTGGTATGGAAAAACTGAAGAAAGAAAAGCTTTTTAGTGGAAAACTCTCCCTATCCTCGCTCTGTCTGTAAAACACTCATGGCTTTTCAAGTGACACACTTAGAATAGGTTTCTAATATTTAGTTGCTTAAATGCAACCATTGTGATAGAATGGTATCTTAATCAAGGTGGGTCCAAAGAATGTTTTCTTCAGTTGCAAAAATCTGAATAAGGACATCACAGATTAAAATGGGTGTTTGTTAACATGCATTAATCCACTTCCAACTGGAAACAAAGTTCTGCTACTGGGGGAGGGAGCCGTGATTCTTCTAGGTTTTCTGAAAGCAAACCATGTTTCTTAACTTAGAAAGGGGGCTGGCATGCCAAGCACTACTTTCCGTAAACCAACTTGTAGCTGTGACCATGCACATTATTTTGAGGTGCCAGTAGTTATAAATGATTTTGTAACTCTGGGAAAAGCAGGATTACTGCCAACAACAAAAGTGTATGCTGACAAACTGTTGAAATCAAAATCAAAGCTCTGGTAACATCTGGTGCTTCACTACTGTAAGCTAGTACTTGTTCAGGGCCTCCTACCAACATGGAGCACCTTGTTTAAAATCACAGGCCAGAATTTTAATAAGTGCTGCAATGTTTATAGAGTTCCTAGTAACATGAGACCAACTCATAGCACTAGAAACTGTAGTACTTATTTTTCCAGTAAGAATAAACTAACTCTAGCACCAGGAATTGGACCAAAGGGAGCAGAGCTCTGAGTTTGCTGTAATTGCAACACAGTGTAGCTTTGGCAGCACTTCTCTTTCCATCCCTGATCCCCTTTCCTTAGTTCTAATACATATTTATCCTTTCACTTGTAAATTAATTCTTTTCTAAGGTATATGGTTAGCACTTTATTAATTGCTCCCAGTATGACTGTTTTGTAAAGTAGAAACGCCCATTTTAATTTTTAAAAAATGGGTTCAGAGATCCAGTATTGCAAGTTGTAAATAGTTTGTCAAACTGAACCTGAACTTATAATTTCCTTTACTGTTCTCAAGATGAAGGATTTTTACCTGTTTTTATCTTATTGCTAGAGTCCTAAAATTTGCAGATTAAATGCATTTGAAAAAAAAAAGAGATATGTCTTAAGAAATTTTGTGATTCCATTTAGAATGGTGATTTTCATTTATTGGATCCCTAGTTTAATATTAATTTATGTTGTCATTTGATCCCATCCAGCAGCTAAGCATCCAGGTAGCAGCTCATTCCCTATCCCATAGTGAGACAGGAGAGAATCAGAAGAGAAAAAGGGAGAAAATTGTGGGGTCGAATTAAAGACAAGTGAAGGAAAGAGGAAAAAAATCCACCACGATTGTTGCAATGACAGTCAGTCACCACTTCCCACAGGCAGCCTGGTGCCAGCCAGTCTCCAAGCAATGGCCAGCATGGCAGATAAGCACACTCAGGTTTATTGCTGAGCACAATTAATATGGAATGGGGTATATCCTGTTGGCCAGATCAGTTCAGCTGCCCTGGCTGTGCTGCCTCCTGGCTTCTTGCCCATCCCCAGCCTCTCTCTAAGGGGTAGACTGAGCAATGGAGAAAGCCTCACACTGTGCAGGCACTGTTCAGCCACAGCCAAAACTTCTGTGGTTTGTGATCAGCACTGCTGTAGTCCCCAGTCTGGACTGCAGTCATAAAGACTGCTACCAAGAAAGTTAACTCCATCCCATCCAGACCCAGAACATTTAGCTATTTAAATAAACTAGAAATATATTTATTACTATTTTCTCATGGCACTTGGGCACACAACTACATTGCTTTTTTTTTTTTTTCCCTTTGAAAAGCTCTCTTTTTCTGAGACTAATTGGTAGCAGACTATATTACTAATTTGCTTAAACAGTCAGAACAGTGCACCTGCAGTCCCATCTACAGCCTCAGCAATGGAAGAGAAATCTGTATGCAGCCATATAGGTATTATATTGCATATGCATTGATTGTGTATCATTTCACGTCCATGTATTACTTGCAGAAGTAAAACATATATTTTAAGAAATTTGGAAAATCAAACAATAATTTAAAGACATGACACAACAAAACAACTGGAGATGGCTTTTTTCTTACACAGGCACTCTTTAAATTTTTTTATAGGTTTGCATTAATTGAGGAAAAAAAGATATACTGAAGCCCTCATTTAAAAATGGATATTTTTCATAACCTTGATGCTGTTCTGGTATGGCTGGTAGAAATGACAGGAGAACCTAGAAGCAGAACAACAAAAGAGCAAATGCTCAGACAAAGTACAGCACCAGGAAAGCACAAATCACTGGAGGGTTTTTTAAGTAACTGAGTAATCCAAACCTGAGGTAGTACAAGATTTTTCAGACGAATTACTGAAGACAAAATTCCATCACAATGATTGCTTCTATTACTACTTGTGATAATTTGACTCTTTTTTATTTTTTTCTTCTAAATTGTGGCAATATTCTTAGCAATAATAAAGAATTCAAGACAAACAGCACTGAATTGTACAAAAGTTGGACCAGTTCATATACAATAAGCTACCCTAACCGTTTGCCAGATGTAGCATTTGAATGGATTTTACTTCATTTGAGAAAGCCTTCGGGAGCTGAGAAAACAAGTTAAGGCAATCATTCTCTGGGAACTCAGGAAATCTAGTATAATTTTCTTGCTTCGGGGTTAGTGAAGCCATCTAAATCCATCCTTCATAATGTTTTCAACAGTGCTGTGGCAGTTGTCACTTGTCCTTGTCCTTGCAATCAAAGCAAACTTCCGTCACATCCATTTGCAGTGAATTGTGACATCATAGAACCATGGACATGCAGAATGTCCTGAGTTGGAAGGGACCCACAAGGATCATCAAAGTCCATCTCCTGACCCAGCACAGGTCAGCCTCTAGAATCACACAATGTGCCTGGAAGCATTGTCCAAATGCTTTCTGAGCAGGATGTGTGACCACTTCCCTGGGGAGACCGTTCCAGTGCCCAAACACCCTCTGGATGAAAAATCTTTTCCTGAAAAACAACTTAAACCTCCCCTGACACAACTTCAGGTCCTGTTGATGGTGACCACAGAGGAGAGATCAGTGCCTGCACCTCTGCTCCCCTTGTGAGGATGATGTAGACAGCTCCCCTCCATCTTCCAGAAGATCTCTTGATGGCCATGGGATATTGCCAATCAGCCCAGGAAGTGCTTGCTTGGCTACAACAGTGAGGGTTAGCTGGGTTGGCTGTGCCATACTTAAGCAGTTCTCCCAGGTTCTAGTTATGTCAGATCAGCAGGTTGTCTTTCTGCATTCTGAATTATCCCTTTTGCATGAGTCTTAACATTTTGGAAGCTACACAGAGTGAACAGAACAAATGCCCTGGATGTGTTAAAGAGAATTAGAATAGTGTCTCATGTTAAGTATTTTGATGAAATATTGGACACGTGTCTTCATTTTTCTTCTTGGTGGAAAACTTCTTTGTAAGTGAAAAAAAAATGGAAGGAAAAGATATGGAAAATGTTCAGTGCATGCAAAAGTACCTCTGAATGATAAGCAATAAGAAAATAACACCTTTTCATGCAGAACTCCACAAATACTGTCTGGACTAATGGTGTCTAAAATTGCATTGAATACATTGTAACTTTTAATTCATTTTTAAATCACTGTTACTATAAAAACTTCTTGGACCATGGTAATTATCCTAAAATGGACACTTTTTTCTCTAGTGTTTTCCCAGAGAGATTTTGCCATCAAACAGCATGGAGGTAGTATAAATTCTCACATGTTCTCCCTGTTTTTAATGGCATTTTAAGCCTTACATAACATAACATAACAGTTTGAATCACAAAGCAAATATAATTAGAACAGTCCTGGCCTTGTTAAAATATACAAAGAAATGGCCAGATTTTCAACAATACTCTGCAAGCAATTTTTAGCAGTCTTTTAAGGATTTGCTGGACGTGTGAAATTAAATGATAGGAATTCTAGAGGTGATGAGTTCATGTGGATGGAAAGGCTGGGCAGATTTTGGTGCTTGCTTAGCTACCAAAGCATACATCCAGTGCCTATATCAGCAGCCTGATTTTCCACAAAGACCAATATTCATGGCCTCTGTCAGGTCCATCTGACAGCTTTCAGACAGCTTGCCACTTCTGTGCATCATAGCTGTGGCATTGGTCAGAGGAGTCCTCTTTTTAGCATCTGTAAGTGGCATATGTTTATCCATTCATGTTGCAGTCCGCAACTCCAGGATCTCATCCAGGGAAGCAGCAGGATTCTGGGGACCAACATCAAACACCAACCGAGACGGGCTCCCGTTCATGAAACCATTTATTCAGCATGAGAACAAACTCAGGTCCGGAACAGAGAGCTCTGAACAGAGGCACAGCAGGGGTTTTTGAGGGACAGAACCCCCGAGGGTTTACACCTTTGAGGGTGGAGTTCAGGGTCAGGGACCAGTAGAAGCACACCAAGGGAGAACCCCCCAGGGACTCAAACCCAATCACAACTCCTGGGCCGCCCTTCACAAGGGGTTTGGGGTGGGACAATGTAACCCTTTGTCGTCCCTGAGGCACACTGCCACACATTGAAGCTTTTTCATTTTCCTGCCCTCCCCTCCGAATCAAGCAATCATTTTCAACTCAGGCTAATAGGATTTTATCTGGGATATAGTGCTTAATCAATGCATGGAATCTGTGTCTCACATCAGACAGCAACGGAGGTATCCATTTGTTCTCTAACCCAAACTCCAGCCTGATGAATGAGCATTTTATAGTGCATTTTATTCTTCTCAATACAAAGTATCAGTGCAGTGTGATCATAATGTAACAGAAGAACAAGAAGAACAAAAGGATATGGCTGTTGGAAAAAAGTTTTTTTTTAGAATAGACTTTTTTAAACTGTGACATGCTTTTACTATAAAAACCACTATACAAAATTTCTCCTCATTAGATAATCATGGATTAATCAGAATGAGTTAGTTTTTTTCTTTAAAAAATGAAATAATAAAAAAGAAATATATTCTTTTTATGCTAGAAGCTGCCTCTGTAAATGGAGCTTCATCACATCAGTACATGCATACTACTGCTAAGCTGTCTTGAAAACCAAAGAAGAGGACTCTGCATACAAGCCTAATTATACCAAGAGCAGTGTCAATGACACCAGAGTAATCTTGAACAGAACACTCACAAAAAGATGGAGGTGTTCTTCTGGGACCTTCGATGGTATTAATAAGGGCTTCATCAAATCAAGAGATCTTATTAAAGAGATGTGCTGTATATATCTTAATGACAGACTATTTAGGAGCTTATCAGGATCCCAAATGAGAACAGTAATTGCCTTAATGGGATGCTGATTCTTTCCAGACACGGGACACTGGCTATTGGAAGTAATGTCTTTGTCTCTTAGTTTTTTTACATTCTGTAATAAAATAAGAAATGCAATTTCTGTTACTATAAAAATAAAAACAATTGATCCTTTAAAGTTTAATCATTACACTGCTCCATTAAAATATTTGACCTAAACTACTATTTGCCTTTTTTATTTAGTCTGAGTTGAGTTTAAATAGAATTTATTGGATGGGATATACTACTAAATTGGTAGGTACAAAGGCTATTGCATCTATTCTGTTTAAATCTTCTCAATTCTCTTAGAAGGACTGCCTTCTAAGGCAAAAGAAAATTCCAGTTTTATCCCAGGACTATAATTTTTTCCAGTTATGAATAATGTATTTAGTGAAATCTAGATTATTTGAGGAAATGTGGACCAAACCTGTGCTAGAGAGATACTGTATGGATATTTGCAGAAAAAGATCTACAAAGAAGAGGAAGATAATGCTTTTTGAAGTCCAGTTCACTAGTGCAATCTTTTCCTCTGATTTATCGTTTGTTGAAGTTATTACAGTTTTCCCGGTTTTCATTCAATCAGCTTTAAAAGAAATCCTGCACAATGCCATGACTGTGCTTGGGACAAAAGAGGAAAATATTACAATTACTTATGTAACAGTAAACACACACCAACTCTGCTAAGGCCATGTGTATACAAAATATCTTCCTTCTAACCTTTCTGAAAATGTACTGATTTTCCCATTCTTCTTCATTATTTCTGAAGGCCTGGAAACGGGAGGAAAAACAATAGTGGATGAGAACTTGCACTGTTAAGCTGTGCTTTGCTCTAAAGGATCTTCATCAGCTGCTGACAGATGAGAAGTCCAAATAAAGTTTCCTTTACATAACCTTTCGTAACAGTACAGTGTCTGAGGTGGTAAAACAAAACAAAACAAGACAAAAGCTGGTCTCAAAATACTTGTGCTAAAGGCTATGTAACTACTAATTCAAAAATACATTAGGTGAAGATGCAGCATTCTTTTAACTGACCCGAAAAATGCCCTCATTTAGTTTAAACCAAATATCAGAAGTCAAGAAATTAATTTTTTTTTTCCATGTCCATGAAGCTATTGACCTGTGACATGGTTTTTATTAGAACATCGTTTACATTTCATCCTCAAAATTTCATGTAGTCATTACTCATTAAAATATGCAAGAAGAAATTATGATCAGAAGAGGGAAGTGCATGTTTCTACTCCAGGTATTGATGAGATGAGGTGAACTCAGATCCTTTTCTCCTAATCCCAGTGCTGCCAGCTTCTGTGAGGAGTCACTGAATTTCTAAGTTCATGGAAAAAAGCACAATTCCTTTCAAAAATATCTTTGGCAGAGGAATATTCAAATCTGCAAAGGAAAATGCCATTTGCTCAAGGTGATATTACCTCTGCACTGCTGTCCTGGTGGGGCATTCTTGGGCTTACTTCTCACTCTAAGTTCTCACTCCATCCCAGGAAGTAAAAACTGAGATGATGAAACTGTGTGAGGTCCCCAGCTTCTTCAGCTTCCTCCTTTACACTGCTAGAACTCTGCTTCCCTCTTCCCTTATCATTTTTCCCAGGAAGTTTTATGTATCATGTACTTTTTTATCAGCTTCTTACTTGATTTCACCAGCTTCACTGTTTTGTAGTGTGGTGTGATTTTTTTCTTCTGGAGTCATAGTGCATTTATTTTGAAGCAATGCAGAAAATTGGTGTGAATGATTTTCCTTCAGTCTCCTCTCAGTTAAGGCATGTGTATATTGATAATGATGGAAAAAATGGATGTTGTCTGAGGTGTGAGGTTGGTTGGTTGGTTGGTTTGTTCACGCATTTGTTTTTCTGATGCAACAGGCATCTGTGTATTGATGTTGTCACAGCTTTGCTCAAACCTTGTACAGTCTGTAGTGCAGGCAAGATGACAGGTTTTTGCATTCAGGTAACCTATTGAGCTAAGCACCTATTACTTATCTGCAAGCTAACCACATGTCAGGAGTGCTGACTTGCTTAATTTAAAGACTATTCCAGAAATCTTGTGCTCCCTTGTTTGCTGCTTGCTCACTGACTGATAGGATATCTATTTATACCTATTTAACTGGTACTTCTAACCTCACCCCATAAATCTCATGCATCCCTTCACAATCATTAGCCATCATATCTATTTACAAATTGCTAAATTGCTACAATTGCTAAAACCAGGATTAGATCAGTCTCTTCCATGACCAACAGACAGAAGTTATATTATGGAAGCTACTTTTTTTTTTTTTTTTTTACAGTTTTGAACCTTTTATTAAATGGGCAGAAGTAATTGGATGAATAGGTAATTATCAGTAAAATATCCACAGATTCTTTCCCTCATCTGGCAACAAGAATGCAAGAATCAATCATTCTGACACTGAGCAATGATTAATCAAGCCAAAAGAGGAGTCTAGCACAAACAAGACATCCCAAAAATCTGTTACTCGTACTAGGACAGGTCTATGTTCAGTGCTTGTTCATGCAGAAATGCACAGTTCCTAGCCAGAATTACTGTTTCTCTATCTTCCACAGATTGGGGCTTTTTGCATTATTTTTACCCGCAGCTTTGTGGGGGGGATATTTTGTTTAATGAAGGCCACTTTGATTTCACACGACTCGTATGGTATCAACAACCATCGTTTTTCTCAAAAAAAAGCTACCATTAGGAGATTCTGAAAGATGGTAAAGAAAACTTGGTTGAATTAATCTGTAAGGTGTTTGGTTCTTCATCTTTATTTTGACCCTCTTAAGAGCCGCCTGGGCTTTCCTGAAGTACATTTTTGCTTATTTGCAGTGGAGGATACAATTATAGAGCAATTTAGTTCTTAGGCAGCAGAAAGATGTTGTGTAAGCAGAAGGCAACGACAGCTGAAGGTTTTTATGTGGTTCTGTAATTCACTAATTAAAAAAGATCATTCTAGCAAACAGAACTGCCTCTTGAGATAATGCTTAATGAACATTTCAGTGACTGGATACCTTTAAACTCCGGTCAAGATTGCTACAGCTCGTAAGATTGCATTCAAGAAGACTGAATGATATAGCACACAAATTAGTTTTAACTTTCATCAAAGAATTTTGAATGGCTTAGCATATTTATATCTCTTGTATTTACATTTGCTGAAAAAAAAGTGAATTTATAACCACTGACAGCCCAGGCAGATCTCCTTAACGGTGTGTATTGATTTTTACACAACATCAGTTTTACCTCATTAATAATAGAGTCTTTTGACATAATGACTCCAGATAGATACTGTCTGTCTTTCTTTTGGGAATCTGCTGTTTTGGAAGATACACCCAGGACTTCTTACAGTGTGACATGTGCAATGCTAATGACTGAATCTTAATAAAATCAGCTTTCTATGAGAGCAACCAGCCTCTTTTGAAAGATTCTGTGCAGAAAATTCCTGGTAGGGTTTGATGAGGTTAAAAACCACCTTCTCACAAGCACTCATGAAGATGACTGAACTTTCTTGATGATTTTTGCAGATTCCTCTTTCTCTTGGAGGGGAATTAAGAACAATATGCTGCCTAAATTAAAAACAGAACGGTATAATGCCAGTGGCCATTAATGTGCCAAAGCAGCTGTTCTTCTCATCTTCTGGGATACAGTCTGGGACTCAGCAGCTAATTGCTGATACTGCACCACTACCAGAAAGAGCAGGGGATTTCTGTTGGTTCAGATTATAGAATTCCTATTTAGGACACAATGATCTTTAGCATTGAGGAGCTGAGGATTTCAGTGCATCGTGGAGTGGTAGTTGTTGCCACAGCGGAGTCTCACCACATGCTCCGTCTTAGCAACAGGCCGTGTAGGATGATGCATGCAGCAAGCCTCCAGTGAAACAATTGTGGTGTGATTTACACTTCATCAAGGGGGTTGCAAAAAAACAAAACAAGCTTATTAGGCACAATATATGTAGAAATTTGTCAGATCAGAAGTGACTGAAGATAGCTGTTATGGAAATAATATGATACTAATGTAGTTGTTCTTTCTTTTACTGTCAGGATAATTGGAATACTTTAAAGAAAAAGCAATCTCTTGGGTATGAAAGCAATGCTCCAATTTTAACACTCTATTATGCTTCAGCTATTTTTTTTTTCTTTTCCAGAGATCCTTATGTCTGTGCCTAGAAGGATTGATATAAATTTGGTATTCAGTCAGGAAAGTAGCACATTTGAGATAATTTCCTTTCTAATTAATTTTGTGTTAATTTTTGTCATAAAGGTTGCCTTACTCCTGCAGTTTTTCAATAATTGTTCTTCCCATTCATGGAAGTGTACTAAAGGACCATAATGCCCATATTTTGCAAACCTAACAGTGAGTCTCACTGAAGGACACAGGTTAAGATTCTCGGTGTTTTTCACTTAACCACTTGAAATTTAAGCTGCACAAATAACTTCAGTGCAGGGAGTATCATTATATCTGATTTTCAGGTGTCTGGCTCCTGGGATGCCACTACCTATACAGAGAATATAGGAAAAGATACATGGAAAAATACTCCTCATCAGCCCATGTGCTGGATAGAACTCTAATCTGAACTGCTTGAGATACCTCTCTTTATGGACAGTGCTTCAACATTGCATCAGGTTTGAGATTCCTCCTCCCTCCAATTTAAATGGACTGTTAATTTCAATTGGATGGGAGAATCTCAGTATCATTTTTGGATTTAGGCCTAAGTGGAAGAGTGGTTTTCGGTACTGCATGTTTTTCTAGGTGTAAAACAGTGGCAACACAGAAACTATTTGCCTCTGTGGCTTGGATTTGATGGTAATATGGAACTAACATTTAGGTTTGAAGCCCCCATTTGTTCTGGCAGGGCTTTTTTGTTTTTCTTTCTTGTCATATAACATTAAATCACACTCACTTAGCTTATTCTGCTTTTCTTTTTTCCTTCTCCATGTATTCTCCACATGAATATTTAATAAAAAAATGCAAATTCCAGGCTTAAGAAAACCAAATTTAGGGTAAAACTTCAAATTTCCTTACTTTCACACAGGCTTTTAATTCATAATTGTTTTACCATGAATAATTTCAACAGAGCTGGAGATTAAATTGAAAAAAATATTAATTAAAATGGTATCAAGTATAAATGCATTATGTGCCTTTGTAAAATAAAAAGGATGAAATAATAATGAAATATAGTAATTGGATATTATTCTTGTGTCTGCCACATGAAATTAGTCCATTTTAATAAAGCCAGGATGGAAACAGCAGGAAACTATGTGAAGCAGTGAGCAGCACTAGGAACTTCTACAAAAGTTTTGCACTGTTGCTGCTGCTTTTTGCTTTTCACCTTGCAGGTTGCATGTTATCTGGGGCAGTGATTTCTGAACTGGGTGGGGTATTCTGCTTTTCACCCAGAGATGGAGCTGACTTATTAAACTGGAGGCTGAAATGAAAAGGGACAGGAACTACCCTTACAACTGCACTTTAGGAGTGTGAAGGGCCCGGTTTTCTGCCCTTGTTTTTGGACTGACACTTGGCGTGTGGGCAAAGCATGTTGAAATCCAGCACGCATTATTTTATATGTCTTTACCTCTTGCTTTACATAGCTGACCACTCATAGATCAGTGGGCATTCAGATCTGGTTCTAGCATGACAGGGTGAGTGATAAGAAAGCCTGGATGTAGTAAAAACTTTTCTTGCATTTTTCTGCCTAGGCTCAAGTACTGTGTTCCCTGAGCATCTCTCCCAGGATCTCCACAGGCCAGAGGCTTTCCAAGGCTGAGGCTTGTGGTTGATGAAGCACAGATTCTCCACTCTTTCCAGAATCCTCTTTTGTTTTTCCTTCTGTGAATAATTTCTAATTCCCTGCTTTGTTGCTTTGTCTTGCTGCCCCAAAAAAAGAAAGTTTGGGGTTTTTTTCCTTTTGTTCCTCTTTATAGAAAAAGAGGAGTGGGAAAAAATTCTCTTCTACCTTTAACTGGCCTCGTGAGCTTGTCTTCTGTGTAGATAGTGTGATCATTAAGGTTAATGACTCGTCATTGTGCCTAATCTGGTGAGTGATACAGAAATTTTCAGAAAATTCCACATTCATAGATTGAAATAAAAAACCATGAACTTTTTACAATAATATTAAACAATTGACTAGATCTCATAACTTGTACATTGGCAGAATCCCAAACCATCAAAGCAAAGAAATTGGCAAGCACTTATCCAGGATAAAAGGATGCAAGTGCTTTCTGCACTTCAGTTCTCCAGGGTATTTTGGGTCACTGGCCATTTCCAATGTTTCCTGCTGCCTTTCCTAGATGTTGCATCTCTAAAACACCACAGAACATATTTTGTGTGCTGAGCATAAAATGGTGTAGTTAACAGAGTACGGCTGGGTTGATTCCCTTTTGTGGCAGGGTATTGAATATAATTCAGTGAACTTGAACTCAGCATATATAAATTAGGAGACTGAAAATTACCTTTGAGAATCAGTTTAAACCTACAGGGTCTTGAGGGACTATACTTGTCAGTCTCACAACATCTGCGACAAAGATGCCTGAGCAGAAGGGCAAATTACCATATCTTTTGAGAGTGTGAATGTATCTGAGTAACTGAAGAAGTATAGTGTTAAGAAATTCCTAATAAAACTCAAACTAAATTTGTGTAATCCATTAATCTTCAGAATTTGACTCACTTAGGTCAGGATGAGCCTTCAATGTGCTGAATGAAAGTTTAGTGCCTTTGACTTGAAATTATGTGCCAGTGACCCAAGTCAAACAAATGAAGAAAGGCCTTAGTGAGCAGTGTCTGAAGATAAGTAGTTTGGATCCTGCTTAGAATTTGGCAGTTTTCAAAGTTCAGATCCTTTGCTGTTTGGAGCAAAATTGAAATGCTGCCATTTGAGCTTAAAAAAAAAAAATCTCATAAGAGAGAACTGCAGGCAGTGCAAGACAGTCTGATTGATTGCTCACACTCATCAGAGGCATAGTGTGTGGGATCCTTGCCCTGGCTGCTGCTCCAGGGAAATAAGCCAGGAGAAGGGACTGGTCTAACACCTCTCACCAGGGGCTGTCAGTAAGGCAGCTCCTGGTGGGTCTGTGTTGGTCCGTGTGTGGGTCAGCCCCACCTGGTGCTACCATTCACTGGGACTGCCATGTGGAGTAAGGGAGACATGGACAAACTGGAGCACAAGATAGTTAGGTGTCTGGAGCATATCATATGAGGAGAGGCTGAGAGAACTGGGACTGTTCAACCTGTGGAAGAGAAAGCTCAGGGGAGAACTCATCAGTGCATATAAATCCCTAAATTGGGGGAAGTAAAGAAATTGGAGCCAGGCTCTTCCTTCTGCTGCCCAGTCATTTAAGAATAAGAAAATAATTTACTATGACATAGGTAAAACACTGATACAGGTTGTCCAGAGAGGCAGTCTCTGTCTAGAGATACATTCAAAATTCATCGCGCAAGGTGCCAGTCAGCCGACCCTGCTGCAGCTGACCCTGCTCTGAGCCAGGTGTTGGACATGAGCATGTCCAGAGGTGCTTGCCCATCTGAGCTATCCTCTGGGATCCACCTGAGCAATTCCATTGGGAAGCACACGTATCTTCAACCATGGGTCCTCTGCAGAAGGGTGATCAGCCTCCCCCTGTGCAGTGTTATGGACAGGCTTCAGTCAAAGGGCAGAATAAACATTAGCAGCAAGGAAAGAAAGGTGCACAGGCACATATCTCCCAGGTGCTGGAAGTGCAGCAGTTTGAACTAAAAAGCAGGACCTGTGGACAGATTTTGAGAAAGCATTAAAGAACAGAACTTCTGTTTCCTAGAGAAAGGCTGTTGCTCTTCACAGAACTAGAGTGTAAATATTTCATGCTAGGAAGAAAGCAGTGAGTTCCTTCTTTCCACTCCAAATCTCTGCCCCAGAAGAAAAATACTACATGTGTAGGTGTTCTGCACATACATACATTTTTCAAGTTGTAAAAACTAAACACATCTTTGTTACAGCAAGAAGGTAATGGTGAAATCTTTAAGTAATTGCTTTTTAGAGAGATAAAAGGCACAGCAGGATCCAGCAAAATCCTAAAAGGATAATTCAGCAATAAACATTCTGGAGCATGAGAGTTATTTAATTTTTAAATTGCTCTTGCAAATTTTTTGAACAAAAAATATCTTTCATATTTTCAAGCAGGTTAAATAAATCTTTCCTGTGTCTCAGTTATATGTGCTGGAAGCGCTTGGGAGGTTTTTCAAAGGTTCCTCATAGATTTGCCTGTTCCCTGATAGAAGTCTCAGTGATGAGATGCTGAAACTCTTGCCCACACAAGCTGTCATATTGCTAGCAGCAGAGCTATCTTTGTGTCAAAGGCACTCTGCTGAGGTAAGGGTTTGCAGAACAGGGCCTCCTGAGACCCATGAAAAGTGATCCTTTCAAAATAATCTACAGAAGATTTCTTGACAGGTATGGGGAATGCAGGATGTGATCAGCTCATCACACCTTGTCTCTGCTGCTCTTTGTCCATAGGGGGAGGACTCCTTAGACTCTTTCCCTGCTCCATCATGTGGTTCTTCCCACGGAAACAATCCTGCACAAACCACTCCAACTCATCCATTTTCCCCCAAAAATGAGCCTTCTTCCTTCCCCTCTCCTGCATCTGCCTTCTTTATGATTTATCCCTTGCTTCTTGCTGCAAAGGAAATGCTGTCCCTCCACTCTTTGTGTCCCACAGCAGAAGCACACATAACATCACATTAAAAAGAAGAATTAACAGATATGTGAAAGTGTCATGAAATAATGTGAACATCATTTGCCTACAAATTGTGAGTAAAATCCTAAAACTACTGAATGAAAGGAATTTTCCCTTTGACTTCAACTAAGCCAAGACTGTAGACCAGGTGTTCTCATATCCGTTGGTTAGATTTATTAATTGAGGGATTGACTATCTTGCCAATGAAGAATATGAAGCACAAAGTTATGATCTAATAGAAAATGTTGATGGAATTGCTGGACTTTTAATTTCTCAGCAGGGTTTTTAGACCATTTTTTTTGTGTGTGTGTTAGTTTTGGAAGAAAGTGTTAAAATAGTCCAGTTTCTGGCACTCTAATTTATTTATGCTTTTGATTATACAGGCCTACATACATAATGCTATTAGGCAATAGGTATCAAGGTGCAACAAAACAATACCAGGACTTATTTACACAGGATACTTTAGCATAAAAGAATGCAACTTTGCATTCTTTTATATGTTGATGCATTTTAGTTTTCTTATAATTAATTATATTTCACTTTGGTCTTTGGATTCTGATTAGCATTACTGAATACAGAAATCTTGGAGGTTTATGATTAATACTGACTATTCAAAGCAGAAACAGTCCTGTCCGGAAATAACCCAAATTTAACAAGCAGTATTTCTCCCCTGTACTGAAGGGGAAAGGGGAAAAAGTATACTTTTAAGAGTGTAGTATAATCTAGTTTTAGTATAAATAATGATGAAATTACATACATAGTTAATTCCTGTTCTCAATTTTGTTTTTAAGAGCTGCTTTCCCTCACTCTGTGCTCAACTGTTGTTTGCTTTCGAAAGTTTTTTCGCTATCAATTGGTATATCCAGCTGGAGAACCTTAACCACCTCTGTACTCAGAAATGATGTTCCATATACTGCTTTTCTACTTACAATAAGTAGACCATTTCAGTGATCTCACATTTGAATTTGGACAAATTATGCTAAATAACAAATATAGCAATTAATCAGAGACTTCCTTAGGAAGCAAAAATTAAGGATAATCAATCTTCAAACATTCTACCTTACCTTGCAGTTTTTCAGTTTTGTTTAGCAAATGCACTGCAAACCCCTGTTGTGCCTAGCTAATCTGTATTTCCAAAGCTATCTAGTAGAAATCAGAAAAAATCTCAAACATACAAATTTATTTATGCGCAATTCAACAGTTGTTGAGGCTTTTGAATGGAGAAAACATGGGAAAGACGTGTTTCTAGGCTGTATTCCTTAATTCAGTAGGTTCCTACAAACTTGCTACAATTCAATCCATAAATTTAGTTATAATAAACTTAGGACCATCTTAAATTCTATTTGTACATCCCAAATAATCTCTGAGTTTCAGAAAGTCACATTAAAATTAAAGAAAACTGGAGACTGATCTGACTGTAGGGATACCTTTATTAAGCTTTGGACTAGCTTTCTTAAATGAGACTCAAGCATCCAAAATTGCCACAGTTGGCACTTCTGTTTTGCATTGTAGTTTTTACTTGGAAATTGTGCAAACTGAAACAACGTATTTAAGAAAAAAAACTTTATCATGATGTAAAAATTCGTCCAAAAAATGACCTGTGAGAGAGAAACTTATGCAAGTGTCTCCAGTGAGAGGACTGGAGGAAATGGCCTTAAATTGGGACAGGACGTTCAGATTAGGTATTAGAAAAAATAATTCACTGTTAAAAACTGTTTCACTGTTATGGTGGTCAGGCACTGGAGTATGTTGCTCAGGGAGGTTGTGGAATCACCATCCCTGGAGGTGTTTAAGAGGTGTCTGAGTCTGGCACTGGGTGGTATCACTTAGTGGTTTAGATGTTACAGGGGCAGTGCTGGGTCAGCCTTGGTGATCTTAAAGGTCTCTCCCAACCTTGGTGATCAATCCTATGAGTCTATAAAATGTTTATGAATTAACTAATTTATATATACCCAGTTACTCAAATATGATTCATGGTTTACATTTTCTAATTTGCATATTACTCTTTTTCAAAACAGATTTACATTCTAGGAGTTGGATCAGATTCCAGAAGAATTTAACAACCTTACCATTCTTTACTTTAATTAAAGTACCAAGATAATAATGATTCTCTTTTCAGGTGGCTGTGACCTCAGGTTTTGTTAGCACAGTGTGATTTTGCTGAAATTGAATTGAATCTTTGACAGTAAATAATGACCTTCAGTTAAGAACATTCCAAAGTCTTTGCTAATGAGGATCTCCAACTTATTCCTCATGTTGATTGTCCAATTTAATGTCTTTATTTTCCATGCCCCATAGTTCTCTTTCTTAATTTGTGAGCTACTGTGCTTTTTTTGTATAAAAATTTTGGGTTGGTTTCCGCTACTAGCTTTTCCTCCGATATCCATGAGATGTAGTTTATCAAAAGATATTTTAAATAAAAATCACAAAGCAGCAGCACTTCTATTTTTTCACTTGGAAAACAATATATACAAAATCTGTATTGACTATTCATTGCTTCATGCCTTGCAGTTTAATGTTATAATTCACAGTTACCCATCTAACTGAGATTGGGAACACATTGAGTATATATTTATACTTTTGTTTAATGCAAGACATGTCATTACCACTAAAGATATTAGTATTTGGCAATGCACAAAGTCATGATTATTCATACTTTTAGTGATTTGTTCATCTGTTTTCAGTATTTCAATTACATGGACAATGTTTCTCCTATGCAAGTAAATAGTATAAACAATTCTAAAAATATTTCACATTTTTCTAAAATGCTTCCAATTTGACACTAAAATAAATGTTAGGGGTTTATACACCACAGATGATATAATAAGGAATATAAGCTGTGACAGAGAGGAGGGCAAAGGAGCACATTACGAATGAATTTACTCAAACTGATTCTTCATAGGATTTTTTGGGGGAGGAACCACATTTTCTGATGAATTTAAACAGTAAAACAGTAAAACAAACCCTGGATACTCCATATGGGGTATAAAAGAGGAGCGTTGAGGAGGAAAATCACCTTCCTTAACCTGCTAGCCACACTTTTTATGCAACAATTTTTCTGGGATGCAAGTGCATATTGCTGACTCATGGCAAATTTTTCACCCACCAGAACACACAAGTCCTTCTCCAGAGGGCTACTTCTTACATTTTAGTTTGACCAGAAGATTCTTAGTCAGCCCTGCTGATCTCCTGCCTTCCTTTTCTGATTTCCTTCATTTGGGAATTGAGAGCTCTAAGAAGAATGTCCTTAGAGAGCTGGCAGCTCTGTTCATCTCATTCATTCTGCAAGCAGATTCCCAGGAGGGTCCATTCACTAATTACTTTAACAACTTAAAGCTCAGTCTCCCTAACATCAAGGTTCTGACTCTACTCTTCACCTGGCTCATATCCCTCAAGACTGGGATCCCTCAAGCCCAGGCTGCCATCTATCTTAACATTTCTAATTAGTTCAACCACATTGATGAACAACTGGTTTCCTCTCCAGCAAGGACTTTATGGGGCAAAGATGATACAATTGAGGGATTGAGAACTGCGCCCAGAAAAGCGAATTAAGACATTTGGAAATACTTTCCTGCTTGTACTTTTTACATCTGCCCTGGGCTACATTACAATGCACACCAGAAAAGCCTGGTGTCTGCTGTGTCACTGCAGCCCCCACCACGGGGAACAGATGGGACCTACCAGTGAAGGCAGCCAAGTAGCCCATGTTGATATTTTTTTTTCCTATTTTTCCTTTGCACTGTCTAGTGTTGACATTATTATTATTCAATTATTGCATAGTTTTTAATTTGTTTGCAATTACTGGCATTCAAATTAGTGCTATGATAATATTATTTTTTAAAAAAAGCATTTTAAGTTAGTCATTGGAATTTAATTATTTTTTCTTTCTTTGTATTACTCATAGTACTCAAATCTTCACTTCTGTTTCCATTCAATTGTGGTTTTGTTTTCTGTCATTCAGTTTGCAAATCAAATGATGCATATGTAAGGACTTGATGGATGGAAATCTGATACTTGAACAGGTTCAAAACTGACAAGACCTGTTCACAGTCCTGTGCTACTGAACATAAATAGAAGAGACTTGATGACCTTAAAAAGAATGGATAAATTAAGGAATACGTGAGGATATCTTGAAAATTATGAGATAACCCAAGAAAATGAATCTTCAGAATAAAAGAAATATTAGGATGTGGAACTGGTATGTCAGCCTGTACATCAAGATTTGGGTAGAACAAGAGGTAGCAGGCATGGAAAAAATGGACAGTTTTATCACATAAGGAATTAGAGGACCCTCATGTTTCGCTCACCATGCACATTTTAATTGTATCTCAAAGAATCACCTGAAAATCAGGATATAGCATCTCTAACTCACTCATTTAGATAAATGTCTGACAGAAATCTGATCTAAAGGGAGTTTTTCCTTCAACTTGCAAACCAAATAAAAACTATGCAATAAATTAATGATAGTAACTGCAAAAATCTAAAAATAACCTTCAACTAAAATCTTCACCTAAAGAAGATGTACACTTTCCCTTCATGAGTAGTCCCATGGAGAAGACAAGAAGCAGTGGGTACAAGTTGCACTAGAAGAGGTTTTATCTTGGTGTAAGAAGGAAATTTTTATGCTAAGAGCAATCAGTCATTGGAACAACCTTACCAGGGAGATTTTTGGAGATGGTGCTAGATAATCTCATCTAGGCTCCCTTTCCCATGAAAGATTGGGCCAGGGGATCTTTCAAGGTCCCTTTTAGCCTGGGCTGTTTTGTGGTTCTGCCATTTGATTCTGATGTTCTACTTTATTTTTTTCCTTACATAATTAAAACCTTAAAAAACCCACAAACTTTGGCTTACCTTGATGATGTCTTGTTCCCTTGAGGGCTCTTCCTGGGATACTGTCAGATCAGAGGCAGCCCTCCGCAGTATCTGGATGGAATAACTATTGACCATTTCAATTCAATTCAGTCGACAGGTAGTGGTGGGAAAAGAGAGACACAGACTGAGGGTGTGGAAGACAGCACAAGGCATGCTGGTGTGTAGAGAAATGCCAGAAAGTAACTGCAAGACACACTGACCTCATTAGTTCTGCTACTCACGAAACAACTGTTGATAGCTGATATTTCATAGTAATGTGTTGCTGTTGAGTTAAAGAGCTACACAAGGATCTCCTTGTTTGTTTCGAATTATACACAGAACTAATGAGTTGCAAATTGTAAAACAATCCAGCTTCAATAAATATCACTGTGAGCAGCACTAGGTTTACCTACACAAATGTTCAAAGCAAAATTACTCTGTGACTACAATAAGATTTAGAGCAGTTACACTCCCTAAAATATAAGTACTTAAGGGGAAGCTTACCATGTGTTCAAAATTATCTGTAGTTGCATTTGAGATCTGTGATAACAGTGCATATATTTTCTGGATTGTAGCACTTTAGAGGTTTTCCATTTTATTTTTATAGTGTTAGTGTAAAACTCACCTCTAGCAATTTATAGTAGGGCTCTAAAAATTTAAATAATAGAGAGCTTCTTTCTATGGCTGTGAGTAGTAATTTAACTATACATTAAAATGTTCGCTACAAAGAAGCCAAACATAGCTATTGCTGATGAGTTTGGTAAATTGTATTTGTGCTTCAATGCAATGTTAAATTCCAACTAGTGCATCTTGTTCTAGGATTATCAGTGGTGTTATTTTTAAAAATGGTGCATTTATGATAACATGTCTACTCATGCACAACACAAGACTTTATTTTCTTCTCTGAAATCAACAGAGAAATGTAATGTATTGGTAATCTGCAGTTTCTAACTTCTCCTAACAACCTGGGCCTCTTCATAGTCTGGTATGATTCTCTTTCTCTTTTCTCTTGTAACTCTGCACAAAAGTGCAGGTCAGCAAACATTTCCACATGAATGAAATTACTTGCAACTGCTTCTACTCCACAGAAAGACAGCTATTGCCAGAGAGAAAAATCATCTATCTATCCAGATTTAGCAAGGCAATGGACAATTTACATCAATCTCCCCAACTCAGTCCACGAGCCATCCCTCTCATAAAGCTTAGAGGCAAGCAGGCAGTTCCTTGACCTGACTCCATCAGCATTTGCCATGCTCAGTGAGCTGTTCACTGCAGCACCACCTGAGCCTTGAAGCCAGAGAAGCCTCTCAGTGAGAGAACATGACTCAGAGAAGTAAACTGTGCTGTACAAAGATAATTTGCTTTTCAAAAATGAGGTACAATTTTTTTTATTTTTTTTATTTTTTTTTTAAGATAGCATTAGTGACAGTCTTCATTGTAGACATGTACTTATCTGTAAATTCCATCTAAGGCAACCAAGAGTGTGCCTGAGTGATACAGACTATGAATGTAAGGAAAGATATCATCAGTGTGAGATCTGCCATGTTTACCAGCCTGGTTTCCATACTGCCTGCTTCAGGTCTACTCAGTTTGAAACAATTCAAGAAGGATTCTGATAATTTAAAAATAGGAACATGCAGCATTTAGAAATTGCAAAACCATAGATTCTAGATTTGCAACTTTTTACTTTCAAAAATGATGGCTTTTGTTTGCATTTATAAGAGCGTGATTTTTAAATAATGTATTATTTTCTGCCATTGATTCATAAACTACTAGGCTGAAAATGGCACTCTGAATGAAAAGAGGGAATGCATATTTCTGATAAAGCATGAAGTCTCTTTAAAATAATCAGTTTTATTCTGTAAAATATACAACAATGTGTGATGAACTGATGTGGCAAGAAACTTTTATAGTTACTTGTTTGAGATAATGAGTTTACAATGTTTTCCTGAATTTCCCCTGAAGAAGCCATTGATCAAGTGATTATAACTGAACAGATTATGTCTATATGCTATGCTATATTTTTTAATGTATTCTTATTGAGCAAAGAGACATGCAGATTAGATATGTACTTACAGACACACCTTTATGTTCAGGGGAAAATAGTTTTTTATTTCTTGAGCAGGCAGACAGGGCTTCTTTCTTCTGTAGTTAAATAGCTTTATATAAAAGTGAATTATTTTGTCATTACTAGTGAATAAGGTTATAAAAATATCACTGTCCACTGTCCACCTATGGAACAGTCTGTCTTCTATGCTTTTCATCATCCCTGAAATTCAGTTCACCATCTACCTGTGAATTTTCCCCTGGAGAATATGACTAGAAAGGACAGTATTCTGCCAAACTGTTATTTAAATTCTCTGGTTCAACTTTGTTGAGTGATACTAAACAAGTTCAGAAATCTTTAACATTCAGTTTAAACCTTCATAATTGTTCTCTATGAGTTTGAGTATTTCTGTAGTTCTCCATAGTTCTTCAGACATCCCAAGGGCCAGACTTACGCATGTATTGATAGAAGTCTTCACCTGCCAGTGTTTAAGAGTGCCTCATCAAAATCAGAATGTGTAGTGGGATATTTAGGAGACTATAAAACTTTATGCCCTTAGGATAAAACAATCTATCTTTGACTGTACCTATTATGTCCCTTCCTCATCTCAGCTACCTAATTCCTTCCTGTGAGCAATGTTTTTCTGATGTTTTTCTTGGAACCATGCTACAAAATCTAGATTTGCAAAATGCTTTAATTGTACTTCAAATCTAACATCAGTATTTGTCCTTTTCTTTATTTTTATTTTCCCCCTTACTTTATTCTTCCTTTCAGAGACTGTCATACAAAAGAAATTATGCTGGTTGCTAAAAGACTAGATGACTTCAGTGAAGTGATTTTCATTAAAGTGTTTATGCCTTCCAGCCCCTACAATAAATGCAAAGTACAGAGAGGCATGTTCATTTTCTGATGAACAAATGCTTTTTAATATAAAAAAAAATTCACAGAGTGCTAGAAAAAAAGTAAGCTTCGTTCTCAATCCTTGGTGAATCAAAGTAGATATAACTGTTGAACTGTTCTGAAAACAGGGTCCTGGTCCTGAGTTACAATAAATTCCTGCTTCTTTAATGGATTAAGAGTTATGGCAGATATTTATGTCAGCATAAGCACAGTTCTGTTGGTGTGTGTAACTTCTGTATGTATCAGGGTCCTGAGCTGGTCAGCTAAATAAATATGGCTTTCAAAATCAGGTCCAAAGTGACTTATTTCCCAAAATAAGTATTAAAATTGGAAGGATGTGCCAGGAGCTGTACCTTAATACCCTTTG
This sequence comes from Poecile atricapillus, assembly GCF_030490865.1. NCBI lineage: Eukaryota > Metazoa > Chordata > Aves > Passeriformes > Paridae > Poecile > Poecile atricapillus. The sequence goes on along the minus strand of NC_081249.1, from coordinate 41,621,705 downwards.
TAAAGTTTCTGCTATTGTTTTTCAGGATCAAAATAGCAGGTTTTATTTGTTCGTCACCTTTTGTACCCTCCTGCACTCTTCTTCCCTGAAGAATATGAAAGCTCAGATGTTTATCCACATTCTTCAATGTCTGAAATTAAGAGAAGGTGTTCTCTTAGCACAACTGGGACTCAGCCTTTGCTTTGAGGATCCAGATTTAGGAAAATCATTGAAACATGATTCTGTTTTTCTGCATTGATAATCCCCCCTTTCACCAGTGCTGATTGCAGGCTATTGTAGTGGCATTGCATTATGGAGTCAGAGGACTTTTTAAGAGGCTTTTTTTGTGTATCTTTTTGTTCCAGAGCAGACAGTGTGAAGATAAAGTGGCAGAATGCTAGCTTGATGTGAATATTCCTGAAAGTCACACCCACCCTTGCCCAAACTGAGACAATGTCCTGGTTTCAGCTGCAGTAGAGCTAATTTTCTTCCTAGCAGCCAGTGTAGTGCTGTGTTTAGGATTTAGGATGGAAATAATGTTGGTAACACAGGGATATTTTATCTGTGGCTGAGCAGTGCATATACAGAGAGTAGGACTTGACAGTTTCCCAGCCCACCCCACCAGGGAGGGTGCACAGGAAGCTGGGAGGGCTCACAGCCAGGACAGCTGACCAAAACTGGCCAAAGAGATGCTCCATATCACATGGTATCATTGTCAGTATATAACCTGGGGGAAAACAGGCCAGTGGCAGCCGGAACTGGCTGGGCATCAGTCAGCAAGTGGTGAGTTCTCTTCAAAGAAATTCTCAGATAATGCACTTGCATTGTGCATCACTAATTTTGTAGTATGAGTGTTTGTATTATTTTCCCCCATGTTTCTGTCCTATTAAATTGTCATTATCTCAACGTGCAGATTTTACTTTTTGTTGTTGTCCCCATTCTCCACCCTGTCCTACTTGGGGACAGAAGTGGGTGAGTGGCTGAATGGTGTTTAACTACCCACCTATGTAAAGCATGACAGACAAGCATCATTTTTTCAAGAAAGAAAAAATGTTTTTAGAACTTTAGACTGGTATTGATAATGAAGGGGGGAAAAAATCCTGAAGGAAAATGTGAATACATTAACATAAGAATATATGGAAGGAATGCTGCAAACAGGAGCTAGACAATGCTCTCAAATGCAAGCTAAAATGTTTGGACAGTCACAGCAGGTAAGAAGTCTGCTGAAAAAGTTGCTTTTATAGTTCTTACTAGCTCTTCTTTTAGAAGTCATTATGTAAGACTTGCTTCATACTCTTTTTCTATTCCTTTTGCAACTACAATGTCGTGCTGACATCTTTTCTATTTATACTTTTTTATTATTTATTTATACTTAGATGAGCAGCTCTTCTGGTTTTGTTTCTAAATTCGTTTTCCCAGGCACACGAGTATCTGGACAGAATGCAAGGGACAAGGTTTAATTGGATCGCAACATTGCTATTTAATTAATTTGCAGTCTGTCAAGCAATGAATTTTCCAGTGCAATTCCTTTCTGACTGGCTTCCAGCTGGTGGAGATCATCTGTCTGCTCACAGCCCACTGTCCTGTGTCCTTTCACAGCTAGCCTGGTCTGAAGCCACCTTACCTTATTTCCAATTTTAAGGTTAACAGACTGAGGAAAGAAGATTATATCAGACAATGAGAACTCATCTCCTTTCTTGCCTCCTCTAGGGGATGCATTATCCCAAATCCACTGCTGTCAGCTAACAAAGTGTCTCATACTGAAGGCCTCTCAGACATGGGTGATGACCTTGAGTTCCCCTATGGCTCATTATAGCCTGTGGCTTTTGCTGTCTCCTACTGTATAGATTTATAGATTTATAATAGGGTGTTTGGAAGGGTTGTGATATTGTGGTTTGGAAGGTAAATGGAGTTGATGTTATATTACAGCGTTATCTTAATCAGGGCTGAGGGACCAAAGGACAACAGGAAAGGATTCAGTGGCCCGAGAAATGCTTTTCCAGCTGAACACACTTCTATCAGATAAATGCCTATCATGAGCAATAACACAGCCAGGACAACAGGGATCTCGATTTAAGTTACCACAGTTTAGCTGCTCTTCAGGGCTTGTTATAGAGTGATGTAATGGAAAAATCTGTTCTTTATTATCAGGAAGATCTGTTGCAACCACTAAAAAGTACTGTGACCAGTAATGTCCCTTAGGATAATAAATACTTCATTGTACAGAATAATGAGAGACTTGTTAGAGTGTATTTTCTGCTTTGACATCCTCATGCTTTTTTAAGCATAATTTATAAAATGTAGAGGTTTTCACAGGGAAGGTCCTATCACTCAACATAAATGATGCCTTCATCCAGTCAAATGTCTGTGTCAGCTCAGAGCTTCTGGTCTTCTGCAGCTGAATCACAAGAGCACAGAATCATAAAATAATATTCATACATAAATTGGTACAAATAGTAGTTGCAATAGCTGGACTGTTTAGTACTGGCTTTGATAATTACGCTCAAAAAATAAAACATTGGACTTAACGATTAGTGAATACTAAATATCATTCCTAGTTTTCACCTTTGGAAAACAGAAATTATTCACTTAGTCAGATACAAAACTATGCTATCTCAGAAATCCCCCAGCTGATATGTTTCTAGCAAAAGCTGCTTTATTCCAGATGTTACAGAACATATGTGTGTATGCACAGTGCAGCAGAGAAGATTTGTACAATATGCCACAAATTACCAGTGAAGACTTAAAATGTTATTGCAGGATATCCTTTGACCTTTCTGATTTCATCATTAAATTGTCTTCTTAGAATGTCTTTTTTATACAAAATCAACCCAGATAATTTATTTTGGGTTTATGTATGTACCTCAATATTTGACAAAAAATGTGGTTTTTTTAATAAATGCTACTAAAAATGCTAAGACTCAACTTTATTGTAACAGACTTCACTCACATGTTAGGGGGCTGTTTATGGTCTCTCTGTGTTTGTGGCAGCACTTAGATTAATGGTTTTGGACCTGGTGATTTGGCACAAGAATTCTGGGGGTATTTGATTTTAACAAGCCTACATATGTGTATCTCTGCAGTTCTAACACTTTTGGCTAGGTTTCCATCCCATTCACCATCTAGACTCTGGTTCATCTTCTTGAGTCTTTGGCTCCTGCTGTGTCTCTCAGTGTTCATCCACCTGACTGGCAGCACCTATTTTCATGCCTTTTGTTGTTCCAAAGGTTGGCAGCTCCCAGCTTTCTTGTCTCAGGCTCCCACCCAGAACTCAACCTGCATCTCAGCTTGCATCTCAGTGTGCAGCTTGTGAGCCCAACTACCTGCACCAGATGTATTCCTCAACATGTAAGCCCTTTCCCCTAGGGCTCAACAAGTAATTAAAATAGTGCCTGAAAGCTGCGTCTTCAAACAAGGCAATAAGTGATCCTGAAACGGAGTTTTTCATGCACCAATCAGTCACCCTTTCCCCACACCCAGCCATAACAGATGTATTTCTAATCTGGAAAAACCCAATTTCCTCCGGCATCTTCTCATTTTCTCTGTCCTTGCCAATCAACTCCCAATGACAACAACTGCCTTGTTCCCAAGTCACTGTAGGAAGTTTAGGTTTAAGATCTCCTACCTGCTCCAAAGAGTGAAATAGATGAAAATAAATAGTTTCCTAAACTAACAGCAAAAGCTTTATATTGTCCCTTAAAAAATAATTCCTTTTTTTTTTTTTTTACTTGTTATTTCAGAAAACACTACGATCTAAGTAGAGGCATTCATCCTAGAAGATGCAGCAAGTTAAATTGGAACATTTATGACGATTATTTAAAAAACCATAACCCTATCCTATGTTTATAGAAATAAGAAAAAAACAAATCCATACATCTAAGTCTAGATATTTTATAGTTTTCTTACTTTGTAAATTATTTCAATGTTTGTGAACCTATTCCTTGAAAATTAGCAAATGAAATACAGACTGTAATTCTGAATCTGATTTTGATCCCATATTTATGGGCAAGAAGTGAGTCTACTGGAGTCAGTGAAGAGTCACAAAAAGTGTAGATGAAATTAATTATATTTTGGTCACCAGTTCTCCAAATTCTCTTTATAATCAGTTGATGCTAAATTGCATCAGTTTATCTGCACAATATAAACTTTTAATTTGAGAAAAGAAAGCTTCATGAATAATGTCTGGAAGTTTAATATCTCTTTTTGTCTGAATGAAAAAGTAATGCTTCACATAAAGCAGTTTAGACCATCTGAGTAGAATTGCTGCTTAAGAGTGAAACATGTTATTCTATGAACTTGAGTGAGTTTTCCCTAACTACAGCATCTATTGACAGCTACTGTGCATTATACTTGCCACTGTCCAAACATCTTAATGCATGCATTTAAGGCTTTTTTCTTTCTAATGGTATAGAAATTTCTCTAAATTAATTTTGTGTAGACCAGAGTCTGCATTATGTTACATATAGAATCTGACTTTCTTAGAGCAGCTACTTTTACTGACATATGGAAGAAATAGTTTTAATTTTGGCAATTAGTCATATTTCAAATATGTTTACTGGCCATTAGCACAAATTACCTTGGACTGGGTACATTTGCATAATAGATTTTTTTGCCAGAAGAATCCAAGAAACATCATTCTTACTGATGAAGAAGAAAACAGGATCAAAATTATATTTCATATAAAACAAGTGAAATCCAGTTAATATGACTTGGTGACCATTCTCTGATGACCAATAAAACAATATTTTGTGTGTGTGTGGTGTTACTCAGGGATGTTGAGTGTAGGGCCATGAGTTGGATTTCAGTGATCCTTGTGGATCCCTCCCAGCTTAGAATATTCTGTGATTCTGGAATTCTAATAGAGTAGCAAACTTGCAAACAAGTCACAATCCTAGTCTGAACCCAGTTGTTGCAGCAAGTTGAGTGACTACTCATGCAGGATGATTTGAAAATTGTCCACTGAAGCTGAAGAGGTAAGTAAGAAATGCTCTGAAATTTGACTGTTAGCAGATTGTTCTAGATTTAGATCTACTGTACAAATATATTTTAAAGACTATTGTGTTATTAATCTTCAAGTAATGCTAAGTTTCTACAGGTTTTAACAAAGCTTCTTAGTAATGACAGAATTTTGGAGTACTAAACGTAATGCAGATAAAAAAAGGTGTGAATTTACCAACAGGCTTCTCAAATGATGACAAACAAAATGCCCTAATAAATGATACAAACCATGGAACTGTTCCAGCATCAGCCAGAGCCACTGGGAACATTTCCACTCAATTTAGGGGGTGTTGGAATCAAGCTTATTTGCAATTTAGGAGCAATATTAGACAGTAGCAATGTTAAATGAGTCAAGGCAGTTAACCAAATTTAACTAAGCCAGTCAGACCCCTTGGATGACAAAAAATTCAGCAGCAAACAAACAAGAAACCATTGAAATAGATCTGATTTCTGATCTCAGTGTGTCTTTATTTTTATGTAAAAATTTTATTTCATTCACATCTCAAAATCCTGATAAATTCACATTTTATTTGGGAAACAAAGTGGACTAGCTAATTCTTCCTTACAGATACTTTTCAGGGCTTCTCTCAGTTTCAAATACTGGTGCAACCATGTAGTGTGAAATGCTTTGCCTGACCTGCTCTTTTCTTGTCTAGAATATTATATGTTATATGGCATTAAGTTGTCTTTCTTCCACATGATTAAGTAGCATAATTTGAGATACTAAAAGGCCATGACACATTACTGGAAAGATTAAAATGCAGTCTTACTATTTAATAACATAGCTATAAAAATTAGCTTAGTTTTACTCTTGTTTTTGACCAAAACTATAAATCATAACATTCTGGCAGAGCTAGCATAGCTATACTAATTTAATTTGTAATCACTGTATTTCAATTATCCTTGCGAAGAGAGATACGTAACAAAAAATTGTTTCCTTTCCATGAAGGACAGAATGGTGTTAGAACATAACTTCATTCTTGTGGCTAATCAATTCTATGAAAATTTATAGACCTAATGTAATAAAAGACCAAAGGTAAGAAAAAAGATCATAAACTAATGAAACTAATAATATTAACAAAGTATTAAGGCAATCAATTACTGAAGAGACGTAAAGGTTAACTGCCCATGAAATGAATATACTAATTCAATGTTATTATATGATGTACTTACAATTTGTTTCTAAATTTACTTCAGTGGCTCAGGAGAAAATTTCCTTACTATTACTTGTGTCACATTAAAAACGCTCACCTTCAGTTCAGATCCATGGTAAACAGATATGCTGGTGATTGTGACAGCACCTTCTGTCAGCATAGAAGTATGTCCGTATTGCTACCTCAAGCTGAGCTGGTTCTCAATCCCTTTGATATCCAGGCAGCCAAACTCAATTTTCTTTTAATTAGGTACCTAACTTTGTGTGAGGTGGACACAGGCCCAAGCTCTAAAAGCTTCCAACACCTCCACCTATAAGCCATGTTCCCAGAAAGTTGATCACCTTCCTCACAGCAGTAAACAGACTGAGATACTTGTAACTACAAAAAAAAAGTGTCCTTAAATAAACTTATCCTCCTGCGTGAAAACTGAAATCACTTCCAAAACTGTTCACCCAAATTAATTTTATTCCTGGTTGGGACAAGAGCAACGCCATGTTTAATTGGCCAAGTGTGGTTTTTTTCATTTTCACTGGAGAAGCTGCTATCACAGGTTTGTGAAGATTGATTCAAAGACAGGCAATGACAACATACAGTAAAACGGAAAAGCAGAAAAGAAACAGAAATTACAATTTATCCTTGCCAAATTAATGGGGTATTGAAAGAAAGGTAAGAATGACTCTACTGTGTCTGGCTGGTTTCACAGCGTTACCCAGACTGGGAAGGACCTCAAGAGGTCTTGCCCAGACTCCTGCTCTAAGCATGGCCAGCTGTGGAATTACACTGGATTGATTTGGGCTCTAAAGGGCTCTCGTATGTATGCAATATGCCAAACATTTCTGTGTCTCAAATACACTTTAGCTGTGAATCCATTTCTTTAAAAAGAAATGTGTTATAAAATTAGCATGTTCTGGATCCATAAAGAAAAATTAGTTGGTGTGCATTATTATGTAGTTACATGGATAGATAAATGCATACATGTATGCTAAATGAATGCAGCAGGTTTTAAGTCTGATCCACGGTCAGCTGCCCTTACATGCAGCCTGGCAGTGCACAGGTTTCTCTGCTGAGGATGATGTATGGCTGTCAGTGCTGCTTGAAGGAGAAGAGTCTGTGCAGGGCAGATGGGTACACATTTAATGGACCGTGGCAGATGAAAGGATGCGAAAAGGTAGGAACAGTTGCTAAGTTCAGTGTGAAAGGCAAGACTGTCATCCCTGTCCAAGGAAAATGTTTACCCACCGCACCTCCTCTGTTATCTGAGGGTCATTTAGCTGGGCACTTAAGAAAATTAAGGCTTCCTGCATCTGTTTTCCCCAAAGATCTATGGTGCTACATTTTTTGATAGCTTGGATCCAGTCTTTTGTATCTCAAAAATATCTCAAAAATGAGATAAATACTGCCAGGGATGGTGATTAGAGAGGGCCCAAGTGACTAGTGTACCTTTGCCATATAATAGACTAAATTATTGCTTTGGCTTGCCTGTGTTTTTTTATATACTAGAGCAATAGAAAACCAATGAGTGCTTGAGTCTTGGGGCTGAGCAGAGCAAAAATAGTACAGATTAGTGACAACTCTGGGAGGCCCATAATTGCAAGTGGACTCAGTTTTTGAGTATCACCCATTAACAGCAGCGCACACAGGTACTGCTGGTTTCATTTGCTATTTATTACAAGCAGTGGCCAAAAGATGCACCTCCCAAAGGCCACAGGTCTGGCAGTGCCACCATTTTGGTTTTTCTCTCACTCTATACCTCACATATTAGTACAAATTTCCAGCTTGCACTAGCTTTCCTGTTCCCATTCTTTGTCTGACTCCTGTTCTTCCTCAACAGAGCGAGCTGATTCCAATCTCCCTCAGGTGATGTCTGCTCAGCATTTCTTTTCCTTCTCTCCATTCTTATTGAGAAGAATTAGACCTGGAAACTAGCTCTTGTCTTGGTTCATCCACCACTTTGCTTCTTGATGTGGGAGCATTTTCTCATTCAGGTCTGGCCATAAGAGACATTTGTTCAGCTGAGGCGAAAGGCTCAGCAGATCCCTGCACTTTTCCTGCAGTTTAATGGCAGGGCACCTGCCCCAGAGGGAAGTTACGCCTCACCAGCTTCCTGCTGTCAAAAATCACTCAATTTGTATCCTGCCACGGGATAGCTCCACTACTGCAAGCTATTTATCACCCCTTCAGTGTCATTTTCTTTCCTGAGGAAATTTCTACAGAAGGTGCTTCTGCCTTCACTTCTCTCCCTCCCCAGCTCATACTCCTGAATTGCCCAACTTAACCAGGTAAAGAAAAAAAAGGACAGTAAAATGTGGTTTGTGAAGATGAGTATGTAAAATAAGGATAATCTGGTTTCTGGAATGAACAGCATCTTTTCAGCCTGCATCTCTCATGCTGCTGTCAGAACTGTATTAATGCTTGCATAACACCCTTCCTACTAAGTGTAGAAAGCACCAGGTCTTTGAAAGCTGACATAACATGATTTGCAAGATATCATATTCACCCAGTTGCCTCCCTACTGGTCATTATTTGAAAATAGATATGCAAATCTGACAATTATACCATTTCCCAGTTACAATAGGAGGAGACCACAACTGGATCTTTGCTCTCTACACCTTTTACATTTTCACCTACCACAGAACTTTGCAGAAAATTCTCTCCTGCAAGTACACAGAGGACAGTGAGTGCTTTTCCTCAAAATCTCTTGCAAATTTACTTTCTCAGGACTGTACTAATATACCTGCTAGAGCCAAAGTCAACTCAATTAGTACATTTCATCAGAGGTTGCATTTCCAAAGCAAAAGCTCCTAGGTCTGATAGTTTTTCCCATTTTCCTTGTTTCTGCAGCAGAGACAGGTGGATTGCACAGGCACAGATGTCTGGCATCTGGCTTTAAATGTGCTCATCTATTCACATCTGACTAAGCAATGCATCCCAATGAATTGGCTTCAAAAAGAGCAACTCTAAACAGAAAGATTGACATTTCCTCCCATTTCATACTGTCACTGCCTACTGCAGAAATCGCTGTTTTGTACCTAACACCAAGGAGTTGGCATAGGCAGGTTCTGGATGGTGGAGTTTGGAGCAAGACCTGAGAGAGAAAAGCAGTGAGTCTCTTAAGTTCCCCAATTCAGCAAAAACAGAACAGTAAGTTAATACCAGGAGAATAGATCCTTTGAAAGGAAGCACCTCTTCAGCCCACACCTAATAAATCTCTGATATAATATGGCATTTGGCCTCTGAAAGATTATCAGCTGTCAATCTTCTTGGGTTAGCTGTGGAAATTGCATATTTTTCCCAGTAAATTAAGGGGTTGGTTGTTTGGGCTGCTTTATGTACTAAGGAAAGCCTTTTCCTTAGTTGTGAGTTTCTATAAAAAGCCTGAAATTATTTTTTCCAACAGGTTTTTGACTTGTTCAATCAAAAAGCCCTTGAAAGACAAGAAAAAGCTTACTCAAAATGAAGGTATTTCTACTGTCATTGAAGTATGGAGAGGGAGAGGGAGAAAAATAAAGCTTACCCATATCCTTTCTGGTTTTTTTCTCCACACAGTATTTAAGCTTTCCAATGGGGTTTTTCTTTAAGAAGGCATGGCATCTGCCTTTTATAGAAATTTCAGAAAGAAATGCACAAAGAGTTGTACTTAATTTCTATCTAATAAAAAGGCATAGTTGCTTTAATAGTGAAGAGCAACTGCAAAGCCAGAAGTGATAGCTCTTTCATGATGGCCAGCAGGTATTTACACTTCATAGCAGGATTTTTTTAATCAAACAAATGAGGAAAATGTCTGATGCAGTTCCTTCTGAAGAATAAACTAATACAAGATGGTAGTTTCAGATATCACTGACGAATTTAATTATCTTCACGGGTCAGTCACTGTATATTTCCCACATACCTCGTAAGAAGCAACTCAGACTAATTATGTGAAAAAAAGCACAGGCACAGGCACTGCAGTTGCACAGTGCTTATGGAAGAGAACCTAACCTTTGAGATAGTGCATAGCACCTTTTGACAGCAACTGCAGAGCCAGACAGTGGTCTGACTTCTGCTCTAGTCCAGGAACCCTTGGGTACAATAAATATCCCAAGAGGAAAAGCTCTGACCTTTATCTAACCCACTGTTTGAATGGCAGATTCTAGTTTCTTCATCCTGTGCCTCAGAGCTGAGCAAAGGCTAGGACCACCTAGAGAAGGATTCATCTCCTTAAATTCCTTCAGCCATCTAAAACCTGAATGTTTAATCTAAGGTGTCCACCTGGGATGCCTTCACAGTTAATTGAGATAGATCAGTGAGTAAGCCTGATAAGATGGATCTGACTCTGGAACTGCCTGCTCCTCTGCTTCATTCTTCTTTTTTTGCAGAGGATGGCATTTTTATACCAGACACAAATTTCAGGCTATTTAAGTTAATCTTTCCAGATAAACAGTTCATTTGCACAACACCAAATGAACAGTTGTTACAACCAAGATTCTTTTTTTATTACTACAATATAAGATTGCCATAAAAAAATCTTCCTGAATATCCTTTGCTGTTGGAGCCACTGAAGGTTTATGTGACAGCTATGTTCTGTATTTTACCATAGTAAGAAGAGTTTATACATGCCAACGTACTAATGAAGAAAATGGTAGGAATCCAAAGTGTCCATAAAACCATCTGTGCCTGTGCTGTCAGTCTGGTCGATACTGTATGTGCACAGATCAGCTCATGCCTGAAAGTCCCAAATGAAACCAGTCTTCATGTGGGTGGGTATGAGATATCTGCACTGAATTCAAAGTGTTCAGGTTGTGCTTGATTTGGTGGACAGAGAACATGGATATAGTTTGGGTGCAGATAGTGACTACTCGTTTTAAATTCCTGGATGACCAGACACTCTCAGTGTGTTGCGCAGTCACAAGCCTGGTAGTTCGTTGCTGAAAGTCATCAGGTGGTACATTATTGCTAAATGCAGTGTATTGACAGTGTATGTGGAAGATAAATTTCTATCATCGAATGGTAAGACTGTTTAAAAAAAAAACAATGAAGAGCCAGCACTTTGAGGTAATAGGGTCCTGAAAAAGTTCAGCAGTGTACTGAAAGTGTGTACAGTCTATGAAGGGCTGAAATGAATGACACTGTAAGGATAGGGACACTGAACCTTAGTGGGTTTTATGAATCCAAATGGAATAAATACACATGTGCCAGGAGGAATAAAAATCTGCGTGAAGTTTAGGTGCCAACTAGGCACAGAAAATAAAATCTACATATATGTTATCATTTTGCAAAAAAATTACTTCCTGTTAAGTCAGTTCAAGTCCAGCATATCAAAACCAAAGTAAGGCCACTTCTTAACACTGCATGAAATGCACCGTGCCTCTGTCAATACAGGACCTTCCTTACCAAATAAACCCATTTCAATAAGTAACACCAATTCATAACAAATCTCAGAAGTGATAACTTGTCCTAAAACAATTACTCTAAATTGCTGAGTGGTCACTGCTGGGATTCACCAGTTGACCGCAGCCATCTGAGGCAAATTGTGTTGCTGAGATGGGAAAGCACGTTGGAAAAGGAAGCTAAGAAATACTCATTCAGTGCAGTTTGGTGTGCTAGCCTGCTATCTGCCCAACATGTCACATGGAGTAGATCAGGAGTGCAAAGCAGATGGCATGGGCATCTACAACGGACTGAACCTCTGCACTCAACAGATGGCATCAACAGCATACAAGAAAATCCTTGATGTCCTTGTGGATCTGGGAGCACAACAGGACTGATTTCAAGTGAAGCACCAGTTAAACTTTTCAGAAAACACATTCTGAGACCATCTCATCATGATTTGTGGGAGGGAGTGAAAAGAGAGATAATAAATATAGTAATGAGAAATTAACTAAATGCAAATTATTTTATAAAAACATGGTGTTCTAATTACAAAGATTTTAATTGCAAGTGTTGGTAATAAGAAAAATAATTAGTGGTGGAATTATGCCTGAGGATAGCATTCAGAAGCTATCTTCACAAGATAAGACTTAGGATAAATGTTGGCTGCTCAGTGCTTTTTTGCTTTCCCTGCTTGTGAGGTGTTAAAACAACCATATTTGCAGTCAGACCATATAGCATCTACTGCAATTTCATATGCAGATCAAGAGGATAAAGATACAATCCCTGCCTCAATAAATATAAGATCTACATTCCAGTTACGTAGCAAGTAGAAGGGTGTGAGGCTTTGTGTGCTTGGTAAATACCTTGAAATTACTTTTTGGGCACACTATTATCTGCATAACAAGTTCCTGAAATACATTTTCATAGATATATGCTCACAGCTCCTCACATCTAAAAGAGGTTTGGTAGGATGTGTGTGCGCGTTCTTGGTAAAGGAAATTTGGATGCTTACATTGTAAACTCTGCACAGATAGATTTTATTTATGCTTTTAAGTTCTCATGGAATTTTTTTTTTATAGCAAAGTGCTCACAAGTCACTTAGCAAAGTGACATTGTAGTCTCACGTTGAACCATGTATGAACAACTATAATATCAGGAACAATTTATGCAGAGTCAAATATCTGCTGTTCACTGAAAATTTTCAAGACTGCAAGACTATAGTGGCCTTTGGTTCTTACTGGAGCAAAGCCAGTGAGAGAAAATGTAAACATGAGCCTTTCAGGAAATCTTGGAGTCCTGATTCTGCTCTGTTGTTCTCTCACTCTGACCAGTTTCAAGTGGATAACGTCAATGTGGGCTAGCAGTAAGTAAGTAGTTAAGTAAGTAAGAAAGTAAGAGTAAAAACAAAGCTGTCTTTCCTACAGCCTGGAAAAGTGTTGCGGTACTCTAGTCAAAGATCCAAAAGAAGAATATAAACATTCATGATTGATGAAGACATCTGTGAAAAGGGTGTATCCTTGGTCCTCCCATGACACTGGGAGGTGTCACTACAGTAACACTTTTAACACTAGGGCAGCTGAGACCTGCAAGCCAGGTGGCTACCAATGGCCTAGCATTCAAAGGGGAAAGCAGAATGTTCATCTGCTGGTTTTATTATTACCCCCTGCACAGGTCTTATTTTCCTCCGAAGTTCATTCTGAAATGCAAGATGCGTCATCGGGTTTATGATTTTTACAACATCTGCCTTGACAAAAATATGACTGAAATGAGAATAATATGGTCATGGTGCCAGAACAGTAAGAACAGTAATAATAACAGACTCTGTTCATTATGATCATCATTTTATTCTTGCTATTACACCAAATAGTATAATTTATTGCAGTAATATGGCCTGGCTATAAGTGATTATATAAATACATATGTTATCTTTTTCAGAGGTTTTACATACTCATGCTTTTCTGATGAAAATATATTATTTACCAACAAGGAGAAGGTCTTAGATGAGAAAGAAAGCAAATTTATTCTCTTTGGCAGCTATCCATTTCAGATCCAAGCAGGGTATGAGAAATGCATGCAAATGTGACAGCTGCCTGTTGATACCAGGATTCCTATGGATCATCTATTAAAGCAGCACTTTGTTATCATCTTCTGCATTCTGATCCTGAACTGTGTGAATTTACACTTCATAACAGATGAATCTAACTTTAAAATATATCCAGCTGCTAAAGACAGAAAATAATCCCTCAGGTAATGCATCTCCAAAATTGAGAGCAAAAAGAACTGATGTTGATTTACCATCTAAATAGACTTTAAAACGCTGAATTCTTAATGGTATTTCTTAGTGTTCGGGGACTTTTCTTTCTATAAAGAAAGTCAGCAGTTGAAAAAAAAATTAAATTTGTGACTGAAATATATCTTCATATAGCAATTTCTGCTTGGTCTCCATTTCACAAGAGATGGATCCAATCTTGAGGATATTTGAGCATCCAAGTAATTCTATTCAATGTCAAACTGTCTGCAATACTCGGTGATTTTAGTCATATACATCAGAAGCAAGAATTTTCACTTGATCAAGAACTTTAGGATCAAAGTGTCTAAACTGAAAAGCACCTGACTTTTATTTTCATTTTGTCTTCTGGAAGAAGTCAATTCTGATATTGTTTTGTTGACCAGAATTTTACAAATTCATTCTACATCTAAGAAAATAAATTTAAATTTTAGCTTTGCAGAGCCTTTATCTAGTGTGGGATCATTATAATGAAGAATTAGGTATATGGTAACTTCAGTCAAAATTCATGTTAATGCGGTACATATTTTAGGCTCTTCAATTATGTGAAACATTACCTTTCTTGGGCACACAGCCCAAGTCTGGCATCCAAAAGGCAGATTCTAAACATTTTGAAAGCTATTTAGAATCCAGTTATACCTGAAAAAAATGTATCAATTTATTATGAGTAATATTTGGAAGGCTGCTGTAACACAGTTCTAAATTAAAAGTAAACTACCAATGATAAAGCTGTTGAGCAATCATCTAAGAAAATATCAAGCTTAAACTGAAACTAATGCTTTATATATGTGACTGTTGAATTTTGCTTGATTAATTTCACATTTACATCTGTCACTCTAGCAAAGCATGTCTAGAGTTTGTAAAAGAAAATTTTTTTGTCAGGTTTTTTTTGTTTGCTTTTTTTTGTTTGTTGGAGGATTTTTTGTTGGGTTTTTTTTAAGTTTTAAATCCTGAGAATAAAATTATGAACTTCTTGCAAATAATACAGCTTTGCTACAGTCATAATTTCCAGGCACACTCATCTAACTTTAACCTGACTATGCTCTCATTGTTGGGAATTGTAAAGCTTTCATTGTGCTAGCCCTGTGAACAATTGAGATATCACCTGAGAACTGTGTTCCACTGAAAAAAATCAGTCTCCAAGTGATGAAAGAAGAAATCAGCTGGTTTCATGGTTGACCTGAAGTACTTCTTGAGGGCCTGGTAATAAGAGAAGAAATGGATGTGGTTCATATATTAATTAGTTAATACCTTTCTCTTAATTACACTAATTTCACAGAACCACAGGGTGATCCGAGGGCTGAGTGAGCACCACTGCTCCCTGAGCATCTGATCCCTACAGAGCATCCAGAGGCAGACAGCATGGCTGGGACAGGTCCTTTGACTTTCCAGGAAGATCAGAATCTTTCTTGGCTCCCACAGACAGCGAGGGAAGGTTTAACACATCTTTTGTGCTATTGTAAAGTTGAACCAAAGTGTTTGCAGTGACAACCATGTTTCCAATAGTGGTCTCTGCTCTGTTTCAGGTTACAAATTCTTTCTCTTACAGTATTCCTGACAAATTGTTTGTTGGTGATGCATATATTCCCTAATGCCTTCCTAAGCACTGGAAAGGGAATAGTGACAGTAGCAATTTGGAAATAAAAGAATTTCATACACATTGGTTGATATCTCTTTGTTTTTGAACACTCAAGGGTAGTTCCAACTGCAGCTTTCATCAAATATCCCTTTTGGTCTTTAACTTCCTGTAATTTATTGACTTAGTTTAAAGTAATAAAAAAGTCTTACGAGATATAGAACATTATTGATTGTGTTGAGATTAAAGGAAATTTGACAAATACAAGATTTTGAAAAAATGGCACTCTACAATGCTTTCTCATTAAAGATGCCATGAGGTTTTTTGAGAACCTTGTGTAATGCTGAAAAAAGAAAACTATGGTATGCTGAACACTAGTTTTAAATATTGATATTCACATTAACTGAATTTTGCTGATTTATAGTCATAGCCTTAGGATTTATTTCTATGTAATCACACAGCTCCAATTATCAGAAAATTAAAAACACAGAAGTAATGTTCTGCCATAAACGCTTATATAGACCATTATACTATTTAGAATGCATCTGCATTTGAAATTAAGTAGATTGCTCCCATTGAGAAAAGTTATATATCCTTTCCCTTCTATTTTAGGCCAGTGCTGCTGTTCATTCTAGTTCTTCTTCTATAGGGGACAGATGTTGGGATAGGAAAAATAATATTCTAGCTTCCAAAGAAATGTAGAGGAAACACAAATATTTTTAATTTAAACCATGTCTTTTAGGACCTTTTCCCTGATTCTAGCTGTAGGTTTACACCCTAACTGTGCAGATCAGGAGGAAAAATAATTTTCCCCTTCTGCTGGTTGGCTCTTAGTGAAGGAAAATTCTCTCCAGGCAACAGAGCAGCTCCTTAGCCTTTGGAGGTGAGGACTGTGGGATGTGCCATAGCATGTCCTGCCCTGTGGCTCTTTACTTGCTTGAGTGACAGGCCCCAGATTACTTCATCTGGAAGTTAGCCTTGCCCCTTTTTAGCGTTCACCTTGGCTCTGGTCTTCCACAATGCCAGCAATAATTTTAAAACTTCTTAAACATCTTGGATAAATACATGATGCATCCAAGTGCCAAGAAACAGTCTCTGAGTGAGTTCAGTGAAAAGATTTGATGATGGATAAGAACTATTTCAATTTACATTGACATTTTGAGACCTATCATTTAGCCATCTTTAATAACTTTCAAATAGTCCTTGCAGAGCTTTGAAATATTTTTTAATTAAAGTGTCATGTAACTCAAATCAAATGCCTCCATAAGTTTAATTCAAGTTTACCATCTCCACTGTTCTTATGACTCATGAAGAAAATATTTAAATGTGATCTCCATAAATGCCCTGACTGAACAGCTATAGTTACATCTTTTAGCTCTTAGTTTACTAGATCTGCAGCACCCACACATTTTGTCTGAAGTATTTCTCAAACTACCTTTCTTTGTATGTTTCTTCTTATTTTAAAACTGCTTAAAATTTAAATAGAAGTGTCAGTTACTGAATTGCTTCTCTACTTCTTTTGCCTGTTCCTTTACTACCCTTTTTATAGCCTTATTTTATATTTCTGCTTCAAATGTTTTTAATTTCTTAATAAAGTTTTCATTTAAAGTATCTATAAAATTAGGCAAAATGCATTGTAGCATTGTGATTATTAAACATCAATTGTGAAAACTACAGATGTTTTCTAGTTAGAAGCTGGAAAAACAAAATTCCAACTTTTCAAATTGCTTGTGACCCTTTAATCAATATACAAGCAATTTCTCTTTAAAGGTATAGTTGCTCAGAAAAAGCTTAGAACAAGTCTTTAAAGAACAGAAATGAAGTTATATGTTCACTGTATACTTTTGCACGGGAGGAAGATGAGTTATATGGACTCTTAGTAGTGTAACAAAACCTTTTCATTGCCAAAAGATGCACTGTCTCAAAAGATATACCTGGTTTTACATTTGGCATCAAGTTTGAAAAATTGCAGCTCTTCAAGTAAATTATCACCAGCTTTGTAATCTATGATGTGCTGCTTTTTACCTTCTTGGACAGAGATCATAACTGAGGTTATGTCTTGAGACACCTAAAGTTTAAATCTGAAGATTAATATACTGCATGAAGATTTAAATTTTTTTTAAATGTTCTCTCATCTATGTTTAATTTATAGCTGTCATTAGCAGCAGTAGGAGCTTGATTTTCACACTGAAAATAGAAGAAATCATGCAGTTTTAGTTCTGACTGTGTGTAAATAGAAAAGAGTAATTTATTAGAAGATAATGAATATCACTAGGAAGGGAAAAAACCCAAAACTTTCTTGCATCATAATTAATTTTACATTTAAACCAGTGTATTGATTTTCCTACTGTTTGGTGTGTTTAATTTTAGTGCTACAAAACATTGACTTAAAATTTCTACTGTACAGCAACATAAACCTTTCAAGTTTAGAGCTGTTTGTGGGCATACTGAAGCAATACAAATACTGTACTATCCAGCCACCTGGACACTGTCAAGTGAATGAAAATTTCATAGCAGGACTAAGTTTCAGCATTCCATAAAATGCTTTTTCCCTATCAGTTCTCTATCACTGTCATTTCCAGGTGACTTACACGCACCAACTTTGGCATTACACGATTTGCAAAGATGTCGGGTCAGGATGTGTCATGGCACTTCTAAGGAAGAAAAATATGTTATTTGAGAAGTCACATATGAAATTTCAGGGGTTGTTACAATCAAATGCACAAAATCAAATCAACTTAGCATAGAAAAGCGGCTCTTTTATTATTTGTAAAGTGATTGCCTATGGTTCAGGGTAGATTTTCAGAAGGTATCTTAGAAGATAGGACTACAGACAGGGCGAGGAAATGCTCTTTCAAATTCACTATTTAAACTGTAGATAAAAGATCATCTGTCAATGTCAGCTCTAAAAAATTCTTAACATATGCTTAGGTATTCCAGTAATAATAATGTTTTGAAGGTTGTGTTCCCTTCTACTAAAGCATAAGGAAATTACTTTCTAGGACACGAAACACACAGAAATAAAATAAAATATATTAAGAGAGGCAAAATTAATCTTATTGCAAGTTTTATCAATATGTCTCAACATACCAAGGCTAGGCAAATCCATTTCTCTCCCTTTCACATAAATTGTGAGTTTTCTTTACCTAAGTCTTAAAAGGCACATTAATAGATCAGCTTTAGTGCCCATATTCTGAAACTGCTTGGTTCCCACTAACTGTAGACCCCTAAGTGGAGAATCTAACAATTCAAAGCATACGGCGGGTACTTGCAGTGGGCAGTCAGACCTTGGCTTTGCTAAGTGGTTTTCCAGAGCACCTGCAAGGATAATTTCTACTCCTTCTGTTGACTGCTCTCCTCTAAATGAATCCAGATTACAAAAATATTCACTTCACTGGAAGTGTTCAAGGCCAGGCTGGGGCTCTGAGCAAACTGGTCTAGTCAAAAATGTCCCTGCCCGTGGCAGGGAGGTTGGAAGCAGATGATCTTTGAGGTCCTTTCCAATCCAAACTATTCAATGATTCTACAATTCTAAAATCAATGGGAAGGCAGGGGAGGGCTTGCATTTGCAAACATTTTTATATGCAAATGATTTCCTGACAACTGATTCTGGTCAGAATGGGGAACAGATAATGACAGACTGCTGAGGTGCTCTTCAGACACCCTGGGGCTTCTCCCTAAGGAATCTGACACTCCAATGTTGGAAAAAGAATTAAAAAACATGTTGGGAGATGAGAAGAGAGGATACCAGCTGAGAAAAGGGTGGGAATGAGAATATTGCTTATTTTCCTGCGTTGCCTTGATCTCAGTTGCATAACTATCACTGCCCAGCATGAGCTGATTGCTCTAGTGGAATCTGGATGTCTTTGCTTGTGTACAGGTACTGTGGCTGCATATTGCAGAGACATAACTTTAGTGATGGCTGCAGACTTTTGTAAAACAGGGATTTTAGAGGCACAGGCCTAATAGCATTGAGAAAAGGGAATTCTTTGGCTAATCATCAGATATCCTCTTGTGGACACCTTGCTACCATTGGGTTAATTAGAAAACAGCTGGCACTGACTGGGGAGAAGAGGGAGGTATGGGGTGGTAGAGTTTGCCGAGTCCTTATAATGCTTTATTATCTTTCTCTAACCTTTTAGCCTTAATTGCCATTTTAGGAACTTAATGAGATGCATGTTTTCAGAGCTATACCCCTCAAGTGGTAGGAAATGGGTTTGCTTGGGTAAGTGTGTTTAATCCTCTGGGGTTTGCTTCGAACTATTCAATTTAATTGGATTACACCAGGGGTCTGACTGGGTGTGATGAGAGCCCTCTTCACAAGCCCTTTATTGCTTCATATTGTGTTCATCCTCTTTTACTTCAACCTGGGAAGTTGTAAAATGTGACAAACTGTGTGTCTTTAGACTTAGTAAAATGTAAAATTTGCAACTAGGGCAGGTTATGCTGATTTCTAAAGGAAGAAAGTTAAAGAGAAATATGGTTACATACAGTATCTACATTTACTGAAGTATCTGACAGGAGTATAGATTTTTGAGCTTGTGAATGGAGTTATCCCATTCCCTGATGCCGAGAACAAGCATTTCATAGCAAGGATATGTGGAAAAGATGAACACAGTAGGAATAAGATCAAGAGTACCTGGGTTTCAAGTTAGTAAGAGAGAACAGAGCAAGAGAAAAAGAGAGAAGACGCTGAGGAAAGATCTTAACAGATACCAAGCTGCAAAGAAACTTTCAACTCCCCATCAGTGTGATGGTCAAAGAGGTGCTCTTCTGGGAGGGAAACCTGAAGAGGTAAAGAATTAAAACTTAGAAATAAGCACAACTGTATACCAGAAAAGTCATTATGTGGACCACAAATTCATGCCAAAAATGCCTGCAAGTTGCGTGGCTTTTAGTCTGACTCACTTGCAATTGTAAGAGATATAAATGTTTTAAAACGTGGCACAGAAACAGCTGCACTGAGGCACTGAGAACATAAATGGGGTGAGCTAATGTGGTGTGGACAGGCGATATATCCAAATTTTGTGAGTAGGATTTCAAGGAGGAAGTCACACATGTATATACTGCATTCTTCCCTCTTCACCTCCCAGAGTTACCTCGCTCTCCTGGGGGAGGTCATTGCATGAGTAGCCACAGTCACACACTTGCAGGCCCAGTCCTACTGCAGAAGTTGATAAAGGGAAACAAAGACAACAAGGCTGTCACCGAAAAGCACAAATATTAATATTGTACTACAGGACTGGATTTGGTCTGGCAATGACTACAAGATTTCAAATTGTTCTTAGTATTTCCTGAACTTCAGTACAATGTTCTTGCAAAGTAAAATTGGTAATGAAGTTTCAGGTGAACTGTTTTGAAGTTACTGCATCATTAACTGTGAAGTTAGAAGAGTTGTTCATGGGGAAAAGGCAATCCAGCCATTTATCTCAGAATCTATAGGTCTTGGTGGCTAAAAAGTAATCTGAAGAAAATTAAACAGGATAATTTTCTAAGAAACAGGATCATTTTCTGGACATACAGTCATAACGTGTGATGGAGATATGAAATTAGAAAATACTCAGTCTCTTTAAATTCCTTTCTTGTCTTCAAAGATGTAATAGGTGAAAAACTGACAACAGAGTGGTTGAAGTGCATTAGCCTGAAATAACAGTAGGAAGGAGCTGAACAGCAAGAACATTATGCTTGTGGAACCCATCTGCTGTAAGCTAGGGAAAGCTGCTTAAATGAGGAGGCAGAAAAAATTTGAAGACAGAACACTGTGGGGCTTTTTTTTGCTGTAGCTGTGCATAACTAGACAATCTTTGAGGTCCCTTCCCACCCAAATCATTCTATGCTTTTATGATAAACTTCCATAGAAGCATCAAGTGTTTGGATTTACCTACTGGTATGGTGGCATAAGTGACTGCAATTTAAGTAATCATTACTTTAAAGACATACAGTACCCCAAAATATTTCTGGAAATTTTTAGTTTTTCCCCTACACAGCAATAACAATGGCATTGTCACCATGACAAAGACCTTTGGGTGTATACAAATAAAAAAGGCATGTGATAAAATTATTTAAATATTGATCAGATGAATGCTGTGAAAGTCTACAAAGGATTGACACAAAAAACTGAGATAAATTAGGAAGCCAAAGGAGGATGAGAGGAGAAACATTTCATGCAAGTGTCATTTGGAACAAAGAGCAGATTTTGAATAACCATGCAAGACAAGTGTTAAAAATCACTAATAACTAGAAATATTTTAAGGGAGATACGGTTGTAATATTTTTCTTAATAGAAGTGCAAACATGCTTTATGTTTGAAAATGTCACAGTAGAAGTAATTTACTAGATTTTACAATGAAACCAGAGAGAAAAAAAAAAGAAGAAAAACTAGGGAAATTTATAGTTGTCATTTGAAAAACATATAGCAATATATAGGAGTTGTAAACACAACATTATCTACAGCAAATTGTTGAAGTTATGAATTAGTACATTCAGGCTCATTACATATGATAAATAAATCAAGAGATGTTTAATTCTGTGGTTAAAACACTGAACTATACTATATATGCAGTAGGGAAAAAGGAAGAATTTAGAAGAATAAATCAATCTTTGGCTTGGTCTGTGTGTGGTAAATATAAAAGATTGCAGAAGTGCAAGGGCTCTTTGCAGTTGTGTTCATAACCTAATTAGGGTGGTAATTAGGACACAGGTAAAACCACAAAAGGAAAAAAAAAAGCAGGATGTTAAATTTCAAAGAGTAATTTTCAGAAGAATGTAAAAGCACAGGATGAAATCAAGTAGGATAAATCAATAGAGATAAAGGACACAGAGGGAAATGGAAAACATTCAAAGATAAATTAATGTATGCCCAAGGGTTGTGCATGTAATCTAGCTAAAAATACACCAGAAATAAAGAAGGCTAATGTTGATGAACAAAGAAGCCCAAACCTGAAAATATATACTCTAGCAATAGCCAAGGGACTATATGAAGAGAATACAGCTGAAAAACAAAAGGTTGGGGATGAAGCTCATAGCACATTTAAAAAAATTTAAGAGTACATTTTCCATTAAAAAATATTCAAATCTCAAGGAAAAAAACAAAGGAGAAAAAAAAAAAAAAACAACAAAAAATCAAACCCAAAAACCTCTTGAATTTGGAAGTAATCAGAAGATAAAGAACAAAATAATTACTGGGAGAGATATATTAAGTGCAAGATGCTGTAAGAAAGAACAAAAACTGTCAAAGATGTTTTGGGTTCAGAGCAGAGATTGTCATGGGAGGAGACAGAGGACTGCAACTCTGATATTTGCTTTTTACAGTACTTCATTAGCATACTGCAAGGGACCATATGAATCCTAAAATTAGTTCTAATTTTCTCTTGTAAATTCAGCCATTTAAGCAGCCAATTTGTGGATAGATTTATAGGTAGCAGGTAGATTAGTAGGAGATTGACCCTTCACTATTATTGATTTCTATCCTGGTTTGGGGCCCAACGTCATCATAAAAATAACAGTAGAAAATTAAGTTAAATAACGCAAATCTGCAGAGTTTCACTGCATTTATGCTTTCTAGGTAACTTTGACTAACATCAGAAGCTGGGAAAGCTCAAAGTCTTCCAAAGTTTCAACCTAGAAAATGGAGTAAAACTAGGAAAATTTAAAATAAATTTCAAGAAGTGCCAGATTTGCCAGAACTGGAATTCAAAGCAGTGAATCAGTTATGTCTCTCTGTGGTAACAACCATGGCCAAAACCAAACCTGCCTGATTTAAGTTTCTCACACAGGCCTTCTATTGTCCATATTTCCCTGGCTGTTCCATTTCTTCTTCCCCCAGGTGTAAAGGGAGCATCAGTACTGAGAAGACCAAATAGGATCACAGCTTACACACTTAGCTGAGATGCCTAAAGGAGTGGGAGGTTAAATCAGATCTAAATATAGTTTTATTACCATAATTGCAAAAAACAATTGCTCTCTATACAGAATAATGAAATGAGAAAATCAAATTACTAACTGCCTGAATTAAGTTGATAAATGCACTACAATATAGTATGTAGAATGGATCCAGTGAGATACCTGGTTGAAAATGAGTAATTGATAATCATTTTACACCAGTAGTTCTCACTTGCTACAGCCCATAAACTGTCTTTCTGTAATTTTCCCAAGTATATTACTTTTTCTTTTTTTTTTTTTAAACCAAGAAAATATCTTGGCTTGACAGAAATTCTGTTCATCCCTGATAAAAAGTAATTAAAGAGCTAAAGTACAGGGCAAGAAAAATTTATATTCCAGGAAGTAAGAACTCAGAAATCTCCCTAGCTGGAGGAAGACGGAGAGAGAATCAAGTTTGTTTTCATTTTGAGTATGGTCCTCTTGGTCCTTTCTTTACCTTTTCATGTTGATAAAACCCAAAAAATCAAATTTATCCCTAGATCTGAAAAACACCCCAAATTAAGTTAATTAAACTATCTAATAAGAACTAGAAGAAAAGCAAGGTAGAAATAGAGACTATTTAGAAAAAACTTCCTAAGTGACAAAATAATCCAAAAGAACTATTCATATCACCTAATTTTAAGAGTTGCAGATTCAGACAACTTAACTTAAATTTCAATGATGTAAGTGTCTACATGTATAAATGTCTGAATTTTGAGCTGAATCAAGGTTTTATATTGGGACTTCAGTAACCCTGTATCCCTTAAAAACAAATAAAAATATTAAAAAAAAAAGAGGCAGCTTTAATCAAATCACTTACATTAGATGAGATGAATTCTGCCTTAGCAGTGCCTGTCTTTCTCTATGGACTAAGGAGGGGAAAGGATGACAAAATAAATCTATATTTTGTCAGAGGGTATTTCAACAGTACATTTTTTGTTAGACAGCATACCCAGGTCAAATTCTTCATGACAAGCAAGGGTCCAGACCCACTGACTAAGCAACCATGGTTCATTCTGTAGTTTGTAATTCTTCACAGCCACATGACACTTTTCCCTTCACCATAAGATTTGTACTATCCACTCTAAGCTTACCATTATATTATCTGAGAAACAAGAATAAAGAAAGAAAATTGAAATTTAAGTTGGAGGATAATGGCACAATATTTCTTTCTGGGACTTAAAGAAAGATTTTGCAAAGTTAGAGCAGTGAGATTCTGGAATTCCTCTTCATTCAAATATCTTCATTCAAATCATTCATTCATATTTAAAAAAAAAAATTCATTCCTATTCATTCAAATATTCAAATATGGAGAACAAAATTAATTGCTTTACAGGTGCAGCCTCATAATTTTATGCAAAGCTTTATATCGTAGGAGTCTTGTGGCACCAGTTCTCAGTGATGCATATCTCTTCCAGTCCATTGTTATTTGTTGTTTGGAGAAGTTTTTAAGAATATATATTTACATAAATAAACTGCTTTTACTCTCTTTTCTTTTCAAGAATGATAAAGAAACAGTAAATCTGGAGCACAGTGTCCAGGTAATTTGGAATTAACTAAGATATTTTATATCTATTTTCTCAGATGTTGATAGCTGTTTAGCTGAGATAGCACAGATAGGAACGGCCTGGGAAAAGCCACCCATCAAGAAAAGTAAAATATTCTGTCAACATGTACTGGGCTCCCTGCTGCTGAAGACTGCCACTAATTTAAAATATTTTAAGTGTATATGCAATGACTGCAGGTCAAATATAACCCAAAGTAAAAGAGGAAAGGAACTTCCTTCCCAGCCAGAGTGTGACCAAAGCCCTTTTTCAGGCAGCTCAGGATAAGCAGCATGCAGCAAGAAGCTCCTTGAGATAGCACACCCTGGCACATCTCCTCACTGATCCCCAAAGTGGGGATGGAAACTAGTTTCTTTAATCTTCTGAAATGTGCAATTTGTCTCCAGTCATTCTAGATGACTTCGTTCTGTGCACTCAATCTATTTACAGTAGTTCAAATAGGCTAGAGCAGTTTAGAGTCTCTCTGGAAGGTGGAAATTCCTATTCCTCACTGCAGAGAGAAACACTTCCAAATTACTCCTTAAGCTCTCTGACAGCCTTCTCAATCCTCCCCATGTTTTCAATGGGATGTAATTAAGCACATCATTTTTAAGTTGTTCTAACGGGGTATCACACTGTTTTTAAGAGATTTGGAGGAAGAGAAATCTTTAGGGCTGCCTTGTGAGTGAAACCTGACAGCCAAACTGAACTAACTCCACTCGTGGAAGAGGGACTTTTTTCCATATTTGTTATGCTCCTATATTTTTAGAAAGGAAAAATTAATAATAAAACTTTACAAAGTAAAAAACATTATATAGCTCTTCATCCTCTTGTTTTTGAGAGCTGAATTAGAGTGAGGTGGGAATTTTCTATGAAGTCTGTCTTCTGTCAAAGGACTTCATTAACATGCCTCAGATAAAGCTTACTGCTGCTTTCTTAGAAAAGGGCATTGTAATACCACGAGAAAATATATTATTACCATATTCACAAACAGAAAATAAAATTGTCAGTCTGATTGAAAATTAATACAACAGTCTTTTCCCTGGAATTCTCTTCTGGATCATAAGCACTCACAAAAAATATTTGGGGGAAAAAAAGGCTCTCTGAATTACTTTGAATTACTTTCCCCTAACAGCTTTCCCTGTAGAGAAAGTTCCTTCTCTAAGGTGCTACATGTCTTCACCACCTTGGAAAATGTTTCCTGAAAGAGTAAGAGATACTTGAATTTACACCCCAGCACTCTTCTAGAGATGTTGGTGCTCCTTTTGCAGCGCACAAAGACTGGCTGATGTTACAGACAAATGAATCCTTCTCTTCACTAGGAGTACCTTTAGCAGCTATTCACTTTGCTGTTGCTAGATCTTCACAGTCAGCATGAGGATTACATGCTGAAAAGGGATAAATCAGTTTTTGTTGACACCTGGAAGAACAAGGCTGAAAAACCAGTCATAAAGGCATTTCTTATTTTTGGGTTTTCCCTGAATTTCCTTTACTCTAGAAAAGATTGTTCCAGAAGCCTGAATTCGTCAGGAGTGGATAATGTTTCTAGAAGTCTCTTCTTTGCACTGGGATGCATCAGTTTTAAGGGGTATAAGTTTTACTCCAAAGGAAAGTTAGGATACACCCACAGGAAGGGAAATGGGAAAAGCCTTCTTTATATAGCCTATATCACGAACAAATGCATTAGAAAGATTTTTAAAAAAAAAATAAAATTGAAAAATAAGGGAATATCTTAGGCATTTTCTAAGGTCACATATGTCATACAAAGAGGAAGAATGTCATGCAGCACATTTGAGATCTCAGATCTCCCAAGACTTTTGTAGAGAGATTGGTGTTGCAGAAGTACCTAAAATTCAACATTATAGTATAAGATTCCCAAAGCTTCTTGTTCCCCTGGATATGCATGTGACTCTAGCCTCTATTATGGTAAAATAACACTTAAATTGATGTTAAGCTTTGTTTTATGTAAACTTTCCCCTTCACTTGTGTCATTTAGCTTTTCCAACACTTATGTAGGGCCCATCATTCACTGATTGAATTTTGCAAACCTTGTTTTGAATAAAATGGTCTTTTTTAATGCTCTCTCAACATTTCGGTGCACCAACAACTCTCTCAGAAAACTGACAACATTAGAAAATTGAGGCATGAGAAGAAGTTTCCCAGCACAAAAGTTCAAGAGCTAACATACAGCTGTTGATGTGGAGTTTGATAAAAGAGTTTCATGCAGTAAGATGTAACCTTTAATATTCTTTTCAAGTACATGCAGTTAATAATTTAGTTTTTCTTTTGCTCTTGTACTCCTAAAATGGGCAGTAATGCTCATTGGCAGTCAGCAAGCAGCAGGTTGTATTCTACTTTCTCTGGGTCTGCTCTGGCACTCCAGAAACACTATAAAGACCTTCTGTCATATGCCCCTGTTCAAAAACAGTTTAAACTTATTTTCAGAAATTAACAGTATAATTCAGAGATGTCTTAATGGCTCTTGAGCAGCCTTCAGATACATATTTGGAGTAGAGGAATGCAGACTGCCCTCTATGGAGGCAGGGGTAAGGAGGCTCTCTCTGTAAACTCCAGACCAGTAATGACTGGCCCCCCTGGAACCAGATATTTTATGCAATCATCCTCAAGTTACCCCTGTGCTAAACAGTTGTTCCCAGGCAAGAAATATCACTGCTTATTGCACTAAGTTTGGATCCCTTTGGTCTGTGGTAACAAGCAGTCTCCCATTAAATTCCCTGCCACAATTTGGCTGATAGGCTCCACTGGTTTTTCCCAATTTGCAGGAAAGCACAAAGAAAACCTTTGAGGTAGCCCTTACTGTGCTGGCTGGTCCCACTCACTGCTGTTTCAATGTCCTAGAAACTGGAAATTTGGAGTTTTTACTCAGAAAAAGCATTTCTTCCCCAAACATTAGTTGTTAGGTATCCCCAAAACCCAGCCTCTTTTCAGAAAGGAATTTATCATCAGCTGACCACAAGTAAGGAGGATGAGGATACCTGAGATATACAAAAGAATCGAACAAGGATGAGATCAAAGAGAGTCACTATCATGTCTGGTGTAGCCAACAAGGCAGGTAGACCACAGCAGACTTTAGCAGAGCCCTTCAGGTGTCTCTGTCCCAGACTCCCACTCCAGCAGTGTGCTCCAGTTCAGGCACAGCACTGGATCCGTGCTGGCTCTGCACAGCAGTTCCACTCTGCATTCCAGCAATAATCCCTTGGACCAGGAGCCCTGCCAGAAAGCAGCACAGAGGCACGGAGAAAGAAAGCCCTATGAGCTATAATGCAGTGCCCATCCAACTCTACCTCCTCTCCAAGCCAGCTGTTCCAGGCTTGGACCAGCTCCATGCACAGTGGTTTGGTTGACTCTGCAGGGTGCAGGGAGGCCAAGTAATTTTAGTTTAGGCTCTGTAAACTGGTTCTGGGCCAACTTGACCCTGCAAAATGTAAAGCCACCATCCCACAGCACTCTATAGTAGCATCTAATTCTTGCCAGACCAGAATTGTACGTGCAAGGAGCCAGCTCGGTGTCCCTGCATCTGCAGTTCAACTAACCCACAACTTGTTAACCACTCACAAATAGTTGAGAGATGATGGAGTAGAATTCATTTTACCCATGTAAATTCTCATTAATCTGCAATTTCTAAGCAGGAAACTGGGGGGAGGGAGGATAAAGGACATTTTACTGAAGTGAATCCAAGTGAGACATTAAGAAAGTCATTACATTAAATTGCAGGAATAATACATGAAGCAGGATGGTTTTGGAAATTAAACAAGCCTCTGCTCTCATAGGCCATGGTATGAATTATATCTGGTCATTTTCTGTGTGGCTTCTTGGGTTGGGATAAGTGGAAGAAACTTACTACAAGGACTGGAACAAAATGAATACTTTATCACAACTGTCAAACCAAAAACAATCTGGCCAAATGCTGCCACTCATTTAACAACCGAAGACCTGAAAATAATTCTTGGATTTATTATTGAACAGCCTTCTCTGCTCAGCAGAGCTGCTTTACACAATCACTCACTTATGTAATTTCTGTGTGTATATGAAAATAACCATTCACTCCTCTGTGGTCCTATTTATTCTCAGCAGTGTGTTTAAGTGCCTTGCAATGTCTTTCATATCAGAACAGGGAACACACATACTTTTCATAGTACCTACTGGCAGTCCCTACTTGATGTGCCATAACTAGCCAACTGGTTTTTAAGAGGTGGATGTTGGGCAACTGTTCTCAAAAACAGTCAATAAATGACAGTGTAATTCCTGTTTCCATGGGAATATGGCACCAAAATTAAAAAAATTATCTCATATGTGTCAAGCAACAGACCTCAAAGGGAACAGAAGAGAGCTTCTGGGAATTTAACATGTAGAATAGGATTGACTAAAAAGGCAAAGCTGCTAATTATAAATAAGAAAAAAAATTGCTCAAATTCACTGATCCTTTATGAGAAATGTCTCAATTGCTAAGAATATATGTGACTTTTCATAGGACCTTGGTCTGTTTATTCAACATAAAAGGCAACGAATGTGTTACTTATACTTAAAAGCATCCAAATGGCAGCACCTTTGTGCCCTAAATAAATTTTGGAGAAACTGAAGAAAACAAATATATTCCTCTTCTCATTTTTTCATGCCAGTTAAAAATGTCAGTGCTGAAAAGAAGTGATAAAGGTGCAACAAACATAGCAAACATTCAACTGTAGTAAATTCCTGGACAGTAACCATTCCAACAACAAGCCAGTCTTATCAGGGGGGAGACAAGTTGGATGCATTTTTATGTCAAGGTGTTGTCCTGTGAAGATGCCAATAAAAAAAAATAAATTAAATAAATAAATAAATAAATAAATGGTAGAGCTTTGCCAGTACATATGGTGTAATTTTGAGGAGCAGCCTTCAAAGTTTATTTTTGACATCTCTGCAGGACAGATTACTTGTGTTAAAGTAAATAAAATCCTTAAGAGACCCCCTAAAAATAAAATTGCTGATTTATTTTTATTCCCAAGGGAGTCAATGATCAGACTTGTTCATTGGCATAAGATAATAAGAAATAAGCATATTTATGAAGAAAAAGGATAGGTATTTTAGAAATAGCTACAGAACTAGATACCTGTCTTGATATCTTTGAAGGGATGAAACCTCTTGCTGTAGATTATTTGTAGGGCACTCATTTTCCTCTCCTTCCCGGAGGAAGTCTGCTGACATAGGGCTTGAGTGCTAATGAGTTCCTGCAATTCCCATAACTGGTATAACAGATGCAAAACCCCGTCCGAATCAAACGTTTGGCTACAGGAGGAGCAGGAGGAAGCATCTGGTTTTTGGCAAATGAAGCACTGCTCAGCATTTCAGTGCAGGGGGTGAGAAAGCCACAGTAAAACCCTAGCCTAAGGTACACTTTCATATTCAGCATTAATGTACAAAAATGTAGTTGTGTTAAAGCAATAACAAGCAAAGCCACACAGCTTAAGAAATATCACTCAATGCAACTGTGAAAATCCTCTTTCTCATGCATGCTGACACTAAAAGCAGAACCTTTGGATTCTGTGTACAAGACACCAGCATGATGCAGCTTTGTGTTCAGACAATGCTGCTACTGACTGGGGATATTTCTGTGAAAACATGCAAAATTAGATGAAGGGGTAATACGAAAAAGCCGTTTTGAGTCATCAGACAATTATTTTTCAGGAAGAGTATGACAAACAGGAAAGGACTGTTTTTTAACCTACCAATTCCTCTAGCAAAGGTGTCATGACTTTCATATGGGCTCTGGGAAACATATAATTTATATATAGCTCTTAGCACTTTTTCATTCACTGGCAATACTATTACTGATATCCTGGTGATCTGGAAGAACAGAACACCATGCAACCTTGATTTACTATAAATTCAGCTCTGATGAATTGCTTTACTACCATATGACACCTTACAACACAATCCTTGCAGTGTGGAGTTTCTCTTGATC
Organism: Poecile atricapillus; assembly: GCF_030490865.1. Classification (NCBI taxonomy): domain Eukaryota; kingdom Metazoa; phylum Chordata; class Aves; order Passeriformes; family Paridae; genus Poecile; species Poecile atricapillus. The sequence goes on along the minus strand of NC_081249.1, from coordinate 41,590,936 downwards.
AGAAAAAGAGCTTGAAAGGAGACATGTGAAGGCAAGAGTCTTTTAATGAGTTCTTTGGTTTGCATTACAAGAAAGGATTTAAAAAATAAATCTGTGGTCGCAGCCTTAATATTTGATTTGTAAGAAATTCTACTGACTTCTTGAATAGTTTTGCTAAACCTCTATTGAGTTCAGTTGCTGCAACTTTTTTTTTCCAAATTCCTTTGGGGTTTTGAGTTCCTACTGCTTCAAACAAAAACCTGTATGATTCTCAGTTCATACTGGATATTCATTTTGTCATTTACTACCCACTTGCTGGTGATCCTCTGCAGCCCAGTATGCTTTAGTAGTATTCACAGCAAGCACGTTCCTGTGTAATGGGGGTCACTGGCCCTAGCATAGACAGGACTGTTCTGCTCTGCTTAATCACCATAAAGCTGTAACCACTCAAACTGCTTCCTATGAGCTGAAAGGAGAGGAGAAATGATGCACGTGGACATCTACCACTATTTGGTGTCCTAATTTAACTCTTCTGAAAGAGGCAGTTACAAGGTTCAGTTGCCTTAAAGAGGGCCAATTCCTTCTGGCTTGATTTGTTTGCTGGTGATATTACTCACCCTAGAACAACCATGCCTAACTGCCCTAATTTTCCCTTTCAAATATATAGTGGAAAGCAATGAACCATTCTACCATAGAGGACGAAGATATGACTGTATCTGTACCCACTAGCTTGTCTGTAGCTTTGATGATAGTGCAAAAACCTTTTCTGCTACTGAATTACATATATCTATATTTAAATGTTGCTTTTGCAGCATTTTCCCAACCCTATTCTGACTATTTGGCATAATTTGGAATCACCCATAACATATATAATAGAGAATGCATGTTTGTGTGTCTCATTCCTTAATTTTTCCAGCCATAAAGACTTGTGAGTGAGTACAGGTGGCTGTTCAAGGACATGCAGTATTACAATGCAGAAGAAGAGAAATGAGAAATGAAATTTCATTAGCTAATTAATTCAGTCAGTGGTTTTATGTTTGCAGTGTCTGTAATTTCTTTGAGGCTGTTCCAGATATGTAGATATACCACAATTCCTCATTCTTTCCTGTTCTTTCACTTGCAATGCATTCTTCTTCTGTGAAATAAAGATCAAATATAGCTACAGCAGTAGATTTAAAATTGAACTGAGGACATCAGACTCTATCTGCTTATCAATTAAGCATAACTGAGCACCCATAACATCCATTATTTTAGCAAAATTATCAAAAAAGGACTGTAGCACCTCTTGTCCTCAGGTTTCTTTAAGGAATTTTTTTGTCTTTTTTTGTCTCTTTTTCCTTTAATTAGTAGAACTGGAAAAGATAATTATATTATCACATTGAATCAAGCTAAGTAGCTTACTAAACTATGCCAAGGAAATACGAACATACTGTTGGGGTTTTGTATAGGTGGTGTACATCGATGCTTCCTCATCTTTCTCATGTTTCTCTTTCTCATGAATGCTGCCTATCAAATGAAGGACTGCAGAGTATTTCTGCTAACACAAATCTTATCTCTGTTTCACCACATTTTGTAGAGTTTGCAGATGCAGCAGACTTTACTTGAGCAGCTGTCCCAGACAGGCTATTCAGAATTCAGTTGGACTTGGCCCTTAAGCAACTTTTGAAGTAGTATCTATCCTCAAAGTTAGCCCTAATGACCTCTAGATGCCCCTTCAACTCTAAATAACATTAGGACTAACATCCAAGTAACTTGTGAATTGAGAAATTTCTTCTGGAGTTTTGGTTCACTAAACCTCTCCGCTTTGAGGAATAGTCAGGCTATTCAGGATGTTTCTGAGACATCCTGTGGTTGGGTGTGTTTCGGTTTTATGGTTTTGTACAATATCATCTGTGAGCTGTAATTTTTAGTGCAGTTAAGGGTGAGATGCTGTTGAGACTTGAAAAGCTCTCTATGTTACCTGTTCCTTTGTGTAGTTCTTTCAGATGCGTAACTTGTGGCCTTTTCTACTCCTTAAACTTTGTTTTAAGTGGGATTAATCAAATTAGATGTGAATTACTGCATATCTAAACTGGGTATATTAGGCTTATTTTTAATATTTATAATATAACATAGATCATTCTGGTAAAGATGGCTAAAATAAGTCAAATGGGTTGTGCCTTCGAAATGCTTGTTTCTCTCAAATGACAGCAGACACTTCCTATATTAAGAGTTTAGCTCAGCTCTAAATATCTGCAGTACAGGTTCCTGAAGTTAGGTGAGACAGATTCCATCTAAGATTCTGGGTAATGGTTAGAATCATGTGCCTTGAGAGAATATGTATTATGTGGACATTTCTAAGCCCTATTGCTTATTTTTTTGTAACTGTCAGGATGATTCATTTTCAGTTCAGGAAGTCTTTGGTCAGAGGCCATAGAAAATCATGTCCAGGAGTAATTTTGCTAGAAAATTCTATTTTCTATTCCTTCTCCTGCTGCTAATGGAGTGTTGCATGTTTTGGGGAAAGGACTTGATTAACAGGTACTGAAAACTATATGAACTACTGAAGAAAGAGTTATATGTTTGAGGGGGAGGGGGGGGTCTTTAAAGGAAAAAGTATTCTGCATTCTGCATTCCCGGCTTCTGATGAAGTTTTCAACTGGAATTCAGGAAAATAACACTCTTTTTACCATCTGCTATGTGTTAGAAAAGCAGGATGTCCAGGTATGGATTGCCTCATTCATACACATAGTCACAAGATTTCTTATGAGATTCTTAATGTGGTAGAGAAGGACTTTGAAACTGGCTGTCTGCCAAAATGATACTGTCTCTGCCTTGTTTTTTGATCACGCTTTCAGACACATCCTCTGTCTTTTCCACTATCAGCTTTAGACGGTAGTTGTAATTTCTATAAACGTGAATACAGTCAAACTCCTGAATGCAGGAGTGCTGGAGTGCAGCTCAAGGTCTTGCTGTCTTTTGGGGAGATGGAAGGGTACTTAGTTCATCTGGAAAGGGTTGTTCTTTCATTTTTGGCTTTGGTCCCCTTTTAGATTTCATTACATCCTCTTCTATTTATTTGCTTTTTACATGCTGCCAGGACCAAAGCTGTGCAAATTCTTCACTGTAAAATGGAATAAATGAAAATTTCTTTGCTTCAAATTTCTTTATATTAGTGAAAATTGAGCCCAGATAAATCAAAATCAATTAATCTCCTTTCCCAGTAAGAATTTAGTTTGAAAATCAGTGCAACAGTACACAGACAGAAGAAGAAAACAAACTTGCTTCTTTCACTCAGCTCAATATTAAAAAGAAAAATTTGTGTGATGTCTCTGTTCAGGAATGCAGAATGAAACAAAACAACTGTCTACCTTACTGGAAACTGAACCCACTGAGTGTTAGAATTCTCTAATAGTCATCCCCCTTCCTTTCAGCTGCTCACCAGTTTTATGTTTTTTACCAAGAAACATGTAAACAGTGGAAAAGAAACATTTCATTTAGAATTTTCAGTGCTAGATAAATTTGCATTTACTTCACTTCTTAACTTTTTGTCTCGCTTCAGTTTTCTCTGTTGTGACAGTAACAGCAGTAACATTAATACATAATTAGATGGGTAGGAATGTGCTCAAAGTCAATAGCTTGTAATAGCTCCTTTGGAGCCATAGTAAAGTATCTCCTATAGCAAATACATGGTTATGGACTTGTTAAAACAGACATTAGTTATCCAGTAGTCCATTATGGCTCCTTGTAGTCTACCATTTGAGTAGCTCTATATTTAGAGTCATATTGATCAGTAATTAAGAGATAGCATGGTGGCAAAATAGAAATATATGATAAATAAGCTTAAAGAAATAATTTTATAAAAATAGTAGAGTCATCAGGAACTGGCAAATGTCTTTTGTACTATGTTAGTTTCCATAAAGAAACCAATAAACTCAATAAAATAACTAATATTGTGAGATTCCCTTGAGTAGGCTAAGAACCTTACTTCATCCAGAATTAATTTTTAAAACAGATCTGTCAAAACTAGGAAGGAGTCAGGCAGGTCACCAACATGTATGCAGTCTTCATCTCATTGTAAAAATTAACAGTAGTGAATGTAAACACTGGTAAAGGGAATTCAGCCACTTTTAATTTTATTCATCTGGAGCTTTCCCATCTCTCATTAGTCTATATTACCATACAGTTGAGTTTATCCAGTTTCCTGTTTTACAGCTATATTCGCTGAAATGCAATTATAATAATCAACTAGTTACGAATTGTTAAGTCTGTTAGAATATGCCTTGAAAAGATGTTCAGGCATGATAATCTTTTAGACTACTCGAAGTGCCACAGTAGTAGTAATCCCCTAAGGTTTTCCCATGATACTCAGGATATTGGGACGCAATTACATATAAACCCAGAAAGAACAGCTATTCCTTACTTGTTTTACATTTCCCTCCACAAGGGGACTGCAATATTATTACTTGTGTTGTGTGTAATGGAATTGTTTTATTCACAATAGCTCTTGCAAATGTGAGGATCTAGTTTCCGTGCTTGTACTAACTGAGCAAAAGAGGGATGTTCTGCTGTGAAACTATTCTTCTAATTGTTCCAATCCCTGCATTAACATTAATTAGCAAATTTGTCTTTCAGTCTCTCCCACATGAGGCATGTTCAGTCAGGGCTGGGTCAGTAGGGAATTTAATTAATTTATCAGTAAATTGGATTTTTTTCACCAGGTGTCCTTGTTTTGGCTTTCTTTTGGTTTTTGTTTTGTTTTGTTTTGTTGGTTTTTTTGGGTTTTTTTTTTTTGGTGGTGGTGGTGGGCTTTTTCTACCCAGAAATTTTTGATGGTTTATAAAAATACAGGCTTTTTTTCATGCTCAATTCTCTGATCCAGAGGTTGTTAATGGAATGACATTGAACAGAAATGCTGCATTTGTAAAGGGTATCAAAAGAGAGGTACTGTCTGCCTCATTGGTAATTTGTAAGCAGGTAGTTCTGCTATAGTAAACTTCTTCCCGTGTAGACTTTCAGTCTAGTGGGAATATGACTTTACAGTAAACCTGCCAATAGCTGGATTTATAAGTGCCTGATATTTATGGCTTAAGCAAAAAGGGTATCAGTGTGTGAGAATTCAATTCAACAAGGCTAATCTCAAATGCAATTAATGTTCACGTTCTTTATGTGCCCCTATGGTAGACCATTTGCCCAAGGAATTTATTGGAAGTGATACATTTAATTAAACTTCTTGAATCACTTGGGCAATGATATCATTTATGTGATAAGGCACCACTTTTGAAAAATGGGAAGAGGAACAGCACAGCTGTTATACACAGTCTGTACTGCTCTACATTTAATGCAGGGTAGGTGGGCTCATGGAGGCTGCATGACAAGCGCTGCTCAGAAAAGGCGATTTCCTCATGTTCTACAAAATGCTAAATAAAAGTCAGCAACGTTTTGATCTTCTGTCCATTTTGATTTAGCTATATGTTCTGTGTGAGAAAAGCAAGGAAATTTGCCAAACTGCTTGTAGGAAAAAAATGTGGCTTTCTGTATTTTGTTGGGATTATAACTTTATATGTCCTTAGAAGGCAATGAAGCTGATGAAGTGTCTGAAGCACAAGTCCCATGAGGAGTGGCTGAGGGAGCTGGGGGTGTTTAACATCAAGAAAAAGAAGGCTGAAGGAGGGCTTTGTCACTCTCTACAATTACCTGAAAGGAGGGTGTATTGAGGTGGGGGTCGGTCTCTTCTGCCAGGTAACGAGTGATAGGAGAGAGGAAATGGCCTCAAGATATTAGGAAGAGATTCTTCACTGAAAGGGTTGTCAAGCATTTGACAGGCAGCCATGGGATCTGGCAGAGTCAGCATCCCTAGGTGAAAATTTGGTAAAGTACATGTAGATGTGGCACTCGGTTACATGGTTTAGTGGTGAACTTGGCAGTCCTGAGTTTCAGATCTTGGAGATCTCTTTAAATCCAAATTATTCCATAGAACTTCAATTAAAGGTGAAGTTCTTGCTACCAAGCCATCCTCCATTTGATGTCAAAATGTGTGCAGTCACAGAAACAAATACAAGAATTCTTACAGAAATTTTATTTTTAGAGCTTTCTTGTGCTTTTTTTGGTTAAATCTAGTCTGTACTAACTCACTCTATACTGATTCTGCTCAAATCTGATATTCTAAGATAAATTATACAGTGCAATAAATTATTATTAATGTTTATCCTTAATAGATATGTTTTCACAGTGTCCTAAGAGCTCAGCACTACAAGTGAAATTTGTGAAGGTTGGCTGGGTGGATAGAAACTTCCTTTCTGAACTGTATGTCTAAGGAAACCAGGATATTTTTAATTCCCATAGCCTGAGTTTTGGCTCCCACTGTTTGAAGATTACTCTTTACAGAAGAAAGAGAGGATAAAAATAGATATGTAGGTGGACCTCTGAAGGGAAAGAGAAGAAAGAGGAACTCTGGTTAATTGTTTTCATGGACCTTATAGATTATTAATTATTTCAGAATTTTTCTACAATGACCCACATACATAAGGAGGGACATCTGTGTGTGTCTCCTTATGTATGTGCTAGGAAATTTTGCTCTGAGCCTATAACCCGTAATATAAATAAAATTCATGTTTTAATACTATCTTTATCATTAAAATTTCTTCCGAATTCTCATAAAATAAAAAACTGAAAACATGAAATAACAAGCAAAACCATTATTGATGAGATTCATGATCAGATTTACAATTCAGGCAGTGAATTCTGCAGTGACACCAGTGTGCCAGATATATCCTTTTAGGGAATGAAAGCATAAGAATTGTGATATGTTGGTCTTTTTTTTTTTTTTTTGTAGAAGCATTTAGATTAGATTTTTCAAATGCAGATGAAGATACAGTCCCAAAATATTAATTGTGAGAACCATAAAAAAGCTTGATCTCATGAGTAAATGTAATTATTTCCTGCATTTTGTATGAATTTGTTTGTATCTCATTCAAAGACATGCAAAATGCTAAATATTTGTAATAAGAAAATTGCTGATTTTTTCACATACATGTATGCATATGTATCAGGAAAAATACATATGGGGTATTTAATGCCTTTAAATCAGAGTAAGTAATGCCTTTTCAAGGGTGCTCTAAAGTGAAATTTTACATTAAGCATGGGAAACCCTTCAAATGGCAAAAGGGACAAACAAACAATACCAAAGCACTGCTGAACATGCACTGTCCCTCCAAGTTTGTCCAGGCTCAGCTGGAGAAGAAGGTAGATGCTTCTTGAATAATATGAAAGCATTCTCTTCTTTTGCCTACTTACTTTCACCATTTCCACGATACAAATACCATAGAGAGCTTCCTTGTGTTTTAGAAATGCCATATTTCTCCTGAAGCTAAACACAGGTTGCTGTTGGGGGTTATTATTGTCTGTAGGAAAATAAGCATAGAGAAAATTTTCATCTTTCAGAAAAGCTCCTAATGCATGATTAAAAAAAAAGAAAAAAAGGAGTGGGGATTAAAGAGACAATAACAAATGAGCATATGTGTGCTAATTGCATCCCAGCATGAGTCCATGCATCTTACCAGGTGTGAGAGTGCCAGTCTGAATTCAGTCTGCAGAGCTTCACTGACAGTGAGGTTGTAAGGTATCCTTCTGTCTGGTTAGCTAGACTGTCTGTTCCTCATGGGGAGATGACGGATGCTGAATTCAGATAAAAGATTTCAGACACCCAAATAGGGTCTGCTGAAATTACTTTAACAGCATTTGCTCTTAAGTATTACTTTAATATATTCAAAATCCTGAAAATTTGCAAAACATTCACTCAACCAGATTTACCATCTCTTCTTTTTCAAGGAGATCAGATCATAGGTTGGACCTCTACTAGGGCCACCCTTGGACCTTCTTTGTTGTATTTCTAGCCCAAGTGTGATTCAGAGATATTTAAGACCCCCAAATATTTCACAAATTCGCTGTGATTTATGCAAAGACAGAAATAACTTATCTTTCACTGAGTTGATGAGGACTTTTCATTTAATACAGAGTCTTAGGAAGGACAAGGATAATTACATTATCTTCTACTGTGGTACTCTGGGAGAGCTGTTTAAAGTCACTTGTTCAATTTGTATAGTCACTGGAGTGGTAAAAGAGTGTTATGTTACACAAAGGAGACAAGTCTGAAAAGTTTTATTGTTTTTTCTTTTTTTTTCTTAGATAAATACAGATACATCTCACTGCCTCTTAAAAATTCATGCAAAGACATATCAGTTACTTATTGGAGACTTTTAATGAAGCTTAGCATTTGCTTCTGTGGTGAAACATAGAAGCATAATTATCCTGCCACTGTAGAAAGAGCATTACTCACCAAGCGGGAGAAATTCAGATATAAGCCAGAAAAAAGAGCATCCATGAGGAGAAAAGTATTGGTAAAATTATCCTAGTAAATATCATCCTGTCATGGAGGCAGGACACAGGAATCTCATTTTCAAGGGAGTAACCTGATAATTTGGATATAAGTCTGATTCAAGCCCTATGACCCAAGTACTCCTGAACACAGACTAACTGAGAGCAGCATCTGAGTACTGCACTTCATGATGGTCTCTGCTTGGAGGGTGGAACATCATATAAAAAATTAATGACTAGTTCTTCAAAGCAGAATGAGAAACAGCTATTAGGAGAATTAAATTGTACTGGTAGATAAACTAGAGGAATATAAGTTTATATTCTGACTTTTTTGTTGCTGAATACCAAGAACAAGTAGATAAATGCTCAATTTAAGTAAATAAATATGGTAATGTGAAGCATTAGAATCTGAGGAGCTTGGGTGGTAAATCATTCTCAGTTAATCATAATTGTGTCTGTTACCACTGAGCATCATTTAATGGTATTTTAAAGTTTCATTTTATATGAATAATAAATAGGAATTTAAGATGCATATGCATCTTGGAAAATTATACTTTGAAAATTCATTGCTGTTTTTATTACATGGCAGTTTTGGAGTAGAATCTCTAAAGCATATCTAAGCTTTTTTGTTTGTTTGTTTGTTTTTAAGCAGGTATGAATATCAAAGGTGCTCGTCATTGCTATTGTTAGTCTTACTTCAGGTAATAAAAACAATTGCTACCCGTTTCTTCAGTCAGTTCAGGGGCTTGGTCACCTTGACTGTGGCATGCATCCCCCTTGTTCCTCCTCCCCATGTAAGCAGGCTGAACCTCTTTTGTGTTTTATCATTGCTGTACTCTCCAGTGCTCTCAGATCAGCTGAAACAACTAGGAATGTGTGCCGAGCACTGACACCACTCCCTGGTGCATAAATCGAGGGGTTTTCAGTCTAAATGGTCTGGCTGTTGGCTGCACTAGTCCCTAGGAGGCAGAGGGAACACAAGGTGTGAATGAGTGACGCTGAAATCAAAATCAGTTTCAGCAGAAGACTCCTGCAACAGGAGAGAAAGTGGTGCATTTCACACCTGCTGAATATCACTCCTGAAGAATGGAAGATCACTTACATTTACATGGAAGAGGTGAGACTGCATATGCTGTTTTTATCAGACCCAGATAATTGTGTGTTTTGTTCTTCTCCAGTGCAATCCCGAGTTGGTGTTGCAGGTGAGCTGGCACAAGCTCCGGACAAAGGAAATCTTAAGGTGTAACATAATGCATATCACTTGCAAAACAATCTCTCAGCATCTCATTAAAAAAAACAGGATTTCATATGCCATGAAAAGCTATTTATTCAAATTGATGTTATTCTTGCTGTCCCTGGGATTATTTAGATCACTCAGGTTAACTGTCCCTAGATTTAAATACCAGAGAGAATCAAATATAGCTGTGTTTTTGTCACATTTTCATGTTCAAGAATGATCCCAAAAAATGAGATTTGTGTTTTCCAACATCACATGAGAGATCATCTGAAAGTAAATCCTGAGTAACAGCCATAGGTTTCCTGAACAAGTCTGTCACCTTTCTCCTATGAACTCAAATATCACCACCTTTTCAGAGTATAAATAGTATAAACAGTGCGAAGAGTTCTTCCACATAGGAGAAAGTCTTTTGGATAATATGTAGTTAAATAAAACACCAACAGTATAAAATATGAAACCACACTGAAGGTGTGATGTGTTTTATGAAACATATAATTCACCACACAGGCAGCAAAAAGCTTTAGCTGCAAACTGCAGCTGCTCACATAAACTGCCCCTGAGGTCTATAATGCTAGTAAAACACAAAAAAAAAAAAAAAAAAAAAAAAAAAAAAAAAAAATTTACACTGTGTTTCTACACACCCTATTCTAAAGCAGATACTTGTTCAGAAGCCTGTATGTTATCAGTCAGCTTTACATCTAAGCTGAAATATTAGCTGATGTTAAATACTCTGTAAAGCTTTGGCTTCCCCATCCTGAAAAAGCTTGAATAAAACTAAATATGATACAGAACAGAGCAAAGAGAAATAGGAATTCTTCCATGCTAGGGATCACTGTGTGGACAAACACATTCCATCTTGGAATAGAAATATCTCCTGGGAGATACTGCAGTGACCTTTAAAACCCCAAGAAGCAAGGGGAATGTACACAGAGGAATTATTCCCAGTTTGTCATAGTATAAGAGAAGATTAAATCTGATTAAATCAACAGATAGCAGATTGCAAATCAGCAGAAGGAAGTGCTTGTCCACACATGTCAGGTCTGAGCCTCAGACCTTAGTGCCAGATGGTGGTGTGGTTCCCAGAGTTTACATAAGTTTAGAAAAGAGGTTAAGTGGACACATTAAAGTAAAATCAGGTAAGGGCTTGAAACAAAAAAGATGCTCCTCAGTATGAGTCTGACCTGCTCTTCCATGCTTTCCTAGACATCTGCTGATACTCACTGTCAGAGCTTAGTAAATTATGTCAACCTTTGTCTGACCTGATACAGATGTTTACAGCTCCTAAAACTATCTTAAGCATCCACAAAACTTAAACCACCTGCTTATGCATTTAATGCTGCATAAATCAGTGTAGCAATTATGAATGTGTTATATACAGTGAGAAGCAAAATTTTTGTATCAGCTTTCATTGGTCTGAAACTTGGTAACTCTTCTCCATTATATCCCATCCCATTTTCTATTTTGATATTATTTCAATAGATGTGATTTCTTCCATAAATAATAATGGGAGACAACAATGTAAATCCTTGTGTTAAGGTACAGAATAGGCTCCCACAGCCTATTCCTTTGAAAAATAATATGGCATTACCAAACTGTGAAGTAAACCTATAAAATATTAATTATGGATTGATTTTGTCTGGCTGGAATTCAGCATTAATGGTTTCACTTAGCATTACCTAGGTTTTCCAAATTATGTCAGAAGGACAGTGTAGGAAGTCAGAAACGGAGCTGAGGAATGTGTTTGAACTCTTCATCTCTAGAAACCTGGGGCCAAACTCCCATGGTCCCCATGCAGACATGCATGACAGTGGTGTCAGCTTGTGTTTTTGTGGATGTTAGTGTGGAGCATGAAACTACTACCCAACAAGGGCAGAAGTGAAGAGTGAAGTCTGCTGTAGGTCAAGAGTGCAGTGCACTGAGGAGAGCTTTTAAATTATCTATTTTATGACTGGGTCTCAAATGAGTCTGAAAACTGAGAGCTCCTCTAAACTCTCAAAAGCTACCAACTTTGTCAGCATTCCCTGCTGCTATACTGGAGATTTTCCAGAGCAATTAAGCAACACAGAACTCCATATATTTCTGTTTCTTGCTTCTTTCTGGTACTTTGTGCCATGAAATGGACATCCATGTCAGTATTATAACATCGTAGTTCCATTAGCATTTTTGAAATAAATTAACCCCCCAAGTCCTGTTTTTCAGGTATTTGGCTGAAATACCTTTTGGAGAGTAGATGTCCTCCGTTGTTCTCTCTAAGGACTTTCTCAGTAGTTTCAGTGGCACACAGACACACTGGGCAGCTGCACAGCAGCTTCGTGTTGTAGATCAGCCCTTCAACAAATCCAGACCACACCACTGCAAACAAATGGCTCAGATCTTTTGTCATCCAGACTGGGGACCTGTGGCAACGCACCATGACTGATTTGACCGCATCTTTGATTTCCCTTCCATGGAAACCAGGGACTAGAATGGGGGAAAATGCAAGCCTGAGGTTTATCCTGGTGTACAGACATGGAGTCAATGCCAGTCTTACAAAAGCAAAATACAAAACCTGGGAAACATTTTGATTTTGTGCCAGGCTTATTTTTCAGTCATAAGAATTAGAAGTTTGTGGGTTTGTGAATGGTATGTGTCTGAAAAGGGGCCAGTAGGCATAAGCATACATGACCTTCATTTTCATGGCCACCAGGAATGAAAGACCTGGGTTTTTTTCATACTACAATTCAAGTTAAATGGGATTTCTTTTTGTTTGTTTGTTTGGGGGGGTGTTTTATTTTGTTTATTTGGCGATGTCTTTATGCCCACGTAAGGACCACACCCTTTTTGTCAGTATAAATTTGTGCACATTAGACAGGATATAGGCTGAGAAGTGAGGAAAGACACTAAATAAAGAGTTATAAATCTCACAGTATGAAATTTGTATGTTCATTTTGCAGGTCTTGTTCTTTGTTATTTTAGTTAATAATTTTACTGTATATCTAAAACATTTAGGCTTCTAATATTGACAATATTTTTTAAATGTGGGTTTGTTGGGGTTTTTTGGTGCAGAAGTAAAATGCTCTAAAATACAGATCTGATTTACAGCCAGGGAAAGAAAGATTAGTACTTTTGTCCATTCCTCAGCTAAATTTACTGTATTGTCTTTAAAACCTTGCCACAGTCAAAAAGACCAGCTTTTTGCAGCATCTGAGTAAAGGGAAGATTTAATGAGGAGTTTGTGGAACCGAGTTGTCTCAAGTGTTCCTGTAGGAAAGCAAGCTCTGTAACAATGAAGAACGTATCTGAGAACACTTTTTATGATGACCATATTTCATCTGCCATTTAGCATGACATCTGCAAAGAAAATATGAAAGAGGAGGTATCCCAGCTGGCCAAGCATGCTGACATTGGAATGTGAATTATTTCCTCAAAGAAAACATATTTTTACCTTATGTAAAAGTTTAGTTTAGCCAGGCTATCTATGACATTTACAGGACATTTAACTTTCAATTACTTAGATGTTATTAAAATTAAATTTGTTTTCTTTTCTTCTCCTATTATTAGCATAAGTCTCCTCTGAATGTAACTGCTACCTTCCAGTCAAATACGAAGAAGCCAATAGTTGAGACAGGTATCTTCAATAGTAATCTAAGACTTTTAAAATGTGTATGATTTAGTTGACAGTTTAAGAGGCAGGGAAACAAGATTTAAAAAAAAGAAAACCCTAACAAATTTTCAAGTACTAATGTACAAATATTCTGCTTCAGTTTTACCATTAAAAAAAGAATATTTCAAAAAGCTTTTAAGCCCACGTCTAGTAAGAAATATACAAATGTGTTGTTATTATTTTTTTAATATATATGAGTCTATAGAATTTGTCCTTCAACCTAAAATGCTGATGGTTTTTAAAATGTTTTTTTAAATCATAGAAAAAAAAATGTGAAAGGAAGTTATAATAGCAATACATTTTAGATTTATTATATACAAAGAATTTTTTAATCTTACTTTTTTATTTGTTTTTGTTATGAACTTTCCATTAAAATAAACAAAGGACAGCTTAAAAGACATTTGGTAATTAAAAAGCTGTACTCAGTGTCATCATTTATCTTTGGTTTTTACTTATCTTGCTCTTATAAAATGCATACTATTATGTTACTTTGCATTTCTAGTGGAATGATTTTTAAATAGCTTTTGATAATTAATCTGCAAGATAAACAAAGTATATTATTTTAGCTAGTAGTTTTTAATCTCATAAAACAAGCAGGGGCTGCAGGATAAAGAGCATTCTGGTTTACTTTGGGGTTTTTTTAATGTATTTTATGAGTTATCTTAGATTGTCTGGCATACAACAAAGAATCACAAAAAAAGTCCTGTGTGGTTAATTGTGATCTATGGATAACAATCTCTTTGCTTTTATTGCACATGTATATTATCCAGAAATGAAACACCAGCTTTCTTGAAAACACCAGAAGTCTAGCTATTTGTTTCAACAGAGGCAGTTTTAACTCTGGAGTTATATCTACAGTTGCAGCTGCTTTTTTTGTGGTATAAATTTATACAGGCTAGAGCACTCACCCCTGAAAATTTTTTCCTGTTCTTGCTTTACTGCTTGTCACAGTCAGAAGTGACTCCCACCAAATCTCTCCTTAGAACTGTTTTCCTTGGTTTCACACCCTTGGATGGGGAAATCCCATCCAGGATATCTTAACTACTCATTAGATCCATAACCAACATGAATGATCTCTTTTCACGTAGCCTGCCTGTACCTGTTGTAAGAACTTTCCACTTCTCCTCTCCAGGCATGCAGAACAGCCCTTTGCTTCACCTCCTTTTACCATGTTTCTGATATTAGTTCAGAACTTGCCTCTTCTCCTGTGCCCTTGGTGTTACCCCATTGTGCTTCTTGTCATTTTGACACTTTATAAGAGATCATTTATACCAAAGAAAGTGCCACTATTTGCTATTATAAATTCACCATTATTTTTTCAAGTAAAGTTGGCCTATTCTTTTCACAAAGTGCTGGTTCTAACAAGAAGTCCTTACTAGCTTCTTTCCATTAAAAAAGAACTTTTTAAAGTGGTTTTCAAAGTGAAAAAGTCAAAACCATTCACATGCAAATAATTTAGTAGAAAAATGTGATTACATGCATATAAAAATTACTATTTTTGCTTAGGAGTGAGTACACAGGGAGGAACCAGAGCCAAGCAGTTCAAATAAGTCTGTGCAGAAGAACTTCAAACAGCATCATTTTAGAGACAGAAAAATATCTCTAGTGCAGGCAGATTCCTTTGGATGGATAGACCAGCTTTTTTTCAAATTAGTCTCTTTTTTATAGAGGACTGACTACTCCATTCATCCTTCAAAAACCTTTTTCATAAGGAAATGTTTAGTTTAGACCTCAATTTAAATTATAACAGGAACCAGCAAAATTTCTCCCTATTTATTTAGTTGCATTCCAACTAAAATAAAATAAGTTTCCAACCTATGTGTTGTACATGCACACAAACACGTCAGCAATTCCCATCACTTCATCCAATATAAATCTGCATTTATAATCTCTGTCCTAGAAGTCAGTGCTGTGAGTCTCTAAATACATTGTCATTGGCATTAAGATTAACAGCAGGACTTCTTCCAGCAATGTAGCCTCAGAGAGCTTGTAAAGCATTTTTTAATGAAACAAAAATCCATATTTTGCAGAAAAATAGCCCTGTTTTTAAAATTTTTATACACTTCCAGCTTATAACAGTCTGAGGACCACTAGTGCAACGTATTCAAACAAGCAGCACGAGATGAATCAGATTCAAACGTTGCAAACACTACTCTTCTTTTCTCTCTTAAAAAGCAAATTTAAAGTGCTTGCAGGTTACTTTTTCATCTGAAAGATTTTAATTACAAAATAAAAAATGAAAATAATAGCATATAATTACCTATTTTAAAGATTAAAATTTTAGGTTGAAAAACTGCTTCTGCTGAAGACTCCAAAAGACAACTTGAAACCAGATTAAAGTGTGATCTCAGCTGTTTGATAAGTGTATGGTCAATACTGTTATAAATTAAGAGCACACCTGAATCAAATTCTGAAATAGGCATCATATATTTGAAAATCTGAACTGAGTCTTGACACGCATTGAATGAAGAGTTTTGGCAATGTACACTTTGCCAACTCAATAAATAGCTCAGAAAACAAACAAATAACATTAGTTCCCTCGTTTTAGGAGGAGTCACAGTAGTAGGATCCCATATATTTTTCGCCATGAAAGGAGAAAACCAGTGTCAGCATGAAAAGCCCACAAGAGTTCAGAAACTATTTCACCCAGAAGTTTAAAAGGATAAAAATGAGTTTATTCAGCTCCTAATTCAGCTATGCTCAAAGCAGTCCTTTGAAAAGACTGTTCCCATTTGTCTCTGTGCTGAAATAAGGGTTTGCTGAGAAGCTATTTGTGGAAAATAATCATCCTTTCCCTTAATCAGTGAGTGTTGTTGATGAACTTCTACATAGGCAGTTGATGGAAAATTCAAATTTAAGTATTATAAGACAACATTTGAGTTGACCATGGAATAAATACTGGCTTAATTTATTATAGTCATGATTTCTTGTTACATGTCCTATTTTCAGAGGCCACTCTCTCACAGTGAATTGTTCAAATTCTCCATGTTTTTAGGGGAATGTCCAGCTGGTATTGTACAGAGAAAAGAGAGACTAAATTACCTTCAGGGTAGCTCCTCAGATTAGAACCAACAAAGAGATACTGTTTATGAAGAAAAGAAATAGGTCTTTGATCATTTATTATGATTGATCATTTTTTATTGAAATGCCAGGAGCTTAAAAGTTGGCTTCTAAGCCCCTATCATTCTCTGACAGAAGATCAACAGATCTGCACTCCAAAGATTCACCAACTTGAAAGACCTTTCAATATGCAGGATAAAAGGTCACCATCTCTTGATGAACAGGCTGAGGAAGAGAGAGTGTCCCTTTCAGCCAATATTTATTTTCTTTGATCATGTATAAACACCATTTGGCTGCACATTGTTTTCTTATTTCAAGGTTTCCCTGGTTAATTACAGTTGTCATCCTAAAACAATAATTATTATTTAGGCTTTGTGCAGGTAACTCACTTCAGTACGTGAAGGTAAATCCTACAGCTTCGAGTGCCTACTTTAATGTTAATAGAATTATTTTATGAGCACAAGTTAGGGAATAATATGACCCATTCTGTTTCATCTTCTGCCTTTTTAAGTGGATAGCAACTTTACCAGACCATCTGCTTTCCATAAAATATTTATATGTACATACGAGAGAGAGAGAGGGGGGAGAGAGAGAGGGAGGGAGAGAGAGGGAAGTAGGACACCACAGAAATAGAAGAGGAGTATCTGAGGACAGCTTTAAAAATGCAACATATATGAAACTTCTTTTGATAAAACATAAGTATGAATTAAAAGTAAGATGTGAAACCCTCTGAAAAGTGTTTTATTTTATGATCATCAATACATGCTAAAGGAAGTTTATGAGTTTTTTCTTTAGAAAGGAGGAGAATCTCACTTGTAATATTGACCTGTTGTGGTCAAAAGAAAAGTTAGTAGGCAAATCAACATATTAATTTTTTTTTTTTTAAATTTTCATGTCTGCTCAAAATAATTAATTGATTAAAGGGAGTTCAAAAGCAAAGCTGCCACCACTCAGTCAGTAAGGAAGCTAAATTCCACTGCAACTTGCACCCAAATTTTACATATTGATTCAGCTCCAGGCATAAACAGTTATATTCCTGATCTAGACAGTGAAAAACGTGATTCTGAAAACATCCCAGGAGAAATCTTGCCAGACTGGTTATGGTATCTGGGTTTAGACAGGCAGAGATCTCTTTCCAGAGGCCTCTGCTGATGCACCTCACCTTTGACTGAAGATCAAATTCTGTGTACAGAATGTTCATTCTATATCAGCCAGAAGTGTGGAGCAATGGAAGCAGATTTGCAAAGCAAACCAGTTGGTGCAGAGGGCCTGACATTCACATTCAAAGCATACACATTTCAAAGCCCTGGTCCCCAGCACCAGCATCCAGTGACCCTGGGGATGGGGGGAATGTGACCCTGAAGTACATCTTCCCATACTGCTGTCTCTCAAAGTCATCCAGTTTGTTTGTCTTGAGCCCACCCTGCAAAGTGAACCAGTGAGGACAGGCAAGGAATGTACTTAAATGGAGTCATCTTGATCTGAACCAAAATGCCAGAATAAATGTACCAATTGAATTTGAACTTTCACTGGACAGAAAAACCTTTTGTTCAAACTGGATCCCTAACTTAGGATGGAATTTCATGTATGTATTCAAAACTAAAATTGTTGAGTTTAATATTCAAATACTAAAAAAGAGCAAAAGAGATTTAGCTTCTTATATTTTTTTTTCCTAGAATATAATCTTACATCTTTTTGTAGCATTTTTCATATCCTTTATTTCATTGCCCAAGAAAAGGAGTATCAAAATTGCATGTAGTAAGTATGATCAAACAAAATTGCCTTCAGTCAGCAATGGAACAATTTCCATGCCCATTTTACAGCAACTGAAATAAATAACAAAGCTTGCTGCTGCACAGTCTAGAGCTTTGTTCTTGGGTACCTTGGATAAAGCCCTTACAGCCCTTACTATCTCTTTCCTCTGTATTTCAGTGTGGAGCAAATTTAAGACTCTTCAAAGGACTACTGAGTGGTTTTATGTATTATTTTTTAGAAATTGTCTCCTACAATTTGCACCCATTTTGAAAAGAAGCCTCCTTGTCCTATATTCCCTTGCAACACCTCCATTTTTTCTAGTCAAAGCCTCTGCTTCTTATATCCTCCTTCAAAACCAATCATTCTAATAACATATCCAAGAAAGGCCAATTTTATTCTTACAAGTAATCATATGTGATGTTTGTCGTCATGATGGGGACAACAACAAAAAAAGCAGAGGCTTCATGTCTTTCAAAGAGTTTCAGGAGGCAGCTGAATCTATAGCAGAAAAGCAAGGTGGTACATAAAAAATTAGTTTGCAACATTTGTTTTCTTTATTCTCAACCTAGCTAAGTAACAGATCATAGAAGCAGAGAAAAAGAGAGGGAGTTAAAACTGAAGTTGTTGGAAACCTAGTGTCTGCAGCTCTTCCTCAGAAACAGCTGTTTCTTAAAAAAAATAAAATAAAAGAAATCTTTTTTTAAGAGGAGACTAACCTGATGAAAGGAGGGCACATGTTTTTAATTCAGATTTCACTTAACGATTTTCATAACATATTAGCCTATGAGTAAGGACATCATTTAACAGAAAAAAAATCAAGAAGGCAGCTGAATTTCTGCTTGCCACTGCCTTGCTGAGCAGCCCATTCTCACAGCAGCCTCCCTGCACTTCTATCTAGATAACTTAGCTCGATCAGGCTTAGCACTTGGTTTGCCTGTACAGCCAAGCATGAGTGCTAAATAATGACCACTAAAATAAACACTGATTTAGTCCAGTTTTAAACCTAAGTACTGAACCCAAGTTCAGTGCCTAAGTTTAAGCAGGAAAAATCAAAGCAGAAGAGGAAAGGCAGAGATGAGACGGGAGGAAGATGAGGTGTAAGGGATGTGGGCACAGCAGGGGTGTGCAGGGAGGCACTGCATGTCAGCCACCCTGGAGTGGGCACTTCCAGGCTTCCCACAGCCTCTCCATGCTGGGCACTGGGTGATGCCCCGGGGCCACTCCGAGTTACAGCTTCACACTAAAAAGGGTCACTCCAGTCATGTGGGAAGCTGGGCTTGAGCTGCTGGGGCTCAGCCATGTGTGAGGAGCATGAGGAGCACTAAGAAATTCCTGTGCACTTGCTGGGGAGGGGCTAGGGTCTTACTGCACCTGGAGCTCAGGAGAGTCACCTGATGCATGTGGGAAAAGCAGTGAGGGAACAGAGGCCATGGAGAGAGTTGGACCATGAAGGTCCAACTTTATGCACATTTCCCACTGCCAGCAGGAAGCCACTTGCTTTTCCAATCAGTGGGTGTCAATAGTCAGAGGTAGCTAATGCCCAGGGCTCCTGCCTTTTGCATGCCCCTCTGGAACTTGGTTCCTAGGGTGATACATCAAAGAGAAACATCCATCAGCACCTTGTACTGCCCTAGGGCTCTAATTCTCATTTCATTGATAAAGAAACCTACTTATTCTGTGCCTACACCATCACAGCCTTGGAAAAAAATTGATATTTATATAATACTAGTGACTTTAAAGTGCATATAGAGTAAATCTCCTTTTACCAATGAACCAGTTTGACATTTGTGTTGGTTACACGGTTTTACTTTTGACTTCATGGAATCACAGAATCATTTAGGTTGGAAAATATCATTATCAAGTTCAACTCTTGCTTCCCATTGTACATGGATCACAATTCCAGCTCCTGCTTGCATTGCCTTCTGCCTGCAGTTGGGAAAGTGTTGCAGAGTAAGCATGTAATTCATTTTGATCAAAGTCTGCACCTTGTATCTTCAATCAAAGTGAAAGTACTTATCCAGATGCAGTGTTCAGTAATCAGTAGGGATAATGCACAAGCAATCCATCAGTGCTTGAAGCTGTTCTCTATGAGCCCTTTCATGGCCCTAAATGGTTTTTCATAGGCAGAATTGATGCATTACATTTTGTCCCCAACATTTCTAAAAAATAATGGAGTAATTTCTGGAATTATTCCAACATACCAGACCTGTACTTAGTTTTGAATCAAGGTGGTAGCATATAGTTAGGATTCTAATATTCTGCTATCACATAAAACAATCTCACCTCTGCATCCCCTCTGCAGCCTTGGTGGGAGATAAATGCACACCCATCTGTCCAAGGTTCTGCATGCACTAACACACACCAGAGCTCAGCCGCAAGGGCTGTCATTGCTCACTTTTTTGTCATTGCACCCCTTACATTGCAGTGTTTTTTTTACACTGAAAACCCACTGAAGGGGAAAAAATGCAGAACTCTACATTCTGTAAACCTCTGTGAGCAGGAGAAGTTAGCTGAGGACTTCTTCTCCCTTCCCTGCCAGTATGGCTATTAATTAACATCCATAATGACTTAATGGCTTAATTTTTACACACGCTTGGACATGGTCTCTTGAGAGCTATACATTGGACAGGAGAATGTCGTTCAGCTCCCAGTTGGACTGAATAACAAAAGGGCTGGCAAAAACAACCTTTATAGCAAACACTAGTTTGTCAATAAAAAAATTAAATTAACCAGATGTTCCACATATAGGAAGCCTGCCATATGAGAAAAGGCTTAGAGAACTGTGTTTGCCCAGCCTTGAGGAAAGAAGGCTTAGGGGAGACCTTGTCACTGTGTTCCAATATTTACGGGGTGGTTACAAAGATATATTCCCTTTTTACAAAAAGTTGCATGGAAAGGACAAGGAATAATGGGTACAAATTTCTCCTGGGGAAATTCTGACTGAACACAAGAGGACAATTTTTCACAATGAGAACCATCAGCCATAGGAATAATCTCTTCAGGGCAGCGGTGGATTTCCCAACATTGGATGCTTTTGAGAGGAGGCTGGGCCATCTGGTTTAGATTGTGCTAATGCTGAGAAAGGTTAGACCTGACGATCCTTGAGGTCCCTATCCAATGTTTCTCTGATTTCATCTCCATTTTAGAACTTAAACAATTTGGATGTTGATGTGCTTCATTCTGTGGGACTCTGCTTTATGTGTGCAGGATTCCATATACACATATACACACAAAAATATATGCACGTTTGCTAGGGTGCACATTAATCTCACATGGATTATTTAGCTCAGCCCTGGCATACAGGACTACCTACATGGAGATCCTAATGCTACTGCAGCTTTTGCTTGTTCTTGGGACCAGGCAACTCATGATCTCCCAGCTCTAAGCAGGGGGGGTGACAAGATATGGCTTCTCCATTATGAGACAAGGAATATTCTGCCATCCAACTGGAGAAATTTCCCACTGCCCCGTTCTGTAATGTGTGGAACTAGAGCAGATAATTGCTCCATTTTGCAAATTATGAAGCTGAAACCATTAAATAATTTATCTCGTTATTTTCTGTAGTGTTTTCCCTTTTCTGTGGGTAGTAGTTGTAAATCATAATAATGTACAAACCAAAAGCATATTTGCAAAATTCTTGAATTATCCAGGGATGAAAACACAGCTCTCTGCTCAGTTTCTTTGCTGGATTCATGTGCTGGTCAGTTTTAAGCAGCATAAATAATCAGACCCTGCAAACATACAAAATATACCAGTAACATTTAAGGCAGATAAATCTGTCTTGTCCTGTCCTTCATCTATCATAAATATAACAAAAGAATGGAATAATATTTCCTCCATTAAATAAATCCAAGCCAAACTGTGATCGGCAACAAAAAGTCACTGAGTGGCTTTTTGAGCCTGTATTTTTACAGCACTGGAAGTTTTTGTGAAAATTCATAAATGTACTGTAGCTTTTGAGTTTATTTGCCATAGTTTGGTACTAGCAACTAGCAAACTGATATTGGGTTTTGGAGCCAGATACTCATCTGTGTGTCTAAAGGGTTTATTTACTTGCACTTTCAATTCTGAAATTTGTATGCACGTGTTGGCAGATGTACGTGTGTGTGCACACGAGTATTTAAACAGTTGTACAAATATAAAGCACAACCCTAAAAAATGCAGGTATAGCTACATCCAAATGGGTGAAATTCCTATCTTGTTTATAGAAATACTGTAAACCACCAAATCCTCAGTAATCTAAATGATGAAAATAGGTCTCACCAGAGTCAATATAAAGAAGAAATTATTTTATCACCCTTCACAGTGCATTTTAAGTAACAGATGAATCAGAGCGGACTTTGCAATTACAATTCTTTGATCTTTTTCTTTAAAACAAATGGTGACAGCTTGAAGACAGGATCTCATGACTTGCCATTAACAGTGCATTATGGACAGCATGAAACATGAAGTAAGAAAAGCATTAAAACAAAGGTATTAAGTTTTTTAAACTGTTACAAGACAGATTGATCAGATTATTTGAGGAAAGCTCTCTGTTCTGCAGTTCTGTGCTGCAGGATTCATCAGCTCTGGATAGAGAGATGCTTTTCATAATAGCTGCAAGACATTTATGCCACGACACAGCCCTAATCCATGTTCTCTGCAGTTCTCTGCAGTCTGCTGCATTTTCCAGTAGATCCCTGGATGCTTTGCTGGCACCACTAACAAGAGTGGAATAACTCTTTTCTGGGAGATGAAGATTGGTTCTTTGGGTGGCCCTCCCTCCTTCTCTTGGATGAACTTTTATCTTGGTTTATCTGCAACAAAGATTTTCTATCCACATGTCTTGTGGTGCACTGTAGAGAGGCCTTTTATAAAAAACCTAAGGACTAGAAGACACCTGTCTTTGACTATGAAAATAAACACTTTCACCCAGTAATTCAGTAGCCTAGGATAAGTGACCTCTTATACTTCTCTCCCATCTGGAAAAAAAAAGAAGTGTCTATTTATTCTCTTGTCTCAAACTCAGATAAACTCTTGTTAAACAAAATGTCTTCCTGGTGACCTCATCCAATTTGCACATAATATCTGGGGGAAAATGGATATGAAGGAAATTTCTGTTAATTTTGAAACAAAATTAAATGCACTGTAAACCTTCAGTAATACCTAGGAGTTTTTTCAATGTGTGACCCAAGAGTTAAAAAAGCAATTGCCATCAGACACTTCTTTTTCCCCTAAACTATGTGTGCACTGCTTGCTGCAGGAAACCAGTAGGAACAGACAAGGTGCTGTACACTTCAGACTGGGCTATCATCATCTTATTTCCCATGCCATCAAGCAGTGGTTTGGGTAAGATGGAATTGGAGATTGGCGCTGTGTACTTGTGAGAGAAAGGAATGAAATGCAAAGCACACAAAGACCCATGGCATTGTTTTTTTATTAATGACTTATCTAAGAGTTCAGGGACAACATGAGGAAGTGATTGGTAAAAAACTGGTGAGCTGAGTGTGAAACAATGGAGCTGGATGTGAACAAGGATATTTTATTTGATTCTCAAGAACATGCACAGTGAAATCTCTTTGGTAAGCAACTCATGAAACTACTAATCAAGGAGTATGGCCTAATGGCAAAGGGATAAATAACTGCTAATGGCAGTATTTATCTAAGAAATTAGATTCTCACAAACAGCAGGAAGCTCTACAAAGCAATCACATATCAGAAACCCTTAAATGTATCATAAGTGACAATAAAGATAAAAATCCATCTTTAACTGAACAAAAAAAAAAAGTCCAGAAGAAATAAGTCTTTAATAGTCTGTGTCTCCATGAATAAATAATTGTTTTGTTCTTTAGTGTGAACAGGATTGAGATTCCTCCAGTTGTCCCCTAGGTTGCAGATTTAATTTTTTTTTGTCACCTAGAAGAAACCATCAATCTACTATCAAAACCTGCTCACCATTTTCTCAAGTAAATGAAGTTAGGGAGCTGAAAAGAACACAAGCTAGTACATAACTTGTTATGCCCTTTCCAATCAGCATTTATTGTTATACTTTTCTGCTTCTTCAGAAAATAAAAAGAACTAAAAATCACTGCTTGTTTAAACCAAGAAAGATTTATGGGCACATTTTTGTTTTAAAAACAAATTTTTTACATCTGGTATTCAATGAAAGGCATATATTTGTCTTAACATAACAAGATGTCATTTTACTGTTGATATTTTCTTTTAAAATTGTCCTGTGGAGGCATTCAAAACTTTCTAAGCATTTTCAAAGCGCACAGTGGTTACCATAGAATAACAGCAGTCTAAGAATAGCAGATGAGCAGAAGGGCCCAGCTGGGGAGAAACGGGCAAGAACTTTTTCTTGAAACTGTTTTCACAGTGTCCTGGCACCATTCTGACAAACCTTTGCTGTGGGCCCTCTTTTGCAGCTGGTTCACATTTGGCTACTGTTTCCAGCACCATAGCAATCCTCTATATTGGAACTTCAGCCTCTTTCAGTATGCTGTTCCCACGACATCCTTCTGGAAATGTTTCTCCCTGCAGAGAAAGCCCCAGATCCTTTTCCAGAGCTGTGCTTGGTGCTGCAGAGGGAGTCAGTAGCACTCACATGGTCAGAGCCTTCCAACCCAGCCAGCATGCTGCTGGGAGCACCCACAGTCCTGGCCTGCGGGCACCTCTTCCTGCAAACACCTGGGCTGCTGGGAGCCACTTGAGAGCCTGACAGAGATGGCAACACCACTTTGAACACAGTAAAAGCCACTCTAATGCAAGCTGCCTTTTGTAAGGCGAGCTTCTTCACATTCCACAACCTTTTTGTCTGCTCCGCAGCAGATCACATTGTGCTGAAAATGAACCTGAGATTATTTTCAACCAACTCCAACCACCTCTGTCCCTCCCTGTCAGTGCTGGGACACAGCAGGATGAAATTTTATCCTCAGTGGTATGAAGGAGAATAAGCCCTTTTTTCAGTTAATTTAAATGGGTTTTGTGACTGAGCTGAGCAGCACAGTTGGCCTGTCTTCTGACACTGCTTTCTCATTTTTGGACTCTCTTGGAAGTTGTCCTCCTCAATGTGTAATATCCAAGCCTTCTTTCTCACTACACCATGTAGATATCCAGACTGTTTCATGCATCCAGGATAGCAGAAGGACAGGAGAAAGTGCCTGAGGAGACACATAAACACTCCTGTTGTTCCTTCAGGCAGCTATCCAGAAGTATGAGATCATGTTGTGACTGCAGTCTTTATTCACTGCATTTCAAATAATGGCTTTTATAAACAGAGGAGAATTTTCAGTTCTACTGAACCATTTATCCTAAAGGAAACCACAAGTGTGAGTTATAGACAATCTGGCATGCCTTTTTTTGTTGTTGTTGGGTTTTTTTTTGTTTGTTTTTTGTAACTGACCACTTAGCTCACAGCAAATGTATTTCCAGTCCTTGATTAGATATTCTAGCCTTCCAATAAGAATGAAGGAAGGAAAGGTTTTGTAGTAAGAGGTGTAATAGAGGTATGGAAATTTTTCATACTCTTTCCTTGCCAGACACTTTTCCATTTTAAATTAGATTCATTTTTATCAAACAAAAAAGTAAGGAATGTCTTTTCATATATTGTCTTTTTCACATCTAAATGACTGATGTTTTTAGTAAAACTTTTCTGTCTCATTTCCATCAAGAAACTGTGGTCTTGGACATGTGACAAAGCTGAACAAACTCATCTGAATCACAGACACAATAATTCATTCATTAATGGAAATGCCTCTACAGGTATTTCTGTAAACTAACATTAAGCACATAAATATTTGCAGGAAAAAATAAACAAATAAAAAAAGTTAGGCAATAAAATTAGGACAAGGGGTAAGTTGAATTTATTGGTTGTTATGTTTCCATAGCAAGAGAGAAATGTTTGAAATAATCAAAGTAAATATTTCTGTTCCATGGCTTGAGTAAATATCACCAAAAGGACAGGTTTGTTCTAGTTCCACTTGTGCAACTCACTTTTGAAATGGGAAGTTGTCTAACTTGCTTTTCCAAAAGAAAATATCATAGAATAATAGGATGGTTTGTTTCGGAAGGGACCTTAAAGACCACTTAGTTCCAATGTCTTCCCTTACACTAAACCTTACACTAAACCAGGTTGCTCAGGGCCCAATCTAACCTGCCCTTGAACACTTCCAGGGATGGGACATCTGCAACCTCTTTGGGCAACCTGTGCCAGTGCCTCACCACCCTTGTTTCCTAATAGGAAAAATTTATTCCTAATATCTATTCTAAACCAACTCTTGTTCAGTTTAAAGCCATGACCCCTTGTCCTATCATGACATCTCCTTGTGAAAATTTCCTCTCCAGCTTTCTTGCAAGCCCCTTTAGGTACTGGGAAGGTCTAACTGCAGCCTTTTCCAAGATGAACCTCGACTTCATGGCTGTCATCTGGACACACTCCAACAGGTCCAGGCCCTCCTTATGTTGGGAGCCCCAGAGTTGGATGTGGTGCTCCAGGCTGGGTCTCACAAGTGCAGAGACCCCACCTGAGGGCGGGGTATAGAAATGGTATTTGCCTGCTTTAGGTGAAAAGATGTTGCTAGGCTGATGTGTTATTGGTTTTCCCTCCTGGTTAGTAAAGGAACATGATACTACCAAGTTAATCATCATTATTTATATTATTAACTCTTATCTTTCTGTATAGAGCATGTGGGAAATAGCGAAGACAAAAAATACATCTTAAATTTTCCTTTAGCTGACGGGAGCACACTTGACTTGGAAGGCCTTTTTCAGTTACTGAATATCAGCAATGTTAAGTTTCTCTGAAAAGATTTCCCCGCAGAGCAGATAGAATCCAGTGTACAGTGCAGCATATATCACTGTCAGTTGATGTCATTTTTCCCAGTTTTTCCTTGAAAAATATGATATCTGTAAACAGGATTTTAAGAAAGCAGTCATTTCTGTATCAACCTTTAGAATAGCGTTTGCTGCTCTTTTTTTCTGTCTCCTCACATGGTTTTCTCTTCTGAAACAATGGAAGACAATTTGCTCCATTGATAGCATCCTATTCCATTTGACAAACATTGATTTTTTTTCATCAATATTTTGAACAGAGCCAAAATTGGCATGGCTTATTGTGTTTAATAGGAACAAAATCATCAACTTCATTACCACCTAGTCCTGTCGTGCCAAAGCATGCTCATTTCTATATAGTACTGTCCAACGATATCAGTGCAGAAATGGGAATAACAATTATTTCCTTCCATACACTCAGCTGGAAAAAAAAATTGGATTTTTTTTTCAGAAAAATCTGAGAAGAGGGATGAGCAGTCTTCTCCAAAATAAATTGTTGAAAAGATGCTTTCTGACTTTATTAGGCCTTGGGTCATGTCCTATTCTTGGCAGATATAAGTATTAATAATAAAGTTAATGCCTTCTTTAAAATATATAGCATTGAGAGGTTACATATTTGGGTTTACACTATCACTTTTAGAACATCTGAAGTCAGTATTAATTTTTTGCAGCAATAAACTGTGGGTGCAACAGACAGAGCCTAACATATCTTCTATAATGTGCTACTGGATCTGCACCCTGTTCTTGCATATGTCTGAAAGGAGCAAGAAGAGCTGCAATGAAAGCAGTGTTCATATCCCAGGGCTATAGCTGGGTTAGTGACAGCGGAATTTCATCAGCATTTGTTGTTCTAGTAAGAAGAGGAGCTGGATTCAGTGTATGCACACAAATACAGGAATTTCACAAAGTCTGGCCTCCAGCACACCAGTGACAGAGGAGGGGCTCAGTTGGATAAGGAGGGTGGGACAGAGCTGTGCAGAGGCTTGAATGCACAAAGCTGCTGCTTTAGCCAGGCAGCTCCTAAAGAGGGGATGTAGTATGAATAAGTTGACAGCAAACTTACCCCCTAAATAAACTGGGAGGATGGAATATCTCTCCAGATGTCTCCAGAGCTGACTACATCTCCACATGTAGTGTTCAGGGAGCCAGGGAGGACTGTTCTACTAGGTGCTTAGAATGGAAGGAACAGGTTAAAACTCAAAGTTATAGAAAGCTGATCCCAAAACATCCCCATATGTCCCTAGATTTCCTAGTCCATTCGTATGACATTCAGCAGTCTTATGGGGAAATAGAATTCATTCATATTCATAAATCCCCATTGGATGAAACTGGAGCTGTTGGATGAATTTTTTTGTTGTTGTTTTTTTTCTTTTGGAAAACATTCATTTTAGATTATCCAAAATTTTAGAGGGAGAATTAATGCAGTGGTTCCCTGGCCACTGGCCTGGAAGCCTCAGCAATATGCAGCCAGACAGTAATCTTTCTGTGGAAAATGTTCCATTTTTAAATTTTTCACCCTCTGTTAGAAGCACTTTTTTCCTGCTGTGAAAGTTGCAGTGCGAACAGACTTTTATTTTCTGCAAAACACTGTTGTGTGTTATTATTAATATTTATGATGATCACAGCATGTCAGACAAGTGGCCTTGTGATGAGCATTAACTTTTTATAGTACTTTGACCTTCTCTAGACTGGACAAACATTTTTAGTCTTGATCATTTAAAAGATTAGGACACAAATAACTTGGAAGAATTAAGGAGCTTGAGATTTTTACAATGTTGCCCCTATCCTATTGATTAGTTCTGTTTCATCCCAATAATATAGCTAGTGCGGCTAGGCAAACATAGAGAAATTGCTCTTTCCTTTCAAGAGGAATGTCAAAACAATAAATAGATCAGTCATGCCAATAGCACTGATTTGTGACAGCCTTGATATATGCAATCATTTGGGATTCAAACATTTTTCAGTGGGGATGGAAAAAAAACCACTGTTTTTATTTGCTGCATTGAGACTTGCTGAGAGAAAATGCTCTTAGGCATCTCAAAATTCTCTGCATAGTGGAAGGCTTTTAAATGCAATGAGATATCCGCAGTACATTTCCATATTAATCAATAAAATGAAAGGCAAAAATCAATTTTGTCTGTGCATCTGTGTGTGACACCTCCCTAAGAGCTGCTCCATTGGGATGGATTCATGCCAGCAAAGATGGTCATAGGTTGATTGTTTATTTATGGCAAGGAAAGGCATAAAGTCCTCTTACTGACAAAGTAGCAGGAAAGATGTTACTCCTAGGATGTCTATTCAAAAACCTGGCGCTGGTACCTGTGAAGTATGTATTTCAGACCTTAATAGCAGCTTTGGCTTCCTGCATGAAACACAGACAATGATTTTCTTTGATTCAGAGGAAATAAAGATTGAATTTGCCGAAGAAACTGGGGATCATCCAGTCATTCTCTGAAAAGACGGCAACACTGAGGAATTTGCCATATATACTTGGACTTAACTAATTATCATTATTGTAATTTAAAGAAATTAATAGAATGTGTTCCACTAGTTTCATATTCTGCATCTCCTTTCCTGTACTGGAGTAAACACTGAACCTTAAGACATCCCTGTGTCACCCCCAATTTGGACGGTCACTGTTGCATCCTCTGGTAATTTTTCTAAGTCAGGATTGTATGATGTTAGATTATGGTTTGTGTCGTATTTTAAAACTTTCATTTATCACTTCCTCTGCAGTGTGCTATCCGTGATGTTATTTTACTGTAGATTTATTTCTAACTATAAACCTGTTTTCTTCGGTGCTGTTTTCCTTCTCTAGTTATTCCAAATATTCAGTGTGAGATTTTCTGATGATTGCTGAGCCAATGTTATGGTAGCATGAACTGAAAAACTTGGTTTTGGGTGGCAATGGCCATCTCAAAACCCTTCATTGCCTAAAATATATTAGGATTTTTTGTTGTTGTTGTTTTCTTATACTCATCACTTGATACCTTTTTATTGCTCAGTCATTCAGTATCATGAGGTCCTCCTCATATTTTATAGCTCAGTCATTGTATTTACTCCTCTGAACAGTAACACTAGTGTCCATTTTCATTTTACTGTTTACCCGCAATCCCAGTTGATGAAAAGATAACTACAGGGAAGTCTTGAGATAAGGTCCTGCGGAGTCTACTAAAAATGTCTCTGGAACAAAAGTTATCTCCAATATTTTCATCATCTTGGTGGGCATCCACTGGACCCTTTTAACCCAAAGAATGACTAAAAATTCATCGATAATGCAGCACTGAAGATGCTTTACATCTAGTGGTATAGAGAGACTATGAATAAAAAATTATTCACAGAAAAGAAAAAAATAGAATGATGCCCAATGTCCTTCCATAAGGCAATAAACTGCCAATAAGAACATCAGTTTGCTAGGTTTAAACTGGGTTTTTGCAGAAGACGTTGAAGTCATAGATACCACCAGACTAAGTAGAAAGATTATGTAGTAGAAGGATTATGAAAGATGAAGAAAAACTTTTTATAAGAGCATGTAGTGGCAGGACAAGGGGAAGTGGCTTCAAACTGAGAGGAAGTTGATTTAGATTAGATATTAGGAAAAAAGTCTTTACTGTGAGCATGGGGAGGCACTGGAACAGGTTACCCAAAGAAGTGGTAGATTTCCTGTCCCTGGAGGTGTTCAAGGCCAGGCTGGATGGGGCTCTGAGCAAACTGGTCAAGTAAAAGATGCCCCTGCCCATGGCAGCGGGTTGGAACTTGATTTTTAAGGTCCTTTCCAATCCATGCTATGATAAGATGCTAAGATAAGATTCTATGCTATGTGGTGATTAGATACTGCTAAAGGGTGATGTTATTCTTCAAATAACTAAATTTTTTTTGAAACAAACTTCTTATAAAAGTAAAATACGTGTGAATTTTCCAAAAGAGATAATGGACATGTCATTAATTATGTGTTTAAAAGGTACCGTAAATTCTTTCGAAGTTGGAAAAAGTTCTACTACACAAAATTTAGAATTAGAAGTGGAGAAGAAAATAAAAAGCAGTGTAGAAATTATATTCACTGTAAATGCTGGGTATAAGGAGACATCAGAAAAATGTGTCAGGACTGACATGGGAAATATGAATTATAAATCAGTTGTGATGAAGGGGATAAGGAAATCAGATACATCAAGGGAATCAAGGAAGCTTTCTGAGTTAGACATATGGAACAGAAAGGACCTCTGCAAAACAACATTAATGAGATACCACTTTAAAAGTTTAATTAGTTCTAGGCATCACAATACTAGAGAACTCTTTTAAAGGAAATAAAAATAGGAAAAGACATGAGGAAATCACTTGTGAAAACAGAATAAGAAAATTAACATGGAAAGTATGACCAAGCACAAACTAAAAGATGTGATAAGAGAGGGATGTAAAAGATGTGATAAGAAGGATGTGAAAAACAAGAAATAATAGAACTGTTTAAGATTTCATGAAGCATCTTATTAGAAATAGTTAAATTAAGCACCAGAAAAAATGCACCACATAGCTGGACAAATATTCTGATAATTATATATGACAGATAATGAAATAGCTTTCATTAAAAAAGTCAGAAGAATGTAGCAAAGCTATTTTAAATTTTTTCTGCACAGATCGCTAGTGAATTTATACCTCAGAATTTATATCTGGGGCTGTAACTCTGCATGGGCTTTGGAAAGGTTGAAAAGATCTTTGAGGTTCTAATGTCTTTGACTGTATAAAGATAAGGCAAACTATATACCCAGGAGATTTTTACTAAGGATACATTTAAATGTAATAGGATATTTCAGGCTATGATTTGTTCTTTTCGAACATTTCAGCCTGTCTCATTAGGAAAGAGTCAGAAAGATGGACTTCTTTCAGTGTTTCAAACTCTACCTATCTTAAAAGAATTATACACACTACTCTATGTTAATACAAACTTAACTATGGAAGGTAGCATACAGGCATGCATCAATGGGGGTTATTTTATTTACTGACATTTCCTATGACTGACAATGAGACCATTTAAACCTCTCTTGGCGTACGGAAAAAGCAACAAGACAAAGATTTTAGAAATGTATTATGTTTTATTAATTGATGCATGTCAAACATCCAGACAGAATTCTCAACATTTAGCAATAATGTTATCTAAAAGTCCAGTTCAGAAGAATGTCTTGCATTCAGCTAATAGAGATAGTGGAAGAATAAGATTAGTAGACAAAGGTTACCGTTTTGCCTAGTCTTTGCTATTTTCTTTTTGTATATATGAACAAAAATAAGACATGATCATTTATAAAAAATAAGATATGAACAGTGTATAAATTATTTAGAATTCCTCAAAGTTTTAGAAAGATATAGAAGAAGAATTTTATATTGCTATTTTTTTCAATACATGGAAGAAAAATGTATGCTATATGAAATACTCAAAAAAAATCTAGTGAAACTGCAGTTCACCCAACAAAACTCATTTTGTTTCTATCAGATGCAGAAAGATGACAATTGTGTGTCAATAACTTTTCATACATATACCGTAATTTCTTGTGCTGCTCTACCTAAGAGACAGTTAGATACAATTCCAACAGGAGTAATAAAAAATTCTTTTCGTTTATTCATACTGTTGACAGTACTTTTCTTCTTTTTTAATTTGAGAGAAGAGTAAGGGATACAGTCAAGAACCAACATGGCTAGGTAGCTGATCAGAAATATCAAAAATGACATTTTAATTTTTTAATCTGTATATTCTTTTAATTGGAACAAATTATAAAAAACTAGATCTGATTATCTGCACTCATTTTTAAAGTTTGCTTTTTAATTAACTGGCAATTAACCTGGCAGGGACAATTCTGGATTCCAGACCCTCCTGAAATAACTCGTGACATAATTTCATTACATTATCCTTCAGACATCAGCTCTTCAAGCATAAGCCAGAAAATTGGATTCACTCCTTCTCAAATATGTACTTTAAATACCAATCTTTCTGTCCAGAATAGCTAAGAATTCCATAGAAGCAGCTTTAAAAGGAGAGCTATTGAGCACTTTTGAATAGTGGTGGCTAAGGTGTTTTTCCAGAAGGTAAAATTTTGAGCCTGCTCACAGCAGGAAAATAAATTGAAATGGAGTTTTCCGTGTCTTGGTTGTACTGTGTAAAGTTAGGCACCTTCAGGAGTGCATCCTTCTGCACTACTCCTTTGAAGAACTCCGTGCTCCAGGATGATGTGCAGAAATTATAAACACAGAAAGGATAAGAGGGTGGATCCCTCTCAGCCTGCCCCTGTGGCTGTTCATTTGGGAGCTGTGTGCAGACCCCTTTACTCAAATACACACACACACACACACACACACACACACACACACACACACACACACACACATATCTTGAAACAGCTCCCTTGAACCACAGCCTGGACCTCAAGACTGTCCAGACTCTGCACCCAGACTAAACCAAGTGTCCAGCAGGAACCCCAGGTCTTTCCTGCTGCTGGTCTACTCACAGGATCCTTGGCTTGAAGCTTGCTAGCAGCAAGTTATGCACACACACACACAGAATATTCTGCACAATTGTGCTGTGATTCTCAACCAGAAAATGGTTAAGAATAGAGTTTAATAAGGATATAGAGCAGACTGCAGAGATCAGGCAGCTGACAAGTTTGCTGACCAGTGGTTTTTCTGGATGGCCTCTTTACATGCCCTTTTCCACCTATTTTCCCATGCATGTTCCTTAGCTCACCTTAATCCATCTTTCTTTGCCCTGGTTTTCTCCCATGTAAACAACCCTCCCCAGACATGTTTTCCCCATTGCTCCCTGTTTTGTTCAGCTGCCCATGCTGATAATTTTTACCTCTAGAAAAATTTTACCCCATATCCAGCAGTTTCTCATGTTTTGCTCGCGCAAGGACTGATAAACTATTTGCCTGCATATCTCCAGAGAGAAGCTTAACTGGTTATTGTTAACTGAATATCCAGATAAAAATATTGAGATCCCCTTTGCACAAGTGAAACATGAATTTTAAGAAAAGTGCCTTCTCCCATGAAAAAAAAAAACAAAACAACAAACAAAAACAAAGCTAACAAAAAAAAAAAAACTCCAACAAAACCAAAACCAAAAAAATAAAGCAGGATGTAGAAAATAATAATGTTATTATGCCATAGTATAAAGTGTATGCGGAGCTTAATGGTACTCAGAGAGGAAATCTGAAATGTGTCAGTTTAGCCTCATCAGGATAGAACCACACAGAGTTTTAATATGAATAATAATTTGAAAAGGTACCCTAAGGAAAACAGCAGTTTTGGCATCACTGTCATGCCTTATTCTGTTTTCCTGAGAAGAGTTCTTATCACCTCCCTTAAATGTGAGGTGGAGGTTTACTTTCCTCTTCTTGATTTTTTTTAGTAAATCATAATCTAGCAGTAAAAGTTTTGGCAGAGTATTTCCAAGGATGTATTTCCACTGATATTATATTTGTAAAAAGTCAATATGAACCCATATTTCACTTTTCAATTTTTAGTTTTTAATTTGTTTCATTAGTTTACCATCTAACGCTCTAAAGATTTTATGACCACTATTTATATTTAGTGTCATGATGGAAAACTCACTGAGTTTTACCTACACAACCTAGTAAATACAATCCAGACTCCTGCCTCCCCTTGCCCTTGGTCAGAAGTTGGGGAAGCTACCAAATGATCCCTGCCATGCAGCCCAGCATATCAACAGTTATATGATTTTCCAAAACAGTCATTGCCACTCTCAAGGTCATAGTCAACTGCAACAGGTTGCTCACTCTGTTTACAACTGTTTAATCTTCATCCATGGTCTTGTCCATAGACAAGTCCTTTGAAGTTTCACAAATAAAACCTTACCCTTACTTTTTCCACCATCAGCTTTGGGAACAAGCACTTTGCAGTTCTCCATAAATAAGTGTAAGACCACATACCTAGAAGAAAAATAGAAAACTCTTAATAGGGAATTTAAAATAAGATCTTCCTCTTTTATTTCCCAAAATAAAATATACCTTGCAGTTTTGTGAAGGACATGCAATTTAGTATTTTACCATTCTTTGTTTCCATGAAGAAAGAACATTTATAGACTTCATCCATAGATTCTGTTTTGGATTCCCCTGGGGGGAAGCTCAGCCACTGCTGGAATCTTGCTGATAATTTTGATGTAGAAAAGCAACAATGTGTATGAAATGAACAACTGATGTCACAGCCAAATTAACAGAGATCATAAAAAATGCTTTTTCTTATCATTCTCCTGAATTTTTCCTATCAGACCCTCCTTGCATTTTCTTGATGATAGAAAGGGGCAAGAAAAAAGGAGGCACTGATTATTCTTGTGAGAACTTTGTATTTCATCTTAGTTTTGGCAGGGGTGGGGGTTGACTTGTGAGAAGTCTCATAAATCAGTGTCATTGTCCCTGCTCCTTTTATTTCAATCTGGAATTCACTAGGAAGTTTTCTGGGAAACTGCCTTGAAAGAAATATAACATAAAGAAGAACACATCACTTTTGGTATCAAGATAATAAGAGGGTGGCTTGATGCATTTCCAAGGAAACAGAGGCAGATTCTTGTCCATTTGTATTGTTAGTTTATCCATTATTTTGCCTGGAGATGCCTAGGGCTCCTAAAGTATTTCCATATCTTATCACTATTTGAGGTGACTGAGAAATTATTAAGCCCCCTCAGATTTACACTGAACTCAGCTAGGCTTTTGTCCAGTTCAAGGGTCTGTTCTTGAGAATTAAGATTTGAAGACTAAAGCATCTAGTTTTTCTGAACTTCAAATCTTTCCAGCTTCTTAAGTAATAATATTAACAACATTTTTAGAAGGAAAAAATATGTCATGGGACAGCAGTGTTGTGTTTGTTGGTACACAATTACACGATTTTAGATCTGAAGAGCTCACAGTCTGGTGAGGACCGTTACAACATTTTGACTGTCCTGTCATAAATCTCCATTTATTACATTTCATCTGTTTTTCACTATATTCAACCTAGCAGCTTGCATTTCACTCAATTGCACAGGGTAGCTGGTATGTATGTACTCATATGGAACTGTACAAGTGGATAATAAAGTTTATCACTGCAGTGAGAGTTAGGGTTGGCAAAAAAGAGAATTCAACCTAATGATCTGAGGAAATATTTTCCAAGAGAGCAATTCACCTTAAACACTGTACAGTGTTTCTTCCTAGAAATCAATGTTATGGATGAAAAATTTAGTCTTAATTTAAATCTGCGGCCTAACTCAAAAAGGGTATAGTATGAAGCTAGTTAAATACAGAAGTGATTTTGTTCCCAAGGGGCCTGAACATTCACAATAATAAGACTACCTTGTTCTTCCAGGCTACTGTCAGTCTAAGTCAGGTATCATCTGGATTTGTTTGATTTAGTTAGGAGCAGCATGGTGGTTAGAAGTAGGGAGACCCCAATCAGACAGAGGCTAAGAAAATAATTTTGGCATTCATAGAAGTGGCACTTGTTCATCCTCTTTTGCTAGACTGAGCTTGTAGTGCTCCTACCAGAAGAATTACCCAGCAGCCTGGTCACTGCTAAGTCAGCCATGACCCCACAAAGCTGCTGAAACTGAAGTAAAAATGAGTCCTCAAATATTAACTTTCCATTTGTGCAAGAACTCATCTGAACTGTGCAATTGTCCAAGACCTGTAGTCTGGGCTGATCACTAAAATGAGCCTTAACTGGAAGCACAACTTGTGTCAGCCTCAGAAATAATCTTGAAGGAGGAATCTTTTTTACTTCAGCCCTTGAAGCATCTCTTGTCGCAGCATTTAATCTGTTTCTCAGACTCTTCGTCTTCAAATATGTCCCTGTACCAGCCTCTACTTCAGCATTAGTCCTATCCCACATCCTAACCCCAAAACAAAAATACAAAATGCTGATATAAAGATGTACATGTCATCAATAAAGGTGTGGATATTTCAAGTTATATTTTTCCCTTAGCCCCTTGCTCCCCAGGCTGTCCTTAAGATGTAACTAAATAAAAGATCACAAGGGTCTAATGTCAAATGTCACTGTTGGCTCATAGCCTCTCACTGCTTCAGGGTAGCTTCTCCACAGATTTAAGTTATGAAAACCTTCCAGATTCATTCCAAGTCAGAGAAGGAGAGAGAAATTAAAGAACATGGACAAACAGGGATTTACTGTTTGATTTTTCTCTATTCTTTTCTTTTCTTTTATTTTCTCTATTTTCTTCCTTTCCTTTATATAGAGCAATAGCATAAAGATATGGCCTATGTTTTTGAAATATAAACTTGACTCTAACCTAACTTGAACCCCAGCTCTTGAAAGCATCCTCAGACCTATACCATACTATATCAAAGAAAGAAGCTCAACATAGCAAAAAGCTCACCTCTGACAGCCAATAATTATCCAC
The DNA here is from genome assembly GCF_030490865.1 of Poecile atricapillus. Classification (NCBI taxonomy): domain Eukaryota; kingdom Metazoa; phylum Chordata; class Aves; order Passeriformes; family Paridae; genus Poecile; species Poecile atricapillus. The sequence goes on along the minus strand of NC_081249.1, from coordinate 41,553,709 downwards.
ATTCCTCCATTCCTATCCACATTGTTAACAAAATGGCCTTTGCCCATTTCCTTAACAATGGTTAATGATACAGATATAGATATAGATATAGATATAGATATAGATATAGATATAGATATAGATATAGATATAGATATAGATATAGATATAGATATAGATATAGATATAGAGATAGAGATAGAGATAGAGATAGAGATAGAGATAGATAAATAGATAGATAGATAGATAGATAGATAGATAGATAGATAGATAGATAGATGTATACATAAAGACCAAGTGTTTAGGCTTTAGGTTCATAAAACAGAAGCTGATTAGCTGAAGGGTATTTTTATAAAGATACAAACTGTCTAAGCCAGGAACAGATTTTTAGTTTGCATCTCCTAGAGCTATTCATTTTGGAGTTGAAGGCACTTTGCTTGAGGAAAGGCTGTCCTTAAATTAGGACTGTGGTTCTTGTTCAGCTAAAGGTGATTCATTTTTCTCTTCTGCCATGTAACTGAGATTTCACTTCAAGATTTAATTCATAACTAGTGCCCCATGCCATCAGGAGAAGCAGCAAGTACTTGAGCCGCTACCCATTCTCCCAAGAGATCTCCAGCAATTATGTATTTACTTAACTCTTCACAGTCCCTGAACACGTACTAGGGCTTAGCACTAGACTTTCCCTACCTTCTGGTTGCCAAAATTAAATGGACTCATATAAAGAGGCACTTGCCCTTAACTTAAAATATAGTCTACTCTGACCAAAAAAACTGAAACAAAACAAAAAATAATTAAGAAAAAAAATTTTCAAAATCTACCTTTAGACTGTTTTATGCAGTAACCCTAATCATAACCCTATTCCTGAAGTAAACTATGAAAATCCAGCCACCAAACCTGTACCCTAACAATGCCTAGTACTGGTTGTGGCACCTAGGGTTTAAGATGATCACATTGCTCACAAAGTACTGAAGCATAAATGTTTTATACAGGTCATTCTGAACATGAGAAAGAAAATACTTCATCGGAGTCCACACTTACAAATTCTCTTCGTAAATTTTTTTTTTTTTTTTTGCATGTGGAAAAACTGCTAACTTATTGCATTAATCTGTAAATGTATGTGTGTGCATGTGTATATGTGTGTGTGTGTCTTTGTGTGTATCAAAACTGTTTTCTTTATCAGAGATAGTTCCCATTTTCACCATTTCCCACTGGAAAGGGTATAAAATAAAGAATTTTAAAATAATGTGCAGGCAAAATAACACCTCTGCTTGAAACCAATTTCCTATCATCTCACCGTTTCTCACAGTTAGCAACAAGTGCTATACACCTCACTCTAAATAACTGGCATTGCACTCTTTCCAGTCTAAAAGTACTGTGAAATATTACATGTAAATTTGCAAAAGTGCTTAGGTGCTACATGCCAAGCAATTCCAATTGCAGCAAGATTTCTGGGTATGCACTGACAGCACATAAAGAACATAACACAGTCCTCAGGTGAGGCTGTGCGTGGTGGTGTCTGTCTTAACTGCTAGAGTGAGACACCAGCCACTTCTTCCCATACCTCCATGCATTTGTGCTTTTATGGGGAAGGAGAAGATGTCCATGCTGGAACAAACCTCTGTGGTTTGCAGCCAAGTGTGAAGCTAACAAGCATTGCTGTCAGATCTATGGGGAGCTCCATGCCTTCACACAGCTGCCGTGGGACTGCTGCTTACAGTAGCAAAGCAGGCATGGGTCTGTTTCAGAAGGAAGTCTGCTTGGTACTTTCTGGAGCTTAAGTCTGATGTATAAAGAGGAGAGCATGTGAAGATTTTTGTTTATTGTATTAAATTTACAAGCATCATCTGCTTAAAGCTGATTAGTTGCTAAAGAATTTAAATGTAACATAGGAGACAAAGATCAAATATGATGTTCAAAGGATATACTGTAAATCCAGTTTATCACATGGCTATTGCTACATAAATTATGATAAATTTTTTTCTGTGTATAGACAAATGTATGATTCATGGCAAAATCTTTTTATTGCCATGAATTTCTGCTCATTTCCTTGTTTTTCACTTGTTAATGAACATTAACAAGTTAAAAGATTAAATTATTTTGCAGAGGGGCTCTAATGGAAGTTAAGCAAATTTTTTTTTTTAATCCAAAACATACAAACAATATATGTTTCCGCATACAACTTACAGACATGTTTTGAAAATGTAGCAAGGCAAACATGGTTTATACCTATATACTATGGCAGAAATCCGATATTCATCTGCTGTTCATATTGCAAGAAAATGAGATCATTAAGGTCAGAAAGAACAGCTGCTTTAATTATAACACCCTGATATATCATAACAAAATTTTCGTCATCTCACACAAACTCTAAGAACATACCCCAGGGATTCATTTCTCTCATCCTGCTTTTTCTTGGGAAGGAGCTTACATAAGTACACTCCAGAGCACTGACTGCTTTGAGAAGCTATGTAAAACAATTTTACCCCAAGCTCAATAATGCTATGGCAACTAATAGTAATCTAACTTTTAAAGTCTTTGTTCCTCTTTCTGTGGTGGCAGCAGTAGGGGAAGATATTTTTGATAGCTGAGAAGCTGCCCTGCAGGCTGCACAGTGCTGCTGCCACACATCCCCCCAGACTCCTGCTGAGGAGTGCTCGGTATCCACACCTACAGCTGGCAGTGCTGGTCTGCCTGAGGAACCCAAAGGTATCCCTTCTTTAAGGGAATGGCTGCTTTGTGTTTTAACAGATGCTATGCTTCTGGTAGCGGAGAGATTAGAGGGACCATTCAACATTGAATCAGTCATGGATCCTATTGATGTCAAGATTTCTGAAGCCATCATGAACATGCAAGAAAACAGCATGCAGGTGTCAGCAAAGGTACTGTGTGAGTCGTGCCTTCTCTGTTGTTGAATGTCACAAGTGGGGGGAAAAACATCTCCACCAATTTTTCTGTCTAGACTTTAAGAAAGATTGTCCAGACCACTAGGAATTACTTTTGTTTGTTCAACAGCTCACCAGACTGCCTTTGAATTCCTCACCTAGTTAAACAAGCTCATTTTTTTTTAAAAGGAAGTGGAAGGGAGAAAGCTACCATTTATTAAACTTCAAATTAATAGCTGTAAGAGATTTAAGGAAAATAGAGTGCTGAAAACCAGCCGTAGCTCTGTAAGCATTATCCTGCAGAGTAAATTTGGTAACTTCCACTCGTGTCTCATCTGTGATTCTCCATATTAACTTCCAAACACATTTTGATTTATCTAGGTCAGACTGAAGCACAATGTGTTTGAGGTAAATACACAAAATGTTCCATTTAACCTCCTTTAATAGCCACTCTAGGGAAATACTACATTGGCCGGTCTCTGATTACCAGAGCTCAGTTTGATAGAGTTTTGTCTGGATTCTGACACAAAGATAAACAGACCTAATGATACCAGCTTCCTCCTTTCCATTTTTAATGTGTGTGTGTATACACGGATCACCACCACCTCTGAACCCCATATTAATAAGATCCTTCGAATTCAGTAGTAGGTGCTGTTGAGCCAATAGCCAACAATTAATGGCTTTGCCTTAATATTCATCAGTGCACTGAAATTCTAAAGTCAACAGTTTGCCAAGTTATCTGCATTAGGATCTTCTATCCCACATTTAAGTCCCGGTTGTCACTTAGGTGCTGGCCAGACTGCCATCTAAGTCAGTGATTTTCCATTGCTTGGAAGGAAGCTGCTGTAGCTGGGAAAAAATGGGGGGACAAAAAGCAGGAGCCTGAGGTTTACATTCTTCCTGTCAACCCAAAATTAGATGCTTTTTATGGCCCCAGTGCTGCAGGTTACTAAGAGTTTCCTTCAATATGCCATTTGCTTTCAACCTACATGACATTCCTTGGATTTTAAAAGCAGTCTACATCCTGCAGGATGAGACTTTATTCTGGCACCAGCGATCAAGGTGTTTAACAGCCAAATTCTCTCAAATATTTTGGGAATTAAGGGCTAGCTTCAGCAAACCCAGCCCTAACCTCAAAAAAAAAACCAAAAAATATTTTCGCTTAAAACTCACCCCAGGCCCAGGTGTATTTTGTTTTCCTTTTTACTTGTTTGGTTTTCACAGATTTCCCATTAGTTGGAAACCTACATCCCCTGCCAGAGTCCAATGATGTTTTGGCATGAGCTCATCTCACTTCTTGTTTGTAGCAGAGCAGACTGTTTCTCCTGTCCCTCAAAAATATTTTATTTGCTATAAAGATTAATACCAATGCCATTTTTAATGCAAAAGTTTTTCTTCTAAGAGAAACCTCAGACAATATTATTTTTAATCTTGCAGAACAGAAAAGAAATTATATCAGCAAAATTTATTTAATTATATTTTCATAGATAACAGAGCTGTCTATCCTTGAGGGACCTCTGTATATTCTCTGTGGGCCATTATTCTCCTGAGATGTGATTTCCTTGATTTCCTAGGTTATATCCATCCTTTTTCATGTAACATGGAAATGCTTTACCCTTTGAAAAAAAAGGCAAAGGCTCTGTCCTCTTCTTACGCCAGGTCAGACCTGCAGAGATGATATATAAGCAGACTTTGAATCCATCCTCTATCATCTAATTTTTCCCCCTTATACATATTGACCACTTAGAGCTTCAGTGGAAATGACAGATACCTCACCAGATGTAATGGGGTGCATGGAATGCAATTACAGACCTAATGTGGAAGAAAATCCACTCTCGTCAATTATTCTGAGATGCCACTCGGACAGCTTCAAGCAGAGTGTTGAAATCATGGTCTTTTCTATCTTCTCATTCTTCAGACAATTTTGTACCTTTTACTTGACTGTACCTACTGAAAAATGTGGTGACTAGGAATCATAGCTATTTTTCCACAAGTCAGTCAGTACCTTTTTCACAGTGGAAAAATGATGATGCACTAATAATGTTATGCCTGCAACACCCACATACACATAGATTGTTTTTCACCACTGACATGCAGCCTTTTCTACTTAAAAATCTAGTTGATGTCTGGGAGAAGACTCTATGTTGTATTCAGCAGAATTTTTGGCCACGTTATATAATGTTGTTTTTCTTTTAAAAGGAATGGAAAAATTTAAAACATAAGGTTTCTTCCTCAAGAAGCTCCCACTTGCTTCATCCTCTTTGTAGGCACAAAGAGGACGTAGAAGACACAAAGCTTATTTAATCCAAAATCCAGTGCTCCTGTTTTAAATAGTTATATATATTTTTCCTATTCCAAAAATCCAAGGAAAAGCCAATGACTTAACTATTAGTCAGTGCAGACAGTCAAGGCTTATTGCTTGAGTTTATTCCTTGTCTTTCATTTCCTTAGAAGACACAAACCCTCTTCCTCTTTTGATGGCTGTATGTCAATAGTGAGATACCACATGTACCTCTTCCATCTTTGTCCTACTGACCAGGGACATTCAGACTCAAACACATTCCAGGATCTCTCACTGTATAAAATGGCACATCTCTGTTCTCAGGCCATTAACTTCTCTTGTTTGTGTGATGATTATAGTCAATTTTTCTTGCACAGGTCACATTAAACATGTGCTAGTATTATGTTGAAATCCTCCAATTCATGACGAGGCTGCAATCTTTCTCTGTTTACTTGGTATTTCTCAGCAGTTTGTATTCAGCACTGGCTGCCTAGGAAGTCTGACCACAAATCTCTTGGCTTCTTGGCTGCTCACCTTGCACAGCTGTCATGTCCCTTAATGACAGCCACACCAAATCCTTATTTTGCCTCAGGGAAAGTCCCATTCCTGGCAGCTGTGACAACTGGAGACTCTTGTCAAAAAAGAGCAACAGTAGAAAGTCACATCCCAAGCCCCAAGGCCTTTCTGCTGGAAGGATCTTTGTGCTCTGAGTACACCCAAAGTTTCCCTTCTCCAAGAGAAGACAAGGACAGATGATCATCAAAACCAGTTTCCTTAGATTCATCATCTAACACCTGCAGCCATTCTTTCATAGTACCTTCCACAAACCAAACCACAGAGAGTGCAAAACAATCAGCCTGGGCTGCCTGAGACACCTCCCAAGATATCAGTACCTTTTAAGAATAGGCCTTTCAGCCTGGGTCTACCCAGACTAGAGTAATGTTCCCTGAAGGTTGCCTCTGGCAGAAGTCAGGGTGCAGTAGATTTACCTTGGAGTTCTGCTTACAATAGCTGAGACAGGATATCCTCTTTATTGAAATCTCTCTGTTACTCTTCAGTGACAACTTTTTGGTATTTGAACAATATAGTCCTAAATTCAGTGTTCAGCAACATGTTGATTAGATTATTTCTCAGGCAAAATTTTTATATTTTGTGCATTCAAGGTTCAGCTTATATCTAGCTTAGTCATAGCATACATTTACCTTATTTTCATTCTCATTCTCCCTGAGGTAATTCAGGTAGTCATATTCAGTCATAACATATAAATGCTTATTTCAATCTTGGCCAAAACAAGCATGATTTGAGAGCCTTCACAATTTTCCCATAAGGCTGTCAGTACCAACACCTTTGATTCCTCCTTCAAGTCAAAAAATATGTGCTACATCTGCTCCATTTTAAAACATGAATGTTTACTAGTTGATATCTCCAGAGACTGTACATTCACAAGTGGAGGAAAACTCGAAAAACAGTGCAAAAGATGCAAACATCCATTTTTTTTGAAAGTGGAGAAAATTCCTAGTCTGGTTGCATCAGCATAATCATGTTTCCATTGCTTCTTAAAACACAACATATTGAGCTATTTCCTGCAGCAGCCTGGTCCTATACAGGTTGTTATTGTTAGACTGCTGTGAGAGTCATTTGGCTGCCATGACCAGATTTTTTCACTTTCATACAGTCTACCCCACAACAGAGTTTCCCTTTAGTAAGTTCTTGAATCTGCTTTTATCTGAGTTGATGGATGTGCCATTTTAACCTATAAATATATGTTCCTTCTCAGCAATTACTTCAGCTAAATGGATGAATGAGCTCCATGACATAGCAGACTACCTATGCATTATTTATAAGGAGGATATCTTGACAGAACTACGTCCAAGGTTCTTCTTAAAATAGTCCACAAGTTTCATATTAAGAAAACCTCTTCATTTATCTGTGTTCTTTCCAGAGCTCTGTGCAGGAAAAATATAATGGCATTTCAGGTAAAAAATCAATGCTATTCTATCTGAAGAGTCAATGGAGCAGAATCATATAGAGACACTCAACTGGAAACACTGAGCACTAGCACATGGATAAATAACAGTATGACTCAAGGCTTCACGGAGAACAAACTATGTCTTCTGCAAAAATTCTAAACTTCAAATTCTCCTGGGAAAGGGGCTCTTTTTTCCTACAGTATCTACATCCTGGTCCTGAAGGAGATACTTCCATTTAGACAGCTCAAGAGATTTAATTCTTCACTGGCTCTGTTGATTTGTTCTCATGGCTTGGTTCATATCCTTGACCATAGAGATTTGGTCCATTTGAGCTTTAACTGCAGTTCAGTGGGAAATGGTTTCATGTTATAAAATCTTAACAGGTGTCTCAGATATCCCAGAACATCCCAAACTACTGTAGATGCTGATGAGAGAGAAACAGAAGGAAGCTTCTGATCTGAAGCTTCTGAAGGAAGCTACATCTAACACAGGGGACTATGTTAGATGTATAGCTTAGATGTAGACACATACAGGATGACAATTAAAATTGGCTTTCTTAACTTCAAATGGAATCCATTCTCTAAATTCATATTAAATGGACTGCACCAATTATATATAAAATACAATTTTTTAGAGAGTGGGTTTATGTTATCAATTCACAGCATGTGCAATGAAACACCTGAATATTTTTCCAGAAATTGTTCAATACCTCTGAGTAGCATTGCAAAGAAAGTATTTCTTGTGCTTCTTCTTAGAAAGCATTTGTTAATATTAGTTATCATCTTTACATTTTGTATTCTGACACTTAATACCAGGATGTAAATTAAAAAACATCTCTTTTGCACTCAAAATTCAGTTACTGACTATTGTATCCTTACTGCATTTCTGTTAGGTCATTTAAAGAGCAAGTTATTTCTTTTTCTGTGATGTAAATAAATCTAAAATTAAATAATTCGATTAATTAATCAGTTTATCTGTTAAATACTGTCTAGTTTCCATCTCTGTTATTGGCTGACTGTATGTAAATTGGTTTGTATAAAACCTCTTGCTTCAACTATTTGTAGGAAGATAAATGCCACAAAGTCTCTGTTGGGTTTTTTTCAATATATCATAAGAAAGATGAAATATAAACTGTGTAGACTTGCAGTTGCACCACATGGTCATACAAGTAGCTTAACAATCACACACTGGGACATTTAAGGAGACGTGCCTTCACTTTCCTTTCTCCTGAGAATCTAGTTTTATGTTTTGGATAATTGTCACTTGCTTTGTAGGCAAATACCCAGTTGCTTAATTGAGTAAATGGGATTTCATAGATATCTAAATAAACAATTATGTATTCAGTGCATAACTTATCTCAAGTCAGAAGAAACTTAAGTAAACTTTTGTAAGTATAATTCATGCTCTTAGCATATAGATTTCACCCTTAAAATTTTACATTATCCTACACAGTTATGTACAAATCTTGAATATTAATCTTAGTTGAATTTTCTTCACAGACAAAAAATAAGATTCTTTCCTGAAAGATTTAGAGCTTTACAAGCTAAAATAATTTTTCTTAGTTGATTAATTAATTTATTGTCCAATAGAACCCAGAACTAGGGAGGCTTGAAACTCTTAAAGCAGATATTCTCAAACCAGACCAAACAGTATTCCACTCATAAATTAAAAATCCCAATGGCTATACAACAGCTGACCTGCTGGACTTTGAGCCAAAGCAGACCTGATGATTGGACACATATTTAGTATGAATCAGCTTCTTTCAGCAAATTTTGAATCATTTGGGGCCTCTAAATTAACATTAGGAAACCTAACTGAGAGCAAATTTAATGTACCCTGAAAAAAACAGAAGTTTCACCATGGACTTGGGTCACTCTTTCACAGGGTGCAGTCCTTCAGGCACAGCCTGCTCCTGTGTGGGTCCCTTCACAGGGTCACAAGTCCTGCCAGGACCTGCTCCAGAGTGGGCTCCTCTCTCCATGGGCTGCAGGTCCCTGCCAGGACCCTGCTCCAGCACAGGGCTCCCACGGGGTCACAGCCTCTTCTCAGGCACCACCTGCTATGGTGTGGGTCTCCTCCAGGGGCTGCAGGCAGATATTTGCATCCCCATGGATCTCCATGGGCTGCAGGGGCACAGCTGCCTCACCATGGGCTGCACCACGGGCTGCAGGGGAATCTCAGCTCTGGCACCTGGAGCACCTCCTGCCCTCCTTCTGCACTGACCCTGGGGTCTGCAGAGTTGTTCCCGTCACATGTTCTCATTCTGCTATTCTCTGGCCACAATTACATCTGCACAATGATTATTTATTTTTTTCCCCTTCTTAACTATGATATCACAGAGATTTTACTATCATTTCTGATTGTCCCAGCCTTGGCCAGCAGAGCCTCTGCCCTGCAGCCAGCTGGCATTGGCTCTGCTGGACATGGGGGAAGCTTCGGGCAGCTTCCCACAGAAGCCACCCCTGGAGCATCCCTGCTACCAAAACCTGGCCACAGAAACCAACATAGCCACACAAAAAGGAGTCATTTGGTCATACAATCGAGACACAGAATCATTCAAACAGTCTGTGTATAGCATTAGGGTTTTGTAAATATATATTACGAGAAATTCTGACTTTTTTTTCCTTTTGCGTGGAGGCAAAATGTTTAAACGGCCAAAATGCAACAGTCACAAAACCATAAGGGTGATTCTAAAACTGAGAAAGTTGGAATGAAGGTAAACACTAGGATGATACCTTTTGAGAGCACTTGAAAATTACAACTCCATGGATATTCTTTCTCTTTTTGGATGTGCAACTTGTGTGAAAATACATCTGGGAAATATGCTTGATATACAGTAGTCAAAAGTGTCCTCTGTGTCCTCTAGTACCTACCAAATACACAATACTGAAACTATTTTTCCAAATGGAAGTATATGAAAAATTTCATAACCCCGAACATTATTTTCTACACCCAGAAAACAAACACACTAGCAGAAAATCATTATTACTGTTGCCCACTCAGTCTGCCTCATCCTTCTTTTAGGGAGAGATTGGTAGGGAGTAAGAAAGTTATCCAGTTGCAAGACTATTTCATCATTGACCTTTTCTCTAAGACTACAAATAAGATTGCAAGGTAGAAAGAGCTGTAGGTAGGGATTATGGATGACCTGTGATTCTGGGTAAATACCACATTTTTACAAAACTGAAAACAGTTATCAACTATGTTCTGCCACAAAGGACATCCTTTTGTGCATTTTTCTTCCTGGAAAGACAGCAATTAAGATGTTTCAGATGTTAATTTCTCATAATAATCACCTTCTTAAATTAAAGGGGTTTTAAGGTCCCTGTATGTTTCTATACCTTCACCATGTGATTAATAATTCTAAATTATTAACCTGAGTTTTAATGCAGGCCAGCACTCAATTCACTAGTATAAAAATGTCAATCAAACCTTGTTTCAAGTATACAAAAGAAAGAATAAAGAATACAAAACACCAGCTCTCCTTTTTTTATGATTTTCATATAACCAGCATATAACCATGAATGTCTTTTTCAGGTTTTCCAAGGATGTGGCCAACCTAAACCAGCACCTGCCCTGAGATCTTCCCGTTCTGTCCCTGAAAACTTCAACACCCGGTTTAGGCCATATAACCCAGAGGAGCGACCTACAACTGCTGCTGGTACAAGTTTGGATAGGCTGGTAAGGCAAAATATATTCCATCTTCAGATTAGTACAAAAGGCTTGGCTATATACTAGAAGGTGGTCATCTCCTGATTTAATAATTTTATAATCACTCTTTATAGTTTCTTTGTCAGCTGTTCCAGCCTTCTATAAAGTTTGTTGGTTTTTTTTTTCCAGTGGAAATGGTATAGGATTTTGTTGTAGGAGAGCAGAATGGCTCAGTTTTTCTGTATTAGACTTGTTAGAAGAGAATAAACTGTTTCCTAGTGGCCAAAAACCACATAAGGCTGTGCAGGTACTTTGCAGAATAAATTATGTATCAAAAGTGCTCTACAACAATATTTTATTTTTTTTTATTTTATAAAAAAGTTATGTATTAAGGCCATTTTTATCACCTAGTTCTTTAACTTAAACCCTTGAAAAGGCAACTTGATTTGTTTCACTTCTTTACTTAATTATAAAATTACCACTGCTTTATTTCTATCCATCTCAACAACTGACTTTAATCAGCTAAAACTTCAGTGATCGTTAATCTTGCTTTACTTATTCAATCATTTTGGAAAAAAAAAATACTCTAACATAAGATCATTTTCTTTACTACCAATCATCAGTTTCACGTTTCAGACTTCAATGTTCCTGCTATTTATACATCTATAGATTAATAGAGGGCTAATTACTACAGCCAGTAGTTACTACCATCCCAGCAATCACCTGTAGGTAAAACCAATGAGCATAAATGAGGAGTTTCTGATTTTAAAAAGGCTGTATTACATGCCCTCAGCTTATTGCTGCACACTTGCAGAACACTGGTCTGACTTGCCAAAAAGAGTACCCAAACATACCAATGCAGATGAGGACACGGGTATCTTCTTGACACTGTCATTCATCAAATTCATGTGATTGTCACAGTAGTTTTTCACAGTGCCAAGTCTTTCAAATCACTTCTGTCTATGCTGTGCTCTTTGTACTCTCTCCTGTCAATTTTCATGGCAACTCAATAGGAAAATAACATGGCATTTCTAGTCAAGACATGGGATTACCCTGCAGCAAAAAGCAACATTTGCTAGTTCTCAACTTTTGAATTAGTGTAGCCTGGTTATCCTAAAAGGAGAAGCAGAGAAGATGCTTACCTGCATTGTAGATCCTACCACAGCAGGATCATAGCACAGTGCAACATCTCAGGCTAAAAATCTGACTGGCAATACTCAGTCTGTATTTGATGGGATCTTAATTTTACCCTTTCACTTCAGATTCAGAGAACCAGTCCTTCTGCATTGCTTGGAGCAGAGGCCTGGATCTTGATGTAGAATTGGCCAAGGTGAAGTGAAAGGTCACCAAAGCCTTTAGGTTTCAATCATGCTTTGTCAAATCTAAAGGTTGCAAACAGCTGACATGGGAGGAAGAGCACAAAAAGGAAGGCTCTGGAAGCCCGGCTCAGCTTGGATTAGTCTGAGTAATGTAAAAACAGTTCAAGCATTTCTGTAATGAAAAATGAAGGTTTAAGATACATTACATATCAGCGTAAGAAGAATACTTCTGAACACATTAATATCCTTTTTAAAATACTAACTTGCAAAATTCTGAGCAGCACACTGAATAAAACAGAGATATGTCCTAAGCTGCCAGCCATTAAAGGCTGAAACTAATGAAAGTTGCCAATGCAGATAATTCTTTATAACTTCTAGACTTTTAAAGGGGAACTTATCTCCATATGATTTAACTCATTTTGTTCATGCATTATTTCAGGAAAAAAACAAGGAGTTTAGTATTTCTGCTGTTAATTTAAAAAAATGTTCAAATCAAATTCCTATTTCCTGTTCTTGCTGATGGTATTTAAAGTAATTGCTGTTTATGGTCTGTTAATGATGAGTGTTGGTATCAAATCCATCTTCAAATGGCAGTGATGAATGTGTTGTCTCCTTCTGGGCTGGGACCAACCATCTCTCAATTCAGAGATGGCTGCTGATCTCAGTAGAGCTAGGAAAGGTAGTTTATGTGGATTAGAGCAGACGGCCTTATTTCAGAGCTGTAATCCCTTAGCAGCTCTTGGGAAAGGTCACTGCCTGCATCTCACACCATCTTGGGTAATTTTATCCAGAAGGATATAAATGCTACACTCCTGCCTCACAGAAACACCATTTAACCTGTGTTAGAATCTCAGCTTTCCATGTGCTGAATCATTCCCCGAATGACGTATCTCTCTTCATTAACTGTAGCCAGAGCTTGGAAGACCGACTTCATTTGGATACTTCCAACCCTTACATTGTTAACAGGACATAAGGAGGACCACATGCACAGCAGTTTTCCTGTCTGCACACTTATCATTTTCTGTTGCTTATTTCATACAAATACACTGCAATATTAATATTTTGTTGGCAATTTCAAACACTTAAAGACCATTTTGATTATTATAGATATAAGAAAAAAGATTTTTCTTGTGATTCTGAAGACTGTTCAGTGTTACATTAAGTCTATTCTGGAGTTTGTGTTCATGAAACACTGTCAGACCACTTAACTTTAAACTGTCACCACAAAGTCCAAACATACAGTTACCAAAACCTCAAAAGAAGTGACAAAGCATTCTGCTTTTATCTGCCTTTGACAGCAGAAAAAACCAAGAAAATATTTCCTCTGCATTTCAATACAAACATGCAGCATATCTGAACTGAATTCTGTTTTGCTCCTGCTCATATCCCCACTTACAAGCTTAATTCATTTGGGCATATTTTATCAGGTGTGTTGCACAAAGCAGCCCTCATAAGAAGCCTACACTGAAATTACCAGGTATTGAACCCACCTGAGAAAGTGCTCCTTCATCCTTGCCTGAGCTTATGTGATTAATCCAGCTATTCCATTCCAAAAGGAGGGAAAGTGATTTCTCCATGTTATTGTCATAGCTGTAATAAGTTAGGCTTAACAAATAAGAAATAGATCAAAATTAATTATAAGAAATATGGAAAAACTTAAATATCCTCCAAAAGCTATGGTATATGTGGTTTTAAAGCATCTGATGTATTTAGGAAGCTATGTAGAGTTTGAGAGACTTGTCTAAGGATGGATGAAAAGCACCATCTGAGACATCCTAGGGTATCTGAAATATAGGACCAGCAGAGGACTAAAGGAGACCAGTACCCTTCTGGAGCAGCAGAGGGGAACTGGCTTGAGTACACTACAGAAGCTCAAGCAATTCAAGATACTTATGCTCAGACAATTCAATGACATCTTCACAGCACTGGGCCTAAAAGGCTCTTTCTGAAGTCAATGGAGAGAGACATACATCTTTGGAGAGTGATTCACCCCATCTGTCACAGACATTGCTCAAAGACTGGGAAATAATAGACTCAGCTGGAATATCCACATGTAGATAGACAAGACTGACATGCCTTGGAGTATTTAAGTCATCTAACTGAGCTTTAAGATACAACAGTAATTTGAGATGCTTATGCTCCCCTGGACTGGCAGCTGAAGTCTGGACAGAACACTCTAGTGGGTGTTCACTATGAGGCATCCAAATGGGAAAACAGAACAGTTCTCTGCAGGTTGCATCATGTGAAATTCTGCTACATAAATATAGTCACCTAATGCTCTTTGAGATGCCTGTGCTCTTCAAGATATCCAAAGGTGAAAGTGAGGTTACAAGAGACTGTTTGGAAATAAGGTGGAATATATCAGAGCTGCTAAATAAATTCACTTGCTCTGCCTTCATTCAGATAACTGTATTCCACCTTATACTGACTATAACAGTAGCAAAAATGAAGACTTTTCTGATTCAGTGTAGAAATCCACAGTGCAGATACCTAGAACCAGCTACCTTGATTTGAGTCCAGATGGCTGTAATTTTTACCGTTAACAGAGAGAAATATAGGCCTTTCTTCAGTTGTCAAAGCATGGGTTTAGGCAATTGATTTGAGATCATATATTTCTAAAGCACAATTCGTTTCATCCTAAGATATAGACTTGAACAGCTCAGAGAAATCTTTCCATATCCCTCTACTACAAAGTGCCAAAAAGTGACAATCTTAGTCCAAGCATCTAGCAAGTACATCTGAAGATCAGTAAATTTAGAAATTGTCAAAAGTTAAATAATATTAACCACTGAGCACACCTGCTTCTGGAGAGCATAATCAAAAGTTTCTCATTTAAAGTCAACTGCTTATAAAGACTCGTTATCTTCTCTGTGGTTGCCTGTTTGGTATAACCTGTGGTTTATTTTGTTTTGTTTTGTTTTGTTTTTCTGTTCCCTGAATCTGTTTCCCTCTTGCTTCCCAGAGGACTATCTGGAGGACAATGCAACATGGTGTAAGCTTTGGTATTCTTATTCTTCACTTCATTCCCATTTGTCTTTGTACAATGCTGGACAAAAAACTTGTTTAAGTTTCACCTTCACCATCTTTACTTTGTGTGTGTATTTTGTAGTCCAAAATACTAGCAGTTCTTTCCGTAATTTTGCATTCTAATTTCATTTTGCCAAGTGCCCAGAGCTGCTGTTGCCTTCCAGTATTATTCTCTCACCTCAAGGATGATGCCTTATCCCCAGAGAGGAGCTATGTGAACTAAAAACTGGTGTAAGCATCCCCATAGTCTCAAACCCCACAGGAGTGTGTGGAGTAACACAGACACTGCAGTAGCATTCGGCTCTGAGTCCTGTGCCTGGAGCAATGGAAATGAGCTCCCAGGCCTTCCTGAGCTCTCTCCCTAAAACTGCCCTTGTCTCGCTGGCCAATCTCCTTATGCTTTACAGCTTCATAAGTTTTTGTGGTTATTAGAGGTCCCTGGTTCCAGACAGAAAAGCTTTCCTCAGCAGAGCTCATTCAGCACAGCCCAAGGGGAAGGCAGGAACATTGCACAGATTTGCATTTAGCATGGACTTAATAGTCCAGCTTCTTAGCAGGACTAATTAGTCTACAGAGAGCACCATGCTGATACAGCCATGCTGTTTCCTGTGTTTGAGCTGCCCCAAGTACCTCTGTATCCACCACATCTCTATACAGCAGTGCTGTCTTAATTCAGCTGGAATTTCTCCCGAGAACATACTGCAGCCTGACCTGGCTGGACGTGTATAAAATAATTCCACATCTTCTTTCAGGAAGACATGGAAGTTTTCTTGATTTTTCACCTGGGAGCTGATGCACTATTAAACATATAATACATAATGCACATGCATACTATGGAGACAGGCAACTGAGAAATTGGCTGTGGCACTCATGGGTGATTTGCATTCACGTACAGTACAGTGGCTGCATAGATTAGTGGATGAGCATGCACCCTGTCTGAGAAAGAGCACCTTTTATGCTCTTTACCCTGGGGAGGGGAATATACTGTGTCACACTTTGTGGGGAAAATGTTCTTTTAGCATCCCTACTGATTTCCTGAAAGTAAAAGTAGATAAAGTCTCAATTTCCATCAGAAAAATACCCTGAACTACCCTTTTTAGGAATAAATTCTGATGCACTTTAAGTCTCTTTTTAACTTTTTTGTTCCACTGTGCTATGTTTTTTGTTACAGTGAAAAAGTGTGATGGTAACCTAATAAATCAGTTGTGGGCAACTTTTTCCCAGTGCTCCAAAACTACATGAAATAGAAAATATGACTTTAAAAATATATAATCTGCTTTGCATTTTCAGTATAAAAGACTAAAAGTAACAGGACTGTATTCAGACATTGATCTGAATTGGCCAGGGAATCATCCAAGGCATTCCTAAAAGTGAAGTTTTCATTTAAGTTTTGTTAGACTCTGTTTGGTCCACAATCTTGAACTGTTAAATACATACCATGATAGCACAATATTCCTGAGATAGATGTTTATCCTCAAGATATTTTTTCCTCAAGAGACCCCAGAATAAAATCTAGAAGATATAAGTCTTAGAGGGTTTAAAATTCTGGAATTAATTTTCCAAATATCTTCAGTATATTGAGGCCATAGGATAAGATATGAACAATGAGCCTGTAAAATACATCATAACTCTGGAGTTTTGGGTCACACTCTGAAGGTGGAAGATGACAGGCTTTCTTAAGTGTTTTAGAAGCCCACTGGCTTCCTAAAGGCTACTACCCCAAAACCTTTAGACTGCTGTTGAATTTGATAACTCTGTGGTGTTACCTATGTGAGGATACTCCAGTTTTATATTTTGCATGTTTAGATAGAGTCCTATTTCTTATTAGCTGTTTGGATGCAATATGCAAAATGAATAAATGTGTTTTACCACCTTTGTAGAGGTCAGTAAGTGATTTGGTGTTAGATTTAGGCTTTCATTGGTTCTCCAAAAATAAAGGTTTGCCTAGTATCAAGTTCTGTTTAGTCTCAGTTTCTGTCTCACAGCAATATCTAAGTTTAAGTCTGTGCGATCATTTTTTCCCTCATGGTAAATACCATTTCCAGGTGGCAAAGGTGAATGAATGATGGTGGCTGTCAGAACCCTCCTGGGAGACCTGACAGAGTCCTGTTTTTAAAAATGGTGATATTATTCCATCCCCCAGGTGGACAGTTGTGTATGCTGCTGTATCTGATGCATTGCATTCTGGACATGAGTGAGGAGGTTGCTAAGACAGAGCTTTGTTACAGTGGTTGCCTCTGTCTTCAGGTGGAATGGGTCTGTGTGCTGCTCAGACCCTGACTAGCATGGGCAAGGAAAGGCCACCTCCCAACCGTGACAGGGGCCACACATCTCCATGTTAATTAGTTGTCAAAGAAAATGCACAAATCTTGACTGCCATGCGGTTTCTGCCTTGCCTGAAGAGTGATGTCTCATGGAACACAGTGCCTTCTTGATCATCTTCTAAAATTGACTTTTTAGTACTAGTTGAACTTCCTTTACCTGATGGGTGTGAAGACCCAGTGAAAATTATCATCTCATTTCCAGGAAAATCTTAGGGGTGTGCATGGTACTATGGATGACTGTTAGAGAGGTGGGGTATACAGAACCTGCAGACAGAATCCAGTCTTAATCACCAGACTTTTGGCAAAGATGAAGTAAGATGAAGAAATGGCACAGTCATGGGTCCTCGCTTGGTGTACATTGATAAATTATGTCATTGCTGAACTAGGCTGTTAGAGTAAAGAGAAGGCTAAAGTTTGCACATCTGTGCCCTAACAAACCAGATAAACATGAACTGGGATTTATTTGTCCTAGCTTTTCATATTTCTAATGTTACAATCAAAGTCTGAGCTATCACTTCATTCCTTTACTAACAGATGAAAATAGCACCTCCAGAGCTTGCTTAAAATACTCATATAGAGAAGACAATAATCTGAATTACCTTCTTCTCCCCACTGAGGATGAACATAATCTGGATGATTAATTCAGAGATCCAATTTGTAGATGTCTAAATGTAACCATAATTCTTAGCATTGGAGCTAGGCTCTATGAATCAGATGTGCACAAAGGAGATTTTGATCTATAAGATATATTGACACATAGTTCTTATCATACTGCTAATCATACTCATTACTGTGGTATCATCAGGTACCTAGAAGGATAGCTAGACTCAAACAAAAATTGTTAATTTCAAGGCTGCACAACTTCTATTCAATGGAAATTTCACCTTGTAAATCTGGATTAAAATCTACTTCCTTCCATTTGATATTTCAGCTTTGGCTTAATAAAGAGTAGGGGTGTTTTCCAATATACAGAAAGTTTGTATTACCAGCCTCTGGAAGATTAATCTAAGCAGGAAATATATTTGCACTGTTCTTTCAAAAGGTAGACAGATCACATTTCATTTCATGTGTCTATGCATGAGTCTGCAGAAGGAAAAGTCAGCTCTTAATGTTCTTGTTCATGATAAAGATAGTAACTATATATACATCTTCTACATTTAGTGTTTTGATATCATATTAGGGAAAAAAAAATATGGCTTAATAATTTGTGGCAGGGCTTGTGTTGCCACTTGCAGTGCATAAACCATGCTTATTTAGATGCTTCTAAGTAATATGACAGTAACAGTGATGGCTGCCTGCCACCCTGGAAGGTGTTACACTGTGATGAATTTTTGCATTGTTAAGATGAGTGCAGCCAACAAGTTTTAAGTTTTCATAAAAAACGAAGAATTAGAGGGTCCTTTTTTGTGTAAGTGACTGCAGAACATAAAATGTCTTTCCACAACAAAGTCAGTTCTGTACAAGTGTAGATGCCAAGCGAGAAATTAAAACTTTTTTAATTTATAAATTAGTTGCAAATAGTAAATATCACTCTCCAAAGAAAAACATGTTTTATGCTTTACTGGCAATTAGTTTTCTCCAGCCTTTGCAGATTATTTTATTTTGTTAGACTGCAGCAGATGGATATATTGTGAACTTGTAATAGGAGTGTGCAGTGCTGAACTCCACTTAGAACAAGTAGTAGGCTACAGCAGGCTGAAACTGATTCCCCAAACTAAACGTCTCATATGTTTTCCTTAGATTGTAATAGACGGAAAATGGCACTTTATGGACTTTTATATGTATTTCAGTGGCCAAAGAGAGTTAAAATATAAGGAATAAAAAGATCTATTCTCATTACAAATGTGGACCCTTTTGTGACCCTTCTTTAGTCAAAACTAAATATTTTACATTAGGAAAAATCTCCTGTATTGTTTTCCTCCTCTTATCATCCAATTTTTACCATCCCTCAATCATATCAATGTATCAGTCTTGGTTGTGGGGACAGCAATAGAGGATGCTTCTATAATGCAGAGCTGTATGTAATGTAATGTAAACAGTAAATCTTGAGTGGCTGGTTACAGATGTTTGATGGGAAATATGATGATAAATTATACCGGAGAAGGGAAAAACATGGATTCATCACATCAAATTGTATGCATCATTAACAGAGGATAAGCCTAAGACTCTGCATCCTGAGCAAACACAGCAGTATTTTCTAGATCCTAGGTCTAGGTGTAGACCCTAGCAACCTCACAGGTCCACATTAGGGCAAAATGAGTAGTTAGCATATTACAAATTCAGTAATATGTAATATTACTGTAATAATAAATATAATAAGTAATATAAATTAAGTTGACAGCTTAGTCAACATGGAAAATGAGAGAATACCTGAAAGGCACTTCAACAGATCCTGTCTGGACACTGCCAGTACTGAGGTACATGGTAACAGACAACTCTGCCTACAGGATTAGAATTGAGTAGTATGGACTACTGGCACAGCTGGTTAAGAAAACAAGCATTTTCAGAGGGTAATTCCCAGTCTGATGTAGATATCTGCCAGAGGTTGCATGAATAGCTCTGTGGAAGTGCCAATGTTTCTCCATCAGCTATGAAGAACATTAGGCTTTACAAGATATTGAGGTTACAGAGGACTAGAGCTGAGTTAATCTAACTCCTGAGCAGTCAATACCTGACTTCTCCCCAGACAGGCCTACCAAAGTGAAAGTGACTATGACTATTGGAATTAAAGACTCAGATGTAGTCAACTGTGGTCTGAATAGAAGCTCACATTTTCACCATGTTCCAATGGCTTTGTGATCTGGTGGCAGCAATCATAAATTACCATCGTGTACATATCTTTGTTGTTTTTCTTGGGTCTTGCTGCTTTTGTACTGAATGTACGTCATGTAAATGTTATTTCTGGTACAAAAGAAATTGAATTCACTCTGTCTGATTCAGTGTCTCTAATACAGGTGCTCTCTGGAGCTGGATTTGTTAATCATCCATGGTAGCAGTGGAGAGTTAGTCAAGGGGGTCAGTAACAGATGGAAATTATTTGCTGAAACACAAGTGTCATGATAAGTGACATGCCCTGAACTATCTAGGCATCTGCTAAGAGCTGAGAGATGTGATAAAGGCCTTACAGAAGTTCTGCCATCTTCTGGATGCTCTAAAGGACTCCAACATGGCATTAAATTCATTTGTATCTATATTGAATGAGGGAGCTCAGAGCTACTCAGAAGATCTTAAAATATACCAAAATGAGACACTGGCAACTTGAATAACTGTCTAGATGACACTGACTAAGAGGTCACAGCCTTTCCAGAGAGAGACTTCACATGAGTCCCAGGAATGGTGCAGGACCTATTTGACATTGGTTCTGGAAGAGAGGGAAGGTTTCCAAAGGCAGGGGATAACTATCTGCAGGCAACTGAACCTCATTCTGTGTCTCCACTGTCTCTGGTGGGTCCTTAGACACCCAGCTGACATATCAACACACACACTGATAGATTTAAATTCAGGCAAGACTAATACACTGCCAGATCCTGATGGACAGCTGACATTACTGCTCATTTGTATGGGAGCAAACCATGCTTCGAATACTCAGCCAGCTCTTAGCAGTCCCTAGGATAAGCTTAGGATAAGCCTTTGCTTTAAAGTGCTGAGAATTTTCTTTTTCTATTATATATTTGGACAGCATAAACACTATGTAAGAATCCACATGAAAACAGACCAGAGTGAAAGTTGTTTTTCTCTTGAAACATTCAAGGCCATAAAAATATCCAGTACATAATAATAACTGTGTTACCTAAGTAACTGCTAGAAAAAGTAAAGTAAAAAGCTAATTGCTTAAAGTGCATTGTGTTTTTAATATAACATACCTACAGTGCTCCTATATTAATGTGTGATATATATGGAGAAATAACTGGAATTTGAGTAATGTATTTTTTCTGCTGAAAAAAGCATCAGTCATTTAGAGGAAAAAAATCACTGCATAGTAAATGAACCTGTGAGAAACTTCCTTTTGTGTGATCTCACAATGAATGCTAATGGGCTTAAAAAATCAGAGAACATTTATAATATTAGAAATACTTTTTGCATTAAAAATCAGGGAACATTCATAATATCAGAAATAATTTGTACATAAAAAGTCTTTCCAACTCTTATTCCCTCATTCAGACAAAATCCAGTTGACCAAATGGGGGTTATCTAACCCTAGAGCCAGACAGATAATATATCCTTCGGTGTCAGTTAAGAGAAATAGGCACTTTCAGGGCACAGTTGATCTGAGCTACTTTTAAAATCTTTGTTGGATTAAGTAGCACTTGTACGCTTCAGTTCCTGCTTCTCAATGCTTCTCATTGTCTGCAGAAGAAGAGTTTGTAGTTCAGACAGGAAGACTGACATCATGTGAGATTAATTTCATTCACAAATTCTTCTTTCTGGAGGTCATGGTCTGGATATTCTAGGGAATTACTGTCATACAGTTTGATGATATTTCTGCTTGGTTTGGCAACAAGGGGTCACACTGTGCTCAGCATTGAACACACATTAACACTCTGCTCCTGTCTTGAACACCTTAATGAACTCTATCTTTCAGACCTTTTCTTCTGAAGTAGAAGATGCAGGATTCCCAGTCATTGCTCATTGCCTCTGTATGGTTTTCTAACCATTTATTTGCACTGTGGGAATGGAGTGATCCAGAAAAACAAATCAGCTCTTCCTGTAAAGCATGATATTCATAATACCCAAGTTAACAAAATCTGAATTGTAACCTGATTGCCTCACAAGAGAAAGAGGAGAATGTTTACATGTCCTCCCCTTGTCCCTTATGCTCAGGCAATAGATTCAGACTACACCTCCAAGTGCAAAGTAGAGATGGAATACTGTCCAGCATGCAAGACTCCCAGGGACTGGGAATATCCACTTCTTTGTCAGGTATAGAGCATTTTCACACATAGTGGTGGGACTGGAAAACCATGACTGTTTTTATCTGCAACCCATGTCTCCCAGATTATAATGCTTACATAGCTGGGAAAGAAAAGAGAACAGCCTCTGTCTCAATCCCATCCAGATTCTTATTCCCAGCTCAACTTTAGTTCTTCTAGGTAAAGACTTTCATTGTTAAATGGAAGATGGATAACTCAGCTCTTTTCTGTCTGCAGAGAGAGGCCTAGATTCATCATACTTTTATCAAGTCACCCCTTGCTTGATAAAAATCAGTGTGGCAAAACCAGATCCCTTAAAAATCTCTTTTATCATTAAATCAGCCGGATATAGACATATGGGGGAAAGATGGATTGGAGAAAAAGTACTGCCTGTAAAACATGCAGCTCACTTGGGAATGTGACTAGCTGAAAATTGACGTGGTAATGTTCTGGGACAAAACCCCTGGAATTCTCAAGCTAGTGGTGGAAGTACTTTTAAGAAATCCTATTTTCCACAAGTTGTAATGTTGATTTATTTCTGTGCTAAAATGTGAAATAATATGGCTGGCAAACACGCTTTCAGAAATCTAGAAAATAGTTAGTGATATATAGGGACATATTCTTCAATGTCATTTGTTCCTTAATGTGTCCCCATGGCAAAGGCATCGTAATCACTTCAAGGCTACTCATTCCCATGCAATAACACTCTCTCTGCTCTCAGCATTCACCTCATTAGAGAGAAAACAGAGATTAGAACGGCGTCATTGTAAAAAGGAAGATCTGAGCAAGATATTTCTGTCTTACAACCACCCAAAATTTAGCTCTGACCACCTAGACCAAGGTGACCAAAATCAGACTCTCACTACAGGATATGAGCCATACTCAAGAGGTACTCAGTGGATGCTAAGGATAAAAGCCAGCTGCTGAGCTTTGCATCCAGAAAAGAGCCCATACACATCCTGGGAGCTCTCCAATAAATGCAAGTGAATATATCAGGCTTTCAGGAAGGGCTCTGATGCTGCGTGGTGATCACACAGCTGAATTTAGGTGCACACCTAAATATTTTTTTCCCCATTTGAAGCACTAGAGTGTGTGATGCTTAGAACCTCCAAATTTGTTCTGCACTTATCCAGGTAGCCATTCCCAAAATGAACTGGGAATTTTTTGTCCTTTTCCACTATTAGTAGTGACACAGAAGACTAACATTAAGGTTCTCTTTAAGATTCATTGCACTTCTGAATGCAATGTTATCTGATTTTGAGACCTTACTCCTCTAGCTGTTGGCTTGCTGAAGTGTTTTCTAACAGACAACAGAGAAAGGTGCTGCGTTTTCCACCAAGGGTGCACTGGGGAGAGGAGGGGGACACTAGGGAGAGGCCTTTTTCTCTATGTGTGAACGTGCAGGCCAAGAGGCTCAAGATGGCCAGGAATTTCAGTTCTGAGAATTGGCTGTATGCTCAGGTACAGGTTCAGGGAACACTAAACCTCTTAAGACCTTTGCTTAGAAACAGAAAGTGTGATCTCTTCTGCAGGTCCCAGAAGCCAAAGAGGGCAATCAGTAAAGTTTTTACTTTTTCCCTGTACAGAGAATTTTTAATTGTAAGCCTAGCCTGTAGGCTTCAGATGTGGGCAGCACAAAATGGTGCTTAGTGCCCTGCCCCTGCTGGCCTGTATTATAAGGGATGGCACATAAGCACTGCAGCCTGCTAAACTTGTCCCACAATTTTAAGTGTGGAGCACGCTATGCTGGCCACCAGCAGGGCAGCAAGCTGTTACCCTGCACTGCAAATTCAGAGGAGGAAGGCTAAAGTCATGAGCCTTGTGTAGGCTTATCAATACAGAAGAAAAACCAAGAGTTGCTTTTCACCTACACAGTCACTCACTTATGCCTTTGGGGTGCATAGTACAAGACAGCCTGAGAGAACTTTGCTCTTCATCAGAAGAGGTACTAGTCCTGAAAGGATCCACAGGCACCAGATGAATTTGAATTTCAACCAGCTAATCCCAAGAAAACCCAAAGTTAGCCTGGTTTGGGAAGCTACTAAGCATCCATCTAGTTTCCATGAAGAGCACTCATCTGCACATTTTCCTTTTGATTGCTTGCCAGGTTTTCCTAAGTAGGAAAATAAATGAGATAAAATTGCTAAAACCACCTTGAAAGGAAGTGTAAACATCACAGAGATTTGGCTTGCTGGAAGCCATCTGTGGGATGATGTGAGGCAAGTTATATCTTCTGAAAATAATTGAAGAAGCATATAAGCATAAAAGGAGGATGGGTAATCCAGTTCAGATAAAATGAAAAGTGATTCTACCTTTTCTCCCACACCTCCTTGAATTAAACCATTTTGTGCATTGAAAAAATCATGCTGCTTTTTTCTTATTTATTTTTAAGGATACAATTCTTTTTAGGATTCCTGTCAAGAATAACGGTTCTTGTCTTCTTGTCAACTTCTAAGAGTTGTACAAACATACAGCTTTGGCACCAAGAGCTTGAGTCAGAATTATTTCATATCCCTTCCACCCTGAACCTCGACTATCGAATTGCATTTTCTTTGAAAACAGGCAGGGGATATGAGTAAGGCAGACAATTCTTGTTTGTTTCCTGTTTATCTGGGTTTGGTCAGGACAACAAACAAATAACAAATAAATGAAGTAACACAAGCTTCTGATGTAGTCTGCTATCTTATCTGTAGTCTGCTAGACTGAAGTAGAATTGCAGCTATATTTTACAGATTTCAAAGGTTCAGAAACATTAAGTACTCTGGTTTTGGGGTGGTTCTTTAAAGTGCAGCTGTAAAAAAAAATCATTACTGCATATCTCCTTACTTTGGTACATAGCACTGCAGAAGCTGGAACACTGTAGATCTGGAGGTCTGCATAGTCTGAGCAAGAGTCCTGGAGAATGTCACTCCCATTTAGAGACCAGCTGCAGGATTGCTCTGAGAGCAGTCCACTGACTGCTGTTACTTTGCATTTTTCTGGTTCTTCTCTATTTCTTCTCTTTTTCAGATTGCCTGTTTGCATATTGTAAGGCAATTCTTAAAGAAATTGTCGTCAGAATGGTGAAGTTCCCCTGGATTTTAATGATTTAACCTGTAGGCTCCTTCAGGGATTTTATTGGTGGGTTGGGGTTTGTTTGGGTTTTTTTGGTAACTCTTTTGACACAGATTTGCTTTCCTCTTTAACCTACAGTGGAGTTCTAACCCTTTGCCTTCTCCATCACAGGATGAACTCATGCATACGGTAGCTGAGTTATAAATTCAGCTTCCCGAGCAGTTGTACTGTAGAATAAAATAAGACAGGCAAAGCATCTGTAAGAAACAAAGCTTGTTTAGATGTAAGTGGCTTTGATCAGCAAATATGGCAAGGGCATGAGGAAAATAAATAGGTTTGTCTTAAAATAGGACATAGTTTAAAGTCATTCCTGGTGTGAAAGTATTCTCTTTGCACAGCTGAAACATAAATAATGTAAGATCAATGTTAGATGTTGGCTGGTCTATTCTGAAAACTGTAGAAACTGTGCAAACCAACCACCACCAATAAGTTTGCTTTGCTGTTTGCCTCAAGACAGAGAAATTGAAGGAACATGTAAAACTAGGCATGAGTTGATGGAGAAATTAAGCTACAAAATGACAGGAAGACAGGAGACGTAATGACCAGCATAGGCTGGTTTGACTGGTTGTTTGAATTAAAATGATTACATATGCAGCCTCAGGAAATAAAAGCTCCCATTCCATTCAACACAGTTTATAAAGTTTTGCTCCAGTAATGAAAAATGGAAATTAGCCTCTCTAATGAATTACAGCAATTATCTATCTGCTGGGGCAAGACAACTCTGTTTTCCCCCAGGAAAAGAAGCACCGTGTGCTGTTATTCACCACACACCTTGAGAAATTCAACAACATTTTCTTGTTATTGTTTTTCTGAAGCACAAGACCTCTCAGCTGCCAGCTCATGGTGCTTCTGGATTTCACAGTGCAAGTAGCCTTCTCTTACTGGGGTATGTTTGCACAGGGAGCCCTCTGTGTATGAGCAGCAGGCTGACACAGAATTTAGGTTGATTTCTTACACTGCTGCATGGCAGTAACTTTTTCATGGATTGTGAATCTCGTTAAAATAAAATCCAAGTTGTTTCTCATTTATGGACCTTAGCTGATTTGTGCAAAAGGAAAACGGTCCAAATCATATTTTAAACAAAAACATTTCTTTGTGTGTCACCTCTCAAGGGAGAAAAACACTGCTGGTATTTCCGTGTTAGTAGAACTTTATCTAGATTTCCTGATTGGAATAAGTGATGTGTCAGGTAAAAGGACTAAGATTACTAAAAGTACTATGATTGAATCCAATTGTACTTCCTTTTACCACACTTGTACATTTTCTCACACACAAAACATTTACATTCAAACAGGCTCAAATACATTTTTGTTTGAAAACATTGTCTAAAAATTGGGGAGTTTGTCCAGGAAATTACACTTGAATTGAGCAAAAAGTGAACTAAAAAACATTTATTGCAAGTTAGAAAGTGTGTTACCTCTTGGACTTTTTTTTCCAAAGAAGGAGAATATTCAATGTGTCCCCTCTTATAGAATTAAGTTGATGTCTAATTAAATAGAAAAAAACTGAAATATTTTTTCCTAGGAGATCATTATTGAGAGATTTATACAAGCTGCTAATTGGCAAAGCATCACAGCTAGGCTGAAGCATTATTTTTAGGAAACATATTATGTTAAATCCAAGACATTGGGAGAGTCTGGAAAGTCTTTCAGGTTTTCATGTGATAAAAGCATAGATATATTTGTATCATATAAGAACAACATATGTTCATATAGCTGAGTTTTTCAGACTTGCAGACTGAAAACTTCACAGCCTAAACAGATAAGTTTTAAGTACCCAGGAAAGAAATTTTTTAACATCCCATGCCTGCAACTTTATTCAACTGAGAACAACCTCTGCAATTAACTGTTTAAAATGATCAGACTTCTTTCTCTCTTTCTTTTGACACTGACAGATTCTTTGCATCATGAACAGCCCTAGCTATAAATCTCACTTAAGGCCAAAGCTGTGCATCATCTCGTTGTCAGTGCTCAGCCACAACACGCCGCATTCGCAGGCTCCGAGCTCGAGTCTCAGAATTCACAGTCATTCATAAAAACTGCATCAGGAGCTTTTGGCTCGACACACCAGGATGACCCTAGTTTCTGGAGGCAAGCAGGTGTCATCCTTCAGGGTGAGCGCTCCCAAATGGTGGCTGGGGGAGCCTGGGGCCACCAGCTAATCAAGAGGCTTACAAATGCCGGAGAGCAGAACAAAACAAGCAGGAGAGTTGTGTGCCTCGGGAGTTTGCACAACGCTTTGTACTGTAAAACAGGGAGAGCTGGGAAGAATGAGTCTGGCTAGTTTCCAGTGCACTTCCACAATACTTTATTGAAATGAAAATAGACCTGAACAGTGTAGGAGAGGGGCAGAAGCCTGAGGTTTCATCTGAGGAAAGCAAAGTCTTTCTGCGACAAGACTTCATCCTGTGGCTGCTATTTCATCCTTGTGGGTCCACTTGTTATTACTGTCCATAAGTAACCTATTGGCAAGTTGCCATCTCTTTCAGGTCTTTTTTTCTTTTTTTTCTCCTCTCCTTATGCAAAATCTCTAATGGTTCCTGATCTCTCAGGGAGATATCGCTGCTCTTTTCCCTCCCATTTTGAACTTTACAAGTAAAAATATATTACAGGTCAGCTCTGTGCTCTGCAGTAACACAGCTTAAAAAGTCAGAAGCCAGCTCTGGGTGAGCTGGTGTAACCCTGCCACTCACCATGCCACAGCATGGGAAGCTGCCAGCTCACGTCCTGGAAGCAATAACGATATTTTAGCATCATTCTGCAGCTCCTGACCTGCCTCTCCACAGGACTAATTTGTTCAATTGACAATGTGTCTGCCATCCAGCCACCAGGTCTATGAGCCTGGTTGGGGTGATCTCAAGAATCTCTGACTCCCATGATGTAGTTGTGCTCCTTGTCCATCCTCTTTCTCATTCATTCCTCTCCAAATAAGACAGGGCTTTCTGTGTCAATTTTTTCTCATTTATAGCTTTTGTGTCTCCTAGAAGAACGTACTTCATGCTTTTGATGTTTTCTGTTAGACAGCACTGCTGTACCCAGGGCCTGGTTTTGATGTGTCCAGCTTGATGTGTGAGTTGCAAATTAGCTTAGGTAACTTGCCCATGGTATGGGTGTCACCAGTAGGGTGTCTCTTTCCATAGTCTGAGATGGAATTACAGGGTTCCTGGCTCAGGAAGAACCCAGAAGAAAATGAGCTGAGAATTTGAAACAATCATGGTTAAATCTCACCAAGCTAGGTGACCACATGAAAACTGTGATGCCCAGCCTACAACAATTCCCAAACCATGCCAAAAATTTGGTCTGGAGAGCTGGCCCATGCTGAAACTGTTCCTCTGACTGATCTCATACTTTATCTGCATGGACAATCAATCTTCGGTTTCTCCAGGGATGTTCCTGGCATTCTTAACTTACTGAAGAAAAAACTACCAGGCTAGGCCCCAAAAAGTAGTAGTGGTAAAGAGTTTTATTTGATCCCTCATGACTCAGTGATTCTTTCTCTGTTCTGTATTTCTTTTCCTTAAAAAATACAGAAACCAGGCAATTTAAAAATATCCAACAAAACAACCATCTGTAGATGAAGGCAGTGTCCAGAGATCTAAGTCCAGGAGCAGTGAAATGGAGAGAATGCAGAAATGACCTCTCTAGTGTGGCTAGTGTAGGATTTACTAGAAAATAAAATTGCAGAGGGACAACAATGCAGATATCTGGTGGTTTTGAAAAATCAGATTTAGCCCAGTTATACAAAAATACTGAAAAGCATGCAGTATGTCATCAGATAATGAGTGAGAAAAATAAATGTATGGTGAGCTTGTACAAAAAAGTTTTCTCCCAAGGTAAGGTAGACAATTAAGAGCTTTGTTAAAATAATAAATAAAATTAAATTATTTCTGAAAAGATAGCTCAATTATGTAAATCAAAATAGCACTGACATGGAAGAGAAACTAAAATTACAATATTAAGCATATAAAATTAGCAAACTCAAAAGGGTTATTGACAGAGGCTGATTTGACATTAAAATATATACTAGAAATTATTGTTCCACTAGAAATTACTTCAGAAAAAGAAGTATGGCAACAGTTTGACGCCATTTCTTTTCAGCATATTGCTGCTTACATAGTCAGAATCCCCATATAGAACTTGAGTTCAAGGGCAGTCTTGTAGAAAATGCAAAAATCTTGTACAGCTCTCTACAGGAAGAAAACCCCAAAACCTGAAAATGATGCTGTGAAAGCAACAGTTTGCAGATTGACAACTCAGAACATCTCTGTCTGCTCTTGTTTTTCACAAAGATCAGTTCTGTAATCTAGCTTAGTAATGCATCCCTGTTATTTTAAGTGACATATACAGCATCCTGCTTTAAAATCTTCTGCTACAAAACACGGAGAAAACATATATTAAAAGCATTAAGAACAGAGACAGATTTTTCAAGATGTATAAGCACTTCCTGTAATTTCAAAAAGAAGTATCTGGACTGACTAGCTGGCTTGCTGGTCTCAGCAAATAGAGGGAATCCCCATGTTTCCAAGCAACTGTGTTCTTCTATACAACCATGTGTTCCTGTAGAACTCTGTGAAAACCAGTTATAGATCTTGAAGCATTGAGTGTGTATGTTGGTAAAATTCAGTATGAACTTTGCAGGTATGAGCACAGACTGGTCCCAGGATATATATTTAATACAACAGGACAGCCCAAGAGAGTAATCTAAATCACGCATGATTTTAGTCCATTCAGATAAAACATATTTTGATAATCAGATATAAGGTCATGTGTATGGGATAAATGACTGCCTGTCAGACCTAAAAAATGTAAGACTATCTTGCAAAAGAAAGGCTTAAGAGAACTGAGGAGATAGCAGGAAAAAGCAAGGTAGACATTTCCAGCTGCTGTTGCAAGAAAGGTTAGCCACTACACACACAAGGTGTAACTGAGGATTTATGTCTTTGTCTGAATATGGAACTGATGGATCTACTTGGATCACTGAATAAAAAAAGGCTGTGTGTGATCAAGGGCTGGACCAAGTCACTCCAGTCACACACTGCTTACATGGCTGATTCATTTCCCATCACAGTTTTGGCCCACACCAATAAATATCCTCCAAGATATGGATGTAGCTTGAAGGATATCAGGAACCATTCCCCAAAGCCAGCAGATGAAGCACAAAGTGAAATTACTGTTGACCTTCCAAGCCAGTATACTTTTCCAACTCCATCTTATCGTCTGCCATCACATTATTACCCTCAGAATACTTTGCCCAGATACCTGGCACTCCTCAGTGTATGTAACATACAGGCCATGGGAAAACCTGCAGCAAGTGCTGTGTGAAACAGATACAGGGAGTTTCTGCCACTTGCATCAGGGCCAAACTCTTTAGATCTTTTCTAGAAAGAGTCATATTCTCTCTCTGTCATTTTCTAGCCTTTTTTCATCTCTAGAAAAATCCAGGGCAATGAGAGAAAGTTCTTTTGCAAGAGGATAAGACTATGTTCTATCTATCTGCATTATCAGCAAATCCAGGGCAGTTAATTCAGAAAAGAAAGAATATTCCTTCCAGCGGAATGGATAAAATTTGGAATATGTCTTGATAAAAGGTTCACTGCTAATATATTAGTACAGCAAACCCCAAAGCAATGTGTAATGCATTCTTGACATAGCATTCCACTTAGTAAGCAGCGAGGCTGTGGTTATTCCATGCTTACTCGATTTTTCAAGTGAATTCCATATTTCACTCTAAATAGAGTACACTACAATAATCCAGTCTAGGGCTGACAAAGGTACATGGCAAGTTTTATTGAGGTGGAGAGGTTGTGTTTGCCTTTGCAGGCAAAGATGGTTATATTATTTGGGGCTGTAATTGCAACCTAGGCAAGCAGGAGATTCTTAAGGTCTTGTATCACACCCAAATGGCCACCTGCCACTTCCCAGATCAAATCTAATATTTGATCAGCATCTCACCTGAACTTTGCAGTTCACCCAAGTTGTCTCAGGTGATGTGTAACACATCTGCAGGCAGCTAATCGTCTTCAGCAGCCTCGCTCATGAGGGTACTCTGTTAGTTTGCTCATTGCACCAGCTGGAGCTAATGGGACAGACATGGAAAGTTTCATCAACATGCTGTGTGCAGGCACCAACTCCCCCAGTTCCATTTTGAGCTAGCTCAGTTGTTTCTTTATTGTGCCTGTAATGCAATTCATTCAGAGCAGGAAATAATCCCCAAGTTAGAAATAAAGTGCTTGACTTTCACGTTCCAAGGGAGGGCTGCTAATTAGCTAAAAATCTCACACCATTTTATTTATATAGAAACCAAATTTGATTTTGAAACCACTGAGAAGCAATAACCACAGAACTTTATGATGTCACTATTAAAGAGGGTTTTTTTTCAGGCTTTATTTATGACCTAATTTTATACAAAGCGCCTGCAGTGTTGTGGGCATATAGGAATACCAACTAAGTGCAGGGAAATCAGAGGCCATTTGAAAAAGTCATTTGCTCAGTGATCCCCATGTGCTGATTCCAGTCGAGGATTCAGGTACTTGTAAATTATGTCACAGAAACACCAAACTTTCAAGCAGCTGGATTCCAGAGATGAGTCGAGGGGAAAAAAAAAAAGAGGCAAAGCCAAAGAAACTTAGAAGTATGATTTAAATATGTCTGCTGAGTAAGTGGCAAAAATGTAACGAGAGGTGACCTGATCTGGCCAAAGGGCAGTTCTGTACCACAGAACATCATATTCAGGATGTAAGCTGGGGGGAGCTGGCTGGAAGGGGCTGATCACTACTCAGGGATGAGGTGGGCATAGGTCAGTGAGTGGTGCGCAATTGCACTGAACATCACTCGTTTCCTTTGGGTTTTATTTCTCTCTTTCCTTTTCCTTTTCATCATCATAATTTTTTTATTTTTTACCATTATTATTATTATTATTATTATTATTATTATCCACGTATTAAATTGTTCTTATCTCAAACCATGGGCTTTACCTTTTTTCCAGTTTTCTCTCTCATCCCACCAGGAGAAGAGCAGAGGGGAAGTGAACAAATGGCTGCATGGTACTTAGTTGCCAGCTGGGATTAAATCATGGCAGTAACCAAATTGCCTTCTAAGGGGAGAAATATACATTTGAGTCCACTGTTTCTGCTTGAAAGAAAAGTGTCACCTTGCTATAGGAACTACACATCTCAGCATATAATATAATATATAAATATATTAACAATGGTCCAACCACTGCCTCGCAGAGTGGGATACATACCCGCTGTGCCCACATTTTTATCTGGCTAGGTTCAGAGGGCTCCACCTTCCACAGTGTGGATTTTAGGGTAGCCTTTGAGACACACCTGGCTTTGCTAAGCTGTGTACTCCAACCAGTCCATCTTTCACTCACCTTCTGAAGTGTAACACTTTGTAATGCTGCACTAGAAACAGTCACACTCGTTCCCATCCAGATGCCTGTAAAAGCTTTTCTGGGGTGACTATGCCTTTTTTCAAGCAGGTCTTGAAGTATTTCTTATTTTAGAAAAAGAGGGAGAGCAATTCTTTACGTGGTCAGATTTTGATAGGACAAGGGAGGAATAGTTTTAAATTAAAAGAGGAGAAATTTAGATTGGATGTTAAGAAGAAATTATTCACTATGAGGGTAAATACTGGAAGGTGAAACACTGGAAGAGATTGCCCAGAGAAGCTGTGGACATCCCTTCCCCAGAAGTATCCAAGGCCAGGGTGGATGGGGCTTTGGGCATTGAGTGGAAGGTGTCCCTGCCAATAGCAGGAGGTTGGAACAAGATGATCTTTAAGGTCCTTTTCATCCCAAACCACTCCATGATTCTATGATTCTATTATTTCTGGATAGCTGCACTAAGTAATAGAAGAGACATTAGTATCTTGATGAAGATTAGTCTCCCTCACACCCTAACTCCAGGCCCAGGACCCACTTTCCATTCAGCCATTAGCAGCAGAAGGGATTTAAATGCAAACATACAGCTCTGCAGGGTGGTTGTACCATATCTCGCAGCTTATTTTGGTTACCAGTAGCCTGTATGTCACACAGACTCCATGGAGCCAGCTTTCCTCTGTGTAAAGTCTAAAACAGAGAGCAGAGAACCTCTGGGAAATGAGGTAAATTTCTCACAAGTACAGCATACTCAGAACCATGCAAAACTGTCTCTTGCTTTTTTAAGGGCTTACTGTTGAAACCATTTTGGTCATTTATAGCCTAAAAAGTAAACACTGTCTCCAGACACTTCTCTTCTGGAAAGGCTTAAAATCTCTTGTCTCAGGAGGGAGAACAAGTCATCCCCTCATCTCCACTCAAGGCAATGTTCAAGTTTTATTTATATATACATCAGCTTGAATCTCAGCTTCAAGTGGTATGACCCAGCTGCAAAAGCTGCCAACTCCCAGATGTTTTTTGTCTCCAGCTGTATACTTATCTCTCAGAAGACTACCCTGGGTCAGGGGATGGCAGTGATTATCCATATTTCTTTCCTACATCCAAAGCAATCATTTCAAAGCTGCACAGTCTTTCTCACAAGCCCTTGTCTGGGTCTTGTCTAGGTCATATATTACTACTCCCTGTGAAAACTGCAGAGTCTTGCTAGATTGACTATAAAATATCCTCAGGTTGCTGCAGGTTTTTGATTTGTTGCACAGTACTAGATGAAAATCTTTTCAGCTAAATATGAATGAAGACTCGAGGTTCATATAGCAGCCTTGCAAGAAGAGAAGGTCATCATAACTCTGTCTTCTGAAAAGAAAATGAGGGCTAAAGGAGTGTAATTAAGAATTTTTTCTGCAAGAAGAAAGTAAATTCCGTACTCAAGCGGTTTGAGGTAGTGATGGTAACCACTTATCATGCATTTGTTGTTGACAGGTATTTGGGGTGGTCCCAGAAGTAATTTTTAAATTTTTAAAAACAAATTTGACAAAAAAGGTCCATTATTTGTGCTTTAAGAGAAAGGGAATGGGCTGCAAATCTTTATCTTTGTAAACCTGAGAGGGGCTCTATGATCTTTATTTGGAGGATTTGTCATCAGAACCAAGCACAATGCTTAATGTTGTGAAAAACAGCAAGCAATGTGTGAAGATCCATCACACCAGTAACACACACAGGTAACTAGGGAAAAATTACTCCTTCCCAGGTAGGCTGGCAGCCTGTTTCAGGAAAAGCAGGAGGACTCAAATCCAGCTGCAGTCCAACCTTCCACATGCAGAGAGTGGAGTGTTTCGGGAGCCTTCTGCCTGAGCTGTTCCTCAGGACCCATGGCATTAAGGTTTCTGCATGGACACATGGATTTCTCCTACCAGAGATAATTTTTTCCCAGTTCTTTACCCCCTCCTTGTCTAACACTTCTTACAGAGACAGACAATCTCAGATACATCACAGAAGAATAAATATTTCAGATTTGAGCTGGATTTATTTTTTATAGCTGCTGTCACCAGCTGTGTTTGCTGTACAATCTGCTGACCACAACCACTGCCCTGCTGAGCGACCTCCAACTCCCCCACAGGGCTTCAATTATTTTAGAATGGAATCATTTGCAATAGGATTTCATATAAGCTTTGCAACAAAAGAGAAATTTCCCTCTCCCCTCTTAACAAAAATTAAAAAGCAACAAACTGTGAAGCCTTCTAACAAGGACAGTCTCATCCTACTGATTAATGCAGAGTATGGCAGATATTAAGGTGCATTTGTCTTGACCTGACTGCAGTGTTTCTGAATGCATGGACTGTGGCTCTCTTTCACCACTAAATACCCCAATTGTCACTAAAGCACTAACACGCCTTGTCCTCTCTAGTTAGACGCCCACAGGCACACTAACACTGCTCAGAGAACTCTCTCCAATCCCTGCAAGAAATGCTGCCCACCCATTCTCTCTTCACTCTTCCAAGGCCTCCAAGAAGTAGTTTACAAAGAGAACAGAAAATTGTCAACTTTTCATGTCTGTAAAGCACCGGGGAGGTGAAGTTTTCCAGAAGACATTACCGACACACACGAAATTTAGTTCATTCGTATATAGAGTTAAAACATAGAGAATAAGTTAATTATTTTTATTTCTTTTCAAATTTAAATTCTAATTATGAAGATGATGATGATTATTATAGTATTATAATTCCCATGTCAAGAAAGCTTAACATATGGTATAACTCCAGCAGCACATATAAACCTGGTACACCCATTCTATACCATATTTTTTATCATCACCATGGCTACATAGAGTCTAATGATTATTCAGATTTTTGGCACTGTAAATTTGTGTATAGGACCTCCTTTTTCTTGGAATCCCTTCAGAATTTTGTCCAAAAAAATTGTCAAAACATTTCTGAGATAGACTTTTCATTCCCTGCATTTTCATTCCCTAGTAAGTATGCTTGCATCCAATTTTAGAAAACAATCTCAAGTAATATCTATTCCTTTAATTTTTGTATGGTCATTTTAGGTTTCCCACATAGAGAGTGTGGTCTTTCCTCTAAAAGGATATAATGGAACTATATCCTTCTCATTTGGTCCTAGTATCAATCCTATCCAATATTCTTCTCCACAGAAACAAAGAGAGGAAACTATTTTACATTTCAGACACTAAGTATTTTGATTAAATGTTTGAGATTATGACTAAGCCCTAAGTAATTCTTCTGTTAGGTTAGGAAGTTTAGTTTGGAGCTCTTGTCCTCAAAGGTACACATTTTTAAATAGATAAAAATTGTTTTGGTATTATTTCTGTGAACATCTATACTTGTATCAGCTGGTGCTTGTGGCCCACCTGTATTTCCTAAGACTCAAAATTGGTTTAGTATCTAAAAGAGTCATTGTAAGGACCATTAGCAATCAACAAACAGATTCTTTCAAACTTTTCCCTCATGGTAAGTGAAAAGTGTGCAAAACTCTAAAAGGCATTGGAGCAAAGCTAAATCCTTGGACACTATGCATATATTAACCTCTACAAAGACTTTGATCAAATCCTTAAATGTCATCAGCCCCCTTCCTGTTTCTTCCGGGCCATATAACATCACACACATCATGAGAATTGACCTTTATTGTTTGCAGGCAAGACCGGGGATATTTACATCATCCACACATGGCCCAGAAATACCAGTCTCTGTTCCTTACAAGAGCTAAATAACTGACAGTGCATGGAAAGCAGAATTGCATTCCCACACAATAATTTAGATTACAAGGAACTCCTGGAGGTCATCTGGTTCATGCCTGCCACCTCCTCTTCACATCCTCATTTGGTTCAAAGCAGGGACAACTTCAAAGATGGGTCTATCTTCAAGTCAGATCAGGTTGCTCAGGGCCTTGCCTACATCAGGTTTTGAATATCTCCAGAGAGGGAGGTACCACAAATTTACTCAGGAGTCCGTTCTGATACTCAGCTACCTTCACTGCACAAAAAAAAAAAAAAAAAATCCTAAAATCTAATTGGATTTTCCTGTACTGCTGCTTGTATCTACTGCCTCTCATTCTTTGGCCACAAGACTATGGCTCCATACTCTTAGTAACCTTTCATAAGGTAGCTGAAGGCAGCAATAAGATTCCATCTTTGTTTTCATCTCTTCAGTCTGAACAGAGCTTCTCTCATTTCCTTGTATGCCATGTGCTCAAGCCCCCTGACTACCTTGCAGCTAGAATTAGTTGGAGGTTTGTATGGAAACTGCCCTCTTTCCTATGGCAGTGAATGGGTTGCTAATTGGATAGAGGACCCATTTGGCTGGACACGTGAGGGACTTATTCTTTGTATTTGACCTCCTTTTAATTATAAAGAAAGGCATAACTGTGAGGAATTTTTTGTGTGTGTATATGAAGGAAGATAGATAACAAGATACTCTGATGAATGACTTCATTTCAAACAAAGCCAGCCTCAAATTGCATTCCCTAATTTTCATAAAACTGGGCTTTGGACTATACAGATTATCATTAGTTTGAAACACATTTATTTTTTTTTTAATAACAGCAAAACAAGTAAACCTATGATGTCACAATCTTGTTGGCAACTGTACATAAAACCATAAAATATAAATATTGAAAAAATGCCATATTATATATAAATATAAATATAAATATATATATATATATATATATATACCTGTGTCTAAGTCTTTTTGTTGCACCAGCAAAATATATATGGGAATCAAGCATTAAAGACCATTGTAGTCATCCTTATGTAGACATATCTTTTTCATATTCAGACTATTCTTTAAAAGCCTTGAAAATAGTATTTGGCTGTTCAGACATGAGCCCTCTCCATTCCAGACAATAGCATTAGAGTCAGGTGAAGATGAAATGGTAACAAAGACAGCTAACATTTTTTTCTGAATATTTTGTGCCTGATGTTTGTCTCCTTTTGTGAAGAAGCAAGAGACTGAGAAAATAGCTCCTCTGCCACCTTTCATGTCAGTATGAAAAGTGATAAAATCGAAGTGATAGCTAATGGTCAGAATCATTTAAATAGCTCTGTCAGGCGTGCTTGAGCTATCTGACTAGTTTTCATTTTGGCTTTTTGACTCATTTGTCCATAATGGTTTGCTTTTGCATCCAGGAGGAATGTGATGCTCAATTAGGACTCAATCATGTGGTGCACTGAGAGGAAAGTTACTTATGTGTTCAGTAATTGGAGGTCTTCCACATGTTCTACCTCTGTGTGCATTTTACTGCACACAGAGATGCAAATGCACTTGCCCACAGGAGATGTGTCCCAGCAGTGCCTGCTGGGCAGGGGAGAGTGACAGCAGTGCCATCTACAAAGAGCAGTGAGTGAAGCAGATTTTTCATGCCTTTTGTTTTAAGATGAAACAATTTGAATGGGAATTGGCTCCTTTGCATTTCCATTTAGAAGCAGAGAAGGTGTATTTTGGGACCCATTGAAGGATCAGGCACTTTGTAGGCAAGATGGTTTAGATGGTTTAGAGCTACATAATGGAGGAAGTAGCTGTTTTCTCCAAGCTCTCCCATTATTTTTTTCTCAGAGCCCTCAGCAGTACAGAAAATACTGGGGATGCAGATATTAATTGACCTGGCCATTCATTACAAAGGCGTTCTGTCTCTGATGCCCCCTGAGCGAAATCCAACATATCTTGCTTGTGATGTCTACTGAGGGGTTCATGGGTAGACACCCCCAGCTCTAAAAAAAGGAACAGAATAATCAAACTTCAGAGCTTCCATTCATGCCCAGCAGAGAAAATGCTTTTGGAGTGTTCAAGCTGCTGTTTTCTGTGGGCAGCATGGGCATCACTGACAGAGTGCTCTTAGAGCAGATACTGATATCAAAGCACTGGCTCCAGTGTGAAACTAAGGTGACTTTTTTTGGTTTTGCTTTTGTCTGTGACTATGTTGTTTTTGATGGACGAGTTGGGAAAGCTGCTTGTGCTAGATATTGAAATACTGCTGTGGGGAATTTGTGCTCTTTCACATGTCCAGCCAATTGGGTTCTCTATCCTGGTAGCAATAGATTCATTGACCTGATGTAGGCAAGGCCCTGAGCAACCTGATCTGACTTGAAGATAGACCCATCTTTGAAGTTGTCCCTGCTTTGAACCAAATGAGGATGTGAAGAGGAGGTGGCAGGCATGAACCAGATGACCTCCAGGAGTTCCTTGTAATCTAAATTATTGTGTGGGAATGCAATTCTGCTTTCCATGCACTGTCAGTTATTTAGCTCTTGTAAGGAACAGAGACTGGTATTTCTGGGCCATGTGTGGATGATGTAAATATCCCCGGTCTTGCCTGCAAACAATAAAGGTCAATTCTCATGATGTGTGTGATGTTATATGGCCCGGAAGAAACAGGAAGGGGGCTGATGACATTTAAGGATTTGATCAAAGTCTTTGTAGAGGTTAATATATGCATAGTGTCCAAGGATTTAGCTTTGCTCCAATGCCTTTTAGAGATTTTAAAAACAAATCACTTCCCTTATTTGACTCTTGGCTGAAACTCCTCTTTTACTGAGGTTATGTCCTTTCTCTGTCTCAATTTATATTGTTTCTTTTCTTCTCAAACAATGAGGTATCAAAGTCTTCATTTTCAAAAAATAAATGTTTTTCCGTTTTGTAATTTAGCTCATCAGTACTGCTCAATGGGAACACCAGTGATACAACTTGAATGACAGTTTTGGGGCTATGTGTATCTGTTCAATTGGACATGGCCCAGTGCCAGCAGCAATCTGTCAGTGAATTTTGAATCAGATCTTGCAGAGCAAGATGCAAAAAAAGAGTGGACACACTGATTGAGTCCAGAGCTGAGTCCAAATCTTTGAGTCAGGCATTAGCATTGCTTATATCTGGGGACAGATTGGTGCCTCATTGTGAGATGTGACACAAGTTCCAGAACTTAAACCAACAGTCTGTAAGCTTGGTCTTAGAAACACTTAAAAAAAATCCATTTAGAGTTTTTTCAGTAATGTGTTTCTAAGGAATAAAATTTACCCATGGGAAAGTAAACTTTAGCAGTGATTTGTTGGCTTAAAATATCTGGGAGCCACTAGCTAGAAATAGCCAGTCATTGCTTAGGGCAGGTTAATATTTTAGATCTTGACTTACTTGACATATTTGGTGTTTTACACATCAGCACCAGGAAACATCTCCACATAAAACCTGGATCATATATTCATATATGTTCACAGTAGCATCACCTTGAACCACTAGCAGAGGTTGTCTTCCAAAATGGACATCAAGCATGAGAAAGCCCATTATGACAGCATTCACAGGCACATGGAAAGTCTAGGTTTAATTCCTTCCCCTGGCTGATGAGACTGCAACCTCCCATCTCCCTAGAAAGGGACTTATCCATCACCTGTCATCCATCCTAATACAAGAACATCCTCCATGATGAACTCTGTAGAGTGAAGGAAATGTATTGAAACGTCTTGGGATAAAGTGTGGGAGTGTGAATGAGCCTGGCTGTGAAGTTCAGTGATTAGAGATCTCCCATCCCTACCAGTTAGCTAGAATTTAAGGTGACTTAGCCTCCTTTCAGTTTCCAACTGTTCTTTGGCTGCTGGTCTCTGTGCCAACAGCTTGGTTTGCACTTGAGTTAAAAACTGAGAGCTCAAGCACTTGGACAATCCTTGGAAGCAGATTCCACATACTTTACTATCACCTCTTTTACATGTAGTATAGACAAATACAGCACAGCAAGAGAGACAAATCTAAGTTTCTTTCACTGTTTATCACTGGAACACCAATTGTTTCAGTGTTGTAATCAAAGGATATTAAAACTTGCCAAAAAAGTTTCTTATTAATTTGGGCTTGGAAGGCAGATGAAATATCTTACTATACTGTGAATGCATCATCAGTGTTGTCTATTCTATTAGAACTAATGATAGGCAGAAAAGATACAAAAGTGTAGCATAAAAATTATATTGTCCATTTTTGACAAAATTGTAGCTTTATGGTACCTGTCATTTTGGAATGCCTTCAGTTTTGAGGAACACTAAGATGAGATCATTTAGATATTATTGACTCTGCTATTATGGCATCAGTCATAAGTACGTAAAGCATTTAACCCTCCATGAGGAGCTTTGAACTACAAATGGCATTCTGTAATAAGGACAGCCTGCTGTTCTATAGCAGTCACACCAGATGTGTGGTCTCTTTCATGGCTGCCTGTACTGCCACAGGAACTTCTGTGTTCTCGTGGTTCTTGGAACAGCACTTTCATTGAAGACAGTGAAACTATACCCATATTAGGATACAGCAAGCATCCTTTCGTTTGCCTATATATTTGAACTCATTCTAGCTAGATTGAATCATCTTTTCTGGAATGATGTTAATGGAGTTTGTAATCAGTGAGCAAACTAGCAAACTCTTGTTCCAGGCAAACAGGAGTCGCAGAATACCTATTAATACAAGACACCACATTCCTTTTCTGGAGCCCACAATTAGGCTAATAACACTGTACTCAGCTTTTTCAGCAAATGGCCTTGTTTTTCAGCAGGCCTGAGCACTGACTGTTACAGTGATTTTGCCGGAAGCCTCTGCTCATTCATCCAAAGCATGCAAATGTGGACATAGCACATTAACTCAGACACCCTCTTAAAACAAACCTGGGCATAATGTTCACAAATCAAACTGTACATAGAAAAAGAAACCTAGAGCCTAACATTAAGTTCAGCGAGGTCAGTATAAAAATTTCCCTTCATTTTCTTAGGTTTTAGGTGAGTCACAATGAAGATTCAGTAGGTGTTCAGAATATGAAGTCACAGCTTTGAATTTCTTGTGGTCTAAGTGTGAAC
This sequence comes from Poecile atricapillus, assembly GCF_030490865.1. NCBI lineage: Eukaryota > Metazoa > Chordata > Aves > Passeriformes > Paridae > Poecile > Poecile atricapillus. The sequence continues at coordinate 41,512,036 of NC_081249.1, read as the reverse complement.
CCCAAAGCACAAACAAAAATACTAAATACATTCAATTAACAAGACATGTTTTTCCTACCATTAGCCTTTCCAGTTTAAAATATACCAGCAATTAAGTTTTCATCCCAGTTTTCCTTAAGCAAACATGATTTTTTTACCATTTACACATTCCAACTCTCTGTGAACTTCATAGCTCCAGATTTCCTAATTGTGTCTTGTCTGTAGTCTGTACCCAGCCTGCAGACCATCTCTTCTGAGTTGCTGGCAAAGAAGCACTTCCCAGATGCTGTTAATCAACATCAGACAAGCATGAGATACATAGGTATTGGTTATTTGAGCATTTAGAACGCACCAAATTTTTTCACTGTCAGAGTTCATTGCATTTGTTTGCATATGGTACATGCTGCCTTTTGAAATTATGTCCATCATGTGAGACACCTGCACGTGGCACAAGGTATGTGTCACAGCAGTGCTTCAGCATGGTAGCAGTCATGCACCCTTCTGAAACCACAGCTGACATCCAGGTGTTCTCTGGGGCATCTCCAACAGTAATGGCAACATTTGGGCAACTAGACCACATCCACCAAGGTAGGCAAAGGAGTTTCCGTATTCTGTTTGCAAATATCAACCTGGACTGTCTATAAGGCTATACTGATGCCACTAAATAGAGAACAGGCTATGATATGATCCTGGCATTTTAAGGTCATGCCATGTAAACTGTGCTTTGTTCACACTGATGAGGACTCATTTCCACAGAAGCAAACTGCCTGCACCCACAGATCACACCTCTTGGTCCTGGACCTCCTGTGGGTCACACATTGTGTTGCTGTAGTCTTAGAAAATACTGATTTTGTGTGTGTGTGTGTGTGTGTGTTTCCAGTTCAAACAATCTGAAATAATGTGGGAGCTGTGCGGGATCCATCCATGTGGCAGCACTGACCTGAGCATATGTGTCATCACGCCCTTCAACGTGGCAGGAAGGATGTGTGCTTGTGCAAGATGAGGCAAAGCCTGCCAGGGTAGCATTAGAGGGCTGTACAGAGCATAGGGTATCATAAATATTTGGTCTCATGTGCATTGCCTGCTGGGAGCCATCCCTGGAATGACCTCTCCACCAAGCCATGGCAGGACTCTGCAATGGAGAAAGCACTTGGAGTGACTGAGCAAATTCCAGGGAACACGTTAACAATTTAGCACCATGAACCACCTGAGGTCCCATGATTGTGCCATTTCCTATTTTTATGAGGTAATGTAGATCTATATTCAGTGTCTACTAGTTAGTATTATTGATATTAGGGTTAAAAATGTATGCTTATACAAACATACTTACATTTATGACTTTCCAAATATAGCAGAAATAGAAATTAGAGTGTACTTGAAATTTTGGTATTATTTTATCCTGAACTGTGTGCAGGTTCAACAGAAGGACTGGGGTGAGCAATTCTGCTCAGTCTAACTGAAACTTGGCATGCCAGCTCCCTTAGCAGACCATATAAAGCACCACATTTAATAGCATTCCTGCCTAAGATATATGAGATTGGTGTATTCATTGATGTAACCTAAATCTCATGGAGAGTAGATGGATAATGTGTATGCCCCCCCAAAAACAAGAGTGAGAATTAAGCACTTAACACTGGCTAAAATCTGTTCATGTGTCCAATAAAGCTAATCTAAATGAGTATTATGATGCATTGCTACTTTAATTTTCAGCAGCCTTCCTGTTGTGGGAGTGAGAGTGCTTTGGGGAAGCAAATCATCAGGATATTGATTTAATATCAGTTTTGATTTGTTTCTTGCAACACAGTGGTTATGCTGACTCTCAACCTGTGTGTGTTGTTGCTTGGATTCTGGGTAAACAAAACAGTGTTCATTAGAAAGACATTAGTACTTTTGTTTTGACTTCTCAGGGCAGGAGGAATGGGGAATATGCCTTACATTTGCTGTCCCTTTTAAAATTTTAAACACTGAAAATCATAGGTAATTTATATGTGATGTATTTCCATATCAGTTCAAAACACACTTCATGATTACTTCTGGAAGAGGAGCAATGCTTTCATATGGCTTTGCTGTTCATAAACAAGATTTCTTTTTACAAGTGAATACACAGATCATTTTGTGACTACTGTACTGCAAGCTTCCCACAAACCTGAGTATTTGTGCCTTTCACAGTATCATTACTTTTCTGTGTGAAGCATCTCATCCACACACATCTTCAGGATGTCAGTATGCACTGTATTTTGCTTGTTATGAGGAAATGTCTCTTGGATTTTCTAGGATTTTTTAGTCCCTGAGTATGTATTACTACTAATTTTTTGAATAGTACCATTTCTTTGCTGAGGTAAACACCTAGATATCATCTGTCTGCTGAGAGAAAGTAGCTTAGCTTGTTGTCCCTAAGGACTACAGCCAGAGCTATCTGCTCCCAGCATTGTATTGGGAAAATTCTGTTTGTGATGAAAATAACATTGGTCTGAGCTGTAATGCAAGCTACCACTCATCATATTCAATCCAGACCAACTCTTGATGTTTGGAGTCTCATTAATGCAAGGAGGAATGATTTCAGCATGCTATGAATTTAGTCTGCACAAAATAATTGTGTTCTTCATTGTTTAAGATTACATGTATCCATTGTACATTCATAGAAGGAATATTTAGTTCTATTCATAGAATTATCAGGCATGTCTTTCTTTCTGTGATTGAATTTATTTACAGTTTTCCTGTTGGACTCACTTGAGCTGGCCCTGTGCATTGTTTGCCCCATCCCTATTATTATAACATCTTGTTTCTCTTTTTGGTAAGAATACTCTGTGGATTTTTCATAAATCTCTGCTATCCTTATGGGAGGTTGTTCAACCTGTTTTTTTCTGGGTTTTTTTATTTTTAATGTTTTCTACTTACTGAATTCCTTTTGAATTTCAGAGAAAAATAAAGATTCTAGCACTGATACCTGATATGCTGTTATCTTATTCAGAAGGAAGAATTTAATCATCTGCAAACTGTCCCAAGAATCTGAATCCAATCTAGGCAGCATCGCTAAATATAGCTTGTCAAGCCTTTAAAAAATATTGAAGTATAGAGCTTCCATTTGGCTTTGTTTTGCAATGAAGATGTTTCTCAGAAAGTCATTCCATAGTAGCAACTGTGACCAACATAGTATTTTGGAAAAGCAGTTAACAGAAATATTGCAAAGATTATGCTGCTCTGAAATTCTTGTTCAACTACTTTCTCAAGATTACAGCATGGTCACCCAATGGATTGATATGAAAAGAGACACTTAGAAAATTATTTTGTGCACTAAGGTTTGTGTTGCTCCTGGAAGAGTTTTAAAGTAGGATATTCAGTGCCTGTAGCTTCCAGCCATATTCAAGGGCACCTTGATTTAACTGTAAGCAGTGCCCCAGTGTATAGTCATAGGGTTATTTCTGTTCTTTGGGGAGAAAATCAGGCTGCAAATGCACACATCCTTCATGGCAGAATATCTGTCTGGAGAGAGGAAAGCAGATATATGTACAAGGGTAAAAATCCCAAATATAGCCTCTAATAGGTGTGATAATTATTTTCAGGAAAAAGTGATAAGATGCAGTTTAAATCCATGGGGCACATTGTTCCAATGAATGTGCAGTGTATTTATTAGGGTACTCGAAGGATTTATAGCTGTTCCAAAGAAGTACATCTGCTCTATGACTACAGGCAACTTTAGTTTCTAGGGAAAGTTTCTTGAAACTTTTTTTAATATGCTTTAACCTCTTGCATGCTGACTTGACATACCTAAGAGTGAGTTGCCTCACACAGCCTTCCCAGGAAAAGGCTGAACAACAGCATCCATCTACTCTACATACTCAGACTGGGCTAACATCTCTGGCTTGGCACTAGCTCCAGACTGTCAAGACTCACGTATACACCTCCCAAAACTTTTGTAATTCCTCGTTTCTGGGAAAGGAAATCAGGGAATAAAGACTACATGGAATTATAGTTTTTCCTGTGGTATCTGATTTAGATGGCTTTGGCATGCAGTAGCTGTTAAGTATAGGGCAGTATATATCTGTGTACACATATGGAATGATCTGCTCATCCTGAAAAATGGGTATGCTTGGCAAAATAGCCCAACAAAAGCCCATGTCTACATTGCATAGCCCTACTTGCTTTGACCCAACAAATCTCCTGCACTTTAGCTATGCTCACATTGGCATGCTTGTATTGTGGGGTGCTGAGGAAGAGTCTCTCAAGCCACCTCCCATCTCTGCATGGCTGCAAGGGTCACTCATATGTCCTCTCAGGTGTTCACAGACCAAAACTGGAGCTATCACAACACAAAGAGCTGGGTACCAGACCACAACCTCCTGGTTACCCCAAACACACAGGACAGAGTCAACTGAGACAGCAGAATAAGGAGATACTGTGCTGCACAAAGGAAGAAGAAAATGAGATAAAGTTGAAAAAGAAAAAGGAAAAAAATTCCCCCAGTAAAATAAGAAGTAATGAATTTTTCATTATATTCCAATGCAAGAAGTATTACTGCTGTGACAAAAAAAAAAATTGAGCCTCATCCCCTCTTCTCATAGCTGCTGAATAACTTGTCCTCCTCATATGTGCCCATTTGTGGCTCAAGATGTGAACCAGAGAGAATAGAACTACTTACTTGATATTTAGGGCAGGGTAGTCAACAACAATTTGCTCTGCTGGCGAATGACCCATAGGTCAGGCCATTGCTCAGAAATATCACAGGAGGATGTTGCCATTCAGAGTGCTGACTCAGGGAGAGCAGGAATGCCAAATGAATGAGCAATCATCATGGTATTTTGTTTAGCATGAAAAACTCAATTAGAATTCTGTACTTCTCCTGCTTCTTGTTCTTCCTTGTGGCAATCTTTTTACACAACAGCAAGATGTTAACAGTGCAGAATAAAAGGCATACTAATAAGTATAATTTTCCTTTTTTTGTTGTTTTTCCCTGAACACCACATTTGCTTCATGTTCTTTATTTCATTGTACATAGCAATTAAATAAAGAAAAACTGGTGCTGGGCTGTTTGTTTCTACAGGGATTTTAAATTTTTCAAGCCACTCCTCTCTGAGCATTTGTACATTTGAGAGCAATTGTGCATTTTCTCCCTTTCCTCCACAAACACCAGGTCCCCTCTAGGAACTGCTGTTCTTGTATGCAAAGATGTAAGAGCAGTGAATAGCAGTGGAACAGTCTGTCTGAAACCCATTTTCATCTGTTTTTTTTTCTTCTTTATCCCAAGTGTTATCTTTTTCATTATAAAATATTTCTGTTCCTCTATTATTTTTTTATTTTATTTTTTTCAAATTCCCTGTGTCTACTGTTATTGGCTTTGATGGACAGATGATATATGATAGCCTGGGACACTTTTGACAGAATATGACTTTGGCCTGCATAAATTACCATCAGGGAATTTTCAAGAAAGTACTGAAACAAATTTGCAGTGACTCAAAAATGTGTTATAAATTATAACATAATCCCCACTGCTAAATGATTTGATGCTTAAAACAATTGAGTGAATTTTTACTTTAGGTGAATTCTCATAATTTTTCCTTATAGTTTAACTTCTCAAACTGCTCTGAGCCCCTTGGAGGAAAGTATTTTAGAAGGGAAATTGTCCCTCTCCTTGCCAAAAATCAGATTTCTTTTCTGTCAAGCTTGTGTCTCTACTCTCACAGGTAGTTCAGAAATGGCAGGGTTTGGTCTTTCCTCACATACTTGTATCAACTCCTACAGGGGGTAACTAGGATCCTTTTACATTGTGCCACTGCCTTCCTGAACCTTTTCTACTCCAAGTCACCAAATCCCAGCTTTTCAAATGACATTCTTTAAATACTCCAGTTAAGAGGATAAGAAATGAAAGAGTATGTGAAGCTCAGGATCCTTATGGGATCTTGAAAATATTCTTCAGGCAGTGGCCTATATTTTATGCATTCAGTATCAATGGTAGCTTTGACTCAGTGAGAGTAATCTCTTCTGTCTGCTGAAGAGCTCCTGACTGGAAAATAACTAAAATAGACAGAAAATGTGAATGTTTCTATTATTATCTTTAGCTCTTTATTACACTACCATTTGTGAGGCTGTATATTCTTCTTTTTTTCATTTTGAATTTTTTTCCTACACTGTGAAGAACTCTGGAGTTAATTTTATAGACAAAATTGCAAATTTTCTAGATTTTTCACTCCAAATCCTCTGAAACTGCTTTTCTTAAAATCTGCAGTCTGCACTCTTATGGTAAAACAAATCCAATTTTCCAGTTTTTATGACTATTACTAAATCCCCTGAAACACAGATCTCAAAAGCTCCTAGATTTTGGAGGCAAATAAACTGCAGCACTCGCTACTTTTATAATGTCATTATTTTTATGTAGACTCCTGACCATGGGAACACAACCTGCAATCACCAAATGCCTGGTGTGGCTGAAAAGCATTAGCAGACAAAGGTGGGGAAAAAAAGCCAAACAAATAACCAGAGCACAGCTGCCTCCATCATGAGGGGGCTGGCACAGGAATTGGGCTGCTTTTAAGCTCCTGTGTGCGAGGAGCAAGCATCGATCTCCTGTCCAGCTACTTGCTTCCATCCAGAGGGGTAACCAGCAGGAGGCTGCCTGACAGCTATAGGCAGCACTGCAGCTCGGTTGTGCCTCTCTGTTCTCAGAGACAGCTGTGAAGAACAGGCAGGATTGCCTGGGCTTCGAGGGAAGAATGAGACAAGAATATTTTACTGGTCTTTGTGAGGTGACTCACTAGCTATCCATTGCAAATGGATTGCTTCGAGTCCTGTAGCTTCCCTTTCACCACCCACCCTGCTCTCACAGCCCACAGCAGAAGATGCAGAACAGATGCACTCCCATTTTCCACTTGTATTTGGAAATATCCCAGTGACAGCATCCTTGTCCCAGCAGAACCAGGCAGCCTGTCCTCCCCCAACAGCCTCTGCGATGCCAGGGCCTCTTACATCAGCACTAAAGGGAAGGGGAAGGGACAAGCACAGAAAGAAGGTCAGTACCTGTAGAGGAAAAAAAAATAAAAGACAAAATCAAGTTTACATACACAATTTCTTCTTGACTCAGGCCTCTTCCCTTGGCAGCAGGCAGAAAGTGGTATGTCCCCCTCAGCAGTGTGGTGACAGAGAGTTCCCAGATGCCAGCAGCATGCTTGTGGTGGCAGGGAGATGGATGGCAAGCTACAAAGCCTGCCCAAGAGCCACATCAAATACTCGAGCACTAACACCAAGCCTAGTTGCATGCTTTGTTTACCTACTTGATTTAAATATAGCTTGAATTGTGCTATATTATCACTACTGTTAGGTAGACATGTTTGGAGAAGTGGGGAGACTTTTTACCTGATGCAGCATTCAAGAAGGGAAAACAGAGATTTCATTGTAAGGAAGGTACTAGAAATGTAGGGGAATGCTTTATTTACCCAGTGACTCTCTGATTTCAAGTAATTTGCATGGTATATGATTATTTTTCATCTATATGGGGTATTCCTTTCTTCTCTTCATTTTTCTATCTGGAATAAAAACTCTTTGGGAAAGCTCATTCAAATTCACCCAGTATGCTTCAAGTGCTGGAAACTGTGCTCATTCTTATCCATCAGTGTTTGCTCTTTAAATTGTCCAGATTAGATTTCACAAATGGCTTTGCAGTATATTGAATTTATGGCAGAGGTGAGCTGTGCACCTTGAATTAATACTGCTCACCAAGTCACAGGGCTCAGACTGAGGACTCCAGATACACATAATTACTTCAAATAGAACCAAAGAAAGGGTTTATTTCCTTATTCAGGATTAGATTGAGCACCAATTTTGAAAGAATATCTAAATTCATGGCTTTCCACTCGGCCATGGCAAAAAACAGAGAATCTATTAGTCTCATTAGATTTGTTGCTGCTTTAGGATAAAATCTTAAGAGAACACCCCATTACTTTGCTAAACTTCAATCTGGACTTACATTTCATCCCTCTTTTAGAGTAATTCTTGAACACCAGCAGTAGCTGGACCCACACCCAACCTCTACATCTCCTGTCTGCATCTGCCTGTGTCCCTGGCAGCCCTGAGGAAGCTGTGTGCAGCTGTTCTGTGAGGATCCAGTAATTGGGGTACTTAACCCTATCGTGAAAAAACAAGAGTGCAACTCCACCTCAGCTCCCCTGCTCAGTAGGAAGGCAACAAAAGCCATTAGTATATTGACATAGCAGATTGACACTACAAGGCTCTCTCTGACTCCGATTGTTTTCCTGATAAGCACTTTCCCTGCTGAGCCTACTCACCCTGCCAGAAATATCTTTTTACATAACTTTGTGTCTCTGAAAACATTACCTTTTTCATTCGCAATATTTTGTGATTTTCACTTAGATGTTTTATATTTGCATGTGATTTAACACCAATTTGTTGAAAACTTTCTCATCTCTGAAACCACTCTGAAAATGAAATTGTGTCATCTTCCTTGGAGAGTCTGGAAAGAAAATTTGGCAAAAAAAAATGCAAAACTACACATCACTACAATGAGTACATGCAATGTCACAAAGCCTCTATGCTGACTTTTAATTTTTTCCTGACTGCATATATTCACCACTTGAAATAACACAGCTTTTTATGTATTTGGATGAAAATAATCCAGAAAGAAAATATCCAGGTCACTGAAACCAAGCTCCAGCTCCAGAAGAGATTGACTGGTAGCCATTAGGTTAGGGGAGGGAAATCTAGCAGGCATTAATTTTGGATGGAATAAATGGTGGTGTTAGAACTAGCAGGAGTTTGCATGGTACAGCTGCAAATTTGGGGTGTTCCCATAGAATATTAATAATGGGAACATTATTAATCTAGATTATGATGTGGAGAAGAGTGCTCTACCGTTCCAATGCCTTGCTCTCTGCAGCTGCTCTACCTCAGGCTGAGTATGTTGGACCTGGAATCCCTTGGGATAAGAAGAGCTGAAAAGTTCGGCTTTGAATCATTGAGAGTCCACTGAGAACATCTTCAGTTTGGAAAGCAAAGGAGCTATGTCAGGAACTAACTACTAGAAGAAGTGAAGTATAAGGCTACTTCAAGTCTGAAGTACAATTATCATTGCTCTGTTATGAAAGGACATATCCCAGCCTCTTGCTGCCCTCTGAAATTGTACACTTCTCACAGCTCTTAGGAGGCTTCAGCTATTTTTCTGCTGTAACACATGCAAAACCTTGAGTTTTAAGAGAAGAAACAGCCCCTTCACCACGGGTACCAGATGAACATTTCCAGGACGAATGAAAGGCTGTATAAGATTGAAATAATCTATTAGTAATTGTTTACATTAGCTATTAACATTTTTGCTTGGAGAGACGAAGGACTGTTCAGAAAGAATCAGCGCTTAACAGCCTAGCCTTGACACAGAAAAGCCTCTGGCATTTTATCTTTAAGATTCCAGCATATTTCTGTTGCTACTTTTATACTTATCTGCAATAAAAAGCTGATTCCTCCGAGTGCTTTGGATTTGTTTGAATCAGATTTGTAGACCAGCCTTTTAGCACTGCTCCTAGGTATTGCAGGGAAGGGGAAAGCTGCTTCAGGTCCTACAGATTTCCATTTCAGGGCACTGATGTTTCCAGTACCATCTACCTTCCAAAAGCAATGTTTTCATGTACTGAGGGTCAAAGTGTAGAGTATAAATGGACACATTTATGGAAAGGACATTTAGAACAGATTGCTCCACCACTGGACAGACTTCTGCCCTTCGTCTCTCGACAGCCAAAATGAATGTTGAATGTGGGAGGAGTTTTGTGTCAGGCTCTACCTGCCTGTAAGCAAAAATGTCAGTGTTTTTATTAAAATAGAAAGGTCCATTTGATGATGTGAGGCAACATTGCGCTCTCTGCAGGGCTGTGGGGACTGCTGAAGGCAGGATCTCCAGGTGAGGGTTAAGACACAGAAAGGGAGCAATGCCAAAGGCACATGCCTGATTTACTTGCACTCTTTTAGAGCACAAGGCTGTCAGCTCTAAGCAGTGACTGTCCAGTCCCTACAGGAGCAATGGCGCCTGCCCCTGGAGCCAGCAAACACCCGACGTGACACCAGCATTTCCAGGCCACTGACGGCAAGGGGCCTTCTGCGAGGTCATGTCAGCCCTCATGCAGACCTGCAAATTATTTTCCTGAAAAACATGCAGTAGCCAACCTGGATTGTTTCAAAATGACTGTTTCAGGTCAAAGCTCAATGAAACACAATTCAGCTAGGTCATCCAAGACGGCACCCTGGGTGGTCACATATAAATCACAAATTACAGGAGACTTGCCCAGATAGCTGCAGGTGTCTCAAATGGCACTAGAAACTTAAGTGAGTCAGTGTTGGGTTTCTGGGGGTTGTGATGTGAATGTAGATACATAAGTGTAGGAGTATTGGTGTGGAAGCTGAATGCACCCTAACTCTCTGAACTTATGTATTCAGTAAGGTTAATAGCCATTCTTTACTGTTAGTAAAGGCCTTAAATTTTTTCTTGTCAAAAAGGTGATAGATCTCAGACACAATGACAGCAAAAAATTCTTTCATTTTACTTTGAAATACTGTGATGAGAAAAGTCTTCCTTTGTAAAGTCACCTGGTTCCTTTGTTTTATTTCACAAATTACTCAGGTGCTCATTTGTGTTTTATAGCTTGGATTCTGCCTTAGTTCTTGATTAGAAGAGTTGTCATCTGCTTTTCTGCAGATTCAGAAACATGAATCATGAGCAGGCAGGCATTGGTAAAGCTCCAGACCACTTAAAGTCACAAAGTCAGGGGAAAACAAAACAAAACAAAACAAAACAAAACAAAACAAAACAAAACAAAACAAAACAAAACAAAAACAAAAACAAAACAAAACAAAACAAAAAGTGGAAAACCAAAAAGCATTTGTTGAGCAAGAAGACCTGGGTGAAATTCTCAGAACTTCTCTGCCCTGAGAAAGTATCAATAACCATAAAATTTCACAGCCCCCTTTTTAGAACCGCAGCCTTAATGTTTTGTAGGGAAAATAAAGCTTTGGTTAACCTTGGCACTGGCAGACCTCATTAAAATAACAGCCTGTCACTTTCGAGTTTAAAATAACAGGGTTGTCAGTTTTATATTCAGCGGAACAATCTACAGCCTTATTCTCTGGGAAGCACAGCGGGTGTGCTGAGAGGGGCTGGCAGCAGCTAAAGACTGAGCAACACTGCCATCTCGAGGGCCCCCCAAATCCAGGGTGCTCCTTGGCAGCTGGGGCAACGCGATGCTCAAATCCTGCTGAGTCCATGTGGCACTCACCATACTTTTTAAAAAGCTGAAAACAATCTGCCGTCAAGTTCATGGTGGTTTGGCTACTGCTTGGCAGTATTTAAATATGTTTTGTGAGAAAGTATGGAAATGTATAACGTATGAAAAAGAATTCCATATAGAGCAAATAAAGTTCTGCCTCGCTTGTTTTATAATCAAAGCAGGTCGCCCTCACTGAGGTACCTAGTGTGCATTGAAATTTTGAGCACCTAATGAGCCACTCTAAACAAGAATGTGTGCCTAAGCTCTCTACATCTAATCAGCAGAAAAATGAAGGTGCCTATGGAAAAACTTCTGAGAGAGATCCTCTTTAGCTAGATGAGGTAGAGGGAGCCCAGTTCAGTTGCTTATACATAAATGCCTAGTGCCACCGAGATATCTATATGAAGATGAGAGAAGTAACAAAGGACACACAGGAGACACATGTTTCTTGGGGGACAGCCCCTAAAACTTAGTTAACTGCTTTTCATTAAGCCCATTTTACAAGGAAAACTGCGTGACAATTAAAATACCCAGCTGTCCTGTACTGTGACCTATGATTCTTGCCCTGACTGTGACACACATGTAGCAGACATATAAACATAACAACATAGTTAGAAGCAGTATAAAATCTGTGCTTGCTAACCTAGTCTTTTTAAACAAATTGTTGGCTCTTAGTCTTAGAATGCTTTCAGATTAAATCCCTAATGGACATAAATCGATGTATGAAAGTCTGGAGCAGTTTTCTGCTGGTACGGCAGAACACAAATCAGGTGGTGAATTGTTTGTTCTTCTTACCTGGCCATGCCCACGGTGAAGGGTATGCCTCTCACAATTCCACATGCCAGGTCAGGTGCTCAAGGACCATATCCACAAATCCATTATCCAGCTGCCCATTATTATACAAGGTCTACATTATTTTTAATAAAGACTGCAAGGGTGCTGAGTGCATGGCTGGGTGTCTTAGACACTTCTAGGGCAAAGCAAGCAGCAGGCAAACAAAAAACTTGTCTGGTTTTTCACTGGAAAATAATGTAGCGTGAAGAAGTGGCATTAGTTAAATGTTGCTTGTGGATGAAAGGGCAAAGGATTCTCCGACTAAAACTGCACGTGCAGCATTGTGCAGCCCACGCCTGTGAGGACAGGCTACAATTGTGGTGGATTGGCATGGAATAAAAGAGCAGGTGATGGGTCTTAGGTGGAAAATCCAAGGGTCCTTTAATCTTAACATCGAGTGCTCCTGAATACAGCCACGCACTAAGCCTGCGAAGGAAAGATGATTCCAATTTAGCTTTCAACTTTCTAGAAACATTCTAACCAATTATGAATGGCAAGCCATACCCAATATTAACATAGTAACTCCCATGATCCAATGCAAATGAACTGTAACTCTCCCTAACTGCAAAACAATATCCCTGAACTTAGGGTGTTGCTTTCAGGTTGATCCTGGCTATGGCTGGCCCACAAGCCAGACCAAGCCGTAGGGCCTCCACATGACAGGCATGAACATGGTTCACGATGGCTGTTTTCACATCTGTTCTCTGAGACAAAATGTCAGACTCTTTCCACTGGCTGGCTCTAGCTGTCCTGTCAGTGTGACACACTGGCAGGATACACTTTACACATGCAGCCTGAAGTCCCTGAAATTGCAGCTCCCCATCACAAGCAGCCACTTGAAATATCTGCCAAGTGTCTCTGCTGCCCCATACAACCCATAGCAAAACATCTGGGGTGGCACCCTGGTACTCCAGAGAATCAACTTATGGTGAACAACCAGAAACATGTGTACATTTTTCCAGGTCATAAAGGCTTAATTCTCAATGGACTTTGCATCAAGATATCTCTGAACAGCCACAAGGAGAAGGTGTTGACAGAAAGGCAAGCTGAATATTCTGCTTTCACTTCAAAAGGAAAATCTTTCCAAATTGCAGAATGAACAAGAAAAAAATGCAATTCAATAACATCAGAAAGAAGAAACAGAGACTATGGGAAACATTTTTTCTTAACATAAAGGCTCCATATTATTTTATTTTATTTATTGCATTGAACCTACATGAGGTTTGTGTGCATTTCACCATCTTTGAACACAATTTTAGCATCTTCTGATAGTCCTCTATCTTTGAAAGTAGGAATTATGATAGCCCTCTATCTTTGAAAGTAGGAATTATATGGCTGGGGATGATAAATCTGGAAGGAATATGAGATGGTCTTGACAGGGGAGGATTTGGCAGAGCAGGACAAAAAGAAAAAGGAAAAATAATATTTTTTTTTTTAATTATTTTACAGACTCCACATTTAAAATTTGTTTTTTCTCCCCGATTGCTTCTGAGTGCATTTTATCACACTGCCAAGCAAGCATTCTTCCATCAGAAATTAAGCCAAAGTGATTCCATTGGCAATTGTCTGCCTGCTTCAGAAGCAAAGGTCTTTCTGCAATCTTCCATGCCTTGTGAAACTGGTATTCAGCACACTTTTATTTTTACATGGTATATTCAAAACTTACTTTGAATTGTCATTTTATCCAAATGTCCCAAAATAAAGCAAGGAATGCTAGGATCTGATACCTAGTAAAGTGACAAGTTTGATTTTAGCTCTCTTCATGATTTTGGCATGCAAGGTGGGTAAAGACAGAAATATGGGTGTAGTAGTTTTATTTTATTTATTTTATAAGTGTCAGCTATATTTAGCTTATAACTAAGCCCATGCTGGTGGGCCTGAAACTGAGCTCATGGGTGCCCTTCCAAGTTCTGCTGAGGAATTGCATGACATACTGACTTGATTGCATAAGAAGTCAGTGGCAGAAATACAAAATAAACTGTATTTTTCAATGTAGGATGTGTAGCTATACCATTCCCATAACTCTGGATATGAGTTTCTCTTTGAAAATTATGCAAATATTTAACTTTTCTCTCTTACACAGTAATGCCTTTCTTCTTCTAGCAGTTATAGATCAAGACAAGGCTATTTTAGTATACATTTTTTTATGTCCCCAATAGATGAAAAATTTAACTCTTTGAGTGGTTCTTGCTGTAACTTTTTTTTATGAGAAAATATTGTGATTCAGAACAAGTTTCATACCTTCAAAGTAGCTGCAAAGAGGGTATTTCAATATAATATCAGGGCTATGTCAGGAAGACAACTAGGGAAAATCAGGCTAGCTACAGCCAAAGATATCCAGGCATCTTAATCCCCATAAATCTCTGCTAGAGCAAGTGGAAAGAAAATATGTAAAATATCAAAACTGCATATGTCTCGTATTTAAATGTTTCCACAGAAGCCTAACCACGCTTGAAAGTTAATCTTAAATTCAAAGAATAGGAAATACCGAGGAATCATTTACAAGGCCACAGGTCACTAGGGAATACAGTAGTCTGACTTCATAAATCACAAGCAAGCAATGTTAACTGAGTCCTTAGTGGGTTTTGTCTCATTTTCAAGGGTCTCTACATCTGTTACATAGTTTTTAAATGCTGGTGGTGATCAAAACAATGTACAGAGGAATATGTGTAACCATCGGGACTAATAAGAGAATTTCTGTGGTCATGCTTGACAAGCTCCTAGAACTGAAGCCTCTGAAATCCACAGGCAAAAGTTTAACATGTCATGGCAGGCATTACATCTCCTAATTCTACTCTGCATTTAAAGTTACATTAAAAGTACTCCAAAGTCATTGCCTGCCCAAACATTCATCTCACAGAGCTGGCCATCGGGCTACTCCCTGAAAGATGAGGTGGCTCCATCAGTGCTCAGAATTCCTTTAGCAAAGCCATCGGACACCACATTGCACTTCCAGAAAGTTTCAGGATGAGGTTTGCAGAAGCAGTTAGACAGATGTGCAAACTCCAGTGCTAAAAACTGGGGATTAATGCAGGTCTGGTCAGACAGCAGGAAGGGACAAGACTTCAGAGACTAAGTCCACATAGGCTGTGTAAATCTCCATGGTGAAAAAATGCAATAGGGAGGCGTGAGGTAGGAGATAGCTGTGAAGGGAAATATCTGAAGACATAAAAAAATTTTAAATGCACCAAAGTCAAAGGCATCTTGAGAGGCTGTAAATGGTAACCTTTCCCTAAGCTGTAGTCATTTTTACTATTGCTGCCTTTTGTGAGTCATGCAAATGTCTGCTGCCCTCCAGGCTCTAAAATAGGAATAACACCTCAGGAGGATGCCTCTGAGATTTAATTAGTTGTCATTTACCAATGATCCTGAATAAAGTAAGACCTTCTTACTTTATCATGTGTACTTCCTTAACAGGATTTTTTTTTTAAAAATGTTAGGGAATTTAATGATTTTTTTATCTAATATACAGTATGCAAACAACATTTAATAGCTTCAGAAGAGACTGGGGAATGGGAGTCCTCATTTTGATTTTCAGGGAGTATCTGGAGAGCATGTGCAGTGTGAGAG
This sequence comes from Poecile atricapillus, assembly GCF_030490865.1. NCBI lineage: Eukaryota > Metazoa > Chordata > Aves > Passeriformes > Paridae > Poecile > Poecile atricapillus. Next base: position 41,496,398 of record NC_081249.1, on the reverse strand, counting down.
TGAGAATCTCTCCATTCTTTTGCTGGCTTCTATGAAAATGAAAGGCTTCTACTCCAAATCACAGCCCTTAGAAGGGTAGGGGGAAAATTACTTTCCAATAGGTGTTGAATCACTTGTTGAAAACAGAAGTCTGCGAGTCCTAAACCACCAGCTCTAATTTGAATATGGGCAAAATCCGAATGTAAGTCTAAACATCTGAGTTTTGATAGCTTTACATAACTTCCAGCAAGCAATGAAGTTCTTGGTCTGAAAACTACCACCATTACTCACCACCAATATTAATCAGATTATTTGTGTAATAGTTATCCAGTCACAAGCTATAATAAGAAAATCTATCCCTTTGACTTTCACGTTCACCAAACTTACATTAATGGATCCTCCACCCTCTATTCTTTCTTCCTTACACTTTCTATAGACTTTCTCTATTCTCACAGTGTCCTAGCAGGAATTTGCACACCATGAACAATGTTGCTTATGCTGGTTAGCTGTCCCAGTAGATACTTTGGAGTTTTTACCCTCAGCATGGGCAGAAAGGGAAGAAGAGGGATTGCTGTCTCCCCAGAAGCCCTGGTCCCATGGACCAAGGACATCAGAAAGGGCAGGCATCCTGAGACCATCTCCACTTCTGCCAAAGCCTTGCTCACAGCCTGTAAACTGGAATTGATTTTTTGGCTTTACAGGGCTCCCCTATTGAGACTTTAGAGGCTTGCAAATGCCACTGATATCTCATGTGAAAACAAAGTAACTGGGGCTTAGCAAGGGGTGTGGAGGAGATTTATAAGGTGTCTATCATGGCAAGAAATACTGTCAACATCCCATAAGAAAAATACTGTCCTACTTATTTCTTATTTCTTCTTCTTATATTTTTTCTATTGTCCTCTTCTCATTTCTTTTATTTCTTTCTTATTTCTTATTTCTTGTGGATGAAAATTCAAACAGTGCTTCTGAAATAACATCCTCAGCTGTTTCTATCTTCTGGCTTGTAAAGTGACATTCCACAGAGTTTAAGCATGGCAAAGCAGCATAGACCATTTGCAAGGAGAGCTATCATGTCCTGAGGAAAAAAGATAAAAGAGATAAATAGCCGAGTACAATATTGTACTTCAACAACCTAAAAGACAATCTCAAAACTGAATGGAGGAATGGAGAGTGTTTATTTCCTGTTTTTTTAAAGAACAAAGCTTAGCGATTTCCTTTAAAAGCTATTCAACAAGCTCCCCTAAATCCTATTACAACTTAACGTGAAATGCATCTGTTTCCATAAGAACAACAGTGGCAGCATTCATCCTTTGTAGTCCGTCCTCTGTTGTTTTTTCTGTCTGTTCTTGTAGATTTCTCCACTCTGGTATACCATACACAAAACAAGAACTGATAAAATTTTAGTCAGAGCATTTACTTATTAAGTTGATGCTGGAAATTCAGTTTGCTCCTGCTTGCAGCCTGAATCATGCCAAATTAAATTATTATTCAAGGAATTTATAAGGTAAAGAAACTGTTTTGATACTGTCACAACATTTCTTGCATGCAGATTTTGTATTCACCTACAGATATTTATCTACACATAATAGCAAAGATGAATATATTCTCTGCATGACTTCTCACTGTAACTGAGATCCAAATGTACAGAAATGTATTCAGCCCATGTATCTCAAATCAGTTCAACATCAGCTCAGCACTGCATCATTTTTTTAAAACCTGCACATGTAGCTGTCTATATAATATTTTTCTAAGACATGACCAAGCTGGTGGGTTTATCTGATGTACACTGTTTAACTGAATTCACATTCAGTAGACTGTGAAGCATATTAATTCTTAAAAAGGTGTATATTTATAAAACCTTAGGTAAATGGAGACTAGGAAGCTCAAGATGCAACATGCTTTTATTAATGTCTTGCCTGTGGAAAAAGGTGACTTTGATTGTTTGTATGCTCTGAACTCAAATTCTGGGTGTCTTGTTTTTAAACACTGGAAATTAAGTTTTAGCACCTTTAGCTTTTTTAACCTTCACCATCATCACCATTACAAACTTAAACAATGTATTGTTTAACACTATAATTAGCTTGGCTGATGTTTTTTAATCTGTTTCCCCTCTCATTTTCTCTTAATCAGGTAACAGACATTAAAGAAAAGCTAAAGCTCTCTAAAAAGTTCTGGTCCGCATTGCCCTACACAATCTGCAAGGACGAGCGAGTGACAGCCGGCCCGTCAGTCGAGGAGGATTGCTGGAATGGCCACACCAAGGCGAGGTGAGGTGGACCCCTCTCCACCCCACTGCTCCAAATCCCCATCTGGCCTGAAGCAATCATCAAACTGGGGGTATTTCACGAAACTGTTTGTGAGGGTGAAACAGAAATGGGGAGAACAAGTCATTGTCCATGTGCAGCTTGTTGCCAGGATTACTTATTGTCAAAGTGCCATTAAAGCCAGAGTGTGAGTCAGGGTAAATGTGCACAGAGTGTCAGCATGTGAAGGCAGAAAATGTGCATTGGTTTGGCTCCAGAAGGATAATTTATACTGAGATTTCAAAGAGCTCTTTAGGTACATTTAGCATCCCTGTGTTGGGACTGACATCTTGTGATGCAATTACACTCTCGGGATATCATACTGGGATGAAACAGAAATTGGAATTCCAACTCGACTTGCTATTGGCTGGCAAAGCCTAGGGCTATTTCCTTTGGGGGGGGGGCGGGGGAATGAAAAATACCCACCAGAGAATAAATGTAGCACTCCTACTTATCTTGTGTAGAAGATTTGACCTTATGTTACTTCGTCAGAGATAACTGTAGTTGTCTGCCCTTGTTAGTGATGAATTTTCTGTGAGTTTTAATTTTGAAGTTTACTTGGCCCTGGCTGCGGCAGAGCAGGAGCCAACAGATGAGCAGGTGTCTCCAAAAGTCCCAGTGTGGATTCATCAGCTGACAGAGGAGAGGATCTGATTATCCCTGCTGAGAGGGGGAGGAATTGGCTCAGGGACCATGCCAGGGGCACGGTTTCGGGTGCACAGCAGTATCCTGTGCTTTTGTGAAGACATGAGGAGTGGAGAGGTTTGAGTGTCTAGTGACAGCTGAATCTCAAGGGAAGTGACACTTTCTGGCACTCAGGGACTGGAATCTTTATTTTCCTTTTACCTGAAGATACATATGAAGACAGATTATAAAAATGAGCCAAAAAGAAAAAACAACCAATCAATCAAACAAACAAATAGAAAAAAAGAAGTGAGACAAGCATGTAAAATATAAAAACAATGAAAATAAAACAACATAGGAAAAAAAAATTAGAAACATACTGAGTGCCATTTTACATGGATATATGGATGGACAGATGCATAAATAGATTGCACCCACCCCACCATCTCATCATCTGATCATTTTGATAAGAAGCATAGTTTACAGGGGGATGTTTCACACTGAATGTGCCTCATTTTTTCCTAGCCTTACTATATAACCTTCAAGGGAACTCATTTTACAGACAAGAGGAGGGGGCTGTTTGGCATACTGCAAGCCCCTTGAATCCATTTTTGGATGCATGTGAACAAACCTGTCCAAAAGCATGAGCCACTGCTTAGTTGCAGTCCCAGATCCATAGAAAGCCCCTGGGGATTCAGAGAATACTGGGAGGAGCATCTGGCTATTACAGGTTTCATCATAAAGAAACGGTGTGAAGGGAGAAATAAAAATGTGTGCTTTCTCTTTCTCTATTTTATCCTTTCTTGTTATTGATCTTTGAAAGACATGAGCCCAGGCCAGTGCACTCCCAGCAGTTTAGCAGAGTTTCAAGGTATCCCAGCTAAATGCCATGAGCCACATCAGGGTGCATGCACCACGTATATGAGATACATGCTACTCTTTCTACAAAAGAGCAGTCAAATCCCTTAATATCTATCTATACCTCCTGGTTTCCATGGCCAGCACTAGTGTGTGTACCACATCTGGGAAATACTTGGCAGCTCTCTTCTGCACTGAAGGGTTTGGCATAACTTCCACATTTGTTGGCAGTTAAGGAAGTACATTTTATGCATACAGTTTTCTACCCTTCTTTTGCAGAATTTATCTTATGAGAAGCCTGGGTTTTTTCCTGATGCTTTCTGAGATTAATGTTCTGGAGAGAGAAGAGCAGTCCTCTGTTAATAATCTCCTTGGTAATTGAACACAGACATTTCACTGGATGTAGAGTGACAGCTTCAAAATATCACCTGAAGATATGATTTCAGCAGGTCCAGGCACTGCTCCTCTGCCCAGTTTCTGTTTAATATCCATTCACAAAGGAAATGTATAGTCATAGTCTTAGCAACATAATTCAATAAATGCTTCAGGTGGAGGCAATAGTAATAAATCAAAGAAACACCACAGAATGCCATGGCTGTACATGAAATAGTATGAAAAACAATATTGACAATAACTAGCTCTAAATGCAAAATCACCTCTTGGCTAGTGGGCAAAGACTTTTACTGCAGCATAAAAAAATTAAAGGTTTCCTTGATCAGACTCATTAGTATCTGATATCAAATACTAGCTCACAAGAATGAGCATAGCAAAATCTGGCCAGTATTCATATATATATATATTTGTATCTGTGTTCACTGTGTCAGCTGTCATAAGCACCACTGTGCTATATGAAGAGTTGCATGTTGAATTCCAGAGAATATGACAAAAGCCTGTGGTACAAAAATAAAGGAAATGCATCCACCTAGGCATTAATACTGTAAGGAAGAAGACAACGTGGTGTTGGCTACCATGGGGAAAGGAAATTATTGCTGGGGTTTTTATCGCATCCTGTTTTGGAACAAAGAATTAGAAACTTTGAATTGCCAGATAGACATTATGCCTTATGTTTCACTTTACACATCACCTTTTGATGCTACTTTTACAGTGGAAAAGAATTACAAACCTGAGATCACAGAGAATGAGAGCTTGGCTTTCTCCTGAGAGAGGCATTACACCAAGGTCATTTGTGGTTATTACACTCCCTAAATATCACTTTGCTGCCATGATTAATTTACAGTGACACCAGGTCGCCAACTGAAGGTCGCCAATTCACAAGTAATCATGGGGTAAAGGAGTCATCCATTTGGTGTTCTGGAAGGGTGCACTTGGCTCGTTGCTGATCCTGTACGAAAAATGGTTTTAATCAGGTCACATCACGTAGAAACCAAGTGCTGTGGAAATGGGAAAATATTTATTAGATGGGTGATCTCTTTTTTTGAAAAATCCATATCAAAGATAATAATAATAATAATAATAGCTACTTCAGACAAAGTGCCTTTTAGAGAGATGCCCAGCAGGATTTCTCCATTTGTATTCACAGAAGAACATGAACATAATTTTATGTTTAAAGAATTAACATCTTCTGCCAGATGTGCAGAGACAGATTTCTGAAAGCTATTTAGGATCTAAAAAAACAACATTAAGATTAAACTTTGAAAATTTATCTCCCTCCCTACATGCAATTAAATTCTTAACAAGAGCTGATGGCATCTTCACCAATAGGTATTCTTCAGAAATTAGGGAATTTTCCCAAGAATGATGGAAAATCAGGCTTTAGGGCTTAAACCAAGTCCAAGATATTAGTCCTTGAATATATGACTTTTACTGAAGTAAGAATAGCAACCAAATCTTGAACCCTCTGATGTTCAGGAGAATAACCTTGAATTACTCCAACTAACTGAGCCAGCAAAGCATCTGAGAGATTGTGCTCATGCACTGTCATCCTGGTGATCATAGTCCTGGAGTCTCACCAGGACTGTAGCCCTTAATATGTCTTAGCTCTGAAAAGCTGTAATCAATGGAACAGATGAGACCTGCATTCCTTTCCACAAGGAACCTATCACTCCTCCAAAAAGAAGAAGAAATAGAATGATATATGAGACAGAAAAATATAACAAACAGAAAAATATAGAGAAAGGTAAGGAATAAAAAAAAAAATTAACACTATAATTTTCAATATCTAGCCCAAAACTACAAGGTATGTCACCAAAGCAAACACAGGGTAGATTCTCAGCTGTCCTGACATTTCTTCTACTGCCACACATACGGGAATATCTACTTCTTGGCAGAGAGCTTTTAATTACTTGTAAAATTCAGGTGGGAAGAAAGACTCACCAGATCAGTGCTTGCCCTCAGAAAGCTTCTTGCTGCTGTCCAGCAGAGCTTGCAGTGACAATGAGTTGAGTGTCCTTTAGCTGGAGGTAGGCACAGATAACTGTTCAGCACCACTAGTGAAAGTGGGAATAAACCACTTCTCAGTAAGTGTGAAAACTGCCTATTCTTAATTGATGGCTCTAGTTTATTTTTATATCTTCCAACAAACTGGCAGTGAGGCATTTTCTCCCTCTCCTTGTGTCTCCTCAAGCTTTTCTCCAAGATGGAGGAAAAAAACCAAACTGAAAATATCCTATGGGGATTACCTCCTGAGCAAACAGAATCAGATGAGGTGAACTAGTTAGCCAAACAAGCCAATTTTCCACTGCACTTATCTTTCTGGACCAGATGTGACTGTCTAAACCCAGCCCAGCCTGAGTAAGCCTGTGCTGTATTTTGTACTCTATTGCCTACAATTCTGTGCACCTGGAATAACTCCAGTACTGCCTAGGTGGCATGCCCCAGTTGTACTGTAAGCAGCTGCTGTGGCAGCAAAATGTGGGGAATGTTGTCCTTTAAGACAGACTTTTTTTAAAAATCAGAAGATTCTTCCTTTTGGTTTTGGTTTGGGTTTTTTTTTTTGGGGGGGGGGGGAGGTGTCAAATCTACAAGCTTTATATATGTGACCTGAAAAATTCATCAATCATTTTTAGATTTGAAAAGGAAGCAGACACTGTGGAACATTAACGGTTTATTTAAAAAAAAAAAAAAAATGTGAGGGGGAAAAGAGAAGAGAAGTGGTTTTAAATAGGCTTTGTGGTACTTGGCTATTATGTGCCAAAAAACATCTTTGCTGTGTCTGCTGAGACAAGCAAGAACTGTGGAAAGGCTAAGAGGAACAGAAAGCATTAATATTTTAGAAAACAATGTAAATTACACTAAAATCCTGACATAGCTGAGCAAGAAGCAAACACCAGAAAACAAATAGTATTGTTCAGCTTCTCTATACTCAGAGGGCTAAGAAAGCTTGCTTCTCTTTTTTTTTTATTTTTTTCTTTGCTAGGAGGATGCAAAGAACAGACACTGATTCAGGTTGGCATTTCTTTTCATTTATAATGGGCATACAGTTCTTGTAATGGCCAGGCCTACAAAGAGATCATTAAAGAGAGCAGAAGCAGCAGCAAAACTTAAAATTCACAAGGGTGTCTCAACTTGTGGAACTGCAGCAAAAGCAGCTGTGTTCAACAACTTTGCTCAGACAGCAACAAATCTTCTGTCAAATCATGGTCCCAAGACATGGCTTCCTATTCAGTGTGACTTAACCCTACCCCACACACATCAAAATGCTTTTGTCACAACAGGTGTTGGGCTGCCTCTCTGAGTTACTCACGAAACACCTTGGGCTGCATGTTCCCATATCTGCATCTGTCCTTTAAAGAAATGAAAACTATTCAGAGATATTTCATTCAATATAGACTTATCTGACTTCTCCCCTCCCTGCCCCTGCAAAGAAGCAGGTGAACTGCTTCAGTAACAAGGGCAGAATCCAGCTATACATTCAAACGTGTAAATTCAGATACTTAAATATGTGGTGATAAGGAGTGTGTTGCCCATGCAGTGGTACTATCATTGGAGACTCTCCGGGCCATCTGAGATGAGTGTGACGCAGGACACTGTCTCCCCTCTGAACCAGAGCCTGGACTAAAACTGCTTGAGTATTTTTAAAAGCACCAGTGTTAAGGTACCTGAAAAGAGCCCCAATACCCTGTCAGCCTACTCAGAGGCAGTTGTCCACTGCCTGAACACACTTACCTACAGCTATGTAAGATGGTCCAAGCAGTCAGGACACCTTAATGGAACAGGGAAATTAGACCCTTGAATATCTCCGGGATATTCAACCCTACTGGAGTGGCAGCATGACACCAAACAGCCTACAGTGGCTAAAGTGGCACTCAAGACTCAATTCAGCTGCCTAAAGAAAGGCACACACTATAACTTTACATGTCCCAGATGTCCAGGACCTCCCCGTCAAGCCTGCAGATATGATCCAGAAAGCCTCACCTTTCAGAGCTCACCTTTCAGAGCTCACCTTTCAGAGCTAGTGACAAGAAGAGAGAGACTAAGAGCATTCAAATGGCACCAGCTGTCTATGTTTATGCAAGGAAATCCCAGCAGATGAAACATAATGAACTAGTCATTTGGCCAAAGGCACATGGGACTCTAACAGCTGTCCCTGCTCCATTGATGAATAAACTCCTGACTAGCTGTGACTGGATCTGGTGGGAGTGGGACTCTGCTTATGTACAGACACTTGCATTTGAACATACAAGATTGGGTATGTGTGTAAACCTAAAGATTAATTTTCAGCCTTTCTAATTTTTTACTACTATGTCCTAAATGTCAAGGGAATTTAAGTATCCTGCTAACTGTTAGGCAGTGTTAAGGCCATGGATTTCTTGTGACCTACATCAAGTATTTGTCCCTTACACACCTAAGTGAGGTACGCTTGCCTGGAATGCTTTGGGGATCACCAGATCCTGGGCAGATAAAGCAGGGTGTGTGACAGTTTGACAAAATAACTGAATGGGCTGCCCCATCTGCTGGGAAGGACATCAGATGCACGCTAGTCACAGTGCAAAATACAAACCTTCATGAAGGTTCACACACCAGAGTGCTCTTTAAATGCATTAAGTCAGTACATTCTTCTTTTATTATTGATGGTAAGACAAAATGAAGTCAAACAAATATCAGTCAAAGAAAGCCAGTGAGCTGCCCTTCAGAGCTATCCTTAGCTTCTCATGGACAGCTGGCAATAAAGAGCTGCTAACCTTTCATAAACAAGGAAAGCAATCCACATAAATATTTAGCAATTTCAGATAACTGGTAGCTACTAACAGCTACGGCCATCATCATGGACAGGATGTGGAGCAAGACAGTCATCCTCTCTGAGCCAGTAGTTCAATTCTAACATTCTCATTTTTAATCAACTGCACCTTGAAATCTCTGATTTACTACTAGGCTGAGTAATTTATCTACAGCAGCCCTTTCATTTGTAGAGACGTGTGACGGATGGAGATGCTGTTTCTTTGCAGTCCAGAGCATCCCTGCCTGCCAAGGTCTCCATCCTACTGCCTCTAGGCAGCTCTGCAGAATTATTTCCTATTCTGTCTTTAGTGATTCATAACACCATGGTCTGCAGTCTTCCATACTGGGGGAGGTAGCTCTGTGTTCTCACTATGGTAAATCTGACTGCCGGAGTCTGGATGGGATCCCCACAACAATGTTATTTCTCATCATGGTACTAATGAAACAATAGGACATGCAGCTTGAGGCTGGGTGTTTTGGCAGTCATGTTTGGCTCTTAGGTGTTCACATACCCCCAGGATTATTCTCATGTAAGCCTTCAAAGGTCACTGCTGGCAAATGAGTCTCATCTTGCAAAGCGAGGACCCATTACGCTGAGACTAAGCCCTTCCTTGGTGCAGCAAAGCATCTGTCGTCTTGTGAACCTCCAGAAGCAATGCAGAGCTTATTTTCCCTTCACCATGACTTCAACAGAGAAAGTCCTTTCATATCCCTTGCTTTCACACTTATTTTTCAGCCATATTCATTTTTCCAGACCAATAAGAAGAATGCTGTCATCAACACCAAACTTCAGTGCTGGTAGAGAATTTGGCACGCACAAGTGAGAGTGACGTGAAATACTCTCAAAGTGTATTTGGTACCAGGCATCATGGAAGTTTGTCATTAGTAGGCTAGACTGTGCTATCATTACTTATTGTCTGAGTACATATGCACACAAGGAGTCCCACAAACATTAGTAGGACAGCCTGGTATGCAAACTAATTACAAAATAGATCATATAAAGAACATAAACAAAGGGTAGATCTGCACCAAATCCCCTGCAGCCTAAATATGGGACAAACATAGTAAGACAGACAAGAGAGAAGAGGGAAGCTGTGATACACTATTTTCTCAGGGCGCCATGCCAGCACAGGGAAATAATGTCAACCCTTTTTCAGCCTGGCAGCTGTAAAATGCACAGATAATTTTTAACAGAAATTCAAAGCAGGAAAAAATGTTGCTTTGCAAATTCCTACAAAAAGAGCTTCCTGAGGACAAAGAGCAGCAGGGGACAAAGAGTGCATCTTTAACAAAGGGTAATGGACATTTTTGCTGCAGGATGATTGGAGGCTGCTTTTTGTGGGGAAAAGATGTGCAAAAGCACACTTGCTGCCTGTGAGCAGCCTAAGACTGAATTACTCAAGGTCAGAGAAAGGAATGCTGCAGTAATCAAGAAATTATAAGGTAAGAGACTGAATAAAAGTTTTAGATGTGTGGATGCATAGGAAATGCCGTACCTTAAATGTTATGCACAAAGTACATGAGACATGCAAGCATAGTCTGGTTTAAAGGAATAATGACCAAATCAAAGAGTGTACAGGAGTTTGGTAAAATTATAATGCTTTTTATGGGCCTAGATGTCATATAGCCTGGAGATGTTGTTCATGGTGGTCTAAAAAAGAGATGCAAGGAAGAATTGGAGAAGAAAATTAAGTGTACTTTTAAACTAGGAAAGCCATAACGCCTCAAGGTAGGTTTCTAAACTGTCTCAGAACAACAAATATGCTGTGTACAACTGAGAACTTCATATTTTTTAAGCAGAAAGAAATAAAAACAGCATAATGCACTGTTAGATGCTTAATTTAGTGTGCAGCCATTCATGTCAGCAGAGGATATGAATATGTGGTGACTTACTACTGGCTTGCGAACCTTTTCCAAAGTTCACACAGTCATTGCTCTTGCTGGGGAGTATATGGAGAGTTAGGAGGTTGAAAAACTTAAATCCTTTCTGCTCCCCATGCAGCTGTGCTACTAAACAGATCCTTTGGAGTCAGTAAAATTTAAAACTATATTTTTAAAACAGTTTTAATAGATCTGTTTAAGAACTGCACATTGAATTTCTTACCACATCATTTACTGCACTGTGTTTTATTTCTGGAATTACTGCGTCTCAAACTAATCTTTCATTCTGCTATATAGATACTTGCCTGAGATTATGAACGATGGCTTGACCAACCAGATCAACAATCCAGAAGTAGACGTGGACATCACAAGGCCAGACACCTTTATTCGACAACAAATCATGGCCTTACGTGTCATGACTAACAAACTGAAGAACGCGTACAATGGGAATGATGTCAACTTCCAGGATACAAGTAAGAAACCATTAACTGTCATTACATAACTGTAATTTTGGAACACATTTATAAATTGGCTCTGTTGCAATGACTTTCTGTGGTCTTTATGCTCTGTGCTGCTGACAACATAAAAAGTCTTTTTCTATTCCATGAAATTCCAGTTATATAATTGTTTCTCTTGCTTCTCTTCCTTATCTTCATGTTTAATGCATCCAGACACTGAAGGCTTTCCATAATGCCAGCAGTCTGATCCTTTTTCAGAAGAGCATTTAATCACCTAATTAAGTCACAGTGGGTTTCATTTGGAAGCTTTACTGAATGAAATTTAGCACCACCAACACTTCCTCATTCCCAGTGTGTTCATCTCCCCTGGGGTGCCAAGTGGAAGGGAGAAAAGGGATGAAAGCTGTAACCTATAGCACTCACGCTGTTTCCCTCCCTCCTTTGTGCCAGGTGATGAAACCAGCGGCTCAGGCAGCGGAAGCGGCTGCACAGATGACATCTGTCCCACCGAGTTTGATTTTGTCACCACCGAAGCACCGCCTGTCGACTCGGACAGGAGGGAGGTGGAGGCTTCAGCCACACAACCTGGCTGGTCACTGCAGACATTGCTCATCATCTTCCTCAGCCTTGTACTGCAGAGACAGTGGAGATAATCCTGGATCTAGTCAGAGAAACTGTGTTTTAGCTACAGAAACAGCCAACTTTCTTCTTTTCTTATACTCTTGGACAATGGACCATGCCACAAACACTTGCAGTTTTCTACGAGACAGCAGTATTGCAACCTGCTTCCCATTTTAGTTTTCCCAAAGAGTACCAGGTGCCAGACTGAACTGCTTCCTGCTTTTTCAGATATCTCTGAAGACAATATCCAATCTTGAGAGAATTCTTTCTCAATCCTTTATTACAGGAAACTTTCTGAGCTTCATTTCCTTTTATGCTGCAAAAGGGAAAAAGGATCTTACAGTATGTGTTTTTCCCCAGTGAGAAAAAAGACAGGGGAAGAAACCAAGAAAGTTTTCTTTCTGAATCAAGCCTGACTCAAGGCTGCTGCATTTCAACAGAATATCAACAAAACAAAACAAAAAAAAAAACCAACCAAAAAAAAAAAGGACAAGAAAGGAACAAAAAAAATTGCAACCATTCTTCACTGACAGCCAGGTTTCCTTTAGAAACTTCTGTAGGATGATTCAGGTCATCAGAATGATCACTGTTGTAGGGAGGAAGGCTGTATTTTTTTTCCCCAACACTAAAAACATATGTCTCAGCAGTGAATGTCTTGCACTCCATCTGACAACCACATCAGATTGGTATGAAGGTAGAGAAGCTGAAAAATAAGTTTATCTTTTAGTATGGTAGTAGCTCCATTAGCTTCAGAATGTCATGTTACAGTTGCTTAGGATTTGAATCTTAATGCCCAGTAAAATATGAGTAGTAGCACGATTTCACCTAGTTTCTTTTAGGATTTATCCATGTTCTAGAATTGTCACAGATTTCCAGTTAGCTCACCACTGTGAGCTCAGCAGTCATGATGGCAATGTTAAACAACGCTCTTGACCCCTCATGGGTTCAGACAGAAAATAATATCTTGTGATGTAATCTTTTTTCTTTTGTTACTGTTCTGACATTGATTAGAACTTTTTGTTCCATGTCCATTACCCTACCAAGACAGCAATTCTCTAATAGACTAACAGCAACCAGATCAATAGTGTTTCACACCTAACTACATCTTTCATATCAGTTAATTTCAGTGTCACAAGGATTTCTTCTACAAAATTTCAGATCAAACAAATATATAGTACTGACATGGAGATTTCTTTCACTTTTTTAGTCTTAGTATGATCATCTATTTTTATATATATAAATATATATAAATCACAGATTTTAACTTCTTAATTACAAGCTCAGGGTTGACACTTCTTTATAAGAAAAATAATGTTTGGTCAACCAACTCTTCTTTATTTTGCTGCTCTGAAAAGTAACCCGTTAATGACTGGTGAGCATGAAAATCAAAGAAGAGAATTTTTTACATATCCAGCTGTCCATTTCCTAACAAGTTTGCAGGTTGGTGGAGATAAACCTCTCTCATATGTGTGTATTTGGTGGAGGGGGGGGGGTGGGGGGGTGGGGGGCATGTGAGTTTGTATGATAGGCCTAGAAGAGGACATGGATGTTAATCGTGATGGCAATTGTACTTCAGATTCTTCAAGGATACATTGCTTTAATAATCATTGTCTAAATTTTTATGGTCTGGAATAGAGTTTCCCTAATTTACATCTGGTCATAAAACCCAAGACGGAAGCTGTTTAAACCCTGGACAAATGTGTATCAACAATTAGACATCAAAATCTTCCTTCTTCTATCAACCACAGACAAAGAATTTTTGGGGCAATTCTGTGTGGTGTTGAACTGATTTGCCAGAAATTTATTTCCTGATTCTTACTCTGACTATGGAAATGGTATACACGAATTGTGGTAACACTGTAAAGCCAGCCAACCACATTTCAGTTTAACAGCTGAGCAGGTAGATCGTATCCATTGCAGTCGCTTTTTCTTGTCAAATTATAATTAGCTATCGATTTAGGCATGACATTAAAATAGAAAACACACAGCACGTTAGAATAAAGTATACTTAAGCACTTTTACCAAAAAGTATTTACAAACTATTTATATAGTATGTCTAATAACAAAAAGCATAAGTTTTGAGCCACTTGTATTCAATTCCTTTTCTTCCCCATTTGTTTACTTTGAAATATAATTATAGATAGCATCATGGAATCATAGAATCACGGAATGGTCTGGGTTGTAAGGGACCTTAAAGATCATCTAGTTCCATCCCCCCTGCCTGGGCAAGGACACTATTCACTAGCTAAAGTTGCTCAGGGCCCCATTCAGCCTGGCCCTGACAGGTGGTCTGTTCTGGGCCCAGATTAGTAAGTCACTGTCTAAGTGTACAGATCACTTGGGTCCTACATGGCCATAGCAATGCTTCCTGCTTTTCCAAAGGTTCCCCCTGGAGCAGGTCTTGATTGAGCATTTACTGTCTGCAGCAAGTTTAAGCCAATTCTCATAGGCTTTTTCTTTTGCCCTGGTACAGCAGATATCAAGCAGAAGGTCTTTACTTTCAATTTTTTTTTCCTGAACTTGCACATGCAGCTTTCTACAAGGGGAACCTTTAAAAAATCTCCCCTGATCCATCTCTTTTGACCCATCTCCACATCCTCTCTACATCCTCAGCAACTTTGTTTCAGGAGAACTTAAGTTTGATTTTGATTTCTCTGGTTGTGTGCTTCTTTGGTGGTAACTGATTCAATTTCCATCTGATTATCCTGGATCTGAAGGCTTATTGACAGGCAGAAATGTCCAAGCCCTCTGATGCAAGTCCTCTGTTGTACTTGCTCCACACTGCTAGTGAAGGAGCTGACGGACTCACCAGTTTTTTTGTGTTAGCCTTGGCCCACATGTAGGTGATCTGATGGCTGTTTTCAGCTGGTGCAGCCAAGGTGTGTGTCCAGGGTGCTCTCATCTGTTTGCAAACCTCCATGGACTTTTGGACAAGGAATAAGAGGGATCCCTAAGAACCAGGGGTTCACTGAAGGTGCTCGTCACTGGAGGAGCTTGCCCTGCTCTTCTTGAACTGGATCTTATAAACTGCTGCTCAAACAACACACCAGCTTGATCTTTGCCAAAATGTGATTCCTGGGGGAGTTCTGCCAGAAATTTATGTCTTCCACATTATCATTTCTCCTCTTATTTTCCTACTATGCATGGTGATATTTTGTCAGGAGACGGAGATGCCTTTGCGTGAAGTACTGCGTATACATTTCTTTAATAGTCCCTAAAGGTTGAATACATTCTTCATACACTGCATTTTTCTGAGATTAAGAGAGCTATTAAATCTACAGAGAAAATGAAATTGGGAATGAGGGAGAGAAAAGAAAAAGCATTCATGTTAATAAATGTGAGAATTTACATAATTTCCAGTGATTCTATTTGCACATCCTTTACATCCAATAGCTCTTTTTCTAAGGTAATTTTTGGGTGTGACACAGTTTAAATATTTCTGTTCTGTTAGCAGCAGATAAAGTAAGAAATTATACAGAAGACAATTATATGTTCAAGAAAAAGTATCTAAAACCTAAGGAAAAGACTTTTGATTGTGTAAACCCTCTATGCTGTGCAATCTGGAAGTTCTTCACATGTAATTTCTTTTAAAATGGAGGCTAATAAAAAATTAGATGCAATTAATTACATAATCATTGCTGTAGACCCCTCTGAGGTTTTTTCTTTTCAATATTAACTGATTTCAAGATTGCTTTTGCATCATCCCCAAATTTTTCATGTTCATTGTACTGCAGATTTTTCTACTGATGGCTCAGTACATAGTACTGTAAATGCAGTGCAGACTACCTGTACTCTGGCCAAAGTTAGGCATTTCAAAAAAAGACAATCAAAAAAAGTTGAAAAAAGAGGATAGAGATTTTCTGGAAAAGAGGAAGAGGAAAGGAAACTGTTCCTTGGTGCTCTGGTAAGAGTTGGTCTATCCCAGCTCCCTAAGAGGCATCATAGACTTCTGTCCTCGGAAAGCTCTGAAAATCTGAGTCTCAGATGCACAAATCATCCCAGTTCTGTGGGATTTTTAGGAAGAATGATTCCCACAGATGTGTGAACCAGTTTGAGCTGCTTCCATGCAAAATGGCTTTACTGTGCATGTGACTGAGCACTGGCACAGATTGCCCAGAGAGGCTGTGGAGTCTCCCTCACTGGAGGTATTCAAGAACCATCTGAGCACAATCCTGTTCCGTGTGCTCTAGGATGACCCTGCTTGAGAAAGGAGGTTGGACCAGATGACCCACTGTGGTCCCTTCCAACCTGACCCATTCTGTGATTCTGTGATTCTATGAGCTGGAGTTGTTCTTGGGAGGTGGACTCTGTGTGCAGTGTCTCAGCAGGCAGCAGTTGCCTTCAGTTTACTAACTGATTCTGAATCATTATCAAATGTAACTATACTTATTCACTGAAACTTTTACTACTTCAACATAAAAAATAAATTACAGCACTGATGCAAGTTGTGTTTTTTGTTTTTAATTTGCTTCTAAAGATAACCCATTAAAACTGAATACAGAAAATTTTAGAATGATTATGCAGGTTTCTATAGATTTCATTATGGATATTAAGAAGAAATCCACGTTTCAAAGACCACAAAACTATGTTTACAATATTACCCACAAATGTTCAAATCTGCTAGAGGAGAATGGATATACTTAACAATAGTGGAATGTTACGTAAAATTGAAAAAACCATAATTTTAAAGGGAAATTCAGCAGTCAAAGGCTAAGTCTTAGTGTCAGTACTGAGATTATGTTGTCAAAACATAATAGACTCAGCAATGCCTACTTTCAAGAAAAATAGGGCAGATGATGCGCTGAGCATGGCAATGTTTTCACTACAACTACTCAGCTGGACTATGAGGATCATATTAATATGTGTAATTATGACCCTTTTTGGATAAAATAGTGATAAAGACCATAGTACCATGGTAACAGGCTATGTTATACTTGAAGGATAAATGTTATGCTAGTAACAATTCCCTCATATGTTAAACCGTATAGGAGACTTAATGGAGAATGAAAAACTATGATTTTTAAAATAGAGTTCTAACATCAGACAAGAGTGATGGTCTCAAATTAGTCAGAACATTTTGCAACAGTCTATCTTATTCAAATCTGCCAACCAATACAACCAACCAATCACTTGAGGGTAATTTGCCAACGTAACATGTAGTGTTCACTTACAGTATCTACTTATTTTTTTCTACTAAGCTGAGTATCTAGTTTATGATTCTGACTGTGCATCATATGAGGTCATAAACAGACTTGTGCATTGCACCTGTGTGAAATCCTGGTGCCATGACAAAGCGAGTGACAGCTTTGTCATTAACAAGAATTTTAACTATAATCAGGGAGAAAAAGATAAGTCCCTTTCTTTCTGGAAGCTGTTAATATGTGGTTTATTTCTGACTCTTAATGAAACAACAACACTGTCCATAAAAGAAGTGATGTTAGTGTTGTCACCTGCAAGTTTCCATCCAAAGCAGTTGCAGTCTTTGAGCCTGATTTCCCCACAGCTGAGGTCTCTGGACTGTCCAGGAGTTCAATAAAGTCATATGTGTTTGTTCATAACTTAAAGTCTACACAGTTAAGTCTAATAATTTCAAGAAAATGGGTTGGTATTTCAGTCAGCTCTTATTTTGCCTTTATATTTAATTATGTAGCATTGATTATTAACAATAAAACACATGTGAAAGGCTTTTGTTTCACACTGATGAAAAAAAAACCTTCTTCCTTTTCCTCCTTTATTCTGGCACCAAGAAATCGGTGCGACTTGATACTTAAATCAATTGGCAGCATCTGGTGTGTGGCTTGTTTATTAAACTCAGAACAGCTGCATTACTAAGAGGAGCTGTCTTTTTCTTGAGAGGGAATAGGGAAAGAGTGTGTCCATTTATCATTAGCAAAAAAGATGTAGAGAATGTCAACTATTTATCTTAGAAATAGTGGAGGTCCATCTGTCAGCATTTCTGAAGATGTTTTGAAGTCAAATTTCCAGGGAAGACAAATAAAATTTAATAGTGAGACCCAGCAGATACATATGACTGTGGGGGATTAACAATGAAATCAGGTGAGGGACAACTGGAGTTCATCACATCTGTCCAGCTCTTCTTTTCAACCTACTGCCTGTGAGTTTTCAGTGTAGTCTGATTATAACCATCTACTCATGGACATAGCAGGGGCACAAATATTGCTTCACAAGTCAGCAGTGCTTTGGTAGTCTGCTGCAAAATTTCTCTCCTTCTTCCCATTTTCCTGGTATACTGTCTAATTCTGTATCTTTCAGAGTCTGAGGAAGAGCTTACTACCTAAAACAGATTTTTGTGTGTCAGTAGTTTTTAAAAAGTGTTATTTAGGCACAGAAGTTGTTCACATGTCTCATGAAAATTACTCAATTTCACTATGTATCTAGAGAGTTTTCTTCTCCAGCATGAAAATGACACTCAGAGGAGGCTTTGGAAAAAGCCCAAACTCCATTAACCCTCTAAATTTCTTAGAGGTCTTCCATGTTCCACTAAATACCCCAAATACCATGTTACAGGTGGACAGTGCTCCTTCTCATCCCTCCTCTCCTCACTCCTCACATCAAAGTATCATCCTGGCCTTGAAAATCTTTCAAAATAAGTGCTTCACCATCTCAGCTAGTACATTTAAAAAAAAAAAATACCATATCTGTGTTTCCTGATGATAAATAATTCTAACTAATACTTCCTGTGTGCCACATGTCCTATCTGTCTTTGAGTCACCCGTGTGGCTATGAAAATTTTCCTCTCCAGGCTAAACTGTCTTTTCTGTCATTTTTAGCACACTGGATTTTCTATCTCCCTTCACCAGATTTCTGTGCCTTTGGTAGAAGCTAACGCTTCTATTTTTCAGACAGAGGAAGCAGCAACAGGGAGATTTGGTTCACTTTATTTGGGAGGTTTCTATTGGGCTTTATCAAACCCTAACTTTAGCTTTTATTCTCTATTCTAAACATGCTTGTCGGTCTGTATGTTCTTGATTATCTGACATATATCCTGCTGACTCTTTTTTTCTATCTATAATTAGCGCTTATAGACTATGTTTTGGGTTGTTCACTCAGTTGTGGCAAAATTCTACTTCTTATAACTATAGCCTGAAACTATAGCCTGTTTTGGTGTCTGTTTTGTCTGGTATGCTGATAAGCCAGCAAGGCCAATGCCAAAGAACTTGTGGATTTTCTATAGCAAGATTAACTGAATGGGCAACAACTTCTGGAAAAAATCGTATTGCTTCTGTAATTGATTATTTTGAGGTCTGGTGTTGGGTATTTTTTATTTCATTTTATTTTATTTTAATGTTGTGGGATTCATTTCATTTACTTCACACATTGGCTACATGTATTGTAATATAACTACAGATAAATTGTTTCAGTCTTTAGATCACAAAGAAGGTTTTTAAGCAGCTGGTTGATCTTAGGGGGGTTTTTAAGAGCTACAGAATGATGATCAGTCTCAAAAGTTTGCCCAAAGAGTACTCAGAGAATTTCAGACTTCAGCTTCATGCTATTAGTTGAGTTTGAGACTCCAGGAATATTCTGTAAATAATTTGTGAATATGTGTGTTTACTTGAGGGGGAAGAAGGGAGCATCTGCATCTCTTAAATATTCTGATGCTTCTTTTCAATTTCTGCCTAATCTGAACACAAATCTACAAATGAGGAATTCACATTTAGATGTTCAGGGAAGTCAAACTGAATCAATTGATGGACATTTATAGACAGACTCCCCCAGGTTACTTTTTTTTTGCTGATGAGCAACATCATTTAATTTCCACTAGGAATTTTGTTACATTTATCAAATTCAAAGAAAGGGTGTTGTTTAAGTAGGTCAGATTTCTTGATTTGGGTATCAATTGATATTTATACATGTTTGTTAAACTTTTATGACTCCAGACATATGAACATTGCTTGAAAGCATGCAAATTTTTAGCTCTGGTTTTTATGCTATATTTCTAGATTAGTTTTTAACGTAGCTAAATGTGAATTTATAGGGATGATATTTGAATGCAAATCAAGTTTAGAATAAAATTTGTTTTAGACAGAGATGGGGTTGGGTTGAAAAATTATTATTAAACTTTAAACCTGCTTTTCAACTGATCTGGTTCTAACATTTCAGCTTAATCTGGCACAACAATTATCCAAAACCAGTTTCTAGCTCATACCTGAAACTAAATGGTAATTTCAAAATTTCCAATCAAAATGAAAGTTAGAGAAAAATCCAAGTTCCCCCATCTCCAAGCACTACTTACAAAGATAGAATATTTAGCATATGGCAGTGTGTGTGTGTGTATATATATAGCAGTATATCAAGGCAGAGTTTGAACTTTTAAAGGAAAGATTCTTTATGGCTTTATTCAGAGAAATATTGTACCACAGAAATAGAAAAATATATACAATCGTTTTGATACATTTGTGAAATAGGTTTCACAGAACTTGATATTTTTTGTGCAAAATGCCTTAAATCACTTTATGTAGGGCTAATGCAATTGAATTTATTTCTGTATATAGCCTTTTATAGTAAATACTTCGGATGCAACACTAGACTTTTCTTTCCACTGCAATCATATACAGCCTTATGATTACTAACTATAACAGAGAGACAATGAAAGCTCTGCTTTATTAGCTGTGAATGCACTTTCAGTCCACTTGTAGACTGAGAGCTTGGAAGCAAGAAGTGGTGACAGTGCCAAGAGCACTGAGACCTTCCTAATGGGCAATGCCTACACTCTCTCAGTCCTTTTCAACTACTTGTCCTGTCATGCCATCTGTCTTCATGGAAATGGGCTGTGACTTAGGGCCTTGGATCATCCCACCAAGCACTTCAGGGAGCACACTGTCTTTGTAGATCTCTACATTCAGTCAGCAGAGATGGGCACCTCCATACCTGGGAAGGGGCTTACCTCCCTTCTCAGCACAGGCTGCCTGGGATGACAAGGTTTGTCATGTAGAAATCCCACTTAAGTGCCTGGAAGTAGATGCCACTAGTGAGACCAGAGGTCCAAACTTCACCCAGACTCTCTCCTGTGCTTTTTTTTTGTTGTTGTTGGCCCAATGATGCCTCTTCTTCACGCCAGGGCTGGAGTGAGGAACCTGGAGAGGAATTCCACTGGAGAAGTCATAGTACAATGACTTTGTTTCTGGGCCAAACCAGCCCTGGTGTAACCAGAGGTAAAACCAACATGCATTTGTTGTTCTGAATGCTGCCTGATGCTGCTGTGTTTGTGCTCTTACTTTTAAGACATTTGAACTGGTCAAATATCCCAGTTTCAAACAGGAAAGGAGACTGCCTTCAATGCACATATGCACAAGGGATGGAGCTCAAACAGGTCATTTCTGAAATCCCAGATGTCTTTAAAAGCAGTGCACAGGGCTAAAGCCAGCTCAGACAGTTAGCAAGGATTATGATGCACATGGCCAAAGGACATAAAGCAAATTAATGCAGTGCCTCAAAGAGTGAGGAACTGTGAAAAAGATACCCTTTGGGTTTAATCATTAATGCACTTAGTTTTTTGTCAGTCTCAGCCCTTACTGCATCAGTGAAAGGAAAATACACACCTAAGAGGTCAGTGAAGAGAAAGCAAGGTTAATACCTACAGGTTAATGCTGACAAGCCACTAACACACCTCTTAAAAAATAGCTGAGTGGTATGACAGAAATAGCTCATTAAAAACTGAACAATAATAAAGCACAGCTTCATCTGTATCCCACTCCATCTTTTGAGACTCCATAACGATGAAATTCATTCCCCAGAATACTTCTTGGGAGCTTGGTAGTGCTCCCAAGAGCACTACCACTATGTGGCAGAAACCAAAAGCCCTAGCTGTGAATCACCCATTTCAGTCCAATATTCTAGGCCTCCTGCTTTTCCACTTAGTTTTCATTTTGCATTTCTGAGAATGGCATACACACACAATGCATGTGAGGATGCATCTCTCTCCCTGTATGCATATACAAGCATATATGTATCTCCACAAACACAACCACAGACCAGTATATTTCAAGCACATACGCTGTAAGAAAGTATTGGAAAGGCTCAATTTACCACAATATTGACCTAATGAGAAGAGACCCAGGCAGGAACTTGTGCTTTAAATATGTTTATACCTTGTGTCTCTATAAGTGTTATTGAAATTTTCTGAAATAACTGGAATAGAGTGAGCCTGCAGAACTTAATTTGGCAACATCTGCTGCTACTAGTAAGAAACACATAAAACCCAAACCCACAACCTTCCAGACAAAAACAGCAACCTAGATGGTATCTTTGAGCTTTACTAATACAAATTTCATTATTCCTTGGTTTCTGTTTGCACACAAAAAAAACCTGTAGAAGCTCACCAAGCTTTTTGGAACCCCTACTTCCTTCTTTTCGGGCTACAATAATTGTTAAATGATGACTTTTCTACATTTTATGTTCATTAAAAATGAGGTGGGTAAAATACTGGTGATCAAAACCATCATCCTAGTTGGTGGGGTTTTTTAAAAAAGTGAATTCATAATGCATGGAAAGTGGCTCTTACTTTTAATGATATCATCTGGCCCCCCTTAACTGAATTACAGTTTTATAATCACACTGCCACTGTCCATCACCCAAGAATGACATGACACAATACCCAACGGATTACCCCTGAAGCAATTGGGTCGTTTTCATTTCTTTCTTCTCCACACACTTTCCTCCAGGAAGTTTTGATTAGTAGAAATGCATTCAGATTTCCCTGTGGATAAAAAGAAGGGAAGTGTTTGACATTTTCCAGGCAATCTCAGACAGTACTGCTCAGCCCATTGCTTTTTCATTTCCCCCTGAGCTTTTACTAAGTCCAGTGCACAACAGCTAATGTGGTTTTCACAAAACAATGATCAGTAATGTAAATACCATTTCTTCCCTCAAGATTTATAATGAATTCTGTGTTTCTTAAGCTTGTTTCTCTCATAGATTTTCATGTTAAAAATGATATTTGGAAATCACAGGACAGTTAAAACATAAAGCGTTGTGTTTCTGTTCATTAGTAAGAAAAGTTTGACTGCAGGGAAATTTTGTTGGCAGGGTTGTATTAACAGTCATTTACATGCATATATATGTATATATGTATGTAGAGCTGCACCTGCTTCTTTCATATACCTTAAAATTACTACCAGATAATGAATGTCCTCCTATTAAACTCATTTTTTGTATTGCATCTTCCTGAAATATAGACATTAGAAGACCTTGCTGCTCAGCCAAGGCAATTTTGCCTGGTGCAATATTATGTTAGTAGACAAAGGCACTTGAAAAAGCCATACATTTTATTTTCTAAATCAATACTTCTTTTGCTGCCTACTGAAAAATCCTTTTTTAGTGCTTACAACACATCTGAGAGCTAGAATAGGATTGTAATATTCAGTAACAGACTGAAAAAATAACTAGCATTCTTAAAGATTCATTTTATTTGCCCTGCCTTTTGCCTGCAAATGTTACACACGTAATGCTTTTCAGACAGATTGTACCTTGTTAGTTGCCCTGCTTCATAGTATACATATATTAATGAATATGTATTTCCATTGGCGATGGCGTAAGGCAAGTTATTTCTCTCATAGTGTTATTCTACTGTTTTTACATGTGCATAATTTAAATTTGCAATGGCTTGTTGGAAAGACTAATTGGTTGTCACTGACTACTAGCCAGAGTTTTCTTTTGTTAAGACACCATTACATAAAATTCTGATCATTACATGAGAGCTCATTTCTGATTGTTAAATCTAAATTATATTCTTTTCAAAATCACAGCAAACTCCTTATCTGTGAATCTCCACAAAAACATTGTATTAAAAAATGTCAGAAAACAGTTTTTCCAATTGTCTTCATAATAAAAAATAAATAGATTTTCTGAGTTAAACAAGACCTTTATATGAATCTTGCCATAGTTGGCAAAGCATTAGAATATAGAGCCCACAATTCACTAACTCTCTGTGCAGAGAGAGCAATAGCTCATCTAAAAAATACCAGATTGCTTGTCAGGGAAGTCTTATTGATGCAACACACAAAGTCACTTGCAGACCATCTACTATAGGTATCCAGTTGCAGCAACCACTGTGAGATGTAACATCAAGAAAGCAAAGAGAGACAAACTCTCTGCTTCCCATTGCCATGAGATTTCAACTGTCTATACAATCAACAGACAGAAACAGGGAAATGTGTATTCATTCTTTCCACTGGCTGTAGCTACATGTACTGTATGTTGCTCTGACTTCACTATTGACTGTAAAGAGTATTCTTGCTCTGGCATTGTGGCATGACAAGCTCTGTGAATGATTTATTACCATCTTCAGCTTAGAAACCTTTAAATACATGCACAATGCCATAGTAGGTGGTTTGCACTCAGCCCATTAATCCAAGTACTAGAGATAGGTGATCAGAAGCAGCTATTTTTGGTGGGGTAACTAAGTGTATGGATTAAGATTTCCCAAAGTAACTCATTTAAATTCAAAGTTTAGAAGTGTTCCAGCAACCTGGACAATGTAATTTATGCTGTGTGAGGACTATGCAATGGAGGATCAGAAACACCTTCCCCAGCCTCTCTGGTCCTCCTCCCAGTGAAGCTAGTGAGAGTTTGCCATTGGCTCCAGTACCAGGAATAGCACATCTAACAAGTTTGATACTAACCATTTAAATCTGTGTTTATATCCTCAGTGTCTATCTCTCAACACTGGTGACGCTTACTAGTTCATAATTACAACAGAAGTAAAGTGTGGGACTATCTTTTACACTGTTACTTAATATTCAGTACTGTATGTATATATCTACTTGACACCTCAGTGAAGACTTTGACATGCCTTATTCATTCTAGTTATTTTTATGGTATTGGTTTTGTTAGATTGCTTTCCCATATAAAGAATAAAACTATAACTGTTCTGACTTAAAATTGTCCAATTAATTTTTATCCAAGTTTTGTTAAATCTAAATCGTGTTCATCAGTTCTTCTCATTCCCATCACCCTTCACTCACACTAGGAAGGCAATGTATGTTGGTGGTTTAAAAACAGGCATTTGGTATTCTCTGATGGACTACAATAAATATCTGAAGTAAGTACCTGCCTCATGTCTTGTGGTTTCTTGTCTGCAGAATGAAAAGTGATCTCTGCAGACCAGCAGTGTTAATCCTATGATTGTCAGCTACTGGAGAATCATGAGGTAAAATGAATCTTTAAAATAACTTATAAGGACTTCATTCTACAGCATTCTTTTTTAAGCTACATATTTGTGCCAGCCATATTCTCCTAAAATCTGTCAGAGAAGTGAAAAACATTGTGGAAGTGTCCAAAATCATGGCATCTAAGGATGAATTTCAGGCAGGAGTCCTTTATTTATTCTTTTGCAAAAGGTGAGATCTTTCTATGTCTATAAATAAAATACTTCTAAAAATTATACTTGATTGTTATTTTTACTTACTTATTAGTTCTAAGTCAATCATATTAGAAGCTAATTTAATGGTAGTATTTTATTGAAATTGTTGAACACTATTTTTTCTTTTTTTTTTTGCATAAGACTACCAATGATCCTGGAGTCTTAAAATGTGAATCAGTCATGGTCTTTAAGAAAGATCCATGGGATCTGTCAAATTAGAGGGGTCTCTTTCTCCTTTTTAGTTTGGTTTATTCTAATTCCTTCAGTGGAGTCTAAGATTTCATACTAGGTTTTCACACTGTCAGCACAGCCTCTTTAAAATTATTCTGTTTATGTTTCAAGTTTAAGGGGTTTGTTCAGAGGCCTACATTTTGCTGTCTGGCATCACTTAAAACAGTTTAAGTTAGCCAAGGTATCTGCCCAGAGCCAGGAGACATGACACAGGACCTGCAGAGCCCTGCATCCTTCTAGACTGGCAATTAGTAGTCCAGATGGAATGGCCTCAAGAAGTTTGAATGAAACTAAAGGCCTAAGTTTAGGCAAGAGAAACAATGTCCTAAATTCAGGTGATCTGAAGCCCACTCTAACCTGGTACAAACCTAGATTTGGGCAACCTAAATCTCGCCCTGAGAAGGGGTTTAGTTGCTTAGAGGCAATGTTGCCATTCTGGGTATGGCAGGATTTGGTTCAGCTGCCTGCATTTACATCTTGTAGTCCCACTGCCCTGGATTTTCTGGGATGTATCGAAGATGCATCCAGGATGTCTCTGGACACTTTTGTGAGGCTCATTGAGTCATAGCTGGCATTGCACTCAAGATGTCTGTGTGTAGCTGGCAAATATGCAGAGCAGCAGGAAATCCGTGGCTTCCTGGGATAGCGGCTGGAGCACCCTAAACATCTCCAGGGGCACTGTGTTACCTGCCTCTGGCTAACCACACCAGCTCTCCCAGTCAGAGGAAGTCTGACACCTTCTGGGCACATCTATCACTGAACTGAGAGAAACCAGCTCATTTTAAAAACGATTCCGTGAAGAAATTGCTTGGGTAGGGTTGGGAATGTACTCCTTTCTTTGGAGTGGGCTGTTGTGTTCCTCATCATGGACCAAAACACTGAGTTTTCAAGGAGGAAAAAAAAGCACTTTACAGTGTTCAGCCTCTGAAGAAGGCTGAAGAATGATTTCCAGCTTCTAATAATTTTGTAGTATTCTTTATCTTCTCAACACAAGACAAACCTTGCTGTGCATGTTCCTGACAAAGTAAAAACAATCACTTGTCATAGAAGAGTTTAGTGAAATCAATAATTTAAAGTTCTGGTACTTCCTTGAAGAGACATTACCTGAAGGAGTGCATAGAGTCTTCTGTGAATCATGGAAAATCTATCTGACAACTAATAATTTCTCTTAATTATTACTCCTTTCCTGTGCACCTATGAGAAGATTCTGTTAATTAATAGTGCCTTGCTTTAAATCCTGCTGGAACAGAATGAAAATGTGAATTGCTAGGGGTTTTATTCTGTTAAATGTCAAAAATTTACCTGCCTATTCAAACACCACTTAATCCTTTAGTCTAGAAATACTATCACAACCATTTTCTCTGTCAGACTTCTGATATTTGTTTCATGACTGTATGAAACATTGCAAGTCTATTTTGATTCTTTTGTCTCATCAGAATGCAAATAAAATTCAAGGAGAATGGGATGTGAGAAAGCCTTTTAAAAAGTGAAAATACAACCATCTAACTGTTTGAAAACAACAGATGCTTTTACTTGAATGGCAAGTTCTTTTACAATTTAGAGATGAAATTTGAACACCAGCTTTAGCACTGAAATTATATTGACATAGTAAATTCTGAGGCTTTGCTGAATTTATTAGTACTCTCTTGGCTTAGTACACTATTGAACCTAATATTACATTTGCATCTGTGCATATCCATTTACCTGAATGCTCGGGTAGTGTCTATGACAAACATTAATAAATCCAGGCAACTGTTGATGTTAATCCAGGGAAAACTGTGGCCTAAGAAATTGTTTTCTGATGCATTGCTAGGCTCAGGCATACCAGAGAGCCATCAGGTATGGATTCCCAGCTAATAGAAAGAATGTGCAAGTTTAGTGTACTTGCAATACGATGCAAAAAACCTCTCCTGGGATTTGGACCTGCATGAGGAATGATGTTGTCTTATAAAGAAAGGGATGATGGCCCATTTTTGAGCAGCTCATGTGATGGATGATGCTCACTTCTGCCATCAGCTTCACTTGTTCACTTGGGAGGGAGCACAGGGCTGGGGAGCCCATGCAGACAGAAGCTCTGGGGACAGGGCAGTGAGGGAGCATGAGGGATTGGAGAAGAGACCAGCCTACAGCAACAAGACATCTTTGATACTTATAGTTACTTCAAATAATTTATTCTATGAGATAAGGAGTGTGGGAGAAAGAGAAGAGTAAAATAAAAGAAGTCCAAGAGCTACAGAATAATGGAATTAAGAGTAAAGAGTCAAGCTGGGTATCAGTAAAAATATCCTTAAAGTGAAGCAGATAAAGATGCCTAGTCTGGCTCCTGATTTTAATTTTTGTGATGAAGTTTCTCTTTGTTCTGGTTATTGATTTTCTTCAATAATGCATTTATTCAGTTTTGATAGAGATATTAATTAATTCAGAACAACCAATAAAATTATAACTGCAGAAACTCTTCACACACTCTTTATTAGATGTTAAAAACTTCCATCTTTCAACTGTAACCCTGACTATACTTAAACCAGCAGAGTATACATAATACAAATGTACATGGGACAACTATTTGTACTATTCAGTTTATGAGGCTTCTTTAAAATACAGACTAGGTTTAAGCATCATTATACTTTCCCCCACTGGAATGAATATTAGTAGATAAGTTAGAGGAGGGTGAAATAGACATATTTGACAAGCAAGGCAGAAAGAGCCAAAAGGACAAGGCAAGCAATGTGGAAGAGAGAAGGGAGACTGGAGAAGTCTCTAGAGGAGCAAACAGAAGTGAAATCTCTGGGCACCTCCCAGCTGAAAACAGAACTGGGACAATCCTGCACTGCAATGCAAACATGCTAGAAATTCAGACTGGATTTTTTCTTTCTCCAACTGTTTTTCCCTGAAATACTGAAATATTTGAGGGGCTCTTCCCTGAAACAATTGCAAAGATCCTTAACCGTGCCACAGGCAGAAGTGAAAACTAAGGGATTCTAATCTAGGCCAAGCAGCTCCACTACACACTCCATGAAATGTGGAAGGAAACAAGTCTGACATTCCCTGGCTGCAAATTGAATTTACTGACACTTTTCAGGCAAAGGCAATATTCCAAGTAGTCATTTTGTTGCTCAATAAATTCCCATTCCCATTCACTTTGCTCTGTAAAACCTACCCCTACCTTGCTTCCAAATGAAATAAATCATGGAATATTAGAGAAAAGAAGAGAGAGCAATTTTGTGAAGTGCTGCTAGAGATGTGTTTTCCAGATAAAAACCATACCAATATTGAGAGACTGACAGCAACTAAAGCAAAAATGAGCATGAGACAGGCTGTTGTGATGAGCTGACACAAATTCATCTGTCTGAACAACACGATTAAGTATACATCACAAAAACACAACTAGCAATCCCCAGACCAAGCTAAAAAATTTAGATATAGGCAAGACTGAAACAAAAAGTACCAGTTTTTCCCTCCCTTTTCAATTTTAAGTAGAAATATACCTTTTATCTTTATGTTTGTCTGTCCTAGCACAGCCACCAGGGTATACTTCTTTCTTACCAGCAGATAGACATAGTGTAAATGAGCACCGAGCTCTGTAATCTCTCTCTATATGTGTCATATCCTTGATCAAATATTTTTATTTGGGGGGTTGATTTAAAAACAACAAATTCGATATTAAAACAAATGCTCTCATTGCTTTTGCAAAATCAACTTATCCCAAGATTACATGCGGAAAATGTTGGAGGAAAACAAGAAGGGATTTTTCCTCCCGTTAAAAAAACACAGCTTTTTCTTTCCTCGGGGAGGATTGTGCTTTGCCTTCACAAGCGGTGTTTTTCAAAGCTCTGAGCTGAATTCTAAATCGTGGGGTTTGGCACACGGAGCGGGTGTGCGGGAAGCAGGATTTCTGCAGCCCGTCGAGGCTCCCGGCTTTGGGGAGGAGCTGCGGCCGCCCCGGGATGTGACCCGCAGCCGAACAGCCCCGCAGCAGCTCTCAGCGAAGCTGCCGTCTCTGCTCTGCCGACAGCCAGGCCAAGGGCAGCAGGAGAGCGCAGCAGCCCCTGCTAGCCCTGAACCTGAGCGCTGTCAGCAGGTTTGATGCGCCCCTGCAAGCGCTGAGCGCACCGGCTCTCCCCGCAGCGCCCGGCCCGGCACAGCCCGCTGCAGCACCGCGGGAGGAAGCAGCTCTCCCGAAAGGTGTCTCCAGCCTGGGAAACTGCTGACCACGGGATGGCAGCATGAAAGACAGTGAAAAAAAATTGCTTATATAAATTAGGCTGGAGTGTCGCCCTGAGAATCAGTCTTTCGATATTGTTTTCTACAAGTTCTAGCCACTTTCCCAGGAAAGTAACAATAAACATAGGTGTTTATACATTCCATTAAAGATGTGTCTTTTGATGGACGTCTCTCACAGACTGTGCGGTTGGGAAGGTGTTAACCTGACTATCCAATCCCTGATGGTGGTCAGAAACCTATAAATACTGAAAGAACAAATAAACTATTCTCTTTCTTTCACCACACCTCGAGCTGCATCCGTGTGACTCATTTCTTGTCCAACAGTGACACTGGAGTTTGGAAGTCTCTGGTAAAAATGAAAAAGTAAGCCAATTAAGAAGGTTTTATAAGGGCTTCAGGCTCTATCTGGAATGGGTGGCGACTTGCCCCTGCAAAGCCAGTCACCAGCCTTATTGCTGACCAGAGCAGCCTCTGAGCATTTAATGTGTTTAGCAGCTTTTCTGTTGACTCAGGCAGAGGAGGCAACTGTGAAACTCTTACAGATACTTGAACAATAATGCCTCCACATAAATATGAAGCCACTGAAAGACGTTTCAAAGTAGAAGGCATGCGGGGGTGGGGAATGAAAGAAACCTCAGGAGACCTTCTTCTAAGTCAGAAATAAAAAAAATCTGGTGAGAGACAGAATAGACCAAACAGAGATGGATGGCAGGGAAACAGGACTGGAAGCAGCCTGGATGCAGCAATGAAATCACCCAGTGAAGGAAGCTGCAAGGGAGATTTTGTGGCCTTACCACTGAACATTTAAGCATTTGTCTCCCAGTCATGTCATAAATCCACATAACACAACTCACCATTTCCAGAACAGACAGCTGAGCTCTCTGCTACACAGCCACAGAAAATCAGGAGCCACGGAGGAGGATCCATGACAGGCAAAACAATGGTGCAAGAAAGGATCTTTTTAATCCAGTCTGTGAGAAAGCCTGAGGACAGAGATAAGGGCTGGAGACCCTGTGACTGCCTCCTTTATTTAGGCACTTGGAAGTGCTGCCAAGGGCAATGGCTGCAGTCCACCCATACTTTCTTTCCCTCATTTCTGTTGAAATTGCTCCAGGGTTCATCAGTTTGTCAACAGGCCAGAGAGGACAAGGCAGTGAAGGGAGGAGAGACAAATAGGGGTGGATAATGTGATGTGGAAGAGACCTGACTGCTTCTTTGGCCTCTACTGAAAAGTCTGGTGTGTTGAGGTTTCTCACTCTCAGTCAGATGTCTTAGCTGTGCCACTATCCTGCAAAAACCATCTGTCCTGGCCCAAGGATAAATGAGACCTCTGAAGTGGGAACACAAGGCAATGGCAACATCATCAGCAGCGCAGACGGGATTCATGGGGAAGATTAAGACAGGCAAAATAACCTGCAGATTCTGCAGTTGGGAACCTCCTTTTCATATTTCATCCATACCCTGCTGGTTTTGGAGCATGGTTTTCAATCTATACAGTGCAATGATTTCTATGTTGTCTTACTTTGAAGCCCAGTGTAGAGGTATATTTGCTGGAATGGAAAAGATGAATGCCCCTTCAGATGAAGAAGGTGGTATGTAAAAAAGATGGGCAGCGTTGGTACCATTTTGTCAGGCCACCCAGGTCTTGGAAAGCCTAGGTTCAGTAAAAAGCCCTGGATAATGAATATCTGCTGCCTCTCAGCTGCAGAGCAGGATCATAGACACAGCTTTGTTCATAACCTGACTTAGTGCAGGCACCTGTGTGCTGCATGCACTGCACAACAGAGTACAGCCAGTATTTCAGGAAAAAATGTTTTCTTCCTGGTAGTTATCAGCCTACATGCCTAGTTCTATAAGTGTATACCTTCCATACTAAATTTAGCTGACAGTCTTTCAATATGCCTCTTTTCTTTCTCTTTTCTTTATGTTTCACCACAAGCATAGGCATGTGTCTGCCCCAAAAGAAAGTCGGTAATGGTATTGGTAACTTAAAATTTTATAATAATAGCCATGAGACATGGTAGCTTTCCATCACTTCTTTCCTAAATCAGGGCAAAATTGCAACAAATTCCATTTCAAACATTTTATTTAGCTAAATAGACAGGAATGAGATTTAATTTAATTCAGAAAAAAGGTTCTCACTAATTCCTTAAGAATATTTTCATGATAATCATTTCCACAAAGGCACAGGCTATGACTGACAGAGATGATGTGGCTTTCATCAGCTTACTGCAGTGTCAAAATTTAGGCACC
The DNA here is from genome assembly GCF_030490865.1 of Poecile atricapillus. NCBI lineage: Eukaryota > Metazoa > Chordata > Aves > Passeriformes > Paridae > Poecile > Poecile atricapillus. The sequence goes on along the minus strand of NC_081249.1, from coordinate 41,464,407 downwards.
CAATCGACTGAGTGACTCAGAAAGAGGCATTAGCTGCCCACAGATCCAGTACATCCAGGTGAGAGAGCAATTAACTAGTGACCAGAGAGCATTAAACTCCTCAGAAAGATGATCCAGTCAAAAGCCCTACATCCAAAGCTGAAATGCATGTGCGTAGTTAACAAAAAAGACTGAGGAAGGCATGTTTTGGAGTATTTCTCCAGAGCTCAAACATCTCATTTGTAGCTCCTGTGTGCATTTTCTCAGAAGAAAGCAGCAATTCAGTAGGAATTATTTTAAAGGGGGGCAGGAATGGTGATGTTTACACCCATCTCAGCTTGAAGCCATTCAGCAGTGCACCTCCCATCTGTTAGCAAAGTACCTTGGGTAAAAAGCACACAGACAGAGGTGCTTGTGCTTCATCTTTCCTCCCTGGGCTGGGCTGGGCTAGGCTGGGTGGCTGTTTAATTATGAAGGTGAAGGGGAAAAGTGAAGGGCAGAGGTGGTCCATGGGCACCAGCTGAGGTTATGCTTTGCACTGATTTGTAGGGTGAAAATCCCAGGGGGATTGTACTGGGCTATGTGGAGATTTGGGATACTGTTTTCAGCATTCTTTCCTTCAGTTTAGGCATCTGTGGGAGCCTTTGAGCTTTTCACCCCTTTGAGCTTCCTCTTCAGCCCACCCCAGCAGCCTCAGACAACTTACGAAACAAGATATGGTAGATATTTATTGGCACCTGCATAAAACAGCAACAAAAAATGCATCTTGTGTTGCTTGGAATTAATGGAATATCAAAACACGTAAAACCAACCTTCACAACCAGACTTGTTGAAGGATTTCCTCCATCCATTCTTTAAAGTGCCTGTGCTCAGTTTCCTTTCTTTTTAAGCATTTCATACAAATTTGACCTGTGCTTCTTCCCTTCACCAAAGACACAACTTTTCTTGGTTGCTAGATCAATACTGTACTTTTTTAAGAGGAGATGAGCTTTCTGGTGTCACCAGTAATATTCCAGTAAGCCAGGAGAGGGCAGGTTGTGCTCTCGATACAGCTGTAGATTTTTATAAACAGCTGCTAAGTCCACTCACAGCTTTAAAGCCCTAATTACCAAACTAAGCCCCAGTCAGTGAAAAGAGGAATGCATGGGTCTTTGACCCTAGTACTTGTTATGTGCATAGCATCAATCTAATGCCCTCATTGCTTTTCTTCTGGAAAGGAAAATACCTTCCCACTCCATTTACATGTGAGACATGAACAACTCTCCTTTGCTTTTCCCACAGGCTCTTAGGCAAAATCTGTCCTAACAAGTTAGCTGCTGTGTTATCTTTTTTACATTTCTCCCTCTTTCTTTCCTTCCTCTACCCCACTGTCACTGTTACTTGCCCATAACCAGGGCAGCTTGCAAAGCAAACACTTGGGACAGCAACATCCAAACGTACAAGCTGATTAAGCTAGTTGGGCACGCTGTGACACCAAGGAAAATTCTCATCCACCCTTGGAAACAGCAGTCTAGAGTGCCTCCTAAATTTTGGCATCCAGATCCCAGGAAGGACAAAAATGTGTCAGTCTCCATCCAACAGCAGCTGTCTAAATTAGTGTTTAGCAAGAACTGGTGTGTGTTCTAGGTTGTTCAGCCTGGAGAAGAGAAGGCTCCAGGGAGACATTTTTGCAGTCTTTTAATATTCAAACAGGGCTTATAAGAAAGATGGGGACAAAATTTTTGATGGAGCCTGTTGTAGTGGGGGTACAGTAGGGGTTTACATTACAAGGGGTAATGGTTTCAAACTAAGACGGTAGATTTAGACTGGACATAAGGAATAAATTTATTACAATGAGGATGGTGAAACACTATCACAGGTTGCCCAGAAGGGTGGTGGATGCCCCATCCCTGCAAACATTCAAGGTCAGGTTGAACAGGACTCTGAGCAACCTGATCTAAAGATGTTCCTGCTCATTGAAGAGGAGCTGCAATGATCTGGACCTGAAGTCTTCTGTGATTCTATATGAAGACCCATAATCTTGTGGTGCTGGAAAACAGCTGACAACTCCTTGAGAGAAGCATATGGAGATCTCAGACCTAGCTATCTTCTGACACAAATAAGGGCCAACTAATGTGACACATGTGTAAGCTAGATTTCTGGAGACCTCATCTGTTGTCTGCAGCACCAGATAACACTGGTCCCTAAATAACAAAACCCCCAAAAGACAACCTAAGTTGGGAACTAAGGTACTGAGCTGAGCTGCTGTACAAAAAGTGCTTCAACCTCTAACATCTTGGGCATAATCCAGGAACAAGTGCACTGGGATCCCACAAAGACAGCAGAAATGGCAGCAGACTGCTGTCCACCTCATGGAGCAAAGGTTATCTGAGTGTGTGATGAGCAAATCACAACTTTGTTTGACCTAAAAAGTCTGCATTTTAGAAGTAAGTTTTGTGAGTTATTCAAAACTAGTTAATTCAAAGATATTCACATATTCAAAGCTAAGTATATGTGAAAACTATCTTCTTTCTTGCTCACATAGGCACTATTGAGCAGGCTAAGAGAAATGACAGAAACTGTTACTGACTGAACTTTTTATTCAAGGCTACAAAAGCAAAGGTTTTATAACACTCGAGACCCCACAATATACAAAGTCTGAATACTCCATTAATGTAATATATCAAGCACCAAAGCTGACAGGATCTGTTCAAGATATCATTTGCTATGTAAAAACACCTGTGCCAAGATAACACAGGACTGGATAACAATGGGCTTCAAATCTCTGTCTAAATAAAGAAATACATAGGGAATGTATAAAGGAAGGTTTAAGATGGGGTCTAGCAGCTGCCACATCCAAACCTGACTCCCCATCTGCACACCTAAGTAATGCAAGCTATCTTAGTTTTGTTACTTTGAGTCCTGCATCCTAGACCTTGGAAATTTGGAAGTTTAAGTCTAGGTTCATAGACCAGCGCGTCAGAGACAAAAAAGTTAAGTCTCACTTTCAACTTCTGTCCAAGGTCCCTAACACAGAGGTAAAACACAAGTGTATATCTAGGTGTCAGGGAACTCCTGATCTTAAATTTTAGGAGGTGGAGTTTTAGAGTTTACCTATTGCTATCTTCAGCTTTATTGAAATAAACTGTAACCAGGGCATTACAGTATTTTGTCAAACAGCATGAAACATTTTGAACCTTAAAACAAGACTGTGTTATTCAGAATATTTATTGAGAACTGTAAAATAATATATTATTCAAACATACATGTAGAATTAATAACTTTCAGCACCTCTTAATATTGCTAAATGAAATCAAGAACACATTGAGGTGAAAAATTATCTTGGTTATTCTCAAGTTGGTTTTCTCCTATTTGGATTCTCAGCTGTCTTGATCTAAACTATAGAGGATGATTTACATGTGTCACACACTCCAGATAACATTTAGTAATGAGAAAAATCTAGTCTGACGTGGGCGCTGCTCATATGTACCCAGAGACTTCACACATTACAATTCACAAGATAACAGGAAAAACCTGAATGAGAACAATTTAGTCAGCTGCCAAAGGAGTGTGTGATAAAGTCTCAGCTAAGATACCAGTAAGGCAATCAAGGTCGCTTCCTACAAGAGCAAGCAAAGAAAGGAAGTGAGGGCACTAGGCCTCTCCCATGTACTTTTTTGGGCTGAAGCTCACATTCATCAGTGGTTCAAAACCTCTTCTGTGCCTTCGGTGCTGGAAAAGGACGAGCAGCAGAACAAGCACGGCCAGAGCTATAAGTGCTCCTCCAATTGTGGATCCAACCATGACAGCCCATGCTTGGGTTTCCTCAAGGGAACCTGGAAATACGAAACAACGGAAGTGAGGACAGCCCATAATTCAATTTTGCAAATTACACAGAAGACATAATATTTCCTACATGCTGATAATTACGATTACTTGTGCAGCTTAGTGACCTACTGCCCACAGGCAAAATTCATAACACACCATATAACTGAGACACATACCAGAGTGGGAGAGGCTTCCTGCCAGAGAAGTCTACAGCTGAATTTAAACTTCAATAATTCATACAAATTTAAGTATTGAGAATGGGCAAGATTAACACTGGCAAGACAAAAAGACCATTCTTTCATCTAATTTGGCCAAAATTATGAACTTTCTATAGTGACATTTCAAGACAGCTGCTTCCATGCTATATTGGTCAACAGGAAACCCTCAAATTTTCCTAAAGACCACAAAGCAGCCTATTGTCAATCTTTTAACTGAAAACACTACTTAATGTGCTTCTGCTGACCAGCTCCAGATCACATCTGTTGATTTTGAACCACTTCTGAAGAACCACTGTCTTCAAAGATAATATTGCTTATTCCTGTAATAACACTGCTCCACTTAGCTGAATTTTTGTGTTTTCATCTATGCTTTCAGAAGCAAAAATTGACTGCTTTCCTTTTCTGAAGAATGCTACATATACTGATATGGCAATGATCACATTTGACTAAACAATCTCAAAAAAAAACTCTCAAGAGGACTGCACGTATTTAATATTTATCTAGACATACAGGTTAGAGGAAACAGATGGCTAAGGGAGATGCTACACTGACTATAAAAGCAACTGAAAGTCTTGTGCCTCAATCTGCAGTCTTCAAAAAGGCTGAGTGCAGTCATTCCAAAAAATAGTAATGTCCCAAAATTAATTGTTTACTGCTTTACCACCTTTCAAGAACCAGCAATGTATTAATATATGTTTATTTCTAATGTGATTACCTGAAGTACAATTAGCAAGTTATTCTTTTAGGAATAGGAGAAGGGTTTGGATGTAAAAGCTGTATTGTCTGAACACAGGCCATGCAGACAGGGATAGATACCCTCCTTCACAGAGAGCTAACAATTTATTTAGGTGTGAGTCAGAAGCAACAGAGTCACAAGCTACCTGCGCTCCTCTCTGGGTGCCTCATTTGCAAAGAAGGAGAGTGGGACAGTAATCCAAAGGGAGGAAAACTTCAACTCCCTAAGAGGGGAAGTTGAAATTTTCAGGGAAAACTCTGGGGATGCTCCTGAGGAAAGCACTGCAGAAGCAGCCAGCATGCCTCCACAAATCAGGGCTCCCCTGTATGAATGCAGCCTGAGGACAAGGGTTTCAATCTTTTGCAGTCTGTAGACATTTAAACAGTCTCCATAGATTAAAACCAGAGATATATGGTAAGCATTTAGAAGAAATTCCTGCCCACACAGGTTAGATAAGCACTTTATGCCTCTCCAAGTAATACTGAAACGGAGAAAGAAACTATTCAGATCTAATCTTTGGAAAAGCAGCTGAATCATGGTTCTCATGCAGTCCTTACTCTTCTGCCTTTTACAAATATTTTAATATCTTGTTGCAAAATTTGGATTTTGTGCATAAAAACTTCGCTTTCTTGCTATTTTGTCTTTGTCTGATTTGTGTCAAAGGTAATTTCAAATACATAGACAAACAATAAGACACATCCCAGCTATGGACATGGAAAATCTTTAAAATTCAGAGTTACAACAAAAAGCAGCCAGGTATCTCTCCAGATACTTAAATATAAAGGTTGGGAAGTGAGCAGGTGAATAGACCTGTGCGTTTTGTGAAAAGTTCCTTATTTTATATTTATATTATATATATATGCCTGTGCCATGGAAAATGTGAGCTGTCTCATCCCTTGTCCAGGAACAGCACCCTGGGACATACCTGGCAGGTCGATGGCATAGGTGTAGCCAAGCTGCTCGGCAGTTTGGAAGAGCTCATCGTTGGTCACCGGAGGGAAAAAAGGGACCATGTTATACAGCCGGTTGTGCCCGATGGGGGCCAGCTCCTCAGGCCAAGCGTTGTCAGGGGGCTTGAAACGCTTCATCCATTCATCAAAGATGGCATCAGTAAAGGAGTGAAGAACCTGCATATCCAGGCACGGGCACACACATTTATTAAGCTCTTTCAGAAATCAGCCACCTTTAAAACACTCAACAAACACGTGAGGTAGCTGGAGCTTTTGAGAGGGAGAGAGAAGAGGCTGATCTAATTTAGATGGGATTTACAGAATGGGAAATCAGGAAAGTTCATGAAAGAACTAAACTGATCTTCCACATGGGACATTTTGCTTTATACATCCTTGTTGTTGCTTGTTCACAAAAAGACCTTTCTCCAGACAGTTTAACATCAGCTGACATCAAATGGGCAGGTGAATCATCACAGGTGAGGAGATGCTGAGCTCAACCAGGTGAATGTGCCTTTCAAAATTATTTTAATCTTTCTCATCTCTGAACAAGTATGGAAAGTTGCAGGAAATTTGACTACATCATGCTCATCTTAGAGCATATGCCACCAGCCCCACAGCTCCAGGTGCCCCTGACTTTGATCAGGTGAGTTTATAGATCTAAAACTAACTAATGCAGGAAAATTGGTTCAGATAACTATTAAAAATATCTGAAACTAATTTCTGACATACTCATGTATTTTAATTACAGCCCTGGAAAAACTTGGAAAATATCCTATAGGAAATAATCTTTTGTACAAAATTACAGTTTAGTGAAATTAATTTCACCATGTAAGAAAGAAACTAATGCAGGAATTAAAGAATTATTAAGAAAACAATCTGAAGAACCGCTACATAAGTATTTGGATTAATTTCTCAAAAAAAAAAGTTGAAAGCTTAAAATAAAGGTAAGAAAGAAATATATCTAAAGAAATACATATAATATATAGATATAATAAATGAAGAATTTATATATGTAATGCAAACACTGCGGTTTAATCCAACAAAGAGGAGAATAAATTTGCATTAATTTACTAGGGGGAAAGATGTATAAGCAAAGTCTACTACTGGCTTTTTATTTGCACAATACTGTTTGTGCTGCTCATGGCAGTGCAGCACTATTCTAATGCACCAGTGAAATCACGTTCTATTTCCCAAAATATCCTGACATTAGATGGACTTCCTTTTAGCTTGTAAATTTTGAAACAAAGAAATAAACCATTCCATCTACTGCCTTAAAATAATTATGCCCACTTTCACCTTACCTTATTGCTGTAAAGTTGTGTGATATAAGCCATTAGATTTAAATATCACCTAATGAAATTATTCAAGGCAGCATGACTTGGACTAGCAGCTCTTCTCCCTAGAATCTTATTTGATATTTTACAAATTACCCTGAGATCTTTCTCCTTTTTATTCAATATTTATGCAGTTGTGGCAGTGTTCAAGAAAAGATAAAGGATTCCTCCTTTTCTATTTAAATTAAGTATTTTTTAGGGAATTCACTTTACTTGTTCTGCAAATCCCTTGTCAGAAATGTGCCTTTGAGCCTCAGCCATTGTCAATTACAATTGTGGGTAAAAGACATACCACAAAGATGGGATCATTGGCAGCTGCGTGAGGGAGAGCACTGGTCCCATTCAGGAAAGAGTGAACCAAATTGTGAAGGCTCAGCATTGGTGAGTCAAGGGCTCCATCTGATTGATCAAAGCCCTCCAGCGCATTCCTGCAGGTGGGTAAAAGCACCATCAAGTAACCACATTCTGCTGACAAATGTGCTCATAAACAAAACCAGTGACCAAGCCAGCTCTAGAGGAGCCGAAGGACAAACCTGAAACTGGAACTGGAATTGCGGAAAAAGGGGGGTCTGTCGAACTCCTGCAGGGAAAGGCACCTCCTGACATCTTCGACGGTGGGCAGCTGCTCGCTGGAGCCGCGGGGCGGCCTCCGCCGCAGTGGCCCCTCGTCAGTCCCATTGCACAGCGTGACCAGGCGGTTGTAGTCATCCAAACTGAGCACGGAACACAGAGAAGCACAAGTCAGAGAAAGGTGAGCACTTGCTTGTTGGCTTTTTCTCATGCAGTATAGACTCCTTGCCTACACATGTGAGAGAGCAGAGGTTTGGGATGGGCGCCTCCTGGGGCAGCTCAGTTCATCTCCCACCTGGGAGATGAATTTATTGCAGGACTATCACCATGACATGGCCTTCCGTGGCCCAGCATCCTCTGTGGACCATCAGTCATTTAGATCAAGAGTTACCAGGTTCATTGTCCACAGAGGGAGGATGTTTTAGAAAAGGCAAGCACAACTCCCATCATGCCCTCTCCCCTCCCAAGGGTTTTGGAAGAAGTTTTTGTCAGGCAATGTAAAACACAGTTTTCAATTTTGAATTGACAAACTTTCACTCCTGAGTAAGGACTATTTTTTTAACTCTTAACAAAAAGGGAAAAAAATAATAGAAATGTGAGTTGAGAGAATGCAAGACATGACAGAAAACAGGTTTTCACTTGCCATCTCTCATCCCCTTTAGATGGAAAGCAAAAGCAATGCTTTGCATCGTCTTTTTTCATGGCCTTTGAGAGCAACCTGCTGTTTCAGGGATTACCCAGTAACTAATGGGGAGCAAATCCATTATATCAGGGAGAGGAAGAGGGAAGGAGAAGGAGAAAAACTGTGTAACACTTCTGAAACAAAAAAAAAATCTGTTCTATTCAGTATGAAATGAAACAGCATTTTCAGAAACTTCTGAAGTAAACAAAAGCTCTTCTCAGTTTAACCTTGGTGAGGCAAAAGCTTAGTCACATCAGTTTTCAAGAAAAAAAACAAAGCCCTATGTATTTTTGAGGGAAAAGTAGGGGCGAGACTTAAAGAAAACTGGTGCCTAAAGCTGGAATTTCAAATATCTCTTTAGGTATCCAGAAAAAGAGACCCTTTTGAAAAACCCTGAGCTTTTGGTACCTCTGTCTGACTAACTGCACACTGCCCCTAAGCTGAGAGAAGAATGATGTATGGGTATTGTAACCAAGAGCATTTTATGTCACACCATCCTGATCCCACATCTGAATCCCCTGTCAAAGCCCTGATCTCACATGAGTCAGCACATTCCCACACAGAGCTGGCAGCAAGCTCTTAGCTGGCTCAGTGCTGTTTTTCATGTGAAATCTCGGATATTTCAAAGTCAATCCCCAAACTGCATTAAATATATCAGGGTTAAAGTCTCATCCAAAATAAGGTAGCAGACTTTCCAGCCTATCTCTACCTTCCTGTATGCCAAAACAATTTTCTGCTGCTGAGATCAGTTTGGTGTATAGAGAACCAACACACAAGCATTTCTTTTTTAGAAAGATACTTGCCAATGGGGAAACTCCTCAGATTTTTGGCCACCATAAATTGGCTAAATCAACTAAAATCCTGTACTAGAAGAATCATCTTTAAAAAACACACTTCCACAATAAGAGAAATTTACACAGAACCATCTACACATAAACTGATGGCAATTTCCAGTTTTAAAGAAGATGTCTTGGCTCCTTTCCTGCCACTCACTCACACTGAGAGAGCAGCCCATGCTGTCAATGCTGAATGACAGTGAGGGTTCGTCCACATGCGAGCTTGCCCTGGATACTCTCCTACCTGTTACAAACTACTTGCCACCGGGAGAACCTGGAGCTCAGGTTGATCAAGCCCGGGTCATCGGGCCGTGATGCTCCAAAGAGCTGGTCCGTGCAGATGTCGCACTCGTTCCTGCCCGTGGCAAAGTTCCAGTAAGGCAGCGCGAAGGACTCGTTGCCCATCAGGCGCTGCAATGGACAGAAATGCATTAGTTGGGAATCGACTCCAAAGGGAAGAGAAAGAAAGGGACTCCTTCAAGCTGTTTGACTGGATATTTCACTGAATAGTCAGCTTTGCATTCTGCATTTCAACTACCTGCATTTCACGGTGCCGCTCCAACTCCTTCCAAAAGATTGTGACATTAAATCAGCCTAAGCAAAGACATTGTCATTAGTTTCCCTACTGTGGGACTGCACTTCTTTAGGCCATGTTAGGCTTTCTGCCAGCTCAGAGACCAGGCAGGAGAGCAGGAGCAGAGACGAATTGAGCCTTAAGCAAGTAAGAGGCTTTGAGTGATGTAAGTGGGTAATGGGTAAAATTGTGCATGTGGTTGGCTTTCGTTCCAGAAAACTGGCCCTGGGGAGGAATCAGAACTTGTGTTAATAGGGGAGTACAGTGCATTTGATTGTGCTTGCTTGCCAGATACGATTTCACACAAGCAAGATCCTGCAGCTATTTTGATAAGCAACCATTTTCATTAGAGATCTGTAAGGCTGAAATACAGCAACATTGCCAGCATAGAAGCCATGCAAATGGAAATGAGTCGATGCTTCTGTAACTGGCTCTCAGGCATGCTAACATATATTTCTTTAAATGGTGTGTTGTTAAATATATGTACGTATGTATGTATGTATGTATTAAATGTATGTCATATTTAAAGGGAGTAATATATAGAGCTGGTTTCATAGGAACAGTATCTTCAATATCAGCCAACAATATATGTTACCAAGTTTTACATTGAAAGCGTTGCTTCAATTTTATACTGTTACTTCACATCTTCTATCCTCTGTTGTGGAGATGAAGGCAAAAAAATCTCCATGATAACCTTCACATCACTGTTCATGGTGAAAAACCATTCAGTCCTCAGCAATCAGTAAGCATAATTTCACTTAAAACAAAACAAAAAAATTATCAAAGAGCAAGCAATCCTGGGAGTTTGGGTGAGAAACTATCCTAGGAGGTAGCTTACCCTTGGCTGGCTCAGCAAACTGACAAAGCAAAAGGGAGAAGCGGTGCAAGGAAAAGGAAAGGCTGTTCAACTAACCTGCAGTTCCCGCTCCAGCCACAGCAAGTGGTATCTATGCCAAGTAACGAAGGCAGGTCCTTGGTGGGAGAAATCAATACCTTTGAAGGGGCGGCCAGGACCTGAAAAAGGAAGATAAAACAAACATTTAAGCATCAAATGAGCACCTCCTTTCATTGCCTGGAGTGAAGTTAAATAAGAACCTTCAGCTCTGCATCTCTGAAAAGAGTGCACACAACAGAAGCTACATCACTTACTTGGGACAAGTGAAAAAAACTCCTCTGTAGATATTTGCTTCAATGCTTATCAAAACTTCACATTACCTAAAAAGCTGGATATTATGAAGATTTCTTCTTGCTTTTGTGGATTTTGATTTTAAAAGCTGTTTTACTTTCTAAAACCATATCTCCTTGCTAATATGTGCATTATCTCATTATCTTGCTCAGCTGCAAGACTTACACCATGTATCCATGAAGAGAACCTCAGCATTTTCCATGCCAATAGTAATCCAGAGCCCTTTGCCAACTTTCTTCAAATTGTGCTTGTTATTTCTTGTATTGTGCTTTTGCTGGGTGAGAGGCTTCAAACCACATGTGGATTTGCTGATAACTGTAGAAACCTTCAACCCACATATGCATTTATTTACCATTGCAGCAACACTAGAAGTTTCCCCTTTCCCTTTCCCCATGGCTGTTTTCCCTGTGGCCTGAAGAACCTTTGCTCTCACTAGGCCAGAAGCTGCTTCCTTCAGCCCTGCAAAATGGAGCTGTGTCAGAGGGGCAAACTGAGCGATACCCACTGCAGAGTAGCAGTCACTCTCCAGCAAGGAGATCGATATGGACCGTCCAGTCTGCACATGGGACTGCCAGCTGGAAAAGCCATACTGGTTGGTGTGCCTCCTGCAAGAAGCAGGAGTTGTGAAATGGGGCTGGTATAGGTGCTTCTGTCTAGAAAAGCAGTGAGGCCTAGGAATCTGAACCTGGGAGAAAGCATGGGGTTAGATACGCAAACCTCTAAGTTAGGTTGGTTTTAAAAGGTGACTGTGATTAGTCAAGCAAATCCCATTTTTGGTGAATTGCTGAAAGCCACAGAAAGCAGTAGCACTCTGGTCCTGAATATCTCTGTATGGCCTGTGGCTTCACCACTGCAGAGCCCCTTTCCCACCACCATTTTATCTATCTTGTCCTATGGACAGAGAACATCTTTTTGAAGTCAGTCACTGCCTGACCACACTTCAGTTCACTCAAGTGAAATGAAGGGTGCATTGCTCTCTGTCAGACTGAAGATGCACCAGGAACACAACTGGTGTGCTCCAGGTGCCATGGGGCATGGGGACCAGACCACAGCAGGTCCAAAGGACATGTCCCTTGAGTACTGATGGCCACCAGCTTCTCACCACCACCTGTTTTGCTCCACAGCTCTGTGCCTACTACTGGGACCTTTGTTCAGCAGTGGTACTTTCACCCTTTTCTTTACCTGCAGAGTCCATTGGAAAAGAAAAGCACTAACCCAAGAGCGTGTCTCTGACTGAGTAGTAATGAAGCCAGACAAAGTAGTTGTAAATACTGCAGTTGGCAATCTGCGGTTCCTCTCCGCTTGGACCAAGCAGGCTTCTCCAGTGCTGAGTTGCAATGACGTAGTCGGGGTGAATGGTCGTCTTGGCACGGTCTAGAGCATCAAAAAACTGCTCTCTCTCCTCTGCTGTCAGAGAGTGGACATCCTTCCTGACAACTGCTGGCTTCCTCCTGTTGCATTCAGGGCCAGTCCAGCCAAATTTGCATTCACCACAGTTGTAGCCACCAAAGTTCCCTGGATCAAGATGGAACAATCAGTCATGACATTATGAATCAGGGAAAACTATCAGTGAAACGCAGGAGAATGAAGAATTAGTGCTCTTCTTCCCCAGAGATGCCAGTTCCTGGAAAGGACAGCAGCTGAGCAGACTGGCAGCTTTGCCAATTGACTAACCAGAAGGATGGCTGGCTCGATTCCCAGAGTCACAGCAGGGCCAAGAATAACACTCAGCCAGTTGGGGAAGTGCTGGGTAATGGGCTTGACGCCCTGAGGTGCTCAGAGCTCTGCAAAGCCCTCAGGCACGTGAGGACTCTCACTGAACAGAGAGCTGAGCAATTGAGGTTAAGCCGGTGATGAAGGGCTTTGCTCGATTGGCTCTCAAGTACTCCTCTACTTCCAGGATCAAACCCAAAACTGGGTCAGTTCACATGGATCCTTAAGCACAGAAAAAAATCCCTACACAAAACAGTTCTCTTAAGGATAAAACTTATGTGAAACTAGTACCTCTTAGAAGTGTATCTGGGGCCCAAGACAAACCAGGACAAGCAGCAGGGTTACTGCTGGTCACTCTTTAAGCATTATTAAATAGTGCTGCAATAACAGCCTGCGAAACACTGCAGTACTGCCGTTCCCTGCTGGCATCACTCCTAAGGCAAGTAATCAGGTCCGCTCTAGGATATTAGCTCAGACTCTCTGATGAGATGGGAGAGCCCAGGAAAGCAGAGCTTGCTTTACGTGTGGTCTCTTGCACGCTGTGGCAGACAGCTGGCAGCAGCAGAAAGGCCCTACTGCATCTTGCACCCCCGTTTCTGGGGGAGCCAGGGAACAACCAGCCATTCCCGCAGTACACACCTGCCCTCTGCCTGCGTGCTGGCAGGCTGCAGCTGTGGAGGACATGGGGCGATGCTGCCACGGGCAGGGGGGAGCAGAATGGCAACCAGGGCTCCTCTGGGATCTCCACACTGCTATCAAAAATCTGAACTGCCTCCTTAACCCGTCCTCAACCTCCCCTCCAGCTCCACACACACTCATTCCACAACAACCATGCCAATTATTTTCCAAAATGTCATAAAATCTCACTGCTCACCACACGTATTGGTGCTGCTAGATCCAGGACTAACATGGGGATGGGGTAGTGTCTTATGAAATGTTCCCACATGGGCAGATGTCCCTAGGCTGTAGGCTTGAGCCTATGACCAGAACAACAATTAACATTAAAGCAAGATTTCAGACTGTCAGTGGCTACAGGGCTTATTACCAAATCCAAAGACCCCCAGCGTTACAAGGGCTGTTACCAACAAGGCTCTGAAGCATATGTTGAGTTTTTAGAGTAAGGGCTGCTGTACTGTAAACATCTGTGGCAGACTCCAGTGAGACCTGCCAAGAAGATATGAGAGCTCTTACTGCAGAGTTTGGACCCACTGTAGGTTGGTTATGGTTGCTTCAGAGCCCCTGAGACCTCTAAGTTTACAGGTTATCATGAAGCTGAGGATCAGGGCTAAGCTTAGGCACCACAAGCATGAAGACTTCAATGAGGTTTTGGATCATGCACATCGTGATGGCATCCCATGAGGACAGTTTCCAGACATATGGCTTACATTTTGTCGTGATGCAAGTAGAAGCAGCTGGGCTCAGCTGCCATGTTCCAGCTATGAGGGAAGGCACCCAAAGCCAGGGGTCTCTGCATGGGCTAAAGGGGATGAAGACAAACACCAGAAAAAACAAGTAGGTTATAGTTCTATGAAACAAAGCAGATTGTGTGGATTGTATGGATATGGGGGGTGTAAGCAACATGGAAGATTTATTTGATCACAATATCCTCAGGGTTCCATCAGAACAGCACAATTACTGTTATCAGTTCAGTGTACTCCTCTATCTGTGTCTTGTTCATTCTTTATGACTCAGCCTAGCTATTAGGGTCCATCACATACTCCAGCCTGAACTGACCAGATGACAAATATCAAGAATATCTTGTAGCATTGCCTAATTAGGCCATGTATACTGCTCAAGTTTCAGTCATGGACCATGAACTTCTGGAAAGCATCTGTTGACCCTCACACTCGGGTACAATTCAATCCTTAAAAGAAGGGGGAAAAAGAAGGAAATAACCATGAAAAGATCTGTCAACAACTTCTTTTGGGACTGGCAGTGATTCCTCCAGTCATTTAAGGTACCCCTCTACTCACAGTGCTGGATAAGCATCACATTGAAATACAGCACTAACAGAACCCAAGTCAGCACAGGAACAGGTTTGTGCTGTCTGGGCTAGCATCAGAACCAGACACTCTTTGGCACTAGTTGAGGCTCTGATGGTGCCTATTCCTCTCACAGGAAGGGCCCTTTGAATCTGCAGGTCTTGATGCCTGAAATCATTTTATCAGACAATATCTGTATTTTAGGTATATTCTATGTACCTACTCAGGCCCTGAGAAGAAATTTGCAAAAGCCTGAAATGATGAGTTATCTTCATGGGAAGAAAGCTCTTCTCCAACTGTATGTATCTGGAGCCAGGTGGACCAATGACTTGCTTACCTGTTTCCCTTGGGCAGGCACTATTTATATCCAATTGATGCTCTGCAGGATTTTCTCCTTTAACCACCCTATCTATGAAGGAATCCAAGAGCTCCATTCCTTCCATCACTTCCCCAGTCACTTTTCAATGGGGCACAAGCTTTTACTAAGCTAGGAGGACTGCAGTGGAGATTTGCAAATGGGACACATTTTCCAGGCAAAGTAGTAGTTCACACTGCAATATTTCTGCTGATTGTGTTGAACATTTTTATCACATCTTCAGGTCTATTTGGCAATGTTCCATTGTCAGAAACAAATAGAACAACAACACTTTGTGATATCAAAGCTTGCTTTTCGTCATTTTCTTTCAACAGACTGCGTGCATCACAGGTCTGCTGTTATGGCACGAAAATGATGGAGGTCTGTGGGATTTCCCATAATTCAAAGAGAAATTACTGCAGTAATCAGACCCAGCTTTTTTATGACCCATCCAAACCACTCTTTCAGCATTTGTTTCTAAAGCATTCTACCAGGCCACTGATCTGGAAATTATGCATTCCTGTTTCCAGAAAGTTCATTTACTGCCGTGTGCACTTCCCACATGACAGCATTGTGAAATGCTGGTCCCTTAAAACTCAACTTCCCTGTCTGCTATGCTAGGGATGATGGACCCAATTGGTACAGGTCCACAAGAACAGGAAAAATAACCCCACGGTAGCAGGATATAGTGCACAGTAGATATTTTCAGTAAGGCAGTGAGACCCTTTCAAGATCCTTTGCACACAGGAACCCTAGGAACATGCAAGGATTCATGCCTTAGCATTTTTTCATCTTCAGTGATTAACACATAGGAACACATAGTACAACCTCTCTGAGGCTCTGCCAGGGCCAAGAGATTATTATCGCCTCTTGTGGTTTCCAGAGAATATAGTGTGGGAGGTCATTCTGGTACACAGGAAGATCATATCACTGTTGGATAACAAGCTCCCAGCTTGTTCCATTATTTCCAGAAATGCCCACTGTACTGCCTCTGGTCAAAAAAATCTGCATATTCTCCATTAACCTTTTTGTCTGGAGATGGGATCACATGCCTTGGGAGCCATCTTCTTCTGTATCCAGTGTCAGCAATACTTAAGATGCTCTTTCTCAGTCCAGTTGGGTGAACCTGGCTTTTCTGAATTTCTCCCACTGGGTCAATCCCTGGGCATGGCACTGAGAAAAACACACTTTTTACGACCTGACCCTCGGTGTGTGGTCATACACATCACTGGTGTATGCTAACATCACACACCACTGTAGATGTTTCTCAAGCCTGGGGGATGCCTGAGCTCATGGATTTTCTACCTCTTATCGATTGTAACACGTGGTTGGCCTTTAGTCACCAAACATAACACAAATTAATAACTCCATCAACTTAGTGTCTTTTCTTCAGTGAAAATGAACCCACTCAACACTAACCATCTTCTGCCTTGTTTTAGTGTGCCAAGATGAAACCCAAGCAGCTGTCATGCCCCTTCCTTCTATAGAGAACAGTTTAATGCCCATCATTAATATCCATCATTTATCAGGTGGGGAGAAAGGGCTCCTTTTCAGGCTCCTTTAGCTATTGCATTAAAACCAGGAGTGACATTAGATTTGAAACACCTGCATATTGCAATTCCTCAAGGCTGGGATCAGGGCTGCTACCATGTGGGACAAAGAGTTAGCTCTTCTCTCTTTTATAGCTCTTCATTTGGACACACTCACGGGCTGTAGGATGTGGAAGATCTGTACCTACACTGGATTTAATAGGGTCATCAAGGCTATAATTTCATATTATCCCACAGACACATTACCCTACAACAAGTAAATGAAGTGTATTTTATAACCACTTCAGAAGCCAAATTTTTACCTCATGGGTAGCCATCATATCAGCTACATGGCGTAACTGACAATATGGTTACAGATAAAGAATAGATGTTAAATCATCTGTCCCCAGCTTGAATATATTGCAATATATTGTAAATAAAACAAGAATTTGAAAGGATTTAATTTTTTTCTCAAAAAAAAATCCAATTAAAAATAGAGTAATGTTCAGCACAACCTTAGAAAGTGGAAGCAGAAAAAAATGACAATTATGTTTAACTCCTCAGTGAACTCAAGCTACGTCATTGTTTAATCACTGTCACAATCTGTACTAGCAACCACATGACTGCAGTGGTTTTTCACAATAGGCTTCTGTACTGAGTTTTTAAAATGCTATACCAGATCTGTATCCCAGCAGTACAATGTTATTGTTCAGAACTCAAAATAGCATTTAGTTTACAAGTCTTCTAAAATAGTTTTCTTCTAAACTAAATTTAATTATCTCACTGAAATACTGCTTTGTGTAAACAGCCACAAGTCTCAATATTCAAGGTTGGATTCATGTATCCATCACTTGGACTAATTCAATATGTACACCTTCTTGAAAAACAAGTTAGCACATTCTCCTTCACATGTACTGCACAATGTCAGGATCTGTCATCAGGTTGTTTCAGCTTAAGAATTTATATAAATTGAATAATGCGGGGGCACCTAAACCAATTGTCGAACACATTCAATAGATTCAAAATTGAAATTAGTCAAGAACTAAAAACTCTTCGCTACCTTCCAACTACATTCATTCCATAACCCCATATTTTTTTACAGAGATGATATTTTGACTGCAGCCAACACATTGAGTGAAATGTATATCATTCTGACAATAAACCTGCAATTGCTTATTGACCATGGCCCTTGGCACAAAAAGTGGGAAGCAAAGCTGGATCTTTCTTTTGTTCTAATCCTGTTCTATTCGTCCTCAGTTAAAAAAAATCTATTGCATATTCTCTGCAGAAGCCTAGAAATGGAAAAAAATTAATATAATCCTATTATAGCCATTCATCCATATTTGTGTTTGGGATTTTCTTTTTTTCTTTTTGGTTTGTTAGGGGGGTCGTTCTATAAATATACAGGACCCAGACCTGGATAGATATGATTCTAAGGTATTTTTCCTCGGTGAACAGCTTCAACAAATGGAAAAATTTTCATTTCTTCTCTCCTTAGATACTAAGTTTTTAGCAAAAAGTTAAATTTATTGTGAAAACTCCAGAATCCCACCTTTGGAAGACCTTGGCCCCTGTTCGTCACAGTTCCAGCTATGTGACGTTCATTTGGCACTGTCTGACCAAATAATCAGCTACATGGTTGTTGGAGTTCCCACAGATTATCATTCATACCATTTCTAAACTATAAATTAAACACTGTCAAGATGGAACATGACTGTTTATATTGTTAAAGTGCTAGAAAAAACCTTGATGGGGTTAGAGTTTGCACAATCCAGGAACCATTCCAAACAGGCAGTTTGCACATAAAATTTACCTGGAAAAGAAGATACCTTCATGGCAGAGATGTTCTGTGTTCCATGTCCCTTTGAATGAGCATATTTAATTTTTGTTACCATATGTTACCTACAATTATGTTACACGGGTAGCATAGCTCTAGATGCCTAATAAATACCACACATCATGCCACTTACAGCTGGTGTGCAGACAACCAGTGTATTAAACCAAGTGGAAAAAAAAACCACAAAGAACCCCTAATAGACACGGATCCACGATCACTAGCATTGTAAAAGCATCAGATCTAATTAAAATCCCACACAGCTGTGAACTTCTTAGCATTCTCCCAGAAATACATACAGCATCAAGCAGAGTACAGCCCAGGAAATCTTTCTGAAAATCATGCTTAAGGATACATTTCACTTACTGTTTTATCACCAGTATATTTAGATTAAAAAATCTGCAAGGAGAATGAGAAATCCAAGGAATTTAAAGAGGCAAGGGGAGCAGCCAGCTCAGAAGAAGTAAAGCTGAACGAAAGGACACTACATTCTGCTCATGTAACTTGGATCCAGTCCTGCAAATATCAAATACCAGTGCTTATCTCTACTTGGACAAGCAAGTTAATGTCTGCCTATGCAGAGCATTTCTGTCTCCACTGCTCTTGAATTTACTCCCAGGTCTTGATGCTCTAATTACTTTAACTGCGTAAATATTGGAGCATGCCCATGTGCTCCAGTGTTCTTCTAACCCAGGATCTGTGTCTGTATGTGATACCTGACTTAAGTTTTGGAGGTATGTAAAGACCTTTAAGAAAAAAATTGTGCATCCAATTTCTTTTTTTGCAAACCATCTGGAAAAGTCTTTTTGCACAAGCATTTGAAATCCAGTCAAAGGAAGAGATAAAAATTGATGTATACTATAAAGTCAATTGTTATTATTTTGAGGAGTTTCAGTAACATGTATCCATTTAAGTCATCTGCCACTACCTCTCTGTTTCCAGTTGATAACTGTAATGGAAAATTTAACCTCTTTGGCTGAAATTCTCTGCAGTGCTGCCTTCCCAGATTAATCTGGGCTTTCTTGGTAGTGCAAGGTATACATTTTAGACAAAACAGTTCAGCTCATTCTAAGAATCAGACTGAAGCGAAACAGTTTATTCTTCTCATGCAAGAAAATTCAAACAATTTTCTTGATGTTCTCAAAAAGAAATCCCAGTTTTCATTTGAAATGTGCCTAGAAAGAGACTTCAGTGCCTGGAATGTGCCTTTGGCCTTACTAGTGGTGTCATCTCCTGCCAGTCCTGCGCAGAAGTCTGAGCTGAGGATGTAGTGCCTGCTCATTTTAACCCTCCTTCAGCTAGGGCTGTTGCTGAGAAAGGGTCCTGTCACCTTATTCTGCCCTGAGCTCACCTTCCTGCTCATTGCCTCCAGCCACCTTAGGGAAGTGGTCTAGTTGGAATCTTACCCCTTTGGCCAGGTTAGCCTTCATGCACATCTCCCCCCAGATCCCTTTCACCTCCAGCATGCAAACTCAGGAGCCCGTGTAAAGTCACAGTGAGAAGTAGCAGCTGGAGATGAAGAGGAAAAGGATGGAATGGCCCCTTTGGTGGCTGTACAGACACATTTTGGATGAGTGTAAGATGTAAATTTAGTTAACAAACTTGGGAAACACCCTGGCCTGATACTGGGAGACTTTCAGCACACAGGGCTAAGTCATCCTGCAAAGTATTAGTCCATGAGGAATCAAACAATGCACATGATCCAGGTTCAGTGCACTGTAAGTAGCAGTGATAGAGGTTTGAAAGCAGCAATGAAAGGTCCAAAACCCTGTGGAGAAAGGGGATCACTGGCTACGGGGACAACTCC
The DNA here is from genome assembly GCF_030490865.1 of Poecile atricapillus. Taxonomy (NCBI): domain Eukaryota; kingdom Metazoa; phylum Chordata; class Aves; order Passeriformes; family Paridae; genus Poecile; species Poecile atricapillus. Next base: position 41,444,315 of record NC_081249.1, on the reverse strand, counting down.
ATGGGCAAAGAGAAAAATACAAAAGTTCACATGAGAGAAAACACTCTGACCCTGCTGCTCTGAAAAGGTACTAACATTATCTTGAATATGGAAGAACTTTTAGGATACTGGTAATGACTGAAGCCTTCTTTATACCTTTATACCACCAGGAATGTCTCTGCCTTTGGAGCAAGGTTAGCAGACCCCTCCATCCCCATCCCCTTCCCGCAGCACCCATCTCACCTGTGCACCGACAGCTGTGGTTGAAGAACTTGAGGGGCCACCGTTCCCGGTCATCCACATTTTGGAGAGTGTAGGGGCCACTCCAGGGCTGAGTGTCTGCCTGCACCCCCTCACACCGTCCCCTGCCCTGCAGGGACCCACAGATATTGCCTGGCTCTGTCCCCAAGGCCGGGCAGCAGCGTTTCAGGCGAAGGGCTTCCACCGTCATACAGACACGGGGAAACTGTGCCTGTGCCTGTGGGGGACAGCAGCAGCTCAAGTAACCCAGACCTGCCCAGAAGAGCCACCTCAGGGCTCCCATTACAGCTGGGTGCAGGCTGTGCCTCCCTGCTGGACCTGACTGCAGAGAGCAGGGAAATGTACACTGTGGGACAACCTGGCCTCACCACAGCTCCATGCCCCAGCCAACCAGGATAATAACTCTGGCTGCTGAGGATGCTGGTGTTGGGTGTTTGTTTAATCCCAGCCTCTAATTGCCTTGAATGCAGCTCAAAAGACGGGTGCTTTGACTCTGTGGTGCCTGCCCAGCAGCCACGGCTTTGAGCAGGGTTTATATAGAGGTTGGGAGAAGCCCTCATTAGAGGGATTAGCACAGTACAAATCCTCGTGTTTTGCACATGACATCAAGGGCAGAAAAGATGCCAGTGTGAAAGCAAGTTCTGCAGGCTCTGGCAGCTTGTCAGGAGAATGAATGCCTCAGATTTATTTCTCCAACTCTTTTATGAGCTTTGAGAAATTGATGGTCTTGTTTTAGCTGAGGTGGCTGGAGAAACACATTCATTCTTTTAATCAAAACCCTGTAAACAGATGATAAATAGAAGAAGAAACTTATTCGCTTTTAGTTCATTCACTGCAAGATAATACTTTCCATTAAAGCAGTAGCAGTGGAAAACTAGCTGGAAGAGCAGAGGATAGAGAAGCAGCATTAACAAAAATTAATAAATGTGGTAGTATAAATTTGAGATGGAGATTCCACCTGCCAACTGCTGAACTTCAGTGCTTGTGCTGAAAATATCTGAGTGGCAAGTGGGGAAGGGTTTCCTTCCTAATAGCCTTTTTGCATGCAAAATAAATTATTTAATTGTTTTTAAAGAGTGAATGGTCCTTATTTGCTCTGTAATCCTTTCCCCACCATTACACCAGAGGTTGTTGCAGAGATGGTCTGGCTGCTAGACTTTCAGAACTGTCACAGCTGAGCATTTATTACCCACCTGGCAGGAGACAGTCTATGAGATCGATACACACACCAGACATGCACTTAAGTGGTTCTGTCCAGTACACTAACAAAAATATCTTTAAAAAGCTCCTAGTTGCCCTCGATGCAACTCCTAGAGCAATAGAACTAATAAGCAAAAATAAAGTAGTGATAAGTGATTCTGTGAGTCTGAAGCAATAGCTATTAGTTCAGGTCCACCATACTAAATAAAAACTGGCAACCCCCCTTGCTTCACTGAAAGCTTTCACTATGTTCCCCCTCCACCTTCCCTAGCTCTGTTGTTTAGTTATTTTTATAAGCATGTATAATGAAAAAAGTGATGGTTGTGTCCGTGCTATTCAATACTTCCATGGATGTTCAACCTCACTATTCTGCAACAAAAAGTTTCTGATCTATGCAGCAAATTATTGCCATCATCCAGCTAAAGAGTTCATCCACACTGTGGACACTGTCATCAGCACTTTTAGGTTCTCAGATCTTTGTACCAAAAACTTATTTTTTGACAGACAAACTGAAATATGATTCTACCTCATTTATGGAGGCATAAAGCATATTAGCAATACTCTATATTCTGAAATGGGTTACAACTCACCTCACTTTGGATTCAATTTACCTGGGATTGCCTTTTGTCTGCTGCTCTTGACACAACGTGTGAAAAAGACAGAAAGTGTGAATACATGCTGAAAAAATATGTTGAAGAAGCTCAGGAGTTATAAACGGAAGCACTGACCCAAAAACCCTCTGAAAAACATTCCTCCCCATCTTACTCAGCACCCAAATACATCTCTCTGATGTGTGAAATATATGTCTTTGAACCTATGTGAAACAATTTTTTGTACCAAAGTTACCCACATAATATCTGAAAGCAATTAAAGTGAACACTCACTTATCAGCATCACCAGAATGGAAACAAAATATACAGATAGGATTCAGCTAACCAATCAAATCCCTGATGGGTCTGATGGGTCTACATGCAAAATATGTGCCCAAACAGCCATTTTAATCAAAGCTGGCTCAATTCATACACTGATAGGAAGGTTTCTACAGCTATTTGAAACCCTATATGAGACAGAGTAGGCACAGAGAAAGGTGAGGTACTGAGGCAGGCAAGATAAGGTATGGCAAGAAAATAGGCTTCTAATGTAATACATGAGAAAGGAGAAAGCTGCTGTTTTCAGAGAAGCTGGAATGTGGAGAAAAGGAATAGCAGGTAGAGGATGACATGGGAATTACTTAGTGTGCAGGGAAAATAAAACTGTGAGTAGAAGAGCGGCGCATGTGTAACTTTTATTATGATTACTTTCCTGCATCACAACCACGTAATTCTACAGCACTGGCATGCAGTCCTGCCATAGATGTAGCACTAGTCTCTTGTCCTCAGCAATGCATTAGCATTTTAGGAGTGCCTTCCCTGGCTGAGGGGGAAGACCCAGACAAATGGGAAAAGGATGCACAGATCCCACATCCTGGAGTCACTGTGTCGCCAGCAATGGTGGTTGCTGCTGCATGACACGCCATGAGGAACACACTGAACAAAATTACAAAAAGACAGTTGTCTTTCAATTAGTCATTTGGAAAACAGCAGGCACTGTCCATTCCTCAGTGTGTCACTATTGAGAAGTCCTTTCGTTTTTCTCACGCAATCACACTCAAATAAAGGAGCTGTTGTTGGGGCTGCACAGAATCAGCACTCTACCAGTTTACAAATTAGCATCCTGAATGACTTTCTATTTACTACAGAGTTTTACTATGTCTTGAAAAATGGGTAGTGCTGTGTGTTGGTACTACTGCCCTGAACCATCAAAGGACTTCTAAAGCAGCAAATCTGAGCATGTGAGCCATGACAATGATCCAAACTATGATTGCACTGCCTGATCCACACGCACTGGGCTTGCATGCCACCGTTTGGCAGATGAGGAGCTACAGGGGTGGCTTCTGTGAAAAGCTTCTAGAACGTTACCCCCATGTCCCAGACAGTCGAAGCCATCTGGCTTCAAGATGGACCCACCACTGGCAAAGGGTAAGCCCGTCAGCGAAGGTGGTAGCACCTCGGGGATAAGAGATTAAAAAGAGGAAAAGAAATTACTGCATAATGGCAACTGCAGACAGAGAGAGGAGAGAAAATAAGGACAGTCCTGCAGACACCAAGGTCAGAGAAGAAGGAGGGGCAGGAGGTACTTCAGATACAAGAGCAGAGATTCCTGGGGAGAACCCCACACCAGAGCAGGTGGATGCCTGAAAGAGGCTGTGACCCTTTGGGAAGTAGGCTCCTGGCAGGACCTGTGGAGGGAGAGGAGCCTGTGCTGCAGCAGGGCTGCTGGCAGGACCTGTGACCCTGCAGGGACCCACACTGGAGCAGACTGTTCCTGCAGGGCTGCACCTGTGGGAAGGACCATGCTGGAGAAATTCATAGAGGACTATCTCCTGTGGGAGGCACCCCAGGCAGAAGCAGGGGCAGACTGTGAGGAGTCCTCCCCCTGAGGAGGAGGGAACAGAAGAGACTAACCACGTCTATCTCACTAACAGAGATAGACAACCACGGCTCCCATTCTCTGCCTCCCTGCACTGCCGGTGGGGAGAAGGTAGGCAAATTGGGAGTGAAGTTCAGCCCAGGAAGGAGGGAAATACGAGAGGAAGGTGTTTTCAAGATTTTATTTTATTTCTCATTGCCCCAGTCTGATTTGACTGGTAATAAATTATACTAATTTCCCTGAGTCTGTTGTGCCCATGACAGTAATTGGTGAATGATGTCTCCCTGCCCTTATCTCCACCCACAAGCCTTTCTCTACATTCTCTCTCCTCTATCCAGCTGATAGGGAGAAGTGAGAACTGAGAAGGGCAGTGACAGAGTGGCTTTGGAGGCTATCTGGCATCCAGCGAGGGTCAACCCAGCACACCACACATGAGATACTGGATCAGGCTACCACACGTGAAACTATGTTCAAATTTTAATTACAATATTTAGGATTTACACTGAAAGTACAGGAAAACAGTACTTCAGCTACCTTGTAGTCTGGATTCATGCATAGGGTGATCTCCTACAGAAAACTTCTCAGCCTGTCATCAAAGGCTGGCAAAGAAGTACGTCCATATACCAACACATTTTTGAGATAAATACCTTCACATATTTTTGTGGCAAGAGAGGAAATAAAGAAAAGAATACTCGAAGGTACCGGCAAATAAATCACTAAACAAAATTCACACAAGTAATACAGAATTCCTGAGTAGTAAGTAGGCAGCAAGTTCACATTTTTTTCTCAATGATACTATTGTTTCTCAGGCTCCTTCTACTGTACTCAAGCACAGATTAGTATCAAGCCAGAAAAGTATTTAGCCCTTGGAATTTTGTAAAGAATTTTGGTCAAAATAAAACATTCTACATATAAACTGGTGTGGAAAACATTATATCAACAGAAGAATAAATAAATTACATGGTAATTCATAATGACTCTAGAGATAACAAGAAGAAAGATCATTTTATAAGGAAACCTGCAACAGATGTTTTCAGACACCTGTGCATGTTCTATGTTTCCTGAATCTCCTAGCAAATTTATGTCTTTGGGATCTGTCAACACCAGCTACTGTTCTGCCACCACCTGACCCTTTGTCTCCCTGTCCAGAATGTGGGAGAATGAGGCCAAAGTCTGGGAATATCAGAGCAGCTCTGAAGAGCTCATGATCCTGCCATTGCACAGAAACCCTCTTAATATGAACAGCCTTATCATCCCCTGGCTTCTCATATTGCAGCTATTTATCTAGTCCTTTTCTAATGCATGGAATTATTTTCCTGAAAACCTATTTATGTGCTACAGCATGTCCACACATTTTTAGAATAGAAGAGCAGCTCAGAGAAGAACAATCTGCTCAGATCTCATGGAAAATACACCAGATGAATGCAGCCAGGAATTAAACCTAAGTTAAAGACAGTTGCATGGTCTTCTATGAATTTGCTTTCCTCAACAACCGGAAGTCTGCTGTATTGTACCCTATCAGTCTGGATGCTGGATTACTCAAGCTTTCCTTGTGTCACCAGTTTCACATGTCATTTTTTTGTGGATTTACCTGTAGGCCTCATTGTGACAGAGAATGAAATTTATCTCCCCTGATGTTAGACATCTCTTGATTACTGATATCTACACTTAGCCAGTCACTCAGGGTTTCCTCTGTAGGATACTTTCTTAATGGAGAGCAATAGCTGGGTTTAGGGTGTGGTTCACTTGGCCTGCTTTCTGTACCGACATTAAGAGGGGATGAACTGCACCACACAAGGCCTTGCCTCAATTTATTTATTTATTGTAAAGTGTTATAAATTTGTATTGTGATATTGGCTTTCGCAGATGAATCTTATACGTTAAATACTTTTTAGCTATGTATGTACTTTTTTCTTACTAACAAGTCTTAAGCTTAAAAGAATTTCCTAGGTACGAGGCAAGGAAACCCCAGAGGGCAAGGACAGTGGGGCCCAAGCTGTTATCAGGAGAACAATAGAATCCAAACTGTTATCAGCAAAAGATATGAAGCCCAGATACCCTCAGAGGAAGGATGATGGGGCCCGGACTCTTATCAACAAGTAACCATATGCAGGAGAAAGGAAACCAAACTCCAAAATAATGCTCATCAGCAAGAATAATGATGACCAGCAAAAATAGTGCTGACTAGCAGAAAATTAAGTTGTGCAAAAGTATGATCCAAGAAGGCAGAACCAGGGAGGGGACATGCTTGAATATGCATTAACCCCTCACAGCAAGGATGGGATAAAAAAGGGTATTCCCAGATACCAGGTGTGTTCCTGGCAACTCGCCAGGGCACCCGGCCGTTTTAACCCTTTGCTTTATTTCTTTTGTGTCTTAATTGTCTTTTTATTTATACGAAATTCTTTTTATAATTTATTAAGTGAATCTCATTTTTAAGAAAAGGGAGCTTGCTTTCAATATGCATGAGACGTCTACATTTAGACATAATGAATCCCGCCCCAGATTCTTCATGGATTCCTCACCAGGCCTTGTGGTCCAGATGAACTTGCCTCCCAAAAGGCTGGAGCTGACTGCAGTGGGAATTCCTCATTACTTAAAGACACAGACACTTCCAAAGCTCCGAATTTGCTGGCACTTTGCTTCTCCTGTCCCCAAGGACACATGCTAGCTGAAGCATGCACTCTGCACAACTTGCATTGGAAGGTCCTACACTCATACACTGCTTTGGTGCAGCACATGCCTGTGTCAATTCTGCCAGATACTTCCACAGCCTTAAACAAACATTATTTGCAGACATATTTTTACAGTTTTAAGTCAGGTGTTGCCTTACTGTGATTTTATTAATTTTTGTCTGAGATAATGATTGAAGACTTCTATTTATTTTGTAAGATCTTTCTTTCATCCTACTCCCTCATTCAAGATGTCTGAGAAACTTCTTCACTGATCATGACTGCCATCACTTGGTTTATGAAACTCAGTACTCTGTCACTTTCCAACTAAACAAGCACACTTTTTCCAGTGCCCATATTATGCAGGAACATGGATATAAGCTTAAGCCATTTATAATTTAGACAAATACAATGCTGACTGGCAGATTAAACTGCTGCTGTGGTGACCACCTACTCAAAGAGAGTTTCATCTTTAGAATTATTTCATCAGCCTCTAGCCTGGGCTTACTATAAAGGCAGTCATAGAATATAAAGTATGATTCACTTAAGGAGGCCAGAATCTGGAAGGTGAACTAAAGAACTAAATCTCAGTTACCCTGATGATCACCAATACTCTATGAAGGGAAAGTAGTACCTCCAGGGAACAACACACCCCATTCTCAGACAGGCATCTTGGAAAGGTCTTCTGTCCTAATTTCTCTACCTTGACCTTAAAAGGAGGTGAGAGTGACTAGTTTGACTTCAGACAGAAACTGAATTCTAAATGCCACTGATATCAAATTAATGTCCCTAAATGGCTGTGGTAGGGGAGGGCCTGTTCTACATAGAGTAAATTTATGCCACTTTACAAAATGTGAAAGAGGTAGGACAGAGTCACTCATCTCAACGATTCAGCTGTGCAACAAATTGCCCCTGTTGCAGGGGAAGAAATATAAAGAAGGAAATTCAGATCTGGTTGGGTACCACATTAAAAAAAATCAGAAAGATAGGACAAGTCTTTGAAATAGTATCTGAAATTATAGAGTCACAGTGTAGTCTAGGTTGGAACCTTATATTCAACTTTCCAGAGCCTGTTCTAGAATTCCAGAGCCTCTTTTCACAATTTTTATTAAAAATACTAATGCTACTACTACTTATCCCAATGGAAGATATAAAATGGAACAAAATATATTCATCCCTCATGTCATGTGGTCTAAATTCCAAGAACATTGTTGAACAAGGTAATGAATGGTCCCTTGCTTTAAGCAAGAGGATGTATGTATATTTAAACAAAAAATATAATGTTTCCTCTGGGTTTCACTCAGAAATGAAGACAGCATTGATGACCATAGCAAGAATGAAGGCTAAGGTTTCCCTTAATTGCACCAAATTTGCCTTGGTAACTGTACCATAAATTCTCTAGTTCTATATTACAATGGAATATGAGTCCATATTACTAGAAAAGCATAAAGTAGGAACTGTAGAATAAATCACCAGGGAAAAAAAAAAAAAAAAAAGACAAAAAGGAGGAGGGGGGGCGGGGGGTGGAACCCAACCACAACCTAAAACTCCCAAGGAGCAGGATCAGAAAAAAGCTCCTTTAAATGAGGTTTCTGAGCAGAACTCAAACAGGATAAAATTCTCCTAAACTGCTCACTCAGGGGGCAGGGGAAATAAAAGACTTGAATGTAAACTATTGGATTCTAGAAATACATCATCAGTTGAAAAATTTTATTGTCTTTTTAACTGCATTTATTTCCCAGAAAATTGATAAACACCACTCCAGCTCTTCTACAGGATCAGAAACCAAATAGACTGTAATTAAGATTTGTTATTAAAAACATAGAAAAACTTAAATGTGACTCCTGATTTTGTTTTCTAAACCCCTTGTATCTGTCACACTACATAACTAAATGAGATTTACCAGGTGTCTGTAAACAGTGATGGAGACAAAGACAAAAATATTTCCATCAGGACACAGAAACAAATCTTTTGTCTCAAACAAACACAATTTTTAATCTAAAGAGACGGAAATTCTACTGCTGGGAGGTAGGTGAGGCAGCAACAAATATCAAGTGCAGAAATTCATTCAGGGACAAGGAGGAGACCTGTTAAATTAGGTAGATGTGCAACTCAAGGGACATGGAGGAAAAGGAGGAGCATTTTGCATGAGGAACACCTAAATTTGAGCCTACAGAAAACACCAGGCACAGCAACTTTGTCCCATGATTGTCAGAAATTCCAGATAGAGGTATTTCTCAGTAAAGCTTAAAGCTACTTCATTTTTTGTCATGTTCTATGACTGCAAGTTGTTGCAGCCTGCAGCAGAGCTAGGATGTGGGGTATGCCTCTCTCTGATCCTCTCCTTCTGCCCCAGTTTTCATTCACTTAAAACAGGAGCCCAGGATGGCCATGGAAAAAGCACGTGAACCAAATGCACCAGATTTTGAATCTTTGCCTAAGGCTGAAAACACATGATAGTCTTTTTTCTCTGAATTCCTGTGAGGTATCAACTTCAGTATTTGATGGACATTTAAAAATGCATTTATTAAGTATATCTGTAGTAGCAGAGAAACTTCCCAGTTGCAGAGAAGGAGCTTTGTGACTAAATCATAAAGGCCTAGTTAGACAGCCTGTATTTGTGTCCTAGTAGGGGGCTCATCTTGAGGGAAGAAGCTGATAGAAAAATAAATGGAAATATTTGCTGGCAAGAAGAGGCCTAGAGTGCAGCAAAAAAAAGATTGTGTAAAGAAGGTACAGCTGAATGAAGAAATGCCTGAATATTCTGTGACGAGTAATAAAGCGGCAACACTTGGGGTTATTTTCACAGGACCTGCCAAATCACGTTAGAAATCTGCATCAAGCCCGCAAAATCAAATAGACAGCAGTTTAAAAATTCCAGGATTGAGGTTATCTCTTCATTTTATCCTCTTCTTCCACATAAGACTTCAGGCCTTACTCAGTGCAACCTAAATCCCACACCAAACAAAAACCGAGATTTTCTTCTCACTGTCCCCATGGCTATCAGCATTAGTATTTTAGTGCTCCACAAAATTTCTGTTTAACATCACAAAAGTTCTGAGAATGGAATAGCTATTCCAAGTAATTTTATCTTTATCTATAAAATAGAAATTTCAGAGACTACCACAGCACTTTATCATAGATAAATGATCTATTTATCATAGATCCATGTGCCTGGGTACTCCTGTTAAAAATCAGAGACTTCGAGGGGCTGAGGGTGACCCACACCTTTCCTGGCCCTCGAGGAACTCGGAAGCAGAGGGGACCAAACCTCCAGAGCAGCACTGGGGCAGTATAGCCAGACCACTGCATAGAAGCAGTCTTGGGGCCACATCCAGGCCCCCCAGCTGAGCAGCTGTCCACTGTCTCTACTGTGTCCTGCTCTTCCCTCCAGGGCAAATGACCTTGGGCAGAGCTGTCTCAGGGGGCCAGTGCACAAGCCAAGCAGAGAGTCAGAGGTCAGACACCCGAGCTTGCCCCATGACTCTTTTATTCAGCAGTGTGGAAAAGGCCAAAAAGTAAACAGACATTCCCTGGTTTTGCTTCTTTGATCACGTATCTGCAGGAAATTAATACCTCCCTAATTCTTCCCCAATGCACCACAAAAAACAAAAAAAGTATTTTTGATATCACAGACTCAGAGTTGTAAGTGATCATTTTAACATTTCCTCCCTGAGTACTCGAGTGTGCAGCCATAATGTTATTTCAAAACCTTAAAAAATCTGTAGGAAGAATGTAAGCAGTTATACTACACCTTATCTGCCTTATCAGTAAGGATCTAAGTAACACTACCCTTGCTCTGTACTAATAAGATACTCACCTGTAGTGAGTGTTTCTTGTGTTGGACAATTCAATATCAATGCTTGTTGTGATGCTGTGATTAGAAAAGGACCAGTGACACCTTTTCATGAATAGATGAAAGATGCTGAACACAGAAGTAAGGGAGATGCTTTACTGCTGTGTTTTGCACTGGTGACATCAATTCTCAGAGCCCTTTTTCTGTGTATTGTTCTGGTGTCAGTGTATTAAAAAGGTTACCAAAAAATTACCCAAGAGCAGGAGAAAATGTCTTAAAGGCTCAAAGAATTTAATTTCTTTAGCTTATCAAAACAAAAATGGGTGATGACTTGACAGTTTTGTGATGACCAAATGCCAGGTATCAAGAAAGATCTCTGATGTAACAGAAAAGGTTTAACAGAGGGCAGGTCCAGATTAAAGGTAAATATTTGAAAAAATTGAAACAAATTACCAAAGCCAACCAGTGAACTGTCTGTCTCTTCACGTCCTCAAATCAAAACCACACACTCCCCTTAAAAAAATGCTTCAGAAAATCCAAATTAATTTTTTCAATTTACAAGAAAGGAACAGGAAGAAACAGAAGAACGGTAAAGACTAGGTGACATTAATTACCAGATTTCCTGGCATCGAAGCTATTCCTTTGGCTTTCAGGGAAGTAAAATAGTTTCAGCCGTCTATTGACAGCAGAGGACTAGTGAGGTCCGGGAAATTTCGAACTGCGCTTCAGATTTTGGCAAGAAGTAACCTCTAATCGTTCTGTCCCAGTCCCCTAGAGCCACTCTTCCCCTCTCTGTCCCTTCCCTCCCAGCCATCCCTCTCCTCACAGTTTCACTTTCCCTTCTCTGTCGCTGCCGCCCTGGGATAGCGAAGGGCAGAGGACGCCCCGGGAACGAAGCTCGCTGCTTTCATTTCTTCCATCCTGAATAAAAATCTTAACCTTAGAGGAGTTGAGAAGGGAAACGGGAAGGCAGGGCACGCTGTGCCCGGAGCCCTGCAAGGCAATTCCCAGGTGCTGCACAAGCCCCGGGCCAGCCGGGCCGGCTCCTGCAGCGCGCCCAGAGCCCGCGGCAGCATCCGCTCGCCACCTCCCGGGCAGGGCGAGTTAAAAATGGAAAAGGGTTCTGCCGAAACCCGGGATCGAACCAGGGACCTTTAGATCTTCAGTCTAACGCTCTCCCAACTGAGCTATTTCGGCCGCCGCGCTGCCAGTCTTACTGTGAGATAGCACTAATGCGTTCTTCCACATCCGCCCCCTGGCTGCTTGTACACGGTGATCTAAATAAAATAAATGTTATTAGCCCCGCCGCGCTAGATGCCACAAACGAGTCAATGACGGGTCTTCGCAAACAAAATTATGCCGTAAGCCAAAGACAAATCAGCAGTAACACAAAAGTATGCATATACAAGCATCTGTGCACAACACACACATCAGGATGGTGCTTTGGCAGTGGCTCCCGGGGTTGTTGAGGGAGGTAACAGGAACTAGACCATTATGTGGGACTCAAGAGCATTAAATTGGCAGTATTTTAGCTTCAGTGTTCAGGGATTTTATTTTAAAGCCTGACAAACTGTGTGCAGAGATCATGGTGTCACAAAAAGACATGAATAAAAAGGGCACTTGCACTTTCTTGTGCCCGTGGTCTTCCACTGGAGAAGCTCCCTGTGTCCACATAAATCACAAATCCTAAGCAGTGTAATAAGAAAAATAGTTTACATTCATATTGTTAATTAGGCATTGCTTTCAACAGGCAGCTGGTCACACACTGGTGTGGCTAAAGGGAAAAGGTAGAGGATGCATCAGGGTGCCCACATTATTGCCTGGGGTGGGCACTGACATCTCAAGTTTGTGTTGATTTGCACAGACCATGGTCTAGGAAAAGCCACATGTGAGGGCAGATCTTCTGCACACCGTGAGGGAAAGAGGCTTCTCTGCAAAATTGTCCACCATTGCTCCCTCCTGTCAATAAAAAAAACCCAAGTCTCTCTTCCACAGTACTACAGGAATTTAACAAATCCCTCCTTTTTTGGCCCAAGCCAGCCATGTGAATATTTGGTAACAAGTATCACCCTGTGTCCTTTTATCTTCAGAGTGTATTTGTCCTCACGTTGTCCCACATTTGTGGGTTCTTCAGGAGCTGACATGTTTTCAGGAGTCAAATACCTGTTTTCAGAAGTACAAAGGCTGAGGACTGATCCAGAAGTTTAGTGATTGAAAACAAGAGCTCTTCACAAAAAAATATAAATTCAGTTAGGGAGAGGTTAAAAAAACCAACCCACAAATGTGCTTAAGAGGTGTGAGAACAACATACTGATACAAAATCTCATCTTCTCATGATTTTCCATTGCCACTGGCAATGATTGTTTTGCTGAGAAATGATGAATGTAATCCCTTAACAAGCCTGTCTCCTACTGATGCAGCTAACACAATCTGTGATCTTTGGTGCAGATAAACTCCCCATGTGTCATGGCATGCACAGAAGTCAAAACACTATTGACTTAAGAGTTTTCATCCATTACCACAACAATCAGAGGTACTATGGAGCAATCGGTTATTCCAATTCTTATTTTTAGAAATCTTTTGTTTTGCCAGGTGAAATGGAAATGGCAGTGGGAATAAAAACAAAAACTAAAGGTAATGCAAAACAAAATTAAATAAAAGAGGACAATTCAGTCTCAGACACAGCATATTCAATAAAAGTGTCAGCTTTTCCCCTAACAGAATTTGGCAAGGGGATATGTATTAAAAGTTCCTCCTTCTCTAGAAAAATATTTGCATTTCGTGCCTGTTTGAAGAACACAGTTTCAGCAAAATAAAGCATTCTGAGTCAAAAAAACCCCCACAAACCAACACAAAAGACCTCTCATTTTCACCCCCAGTCTTTCTCCTACATCAATCAAAGTACAGGGTGAACAAGCAAAATGCATTTTCTAGTCAATCATCTTATGACAGTGTAAACCAGCCTCAACCACAGCTGACACCCCTTAATGCAAGCAGCACACAAACAAGTGCTGAGGTCAGATCAGACAAAGCCTAGGAGAAAGTAGGGGTTCTTGTGTGTTGCACAAACTGGAGTTGATACACACACACCACAAATGTCCCACAGGCAGGGTAAGCTGTGGCTGCCCCAAGCCTGGCAGTGCTCAAGGCCAGGTTGGATGAAGCTCTGTGTCCCTACACGTGGCAGGGGGCTTGAACTAGGTGATCTTTAAGATCCTTTCCCAGACAAACCACTCTGATTCTGTGACAGCAGACAGCCCTGCCTCAGCTGCTCTCTTTAATGTCTTCCAAACTCTTTCACTTGCTGCAGGCAAGGGATGCACTTAATAGCAGCTGTGGTACACCAAGACAATGAGGTAGCAATGCCGGTTTTCCCCAATGCACAATGGATTTCAGGAGCTGCCTCCCAAAGATCTGACACAATTCAGAACAGTAATCCCAAAAAGAGATGCAAACCAACAGCAATCCCCACATAACTCCCAAGTTCCTGATAGAACCTGAATCAAAACCTTTGCCAAAGTCCAGCCCTTCTCCCTTAGGAAGTTTTAGAAGTGAAATACACGTTGATGTGGCCTTTGTCCTGTGACACAAACCTTGAGAGAATGGACTGAAAGATTAGAGTGTTCATAGTATTTTACATCGCTACCTCTGCCTTCTGCAGAAACGCCTCCCCATAAAATCAGTGAGAAATAAAACCTGAAAACATCACTTCTCCACATTGACAGTTCACTAGTTGATCCTTTGTCCTTTTCTTCCTACAGAAGTCAGAAAGCAATGGCAAAATAAGCTGTTTTCTTTAACAGGAAATACTTCTCTGTGAAAGAAATGCTCCTACCAGATCACTCACCTGCTAAAAAAATCTGATCTACAGCAAAGTAGCTCAAAGCAAGAACCTCCTACATTTTTAAAGTACATATATTTCAACATTTGAAAATGTGCATATATAAATTTATTTATATATATAAACAAGTAGTGACACAAAGACAAAAATTTCAAACACTTGGATGAATTAAATCTCCAGAAATATTTAAATAAACTAGAACAGCTTCCACTAAAAAATAATAGATCCTATTGAAAATCCACTCCAGACAATATCACTTCTTCGGATAGTCATGTAAATATCAAAGCTTGCATCCTTCAGCATTTATACATTAAGAACTATTTTCAAAAGTTCAATAAACCAATCATCCCCTACTACTTGCTTCTGTGTACTTCTGGTAACACTATTTTTAGTGTTCCAAAGACACTTGTACCTATTTTCAAAGGTTTAAAATATTTTTAAATTAAGGTTTGTGCATGTTTAAAGTAGTAAGATTTTAGTTATCTGTAATCTCTACTCTTAAAAACACAACACAGCCAGTTTTCCAGTATAAGAAGATGTGAAAGACTCATTTTCATGCAACCCACTCAAAGCAGCTGTCACAGCAATCACAAATACAGCTAAGACAGATCTTTCCACTACTTTAGCTATTTCTGGTACTGACCTTGGTAAAATCCAGAACAGTAAGCTGGATATTCTAAGGAAGGATGCACATTGTAAGGAAGTTATATTTCAACCATAAAAATTAAGGAAATATCTGAATGTAATCAGAAATGTGTTTGACAATGACATTTCACTGATTCATCCATAGATGATAAATCCATAGATAAACCAAGTATGTGACAGATCATCACATAGGCAGTCCTGTAGCTTCTATCTGTCCCAAATGGAGGCTTTTACCTCCAAACCAAGATTCAGAAGCCTAAAAAATATAGCTGCCCCACAATTCAAGTATAGTACTATTATCCCACTTTGTCACAGAAAACTAACCTTCAATAACAGGCTCCAAGACTTTAAAAGACTTGCACTGCAGTAAGCACAGAAACATCCTGGTTAGCCTTCTTTTAGAGTGACTCTTGCCAACCAAAAGTGGCATTTCATCAACAGCACCATGCACCACAAGAGGTGGGAGAGTTGGGAACACTTGTGTTTCAAAAGCTAGCTCCCACCTTCTGAGACTCTTTGGAAGTCACAGTTTTTTCTGAGTACACCACAGCATCCCAGTCCTGTGACTCCCACAGCTCTGCCCAGGGGCCACAGAGGATCAGAGACTGTGACAACTACAGAAGATGAAATGATAAAACCAAGAGTGGTCCCTTTTTATGTTTGCCATATCACCTCAAAGACAAAAAAGTGAAGGTATTTTTTTCAGGTCAGTGGAAGAGGTAAGAAATATTTCTTTAGAAAAACCCATCATCTACTTTTTCAGCATGTTTTTCTTAATTAAGAGAAACCAGTTATACCATAATATTTATTACTAAATGAACTTTGAACAAAAGTCATTGACATATTTCTAGAATTGAAGAGTTTTTTCCAAATTTTGTATTAAAACTCAAATATTGTTTTATCTTCAAAATATTTTTTACAGAAAAAATGGTGAAACATTGCATTAAGGTCTGCCAACCCACAATTCACAGAAAAAGAAGAGCTTTAAAATTTTTTCTCCATAAGTAGCCTTCATATCACAGGAAATAATGTCACTGGAATGTTAATTGTGCTCCAGTATTTCAAGTTTGTTACAATTATAGCTCAGAAAAGGGAATTAACATGTAACAGACAGTAACACAGTAAAAATAAGAGAAAGTTTAAGGAAATGCTTCTGGAAATCTCAACAAGAACAACTGCTACTTCTTGACATATTTACCCCCTTGTTCCCCTTAAAAAGGGGCATTTAAAGTTACAGGGTAGGTAAGTTTAATCGGTCATCTACAAAAGCTAATAGTGAACCAACAGAGAAATGGACAGAACAATACAGGTGTTGTATCCAACTTCTGTCAATCAATTTATAGACTCAAAAAAATATGTAATTTCTCCCCTTGATTAAAAATAAAACCCAACTCTGACAAAAAATTATATATATTACACTGTAAAAACAAACTAATATAGAGGAATAATTCCAGAACAAAAACAAATTTAACTCCAAGTCCCAAAAGCTGCAATCACAGTTAATTATTCTAAATAAGGCAGATTTTACTTCAGTACACTAATTTATAACATTATAAATATTCTTCAATCCGTACAGTTTTTTTTAAATCAATACCTAGTGAGAAGAGAGTATTGCACTGAAAGCTGAAACTAAGAGGTTCAACTTATAAAGTGCTGAAACCATTCCAAAGTTGTGCCATACTGTGTTTCTTTACTCATCATGGTTCATGTATCTTGAACACATTAAAAGTCTAATGTGGCCACTTGATTGCAGGCTTTGAAGAAAAGACCATATGAGGTAGAAAAAACTCCTTCAGGTTCTGTTCCACACTATGGACCACTGAGCTGGGTGAACGGGTCTGTTACAGGAAAGGGCTCCAAAGCTTTCTCCGAGTTTTTCCAGTTGTGGAAATTTTCTCTGTACCATTCAACTAATATGGAAAGAATGTTGATGAGTCAGGCTGACCAGAGATAACAGGGAAATCCAAATATTCCACAAGTATAAGACTAACAATGTGCTATTTATTCTTTATGGGAGATTTTAATCTATATTATTACAAAAATCTAGTTTAAACAAGTTCTTAAGTTCTTTATGCAAGTCTTACTATAGCACTAAAAAATTATATTCTTTTATTTTGTATAATGTAAATTCATTATTTAGAAAGCAGCCAATTTTATGTAAAATTCAAGTGTTACATTCAATCTCTTCATATATACCCATTTCTCCCCTCTCCCTCCTCCCATCACTCCTAAATCAGTATAAGTCATCAGACTTACTTGTTTTCGTTATTCCTTCTTTCCAAGGCACTTTAGGTCTCCATCCTAAGTTGTGCATTTTTTCTGAACTCATTGGATACCGGAGATCATTTGTAGGCCTGATGAAGTACAAAATGCACAAGGAAAACAATCTGATTACACTACTTCATTAATTAGAGATGCAATACCTCACACTGTCTTTGAAGGAACATTAGATATGCTTCAATTTTGAAAATTCCCATCAACATGAACAGGTTACAGTACCTTCAAAAAATACGTGGCAGTTGAGTGCAGCTACAACAACACAATTCAGTTTGCACAGTCAACTACTTGAAATTAACTAGAATAAATATTAATTAGTATTTTACTGGCACAAAAATGAACACAAAACTCAAACCACTGCCAACGTATTTGTGCAAATCAGTGCATTTGCAACGCAGAGACAGTTCTCTAATATTAGCATTTACATTTTCCATCCTGAAAACCCACAAATTTAGACATACTTCAGATTTAAAGCACACAGGCTACCAAAGCAGCATCATTACAGTGGCTCATTAGCTACATGAACTTAGTAATACTGAATATGTAGAATCCCAAGCTGCGAGATTCAACACAGGAAGATACACCTTATATTTAAGCATGGCAGAAATTTTCACTTCTGCAGTCTGGCACACAGGCAGCCTAGTCTAGCATTCCTGCACTACTGGCACTGGCATATTGAATAGTCAAGGTACATGTGCAGGTACAAACCAAGTACTTATCACTGTTACTATAACATGCTAATCTTGAGCAGAAGCAGAACTAATTTTTCTGTAGCAAGTAAACCCCATGACCTTTAAGTCACTCATTATAGAATTAAATAGTCATAAATTAGATATATTAACAGTAAGACCTCAACACTCCCTGAAACACCTATGTATTCCTATGTGGTTAGTCTTCCCAAGCCCATTTATGTTTAAACATGAGCAGACAGGGCCCAATACACATGAAGAAATATCTCAAACAGAACTACACTGAGAACTCCTAAACATTCACATCATGTGAGCCAAAGGCAATTTGTTGAAAGTCCTGTGATGCACTCAGATAGGATTCTGAAGACCATTTCCTTTTAAAAACAAAAGTTAGTACATTTTTAAAGACACTTCAGTTGCCATGATAACAATCCAAATGTGAACAGAAAATGAGAATTCTAAAGGCCGTAATATTTAACTGCTATCAGTAGACACATCATTTTTAATCACTCTGGAGAGAGTGATATCTAAAGTAAGCAGAGACTCATTGTTGCTGTACAAAAGAAATGGATATAAAAGAACAGAGCCAAACCAAGCCTGAAACTAAGGACAGAAACACACAGAAAAAGCATATATATAAAAGCTACCCATTTTTACCACTGCCCTACTTTGGTACCTTAGAGCTCTACATCTACTTTTGAGATAGCAGCTTCAGTTTAAGATAGAAATCTAAAGCTAACTACACTCCATAGGCACATATTTCTGCCTGTGGATACTGGTTCTTCCTACAAAGTACATCTAAGTCTGAATTAGTTACATTAAGACCAAAATACTAAAGCTAAGTGAGAGAAGATGGGACTCATCTCATTCAGCGATGCTGAACACTGTCCAAACTAGCATGAAGGAAAGATTTAGTTGCTCTGTAAAACTTGTCCTCATCCCAGAGAAGACTTCAGTAATGAGCAGGATGAAGAAAGTTTGAATACAAAGATTAGCATTTCATGTTCTCCTTCAAGACATTAATTCTGACCTACAGATCCAAATAAAGGAAAATCCTGTTTTCTATACAGAACCTTGATCACAGATGTCAAATCCACTGGCAAAAAAAAATAAGGAAGCAAAACAGCTCTTACTCCCTCAAAAGTTTTCCTTTAGAGCAGAAACACTTCCACAAAAAACTATTTGATTAAGAGTCTCAGAAAATCTTCAGGACAAAACTATCTTGCATGTGCAGCACATCCTGCATGTCCCCCACATTCCTCACCTGTCTTTAACATAATCCATCCAGTGCTCCATTTCAGACTCTGAACTCGTCTTCTTTATCTGCCAAGAAAAAAACACAAGTATCATTCCCATACACCTTGGGCTGTCTAAACATATATTTAAAAAATAGGGGGTTTTAAACAAGATTTAAGTTTGTTAAGAAAAAAATGCCACCAAACAAAAAATAAAAACCACAAACAGGAATGATCTTTTGTATACTGAGTCTTCAAACTACTGAAATTATCAAAATTATTTAGAACAACTCCAATCTATCTCCTTCATCCAGAACACTGCCACAACATCCATAATCAACCTGTTAGATTTTAATAGTGCCATATTCTCAGACTAAAACTAAAGCAGTTAGCATGAAAAAAAAATGGTAATTAATCATGATGCCAGTCATAGTCAGGATATATCCCAGTCAGGGTAACTGATGCAGCAGCCCAACACAGCCCATACTGCAAACTGTTACACAGTCCAGCTGCCTCAGAAAGGGTAGCACATCATTCTGCTGCAAGGATCTTCCAACACTCAACACAAGTCTAAGCACTTTCAGAGCTACAGAAGGTCTGTGGAATTATTCATATGTGTAATGAAAACCGTTAAAGAAAAGCATTACAACTGTTTACTCACTAAATGGATTAGCTCCTTAGCAAGCTGGGCAATGGACATCTCAAAGTTAGTTCCAATGTTATAAATTTCACCTGGTTTCCCCTCCTTCAGGACAGTAAGGAATGCTTCTACCACATCAGTTGCATAAAGGAAATTCCTTCTCTGAAGTCCAGAACCATGAATACAGCTTAATACAAGAAAAAGACAAAAAAATGTTGTTAACCCTCAAATAGACACATTCAATTTACTGGACTGTGTTTTAAGCAGTTTTGCTGTTAGATGGTTGCTTGAAGGTACCTTAGATAGCTGACATGCAAACAATCCTTTACTTTAAGGAAATCCTGTTATTAAAATAGGTGATTCAGAACTTAATTATATAATTATTATTTCACAAATGAGCAAATATTTATAAATGCAATTACAGTTTTATAGGACAAATACTATCAAAAAAATGCAAATTACCTACCATTTTCTGTTCTGTTGCAACAAAGATATAAACTTTGGAATAACCTAAGGAATTGAAAAACAACAGAAAAAAAATTACTCCACAATTTTAGAAGCTGTTACTCTACAGAGAATGAGGAACTTCAACAGTTATGTAGCATTAAGTATTTTAATAAGATCCTTTAAATATTTCTAAGTTTTATTAAATCTAATGAAAGAATGAATCAAGCCTAGAAACTGCAAGGATTTTGGTTTGTAAGAGCGGATGCCTCTATTGTTGTATTGAAAACCTTATCTTTCTGGCTGTTACAAGTGTAACTTTTTTACAAAAATTAAAGAAGTTTCCATTACTTTTGCATGCAGCAGTGCAACAGAGTCTAACTAGAAATAATTACTGCCAACAGCTCAGAACAAGGTTTAAACATCCAGTAAACATGAGTAAATCTAGAACCAAAGAGTTGTTAAAATAGTTAAATTTGGAAGAGAATTTTAAGATAACACAGATAAACACAGATAAAATGACAGTGTGCTAGCTGCCCAAAGATTTACATCATGTTCATCTAAAAGCTTAGATCCATTCATGCCCCAGACACTTCAGAACAGTTGCCCCCACTATTGAAGTCCTTAAACTGAAGCCATTAGAAGACAACTCAAATTACTTAAATTCAACTCCCTACTCTAAATACACTAGCATAATACTAGATAAAACTAAAGATTCATGTAGCCTAGTGCTGTGTTTTTAGCAGTAACTAAAATATGGTATGTGAAGAAGAATATATGTAAGTTAAAAGCAAGCAAATACATCCCTGAAATACACTTCCAACAATCATGCAACCTGTGGTAATACACAGATCAATGAGAAATGTACTCTAAAAGCCATTGCTTATCCACCTGCAATAATGTAGGTGAAAATAAATTTATTTGGGGAAAAAAAAAAAAACAAAAAAGGTGAAAAGCAATTTCAATTAAAAAAAAACCCTCCATAAAACCGTAAAATATAGCTACATTGCCCACTAGTTCCAAACTCCAAAGAGTAGATGTGATTATCACTTTCATTTCACCAGTGTATTTCCATTCACTAACAAAGCAGATTCTGGTACTGACTTAAAAAGGCAACTCCTTCACACAAACAACTGTTTTAAACAGTTATCCTGCAAGATCTGCATGAAGATTTGCATGAACACATGCAAAGACAAGTCATTTTACACTACCTCTCAACTTATATATGAATGCTATAGCTCCATCTTACTTATATTATGTACAGGCTGGAACATCCCTTTCTATACCAGACATTGTATTCTCAGTTGACCTTTTGAAATGTTTCCCTGAGTTATTAAACACTCACAATTACAGAACATGACGCGAGTTAATGTTATGTGGGTGAGTTATGGGGGAATTTGGTCAAAATATCATTTGAAAAATAGAAAAACTACAAAACAAAGTTGCTGTCATAAAATTAATTTTAAATACAAGTCTCTGATTGAAGTTTTATCAACAATCAAAAAATATGTGTTCAGGGTAAGACATTAGTGTAAGCTCAAAATATATAATCACATACTAATTGCAAGAGTGCTTTTTTCAAAAGTCATCCCATGCACAAGAGAAAAAAGTAACATCACTGCAACCCTGAATTCTGGTACACTGAAGCTCAGAGTAAAGCACAGTTTAACTTACTTTTTCTGGATACTGATGTGGTCCGTAAACATTACTGCTCCGTGTGATGACAACTGGAAACTAGAGAGCATTAAACACACATGATTACATAAGAAAGCAGATACCAGTAAAAACCTGTCGCTTCCTGCTGATCAATAAACAAACCGACACATACACAGTGCTTACTCAAAAATTTGCAAGCTCTAACAAACCCCTTACAAACGTTACTGAATTGAGCTCTCTGTATTTCTGTCAAGCAGGCAAGGGCCTCAAGCATTCTCAGCCTGTTAGGAGCACCACAAGTGACAAATATTTGAAATCTCTCTTGCTCTGGAACCACCACAGGACATTGCATATGTGTATCTGGTTGACTGAAGACGGGCTTGCTCCTACTTATTCCAATGTGTTTCATAGGTCATTAACATCTTATTCTTGTTCACTTTATAGAAAAAAATCATATATCAAAAACAGAAGTCTAAAGTGTCCAAATTATATATGTATGTTTGCTTAAATCTGACTAGCAGGGCTTTTTATTTTCTTTTTTTTTTTTTTGCTTTAACTATTAGCCTAGTCTTAATACAATTTGAATTATGCATGTTTTACTTCTGTGTAATATTTTTTTATTTCCTGCAAGCTTAGAATTGGTTTTTAAATTCCTAACATTCTCTTTGATCATTTTATCAAAGCACATTTTTAGATATTACAATTCAAATGTAAAAAAAAAAAAAAAATCATCTAACCTGTCCCCACTGTCTAGCAGTATATCTTCATAATTTATTGGTGGAGATTCTCTAACACATCCAAACTACAAGACTAACAATAAGGAAAGAGGTGGCACTGTGTGGACTACTATTTAATTTTCTTTTATTCTCTTATGCACATAATACAGACGCTTAATTACAAGCTTCAGAGTTTTTGAAGCTTCCATGGACTTACTTGGTACCTTTCCCAGTAAGACTGAACAAAACACTCTGCAGCTGCTTTAGAGGAGGCATAGGGATTTGTTGGACGTTTTGGTGAGGATTCATCAAATTCCTAAAATGAAAAGAAAATTTTGCATTACTCAATTTCTTTTGCCCAGATAAGCCTTAAAGTTACAAAAGAAATAAAGATCCCTAAATATCCAAGCTCATCAGTCTGACAAAATCCCCTTACAACAGAAGGCCATAAAAAAAGACAGCGTATTTACTGAATATAGGAGGTAGCCAGATTACTAGCAGTAATATTTTTATACTTGTCACAGAGTTACCTCACAGCAGCAAGTCCTTAGATTTTTATCTTATTAAATAATCACTGTTACTACAGGGAGGCTTAGTATTTTTCAGGTTCATACTGCCTCAGAGAGCAATTGGGCCACCACTAGCAAATTCACCCTTCAGTCTTAAATAAAAGAGGTCTTTTCTTAAATTTTTCTGTAACTTTATTTCTGTAAAAAATGTAGAATTGCAACCCAAAAGCTTCCAAAGCAAGGCTTCAACAATTCTGATCAGTTCCAGAGCAGGTATCTTCCAGGCTACCCTGACACTCGAATCTACTTCTCACTTGAAGGGAGAAAAAAACAAACCAGAAGGAAGAGAGATACTACACAAGGTGTGATTGGTAACAATCACCTTAACATGGTTAAAACATTCACTGTTCTTGTCCAACCTTTGTTTCTGAAATGGCCTTCCTCCCCTAAAAAAAATTCTGTAAGAACTTCTAGTGTGATTCACAAAGAAAATTAAAAACAGATTAAAGTTCTCTTTCAAGGCCCAGAGACAAAAAAAATCACTTGAAGGTATCATCCAAGTCTACACACATGAAAACATCATCCTTGGGTAGCATAAAAGCCTACAGATGCAAATAGTGTTGAAGGAACTGATAAAGACAGTGTGATAATAAGAAAGTGCACAGAACTCTCCCGAAGGACATTAATATTTCCAGGGACTATGGCAAAAGGCCCCTTGACTGTATTTATGCCTTTAAAAAGATGAACATGCGTAATTTGCCTTTTTACTGAGCTAAATTACATTTCCTGAATTAAGGTCAGGTATAAATTCTCAAAAATTAAAGATCTGCATACAACAACAAGAAACATCTGAATATTTATTACAGTAATACAGGAATTGTTTCCTGTTTGAATTGTCACTACCTACAGTTCTGTTAGTATTTTACCCAGAATATAAAGCAGTTCCCTGCCTGTCAAGCTGTGCATATTATTGAAGCCTCATGAATGCTCCAGGACAAAACCTGTATAATACATTGCTTTCACACTATCTCTGAGGAGTAGTGACACCATTAATGACCCAAATCTCACTGCTTTAGACATTAAACATTCAACATAAAACAAGATATGAAAAAAAAAAAAAAAAAAATCAAGACAATTTTGATACTCAGCTTTCTAAAAGCAACCAGTGCTTACTTAAAGTCAAACATTTACAGAGGCCACGGAAAGTTAGACTCAATTTTGTTTTCATTCCAAAAAGCAGGTAAACTAGAAAAATCCTCATGGATGGTCAAACTCACCTCATCAGTGCTACCTCCATATACTTCATCTGTACTAACATAGACAAACTTCTCCACATTGGCTTCATGTGCAGCAGCAACCAGCACATTGGTGCCATAAACATTCACATAGGTGAATTCCAGCGCATGCCAAAATGAAAGATCTACATAAAAAAAAACAAAAACAAAAACAGACAATTCTGATTAAATTTAGGCAAGACAGGGCTATAGGTTCCACTTGGAGGCTGCAATATAGACCTGTCAGATAGCAAGGTCTTTACTAAATGTAGACACCTTCAAAATCCTTGTTCTCAACAAGAGGCTGGAATCTTGAGAAAAATCTTGTTGGTTATGGACTTTATAATCTAAAACAGCGCTGGCTAAGTACAGTAAGAAAAGTGTCATTCAAAGACAGTTGCAGTAATATGGACCCATGACTAATAACTCATTAGCACCTGCTTTGATTCTTACAACTGTTCCCCTGACCTAATGACTTTGTGCCTATCAAACCTGACAATTTTGAAAAGTATTTTCCTGGAGTATTCTTTGAGGATTTCTTGTCATGATGGATGGAGTATGGTGGGGATTGTTCTTACTAACAGTGATACTGAAAAGCAGCCATTTGAAATAGGCACTTTATAATTCATTCTCTCTTTTTAGCATGGAGATAAGATTCCAATGGGACTTAAGCCTAATCCTTCAGCTTTCACACTGTTTTTTCATGTGACATTGGAGCCAGTTAAGTAAAAACTTCAGACTATGTACAAAGCCCCTCACCACTGTCTTTATGACTCCCTCAGTACACTGTCAGCTGCATGTGAGTCTAGATAGAATTTAAAAACGTAATGCAGACAAAAGGGAACATGACCATTTATGTGCAATAAAAACAAAACAAGTTAGATGAAGCGCTTTTTAAATCAAGGTTGTGAATCCCTCGGAGTTAAAAAGGCCACCAGACACTCAGCCATGTGATTTGTAGAGACAAACTGGATCCTTGATTTATATGGAAGGAAAAGACAAAAAGTATACTGGCATATATTTTAAGCAGGTATAGCCATAGAAAACAATACCAAAACATGCAGCAATGCTCACCTACATGTGTTTGGGCTGCAAAATGAAGAACTATATCTATTTTCTCAGTTTCAAAGAGTTGCTTTATAAAATCAGGTTCACAAATATCTCCCTAAAGAGGAAAAAAAAAAAAGGCAAATTATTTTTATAGAAAACAGTCAGCTTCCATTTACACCAAGTGTCACGTAAGAAAGCATTACGAAGGTACGAAGGGAACGCAGGATACAAACAGCATGATCAACTGAGTTCTGGGCCATTTATCCATGCCATGTCTAAAATAAGACCATACATAAAAATTCACACATTTTTTATAAAATCTCAGTGAAACTTATTTCAGAATTTATGCTACCATTAACATTACAAACAGTAATGTGTCAAAAAATGTACACAATAAAAGTACAGCACGGAGCTCCAACGCTGAGGCTGAAATGCAAAGTTCCCAGAGTAAAGAAGAGTTCTCAGTCTGGCAAGCAGGCAGGGACATCTAGTGGTACAGCAAAGGGAGAAGCAGATTCCCACTAAAGGGGATTAGTTTATGTCTTGCAAGGATTTTGCTGCTTGCTATTTATTCCAGTGACTTATTTTTTAATTTACATATTTTTTTTAAAAAAGAGACATTATTTTGAACTAAATGGCTAGTTACTGAATTTTTTTTTAACTGAAATTCAAATTTTAAACTGAAAGCTTAGTACATCTACGCTGAACAACAGAAATTGTGATTAAAACATATCTTTCATACAGCCCCTGAGTCAAATTTTCTAAACTTACTGTTCTACTTCCCAAAACAGACTTCCTTTCTACAGTACCACTACAGAGTGTATCATTCTTGCTGTCTCCTAAGGTCAGTACCAATGCTACAGTTCTAAATCATAAGGGCTGCACATCAGAGACTGTCTTTTCCAGCACATTTTCTCCTGTCAGTGTAAACTGCTTGCTTGCATACCAGCTGGATGTTAAGCTGTGATCAACTGTCCCTAGAAACCAAAAACAGAAACAAACAAATAACCCAAACACACACCCCAAACCACAAAAAAAAAAAAAAACCCAAACCCACAATGAAAAGTTGACATTATTTCTACTTATGTAAGTTTTGTGACAAGATATTTCCACTCTTGTTCAAAAACAGTATATCCACATCATTCCTACTTGCTGTTCCCCTGCTTCACATAGGGATCTGACTGTTTAAAGGATATCTTGTAGAACTCTGAGCTCTCCCCAGCAATTAAATGTTAATATCTACCCAGGTCACAAGGGTTCTATACTGTATTCATACATTTCATATTACACACTGGAAACAATCAAAGACCTTAGGAAGGTAACCAAAAAGCCACTTTGGTCATGCTAAAACTGCACACATGTGCACATCTGCATACAGGCTGTCCCCTTCCTCTCATGCAATTTTTATCCCCCTAGCTCGGAGATAATCCCTTACTGAAATAAAGAGGTGGTTCACAAAAACATAAACTGCCAAGGGGATCACCAAGAGGTCAGGGCAAGTTCAGCTTGCACCCTTGCCTGAATCTAAGAAAAAATGCAAGTTTACATCTACCACCTCTGACAAAGGTGCTGTTTGAGGTGCATTTCTCCGATGTACTGCAACCTTGGGCAGACCCCAAGACAGAGAGATGAGCATCAGCACTGCCTTTTGCAGACAGAAGGAACCACAGCATACAAGCCCAGCAAGTCAGAATATTAATCTAAGCAATAAATCAAAATCCATCTCCTGTCTGAAGACAAGGCTGTGCAAGTAGTACACAAAAAATCCATGAAATGCCATGTTTTGTGGAAGAGAAGGCTTTATCACCTGGATAAACTTGTAGTTTTCCTTCCCAGAGACAGTTTCAAGATTCTTCAAGCTTGCACAGTAGTCGAGCTAAAGACACGACACAACACAACATCAATAAGTGAGCTTCATGGAAGCAAAAAGGAAAACTCAAACCCAACCTAACCACTGGAAAGTCTGAGGAAAAAGTAAAAACTTACTTAAAAAAAAAAAACCTACTTCGTAAGCAGATGTGAAGCTTTAAAAGCACAAATCTCCAATAGATACCCTAACTGCAAAAATTCTTCAACAGATGTTTAAAGCTTGAAAAGCTTCGTTGTTTTTCTGAACACCAGTTGACTTTTTTTCTTTACAGAAACAAATGGAACACCAAACAAAAATTAGTAACTAACAACAAGCCACATAAATTTCAACATATTATAGGTTGCATTATAAATCACTTAAAACAGTTATCCATATCAAAAAAGAAAACAAGCTATTACCTTATCCAGATTTATAATCAGATAGTTTGGATAATTTTTCACAAGAGAGACGACTACATGTGAAGCACTGCAGGATAGAAGAAAAACATATTTTACAATTATATATTTGGCTTTAAGGTAATAAAGAGATGACAAATTCCAAATAAATCCAGCATTTTCAAAAGTCTTTGGGGGAAGAAGGGGATATATTCAAGACAGATGAAAGACAAATTGAAACATTATTCTAATATATAGTCTATACATTATCCTAGTATTTTCTATATATAAGTGCATATGATTAAGAAACTAAAAGAATAAAAGTTCATCCTATAACAAAAGAAATCAACACTGCCCACAGTCACATTAAAAAACCCTGTTATATGTTATATTCAATTGGCATTCTAAAATACTTTTGCTCTCTACAGCTTACATATGAGATGTCAGGGAGAGTCTGATACCTAATATATGAACAGTCAACACTCCTAACCCACGACAGTGACTCCCTTCACTCAAGTCCCTGACACTGCTGCTAGCTGAAAGTGACAACCTGGTGGCACTGCCTCTTTGGCACGGTCTTGTGTACATGAAGTTCATTCTGAAAGTTCAGGTTAGTTCAGGGGTTATTCACACACAGAAATTTAACCCTCTCACAGTTTCCGATTCCAAGCACACTGAGGGGCTTAAGATGGACCAGTCCTTTCTCTGACTCAAACTGAGCCCACAGCACTGGGGGTTGATATGAGAAATAGCAGCTGGCTCGAAGTCCTGCCACCTTCAACCCAAAGAATCCATTAGGCTGGAAAAGACCTCAGATCATCGAGTCCAACTTAAGACTAAACACAACCTCGTTAACTAGACCATAGCACTAAGCGCCATGTCCAGTCGTTTTCTGAACACCTGCAGGGACAGTGACTCCTGACCTCCCTGAGCAGCCCTGTCCAATATCGAAACATCCTTTATGTGAATAAATTCTTTCTAATGTCCACCCTGAACCTCCGCAGGCGGAGCTCAGCCTGTGTCCTCTCGTCCAGTCATTTGCTGCCTGGGAGACGAGGCTGAACCCCACCTGGCTACACCCCTCTTTCCGGAAGTTGAAGAGAGCGATGAGGTTGTTTCGCCTGAAGGCCCAGGCAAAACAACCCCAGCTCCCTCAGCCGCTCTTCATAAGGCTTGTGCTCCCAGCCCTTCACCAGCTCCGCTGCCCTCCTCTGGGCAGCCCCGTCCCGGCTGAGCCCGAGCACAGATTCCCAGCGCCGGGCGGTCCCTCCTTCACCCTCTCGCAGCAGGCGAAGGCCGGCCGGGGCAGCCTCGCAGCTCGCTCCCCAGCACTTACCACCTCAGAACCCACGACAGGGACGAGTCACCAGCAGCCCCTGAGTGAGCGTGGCCCGAGCCAGCGGCACCAAGGAACCGGCCCGGGACGGGCACAAGGGAGGCGGCACCGCGGGATCCCCACCCGCCACGTCTCCCCCACAGCCCTGGAGAGGAGGCCGCCGGTCCGCTCCGGCCCCGCGGGGCTCACTCACATAAAGCCGGCGCCGCCCGTCACCAGGACCCGCTTCTCAAACCCCGACGGCGCCGCGGGGCCCGCCCGCCCCGACATCGTCCGCGCTTTACGGCAACGGCCCCTCACTCCCTTTCCCCCACGGCTGCGCGTGCGCGGTATGGACTCGTGGGTTTCACGAGCAGAGTCGCAGAGCCTGTAAGAGGCCCATTGAAAGATCGCCTTCCTCGCTCCCCGCGCGGCCCCAAGAGCGGAGCTGGCGCCGTCTCGGAGGCCACGGACAGCGGGACGGGCGCGGCGTGTGAAAAGGGCCAACGCTTCGCCTCCTCATCCAGCGGCAACTGACCGCCGTCTCTTTTACGACCATGGATCTACCAATTTACGACCGGACCCGGCAACGGGACACGTTGCCGCAGGGGCCGGGCCTGGCGCTCGGTCACGCCCCCAAGGGCGGGCGCGCTCTCTCATTGGCTGTCTCGCCGCTCCTGCCCTCCCTCTCGCGCCTAACGCGGCGGGGGGCGTCACGTGACACGGCGGGGCAGCGCGGGAGGAGGGAAGGAGGGTCCCGGTGTCCGGCGGGTCCCGGGATGCGGTGGCGGCTGCTGTGGCTGCTCAGCGCCGCCGCCGGCTGCTGCTGCTGGGGCCCCGCCGCGGGCAAGACGCTGCGGGGTGGCTTCGCCAGCGCCGTCGCCCGCCGGGAGCCGTGGCGGCCCGTGGCGCGCTTCCAGTTCCACGGTGGGTGCCCCGAGGGCAGGAGAGCGGAGGAGCGGCTGTGCCGTCCTGCAACGGGGCCGGTGGGGAAGGGGGCGGCTGTG
Source organism: Poecile atricapillus (assembly GCF_030490865.1). Lineage (NCBI taxonomy): Eukaryota > Metazoa > Chordata > Aves > Passeriformes > Paridae > Poecile > Poecile atricapillus. The sequence continues at coordinate 41,414,396 of NC_081249.1, read as the reverse complement.
AGGAGCCGCTGGGGCGTGGGGGAACCGGTGACGGTCAGAGGGGCCGTGGGGAAGGGGGAGAGGGGTCAGCCCTGCAGTTCTCCGACCTTCCATCGCTCTCTCTTTTCCTCCTTCTCTGTCCTCCGCCGGATCGTGCAACAGGTCCGATCCGCTGTCCGGGCAGCACCGGAGCGGGGCCGGGGATCCCGGCCAGCGGCAGGACGCGGCCGGAGCGCGGCGGGACGGCCCCGGACGCTGGGTGCGGGAGTTGGCAGCGGCCCCGCGCTGTGGGTCACTGAGGGGAGCAGCGCTGTGCCTCCCTTCGCCTTCCGCAGCCTGGTGCGGACACTCCCGGCCCAGCGTCCTCACTGCGACACGCATCGCTCCTTCCCTCTTGGAACTACACCAAATGGCAGCGGTGCTTAACGTCCCTGTCGCTGTGGGGTCTTGGTGACGCCGCGCGTCAGGATGTAAAATTCTCACCTGGTTATTCCAAATGGCTTTTCTTTCCCTTGTTACTAACTCCTAGTTAGTAATAATTTCAGACTATTAGTTAGTAATTACTTAGTAATAATTCATGGCTGCCATCCTGCTGAAAGAGAGCCCTAGCAGTGGCCCACTGTGCTTGCAAGAGAAGTTTTATTTGACAGGACGAGATGTGTGTAACCATGACAAGTGCCATGTCCAGCAAGGCGGTGCTGGTCAGCCTGCTCTTCCTATGCACTCAGCATTTCAGTAGCTTAGGCTGTTTTTCTTTCCCATGGAGCTTCCTGGTAGAACAGTTCTGCGGGGTGCTTCAAAATCTAACGGCATGCAGGAAAACGTGACATAAGCAAAACAGAGTTGGAGCATGACCTTCCAGCACTGAATGAGGAATGATTGATAGGGTGGAGATAGCTTAAGAAGTGACTTGAAAGCAGTTAATTATCACTGTCCTAGAAGTTAAATGTAGAAGTGCTCTAAATAGATCTGAAGGGGAAAAGTGCACTGTTTAAATCTTATAGAAAAGACTGTAAAAATTCAAGATGAGTGGTGTAGGTGTTCGGATATAATTTTATAAATTGATGTTGCATATTTGCATAGAAATACTTCTCTTTCTGCATGAATACCAACAGCTATTTTGGGTCTTAGTGAAGCTTTCTTTAGAGCCTTCTGTTAATATTTCAGAAGCATAGCTTAACTGTGTTTCATATAAAGTTTTACTGATTTTTCTTCTCCACTAAATTCTGCCTTTTAATTTAGGATACTTCTAGGTTAAAGAAGTCGATGGCAATATAGGAAAGAAATTATGGAAACAAGTTTGAGGATTGTGGAATTCCTCAGGCAAGATAAATTTTGTCAAATGAGCTAGTTCTAAAATGACTAAAATATTTCTGTGTGTCAAGATGCAGCCTGTAGTGTCAGGACAAGGGGGAACAGTTTCAGACTGAAGAAAGTAGTTTTTAGATTAGCTATTAAGAAAAAAATATGGTGAGGGTGGTGAGGCACTGGAACAGGTTGTCCAGAGCTGTTGTGCATGCCCCGTCCCTGGAAGATTTTAAGGACAGGCTGGATGGAGCTTTGAGCAACCTGGTCTAGTGGAAGGTATCCCTGGCCACAGCAGGGGGCTTGGAAACCAGGTGATCTTTCAAGTCCCTTCAAACCCAGGCCATTCTGCCATTCTATGATTTTACAGGTAGAGTGACATATTAGAGAGCACTTTTGAAGTTTGATTTTCTTTGCATCAGTTTGACATCTGTCATCTATAATTAAGTATTTTAAATCTAATCCATCTGTAATGTGAAAGTCCATTTGCATAAGTTCTTCTGTTGTTAGACTTAAGAGTTACCCTGTGATGCTCACAGTCATGCCACAGAGGTCATAAAATACTAGACTAGTTACTAAACTAGTTACTGAGACTGTTGAGGCGCTGTCTCTAACTTGAAAACAATAAAATTTGGAGTGTGAGGGCGTAAGAAAAAAAACACATAATCTGGAAGTCTTTTTAAAAAGAGGGGGGAGGGAAAGCTGTTTGTAGTAGAGAAGGTTAATGACACTTGGGCTGTGGTGAAGGTTTGTTTAAGTACCAACACAGAGAATTGTGCGTTCACTGGTTTCTGAATGAGAGACATAGAAGTTGTTTCTGAAAGACCATAAATACTTTTATTAGGAACTGGTGGTAAAAAATTAACCATAACATGAAGCTGTATTGCAGCTACTGATAAAAATCTGTGTCACACTATCTTTTTGCTTGTAACTGACATCAAGGCGGAATAGTTGATTTTATTTTTTTAATATCAAGGCGACCATGCTGTTCTGTGTGTCAGAATCAAGAATATAGCAGTAGCTGTGGCAAAAGCAGCTAGACTTCATCTCTTTCAAGCACAGGAATGGCAGAAGCTGGAGAACAGTGTCCAAGATCACAGCTGTACAGAGAAGTTCTCTAAAGCTCAGCTGACAAGTGAGTTAATGCTTGTTTTCTTCTTATAAAGTTACTGCTGTACTTAGAACTCTGTTATGTTATCTGTGTGTTTAGAATATTAATTTCAGTGAATTTGCGCTTTGCATCGACTAGGACTTTGGCCACTTGCAATTAAAAATACTACTAGGAAATAAAATTTCTTTCTTTGTATCACTTCAGAAGACTTTTTTTGAAAGCTACAATTTAGTGTGCTGCTGGAAAATGAAATCCAAACAATGGCTTTAGTGGGAACAGCCAAACTTCATGACCAGTTCCAGTTCATGCTTTTACATGTTCATAGCGCAGAAGAGGTACATATTTGGCTGAAGTTTTCATTTAGTCATTGAGTACAGAGATATTTTTTTTTTTTAGCTCCTCTTGGAGTAAATGTCTTTCTTTTTGTTTTGGTTTTTTTTTTAATCTCAAATTTTCCATAAAATAGATTATCTTGGATACATGAGAGAATTTACAAAGAGTACCATTGTACTAAGAAACTGAAGAACTAAAGAATCTGAATGTTTGGGACAGTCAAAAGTTTGAATTGTTTGAGTTGTGACTTGAGTTGTGAGTTGTTTGAGTTTGAATTGTGACTTTCATTACAGTGGAGTGAAAAACAAATTAGAGGCAAAGTGATGGAACCTGCCGCAGTTGCCTCTAAACTTCTGAAACAAATGCTTGTAAGGTGGGAGTGTGTAGCCCAAGTACAAAGTAAAAGGCTAATTTTGTGCCTGTAAACCTTCTCTTTCACTACCTATAATAAGTCTTTGTTCTCTGCAAAAATAAATCTGCATCATCCTGCCTTACTTTATAACTTGCCTCCATTATAACTTAATGCTATTTCACCCTTTACTTTTATAACTTGATATTTGTCGCTGAATCTCACATTCAGCTGTTTTTAATATTTGAGCTAAGAGTTATACCAGTATAGAATATGTAGATTGTCTTTTTGTCTCTTGTTTGCAAAGGAACATTTCTCACTTGTCAGAAGGCTTCTCTTCTCCAGTTCCATGGAAATGGCATTTTTCAAAGCGGAGAAAACAAAAATAAAATTCTATTTTCATGATAGCACAAATCTGCCATGCCTTGATGTATAAATCATGTTGAAAAATTTTTAATACAGTATCAAAGATGCACTAATCAGGATAAAGCTTGAGTACCCATCTAAATATGAAAGAACAGTAAAATACTGAAGCATTGAGTTATGTAACTAGAAGACAGACTGAAATAATAATTTTTGCATCATTTGTTGATCATAATGGTACTTAAAGCATAAATTTTCCTTTAAGAAATTAAATTAGTGTTAGAAGCCTCATTCAAATGTGTTTTAAATGAGTGTAGCTTCTCTTTTAAATAAACTTCCTTTGTGCTGTCAGAATCTCAAGAGTAGCAGACTGATCTGTAACATTTGTCACAGTCAAACCTTACACAGATGTCACTTCTAGGGATGTGGTTTCCTTACACTTCATCAGAGCTGGAAAAAGGTGCTGCTGGAATAACTGGCAGTTGGTCTGTCATTCCTGACTGTCCCAGCAGTGTACTCACTCATTTCTGCTCCGTTAGGAGCACCCTGACCAACTGGGTGAGTTGGATCTCTTTGCTGATCTTGGGCAAAATCGGTTGCTTTTCTACCTCTGAGTCAGCTTATGGATTTGAGAGGAAACTGATTAAACACACCTATGTGATCCTTACTCTTGGTGCAAATAACACTGTGTCAGAACTCAGCTGAGAGGTGACTTGGGGAGTAAAGCCACTCCTGTCAGCTGCAGTTTGCCTTTCATTTGGACTAAGTACCACGTGCAATACTGGTTTGTGTGTTGTCCAAATCTGTGCCTCATGACACTTGCTGCAAGGAAACATACAATACAATTCTTCCTGGATGCTAATGTTGTTCAGCTCATACCTTAAGAGAACAGGAAATAACTTCTTTCAGTTGAAACGCATTTACCGGAATTACATAGAAGTTTTTCACAGGTAGGCTTCAAATTAGAAATTTGCTCTAAATTTTGTCTGCAAAATATTTAGGGAAAATGAGTTTGTATGTTTGCAGCTGTTTTATTTAGAAAGTCCTTTTACAAAAGAAAAAAAAGTTTTTCATGGGTTTTTTATGAAATTTTTCTTCATCCTTAGCCATTGTCATCTTTGCCTATTTAGGTGAATTATCCTGTTATTGTTATTTCTCCTGCAGAGAAATTATTGAGCTGGTTAGCACTCAAGTTCAGCAGTCAACGTGACAATGCTTGTATTTCTTGCAGTTTCAGCCAAACATAGAGAGCCACAGGTTTCATTTGCATCAAGAGTTTGTTTTGAAGAGACTGTGCTTGGTTAACTGGTTTTTTAGGCAAAAATGGTGGTTGTAATCTGATTTGAAATATGCAATTTGATTACACAATGGCTTCAGCTGTTAACTGTCAATTGAAATTGAGTATGTTACAGTTTGGGGAAGATCCTGTGAAATAATACTGATTTGCACCTTTTAAACATGCATGGTGTTGTTTACTGAGCTCCCATGCAGCTGTTCCTGTTTGGTGCTCTTAATCTCTTTGAAAACAGAGTCAAATACATTTCATGAAGATATTTTTCATGCTGCAGAAATACCTGGTGGGTAGTACAGAATAGCTAATTCTGTCTAGATCCAGAACTAGAGGATGGAAATGTGCTAAGCAAAGGAGACAGTTTTCACTTTCTGGCTTTTGAAAGGAGGGAGCCACCCCAGCAGAGCTGAAAGGTGGGATGCAGTGTCCTCACTAACCCTTGCCTGCACCTACTTGAAACAAAAGCTGAAGTTGGAGGTCTGGTATCTGATGTTATGAATAGCTTTCAAAACTCAGTCTGTTTTCTTCTGTGTATTGTTTATAACCTGTATATGATGCTGTGGATTTAAATTTTATCTTCATTCAAATATGTGTTTTCTAAAACCAAACTAATCAAGTATTTACTCGTATGTTTTTTTTTTTCTTCTTCCAAAGTGACTGTGAACCACACAGAGCAAAATCTGACAGTGTCCCAGATTCCTTATCCGGAAACATGGTATGTGTTTTATGTAGACAAGTTTACCTGCGAGGAGAATTATTCTGAATCCGAGGATATTCAGTTTGAAATGGTCTTACTAAACCCAGATGCAGAAGGGAATCCATTAGATCACTTTAGCGCAGGGGAATCTGGTAAGATTTTTTTTTCTTAAAATTAGATTTGTAAGTTAAGGATCTGATTATTACTCAAATCAGTACTTACTGTGCTTGGAAGAGTGTGGGGAATGGATAGCAGAGCCACTTATATTTCATATTTTATTTTCATACAAAGAGTAAACTTGAGTTCATTATCTGTCATCACAGAAAAATCCTTTCCTTTCCCTAGACTGACTTTCCAAAACTTACCTAACTAGAAGTGTAGATGTACAAGGAAAGTCATTGTTAAAATCTTGACTGATACTTTGAACTTGTTGAAATCATAACCTTCCACTTGAATGTGAATTTAATATCTGACTTTAATTAGTTAGTGAAATACCTTAGGTGTGTGAAACTTGATTCTATGCAACAAGAGTACATGCATGATAAAACATTTTGCCAGTACAATTTCAGTTCAGTGTTTAGATCCTTATAAGTGTCTTAGTCACACTGTAGATTAGGTTTGTCAGGCCTGATTTTGTTACAATTAAGAAATGTAATTTTAAATCTTTAAATATTCAAAGAAGAACTCAAGATAGGAGCTAAAGAAATGCCTACATAAAATTGTATGCTTTGGGCAATCCAGCCTAATGTATTCTTGGTTGCAGTGAGTAGCATCACTGCTCTGGGAGGCCTCATCAACATGTCACTCACCTGGGTCTGTTGTAAGGGGAGGCCCTGTAGGCTCAGTCTTCCTTCCTGTACAGAGTGAACTGAATCTACTGAGGATGAGCCTAATTGCTGTGCTCAGAATCAAATGCCCTGCTGTCACTCATGGTCTCAAGAGAATATAGAGGGAACAAAGGCAGCTCAGTTTTTGAAAGGAAGAAAATATTCACTGGAATATTTAGCAGAATCTGCAAGAAAGTAGCACATTAATAATCTGGATTTCAGAGCTCATAATCAGACTTAGCTTCTCTCTTTAACTTCTTAAGTTCTACAAATTTGCCAGTTTTTATTTGGTGAATTTGTTCTTCAGAAGTGAGTTCTAGGTTTATTTGCTTACTCTCAAAGAGGAGTAATAGCTAGAGGAGTAATTGCTAAACCAAGGGGCAGAGCAGCTATACGGCATCATAGGGCCCACTGAAGTGATGCAGAGACCTCCTACAGAGGCATCCGAGCTCTGTATTAATTTTGTAGGAAAACTGAGCACTTGGAAGCAGAACTCTAAACAGCTTATGTGCTGAGTAAGGAGGTGTGTAAATGTGCTGAATGTATGTGTTTAGATCTAACAAGCAGGAAGCAAGGTGAGCTTGTACATGCCATGCCTTTCGGAGTTGCAGAGGAGCACCTCAGTTGATTCAGAATTACAACCTGCATTGTTGCCATGAATCCTGAAGCCACATGCACTGATCTACTTTTGAAAGAGCTGAGGAGCATTTAATTTCTCATTCTCTTTTAATTTAATTTTTAATGCATTTCTGGGAGATAATCTTTGCCATTTTCCCACAGAAACTTAGAATGAGAGGGTATCAGAAGATCCAGCTTCATTTCTTGCTTATTTCATTCATGCAATGAAAAATTATATAGTTGCAGAAGGTTTTGGTTAGGTCTTCCTTCTCTTTAGGCTGTGGCCTGGCACAGGACATCTCAAAAAATTAAATTAATAATAAGGAAAGCACAGAAAAGAACTTGAGCTTGTCACCTTATTATTGCGTTGAGAGATAAGGGGAGCTGACTTCTAATCCCTGGCAAGTAATCTTATTTTATATGGTAGGGGTCTTCTACATAAGACATGGTGTCAGTGTAATCAAGGATTTCTAAAAGCAGCTGAACAGGTAGGATTTTGAAGAGCTTTGAAGCTATTTCAAATAATGTTTTACTTTGTCAGTCAGCTAGGTTCCTTGAAGGTCAGGAAACTTAGAGGAGGCAGGTTGAAAATTGTATTTTTTATAGTTGGTTTTCAGTGCAGCTTTCTTCTAACCCCTTTTGCTCTCAAACCAATAATCTACACTCTGTCAATGGTTGGAAGGAGCATTCTATCATAAATACTTAGTGTTTGTTAAAAGCTTGTTGATTTTCCTAAAGAGTTTTCCAAGGGTTCTCACTCATCATGGTGAGAAATAACTTTTACCTACAAAGTACTTGCCAACTTCAGTGCATATCTTTTGAAGCAGAAAGAAAGATTTGATCCAAACCACATACTTTTGTCATTGATAAATCATGTGTATGTACTGGTGTACAAAAGAAGTAGAGTGGCCTGGAATTTTTAAGGCTCTTTATTACCTAATGCTCTTTTTCTCCCATTTTCCTATGTGCATGCCCAAAATGTTTAATTTCAGTCACAAAAGCTATAATGCTAGCTACTGTTTAGAACTCATCCAGTTCTAATGTTTTTTTCAGCTCAGATATTGAAATGTAGATACTTGCTCTTCACAATCTCTGGATGGAGCTGACTGGAAGCTTTTACCAGAGTTATTTTGCTGCTAGAGACAAAGCATTTATTTTTTAGAATATGATTCTATGGGCACCACTAAATTTCAAGGAAGGTTGGAGAAAGAAAAGTTTTCTGTGACAAATGTTTGGTTTTGCTTATCTCTCGCTGGCTTTGACCCTTTGGGAGCTCCTGATGCATTGCAAAGCTTACAGACAATAGAGAAGATTTCCAGGATCCACGTCTTAAGGGGAGCATTTTACCAGACTACTATCAGACTGAAAATGAGAGAACTTAAGTTTTATATATAATATCCAAAAACAATTGGGGGAATATTTTTTCAGACAAGCGCAAAAAAATGTGTGCTAAGAACTAATTACTGATTTCTGTGCTACTTTCCTTTATCTATAAGTTTTCAGACTTGATCAGCTCTGCTTGAGCCGCTATAAGCGGAGGAAGGGTGACACCCAGTGGTTAAAATGATTAAATAGAAGTCTGTCTGGCGTTTCTCTCACCTCGGATTATGCCTTTACAGAATGAAACAAACAAGCAAAAAGAGCTAAAAATGAGTCCTTTAATAAATATGTTTCTGACTGATCAGATGAGCTACAATTGTGTGTGTATCAAGAAACTGTGTGTCACTTTATACTACACTCGTAATTGCTGCAAACGTCTCTGCTCAGAAAAGATATTGTTGATTAAAAATGCTATCAGAACAAATAATAATCAGTTCTCTGATAAAATTCACCGATTTTCTTGGATAAAATTGACAAGGATTTGGACATTTTATGTGTACTACCACTTTTGGGTAACAGTTTCTAAGTATTTCCTAAGGGTTGTATTAAAAAAAACCTTGCTGATTTTTTTTTTAGTTATTTGCTGCTAGTAGCTATGTTTCTCTGTAAAACTAAGCTTTCTTTTTGTTTTCCACAGGATTACATGAATTCTTTTTCCTGCTTGTCCTAGCATACTTCATAACTGCTTGCATATATGCACAATCCCTGTGGCAAACTATTAGGAAGCGTGGACCTATGCATGGTGTATTAAAGGTGTTGACAATTGCATTACTGTTGCAGGCTGGTTCAGCTTTTGCCAACTACCTGCATTTCTCAAGGTACCTTTGCTCTTTTGTGCTTTCAGTCTTTAGACTTGAAGAACAATGTGTTGTAAAGATCAGTACATGGTTTGCTTGGGAGGGATTGTGCCAAAATATAGGGCTGACTTTTGAACCATATCACTGCCTAAATGTACTTGTGAGAGAGAACGCCCATTTAAGACACACTCACTTAAAAATACAATCTTTTTATTCTTTTTTAGTTATTCTAGAGATGGGATAGGAGCTCCTTTTATGGGAAGTCTGGCAGAATGTGAGTATGCCTGTCTCCTGTTTCTTACATATTCCTACCCATGAATCTATATAATACATTAGCAAATGCTATTGCTGGACTTTACTATGATCTTGGATCATATAATTGGATTTTTAATATAAAGTACTAAAAATTGCTCCTCCAGGAAAAAAATTTGTTTTATGTGTTTACAATAACTGTATTTGAAGTTACACATCTGTGGTATTGTTTAGGATTTTTCAAAGGATTTTTTTTGTCTCAAGATTCCTTGCTACACACACTTAGAGACATGACTATTTCCTGAGCAGTTTTTCCCATACATTAAAGAGTTTTGTGGTGTTAGACCTAGAAAGCCAAGCTTTTTAGGAAACTTAATCATATTCTATAGAATTTGTCATTTCATTAACAAATTTAACAATTATTAAATGGAAATGTATTTTACAGCACAAATTTTGTTATTAGCATGGTGCAAAAAAAATGCTTATATGAAGGTTTGATGCCAACAAAATATTTTTCTCCACTCTATATAGAAATTCCAAGTTCTCACTGAAACTGAATTCCTGTAGCATACCTTTCCAAAATGCACTAACGTATTCTTGTTCCATTCTTCATTCTCCATTGTTGTTGGGTAGTTTTGGGTTTGTTTTTTTTTCCCTTCAGTTCACATTTGAAGAATTGGGGGTTCATTCCAAGCAAATAGATTTCCTTTTGATTGGCTTGAAGCACCCCAAGAAAGTAGTACTGCAGTTGTGTGATACTGTTGGGGAGTAACAGCCTATACAGAGAAGTACTTCCCTTTGTAGAGCTCATTTAGAAGGCTGCAGTTGGAATTATCAGCCTCTTGATGGCACCTGGCACCACAATAATTGCCTCTTTCTTGTTTTAACCATTTGAGCTGACAGCTTCTTGCAGCCACTCCAGCAACTGTGTTATTAAAAATTCCTTCTCATCTCCTGGAATGAAATAAAATGGAGAATATGGAGGTAGTCATAACTCCTCCCCAGTGTTAACTATCCAGCCAGAACTTCAGAGAGAATAGCTTCACATTATATTTTTTCTTGTGTATGTGTTGTAGTCAAAAAGCCCACTCTTATTTAGATAAGTAAAGATTATAATGAATATTATTTTTCAATCAGTAGCTGAATTTCTTAAATTCAGCTACGAAAGTTTTTCTTTTCCTACTGTCTCTGAAGTTGGTGGTTTCCAAAACAGTAAAAGAGCAGAAGTAATATAAATGTGGAAAGCTTCAGTGGCAATTACAATTCTGGTGAATGGCTGATGGCAAGTACTGTAGTTTGAAGGGGAAAGTTAAACCATTTTTCCTATATGGCAACAGAAATCTGAGTTAAAAATAAATGTTAAAATTTCTATTAATTGCAGTGTGGCCAGAATTTCTAAAAACCTGTTCAGATACGATCTCTAGCAATTACTGTTTTCCTAGTATGATTTAGTCTTTACCACGTATAAAGAGCTGATCCACAGTCTAATTAACCACCTAATCTAATCGCATAAATCACACAAATAATACTGGCACTCAGAAGCATTGCAAATGGTGTCCTTTTAACTTTCGGTAAGAATAAAATGTGAAAAGTCAAAGACTAATATTATGTCCATTGAATAGTCAGAAAAGATGAATTGTGATGAAATCAGACAATTATGGTATCAGCTTAATAATGTGATTTTATACTGACCCTGGATATTGTGGCATTATTGTAATCTTTAAAATTTTTCTCACCTTTGTTCCTTTTTAGCAAAGCGTATGGAATGTCAAAGATTAAAACTGGTTGTAAATTTTTGTCATAGGTGAATTTATGTGGGAATCCACTTGAATGGTTACTACACTAAGCAGAGCAGTATCTGTATCCATGATATGACTGAGAGATGACGTCCGACTATATCTTGTAGGGCAGATTATCTTAAGGAATGACAGAAAAGAAAATGCTCTCTAGAACACACAGTCATTTTTCTTGTTTGGATTTTTGACACTGGTTTGGCACACCTTTGATTCATGGAACAATTCTTTTTCTAGTGAGTACTGTCTGTTGATAAGGTAGCATTGGAAAATAATTCCATGATCATTTTTTTGGCCCACAATCAGTGCTGGTTGATTTTATTAAAGAATGATCAAGTTTGCATTTGCCAAAAGCTCTTGACAGATCTTAGACAGCAAAGGGGTCTTAATACATTAAGAAGCATTTAAGCATGTAAACTTTGAGAAGACCAAGCATATCCCAGGAATTACATTTTGAAGTCTGTTTTATACCCTTCTTTTGCTGGTATTGCTGAGTGTCAGAAATATTGTAGATGATATTCTTTTGACACACTTTCCTTGTGCCCATATTAATTTCTGTACAGTGGCAACATTTTCTGTGTCAGTATTTTTAGTAAATGTGGTATTTATCTTTTTTAATGAAGTCCAGTTGTATAAAATTAGAGCTTTACCTTTTTTTTGTGACAGAAATATTATTCATGTACCTGATAGAATAAGTGAAAATTACAAATAAGGAACAAATTTAATCGAACTGAGATATTTATGAAATGAAAAAGAAAGCATTGCTGTGTGTAGGGCCCAATCTTTAGTTTCTGAACCAAATTTACAATTTACATTCGAAGTGTAAGAATTAATTTTTCTTTTACATCTTTGCTATGCCAGTACAATCAGATCCCAACACCAACTGTAAAATTGTTCATTAAGTCAAAAACTTACCAGGTCTAAAGCTAACAATCACCCAGAAAGAAATCTTCAGGTTTCATTACTGTCAGTAGTGCTGCAGCAAAGCTACAAATAAAGGCTTTAATATATTCTAGCTTAAAGTTTTCTCTATTCTGATGCAGCTTCAAACACAAGTTTGAGACACTGATTAAGAATGTAACTTTATGGAGTATGTGTTAATTGTTCCCAAACAGAGGTAAAAATGGACATAGCAAAATGAGGCAAAGGTGATTTGCATTTAATAAAATGAAATACAGACAAGTTGTTGATCTAAATGAAGTTTGTGTTAGGGTTATTCATTATATTTTCCCCTTTAAGTATCTCAGAGTGGAATTTGTCCTAAATACTTGTGCTTTCTTCTGGAAGCTACTACATCCTCAAGACAAAGTACAATTAATTCAAAGTACAATGTAGCTATCTGATTTTTAAACAAAAGTTCTTTAGAGTGAAGAAAGGAGTTCATTTCATCATGTTGCGTATTTGCACTATGATTAACATACATATGATTTTAGTTCTTTAGCATTTATAAGTCTATTTATGCAGATGGACTCCTGAGCCCAGACTACTCTGTCACAAGAGTGGGATTTGGAGAGATGTGGCACTGTGCCCATGTTCTTGCAGAACTGCAGCTTAACTGGAGGAAAGCTGATAGTGATCTGTTTGGTCACTGAAAACTCCACAAAATAACCACATTTTGTGGCAAAGCAGCCTCATCTAATCTAACTCATCAAAATTAAAAGGTGGTACAGAGGCATAAGCATGCATCCTTCATTTGTGGGTATGTAGAACATTTCTATACAGGAAAAAAATAAAATCTTATTTTTGTTCTAATTTTATTCATTTTTCTTTTGTTTTCAATAGTATGTGACATAGTTTCACAGATACAAATGCTGTATTTATTGTTGAGTCTGTGTATGGGTTGGACAATAGGCAGAATGAGGAAATCTCATGGCAGACCTCTTCAGTGGGATTCCAGTCCAGCATCTACCGGCATTGCTGTAGTAGTTGTTGTTACACAGGTTTGTATTTCATATTCTTATACTGAAGTAAGTATGCAGCTGCTATTAAGTATGACAGAACTGTGAACCAAATAATTTCAATATTTTAATTTTATGAGGGAGGGAATATCAAGACTGGAAAAAAGCCCATAGCATAATGTGCACCCAGTATGTCTAATAGGTAACACCACCTTCTCTTTACTTCAACAATTTAAGATGTAGCTTCACAGTATGTTTTTGTCTAGCAGTAAAACCACTTAAGAAGTTCCCACAGTTTTCCAAACTCCTGATTGTGTCAATTGTTTGTAGCATTACTGTGAACCAGATCAGTGAAACCAACCTAGACTGAAAAAAAAAAAAAAAAAAATATTTTTTGCAGTCATTTTATTCATCTGATTTTTAATGTGGTCCTATAATTAGTTGTAATCAGTACAGCTAAAGCATTGTGAACTACATTATGCAGGTTGACAACCAGCAGCATGGGAGGAAAGACAAGAAAAGCTGCTGTGACAAAGTCTTTGTCATGAAAAAAAGGGAATCATCAGTGTTCTCCTTTTGGAAACACTCAAATAGAATGTCTCATGGTCCTTTCAATCAATATAAGGAAGGGAATTCTTGAAAGGTTCATGTGCAGGATTGGTCTTGCAAATATACAAATGGTCTGACACATAATTTCATTCAAATATTTTCCATTAGTATAAATTAGAAAGTTAAGTAAACCAGTAACTTAAAAGTAAATTGTAATGGAAATCATTCAACCCTGGTGGTGTCTTTTGTAAACAAATTTTTTTAAATCACATCATAAAGACAAGAGAATCTAAAAACCATTGAGAAAGAGAAGAGCAGGGAGAAACTGGAGACAGTAATGAGGAAGAGATTATACTGAAGATTTTCGTGCCATTTGGGTAGTATCTGTAATTAGTGCTGCTTCTAGACTAAATAAGTGGACTTCTAGAACATTAAGAATAGCTGGGAGCTGGCATTTCTTGCTCATTAAGAATATAAACCAAAGGCTGTTAAGGTCAATGGGACTGTTGAAATGTAAAGATGGGTGTCAAAGTAAGGTGGAACGAACCTATCCAGCCCCAGAAATATTACATGCCGGTAGTAAAGAAGACTTCTAAAGTATTTAAGTTCATTCATGCCTCTGCACTTGTGCATATGTATGGGTGTGTTAGTACTCTGCCGCTTGAGACTGGAAAGTTTTTCGTTGTTTCCTTTTACTATACATAGAAAAGACACTCAGTGTAATCAGCTTGATCTTATTTTGGTTCTTATTTATGGTAAAAGTGGGGCAGGCATTATACATATGAGCTGCTTCCCCCAAGACTGGTCTATTACACATCTTTTGGCTCTTGGAGCAGCACTGGAGCATTAGCACAAAGTTGTCTATCTTACTTTTACCGGTAAGGCACAGCTCTACCATATCTCCTCCTGGTACCATTGGGAATGTCAGGTTCATCAGCAGTCTTATAGGAACACAGTATGGATATTGGAATACATCGTCGTCTTAAGTGGTTTTGCACCCCATATCAGTACACCTCCCATGTCTGTCTCCAGCAAAATTTCCCTTACACCAAGAGTATCCCTTCTGGAGAGGGTATTTTCCATCTCATGGTTCAATACGTACAAACGACACCTTCTGCTGTATTTGTTCTCCTTATTACAGAGTGCAGCTATTGGGCTCAGCAAAGAGGATTTAGACTGTATCACCTCTATCAAAGATGATGAGTTCAAGAGTTCATCTCTGGATTAGTCAGTTGTTCACTGCTCTGTCTAGATTGATGTGGGTGTTTCACCTGCTGTAAACAATCAGTGGGCCCTTTTAATAGCTAAAGACATAGAATAACCTTCTTCCTGTTCTGATCTTTCCCAGAGATTCTTATGGGAGAACCAGCTTCCTCCTATGCCAGAGATTGGACAGATTTTATGTGGATAATCAGAGATGGTCTGAGGACTTGCTGTGGAGACTGCTGGAAGCTATGTGCGTTAACCTAATGCAGGAGATAGAGATTGCACCATGTTAGTTTTGTTGACATTCTCCCATACCTGTCCTCATCTCATCTTCAGGGAAGTCAAGAAGGTGGACAGCCTAAGAAAACACGTTCTTCTTCAACTTAAATACAGTTTTGACTGGCAAGCTATCTGAGCCTGTTTGCCTACTACTAGTTCAAATTACTCAGCAAATTTTCAGGGGGTTTTCTCCTCTTTGTACTGATGCTATGGATTTTTTCTTTTTGTTCGTTCAGAAGCACTAGCAATTTCCTGGGCTATTTTTATGGGTTTCCTTCAATGTTGGGTGGACACAGCCTCCGAGTCAGCAAGTGTCTTGTGGTCTTTGCAGCTGCAAAGAGGTAACATCTCAAAGGAGGGACAGGTCTGCCATTTAGCATCTGTCTTTGCCTTAACTTGTTCTTTATTTCAGCCACAGAACAAAAGATTCTCAGGCTGCTGAGCATTCATTAAAAATTCCACTTTCTGCTGCTGAGGCACGAACCTTGTACAGAGCTTTATTGATGGCAGGCCCTTCCCATCACATAGACCTGAGGAGTTTCAGCTTCCAGGGCTGACCAGACTGGAGGCAATGATTCTGGAAAGACAGCTGATTGCTCTGAACCTGATCAAAACAGCACAGAATCTTATTGCGTTAGACATCATCCTACACATGAGTTTTTAGGTGTGCTCAGAATGAGCTCTACCTCTGACCTTAGATCTAAACCATTTTTTGCTGTACTGGCATTGTGTGACATCAGATAACTGAGTACTAGATATGGTTAGAAATAGCTAGTTTGCCTTGCTGCTCCTTCTGATTTCCCTTTTGCTTCCCCCTTCCCCTTGCCTCTCAGGGGTGATCTGTCCCATGAGAACCTGTCTTTGCTGGAGATTGATACGTTATCTTGGCTTGTCATAAAGTCAGTGTTGGCATCGTGAAGGAAAGGAGGAGTTCTCCCATAATTGTTTTCTCATGACATGAAGGAAGAGTGTCTGGTTCTTCTTCATATGGATGTGGAGGTTCAGCTTGTATATCTGGAACATCAGGATGATATCCATGGCCATCATTCCTCTAGTGTTTGAAGAGGAAGGCCAGTACTGGACAGTGGTTGGTGTCCAATGTGAGCAAGGATAGGTCAGGATTATATAAAGTCAGGCTTTTGAACAGTGTATTATGTAAACAAAGAGATGGTCATTCTGTTTCATCTTATGAGGAAGCAGTTGTGACTTTAATGTTGGACATGGCATAGTGTGAGTCAGCTCTTTAGCTTCATCTCTCATTCAGTTCTTTTGTCTACTGCCGGAGCACAGTTGTTCTTCTGGATAGCAATTAGAATTGTCCCCCCTGATTTCTTCTCAGAGCTCAAACATAGTTCTGCTCACTACCCACAAAAGATGTCGGATGTCTACTTCACCAGGTTGTTGTCTGTTTGTTTTTAAGTTTGTTCCTGATACTGCAGCTGAGTGAGCTGACACTTGCATTTCTGTGGTCAAGGTAAGGGACTATAGGGTTCCTTGACCTTGATTTCTCAAATTTTTTTTTATTTTTTTTTTAAATATTTCACAACTAAAGAGATTTTTACTTCTACATCATGCTTGTTCTTCATTGAGAACAGATTGTCTAATCTGTTTTTACCTAGAAACACTCACTAGCACAGGTTTCTCTTTTATAGGATCCTGCTTTTCCCAGGTGAGTGAGAACAGCCCCAGCTCATAGTAAGGCAAATGATATGTTTCCTTTGTCCAAGTTTACACTGCGTTGTACTGACAGTTCCATCTCTGCCTCCAACACCTCTGCCTTCTGCTTATTTTGGAATAATCTAATGAAGCTGAAGGAAACTGGACTTCTGTGATCTCACATTTCTGTCACCATACACAGCCTTTGATCAGCTAATGTTGTGTTGTTTACACTCCTTCAAGGGCTGGTCCAGAACACACTCTGCTGTCAGACACTATTATCCTACGAGGATTTGGGCTTTGTTCTCATGATTCCTTTACTCCAGCTCTTTGTCATCTTCCCATTAAAGTGGCTTCCTTCTTTGCTGTTACTCTTGGTGTAGACTGAGGAAAATTTAGACCTTCATGAGCTCTGGTATTTTAAGGTAAGGTAGATCCCAGTGATATTTTCTTCTTAGAGCAGTATCACAGTTCTGTCTCCATCAGTCTGTATGGCTTCCCCCCAGATGCTTGCTTGAGGAAGATTCTATACATAGGTTCAGAGGGTCTTTTATTTTCTCAAGCAGAACGTGTACAGTCCAGGGAAGTTAAATATTTTGGCTGTTCCCAAAAGTAAATGTTCACAAATGCTCACAAGATGCAGTGATTCTGTAACTGGTAGAACCCTTGTTCCCTGTCTGAGCATGTTCTAACTGGACTGAAATATCTTCTGTGATAGGAATTCATCAATTTCATGCCAAAACTAGTGCTGTAGACACAAGGTTACCAAACACTGTGCTGTATCTCAGGAATTCAGGAGCAGTTTAGTCTTACTTCAGTCTTACTCTTTTACAGAATTCTCAGTCAAGTAACTTGATCATTTGAAGGTGTTTATTTGGAAGCACTCTTTTTCTGAGCATTATGGTGAGAACATTTGAAGCCTGTTGGTCAGATTGTGTGCTAATAATCAGAGATGTTGAAGACGCACATACTTTACATCTGTCCCTCTCCCATCGTTCCGTTTTCCATCCAGGTGATTGAGGAGTGACTGAAGTGACAGCAGCTGTGAAATGACAGGGCTGTGTCCCCCCTAGGTAAGGGAGGGAGAAAGTAGGAGAATACTCTGAGGATGTTATAAGCAAAAATTATTCTAATACTTAACTGATGAGACTCAAGGCCACCCACTTTTGGAAGGCACAGGTGGATTACACATTTTTTTATAAAGTTAATATTACTAATCTTTTTGTCTTTATGTAGTGAGAAAGCCTTTGAATGTGTTCAGAAGGGAATCTGACTAATTTATATTTCTAAATTGAGCCATACAGTGTCTCTTTCTGAAGGCCTTCAGAGCTACTTCACTCATAAACCAAATTTGCCTACCTTTCTTCAGAAAACCTGCTTTATTAGGCACCTGAAGACTTGGTGCAAGTTAGATATGTGCAGTAGGTGGACTGGATTCCCGTGTATATTCAAGTTCTAAAATGTCATTCAGTTGTTACATGATGCTCTGAGTCTAAACTTTGTGTATTCTAATTTATAATGTTAGCATTCTCAAAGTCTTGAAAAGGTGTTCTTCGGCAAGACGCATTTTTTAATGCAACTGGTTGGCGCCTGCCGTCTTCACGACTAGGATTCAGAAACTAGGTGCTTGTTAGCCTGTTTTTCCTTGGAGAATATCAATATTGTTTCTCACAGTGCTCCCAGAACATTGGATTCTTCAGCAGATGGATACAATGCTGGGAGTTAAGGAGGGGTTTACTATCCTTTATGTAGTGATCTGTTGTCTAGAGTGCTCGGCCAGATGTTGGAATGGCATTTGGAACCTGTGACACTCCCTTTCCTAGACCCTTGGAGGTTTCTGAGCCAGGTGCTTGCAGAGTCAGGCTCGCTCAGAGTTTCTGACCTAGCTGATGTTGAATTCTTCTCTCCACAATGGCACAGCTTCAATAGGAGGGGTGGAGAGTGGCCCACCCAAGAACACCCTATAGCCTGGCAGTTGCAGCACTCTCCAAGGAGGTGGGAGATGTGAATTGGATATCCTTTAGGCAAAGAAGGGAATTGTGGGAGATCCAAGTTCAACCTGGGTGAATGCTTGAGCCTTAAGGCTATTGTATAAAAGGGGCAGCAGCAGCACCACCCTCTTACTTCCCCATCTTTGAAAAGAAAAGTGAATCCTGTTAGGATTTTGAAAGAAAAGGCGTAGTCGCCTGCCTTTGAAACAAGCTTTACAGGTTGTGGATCACAAGTGAAAGGAGACACCTCCCTGTAGCTCTGTGAAATCATTTCAGTGGTCTTCCTGCAGAGTAGCACAAGTGTGCAGGTGATTATTTCAGATTTTTTTCTAAGGTGCTACACTCCCTCTATCCAAATTAGAGGAAACTTTAACTTGTCAAGCTTTCTAAAAGTTAAAAAAATCCACAAAGTGAGACTTCGTTCCTACCAGTTGCAGTTGGAGTAATAGGTCACAGCAAAACGCATTTCATACTAGGGTTTGTTGGGTTTTTTTGCTTAACATGGCAGTCCCTAACAAGTAGCGTGGAGCATTACCAGATAACTTAATCTGTGATGGGAAGGTTAGTTGAGAGTTAGTATAATCTGGTTTACTCTAAATGCACATTGCCATTGTTCTTTTTCAGAGCTTTTTGTTAATTTGGGAGCAGTTTGAAGATACAAATCACCACAGCTACCACTCGCACCATGGCTTGGCAAGCGGGCTGCTCATTGGCCTCAGAGTCTGCCTAGCTCTGTCCCTGGCTGCTGGGCTGTACCAGATTATCACTGTGGAGAGAAGCACGCTGAAAAGGGAGTTCTATATCACCTTTGCCAAAGTATGGGCTACATCAAGCAAACCAATCCCTTCTTCAGTAAATATAATTCTGGCATGCAGTTGACTGAAGCACTAAACTCTTTCCCTTCATAAGAAAGTTAAAGTGTCTGATTTGATTACATTGCACCTTGTCATCATACTCTGAGTAGGCATTTTAATTTGACAAGGAGTACAGAGCTTTTTAAAACAGAAATCCCACCTTTCATTGTGTGGTTTTCGTTATGTTGATTGAAAATTAAACAATGGGTTCATAAAATAGACAGAAATGTAAATGTAGTTCCTGTAACTGTCATCTCTTTCTTCTAAGCTGGCATGTAGTCATTTTACAACTTACACTCATTTTCTTTTTTAGGCCTGCATTCTCTGGTTTCTGTGCCACCCATGTCTTGCAACCATTGCTGTAATATTCAGAGAATATCAAAGAGAAAAGGTATGTACAGGCAAGATAAAAGAGGTGAAATTTGAATAGTAGTTGTTCTTCATGTTTAATGTTTGTTAGCAAACTCATGCTCTTAGGCTGTTAATCTTATGACCCCAAAGCAACTTGAAAAGTCTTAGTCACACAGCTCTCATTGATGCTAATGTGAGTCATATTTTACAAAGGCATACAGGGCTCAAATCATCTAAGGGTAATCATTTCTAGGTTAAGGGAGGGAGGGGGGAGATTGTTAAGTCAAAGGAAAATGTGGAGGGGGTGTTTTGTTTTATTGTTTGCTTGTTTGCTTTTAATTAAAAACACCTTGGGGATTCTTTTAACAAAGAAAGTAGAAAGATAAATCAGTGGAATTTTTTTTTGTTGTTTGCTTTTTAGTCTTCATCCTTTAAAAGCCTTATGTGGCTAAATAGGTCAGGGAGCCTGTAGCTGAACTATATTCTTTAGATCATGAAGTCTGTCCAAATATGTTGTTTGGTTTGTAAGCTCTAAACAGTTAAAAACAAAGGTGGACTCAGAGTTTCTCGGTTGCTTAAACATATTGGGAACTGGAAAGCTCTGTGTGTGGAGCCTGCCATGTTCAGATGAAGTGCACCACTATTCTCAGGTGATTGACTACCTCATTCCAGCACAGGGTTTGCTTCTTTTCTTTATGCTTATAACCATCTGTGCATTTGTATGCAAATATATGCAGAAAATGAGCTTTTATTTGTGTAGAGGGTATGTAAGGGAAAGAAAAAGGTTTTATTAAATATAAATAATAAATTGAATACTGTGTTTGATTTACAAAAAATAAAAAGGAAATCTAGGCAGAAAAAAATTGATTCCTCTGGAGTTACTAATGAAGAGACTTTTTGTTTTGCTTGATGAAAACATCCTCAGGGAAGGAGGACAGTCTCCAGGGGTAGGATCAGTAAAGTAGTGTTTTAGCAGTATTTTGAGATTTTGAACTTACTAAAGGAAGACTACCATTGCTCTGCTCTTGCATTTGAGCAACTTTAACCAGTATGTGCAGTTGCAGTTTCTACACTATAATGATAATTCAGCTGTGTTTGCTTCTTCAAATGCCCCTCAATAAAATAAAATGCACAATTAATAAATACCATACTTATTTAAGAAAAACATGTATTTTAAAGGACTGCCTGTACAAAAACTGAAGATTTGTGCTTTCTGAGAAACAAGTTACACCTTTAGGCATTTGATAAATAGTCTTACACAGCTTTTACAGATGAAGAGACTTGAACTGAAAGAGATCTGGCTAAGTGAGATTGATAAATCACTATCCTCAGCTTCATGATTGTGCTAGTGCAGTGTTTCCGAGCTTTCTTTCCCCCCCGCCCCCCCACTCTGTTTGTTGTAAGAATAGAATATCTAAACATCACCTCTGCTTGTGAAGCTGCATGGGTGGTGAATTGCAAGTCTGAAATTCCCCAGAACTGAGACTGCCAGAAGGGTTATGTGACTTGCTCAGGGCTATCTACTGATTTAAAAACACCCAGGTGTGAGAGTCTGATTCCTGGACTTAAAATGCATGTTCAAATCTTTTGTAACTGCAGCAGTATTAAAAGGTTTAAAGTTAAACCTCAAGCACTCATGCTGATAGAAATTTATTGTGTCTTGTTTAGTGAGAGGGTTTTCACTTACTATTTCTTTTTCTCTCTTTTCCTGCCTCTAGATTATTACCATAGGTGTTATCCTCTGTCAGTGCATCTCCATGGTTATTCTCTACAGACTTTTTTTATCTCATAGTCTATATTGGGAAGTATCTTCACTGTCATCAGTGACATTGCCACTAACAGTATCCTCTGGACATAAAAATCGACATCACTTCTGAGATGTTTAGAAAGAATACATTCTGTAATAAATGTGCAATAATGACTTGAATATACAGGTATTTTTTTGTCACAAGTGTATGATACATTGGTTTCACTGGAAAACTGATAATATCAAAGCACTTCACAGACCTTTGGTCTGACAAGATTCCTAGATTAATGTGTTCAAAGTATTGTGGAGTGTTAACATCCATCATTTGAAGAGTTTTATAGATATTGTTTAACAAGGGGTGCTGAGCCATATAACAGAAGAGTACAATGAATTTTTTCTCTCCTGTTCACGGACACCAAAAATGCCCTTACTTTGTGTCAATACTAGGTTTGAAATAAAATGCAGTTCTTAAAACATCTACATGCTTAAACAAGTTTAAAATAGGCCAGTTGTGAAATTGGTGTGATGCATAATGATGAGTACAAGGGTTTTTTTTTTATTTTCATGCTTTAGAGAAAATGTATTTTATATATCAGTGTGTAAAAGATGGGGAAAGAAAGCAAGGAGAACCATCTAGAAAATATATGTAAAATGTTCACAACTGCCTGCAAGAAACTTTCCTTTATCATGGGTGTAAAAGAAAAGCCTTTTCTGCATCTAATTTTCATACTGGTTAAAATTCTAATGGGAATGTAATTAGGGTTTATATCTTCCTTTTTTTAAAAAAAGTAAATGTAACTAAAAATTTCATCAATTCAATCAAGGTCTAAACAGTTTTTGAGGCTTAGAATACATGGCAACATAAAGGTAATTAAAACAGCAGCCTTGCATCTTTTAGAAGAGAAAAAAAGGCAAAGAAAATGGAATGGGTGTTGTGGTACTAGAATTTTAATCCTGATATAATTCATTTCTGTTACATTGAGGATTCAATCATAATTAAGCCATATACACAGATTAAATTAACAGAAGCATTTCAAATAAATGTTGGTTTCAGTCATCAACTACCCATGAATTCCTGCCCAAGGATACTTAATCAGGATTAAATTTTCTATGAATAATTGAAAAACAAAATACTCACTGGATTTGTTATAATCCATGTTGGCACTGGGTTCTAAGTAGTTGCCATCTTCCATCCATTGTAATAAAGCCATTCTACTTTGTGATGCCCTAGCATTCAGGAAGCCAGTGTAAATATATACTTTATTGAAGTGCCTATTTATAGAGTATGATTAAATCATGCTGACACTTTTTTCTTTCATAATAAGAACATACCTATTGCCATTGTGAGTGAAATTTTTCTTTCTGGATTTAGCTTAGTTTAGACTTCATACATGTGTGTTTCTTCCCAAAATGGATTTTATTTTCTAGTAAATCAGTGTTTGCTTCTTCTTAACAGCGTGCATTTGATTATGTCTCCGTGAAAATGTGAATACACTGGTTCTAGCTTTAAAATAGCCCTAATTTTTCCGTTTATCTTTGCCTCAGTTGTAAGCATAATTGAAATAGAAGTCTGTTCCATTTTAGTTTAGAGGCAAAACTAGATATTTGCCTTAGACTAAGGCAAAATGGCAACATGACAAAGTTGCTCATTAAATCATCTCCTTTCTTATTGTTTGTAATTCAGATCAAGAATGGCAGGTTGAGGCTGGAAAAGATGAGATATTATGATTTCACACAATCTTCAGAATGATTAAAAGATTAATTATTACATTCCTCTGATAACCACACAAAAATATTATTGGTTAAAACTTCAGTCTTTATTTTCCTGCTTATCTTTGTACTTTTCATCTTCTGAAGAAAAAAGCATCATGTTTTTGATAAGTCTCCAATAGTGTAGTAAAAGAGTTCTAGCTATCTTCATGTATAAGACTTCAAATTCACACATAAAATAGAATTTTCTGATAGACACAAGTGTTACTTTACAGTTTATGATCCAACATGATAAAAGTTTTAATCTATGCAAAAAAACCCTCTATGTGACTTTCAGAAGAGGCACTCCGTTTGTTTTATTCTTCAGAAGTACTGTCTTACTTCCTGTAGTTCTGACTTCACTTGGTCAATATTATGATACCATTTACCTTATTTTCACTTTATACCCCACAACAAATCATGGTTCATTAGTGTAAGCACGAAATGTAAGGTGTTGTCTTTTACATCTTTCCCACATTGCCCCATGGGTCAACAGATAACATTAGTTTCTTAGTTTGGCATTGGATCCAGTTACTTGAAAATAAATTTTAATTTTGCTGTTAATGTAACTGTACTAATGAAGTATCTCCTTCTTATGGTGAGTGCTACAAAGCACCTTAGCAGGTGCCCAGGTTTCAGCAGATAACCAGTGCTCACCAGTTGGTTGTTATTAAATAATGCACGCTGTAGCAGTACATCACTATGACTGCAGTAATAGTTAATTTGGTGCAGGGTATCTTGGAGAGGGGGGAAATCTTTACGTATGACTAATGGACAAAGCTTTATACTTAACCTGTACTCTGTGTTGAAACTTATTGCCTCTAATCATGCCTGAGGAGTGGTTCAAGTATGTAAAAGTCTCTCTCTTCTTCCTAACTTACGTCTCCTGGGAGAACAGCTGATAAGACCTTGCTTTTTTCATGCTTATCCATGCTGTTACCCATTCTATCAATTTGATTTCGTAACTTCATCTTAAATAACTAGCTTCCAGCCTTCTTCCAGTTGTCTTCAATCCATGCATCCCAACTTCAAAACTTGACTTCTAAAATACCCTTTTTGTCACCTAAATAAATAAATAAATAAAATTTAGTTTTCTCTCACAAACTGGGGCTTTTGAGTACATCAGCAGAACTGGTGCTGTGCCCAATGTTGGGTCTGCATTAGGTGGCTGCAATGGACAGAAGCACACCTTCAGTGCCCGCCAAGCCCCAGTGTGTATGAGGTGGGTGTTTGTGCCTGCTGAAAGCTGCCGCACACCTGGGGAATTTTTGGGGAGAGCTTCAGCAGTTCCAGGCTCCCTGATGCCTCACCACTGCACGGGGCCAAGCAGGGTCCCCCTGAAGGCAGCACTGCCCCTGCTGACCATGGTGAGCAGCACTAAGGGAGGACAACATCTCACCTGAGAGTTTCTGTGCATTACTTGGTTCTGTTTTAAATAAAGTTGGGGTTTCCATGTCAGCTCATTCTATTGCCTGTGTATTTCAGTGCTTGCAAAATAGGAGTGTGTATTTACAAGACTGCAAACTGAAGTTGGTTGTGCTCTGGAAAAATCCACTTCTCTGTGCAAGAGGGCATCCCCTGGCCAGCCATCGCCTTTTCTGCTGGCACAGATGCCAGTTTGCATCAGCTATGATGGGTTGGCTGGGAGGGAGGATCTCAGAGCAATAGACAAAAGGGTGAGATCACCAACTTGATCTACACGACCCCCCAGAAGCTCTCAGATCATCCTGCATTGCTCCTGACCAGTGATGTGGAGGCTGGAGCAGTTGTGGGGCTCATCTCAAGTCTCCTCAGCTATTCACTCCCCTTAAATGTAGACTGTGTTTATTGTATATTTATTTAAAGTGCTTCAGGTAGGAAAATGAATATTTACAATTAAATATATGTAAATGGAAGTGGAAAGACTTGATTGGAAAAATACCAAGTTTCTAATACATATTACAATACTAAGACCTCCCACACAAGATAAACGTTTATAGCCAGATCCAAGTGAATATTTCTTTCTGGTTCCTGTGCCAGTGGAAAGTCAAGGAAGTATCAAAATCTTATTGTTTGCCTCTGTCCTCTACAGAACTGGAAGAATGCTTTATTTGATTTGCCTTTAGTTTATTCTGTGCAATGTTCTGCCTCTAATTGATAGAATAAATGTTTGTGGGGCTGGCCAACACTGATGTTAGGCTGTACCTTGTAACTGTTTGTGTGACTTCACAACCTACAAAGAGCAGGTTCTCCTTGTGTCAAACATCAGGAGAGAAACTATTGAGCCGGTTTTCAAAGGATCCTTCTTTTGTAACTGCACTGATCTGACCAGGCTGTGGTTTTCCGGTGAATGCTAAGTTCTGATTCTAGTTTTCCTAAAACCATTATTTTCTGCAAATCTATTTCCTGCCTTGTGAATTCTCTCTCGCGCTGTGCTCTCTCTCTGCCCTCCCCTCTCCCCCTCTCTCATACATACGATTTTGAGTGTAATGGGTGTCATTTCTCTCTCTATCTCTCCATCTGTTCCCACGATCAACACTCACAGTCCAGCCCCTGCTTTGCATGTAGTATCTGTGTATTCTCTTTATCCCTGGCCTGTTTTGATTTCACGCTTTTCCTGTCTCTCCTTTGCCCTCTGTGCCATCTTGCTAATCTCCATAGCCATCAGAGACCTGAGGGTGTGGTTTGACATTGCAGCTAATTTGGACTGTTAGCTGTTAAAAATAGTGTCCCTGTTCCTCTGGCTACACACTGCTC
This sequence comes from Poecile atricapillus, assembly GCF_030490865.1. Classification (NCBI taxonomy): domain Eukaryota; kingdom Metazoa; phylum Chordata; class Aves; order Passeriformes; family Paridae; genus Poecile; species Poecile atricapillus. Next base: position 41,388,285 of record NC_081249.1, on the reverse strand, counting down.
TCGCTTCCCTTGAACTGACACTGGCTGTCACCTCGCAGTTTGAGTGAGGAGTCGAGGGGTTAAACTGGTAAAAAATTCAGCCTTTAGCAGCAGCCAAAGGAAAAACAATTTAGTTCTCAGCGGTTTTAACTCACTAAACCAGGTTCATCAAACTTTGTTGAGTGTTGGTGGCACTGCTGGGGATGGGATAGGAAAGGCCTACTGAAAAGAGGCCAGAACCCCTTCAGAAGGCCAGCTGCAGGGTTGGTCAGGCTTTTACAAGCTGTCAGCCTTGTACTGCCTCCACATCTCTGTTCTCTAGGTCTTCTGCTGCATTTTGCATGCTGAGGGTTGGACTGTCCCTGCCCTTGACTGCTGTCTTACAACTGGAGTGTGTAATTAGGGGCAGGAGAGATCCAGAAAAGGGAAAACTGTTCAGCTGCTTTAAAGCATTTTAACTTGAATTAAAGTTTACAGCCTGAAAAAGGAGCTGGGAGGTGTCACAAGCAGCCCCCAATTTAAGGAAGTATTTTTGAGGAGAGAAAAAACATGAAAACAGACACAACTGGAGTGGGTGCCATTTTTTTCAACAGATGGTAACACTGTGGTAGAAGGCAACCGAGGACATCACACGGCTTTTCACAAAGTCTGCCTCTGGGTAAGGAGAGACTTAATCCGAACATCTGCAACCCAAAGAGCAAAGGTTTCCAGCAGCGGGTACTCTGGAAGGCTGCCTTTATCTCTCGGCCAGTTAATCTGCTGAGATGCGTGACTTCGGGAGGCTCTGGTGGGATGGTGAGGATCTGTCTCACCCTGTGGTCAAGTGCTCCTGAGTTTGTCCAGCCTGGTGAGCGAGTTTGGCTTCTAAAGCTCCTGCAACAACCCCCTCCAAAACATGAATGAATGGAATCTGAAAACAAAGTATCTCAGGAATCTCTCCTTTAATACAGTAACCACAGTTTAAAGAGTGTATGTGCACCTTGTTAGTGTATACTTCTTTTTCCTTAGTTTCTCACCCTTCCAGCCTCTTTTAAAACAATGGCATTATTTTCAAATCAAATTTTATAAAATGAACATTGGAGTTGTTAAGAAGAGATCAAAATTTACATAAGACTTCTATGTAACCTATTACCTATGAAAATTTACTTCAGGCTGAAACATGTTTTCTGAAGTTTACAGCATACAAAACAAACGTGGTTTTAAAATTTCTTTACTTATGATTACCTTAAATTGTGTTTTCTAAAAGGGAAGGGGGAAAAAAAACCTTGGAACCATACCAGTTTAATTTGCATTTTGGCTCTGATGTAACTCAAAATAGATTAGATTAAAAAAGGAAATTTGGCAAGTGATTACTCAATTACATGATTTTACTGCTTTGGTATTTTGAAAATAAAAATGAGCAGAACTGTTTTACTTTGAAAAGTGCCTGGTGCACGTGTGCTGTAACCACTTTTCAGAAACCATATGGAAGGTTCCCTACACTGCATATGGCAATGCTAGCCAGAGCTCAGATACGTATTCCTGTGATAGACTACACAGGATTCAGTCAGATCAGGGATATTAATGTCTACATTCAGATAGTGCTGTATCAAAGCACAGCAGGGTAATGAGTTTGGTGTAAAACATGGGAAGTTCCCGGTGACAGGGCTGCATTGCTCCTTTTTCACAGAAAGGAACTAAAATGGCTTGGAGCTAGTGCCAGGCCAGGAAGTTAGGAGGAATTTGGAGAAAGGTTACAATTTATATTTTGTAAGATAGAAAAGGTGAGCAGCATCAACAGATACTTTCAAAATATTTCATGATCTAGAGGTAAGGTAGCTGTTCATCTCTAGCCTTCATGCCAAGGGTAGAAAGCCTCTGCTGACCCTTGGAAGACCGAGAAAGTGGTGACAAACTCCCTAAAGTAACAAAGCATTGATGCTCCACATGGTGAGGGATGCATTTTAAACTGGGTATCATCAGGATTATCTGTTATTCTCATCACCCTCTTTTCATTAGCAAACTGATAGGAGAAGACAGACCATCTGTCGCTCCATCACTGATGTGCCCCCTTGGATCCCCTAGGGCTATTTGTGGCTTTTCAGGTCTCTGAGAAATACAACACTTTTGCTCATGTTCGTTTAGTGCCATGATCTGATCACTTGCCTGCCCTGCTCTGTAGAGCCGCTTGGGTTCTTGAGAGTTCCTCCACATGCCAATGTCCAGCTGTCCCCTCAGTGCAAATGTGTATCTGTTCCTTCACACAAAGCCAGCATCCCTGGAGAGGGATTTCACTGAAATAACAGCAACTTCAAATGACAGAAACCTTACTTAGTGCCACCACTGCCCTGACAAACTGTAGCTCTTACAGTTGATTTCAGTGAGGATTAGGACCTTCAGAATGCTAATCTTGACATACTAATGATAATACAGATCCGAAGTCCTGATACACAAAGAGCAGGATATTTTGAGAAGTTGGAAATTAATAAATTTGTTTTGAAAGAGTGGTGTGGAATGGAGGTGATGGGCTGCAGGATTTCACTGGACTGCTGAGCCTGTGGACCTTCAGCAAAGCAGCCGTGTCTGAAGAGGGGTCACTACCTAGATGTCCCTCACACAAAGGACTGTTGCAGAGGGACAAGTGTTCTGCTGTTGCAGCAGGGAGACCCTGCTTCTATCCACCTCAGCGTATTTAAAGAATTACATGGTATGTGAGACTTGGTTGGCCTCTATATCTTGCTTTCATCCTTCTGCCTCTTATAAGTAACTGGGTTTGGGTACTGTATACCTGATATTTAACAGACCTGTTTCTGAGAAATCAGTGAGATGGATCTTTGCTGTCTAAAATAAAATACTTCTCAAGACCCTGAATTTTCCTCATGTCTTCACTTTTCTCCTGTTACAAATGTGAAGCTATGGCCTTCAGGACCCTTCCCTGCAGTGCTATTGTCACTGATGGCATCGATACAGGAGGATTGTTGCTGCTTCTCAAGAACTGAATATGTTTGATCTTTCCCTCCTTTCTACTTCTGTGGGGGCAAGGGATGAGCTCAAACCTGGTCTCTGTCCCTCCAGGTCAGCAACCTGTGCTGGCACTGTCAATAGCCTGACCACTGAGAGTAGATGAAGCATGAAGCCTTTACTCAGTGACAGGAGAGGGGCTGAGAGCTGCCATCAGCCCAAAGTATTTCCAAGGGGGGAACGGCCATGCGCTTACCAGAAGGGTTGATCACCTTCAAAGGAAAAAAAAAAAAAGCAAGCTTTTTCCAGTACTGAGTTTGAGATATGTAGACAGCGAGTTTCAGTTTCTTATCTCTGAAGTCTGTTACCAGAGACCAGAATGTGTGGCGGTGTGCGTGTGTGCGGATGTCGCTGTTGTGACTTTGTAAGTTCTGTGTTGGGAGAAGCAGCAAACCCAGGGCTTCTGTTCTGGAGATGAAAATAGGATGATAGGACCAAGGCAGGAAGAAACAGCTTCCTGGTCACTATATCCTGGTGGAATTGTTGCAATTCATGTATTATTCAAAGTCTAGATTTCGTGGCCAAGTCTTAAATTAACCTTGGAGTTATCTGAAAAGTGTCTTCTTCCCTGTCGAGTATGAGGCTTTCCCAAGCAAACGCCCTCACTCCTCACACACCTCACCCCCAGTCGCGGCTGTTGGTGTTCCAGAGGGAAAGAAATGCAAGCGCCGTCGTGGCCGAAAACCTGGCTTAAGAGTCTATCCAGGTTCATTCCATGAAGCACGGCTGTGGTCGTGCAAGGCCCGTGAGCATCCACACCTCTCCTCAACGCCCGGGTCTGTAGCTACGCTTTCCCGCGGAGAGGAGGAGAGTCCCCGCGGATGGCAGCCTGTCGGCCGGGGCAGGCGGCTGCGGGCGGAGTTCCCGAGGCGCGGAGGGGAGCGGAGCCGGGCCGGGCCGGGCCGGGCCGGGCGGTGCCGCCAGGGGGGGCCCGTGGGCCGCGGCCGCAGCCCCGGGGAAGCGGCTGCGAGCGGCCCCGGCCCCGCGGCGGGACACGGCACGGCCGGGCTGGGCGAGCAGCCTGCCCGGAGCCCTCTCCGCCTCTTCGGGGGCCCGGGATGATTCACTTCTCGTCTCCCTTTTATTTCTTTTTCTTTTCTTTTTCTTTTTTTTTTTTTTTCCCCACCCTACGATTATTTCCACACACCTGACCCGCTATTTCACAAGCTCCGGAAAACCCAGAGCGCGGCTGACACCGAGTCCCAGCGAGTGAGGGGAGAGGAGGATGTGAGCTGAGAAGTTTAGGAAGACAAGTGTGAAATAGGAAAAAATAAAACCCCAACAACAAAAACAAACAACAAACAAAACGAGGCTTTAGAAAAATCCTGAATGTCTGAACGTCTGTGTTTGTGTGTGTGTGTGTGTGTGTGTGTTTGTGTGTGTATGTGTGTTTTTCCTTCCTGCCAAAGCATGATGTCAAATACTGTCCTTTTCCCCTCTTTTTTAAAGCAGGCTGAAAGGAAAATTCTTCACAGAATCTTAAAGAACTTTTTGACACAACAGCTGCAAAATCTATTTTCTAAACAAAGATTTATACATATTTATACGAGCTTAATCCAGATTTTTTTTTTTTAATAAATCATTCTCAGAACTGCAGAGGTAAACTATATGTAAATACCTCAAGTAATAGGCTTGTAGTGCAAATCACATCATTTTATCTTCAATTTTGCATTCGTTTTTCTGGCTTAAAGGTGCATCAGAGATATGCATTTTAGCATATTCAGAACACGGGGCGTGAAATTAAATGTTTGACAGAGTGAGAAAAATATACAGACTTTGGAGATGCCTTAAAAATAGTAATTTATGCAGATCTAGAGGAGTGAAATCATTTGCAATGGAGTGACCCTCTCTCCAGGAATTTTTTGCTCAGTGTTCTTCTCTAATCTCCTGCTGTATCTTCATTTTTCATTGAACTAGCCAGTTTTCTGCGAAGCAGTCTTGTAGATAAGGGAAGTGCTAAAAGAAGAAGAAAGAAGAAGCTCAGTGGGTCCGTTTCCATTGCACTTTTACCCAAGGCAATGGGCAGAATTTAACGGATTCCTTCCAACATATGTTTTTGCCAGATAAGTAAACAGTGTGTGTCGGAAATGAAAAAGCATTTGCAATTTAATGACATTACAGCTCTCAGCTTAGGCTGGCGTGCTGCGAGGCGAAAAGCAGAAAGAGAGAGGAGAGTAGAAAGAGAAAAAGAACAAAGTTCATCTTCCCTTTTGTGCATTTTTATCAAGGAAAATATTACTTCTTTCCCCCTCTTGTTCTCTTTTCTTTTTCTCTTTGCTTTTTTGTCTCACTCATCTACATTTTTTTCTTTTCTCTCCTTTTGTCTCCTCTGTTCACTTTTACCTTTTTCTTCCACTGCCACCGACTCGTTTCCTTTCACCACCCCCCCCCTTTCCATTGTGTCGCCTTATTCATCTATTTGGCCCATTCAGTTTTTACCTATAAGGAGCTGTTTATCCAACAATGTATCTTTTTTTTTCCTTTTCTTTTTTTTTTCTTTTTTTTTTTTTTTTTTTCCGCCGTGTTGTACTCCCGGCGCTACAGCTCACAGTCAACAGGATTGTTGGAGGGATTATAACGTTTCGTTCCAAAGCGCGACAAATCTGCTCGCCTTCCCTCTGTCCCCGCTCTCCCCAGCCTCGCCGGTCCCTCGCGGACTCTCGGCACCCTCGGGGTCGGGATCGCCCCCACATCCCCTCACCAAAGCCCCCCTGGGCCACCCCTCCGGGGCCGCCCCGCTCGGCAGCGGCGGCGGGGGAGCGGGAGCAGCCCCGGGGAGGGGCAGGGGGTGCGGGGCAGGGCAGGGAGAGCCTCCGCTCCCGCCGCCGCCGTCGGACGCGCCTGCATCTCATCCCCCCCGCTTTCCCCAGCCATTAGGTGAGCGCTGCAAAGTCATGGGCTCCCACCCCAGGCTTTCCCTGGAGCTCGGATGTAATTGAAAAATACCTCCAGTCAGTGGCAAGTCCTATCTTATAGGCACATATCTGAAACGATGTATTAAAAAAAAAAAAAAAAAAAAAATCGTCTAAAGATCCGTGCATGGGTTGGTTTGGGTTGGGTTTTGGTGGTTTGTTTTTTTGGGGTTGTTTTTTTTTGTTTGTTTGTTTCTTTTTTTTTTTTTTTTTTTTTTTTTACCATGAAATTACATCTTCCACATCTCCCAGATCCGGTACTTGGTAAGTAAAAAGGGAAATCTGTTTGGACATAAGGAGGTAAAGTAGCTAGAGGTGGTAATTTAATCATCCGAGGATATATTTCAATGTTTTTTCTGGTCTTCTAGGCATTAGCACTTTAAATTCATTATGTCTGTTTGACAGATATATGCAGCCTTAAGGATCTAAAAATGAAATCCAAGAAGTATAGCCTGCTAGAGGACATATATTGAAGTTAAGAGATTAAAACGGTCTAACCATTGCAAACAGAATGGAACATCTCGCATTTCTCATTCCTTATAAGCATGACTATTTTGCAGATGTTAAATACGGTCTGCTCTAATTATGAAGGAGGGGAGAGGGGGGACCCGCTCAAGAGCTGAGGCTTTCTGACTTTTACATTGATGAAGTGGATATTAGAAAGACAATATTAGCTCCTGTGCTGGGTCTCAGGCTCGGGAAGTTTTACGTGGGGGGATTTTCTCTATCAATAATTTAATAAGGAGGGTGCAGCAGCAGGAGCAGCAGCCTCTCCTACATGCTTTAAAGGCTCAAGAATCGTGCATGAATTTCCTATAAGGCAAATAACAAAAGAACCAAATGAGAAGAGCGGGTCTTTTTTCTGTCTAACTGGGACACTGAGGACTCTGTGTCATTACAGTAATTTAGCAATGTTAATGATCTGTAATATTAATACATCATACTTGAAAATGGGGAAGAGTTGTCATAATTAAATGCATTAAGCCACAATTAAAAAGTCATCTAAGCAGTTGTAAAGATACCAGAGACGATAAAGCTGTTCATTACACTGCGAACCTCTCTGCCCATGGAAGCTGTCCCTGGCAGGGCTGGTGCAGCAGCCCCGGCCCCGCGCAGCAGCGGCGCAGGAAGGCGCTGGGGCGCGCAGCCTGCGCGGCCTTATCAGCACATCGCCTAAGGAGGCGGGGGGTGAGGGGGCTGGACCAGAGAGCCCTTTCACGGATCTGCCTCAGTTCTCCAGGAAGCGGGGGAAGGGAGGGAGACACAACAAGTCTCATCCCAGTCGTTCGCGTCCACACACCCCGGCCCCCTTTTCAAAGCACATCCCCAGACGCACCGAAAGGTACATTTCTGCCGCGAAGCCGGTGTGAGGCTCCTGCTAAGCCGGGAGCAGGCTGCCCCTCGCCCGGCGGCTGAGCACGGCCGCCCTGCGCTCCCCGCCCGTCGGGGCGGGTCCGACCGGAGCGCTGGTACCCGGCCCCTCGGTCCCCCACCCTCCGGGAAGGGCCGAGCCCCTGAGCCGTGGGACTGAGCTCTGAACAGCACGACTGAGTGCTCCACCTGTGGGGCTGCCTCCTCGACCCCCGGCGCTCCCTCGGCCCGCGGTCTGCCTTGCACTGCCAGCTTCCCAGGGAGTCAGCGTGCTCTCTGTGGCACGGGAAGCCATGCAGACACCTGGGGTTGAGGGGTGAGCAGACACAGTCTGATACCGTGGGCTGTTAGGCCTGGCCCCTTTTGCAGCCCAGGTGCTGCCAGCCATCTCATGGGGGCAACATCCCCGTGCATTTATTTCCTCGTATAACTAGCGAGAACCTCATCCCAAAACTAGTTTTGGTGAAAACCTCATCCCTAGCCTGCTCTGTCAGAATGATGCAGCTCTAAAACAATCCATTTAAAAAAAAGAAAAAAAAATCACATTCTACCAGATCACTGCTGATAGAGTGTTTCTTCTTCCATCTCTGTCAGATTTACCATCTCTTGGACACACACTGAATTTCAGTTTGGCTTTGTCATGGAGAAGTTGCACTCACTGACAGTGTGCTTATGTAGGGTTCTCTGGTGGTCCCCTCCTGAAAACGGCTTATCTCTGGACAAATTCAGGAAAATCTGGCTGAGAGAAGATGGTCTCCCAGCCCTTTTTATGGAAATGGGCAGTTGGGTAAAGGACGAAAACCCAGTCTGGCGGTTTCAGAGGAAAAGGCTAACACCAGCTCAGTCCTGTGAATCAGACATACAGGTGAGTCTTCCAACACAAGGAAAAGTTTCAGATGGATCTTGAACATGGTTCCAAATATTTGGCCTATTTCCAGCCATATTCCACGACTCCGTGCAAACGTAGGCTTGCTCAGGGGAGATACTGCACATGGACACTGTCATCTACATGGGGTCCTGAGAGGAGTGCTGCATATTGCAACTGCTTACACCTTTCCCTCTCCTGTTGATATCAATGATGAATGTGATCACCAAAAATAAGAGGGAATAGACTTAATGCCAAATAAACAGATAGGAGAAAAGAATATTAAGTAAAAGCAGCAGTTTACTCAATCTTCAGATATGCCATTTTGGTCAACGATTTTATATTTTGTTTTGTATTGCTGTTAAGTCAAACACCCTAGAAATACACAAGATCAAGATCTTGGTTTGATATTACTATTTACACCAATATATTAATGAAAATAATTTACATACATAACAATTTACATATATATATATATATATGTATATCCAACTTCCATATATGGAGTGTGATTCCTTGGAGGCCCTTACCTTCCATGGGAATGTTGCTTCTTTAAATGACAGCATGATGATGAGAAAACCTTCGTTTTGATTTGTAAAAAACCTACAGGTAGGAAACAGGTTTATCTTCCAGATAAAATGCAGGTGAAATGACAATGTCAAAGCTTTTGTGAGTATGGATTTCTTAAAGGGCTGAAGGGAGTGTGATCTCCCTTTCCCCTCTTGCATCCATTGATACTGTACATCCAAGCTCTGTGAGAGGGTCACAGCACAGCTGTGTGACTGCATGGATTCCCATTCAGTGGATCAATTTCTCTTGTGTGTTGGTCCATCAGAAGAAGCTCATGCACCCTCAGCTTCCTGTCTCACTGCTTTCTTGAGTTTGTTTAAAGCCCATGCTTGACCCCAGAGAGGCAAAATAACCTTGGACTTGAGCTCACACTTATGCCCATTGTCAGAATTCCTCAAAAACACTCAAAATAGTCTTGACTTAATTTAGAAAGGACCTGCTACCTTTGGAAATGGGACCTTCAATGGTCTGAGGCCAACACTGTGTCTTAGAACCCTATTTATGGTACATTTGTCTAAACATGACACAGGCATGTTTTATAATGTATCTTAATGCAGAAGACTAATGACCCACAAAGCTTATGTGGTGTCCTGGAGAAGGACACTTTTTTTCCCACTGTGAAATCTTGGGAAATACCTTCCCTGGCATTCAGCCCTGAAAATATTGATCTGAACCCAGGCTCCCTATCTTTCTGATCATCCCTACTCTGTGGCAGGGCTGAAATTCAGAGCCCAAGCTCTAGGGTCATGCCTTGGGGTCCGTGGTCCTGGGCTTGTTTGGGATGCCTTGCAGCCACAGGTTCTAGGAGCTTCCACAGATGCCTGGGGACAGTGCCTTGAAGAAGCCCATGAAAAAACAGCATTTACCTCATCAACTGCAAGATGCAAGGTATATTTCTTTGCTTGGAAACTTTACATTTTGGTGTTCTAAAGGGAATTGATTTCTCTAAAAATGTCCAGGCTGTGGAAAAACATTTTTACTGAGATGAAAGTTATGTATAAATATATATAAAATAAATTGTGTTCATGCTTGAATCTATGTTTATTTTAAGTCTTGACAAATGAAAACTCTGCTCTTCAGCTGTCTCTGCTGGGCATGCAACCTGAGAGACTTTCCTGGCACTGGAGAGTGAACAAGCCTGGTGTGTGATACAAGGACCATGCAAAGAGGATGAGGAAATAATCACTCGTATCACAATGAACAGCCATCCAACCCATCAAGTGTCTTGATTCTGTTGAGTGCTTCATTGGTGCAATTGGAGAAGTCCATTTTAAGGAGAGATTAGGAGGAGTACGCTATGCAGTTAACCTCACAGCATGCTCCTTACCTGAGAACTGGGCAAAGATGTAGGTGCTTGAGAGGGAAACTGAATCAATGAACCATAAAGATGTTATCAAAAGTACTGGAAAGGCAGAAGCTCCTATAGCAACACTGTAGTTAAGGTAAAAGATGCTGTAAGACAACAATTGTCAATGCTAGCACAATAGTTGTGTTCAAACTGTTGACAATTGTGAGGAATGCAGAGAAGGAAAGCACAAGAGCAGGTGGTCACATGGGCCAAGGACACCTGTGCTCTGCTATACAATGGTAGAGGGAAAATAGAAAATTTTATCTGTTGAAGGAACTTACATTAATCTAAATAATGTAAAACTTGACTGGAGCTTGGTTTGAAGGACAGTAAGGGAAGGTCAAGATTCAGAGACGTTGGTAGGAATATTAATCATGGGAGGACAGTGGAAGAAAATGCTCAGAGCCTGAGAAAGCAGGAGCTTGCTCTGAGCTATGCTGAATTAATGCAATATGTTAAAACCAGCATAAGGTATTTTGCAAACAAGTACAGAGACAGAATCTGAGTGAAGAGTGATATTCTGTGCTGTCACAGTGTAGGTGATAGATGAAGCCATCTTCTCTGGAGTCATGAGGGAAGGGATAGGTAAGGGAAAGAGGGTAAAAGAGGCAAGCCTGAAAAGACTGAAGGAAGTAAAGCCTGGAGAGTGTGGCTGCAGGTGCCAGAGGCAGCTGAGACTGAAGAGGATGAGAAAAATCCTTGGGCCATAAATTGAACAAGCTGGATGGAAAGCCTTCAAGAGAGCAGACACAGGTGGCATGTCCCAGGGAGGAGGTTGGTTGGAATATCTTCTGCCATCAACAGGAGGTATTCAGCAAGGTGGGATATCGGCTCATGTTGCAGCTGCAACTAGTACTAGTTTGGTACTAGATATTCATCTCTTATCAGAGCTTTGTGGTCTGTTCCCAGGGGACAGGCATGTTTGTCAGAAGTATAATAATAGCTGACTAACACATATTTGCTCTGAGGTTATCATTACTTCTCCACAGCTGATCATAAATAAATATTTCAGTAGAAGTCTTAACTCCCCCTCTAGAAAAGTAGCACAAGAGATATGAATGTTTTCCTTTAAGTGTGAGTTTTGGAAACTGACAAAAATTTCATCAGTCATCATTTGGAAGCCATACCTTCAAAAAGAGTGCCTCATAAAGAGTAAACTTTCCCTAAAACCTCACAATCTTATACCTGAGCCCTTCAAAAATGAGAGATCTTCCTCACAAGCTAGAGGTAAAATATTCTGCTCGTTTAGAAATAACTTGCCTTGGGTACATCTTATTTGATGTAATATAAATTGTTATTGAGGATTCCAGAGCAAATAAATGAGAGGGGGAAAAAAGTAAATTTGTCTCTCTGTTTCTAGTAGTAATCTTTAAATAATTTGTCCTAGTTGGTCATCCAGGAGCCAAGTTTGTCATTAGTCCATGTCAGAAAAAGACCATTCTCAAGAATACTGATGAGATGCAAATGATAGACTAAATTTTCATTTAATCCAGTGCACTCTTCAGAATTTCACTTTATTAATCAGTAAGGAACTTCTCTACATGAACTTAAAAAAAAGTTCCTAAAAGTGATCCAGGTGCAACCTCAAGAAGGAGCATCAGGATTTCATCAGGATTTATGACCCTCTGAAGAGAAGTATTAAAAGAAAAAAAAAAAAAAAAAAAAAAAGGAAGAAGTTGGGTGAAAGCCTGGTCCTGATGAAATCTGCAGTAGAGATGTCATTTTCCTTACTGCAGCCTGTATTTACCCCATTTTATTTTATCTGTGACCATTATAAACCTGATGCAGCTGCTTTCTGATTACTTTTACATTTGGAAATTTTCAGGTATATATAAATTGCTGAGGTTATATTCAAAATACAGTAAAATACCAAAACTAACATTTTTTTAGTCCATTTTTCTGTATGTGACAATAGCTTTTGACTTGTGTAAATATGTATGAATGGGCATTGTTTATATGAATGTTTTGGTCAATATTGGCCAGCAATACTGGTTCCTGGACTATTCAAATGCTGCCTTGCTAATTGTTAAATTATGCTGATGATGAGATGCAGGAGCAAGTATAATTTATCCTGTATGCAGAATATTCAGGCCATAAAAACAAATTTCAAACATACCTTTATTCTTTGGTAATTACAGTAACAATGTCAAGAAAGGCCGTCAAGAAATGGCTACAGCCCAACCACCAGCCAGACTTGAGCAATTAAGAGCAGGTGTTAATGAAACCTTCTTGCCCAGGTGACACTCAAGAACATTCATTCAAGAAAGTGGCTCAGCAGCACACGAAAGGTAGGGGCCAAAGCTGCTGATGGAGTCCACAGCAGGACTTGAAAAGAAGGCTCCTGAGAAATACATGCCTCTAATGTCCATTTCCTGCAGCTAGGTTGTAGCTAGGCGTCTTTCTGAAGCTGAGCATCAGAGCCTGAGATCACTCATTTGACCCAGACCTGAAGTATCCACTGGAGTTCTGCACTCTGAACAATGTCTGTATTTTAACCCTTGACTAACTAATAAGTGATATGGAAGTAAAGCAGCTGCGGAGCAGAGCCCCAGAACAGCTGCAGCAGGAATTGCTTAAATTCACTTTTCTTCACCTCTAAGCTTTTCCATCTCCTGTCGCTAGATCTCACCTTCCAATTGTCCCGGTAAGAGGAAGGCACTCACTTCCACTGCCCCATGGCCAGGTGGAGCAGACAGGAGGCAGTAGCTGGAAATCCTCCCTACTACGGTGTGGCCAGGAGCTGGAGACCCATCTCCTGGATGAAAGCTACCCTGCCAAGGAGGATCAAAACTGGGGAACACACGGGGCAGAAAGAAAATTTGGGCTTGCCTGATTTAGTGTCCCAGGTGCTTGTAGGCAGGCTAGAGACTGACAGTGCAGAGATCATGTCTGAGGGGAGCCCCAACAGGTCCAAGAAGCTGCGGCCAGGGTGCCACAGCAGGGATTCTCCTGACCTGCTCCCACGGTTGACTTGAGCTATTAAAAATCCTCAACAGGTTCCATAGGGGAAATCCCAAAGCTGTGCACCCTCCTTTACAGGGCTGGGTTAGGATTTTGCTGTTTGGATTTTTTTTTTTTTTTTTTTTTAATTTCTGAGAAAATAAACCAAGCCCATGCGGGTTGCAGCCCCTGAAGGAGAGGGTTTGCCGGTTGTAGTCGGGACAGTTCGGTACCCCCGAGGCGGGGCGGGGGTCACCATCGCGGCGCGGCAAGGCGGAACCCCGAGACACTGACTGCAGTCCGGAGACCCTCAGCCGACCTCACAGCGATCAGCAAAGACCCACAGATCTCTGTCCTCGGCTTCCCCCGAAATTCCTGGCTCGGCACGGTCTGTCGCCGGGGTGGCTTTCGCGGGGCCGGGGCTGGCACGGCGACAGCGGGAGCCGCGAGGGGAGCCAGAGGGGCGCTCCGGGGCGGTGACGGAGCATGGGCCCCCTCGGGGGGGATGCACGGCCGCCGGTGCTCCCGGCTGCGGTGCTGCCGCCGCTGCGGGAGGCCGGGGCGCGGGGGGGGGTCGTGCGAGGGTGAGCAGCAGAGCGGGGAGCGGGGGGGTGACACGGACGACACACTCGTACTCAGGCTGCTACAGCGAGGGCAGCTGCTCTGACAGAGCCGGGGAAGGCTGAAGGTTTGGGGTCTGGGGCTTCCGGCTGCAAAGTCACTCTGTGCGGGAGACCGACCCGCAGCCTCCCCTTCGGGCTGCCCGAGGGGGATGCGCCCGGCCCTGCCGTGTTGCGCCGCTGCTCCGGCGCAAACGATGCCACGAACAGAACGAGGGACACGGTCCGATGGCCGAGCCCGTGCCCAGCCCCGGCGGGGCGGGCCCGTCTCCCCCCTGGACGCTCAGCCGGCAGACGGGTCGGATGCGGAGAGATACGTTTGTATCCCAGCCCAACTCCGCCGCTCGCCCCAAACTGCGGCATGGCATTGCGTGGGATTTCCCGGCAGGTGCGAAACGGACGGCCAAGGAGGGATAACTCCCTCCTGGTGATGGGGACTTTTCCCAAGGTTATCCCGCTGACGGTTGTCAGCGCCTCCTCATGCTGAAATGTTTCAACGTAGGAAGGAACGGGGTCGGCGCTAACGATTAACTCCCGAAGTATGCTGAAAATGCAGTGACACTTGTCTTTAGAAGGGCTTGGTTTTGTCTGCGGTGCTAATTGATTTCTGTTCAGGCTGATCCCTCTTAAAACATGAACAGATTTAATGGTTCTTACTCCCGAGCTCTACGCTATTGAGATAATTTCGGTTATTAAGTCGCATTAATAAACAGTTAATA